>NC_141674.1:89569067-90923067 GCF_028749965.1 Puma concolor
TCCTAAGCAGGCTCCAGGCTGTTAGCAGAGCCCAATGTGGGACTCAATCCCACAAACTGTGAGATCATGAACTGAACTGAAATCAAGAGCCAGATTCTCAACTGACTGAACCAACCCAATAATTATTTTACTTTTTGTAATCTTTAGTAGAAATAATTTGGTCCTCAGGTAATACTGATGAATGCTGAAAAGATAGGAATCATTTTTTTTTTATTGTTCAGATTTATGAGGGGAAATAGAAAATTAAGAAAATGCATTCATTTATCAGTTAAATACCTACCATCTTCAAACATTCTAAACCTAATATCACTTTATAAGCTTCAGGCTTCTAGATTTAAACTTAATCTACATGTAACAAACAGAATCAGCCTGTCAAATTGATCAAGGTTGGTATCAAGTTTCAGGATGAAGTTCTGATTTTGACCACGATGGATTCGATGATTTGAATTTATGTAAGCAGATACATGTATTATGCATTATGTAACTATGACAAAGATAATTTGAAAGCTCAAATGCAATGAAAAATTGTCAGTAGAATAAGGAATGACCGGATGAAAACTGAAGAAAAAGTGGAACCTGGAAAGGTAAGTGAACAAAGGAAATATTTGAATTGAAGAACTTCTCCAGTACTAGCTCAGCTCTCCAAAACGATCAAAGAAACTCATGAATTTGCAGTTCTTTTCTCTCAAATAAATGGAATGGCATTTTCACTGCTCCATACACTCCAGTGAAAATTTGAATCCAATTGTTTTTAGTGTATAGAAATTCAACTGATTTTTGTGTATTGATTTTGTATCTTTCAACTTTGCTAAATATGTTTATTAGTTCTAACAGTTTTTTTTGTAGAGTTTCTAGTTTTCTATATATAATATCATGTCATCTGAAAATAGAGGCAGCTTTATTTCTTTCTTTCTGATTTGGATGCCTTTTATTTCTTTTTCTTGCCTAATTGCTCTGATTAGGGTGTGACCCTTGAGTTTTGTTGACTGTACACTCTTAGTTCTCCCACCCCCCCCTTTCTCTTAACCACTGTGTTTCCTTTTGCTAATCCTTCATTCTGCTGTAAATTCTCCCATTTCAGCCCACATATTCTTTCACATGTCAGTCCTATTCATGTTACTAGACACGAACCTTATGCTGATGACTGTATTCCAATTTCCAGCCCTGAATTGCCAACTCTCTATAGATATCTATATCTGTGTGTCTCACCATCATCTTACACTTATTATTTCAGAGTGTTTGAACTTACATTAATGATGGCAATTTGAATCTTCCCCCATAGTAAATCCTTTCTTAAATTCATTATTTCAAATAGTTAATTAATTTCACTTTGATATTGGACTGTGTATGGAGCATTTATGATTTTTCTTGACCAGTCTCTTTCTCCATGTATCGAACTCCCTTCATATTCTTACCAAGGGGTGAATAAATGAGCTAAGAGAAATCTTTTCCAGGATTTAAAAAAAACTGGATATGGGAAGGAAAAGTGTTTTTTTTCTTCATTTATTGAATGAAAGTCCAGAAAAAAAATTGAGCTCAGTGCTTTTTGTACAAGCTAACTCACAGAGTGAGAGGCTGAGGTGAAAGGGGAGAGAGAGAAAGTTTAAGTCTCTTGTTCCAGAACTTCCTTGGGCCACTAACTGGCCTCTCTCATTTTTGGTTTCATGAGTAAAATATTGTATCTTTACAATAAAGCAATTGTGAATAGGGTGTTTTTTTGTGGAAAAGAATAATACTCTAAAACAATAAAAAGTCCCAAATAATAAAGTTTGAGAATCTGCCTCTCTTCTGAAACAACTCTCTATGCATACCTATGAATATTGTTATATAATGTTACAACTACTGCCTTTCAAATTAAGCCCTCTTAAATAATGCCTATCCTTCATACCAATCCTACAATGAAATATGATGCATGCATTTGGTGATGCCATAGAGGCTAGACCACTTTGTTAAATAATATTTATGAAGCTGCTACTTTGTACTTGTTACTATGCTAGGAATGACACAATGATTTATATGGAGTTATAAATAAGTAAAAATTTTGGCTAGCATTCTCAGGGACAGTTTGGTTATTTTTTTCCAGAAATTATATTGGCATTTTCATTGATGAAGCACTAAATCCTAAGTTTCCAGGTGTCACTCTAAATAGAAACTGCCAGAATCCTGGCAGTGCATTAGTTTATGAATTTGGAGCCAATTTTCTTTTCAGAGACAATGGAGCCCGTGTGGTAAGTTTAGAGAGAAAGAGATCTGCAATATCTCAAAGTCATAGCTACCATACTGCAGAGAATATTGGGAAAAAGAAAGCTTCTCATCCAATTGGTTCTTCAACCAATTTATAGCCTTGGTATGCATGCACCAACTTTGAGCATGTGCATGTCCAAAGATTAAGATGAATTTTCAATGTCCCTAAATGTAAAAAGCAGATACCATGGCATAAAGCAGAACTAGTAGAAATAGGGGGGAATGGGAAAGGTGTGTGTATGTGTGTGTGTGTGTGTGTATGCCCTCACACGTGTGTGTGAGTGTGTGTTTGAAATTGCTTAGAACAATGTTTTTATCTTTACTATGGAGATTGTCACATATTTCTCATGGGGGAAACCAGAGAAGTCTATCAGAGAACAAATTCCATACTCTAAAACATACAAATGTAGAGTGAATAAGCCTTATTATTACAGAGTATAGGTTTAATTGTGGACAACAAATCCTTTTATTTCCTTAACAAGTCTCAAGTTTAAAAATCCCACAGTAGATATTTCCATCTCTGATCCTAGCAAATCCAAATTATTAAATTTTAGTGCCTTGAATCAGAAAAATCAGGTAAATAATTTCCATTTTCTATTT
Source organism: Puma concolor (assembly GCF_028749965.1). Lineage (NCBI taxonomy): Eukaryota > Metazoa > Chordata > Mammalia > Carnivora > Felidae > Puma > Puma concolor. The sequence goes on from NC_141674.1 coordinate 89,571,912, forward strand.
TAACAGGGATTTTTTGTAAGTGTAATAACTAGTGTTTTGAAAGCACACACATAAAATGGAATATCTCAGCAACCATATCAGAAGAGAGGACTCTAATTTGTTCTTACATCTGTTTTATCAAGATATAGATCAGTCTGATAAAAGTACTGCATTTCGAATGTTGATGCACCTCAAAGCACTTTTAAAAGGCAGAACTAAATAGATGGCATATCCAGGCTGATTATCAACACAAATGCAATAAACAAGACATGTGAGCAATAACATTACCATTGTTCCTTCTGTGGCGACACTGGGGATGTTTTAAAGGGGGCTTGGCTTTTGAACAATTTTAATAGGTTTCCTCAGAGCTTTAATTAGCTAGAGATCCAAGTAGTAGCTGACAGCTAGCAGAATCTCTTTTTTTGAGTTAAAGTCAAACTAATTAAATTCCAGAAGGAAAACATTTTCTTTCTAGTATCCTTAATCAGTCACCCTTGCTTAGCAAAAATGAAAAACTAAATATGGACTCTGATGGCCTGACACTAATATAAACAGGAAAATTTGTAGCTGTAAACAATGATTAACCAATTATTCAACAGGGAAAATTTGAATTTCTCAGCCAATCATCATAAGGTATATATAATTTTACTTCAACAGTATCCATTTTAGTGAGGAAAATCTCAAAGAATTCATAATTATTGATATGTCCTTAAGCATTAAACTTACATGAACATACAAATACCAATTTTCTTAATTTCTTTTAAAACACCAGAATCAAAGATTATGGCTCACATTCATATTAATTATAATATTCAATAAAACACTACATAACTACCTCATAAGATTCCAAGTAAAATTTTCTTAAACAATGGGGTTCAATTTTTTTCAGCTAATCACTTTAAATAATCACTTACTTATAAAAAGAAAATGCTCTTTTGTTTAATACTTGAAGTTATAAAAATAGGGATAATTGCAAAATAGTATTTTGCTGTGTCTTTGGCAATCATTTTCTTCCTATTCTTTTATTTTCTTTTTAGAGAAATACCAAAGTCTTCTGGGATTCTGCACTTCTCAGCGGTGCTGAGCAGGAATCAGGATATTCCTGATTGCTGTAGCCACATTGCTATAGCCACATTTTGGCCAAGACTTGCTATCTTGTCAGTTAGGATTTGTAGCTCAGTCCCTCAAATTGTGAGCTTGAACCAGAAGTTGATATACAACTTGATCTATGAAAGTTACATTGGGCTATTGCAAGGAAAAACAAAATCAATAACAGCATCTGCAGATGACTAGAAGAATGATACAGGCATGTGAATCAAATAGAAATTAGAGAATGGTGGTAAGAGGAGAGACAAAGAGTAAGAGAAAGAGAAAATCACATTATTAGTAGTAGTAGTAGTATTTTGCACTTCTACTTGATACACTTTCTATCATGTATCTATCTATGATCTATCATCTCTATCTATCTATCTATCTATCTAATCATCTATCATCTACCCATATCTATCTGCTTATTTACTTATATCTTAGTTTTTATACTCTTCTAATTTCTACTCTGTACAGAAAAAAAATTAAGGACATGTAGACAATCTTTTTGTTGTTGTTTCCACTCTAGTCAGACTAAATGGTCTCTTCAATATTTGTTTCCCCTGTGGTCAATAATCTTGAGTATTTGGAAATGAACAACAGTTAGGTATCACCATATACCAGAAATTGAGATAAAAACTATAAACATAATGGTAAATAAGACATTCTATCCCTTTTTCAGTTTGGATTTCCCCCGTACTAGAACCTGACACAATGACTGAGTTGCAGGTGGTTTATTTGCAAGATAATTCCAGAGATAGAGTAGGAAGTTGGCAGAGTGATACAGAGAAAAGCAATAATGGTGCACTTTTGAAATATTTGCTCTGAATAGTCAGGGTTAAAAAATTCTGGGATCATAAAGATGTGCATAAAATCATCTCCTACATTGTCTTTCCCAAACACAAGAGGCTGGGACATTCATCCACCAGGCACTTTTGCTCATTGATTGAGGGTTACCCCCAGCTCTGTTATCTTTCCCCAGCAATTCTGGGCTTCTCTTGGGTAATGGATGAATGGTACCCTGTGGTTTTGGAGAAGGCCCTGAGGAAAAAATTGGAAAAGTCCATGGTGCTCATTTTAGTTTGGAAAAACCCAGGATTACAGGATCAGCTGCAACTGCAGCTAAAGTCACTGGTAAGCTGATGCTATAGGCACACCTGCCGTAGTCCGTGCTTCCATGAACAAATCTCTCATTTGGCCTTCAAGATGCAGGAATCTCTCAGAGGCAAATTTAATTACCAGGTTTATTGCAACAACTATAATCATTGTTATTGCAACTAATCTTAAAGCCCTATTAAGTACTCATCAGCTCTTTCTTGGAATTTAATTGTTCTAGTACTTCAGCTAGACTAAGCTATATTGTCCAAACTCCTGGTTACCTTGTCCATGCCAAGTCATTATTATCACCAGGAAAAGAGGAATGGAGACACCTCTTTTTGTTTTGTTTCTTTCCTTTTCTTTTTTCTTTTCTTTTCTTTTCTTTTCCTTTCTTTTATCTTTTTCTTTTTCTTTTCTCTTTTCTTTCTTTTCTTTCCTTTTCTTTTTTCTTTTTCTTTTCTCTTTTCTTTCTTTTATTTTTCTTTCTTCTTTCTTTTTCATTTTCTTTCTGTTCCTTTCTACTCTATTTTTTCTTTGGTATTTTAAAAATATTACTTTATTATCTTCTTCCATTCTTTCTAGAAAGAAACCTATCAGCATTATGCCATTATGTACATAGAAACAAGTTCTAGACCTACTCATCCTAGTCCGCATTATGTAGCAGCAGCCCTAGCTGTATATCAGAATAATTTTAGCAGAATAATTATTCTCTTCTCTTGGTATGCTGGTCCATTGGTGCCAGATAGATGTTAAGTAACTAGTTAGTTAATAATTTCAGGTTCACTGGAACTTACTGTGTCCTTAAGGCTCCCCTGAAGAATATAGCCTGTCTCAGGACCTTAAATAATCATCACTGAGAGTGATGATGGGAGGGGGTTAATCCTGGGTCAGCCCATTTCTCCCAAATTTGTGTATTCTAGGTATTAGAAATGTAGAGTCACGTATTTGTTGTTTCTTCCACACATAAACTGTGTTCTGAGGACAGCACCCTAATCTTACCTAAACTGGACCTTTAGCTGAGTCTTTAGGCTGCTCTGATGCTCTCTATTAGGATGTGCAGAGTAATGGATGCTGTGGTCAAGCACAGTTATGAATCTCCATCTTAAAATGTGTCTCCTTGGGATGCCAGGGTGGCTTAGTCAGTTAAGCGTCCAACTTTGGCTCAGGTTATGATCTCACAGCTTGTGAGTTCAAGCCCCGCGTCAGGCTTTGTGCTGACATCTCAGGGCCTGGAGCCTGCTTTGGATTCTGTGTCTCTGGCTCTCTCTGCCCCTCCCCTGCTTGTGTGCTCTCTCTCTCTCTCTCTCTCTCTCTCTCTCTCTCTGTTTCTCTCTCAAAAATAAATACACATTAAAATGTGTTCCCTTAGTTGTGATATTATCATATGGAATCTCATGAAGGTAAGTCAGGCATTCTGTAAGCCTTAGTGATTTTGATGTAGGCTGTAGGACCATATCTAGAGGAAGTGTCAATATCATAAATATGAATCGCTGACGCCTCCAGGGTTGAAGGACACAAATGTAATTAACTTTCCACTAAATCACAGGCCGGTCTTTTCACAAGATGGTATCTTATGAAGAAATTGGCTTTATTCATTGCCACTGACAAGGTGAACACTCAACAACAGAAGTAGTTAAATCAGTCTTGGTGTCAGTGAAGCCACTCTGTTGAACACTTAAATGGCCTCTGTCCTTGCTACCATGCTACTCCATTTGTGGCCCTTTGCAAAACGTCATCATACCCAAGAGCAAAGGTGAACTGAGGGCTCCTGAGAAATGGATCTTGCCTACCTGATTGCCGAGTGCTTCTACAATGGATGCTCCTGGAGGGGGTTGGTAGTGAGACAAAAAGATCCACAGACTTTTTACTCACTTCCATAGGTCCATTCAGTTGTTTTTTACCCAGAACCCTTTGTATATGATCTTCTAGTTATGTGCTTTTTTAGATGCCTAATCAACCAGTCTAGCTCTTTATTAACTGTCCTGGAATTTATTTATTTTGTTGTCTCTGGCAACTTCCAACTCCAGACAAAGTGGAAGTACCACATGTACTTCTTGTATTTCTGTCCATTTGAATGTTTTTCACCTATCACTGTCCTTTTGAAGTTAAATTGTAGTGTGGTAATATTTTATTTTTAGCACACACCTACATTTCAAGAAAACGTATCTGAACCAGAATTGTGCTTTCTTTTCCCTTCCTGCAAACTGGTCATGTATAAAACCTTCCACCAGGCTAAAAGCATGGAGTTGAAGAAGAGACATTGGTACAAAGAGGTAAGTAAAATGGATGTTGGGTCCACCTCTTTGTGCAATTTAATTGTGCTATCTGGTATTAGTTGGGACCAGTGCCAAATATACTTACCACTGTGAAGTGGTATTTTCTGTATGTATTAAACCTTATGATTTATTGGTTCTGAAAATACCCAACTTAAGAAAGCCACTCAATTTTATAGTTAATCAATGTCCTCTATCTAGGTGCTAGTTTCTTAGGGATCCAGAAGCATACCAGGAACTGATATTTATTTATTTATTTATTTATTTATTTACTTATTCATTCATTCATTCATTCATTCATTCATTTGGGGGGGGGAGAGAGAGAGAGAGAGAGAGAGAGAGAGAGAGAGAGAGAGAGCATGATGCCAGAGCAGAGTTTGATGTGGGACATCACCCAACAAACCCTGAAATCATGACCTGAGCCTAAATCAAGAGTCAGATCCTTAACTGACTGAGCCACCCACATGCCCCAAAACTATTTAAATTTTTTTTTTCAACGTTTATTTATTTTTGGGACAGAGAGAGACCCAGCATGAACGGGGGAGGGGCAGAGAGAGAGGGCGACACAGAATCGGAAACAGGCTCCAGGCTCTGAGCCATCAGCCCAGAGCCCGAAGTGGGGCTCGAACTCCAGGACTGCGAGATCCTGACCTGGCTGGAGTCGGACGCTTAACCGACTGCGCCACCCAGGCGCCCCGCCCCAAAACTATTTAAATAGTAGTTTCTGTAACTATTATGCATTCCTCCAGCAGCCTTGGATCTTCTAAGTCACAACCCTGAGTGGGAACAGCAAGGACTCTTACATCACAGTCTAGAGCAGTTGTAAAATTGTTATATTTTGATCTTGCAGCCTCCTCGATCTTGCAGCCTTCCAAGTCATTCAATAAATGAGCTGGAGGAGTATCATGAGCTATGTTTTCTGCTGTCTCCAAAATTCAGAGGCCCACCTAGCTTTGTTTCTGCTGTTTTTACAGGTTGCTTTAGAGTGCATAGCATACATTTTTTATTAATCTATTTTCCAAATATATTATACCACTTTACATATAATGTAAGAACCACACATTAGTTTCCATTTCTCCCTCTTGACCTTTATGCAACTGTTGTCACATATTTTTTTACACATGTGACCCAAACTCTAACACACTGTTATTGTTTTTGCTTAAAATGTCAGTTACCTTTAAAAAATAAATATTGAAGAAAATATCATATATTTACAAATACGATTACCACTTGTTCTTCTTACTTTTGTGTAGATCCATATTTCTATATGATGGCATATTCCTTTTGCTTGGAAAATTTTAACTTTTCTTGCAAGGAAAGTCTGCTGGTGATGAATTCTTTAAGCTTTTTGAATGTCTTTATTTTGAAGATGTCTTTATTTTATCTTTGCATTTAGAAGACACTTCCCTGGATGTAGAATTCTATTTGACATTTTTCCCCCTGTACTTTAAAGATGTTACTCTATTACCTTCCAGCTTGCTTTGTTTCCAGGAAGGAATCTCCAGCCATCTTTATTTGTTTCTTTGCACATAAAGTGCCTTTTTTCTGGCTCTATTAAAGTTTTTTTATTACTGTTTTGAGCTTTATGGTTTTGATGTGTCTTTATGATGTCTCTTTGTGTTTCTGATGCTGGGGGTCCACTGGGTTTCTTGAATTTTTATTAAATTTGGAAAAACCTAATTATTTATTCAAATATTATTTCTGTTTCTCTCCTCTCTCCTGTCCTGCAAGGACTGTATTACATACGAATTAAGCCTCTCGAAATAGTCTCACAAGTTATGGATGAGCTGTCCTTATTTTTATTATTATGCATTTTTCCTGCTCTATATTTCATATGCGATAGTTTCTACTGCTATGGTTTTAAGGTCACTTATATTTTCTTCTGCAATGTCTAATCTAATATTAACCCCATCTTATATAATTTTTATCTCTTGCATTATATATTTTAATGTTTATTTATTTTTGAGAGAGAGAGAGAGAGAGAGAGAGAGAGAGAGAGACAATGCAAGCAGGGAATGGTCAGAAAGAGAGGGAGAGACAGAGTCCAAAGCAGGTTCCAGGCTCTGAGCTGTCAGCACAGAGCCCAATGAGGGGCTCGAACCCACGAACCACAAGATCATGACCCAAACTGAAGTTGGACGCTGAACCAACTAAGCCACCCAGGTGTCCCATCGTGCATTATATTTTTTATCTCTAAAAGTTTGATTTGGATTTTGTAAATATATCAAAAGTCTCTACTTAACTTGTTTGAACATATGGACTAGAGCTGTAATAACTATTTTAACATCCTTCTCAATTAATCGTAACATCTGTGTCAATTTAAAGTCGATTCTGAATGACTTTTTTCCTTATATGGGACTTATTAATTAATTAACTTTTTTGGATTTTTTTTCTTTGAATAGTTGACACACAATGTTACATTAGTTCCAGGAGTACAACTTAGTGATTTGACAAGTTTTTATATTATACTATGTTCACCACAAGTGTAGCTACCATCTGTCCTGTTACATTGCTACTACAATAACAAGTGTATTCCTTATGTTGTGTCTTTTATTCCTGTGACTTACTCATTCCATAACTGGAAGCTCTATCTCTCTCTCTTTTATCCCACCTCATTTCATACCTGGTTATCCTGGATTCGATGTCCCTTTACCTTGTTGGTTTCTAGATATATATATTTTTTCTTACACATCTTCATGAGCTTTGTTTAATGACACAGCTAAATCATTTGGAAATGCTTTTATTCTCTTGAAACATATAGTGTATATTTTGTTAGTTGGTTCCAGGAGAATGCTTAGTGTAGGGGCACTAAGAGAGGCAAGCCTCTCTTGAATTCTTTACAACATGTTGTAGATTAGAAGATATCCTTGGCTGGCGCGTGGGAACAGGCACTGTTCCGTCTTTTCCTTGTTAGTGGTTCATTTCTTGGCCTGAGGTAGTTTCCTTATTTGCACATACTGCTCAGTACTCTCCTGAATAATCAAGAAGACCCTCCGCAGGTCTTTGGGCTTCTCTCTGTGTACGGTTCTTTTCTGTTATTTACTTCTAGGAACTCTAGCTTTCTTGGTCTCCCCAGACTAACATCCATCTCCTTAACTTGGGAAAGTCTGCTGAGCTCTTTTTCAGTTTCCCTTTTCCTGTGTCATGGTCTACAAACTCTTGGATGCCACTGGGAAATTGCTAAGCTCACATTTGTTTCCCATTTCTTAATGATCACTGTTTTTCATGGCTTGATGTCTAGTGAATCAAAAATTATCATTCTTTGTAATCTTTCTGTTTTGTTGCTGTTGTTACTGTTTCAGACAGGGAGGTAAATGAAGTTCCTTTTACTACATCATTGTCAATGGAGTGAATCTTCCTATGGTCTTTTAAAGATTTTTGTTGTAGTTGTCATTCTTGGATTTTAGCTTTAACAATATGAGGTGCATACAGATGGTTTTCGTTGTATCATTTCTGCTTATGTTTCTTAGTGCTTATTGAATATACAGTTTGATTTTTTTCAGTTTTATAAAAGTTTCAGGTATTTCATTCTCAAATATTGTTTTCTCAGTCTGTTTTTCTGTTTCCCCATGTCTCTCTCTTTCTCTATATCTTTCTTGTTTTCTCCCCCTTTCAAGACTTCAATTATACATATTAGAACATGTTTATTTCCTATATTCATAATTTATACAATCTATTTTCTTTTTTTTTTAATTTTTTTTAACGTTTATTTATTTTTGAGACAGAGACAGAGCATGAATGGGGGAGGGTCAGAGAGAGAGGGAGACACAGAATCTGAAACACTCTCCAGGCTCTGAGCTTTCAGCACAGAGCCCGACACGGGGCTCGAACTCACAGACCGCGAGATCATGACCTGAGCTGAAGTCGGACGCTTAACCGACTAAGCCACCCAGGCGCCCCTACAATCTATTTTCTATATACCTCACTTTTAAAAATATTCACCATACTTCATGGTAAACATTTTAATCTGACACCAAAACCAGTGTATTAGTTTTCTTTTCCACTGTATCGATACTACTATTAAACCCAACCACTGAGCCATTACTTTATTTAATTTTTTTTTCTCTTTAGCTACATTTGGTGACCCTAATAAGTGGAGGAGTTCCAATATTCGGGTGATGAGAAATGAGAAAGCAATTACTCTTCTACTTTATCTTACGGTCTAATTTATTCTGACAGCCCCAAGGGAACCTTTCTTCCTAAGAGTGTATGCTAGACATAGGGATGTTAATGATAATTGTCTCATATATTCAGCTGACTCAGTTTCATAATCAGATTTACAGTTCTATGCTATAATTTCTCCTCCCTCCTCTCAGATAACTTTATTCTATAATTATCCCAAACTTAAAGAATTTCCTTTTCACAATTACCTTCCTCCCAAATATTTTCAGTACTCATAATGAGTACAATAACCTAATTATATTTGCCTTCTAATTATACCTGTGAAGATGGATAGATACATAGATAAATAGATAGATGATAGATACACAGATAGATAGATAGATGATACATACATACATACATGCATACATACACACCTAAAGAAAATCTTCACTTTGTGGAATAAAAAAGTGATGAGGGTCAAAATAACAAGTTCTACATCTTTTAGTTCCCCACAGTATGTAAAGTAGTTTTCTGCTCAAATCAATACATGGTGGGTCAAATATAAACTAATTATAATTAAAGATCAAGGATAATTGCATCAATGCTTTGTCTAAAAGTGTTGTTATTCAATGTTCATTCTAAACTATATGCATATCAATTATTATCTCTTTTTGATAGGTCTTTTTCATATTTCCATAAATATATATGAATATATATTTTTGCATGTGTGCATGTGCTCCTTTTCTAGCCTAGCTTAACTTTTATTCACTGCCCGTACTGCTTTTAATTTATTTTACTCTCTTGTGCTCAATGACATCTTAATTAATGGGCCTTACTTGTTTAAAGGAATTTCCTGAAACATGAATGATGAGATTCATCTAAAGTACTTAGGCATTACTACTACCTGTTTTTTTTTTTAAGTGACTATGGCTCCCCACCCTTTTCTTTAGGTCAAGTTATTGCCCAAACTTTTTAATCTAGGTTTTAAAAAGATCTGCATGCTTCATTTTTCCTATGTTCTATATGGTATGCACCCTTTCTAATACAATAATTTATTTTTATTATATATGAAAAATGGGAGTGACACCAGTCATTATTCCCCTTACTGACCTACCAGCAAGATTTTTTGCTTTCTATTCCTACAACACTAAGCTCTACTTACTAGCCCATAGGTTTTTCTCCAAAGACAGCAAGGATTCTACCACGGAACACAGCAATGATTCCTTTGAGCTAGACCTTAAGACTTTGGCCCACCCATGTTGGACTCCTCCTGGTTCCAAATCAAAAGGCAGAGAAGGGGGTTATTGCATTGGTTGGGTGATTAATATTGACTACCAAGGGGAATTTGGACTACTGTTCTATAATGGAAGTAAAGAAGATTGTATCTAAAATATAGGAGACCCCTTAGAGCTTCTCTAAGAGCACCTTTTAGTTTTATCATGCCCTATAATTAAGGTAAGAGAAAAACTACAACCACTCAGTCCAGGAGGACTACTAATTACTTAGACCCATCAGGATGAATGTTTTGGTTATCCTACCAGGTTAAGAACTATGGTTAGCTTTATATATGTATATATAAGATCTTTATTATAAAATTATTTTATATACTTATATATAAATATATAGTTTACATATTTATATAATATATATAATTTTTATATGTGTTATATAATATTTTATACAAATTACCGTAAAATATCTTTATTTTAATATAGATAGATAACAAATATCTTTATTTTTCCCCTTAATCTTTATCATGTAACAGAGAGTGTATTGACTTTACATTGCAATATTTAAGCTACATGACATCAAGGAGAAGAGTTACATCATTCAAGGTTTTTTCTTCTGTGGAAAAGGGATTAGTACATTTTCAGGTGTATGCAGGATAGTTGTATCATGTTAGGCAGAATTATGGCCTTATTATTGTCTTTACTTGGTGATTAAGTATGGTTAAGGGGACATGGGTTAAATTTGTGATGGCTCATTTTATGTCAAGTCCACTAGCCACAGGTGTCCAGACACTGGCCAACATTCTGAGTATGTCTTTGAGGGCGTTTCTGCAGGAGATTAACACTTGAATCAGTAGAGTAAAGCAGATTGTCTTCCATGGGTGAGTTTCATCCATCAATAGAAGATCCAAATAGAACAAAAAGGCTACAAAGGAACTCCTGGTATCTGGCTGCTGAGTTAGGACATTGGTCTTCTTTGGCCTCAGATTCAGACTGAAATATCAGCTATTCTTCAGTCTCAATCCTGATGGCTTCCAGACTAGAATTTATACCATCAGCTCTTCTGGTTCTTAGGCCTTCAGACTTGTACTAGAACTATCAGTGTTCCTGGGTCTTTGGCTTGTCGACTACAGATCTTATGACTTATCCCCCATAATCATGTAAGGTTATTCCTTATAATAAATCTTTCTCATTCTTTCTCTTTTTCTTTCTCTCTCTCTGTCTCTGTCTCTGTCTCTCTCACACACACACACACACACACACACACACACACACATCCCATATTAGCTCTGTTTCTCTGGAGAACACTAACACATTATTTTTAAAATAGTGTTTGATATAAAAAATTGCATATAATTTATGATTGGCAATTGGCAGTATATACCCTCAAATTAATTGTATTTCTAATATCCATGTATTTAACTATTATTGGTGTATTGCTTCATTTTGTAGGCTTTGGAGCTAAATAGCTGGGTTTAGTTTTTGATCCACTGCTTATTAGTCTCATGAACTTGAGTGTGTGTGTGTGTGTGTGTGTGTGTGTGTGTGTGTGTGTGTGTTTGGTGTGTTTTCATTACTTCTTTTGTAAATATGGATAAATTAGCATCTATCTAAGGTTATTGTGAAGATTATTGTGAGAATTATTAAGTACAATGTTCATTTAAAAAGTGCTTGGCACAAAATAAGCACTCAATCAGTATTATCTATTTATTATTGTTTCCTCAAACCATAGGCATTATGTAACTCTTTCCATCAGACGTTCCTTTCTTTTCTTTGGTCAAAGATTGTTTAATATCTCCCATTCCTTTATTACATCAGACCACTTCAGCAAGGTTTATTCCTCAAGGATTTTTTCTTTGTTTATCCTTTAAAATAATTATTAGTTTGATTTATCTTTCCCATATTCTATCATAAGTCAATATATTAATGACAATATGCAAGTTAATTGATTTATTTTTAAGGGTAATACCCTATAACACAGACATAAGTATTTTAAATTCTAGCTATAAAGAAAAAAATAAATATTAATTTATATTCACTTTCTTATCATATAAAGACACTGGATATGTAGAGATAAATAAGAAAAGATCCTTGACAGTCACTAATTCAACATGTAGTGGAAAAGACAAAGACATTAAAGAGAATATAATGTAGTCCAAGTTCTTCTCTTCCCCGTGTCAGCATTATCAACCATCAGGATTAAGCAGACAGTTTTGTTTGCTGCTTGTCTTGAACTTTTCCTCTCTGAAGCATTTTTGCTGGCTCAGGTGTCCCTCTCCCACGGCCCGGCTCTGATGTGTATTGTATCATTAGAACCTGGAGCATTGCTTAATGTGGCAGAAGGATGCCCTCTCTCAGTGTGAAACAGCAAAGAGCTAAAGTACAGCAGACTCTCTCCCTCTTTCTCCTTACACCTTTCCCCAGAGGTTATCAGACAGTCTATTTATATAAATACTTTCATACAAGGTTTGGAGACCATTTCAGGAGGGAATGAAACATTTGATAGATCTTGGATTCTGAGCTTTGGTCTTGAGAGACAGAGAGAATATTGTCAATGGGTTTCTGCTTTATTGTCCCTTCCTGACTCAGCTTTTTGAAAGATTAGCCAGTGATCACACACTTTATGCCTGTTGTTTTATATTTTTCTCCCAGCTTGGGGCAATGTGATGTCTCCACCATTTGGGGACAGTCCTTTAGTCCTTTAGTCCTTTAGGTTCACAGTGCCACAACCTATGAACAGTTATAACACTTTCTGGCCAAAATTCTCTATAATATTTGACACTATTGAGCTATCCCCCCTTTGTTAAAACTCTTTCCTCTTTCACTCCTGTAATGTCTTTTTTCTCTTATGTCATCCTTTGTCTATGATTATTTATTCTATGACTGTGAGCTCTTGCTTTCCTCCTGCCCACTAAAATGTGTGCTTTTCAGGAATCTACCTTTGTCTTATTGCTTTCTTTTCTTTCTCATTCTTATTTCATTAACTAATTTTTCTGCCTATGCTTCCATAGAAATCTGAGCATGTGTCTTTCTTTACTGAACTGAATTAATATGTGTACAGGACTATATTTCTCACTAGAATGCATGGGTTTTTTTTTGGGGGGGGGACAGGGACTTCATTACAGTCATTGTTGTATCCGTATCACTTAGCATGTCGTTAGGTACACAGAAAGGGATGATAAAATCTTGTGGAAGTGAACTGAATTATCAGTAGGGGTAATCCAGAGAGCGAAAATGTCATCATTTAAAAATTCTCTATAGGAAAGGGATGGATTGTTTACAAAACAAATTTTAAAAAGCTAAAAATATTTTGGGAGACAAAAGAGGAAAATAATGGGAACGATGTGATTTGTGCATACATGGGATGGGAATAGAAGAACCTGAATGTGCAGAATTGTTTTCATCCATAGTGAAATTTACTAAAATGCTTTTTACCTTGGTTATTTTGTTCTTTCTAATGTCACATTCTCCTTTTTCAATTCTTAGTGAATTAGGTTTAAAAACAAAAGACTTGGGTAAAGCCAGGGTTTCCAGTGTATAGAAATTTAACTAGACACAATTTCAAGGTTTCTAGGCATGCATTACAGTGGGAGTGGAATATTGGCTTGCAGCTAAGCATAATAGATCAGGTTGGCCGTGGAAAACTATTTAGTGAATTTAACCAAGTGAGATTTTGGGTGGTGAAAATATGGGGAAATGGAGCCAAATTCTCAGTATCTGTTTCAGGATATTTAACATTAATTATACTGCAGATAAATAAGAATATTAAGATTATTCCTTTAGGCTAAATTGAAGTAAATGAATAAATAAGCAAGTTTTCCCTGTGTCTTAAGTACCTTTCTGAAATTATAGAATTTGCAGATAGAAATAAATTTAAAAGACAGGGCCTCCTGGCCTTCATTATAAAAGAACCAAGTAAATTAACTGGGAACACAGCAGGATTTTATTACCAAGGAAGAAATTAGTTCAACATCTTTTAAAACACAATTTTGGAAACTGTGAGTTCACTGGAAGGCAGAGTGAGAAATGTACTTGACTGTCAAAGAGAAGCATTCATTAGTTCTATCATATGTTCTTTTGTTTCTTTTTTTCTTTCTTTCTTTCTTTTTTTCTTTCTTTCTTTCTTTTTTTCTTTCTTTCTTTCTTTTTTTCTTTCTTTCTTTCTTTTTTTCTTTCTTTCTTTCTTTCTTTCTTTTTTTTTTTTTTTTCTCCTGTTCTCTCTTCCATGGCACGGAGTCCTAGTATTTTCTACTTAGTACAAAGGGTTAGGAATATAGTAGTCATGCAGAATCATAAAAGATTAAAAGTAGCTATTTGTTCAAAAGACAATTAACCAGCATGTGAATTGGTTAATTTGTAGTCTTTTACCATTTCATTTGCATTTTCTTTCTCTCCCCACTTTTACCCACTCTACAGAAACAAATAAGGCAAGGTATTTTTTAGCAAGGTGCCCATGATGCCTACTATAGTAGCCTCTACCTGTAAGACCGTCTTCAAGAATCATGTGAAGGTTTAAAATATAGACACTCAGAGACATATTGAACCAAAATCTCTAGGGGAGGGGCTGAATGTTTACATTTTCTGAACAAATTCACAGTTAATTTTAACATCTACCAAGGAATGAGAATGGCTAACACCTGAAGCAAACAAATAATACCCCGTGGATTGTGAATGGTATAATAGTAGTATGATAGGGCGTTTCTGACTGCTAGTATTGTGTGAAAAATTGGGTGCCTGAACTGAATCCTTGTTTAGGTGCTTCAGCAATTACCAAAGTGAACATGTGTGTATCTGTGGATACCTATGTGGCTTCCTTTCACTGGGGATTGAATGAATTACACCTCAGTAAGACTACTTTGTCAAATTTGTGCACATTATATCACTATATTAAGAACGCCTTACAATAGAGGATACATGGAATTCCAGAAAATTCCATGAAGTAGTCCACATACTTTTCTGTTGTATGTATGTATGTATGTATGTATGTATTTTTAGTTATTGTATGCTTAATCCTCTTTTAGGTATTAGGGAATTAGCTGTGAACAAAGTAGACAAACTCTCTAACTTCCAGAAGCTGACATTTTAGTAGAGGCAGAGAGAAAATAATTTTATGAACAACTGAATAAATAAATAAAATTAATTATAGTCCAATAATTGGAAGAAGATAGAATGGATGAAGTTAGAATATATCATCATAGAAAATGAAGGAGGAAAGGCATTTTAACTAAAATGGTCAGAGATTATACATAAATTAATCACAACAATCAAAAGAAGGTAATATGTGAGGATGAGCGAGAAAATAATTCTGGCAGAAGAAAAAGCAGGTCTAAAGGCCTAAAGATGGAAAAGAGCTTGGTGTGTTCAATTAGCTGAGGGTAGTAAGAGCTCACCACCTTCAAATACGTATAATCTAATTCATGTCAAATATTTCATGTCAAATGTATGACTAAAACAAACAATGCTATTTTAGCATAAAATAGCAATTAACCAAACTTTATTTAAATAACTTTTAATATAAAAATTGCATGTCTTCCTTTACTTATTATTTTAAATATAAGAGGTGATGTTTTTTACCATTGCTTTAACTAAAGAAGAGCAGCTATTAAAGTACATTTTCTATTGTAGCATTTACTCTGACTATAAATTTTCTGGTACACCTATCTCACTAAACATATATTTGGGATTAATTTATTTTATACAACTGAGTATATGAATTTTTATTTTAAATATCTATGCAACATTCATAAAAAGTGGTCACATGAAACAAAATTTCTCAAAAGGGGCTATAATGATACCTTGCCATTTTTAGGAGGCCATTATTTTATTTTAATCTCGTATGAAAGATTTACATTTTAATTTGTCTGTTTTTAATAAAGCCATATTTAATATTAAAACATTTTTGCAAATACTGAGCATACAAAAAAATCATATTTTCTAATCAGATTTATAAAACCAGGAATCTTACCTTCCCTCAAGGTTTAGTAATGATTTAAAGGATTGAAGCAATTATAAAGCTCAGACAGAGTAGTGAAGGATCTGGAAAACCTTGAAGTCACTTTCTTGGATTAGTCAATTATTCTTTGTCCCTACTAACATGCTTATTACCAGATTTGTCCTAGCATTGTCCTAATTAATTCACAAGCATTATCTCACTTAATTCTTCTCATGGCCCTGTGAGATACAGATGATTTTTCATACACAGAAGTTTTAAATCTAGTTTACTGTTTATCTTCACTTGGTCGCTCTAAAAATGTATTTTCAAAACAACAAATATTTGTAAAATGTCAAAGTCTTTATGTTACAAAGCTACAGATGCATTTTCCTTCTAAGTGTCACTCTTGTAGGAAATATATTTCTTTTAAATAGTATGAAACATTTTGATAATGTTGTTTTCATTAAATTTGTTTCAAATAATTTTTACTCACATAAAGATATCAAGGATAGGTTTAAAAATAGCTTTATCAGGGGTGCCTGAGTGGCTCAGTTGGTTAAGGATCTGACTTCAGCTCAGTTCATGATCTCCCGTTCATGGATGTGAGGCCTGCATCAGGCTCTCTGCTGTCAGCTCAGAGCTCACTTTGGATCCTCTGTCCCCCCACCCCCGCCCCTTTCTTGCTTGTGTTCTATCTCTCTCTCTCTCAAAAGTAAATAAAATAAACATTATAAAAAATAAAATAAATAAAAATAGCTTTGCCTGTATATTGTTTTCATAGTCACATGCAGTGTGCAATCAATCCCAAACAGGCATAGATAGAGTCCATTTTAATTTTCTTTGCATCTATAGAAATAATCTCATATCAGTTTTTATGCAAATACTTCTGTACTCTCATGATAGCAATAAAGTCATCTAATTAAAATGTAGATTTAAGAATGTTAAGTATGTGCTTAAGTAAGGGTATATTTATGTTTTGGTGAGCGAGAAACATGATGTTTGGCCTTTGTACTGAAACAAACTTGATATGGGACTTCAAGTAAGATTAGCATTTGTAGATTGCATTTAAAAAAATTATTTAAATTTTAGTTAAAATATAGTGCAATATTGGTTTCAGGAGTAGAATTTAGTGATTCATCAATTACATTGTAGATTTCATTTTAATAATCTTACTTTACCACCTCTGTCATTGTATAATCCCAATGTAATAAGGGCTAGAATAACTCTTTTTTGATCATCTAATCCATACCTACATTTTTATCAATGAGTAAACCGAAAACCATACAACTTGAATAAATTCCCTGGGCAACATAGTGTCAGGGTGGTTGCTTTTGTGCCTGGAGTAATATGACAATCATATGGCCAAATAGGCTGAACAAACAAGAAATTGAAACCATGGATAAATCTGAGCAAGAGCAATTTTAGAAGAGATTTTAATATATTTTAGGGAGTTATACATGAGTACAAGTATAATAAGGTTCCTAATACATAAAGAATGGTTGAAAAAAATTACAATTAAACCCTCTCTATGCATTCTATAAAATGCATGCCATTACAATTGGAAAAAAAAAAGGTCTCTTCAAGGTCACAGCTAGCCTGTAATAAACAATTGTTAAGGAGTTGGTTGAGGTGTTTACTATTGGTCTGATTTTCAAGTAAGCAAAAACTTCATTAAACTAAAAGCAATTAATTTTAAAATGCTTCAAATTGCAACTAATGAGTTTACAGGACTCATTACCAGTGAAGGTCACAGAACTAACTAGATTCCTGAGTTTATCCCTAGTTGTAGGACTCAGTTGAGTATTGTGAGGCCTATCGACTATTGTGAGGTAGTCGATCAGACTACCACCCAGCAGTTGGGCTACAGCAAGGCACTCTGATAAGAAGGTCAGACTGGATTCTGTGGACTATGTGTATCATATTAACATCCCATTTCTTTTTTTGAATGATTTAACTCTAATTTTGTTTAAAAATTCCCTTAAATATTGAAGTGTCTCATGCTTCTTAACATAAGAAAAGAAATAAACACCTTCTATCTTAGCTAACACATTTCTGTATTGTTTTTAAAATCCACTGGGAATAAAATATTTTATTTTTATGAATAAACAAAGTACCCAAAACAGCTTACTGTTATGGATGGTATAAGTGAAATGTGCCATATTGAAATCAGTGAAATGTACCAGCCATGTACACCATCTTTTGATCCACAGTGGCTGGGATGACATTGAAAAGTATTTTCTAATCACATTTTGGCATTCGTTTGCCGTTCTCTCATTAATATTCACATTGATTTATTTACCCTATTCATTTTTTGAACAATTATCTGTTAAGTAATGACAGAACAGTCAGTATGGTATAGGTGGTGGGAATAAGGAAATAAATATAAGATGTGACTTTCTCTAAAGAAATTTAGACTTTGGTGAATAGAGTAAGGTAAAAATTCCAAGTACAAAATAGTATCATTATAGCTGCTATCATAGAAGCTCTTCCAGAGCACCATCGGACCACTAATGAACACTTGATCATTGTAACTAATCCTTATAAAAATGTGATTTTTAAAATGTATCCTTATTTTCTAGTAGTTTTCTGCTGAGGTATTATTGATCTCTGAGCTACTAGGCCTTACCTGAAATTGAAAGTCTATAAATTATGTGTGTGTGTGTTTATGTGTATTTGTGTGTATGTACGTGTATGTTCAATATTTTTCTGTCCACACTGTATAACATGACATTTGGAAGCTATACGACAAGACATAGGAAAACTAATTTAAAGCCTATTAAATAATATTGGCAATCTATTATGACTCTCTAGATTAAGTCATCAGTATTATTAACGGAAAGGACAGGGTTTGTACAACAGTGTAAGAGAAGAATAGTTAAGACTTATGGCTTATTGGATGTTAGAGTTGAAGGAGAAGAAGGTTTTTGGCTTGGATATTTAGACTCTATCACTTAAAATAAGGAAAACAGATTTGAAAAAAACTTATTTGAGGAAGAAACCAATAAATAAGATGGGGGGCATACTGATTATTATATGTCTGGATGACTTCTAACAGAAGATTTTAAGTAGCCCAATGGGTACATGGGAATGGAGCTCATGTAAGGATATTTGGTCAGTATTTTAATCTTCAGTTAGAGGGAAAAAATATTAGTTGTGTGAATTTCAAATAATAAATTTGTAATTATATGGGCTCCTAACTCTAGAGAACAAACTGAGGGGAGGTGGGTGTGAAGATGAGTTAAACAGGTTTTGGAAATTAAGGAGCACACTTGTGATGAGCACCAGGTTATGTATGGAAGCGTTGAATCACTGTATTATACACCTGAAACTAATATTGCACTGTATGGTAATTAACTGGAACTTAAATAACAACTTAAAAATTAAATAAAAGATATCACAAGAAAAAATAAATAAATTGGCCGCTTGAAATGAGTTGGCCCTTGGAAAAAATACATTTGTAATTATATGTTTTTTGTTTCAGTGAATATCTGACATCTTCATTCAAAGTAACTGAAAAAAGCTAAAATTTTATTATTTAAAATTCATAAAACTCAATGAGCATAAAGAAGTGTAAATAATTAAATTCTCAAGTAATTTTTCTTTTCAGTTTATAGCATTTAAAATTCTAAAATTATTAAAGCTTAAAATTGAACTCAGATTTATGAGCAGCATCTGTAAAAATGTGGTCCGAAAAAGAGAATATGTAATGTATAAGATTCAGAGAAAGGAGCAAAGATCAAGGAAGATCAGCTTCAGAGAGGCCAAAGAGAAAACAATTTCAAGAAGTAAGTAGTTGGCAGTTTCAAATGCTTTATATTGGTCAAATAATAGGACCGAGCGATTCAGTGCTTTTTTATATCAAGCAGAGACCATCATTTTATTTAAATGCAAGTAAACAAATTCCCAGTGTTTAGGGTACAATAGCAGTGAGAAAGTGAACACAGATGGTAATTTATACCATTGAGAAACTGGCTAAAAAGGGAAGGTGATTGGGGAGTAGCTAGAAAAGTTCATGGTCAAATAATGTACTTTGGCTATTTGTTTTTAGTTTTAATTATATTTCAAATATCAGTAAGTTTTCTAGCTGGCAACAAAGAACCCAGTGAAGAGGGAGAGATTGCTAATACAGAAGAGAAGAGAAAGAAATGGTTGCACAAAATCCTGGAGTGAATGGAAGTGATCAAATCAGGACCCAGGATAAAGAACAGACTCTTACAAGTAGATTAGACTGGCAAATATGACAGATTTAAGCTACAGAGACAAAACTTTCAGCTATTATCTGATTAAGGAATTACCTTTTAAAGTCATTTTTTTTGCATCTTCTATTTGCCTATTGGCTATGGCATAGAATTAAGAATCATCTAAATTCAAGTTCTAGCTACTACTTACTAGCTAAGTGACCTAAAACAAATAATGTCTATGAAAATTGGTTCTCTCATTTGACACATTGAGACTATAATTTCTATCTTAAATAGTTCCTGTGATAATTAAATAGACAACACAAAAATATTTAGTAGAGTCTGTCGCATAATGAAAGGTGATAAGCAAATGTTTGTTCTCCTTCTAGTAGGACACACAAGTGAACAATGTGCTTTAATTTTTCAATGAATTGAATTTAAATTGCTAAAGGAAACACCTGCGAGGACTTTCATTATAATATACTCTTTTACTTATGTATTCAAAATTGAAAAACAAATTCTGTCCCCCTTTTAGCAACTCTCCTAGATTAATTTAATGGAACGAGAAGTTACATAAAATAAACATGTTTTTAATTACTTATTTTTCCTATACTTCATACCTATGATGGATGGTGCAACACAAGAATGCCTTCCAAATTACACATAAATTAATATTAGAAGAAATTTTGTTGCATTAATCTTTTTCAAAAATAGCTGGTTACCCCTCTCCCAAATTTCCCCTTATATTTCAGTCTTACTTAAAGCAAGACTAACGTGAAGGAGAAAACCACAGCTGTGCCTTTGGCAGGATTTTCAAATGCTGGTTGCAAAGAATAAATTTTAATTTTCTGAATATTCCTTGTTTAAACCACATACATCTATAGTTCTCTTGCAAGTGTTAGGAACACTGTCTATGCATGCTGCTTCTCCCTCAGAACGTCTGGAAATAAATTCTACATGAAACCAGAAGTCTTTACCCTTCTATCTGGCAGACACTTCCAAAACAAGGATAGAGAAAAAAATTCAATTATGAAAAAAATTAAATAATGAAGTCAGTAAAGGCTGAATACTTCATCAAATAACTGTGTTTGAAGTACACATTTATCTTTACAACTTCATTTAAATGTATATCCATCATATCCAACGTATATCTTCTGTATTTCTCCATCATCCAACTCCTCTAGCCCTCAAATAAATGAAGACCACAAAGCCAAACAATTAAAAATATCTACTTTTCTTTGATTCCTTGTCCTGGTCAAAATATCTCTATTTACCCAGTCACTTGCAGTTTGGAGTATCCTTTTCATTACCCCCTATGCCAATATCCATGTCCTACAAATCACACATTAAGCTCTTGATTTCCTTCCTTATGAACAAGTTTTAGGATCTTTTTCTATATTCTCCAATCACACAATATTAGAATACTCAGAATAGTTTTCACCTGGCCTGCTGCACCAGCTCTCTAACTTACTCACTTCTTAGAATCTTGTCTCCTATCATTGTCCACATCACTGGTAGTAATCACCTTTCTAAAATCCTCCAATCTCTTCTCACTGATCATTAAATAAGATATATATTTCCTGGTATTATATGTTAGGACATTCAGGATCAATCTCTCCTAACTATTTTTTGGACCTCTGTCATTGCCATGTCTCACCTATATCATTACACTTTGGCAATGTGGAAGTATTTGCTATGTTCCAAATTTGTTCTGCTCTCTCTTATAACCCTTCCCTGGACATCAGGTTCATTCTTATTTGAAATGTCCTCTACTTATTGCTGCTTGCTCTTCCAGCTCCCTATAGGGAAATGAAATTTTTTAGGCAGAAATTTTATCTATTTTTTTTATTATATACAGGGCAGTGTTCTTTTTTTTTTTTTTTATCAAGTTTTTATTACAATTCTAGTTAGTTAACAGTTAGTGTAATATTGGTTTCATGGGTAGAATTTAGTGATTCATCATTCACATATAACATCCAGTTCTCATCACAAGTGCCTTCCTTAAAGTCCATCACCCATTTAACCCTTCCCCTGCCCACCTCCCCTCCAGCAACCTTCAGTTTGCTATCAGTAGTCTTTTATGGTTTGCATCCCTCTCTTTCTTTTACCCAGCCATAAAAAAGAATGAAATTTTGCCATTTTCAAGGACTTGGATGGAACTAGAGTGTATTATGTTAAGTGAAATCAGTCAGTCAGAGAAAGACAAATACCATATGATATCACTCATATGTGGAATTTAAGAAACAAAATTTAAAAAGCCATAAGTAGTCTCTTTTTGTTTTATTCTTTATAGCTTCTGCCACATAGTTAACAGTTAAAAATTATTGAATTTTTGCTAAATTCATGAAGTAATGGAGACGTGTAAAACTGTTTTATGAATGGATAAAAGAAATCCAACATTCAAGGATGAAGTTTACACTATACTATATCATATTAGATCATGGCTTTCATGTTCTATATTTTGCTTAGCTAGAACTTTTTCTTAGCTAGTACTCTTATCATGAACTTATCTAAAATCATAACTTCATTTATTAAATATTCAGAATTTCAATCAGAAATAACTTTCCATTTATTTTATCACCAAAATTTTCTATAGCTCCACAGGCAATAGCCTATTCTGTCCTCTTTTGGAGGGAGTGCAAAATGCCTACAGATCTTGTCAAGAAAGTAGCCCATTCTAGTCAGCACATCTCCTAAAGTACAATCTGCTGTCAGATCCCAAACACTTTGTTTCTTTAACAAATATAATGATTATAATTATATATATATATGTATATATATATACATATATATATGTAATTATTGTTCCCTCTTTTCCATTTTTCCCACCTTTTCCCTATACACACCAGTGGTGTCAACCTACCTTCAGTGGCGTCTGAATGCTGAGGGGACGCGGTTCTAGTGAGGAAGCAGGGCAGGCAAACATGTTTTGGTTTAACCTTTTTAAATCCCATTTCATGTCTGTGAAATACCCCAAATAATTTGAAACTACACTAACATCCAATAATATGAAATTTTATACTGTAGGAAAAAAAACATGCAACCACTTAACCATTAATTTACTACTCAAAAAGTACAAAATATAAAATATAAACTTTTGTTTATGCTATGTTAGTGTTTCAGGATCTGTCCCATAAACTATGAAATCTATAAGTTAGAGAATGACCTCTTTTAGAAAAATGGAAGTCCAGACCCAAAATAGTAGCAGAGGAGATCACTGTGCTAAATGCTACATGACTCGTTAATGCTCTTTAGTTGTTTTACCCTTTCCAAAAGCTATTAGTATTCCATTACTTTGTAACTCATCAGCATCTCCAAATCATGTAATAATGAATCCACAAGTATAAACTATGAAGTTGACTTGTGATTAATTTTGGAAACATAGAATATTCATGAGTTGTTCCATTGCTATTCTTATGTATTTAAAACTCTCTTAATAACTACTTTTGGAAAAATAATTGACTCGGTCATTTGGTCTGAACATGCATTTGATGGTTATTAAACTCAGACACATGTCTACAGAATTCAAATATCTAATCTCCATTAAGATTAAAATATGAAATCAACTTCCTATTCATAACATAATTGTTCTGTGTTTTGACAAGTGTGTCATCACAATCTGAGCATCGGGTGTGAATGTGCAACTGTTTTTCAATAGCTAGGAACATGTTTGTCCCTTTATCATATAACTTGCTTACTACAAATGTCCTATGTGCCTATAATGAAAAATGCTCTAATAAGATCAAAGAAATTCCAAAGTAACTAGTGAACTCAAAACTGAATATGCAATATTTTTTAAATGCTTAAGATACTCCCCATGGGTGAGACTACTGCTAGTGTATTGATCAGTGTTCGATGACATGACATAGGGCACAGAACAAGGACATATATGTTAAAATAAGGGTTCTCACTTTACAATCCACCACCCTGCTATCATAAAAGGATCATAGGGATGAGGATGTGACTGGAAAAGTGTCTTTCCTCTTATTCATTAATATTAAAACACTAAGTTCCCTGTGAGGAATTAACTTACAATGAAATAATTTGCTAATTTGTTCATTCACTCAAGAAATATTTTTCTACCTATTTATATATAAACACAGTGATAGATCACATGAATACAGAAATAGGTAAGTAAAAAATGATCCACGCCTTACGGCCTTAATTCCAAAGAGGGGAGACACAAGAAATAGTTATTAAGTAATTAATTACACTGTGATAAGAAAAAAATGAAAAAGTACAGAAAGCTGTGACAGCATTACAAAAGAGCCCTGAGATAGTCTGTGAAGTAAGAAGAGGTTTCTTTGTGGTAAGATCACTCAATCTGACATCTAAATAGTGATTAAATTCGAGCTAAGACATGGATATGAGGAGGAGAGAGTTACAGGCACAGGAACATCTCATATGAGGTCTTTGAGATTAGATGAAATAATGGAAAAATAGCACAAATAGTCTGTGTGGCTGGATCACCGACATGTGGAAAGGGTAGTTAGATATTAGGCTCTGAGAAAGGCAGAAGCCAGATAACATATTTTTTGACAGCCATGTTGAGCATTCTGAACTGTAATCTAAAAATTTTAAATGTTTTAATAAAGTCTACCTATCAGTCATAAAATATATAAGACAAATTGTCTTTTTTTTTCTTCCACTGTAGTAAATTAAGTTCCTTGCCCAGAGCAGTGTTGATGGACTGCCAGAGCAGTGTTCACTAAATTTAAGGTTGGAAATCTTGCAGCGTTTAGAAGGCAGTACAATCCAGAACAACTGTCTACATTGGTGCAAATAAACCTCTGCCCACATTGATGAAAAGGATGGAAAGATTCCTATATAATCATTTTCCACTAGGGGAATGACTGGTTCTCAGGTTTATGGTACTGGAGAATGAGCGGTGGCAGTAACCAGGTCAGTTGTGGTAAGAGAAAGGCTACGTTGTTGAGACTCTACCTAGTCTTCAGCTCTGCAACCAGGATCTCTTTTCTGTTAACCTGAGGAATAATGCTGACCTACATCACAAAATGAATAATTTTGCCCATACTGTCATATTACAAGTCTCTTCTGCTCTGAGAGCTTTTGCTGACCCGCCACCTGAGAATCAAATATTCTTATATTCTGCTCACAAATCAGAAGGTCCATTAATATAGATATTCCCAGACTTTTTAAATCCATCCATTCATTATATTTCTTCTAATTTCTTCTGATTATCCTATGAAAGCATTATGCATAGATACCTCAAACCATGCCTCCTTTCCTTTCAAGTCAAATTAAAAATGTGATTGTGCCAATTGAAGTTCTGGCTACTGAGAGGTGTTACTTTCTTCACCACAGTTTAGAATTATGCAAAAGTGTGATTTTAATGCTGCTGTAGTGTACTTTTTGCTGGTGCAAGTAAATAGTGTAGTGTTATCTATAAGCCAGACTTATATATGTTTTTTTCATCTGACTAGTGGTCATAGAAATTACTGATGATGTCATACATGTGTTTTGAGATGAGACATTGAGGGACAGCACAGTAAAGCTGTGAATAAATCAACTACTAACACAAATTGCTTGTACTTGTCTGGACATGCTTGAAATAATCTCATATGTACCAATTTTATTCATGATAGAACACTGCTAAGGGAATGTCTAAATTTATTGCTTATGGGATTGTAATAACTCCTAAATCACCACGTGGAATTCAGGTTGGACAATCATCTCATCCCATGTTAAGAATTTTAGTTTATATCATGGTACAGGGGAACAGGAAAAAAACAATTTCTCAAAAAAAAAATAAAGGTGACACATCTTTTCTCCCCAGTCCTTCGAGGACATCACTATGACTTTTTTTTCCTTATTAAGTATAGTTGAACAGTGTTACATTAGTTTTAGGTGTACAAACAACATAGTGATTCAACATTTCTATACTATGCTGTGCTCTTCACATGTGTAGGTACCCTCTGTCACCATACAAGGTTATTACAATATCATTGATTATATTCCCTATGCTATGCCTTGTATTCCTTTGACTTACTGATTCCATTCCTGGAAACCTGTACCTCCCGCTCCCCTTCACCCATTTTTCCCAACCCAACACTTCCCTCTGGCAAACATCAGTTTGTGCACTGTATTTATGGGTCTGATTCTGCTTTTTGGTTTGTCTATTCAGTTGTTGTATTTTTTAGATTCCACATATGAGTGAAATTATATGTTATTTGTCTTTCTCTGTCTGACTTATTTCATTTAGCATAATGCCCTCTAGGTCCATCCATGTCACACATGGCAAGATCTCATTCTTTTTTATGGCTGCATAATATCCCCTTGTTCTCTGTCAACAAAATGAAAAAAGCAACCTACTAAATAGGAAGAGATATTTGTAAATGATATA
This sequence comes from Puma concolor, assembly GCF_028749965.1. Lineage (NCBI taxonomy): Eukaryota > Metazoa > Chordata > Mammalia > Carnivora > Felidae > Puma > Puma concolor. Next base: position 89,598,155 of record NC_141674.1, read on the forward strand.
TCTGATGAGGTGTTAATATCCAAACATTCAACACTAAAGAATTATAAATAATTTATAAAACTCTACACTAAAAACCAGTCTGATTAAAAAATGGGTACACATTTTTCCAAAGAAGTTATACAGATGGTCAACAGACACATGAAAAGATGCTCATCGCTGATCTTCAGGGAAATGCAAATCAAAACCATAGTGAGCTATCACCTTACACCTGTCAGATGACTAGAATCCAAAAGACAAGAAAAGCAAGTGTTGGTGAGGATGTGGAGAAAAAGGAAGTGCATTATTTTTGGTGGGCATACAAATTGATAGAGCCATTGTAGTAAATAGGATGGAGATTCCAACAAAATTTAAAATTTGGAATACCACAGGATCCAATAATTCCATTACTGGATATTACCTAAAGAAAAGGAAAACACTAATTCAAAAGGATATATGCACTTCCATATTTATTGCAGCATTACTTACAATAGCCAAGGATGGAAGCAACTTAAGTGTCCATTGATAGATGAATGGATATATATATATATATATATATATATATACACACACACTATATATATATATATACACACACACTATATATATATATATATATATATATACACACACACTATATATATATATACACTATATATACTATATATACTATACTATATATACTATGTATACTGTATATACACTATATATATATATATATACACACACACACTGGGATAGAGCTTATTGTTTTGTTTTGTCTTTTAATTTTTTTAATGTTTTTTTTAACTTATTTTTGACTGAGAGAGAGAGAGACAGACAGAGCATGAGCAGGGGAGGGGCAGAGAGAGAGGGAGACACAGAATCCGAAGCAGGCTCCAGGCTCTGAGCTGTTGCACACAGCCCGACACAGGGCTTGAACTCACAGACTGCGAGATCATGACCTGAGCGGAAGTCGGACGCTCAACCAACTGAGCCACCCAGGAGCCCCTAGCTTATTGTTTTTTAATAAAAAAATAAGAAATAATTTATCATGCACCATTTATCCATTTTACTTATTTATCCATTTTAAAAGAACATATCTGGAATAGCAATGACAAAGTCAATTAAAGATTAAAAACATGATAATCCACTCTTATTTTCTAAGACCCATCTGTTCCATTCTCCAGAAATAATTGATAACTAAAGGAAGGCGTGAAAGGAATTATTTCTTCAGTTTAAAATTTTAGATAGTTGAATACATTACTCTGAACTTTCCACAAAATTTGGTATTGTTTTTGATTGAGTGATTGATTAATCAAACACTAATATATAATGACTGCGTGCCAGACAATTATTATAAGTGCTCTATAAAAATATAGCATTCTATAAAGTAGATATTAAAATAAATAATTAGATATATCAAATTAAAATCTAAAATGATTAAGAGATTTGTCTAAGGTCACAAAGCTTTAGGTGGTAGAACTGTGATTTTAACCTGTGTGGCTTGATTCTAGAGTTTGTGTTCTTAATGACTACTATTTTGAAAAGTAAAAACATGCTTGTAGAAATTTCCATTTGGACTTTCTATTAGTAAACCCTACTTTTTTGGTCAAATGACAATAGAATTTTTTTTTTTAAAGTAACCTCTCCACCCAACATGGGCTCATACTTACAACCCTGAGATAAAAAGTCACATGCTCTACTGACGAGCCAGCCAGGCTCCCCTAGGAGAATTCTTATAATTGTACTGCATACTTATTCCTGAACTATAAATCTAGTAATTTGTGAAAGGAAAATGAATTAGTTTTAGAATCAAAGTAGGCTTACCATGAGGTGAATTTCGTTCAAGACTTCATTCATTATTGGGTGCTTTGGTCTCCACTGTAATTAAGGAAAGAAAAACAGGTCTTAGTCCCCAGATTAATGAAAATTTATAGTCACTGTTGACAAATACTAAAAAGATCTAAGTGTTTCACTTTCTGATTGTGTAGCTATTCCTTTGTCTTTGGAGAAGGCTAGAAAGAAGATTCTGAGAATGTATCTTATTATTTTAGGTCTTTCTGAATCTGTGAATTAAATTAGGAATTAATTTAGCAGTCATGATTCTATTATTTTAAATCAAGCCTCCATTACCTCAGCCTAATTTTATTTTATTTTAAAAATTGTTAATAAGTGGAATGTTAGCAAATTGCCAATCATGTGATCTTATAAGCTGCTACTACAGACTCTGTATGTGAGATAGATCTCATAAATACTTGGACCCCCTGTTGAAAATACTCACTTTGTTCCTGGTCATTTTGCCCCTCACAGGATTGTGCCATGCCCACTAAAATCAATGAGCCATTTTTAACTGAAGTGGATTTCAAGAGTATCATTATATTAAGGGATTTATGGCATATGTATTTATCATTGGCCACTACTGAGATCCAGTCTCAGACAATCAACCGAGCAAATAATTGATATTTTATTCTGATAATTGACCAGAAACCAACAATGGGGGGGGGGAGGATAATATACAGGTACAGATGCAGGGAGAAGATGTTAGAGTGGATTTATGATTTGAAAATCATCCATTTTGTATCTATATCTTCTTATAGGACACTTAAGACATCTACTTCATCAAAACTTTGAGAAATTCATTAGTAAGTAATGTGTCAGCATCTTTGAAAAAGATTTTCATAGTTTTGGAAAATATTTTTACATGGGTGAAGAAAGCTCTGTAGTGTATTGATTAAGAGGATAAACTCTGAATCATAACGGCCTGTTTCAGACTATCTATTAGTTTGGCAAATTGTGTAAACACTGTATGTCTCTTCATCTTCACTTGTAAAGTAAAGATGACACTAATAACAATCTAACAGAACTGCTGTTAGTATTACCTGACAAATAGAGAAGTCCTCCACCTTCTGCAATCTGAAACCCTTAATTGGTTTCCTAAAGCTTGGCTGTCAGTGAGGGCCACTCACTGCTAATCATATAAAGAGCTTGAATGCTCTATTGTTCCTACTTTGGGGATTTCACCACTAATGCCAGATTCAAAAATCTCTGTGTTTTTTGTTTTGTTTCTTTTTTCTTTTCTTTTCTTTTCTTTTCTTTTCTTTTCTTTTCTTTCTCTTTAGTGTCTGGTTACATGTGCCTTAGACCCATGGCCCTCTACTAAATGCCAAGGTAACTGATTAAATGAATTATCTAGTCTTTCCATCTGGTATACTGAAAACACAATACTTCAAGAATCCTATGACACTTTAAGGTTACGTAAGATAAACTTTAGAAGGCTTAGATGATTGGAAGATAAGAAAATGATACAAATCTGCTTGAAAGGTAGCTCATACAACTAACTGTAATACTAAAGGAACCTTCTGATTATATTTATCTCCTCTGATTCATCAGCCTACAAAAAGAGAATTTGTTAGTCAGATAGAAATAGGTATTCCATTCTGCATGGCAATTAAAGATGATTGTTAAATTTGCTAATGTGATGCCATCCAAAATTTTAAAAATTATGAACTGTAGTAAAAAGTCAGTGAAAATATCTTTATAATGGCTTTCAATTTTTTTTTCTCTTTGATGTCTATTTAAATACAAAACATACTGTTCTCTCAAAGTAGTAATAGTAGCTGTCCTCTCAATATAACAAATAGTTATCTATAACTATTTATAGACAGAGCAGACATAAGCAAAATACATAGCAGTGTATGCCATGTAATAACCCAATAAATTCATACTAATAAAATGTTACGAATTATGTATATGGCACTTGCCTTATGAGTGGAAAGATTTTGCTATTTTCTAGCTTGAGAATTATTAATTTTTTGTTATAATAGGTCAGACAATAGTTTTGAAGTCAAATTTTAAAGTTTAAATTAATTGTCCAGATGCGTTTTCACATATCCATGGTCTTGCAGCAGATGCGTTTTTTGAAAGGTGTTCAATTCAGATTTGAGGATATTTAGCCACAATTTAAGTGGCCCATATAGAATTCTGTGTTGTAATTAAAAAATATTTCTCTACAGAAAATAACTATCTTCCAATACATTTGATCAGTAAATTGTAAATTTGTTATTTTTGAAAAAGAATCACCTCTGCTTTTTCTTTGGTATTTCTTCTCATATCACTATATAGCTATAACAAAAAACATCTGCAATGCATAGATAAATCTACTCTCTGGAGAACAGTACAGTTACCGAACTCATATCTCCATTTCAATTTGTGACTGTATCCTATCTATCATCCATTTAGTGGCAAATTTAAGCTTTCAAAATGTAAATCAGATCACATTGTTTCTGTTCAATCATCTTTCTCTTGAAATTAGAATCAAATCCCAATGATCTCCTATGACCCTAATTTTCAAATCGACCCTAGTTCATTTGCAACTAGACTTTCATAATTTTCCATATTTTTAGCTCCCTACACCCACCTTGTGCCATTGTCCTTGCCTTTTGTATACACCTATCAAATTATTCATCTGTTAGTTCGGATATTAAGCATCATTTGGACTGAGAATCTTTGCACATTTCATTCCTTTTACCCAGAAATAAATCACTAATAATTCTTCCTAGTTTTTGTTCCTTGATCTCCTTTTCAACATTCATGTAGATGCAAATATTACCTCTTAATAGAGACTTTCTTTCATAATCCTATCTTTATCCTTGATATCAGGTTCTTCAAAATATTAATACTCAATCAATTTAATTTTAATTGTTTGCTTTCTTTGAGACTCAATCTAGATTTTTAGCTCTGTGAGACCGGGTACTTTGCTTGCTGCACTAGTGTGAGTAAAATGTCTGGTGCATACAGACATGATGTTGTTTATTGAATAAATGGAATGGATGAATGAGATTTCATGATTAAACTTACTCATTTGTGTGTGTGTGTGTGCATATATATGTATATATGTATATATGCATTATTATTACTCTTGTTTTAGTTGTTTGATCATAGTGTCAATAACTATAGCTAGAGACCTCACAAATTTGTTAAATAATAACAGACCCACTCAGCATTTTCAACGGTTTTAAAAATCTACAAGGAAGGGAACTATCCTGAAAAATTGTGCTATTTCTTCAATGACAGAAGATATGTATTTAAATTTTATATTAATGTGTATGTATATAGACATGTAATGATATATATGCAGAGAGAAAGAGAGATACAGAGAAGAAAAGATTTAGACTTCATTTACATATACACAGATAATTTGCATATTATTTGCGGATAGTGGTTGAAGGTATATTCTAAAGCTCTATTTTATTATATTCATAGCATTAGTTTAATGATACAAAATGATTTAATAATATTAAAATAAGAATAATTTGTCATAAAAACAAATATACATACAGCCAAATGATATGTGCTTTTTCCTTTGATCTGCTCTGTGTAGGGGAGACACACAAGTAAAACATTTATATTGCAATATTACAAATGCTATACTAGTGATTTAGAGGGAATACAAAAGAAAAGAGTATCAGGAAAGACTTGCTGAGAAAAACTGTAGTTGAACCTTGAAATATAAATAGGAGTTCGTCATGGGTTGGAAGACTTAATATTGTTAAAATGTTCATACTCCCTAAAGTCATCTACAGATTCAATGCAATCCTTATCAAAATCCCAATGGCATTTTTTATGTAAAAGAAAAACAATACTAAATTTCAACTGGACCCATTAAAGACTGAATAGCTAAAGCAATCCTTAGAAAAAAGAACAAAGATGGACACATCACCCTTTCTGATTTCAAAATATATTACAACTAAAGTAATTACAACTGTATGATGCTGGCATAAGGATAGACATATCGACAGCATAGACTAAAATCAGAAGTAAACTCATGCATATATGGTAAACTGCTCTTGGACATGTGTGCCAATGGGGGAAGGATAATGTCTTCAACAGATAGTGCTAGCAAAACTAGATAGTCATGTGTGAAGGAATGAAATTAGACCTTTATCTTACACCACTCACACAAATAAACTCAAAAGGAATAAATATTTAAACATAAGACTTAAAACTGTAAAACCCCTGGGAGAAAATTTAAGGGAAGACATCATGACTGTCTTGATTTCTTGGATAGGACAGCAAAAGCATGGGCAACAAAAGCAAAAATGTAGAAATGAGAAATCAAGTAAAGGAAAGCGTTTCTAGAGTGCAGAATAATAAACACAGTGAAAAGAAAACCTAAGGAATGGAGGGAAATATTTGCAAACCATATATATAACACGCAGTTAATATCCAAACTATATAAGGGAACTCATGCATCTCCATATAAACAGCAACAACAACAACAACATACAACCTGATTTAACAATGGGCAGGGGCACCAGGTGGCTCCATCAGTTAAGCATCTGACTTCAGCTCAGGTCATGATCTCGTGGTTGGTGAGTTCGAGCCCCGCATCGAGCTCTGTGCTAACAGCTCAGAGCCTGGAGCCTGCATCAGGTTCTGTATGTGTGTCTCTCTCTCTGCCCCTCTCCTGCTCATGCTCTGTCTTTCACTCTCTCAAAAATAAATATTAAAAAAAAAATTAAAAAAAAAAAAAAAACAATGGGCAAAGGACTTGAATAGACATCTCTCCAAAGAAGATATACAAATGAACAACAGGTATATGGAAAGATGTTCAACATCACTAATCATTGGGGAAATGCAAATCAAAACTACAATGAAATATCATTTCACATCTGTTAGGATGTGTGTGTGTGTGTGTGTGTGTGTGTGTGTGGTGTGTGGTGTGTTCGTAAGGAAGTGGAGAAATTGAAACCATCACACAATGTTGATGGGAATGTAAATTGGTGGAGCTTCTATGGGAAACAGTATGAAAAGTCCTCAGAAAATTAAAAATATAGCTATCATATGATCCAGAAATCCTGTTTCAGGTTACATATCTACAAGAATTGAAATCAACTTCTTAAAAAGATATCTTTAATCTTATATTCATTGCAGCATATTTACAAAATATACAAGATCTAGAAATAACTCAAAAATCTGTCATCAGTGGATGAATAATCAAGAAAAATGGGAATATATTTAAAAAAAGAAGGGGGGCGCCTGGGTAGCTCAGTTGGTTAAGCGTCCGACTTCGGCTCAGGTCATGATCTCACGGTTTGTGGGTTCGAGCCCCTCGCCCGGCTCTGTGCGACACACTCAGTGTCTGGAGCCTGCTTCTGATTCTGTCTTTCTCTCTCTCTGCCCTCCCCTGCTCTCACTCTGTCTCTCTCGAAAATAAAATAAAACATTAAAAAAATAAATATAGTGGCGCCTGGGTGGCGCAATCGGTTAAGTGTCCGACTTCAGCCAGGTCACGATCTCGCGGTCTGTGAGTTTGAGTCCCGCATCAGGCTCTGGGCTGATGGCTCAGGGCCTGGAGCCTGTTTCCGATTCTGTGTCTCCCTCTCTCTCTGCCCCTTCCCCGTTCATGCTCTGTCTCTCTCTGTCCCAAAAATAAATAAAAAACGTTGAAAAAAAATTAAAAAAAATAAATAAATATAAAAAATAATTAAAAAGAAGGAAATCCTGCCATTTGTGACAAAATGGATGAGCCTGGAGAATATTACGTTAAGTGAAATAAGCCAGTCACAGAAGGACAAATACTGCATGATTTCACATGTATGAGATACTAAAATAGTGAAACTCATAGAAACAGGTTGCTAGAAAGTGGGGGGAAGGAGGGAAAATGGGGAGTTGCTGCTGAATGCATATAAAGTTTCAGTTACATAAATTCTAGAGATCTGCTATTTAACATTGTGTCTTTAGTTAATAATATTATATCATACACTTACAGATTTGCTAAAAGGGTATATTTCATATTAAGTATTTTTACCGTAATGAAATAACTACATACATACATACAAATAGGGTTTGATCATGTTAAAAATATGAAAGAATTATTCTGAGCACCATGTATAAAGAACAAAAGAAAGGAAAGGCAAATATGTTGGGGCTCACCAAACTGTTTGGCAGTGTCCTATTTATTACATAATGTTTGTGTAGAATGAGCGGACACAAATAAACCTTTACTTTTAAAATATTTCTTTTTAAACTACTTGCGTCATAATCATTACAGTGATGTTTCCTAAACTTTGGATTATTCCCCTATTCTATCACATTTTAAATGTTCAAGAGTGTTAAAAGTTAAGTGGAACAGATTATTTTTTTTTTTTAATTTTTTTTTCAACGTTTTTATTTATTTTGGGGACAGAGAGAGACAGAGCATGAACGGGGGAGGGGCAGAGAGAGAGGGAGACACAGAATCGGAAACAGGCTCCAGGCTCCGAGCCACCAGCCTAGAGCCCGACGCGGGGCTCGAACTCACGGATCGGGAGATCGTGACCTGGCTGAAGTCAGACGCTTAACCGACTGCGCCACCCAGGCGCCCCTAAGTGGAACAGATTATTACTCCTAGTTTACATACAGGGAAAATAAAAGTAAATAGAAAGTTCACAAATATCTTGACAGTTTGAGTAGCAGTTGAAATAGCACCCTTTATTACTTTTTAAAAGTCATTCAAAAACAAAACCACTTTCCCTTAAAACCCCAGTAAAATGTTGATCTAAAACAATTTTACATTTAAAAAAGGACAAATGAATAAGCATTCCGTTCAATTCAAGTTTCAATAGAAAAACCTGCAACATATGAAGAAACATAATTTACCTTGACACAACATCATTATTTGTTAAGATAAATTAATAAACAGCACCTTTGGGTGCAACCAATCTATTCAATTGCTGTCAGTGTTGATTAGAATATGTCTAAACTGTAATAAACTGTGAATGTATTAATATATGATAGTGTCCTTTGTTTATTTAATGTGAAGCAATTACCATTTATTCATTCCACCAATCACAATTTTCCATGAGTGATTCTGCCTCTTCTTACAGTGTTCAAATGAACAAGGCCATAAGTCACATTTTATTGTTGCCCAAAGCTATTATTTACTCTGAGTTAGAGATACTGTGGTGATTTAAATAGGTAATATGCAACCTCACTACTCAGATTTGTTCAAGAGATATATGATTAGTAACATCCGAAAGAGAAAGATATCACAAATGAGAACAACGTAAATTGAATCTCAGTATATATATATTGGTTAATTGCAACAATATTCAATTCAAATCTTCCATGAATGTTTTTCTACTAAATAATACAATATTCCTTATATATTAATATTTAGTTTTTGTAAGAACTTCTTTACAAAAGTTATGATCAAGCTAATTGAAAGTTAATTGTATCAATAAGGTATCACATTAATTATACAAATTATTTCTCTTTAATTTCCAATTATGAATTTAAATAACTTATTGTCTCTAATATTTTTGTTTTGCTATTATTTCTTTGTTTCCCAAAGACTAGGTATTTTAATATTTATGAAATAATTATACCTACTCTGACTAAATTTTCCCATATTCATTTTTTCATGAATAACTTTGAATTTCGTAATTGTCTGGTTTTGCTTTGTTTCAGATTTTAGATTGACATTTTGTACTTTCTTCATACATTATGTCTTTCTTTCATCCTATAACTATGAAGGGTTTCAAATATTTCTCTAATATACAGACATACCTTCTTTTATTATGGCTTGTTTCATTGCACTTTGAAGATACTGTGTTTTTTACAAATTGAAGGTTTGTGGTAACAGTCGAACAAATCAATTGACATAATTTTTTCAAAAGTATTTTTTCACTTTGTGACTCTGTGCCACATTTTGATAATTCCTAGAATATGTCAAACTTTTTCATTATTGTTAGATTTGCTACAGGGATCTATATTAGGATCTTTGATGCCATTATTGTAATTGTTTTGGGGTGCCACCAACCACACCTGTATAAGATGGCAAACAATTGACAAATGTTGAATGTGTTGTCACTGCTCCACCAGCTGGCTGTTTGCTTATCTTCTCTGTCTTCTTGGGCCTCCTCTTCCCCTGAGGCCCAAGGAAATATTGAAATTAGACCAATTATCAACTCTGCGATGGCCTCTAAGTATCAATAAGGAAGAGTTGAAAGTCTCTCACTTGAAATCAAAAGCTAGAAATGATTAAGCATGGAGAGGAAGGCATGTCAAAGCCAAGATAGGCCAAACCTTAGGCCTCTTTTGCCAAATGGCTAGCCAAGTGGTGAAAGCAAAGGAAAAGCTCCTGAAGGAAATTAAAAGTAGTACTCTATTGAACACATGAATAATAAGGAAATGAAACAAACTTTTTGCTGATATGGAGAAAGTTTTAGTGGTCTAGGTAGAAGATCAAACCAGCCATCACATTTCCTTAAGCCAAAGCCTAATCCAGAGTAAGGTCCTAACTCTTCGATTCTATGAAGGCTGAGAGAGGTGAGGAAACTGCAGAACAAAAGCTGGAAGCTAGCAGGGATTAGTTTGTGAGATTTAAGAAAAGAGCCATCTCCATAATATCAAAGTGCAAGGTGAAGCAGTAAATGCTGATATAAGAGCTGAGGCAAGTTATACAGAAGATCTAGCCAAGATAATTAACTAAAGTGACTACAGTAAACACTAAATTTTCAATGTAGACAAAACTGCCTTCTCTTGGGAGAAGATGCCATCTAGGACTTTCATTGCTACAGAGGAGAAGTAAATGCCTGGCCTAAAACTTCAAAGAATAGGTTGACTCTTTTTGGGAACTAATGCAGCAGATGATTTGAAGTGGAAGCCAATGCTCATTTACCATTCTGAAAACCCCAGGGGACTGAGAATTCTGCTAAATCTACTTTGCCTGTGCTCTGTAGATGGACAACAAAGCCCGAGACAGCACATCTGTTTACAACACAGTTCACCAAATAGTTAAGGCCTGATATTGAGACTTACTGCTCAGAAAAAAAGATTCTTTTAAATCTTACTGTTCATTGACAATGTACCTGGTCACCCAAGAATTCTGATAGAGATGTACAACAAGGTTCATGTTGGTTTTGTGCCTGCCAACACAACATCCATTTTGCAGCCCATGAATCATGAATTCATTTTGACTTTCAAATCTTATTATTTAAGATTTTACATTTTATAAAGCTATAGTTGCCATAGATAGAGATTCTTCTGATGGATCTGGGCAAAGTAAATTGAAAACTTTCTGGAAACGATTCACCATGGTAGATGCCAATAAGAACATTCATGATTCATGGGAAGAAGTCAAAATATAAACATTAACAGGAGTTTAAAAGAGGTTGACCATAACCTTCATAGATGACTTTGGGGGTTTAAAAATTCAGTGGAGGAAGTTACTTCAGGTGTGGTGGAAAGAGCAAGAGAATTAGAGGGGAAGCCTAAAGATGGGGCTGAATGGCTGCAATCTCATGATAAAATTTTAATGGATGAGGAGCTGCTTCTTATGGATGACCAAAAAAAAGAATTTCTTGAGATAGAATCTACTCTGGTGAAGATGCTGTCAAGATTGTTAAAGTGACAAGAAAGTACTTAGACTATTGGGTAAACTTAGTTAATAAAGCAGTGGCAGGGGTGAGAGAATTGACCAGTTTTGATAGAAGATCTAGTGTGGGTAAAAAGCTATCAAACAGCATCACATGCTACAATGAAAACATTCGTGAGAGAAAGAGTCAATTGATGCAGCAGAATTCACTATTGTCTGTTTTAAGAAATTGCCACAGGCCATCCCAGCCTTCAGCAACCACCACCCTGTTCAGTCAGCGGCTGTCAACATCGAGGCAAGACCCTCCATCCTCAAAAAGATTACAACTCACTGAAAGCTCAGATGATGGTTTGATTTTTTTTAGCAATAAAGTACTTCTTTTTAATGTTTATTTGTTTTTGAGAGAGAGCAAGCATGAGTTGGGGAGGGGCAGAGAGAGGGGGACAGAGGATCCTATGTGGGCTTTGCGCTGACAGCAGAGAGCCCAATGCAGGGCTCAAACTCAGGAATCATGAGATCATGGACCTGAGCTGAAGTCAGATGCTCAGCCGATTGAGCCACCCAGATACCCCAGGAATAAAGTATTTTTGAATTCAGGTATCTATATTGTTTTTTTTAGACATAACGCTATTGTACACTTAATCGACTACAGTATAGTACAAATTTTTATATGCACTGGGAAGACAAAAAATTCATTTTGAATAGCTTTATTGCAATATTCACTTTCTCACAGTGGTTTGGAACTGAACCAGCAATATCCCCGAGGTATACCTGTGTGTGGAACAGTTATTACCACAGGAGGAAACATTCTGCAGTGGAGTTAAAGATTTTGCTTGCTTAGAGTAGTAGTCAATTTCCTCAGTTGTATTTTCTCCAATGCATTCAGAAAACTCAGCTTATTATTAAAATGCTTTTAACCTTTTGGGCAACAGTATCAAGTCAAATAAAGATTTTTTGAAACACTGATATGTAGAATACTAAATTTTTAGGTATGCGACCACCAGTAACATACTACACGTTATATCATAGCAAAATATATGTGGGTTCTATAAGAAATAAACTGCATTGGGGGCGCCTGGGTGGCTTAGTCGGTTAAGCATCCGACCGGCTCAGGTCATGATCTCACAGTCCGTGAGTTAGAGCCCCGCGTCGGGCTCTGTGCTGACCGCTCAGAGCCTGGAGCCTGTTTCAGATTCTGTGTCTCCCTCTCTCTGACCCTCCCCCATTCAGGCTCTGTCTCTCTCTGTCTGAAAAATAAAGAAACGTTAAAAAAAAAAGAAATAAACTGCATTGTATGGAAATACAGTTCTCAAAAATATTTGCCTTTTGGGGCACCTGGGTGGCTCAGTCCATGAAGCATCCAACTTAGGCTCAGGTCATGATCTCTCAGTCTGTGAGTTCAAGCTGACAGCTCAGAGCCTGGAGCCTGTTTCAGATTCTGTCTCCCTCTCTCTCCGCCCCTCCCCCACCCACATTCTGTCTGTCTCTGCCTCTCTCTCTCTCTCTCTCAAAAATAAATAAACATTAAAAAATTGGAAAAAAAATTTTGCTTTTTGCCAAGTATTAAAATCAAATGTAAGTACAATAGTTCTGCTCTTGAAGCAACTCTAGAATTATCTACAGAGCACAAATTAGTAAGAAATGGGAAAACATTTTCATTGAAACTATTATATTTTGTATACATTTTCTCTCTATATTAGAGTTACAACGTCCTGAAACTTGTGATTTGAACATGGTGCTCACAGAAATAAAAATTCAGTAGTATTTTTTGAATCTTATCAAGACCCTTACCATATATTACTATTACTTACAGAAGACTTTTGTGTGTGCAGATAACATTCAATATTAAAGAGTACTTTAAATATACAAGTCTGTAAACGGAACAAAAGATGAACACCATAATGAATTATAACATACATTTCTGAAGCTGCATTTGTTAGAACATATTTGCAGTGAAATTTTTATTAGGTGAGGTAAATATTTTGTCAGTGATTATTATTGTTTTAATCTGCTGGTTCTTAAGTATGAATTATAGTACAATGACTATTAGTTTTTCATTATGAGCAATATATTTTCACTTATCTTCACTCATGCACCCACAAACCTTTTCATTATTAAATGTAGCATCACATGTTTGTGATTTATCTTGCTTGGTTGTGTCAATACTGTCTTGAGATTGTTTATGACTGTATGAAAGATCAATTAATGGTATGTCACTAGTTCACATATATTGGATTTAAACCATAACTTGAATTTAAAATCTTAAATTACACTTAATTTTAATAGTAAGCATTGATAACTTTATTGATTTCCATGTTTCCCTCAATTCATTTTGGTTTTGACTGCATTATCACCTCACTCTTTGAGCTTCATATTCCTTTTTTAAAATTTTGCTTCCTAAAAGAGAAGGTCAATTGAAAACAAGTATACTTACAGCAAGAGTACTATGTGGGTTTGAACTTGCTTTTGAAAATAATCCAGACATGAATTATCTTACAAAGAGAAGGTATTATGACCATTACAGGTCCAGAATCATCAGGCAGCCTAATAAACATACAACTTATTTTCCCACAAATCTTGATCTTGACATACTACCTAAGAACATATTAACATAAATACTGTTTTAAGATAAATATTGCACATATATGGAAGTGCAGTTTAATTTCATATCCTATTTAAAACATCAAAAGAAGTAAAAAAAGAAAAAATATTAGACAATGTTTTCATGAAGCTATGAGTTAGATTTCCAATTAAATATTCATACCCTCAAGAAAAAACAATGCAATGTATTACAGAATATTCAAATTTACAATGTCCTGAACATGCTATTTATTTACTCTACATTCTTCAGGCAATCACTTCATGAAATGAAGCATACTGAAATTTTAAATTATATATTCCTCCAAGGTCTACTAGAAAATCATAGAAAGTGTGGAGCAAATTTGAAAAATAATTATAATATTATAATAGTCTGACTTAATTTGGGACCTTCAGAACTCAGCTTTTTTATTTTTAAAGATTTTTTTTCGTTTATTTATTTTTGATAGAGACAGAGCACAAGTGGGGGTGGGGCAGAGAGAGAAGGAGACACAGAATCCGAAGCAGGCTCCGAGCTGTCTGCACAGAACCTGACGCTGGCTTGAACTCACAAACTCTGAGATCATGACTTCGGAGATCATGACCTGAGCTGAAGTCAGACTCTTCACCATCTGAGCCACCCAGGCGCCCCAACTCAGCTTTTTTATTAAGAATAATTTACTGTGGACCATGACTAGATTACAAGATAGTTGACCAAAAGCAATCAAGAGAGATTCACATGGCCCTGGTTCCATCACCCCTTTCTGCCTCCACACCATCATCAGTGGAGAAAACACAGTTTGCCTACCAAGTCTTTCATAGTCTTATGTTCCTTTCAGTGCTGCAACTATAGAGGAGTCCATGTACAATCACTATCTCTAAGTGATAAAACCTTCTTCATCTCCACTCTGAAGAAATCTCAGAACCTTGCAGAAATCTCAGAACCTTGCCACAAAGAAATCATCAAGAATATTCTTAACATACTAGATATTCCTACTTACATACTTACATCTAGTCATCAAAAGAAGCACAAGACTCAGCTGTTATGCTTTATTACCTGGCTTCTCATTCCCGTATTGCCCTGTGATTCTCCTATTCTGATTGAATCATATACTCCACCCCACTATGGGAACACTTTTTCTGTCCTTTTTTTTTAAAAAAAATATAATTTATATTCTGTCTTGAATGCACAGTTACTAACAAAATCTCCTGCATCTAATATTTCTCTGAATTTTCCATCCTCCATTTTTTTCTAATTAAAATTTAATGGTGCCCTGAGAACATTTGTGACATAGTTTATTCTTCTGTACCTTATATCTCAGAAGCTGTAAATGGAGTAACTGTCTTCATCTGGCCTCCAGAGTACCATTGTCTGTTTTTCTCTCAGGATCTATTTTCTTCTTTTTTTACTTGCATCCGCTCAATATTTTAATCTAGTACACTGGCTTTAAATATGAAAACTGAAGACTCCTAATCTTTTACCTCCAGCCCAGTGTCTCCTTGAGCTGCAGTCCCTTAAATTCAACTGTCTCCTTATCAATTCCTTCCACGTGAATATCCAATTAATTTGTCCAAAATGAAAACATTAATTTCTCTGGTACTCAAATTATTTGTTCTCCAGTATTCCACAATTTAATTTAATTTTACATTTTTTATTTTGGCAGAATCATCCTCTTTCTCTCACACTTTATGTCTAGTAAATTCTGAGTTGATGCTAGTATTTAAATATACACATAACCTGTAGTTGTGTGTACTTTTGATAAAGAATCATTTTGTTTTCTCCTTTACTGAGACAACTTTGGAAAAAAAGAATCTATAATGCATCAGTTTTATAATAGGGATTCCCTGGTATATAGAGTTGATTGTAGTAATGGAATAATTTTATATGAAGTGGTATTAATTGCACAAAATTCAGTAAACTTAAAGTAGTAGTAAATTAAAAGAGCAGTAAATTAAAGATATATCTACTTGTAGAAATATAGATTGATATAAAAAGTCTATTTTGAAAATTTTATAATTTTACAAATTAATATTTTACTTTCTTTAGTGTTATTAAACCAGATTAGTTTATTAAAGACCAAATGCAACTTGCATAGACTACCTAATAATGAAAACCTTTCTCTTAATATCCAAAGCTTCATAAAGACAGTGGATATTGAGTGAAATTCCTTCTCTCTTTTTCTCTCAGGGTTTCTGAAATAGGGTATTTGGTATTGATATTTAAGACAGGAAACATCTTTGTTCTGAAATATACTGGCAGGCCATACAGCAACTCTGACCCTCAAGGTGCTATCAATAATATTACTGTGATTTTGATACCAAAAAATGTACTTGAAGATTTCAAGATGCCTCCAAAGAAGAATACTACTGTCTGAATTACTCACAATTAGACAAAGTTTCTATTTATAAATATAATGGTGGCCAGCACCTACCAAAGCACTATATTGTGCAGAGAATATTAAACAAGCTAATGTATGGTGAGGCAATGGGTTCGTCATTGAGTGATATAAAAATATAGACCTTTATTCTTCAGCATGAGCTCCCAAGACCTAACTTATTTTTTAATTTGTCTAGTCTGCTTACTTGATATTACAGCTTTCATCTACGTAGGAAATGAAATTGGAAACATTCCTGAGTATACTAGAATTGGAAGAGTCACTGTCTTTGCCAGCTTTGTAATTTGACAATCAGAAACAACATTCCTTCTTCACTGGAAGCTGGTGAGAAGTAAGATGGGATAAATACAGATTTTTTTCTTATTAATTTAAGAAGTAAATAATGATGGTGTGCCTGGGTGACTCAGTTGGCTAGGTGTAATGATGTCAGGGTTGTGAGATTGAGCCTTGTGTCCAACTACATGCTGAGCTTGGAGCCTGCTTATGATTTTCTCTCCCTCTCCCACTGCCCCTCCCCGCCACTCTCTCTCTCTCTCTCTCTCTCTGTCTCTCAAAATAATAATAATAAATAAAATAAAAAGTGAATAATGAATATTTATATCATTTTAGTGGGTACTGACTTTTATGGATAACGCTAATCAAGAGAGTCATTTTTCTCATTGAGGTTTTTGTATAAAAAATAGAAATAATTATATAGCAATTACAGTAGAATATTAAAAGTGTTATTATATGGGGAAAGTGGGTATCTACACATTTACAAGGCTTCTTAATGTGTTTACTAATGTCTGAGTAATGTTGAAGAGTTAACCATGTGAGGGGAGGAATAATAGAAAATAATTTTTACACAGACGGAGTAACTATGTTGTGATCTGGAGGTTAGAGAGTACTTCCAACTAAACAAACGCTGATAACCAAACTTATATGTATACCACCATAAGTGATATAACATAAATTATATATATCACTATATATATATTTATGCACACGTATTTATACACATGTATCTGGAAAATTCACAATATTATGGAAATTACACAACACGCTCTTAAACAACCAATGGATAAAATAAGAAATCATAAGGGAAATTAGAAAACACTACAGATTAAACTGAAAATAAAAACACAACCTATGAAAATTTATGACACATACTAACAGCAGTGCTAAGAGAAATTTGCAACTATGAATGCGTACATTAAAAAGTTAAGAAATACTTCAAATCGGAAACCTAACTTTATAACTTAATGAATGTGAAAAAAAGGAACTAAACCCACAGCTAGCAGAAGGAAGGAAATAATAAAGGTTAGGGCAGAGATAAATGGAATAGAGAATTAAAAAAATATAGTAAAGAAAAATCAATGGAATCAAAATTGATTCTCCTAAAAGATCAACAAAGCTGAAAAACTTTTAACTGGATGGACTAAGAAAAAAAAAGAGAAAAGGATCACATTACTAAAATCAGAAATGAAAGTGGAGACATTACTACTGGTTCTACAAAAATAGAAGGGATTATAAATGAGTATTGTAGAAAGTTGAATGCCAACAAATTGTATAAACTAGATAAAATGAATGAATTCCTAGAGGCACGAATCCTACCAAGATGAAACCACAAAGAAACAGAAAATGTGAAAAGAAATATTATACTGTATATTAATTAACTGGAATTTAAATAAAAACTTAAAAAAGAAAATATGAATAGATGTATGACTAGTAAGGAGATTTAATTGGTAGTCCAAAATCTCCTAACAACAACAATAAAACAAAACAAAAAAGCAAAACAAACAAACACCTGAACCAGATGGTTTCACTGGAGAATTTTACCAAATATTTAAAATACTAACACCAATCTTTATCAAACTTTAACAAAATATTGAAATGGAGGGAATACTCCTGAACTTATTCTACAGGGCCAGTAATAACCTGATACTGAAGACAAAGATACCAAAAGAAAAAAATCTACAGATCAGTGTAGATGAAAATTGATGTAAAAACCCTTTACAAAATACTAGCAAACTGAATTCAGCAGCATATTTAAAGGAGTATACAGCATGAGAATTAGTCCTGGATTGAAAAGATAGTTCAACATAGGAAAATTGATCAATGTAATACACAAGTTAAAGAATAAATGAATAAAAAGCACATGCTTATCTGAACTGATGCAGAAAAATTATTTGACAGAATTCAACATCTTTTATAATAATAAGAACACTCAAAAATTAGTAATAGAGGGAAAATGCCTCAACATAATAAAAGCCAACAGTAAACATTATAGTCAATAATGGAAGACTGAAAGTTTTTCTTCTAAGATCAGGAACAAGGCAAAGATGTCCACTTTTGCAACTTCCATCCAGAATAGTACTGAAAGTCCTAGCTCGAATTAAACAGGAATAAGAAAAATTCTTTCTATGTGTAGTGACATAATCTTATAATGTAGAAAATCTTAAAGAATTCACACAAAATGGTGTTTGAATAAACCCAGCAAAAGAGTACACTCAAAAAGTCAACACACAAAAATCAGTTGCATCTCTATACACAAAGCAAAAATGAATAATCTGAAAAGGAAAATTTACAAATGATTCAATTTATAATAAAATAAAAAAAATACTTAGGAATGGACTTAATGAAGGAAGAGAAAGATTTCAATAATAAAACTACAAAACATTACTGAAAGAATTTAACGAAAACACCAATAAATTGAAAAACATCCTGTGTTCATGGATTGTAAAACTTAACATTGTTAAGACACCGATACTAGCCAAAGTGATCTACAGATTTAATGCAATTCCTATCAAAATTTCAATGACTATTCATTGCATAAATAAAAAAAACTCATCCTAAAATTCATATGGAATCTCAAGCATTCCCAAATAAGCAATATAATTCTTGAAAAGAACACAGCTAGATGACTCATACTTCTTGACTTCAAAACTTACTATAAAGCTAAAGTAATCAAAACAATGTGGTATTGGCATAAAGGCATACATATAGACCAACACTATCAAGAATCTAGAAACAAACTCTTGAATATATGATGTAATGATTTTCAATAAGACTGCCAAGGCCAATGGAGAAGAGACGGTCTTTTCCATAAACAATGCTGGGAAACTGGATATCAACATGCAAAAAAAAAGTTGAACACTTACGTAAAATCATATGCAAAAAATTAACTCCGAATCAATCTGTGACCTAAATGTAAGACCTGAAACCACAAAATTCTTAGAATAAAGAATAGAGCAAAAGCTACATGTCTTTAAAGACATACCCAATAAGCACATGAAAATATGCTCAACATCACTAATCATTACGAAAATGCAATTCAAAACAACGAGACCACCTCATACCCATTAGGATGACCCCTATCAAAACTAAACTAAACTAAACTAAACTAAAAAACAATTGTTGGCAAGAATGTGAGGAAATTGGAATCTTTGTGCACCAGTGTTGCAAATATAAACTGGTAGGGTCACTGTGGAAAATAGTATGGAGATTTCTCTAAGAATTTAAAGTAAAATTACCATATGACCCAACAATTCCACCTCTGAGTATACACTCAACAAAACTGAAAGCAGGACCTTAAAGAAATATTTGTATACCTATGTTCATAGCAGTATTTTTCAAACAACTGAAACGTGAGGGCAATACAACTAACTGATTATGGAAGAATGGATCAGCAAAAGTAGTATACACATACAAAACAATATTATTCACCCTTTCAAAGAAGAAAATTTTAACATATGCTACAACATGGATGAACCTTGAGGACATTGCACTAAGTGAAATAAGTCAGTTACTAAAAGATAAATATTGTATGATTCCACTTATACGAGGTACTTAGATTAGTCAACATCACAGAGACAAGAGTAGAATGGTAGTTGTCAGGGGATAAAGGGAAGGGGGAAAAGAGAGCCATTGCCAAATCGGCACAGAGTTTTAGTTTTACAAGATAAAAACAAGTTCTTGAGATGGATAGTGGTGATAATTACCCAACACTATGAATGTACTTAATGTTACTGAACTGTACACTTAAAATACTTTTAGGATAATATGCAATGTATATGTTACCACAATCAAAAAAATAGAAAAAGTTAATATATGCTCAGTACTGTGTTGGGTGGTTCTCATTTTTTCTTTGATATTCTTCATCTTTATTATCCTGTGCTGCATTTCAGATAACCTTTTCAGGTGCAAACCCTAGTTCACTTGTCTTTTTTCTCTCTTTTTAATAAACTCTTCATTTATCATACTATTTTCTTGTTGATTCTATTTAAAATGCTACTTCTGGAAATGCTTAAATAATAGAAACCACATTTACCTTCCCTCTTTGCACAGTTATAAAATGAGAACAAATATAGGAAACCAAGGTTTGCATCCATTAGTCCAGAGTCAGAGAATGACAGTGAGAGAAGGGCAACAAATGAGGTGGATGCAGTGAGTCTGATCTCACCGACTGCAGTTTCCAGCCCACAACACGGAAAGCTGCAAACCTTGCCAAGCTTGGCAGTTTTGTTGATTTGAGGACAGTTTAGAGTTCTGGGAAGACTAAGTTGTTAGAATTTGTGGAGTAGAAAAGCAAAGTGGAGAGAAGTGTAGAGAGAAAGCTAAAATCAATCAAACAAAAAAGACACACAAAAAAACCCACTTGATACTGGTGTCCTTCTATCTCTTGCTAAGTTTTTTTGTGTCTGCATAGGAGAAAATTATTAGAGGTGGGGAGGAAATACCAGAAAGAAGTAAGGCAATCTCTGAAGCCAAACAGGACAGAAAAGTGTGTTTTCTCTAGAGTGAAAAAGCATCTTAATACACAAGATATGAAATAGAGTCATCTAAAAGATATTACCTCAAGTGGGATTACATTAACCCTATATTGAGAGCTACATTAGCCCTAAATTGAGAGCTCCTCTCAGCCTGCCTAAAAGCCTAACGACAGCAACAAAAAAATTCCTGAGCATACCAAAACCCAAAATACCATTGCCCATATTCTGGAGAAAAATCAATCAATACGAATATATCCAGATTCATAGATGGAAGAATTAATTGACAAGGACATAAAAACAAAACAAAACAGAACAAAAACTATTACAAATACACCTGGATGTACAAGAAAGTAGAGGAAAGAACAAGTATGTCAGGGAAATAAAGACAATATCCTTATTCAATTACTAAAAATATTTGATAGAGGAAAAAATTTAAGCCTCTGGAGAAAAAATACACATTGTAGACAGAGGAAGAAATAGGAAATTTACAAATGTTTTCTCAGAAACACTATAATCTACAAGATATTAGAAAATATCTAAAATTGCTGAAAGGAAAACAAAGGCAAACTAAGATTCTATATCCATTAAAAAATTATTTCAGAAAAAAAGGCAAGCCACTTGGGTGGCTCAGTCGGTTGAGCTCCTACTCTTGATTTAGGCTGAGGTCATGGTCTCTTGTTCATGAGAGTGAGTCCCGCGTGGGGCTCTGTGCTGACAGTGTGGAGCCTGCTTGGGATTTTCTGTCTCCCTCTCTCTCTCCCTCTCTCTTTGCTTCTTCCTTGCTTGTGCACACGTTCCTTCTCTCTCTCTCTAAAAAATAAATATTTTAAAAAAATAAAGGAAAAGTACTTTTTTTTAGATGTACAAAAGCTCAGAGAAGTTATTGCTAGGAAAACAGCATTAAAGGACATGACACAGGGGAAACATTTCTGGGTGAAGGAAAATGATACTAAATGAAAATTTGGATTTAGAATAGAGAATAATATGACTGGAAATGGCAAAAATTGAGATAATTATAAATACTTGCTTCTTATACTTTAAATCTCTGTAAAGAAAACTGGCAAGCTATTGTAAAAGATAACTGACAATGTATGGTAACATATGTAGAATTAAACTATATGACAACACAACCACAAACTGGAAGAGACAAATGGGAGTATATTGTTGTAAAGATTTAACAGTTTTCTGATGTGTTAACTGTTATTTGAAGTCATATTGTGTAGGTAAAATATGACCACTGTAACCTTTAAAAAAACAGAATAAAGATGGATAGCAAATTAACCAATTAGGGAAATTAAGTATAAATACTTACAGATATGAAAAGAGACAACAGAAAAAGGAAACAAAGAATTGACAGGACCATTAGAAAACAAAAAGCAACATGTCAGATTGAAACCCAAACATTTTAATAACTGCATTAAATTTAAATTAAATTAAAAACAAGAACTTGTCAAATTGGATAAAAATGTAAGACAACTGTATGTTGTTCATAAGAAATCATCTTTTAATATAAAAACAAAAGGATGCATTGTGTTAACATGAATCAACAGAGCACTGGAACAGCTTTGAAATAGCAAAGTACGGGGGCGCCTGGGTGGTGCAGTCGGTTAAGCGTCCAACTTCAGCCAGGTCACGATCTCGCGGTCCGGGAGTTGGAGCCCCGCGTCAGGCTCTGGGCTGATGGCTCAGAGCCTGGAGCCTGTTTCTGATTCTGTGTCTCCCTCTCTCTCTGCCCCTCCCCCGTTCATGCTCTGTCTCTCTCTGTCCCAAAAATAAATAAACGTTGAAAAAAAAATTAAAAAAAAAAAAAAGAAATAGCAAAGTACGGAGCACCTGGGTGGCTCAGTCGGTGAAGCATCCGACTTCGGCTCAGGTCATGATCTCACAGTTTGTGGGTTTGAGTCCATATCGGGCTCTGTGCTGACAGGTCGGAGCCAGGACCCTGCTTCGGATTCGGTGTCTCCCTTTCTTCCTGCCGTCTCCCATTTGCACTCTGTCTCTCTCTCTCAAAAATAAATAAAACATTAAAATTTTTTTAAAAATATCAATCAAAGTAGGTTTCAAAGCAAGCAATAGTACATGAAAGAAATAAGTTCTTTCATAAAGATAAACATGTTAATTAATCAATAGGACCTAATGATCCTAAACCTTTATGTATCTAATTCATAGAGGCTCAAAATGCATGACACAAAATGCGAAAAAAGTACAAGGAGCAATGGATGCATTGAAAATTACAATTGGAGATTTTAGTAATTGATGTGGTAATGAAATCATTAAAATTATAGAAACCTTGAACAACGATATCCATCTACTTGACCTAGCAGATATATATTAATCAGTCCACCCAATAATAGGAGAATACATAAGAATTAAAAAGAAAACAGAACATTTGCTAAAATTAACCATATCATGGGTCCTGGAACGAAGAGGATCAAATGGAATTAAATTAGTTATCAACAAAAAAAAAGGCATCTGAAAATACCAATATATGGAAATTAAGAAAACACTTCTTATTAAACTATGGGTTTAAAGAAGATATCATGAGAAAAAATTCAAACTAAAAGAATCAATGAAAATTAAAACAAAAAATGTCAAGATTTGTGGAATGCAAGTTCAGAGCTCTTAGTGTGGAATTTATGTCATTAAATGCTCATATTAAGAAAGATTAGTGATTGAATCAATGATGAATGTCTCTATCTTATGAAGTTAGAAAAAGGAGCAACAAATAGAGTCTAAAGCAGAGAAAAAGTAATACAGAGCAGAAATAAATGTGTGTGAAAAGAGTAAAACAATATAGAAAATCGATGAAAACAACTGGATTTTTATATGATCAATAAAACTGATAAAGTTTATCCAGATCAATCAGGCAAGAAGAAGAAACAGAAATCCCCAGTATCATAATGATTGAAGAGACATCTCTGTAGAAATTGCAGACATTAAGTGGATAATAAGGAATATTTTGGATGATTATTTGTCAAAAATTCTGCAATTTAAGATGCAATTAACAAATTCCCACACAAATTACCAAACTCATAAAAAATTAAATTCAGTTGTGTAGCCTTCAGCAATTTACCCAAACCCTCTGTGCCTCATTTCTTTATTCATAAAACATATCAATAGCTCATAAATTACAAAACTCTAAGGATACATGGATAATTTTTAATATGGTGTTTGTTACATAATATGCACCATGCATGTTTTAGCAATAATGATTACTGTTATTATTATTGTTATTAATTTCTTAGATTTAACTTTTTGCCTTTGGCTCAGGATTTTTTTCCTGCTTTTTTTCACCTAAGCCTTCATTTTAGAAAGTTTTGTACAGTGTTTAATCCAGCTTGTTTTATTTTTACCAGAACATAAAATCTCATTATCTCATTTATTTTTCAAAAAACAAGTCATAATAATAGACTAAAGGTATCACTAGCTCATAGTGCTGACTTTATGTAATCTATGGTTGATTAATTCCTAAGCTTTTGGACTTTTAGGAAATCTTTAATTTAAATTTTTTTAATGTTTATTCATTTTTGAGAGAGAGAGAGAGAGAGAGCATAAAGGGGGACGGGCAGAGAGAGAGGAAGACACAGAATCCGAAGCAAGCTCCAGGTTCTGAGTTGTCAGCACAGAGCCTGACGCGGGGTTCAAACTCACAAACCGTGAGATCACGACCTGAGCTGAAGTCGGACGTTTAACCGACTGAGCCACCCAGGTGCCCCAGGAAATCTTTAATTTTAAAATAATTTATCAAACTTCACTTGATGATATTTGTGCTTTTAATATCAGTTCTTTGGAAAATATACAGTGATAGAAAGCTACTTTGAATTTAGTAACTTTAAAAACAAATTTTATCATTATAATCCAGTTTAAATACATTTGAAAAATAGCAGTGAATATACATGCCATTAAGTGTTTCTGTGTAAAATTTACAATGCACTCACCCTACTGAAATACTTCTTTTTGCATGGGCTTTGGTAAACTTCAGCACCTTAGCATTTTGTATATCACACATACAAAAACAAACAAAAAAACCTAATTTATTTTATAAAAAATCAACAAAAATTGTCTTATTTCTTGAAAGCAAAAATTAGATGACTAACTTGGGAGTATAAAGACATATAGGATAAAAATTATACATGATATAGATCCTGTCTAATTATCATATTCATAATATTATTCTTTTACATAATATAAGAAGATGATAAAGTAAGCTTATTGATGATGATGCGTTTAATGGTCAGCTATGGTGAATTGAGTAATGTTTAAAACCCATGTTGTCTTCCTCATTAAATGAAGCCCTTGGCCATCAGGATATTACTTAGGGTCTTGCAATGTAATTTGTCAATGATCCTTAGCAGTAAACTTATAGTATGTAAGTTGATATTTGAAGGTAGGGCGTCATTAGCTATGCATTATAACAGCTCAAATCCACTGGCATCTTTTTCTAAAAATATTCTACATAACTCCAAGCCTTTGCTTTCCTTTTGTTGTTGTAATATATATACCTATTAGAATCTACTTATTAGTTATTTCCCCCTTTTAAACAAAAGGAAAATTATTGTGGCTTGTTCACCTTTATGTTGTAATATATCAAGTTGGTGCATTAACCTGCTAATAGTGTCCTTTCCCTTTATTAAACACTAAAGTATTTAAACTTCTATTCAGTGGGGGGAAAATGCTTATATAAACCAGTCAAGGAGACACTATATCGACCCTCTATGTATTAAATCTGCCATGTAATCATATATGTAGATTTATACCTTCCATTATGAACTACATATATATAAAGATGTGTAAAATGTTAACAACATACTACTGTTGTGAGTCTGTATTTTAAATTGCTGGAGTTTTGCCGGTTGATAAATAGTTACCCAATGAAACAGAAATATAGCTATGAGTTCTCATAAATACAGTGTCTCCTTTACAGGGGACATTGTGAGATTTATCTTTAAAAGCACTGTATGTTAGTGCTAGGGATAAGCAGTAACTTACCAAGAATAGGTGTAGTTGGTTATATGCCAGTAGTTTTTTTATTTTATTGACTTTTTTGATCTTAACATTTAATGCTAGCTATAATACTAGATATATGGCTTTAAGGAAAATATTGAACTCTTTTGTAATGTTTTATTGAATGGATAGAGTTTTAAATTCTAGAGTGATATACACTATCCATTTTTTAGTATGTTTAGTTGTAGACCATACTATTATTTACACGTGCAATTATAAAAATCAGACTATCCATTTTCTCTTTTTCTATTGTTAAAAATAAATAATAGTTAAATCAAAGAATTTTTCCATCTAGCAACCTCAGTATAGATGTTGCTAAGGATAAATAGATGAAGGCTTTAGAGTTAACGTTCAAACCATATAAGCCTTTATGTTCATTGTGCTAGTTTAAACAAAGACATAAATCACATATTGTTGAAATTTTATTGTTTATTACAATATCATAATCGTTTTTGAAAATATATCATGTCAGAATATAGTATTAAAACAAGACAATAAATACATTTTTTTAATTCTCAGCAAAACAGTTCATTTTTTTGTATCACTTAATTTATTATTTCACTTGTTATCCTATAAAAGTAGATGTCACTAATTGCATTTATTATTACTATTGCATTTGGATCAGTTTCATATTCTTCATATTTTTGCTTTGAAGGGTGTCTAATTTTCATATTTTAGCATAAGTAGTTTTCTGCTTGAAAAACAATATTGAGTAGACAGATATTTCTCTTTCTTATTTTTAAAAAAGATTTTAGCATACAATGAATATTATAGAATTAAAAATATATAAACAATTTTAGATGTATAGAAATATACGTTTTTATAGATATGAAAATATAGAAGTTTATTTTATAATAGAGCAAAATGTAACATTCTGAAATGTATTTTTCCCCATAGACCAGTGCATTAACTTGGAAGAAGGGTCTATAAAAACATTGAATGTCAGTAGTTTCACCTAATAAGCTCATTTAGTAAGCCAACAATTTAACAAATGCCATAATACAGCAACCTTTACAAATCTCTGAAACTGTTAAAAGTTCATTAACACATAATGAGAAGCAATGAAAAGTTTTGCTTAAAAATTGTGGGCTGTCCCTAACAAAAGTTACTAGCTAATTTTTGAGGGGAGAGGAAAAAAAGTATATGTGTGTTCATGTGTATTCACATGCATATGTACATACATACATATATTTGGAAGAGTTAAAATATTATATTTCTATAATATTTTTGAAGGCTTTGAAAACAAACTCAAATTCTCATGGAAACAATGCCTTTGTGAGTATTGTTAAGTTATATTTTAATTTATTCTAGTTTATTAGTTTATTTGTGTTTTCTAATTCTCTACTAGATATATTTTCTTAGAAAATTTCTCATTTCAAAGATAATATTATTCAGCATAAAAATTAGTCATAATATTTTAATGATTTCAATCATAATAATAGTGTGTTTTTTTTTTTTTTTATTTTACCAACATCACCAATTGGTTTTTCATTTTATTGTTTAAAAATATTTTTTCTTGGTTAGATCTGAGTTTCTAACCTTTATCATTTTCCTTTTCCTTGAAGAACTTATTTTGTTTTTTCCTGAAGGGCATATCTACTGGTTATGAGTTCTCTAAGATTTTGTTTATCCAAGAAAGTCTTTATATCCCCTTCATTCTTAAAGGATAATTTTTCCAGTTATAGAATTCTAGGTATTTTTTATTATTTAACACTTTAAATATTTTGATCAACTTTCCTCTTGCTTGCTTTGTTTCTAATCAATTCATTGCAATTCCTACCCATATCCCACTATATTTAAATTAAAAAAAAATCTTGCTTCTTTCACAATTTTCTCTTTGTCTTTTGTTGTCTGATTGAATAATACATACTCAGATGTATACATTTTGGTATTTATTCTGCATTGTGTTCCCTCAGCTTCCTAGATCAGTAGTTTTATTCTCTCTCTCTCTCTCTCCAAATACATATGTGGAGTGTGTGTGTGTGTGTGGGTGTGTGTGTGTGTGTGTGTGTAATGTTTCAGTGTTGAATGCTAATGAACATTTAAGGAGAAATGATACATATTTGCTATAATGTCTTCTAGAAATAGAAGAAAAAATACGTTCTATTCTTTCTTTGAGGTCATCATTATGCTAATGGCAAAACTAGATAAAGACATTATAAAATAGAAAAATTATAGTCCAATAACTCTCACAAATACAGATAGAAAACTCCTCAACAAAATGTTAGCACATTAAATCCAACAATGTTTGTTTATTCATTTACTTACAATGTTTACTTATTTTTCGAGAGACAGAGAGCATGAGCAGAGGAGGGGCAGAGAAAGAGGGAGAGAGAGAATCCCAAGCAGGCTCCACGCTGTCAGCACATGGAGCCCGACACAGGGCTCGAACCCATGAACCGTGAGACCATGACCTGAGCCAAAATCAATAGTCACATGCTTAACTGACTGAGCCACCCAGGTGATCCCAACAATAAATATTTAAAAAACAAAACAGCAAACAAAGTGGAAATTATTCCAGGTATACAAGGTTGTTTCAGCATTTCAAAATCATTCAATGTAATTCATCATATCAACAAGCTAAAGAAAAAAATTCTATAACTATGTCAATTAATGCAGAAAGTACATTTGAAAAAATTCTAATGCTCTTTCCTGATAAAACTACCGACTATGAGATAGCAATGTACAATAAGATTACAAAAGAATAAAAGACATACAGACTGGGTAAAAAGAAATAAAATAGTCTCTGTCCACACGTAAGATGATTGCCTATTCAGAAAACTCAAAATATTTAATGAAAAGTCTCCTGGAACTAAGATGAGAACATAGCAAACTCACAAGATACAAAATTAATTTATAAAGTCAATTGCTTTTCTGTGTATCAGCAATGGGCAATTGTAATTTGAAATTAAAATTTAATAATATCATTTATAATACCAACAACATGGAATACTTATGTATAAATCAAAATATTTATAGAGTCTATGTGCAGAAAACTACAAAATTCTGATGGAAGAAATCTTAAAGATCTAAATAAATGCAGAGATTTTCTGTGGTCACGGATTGGAAGACTCAATATTGTGAAGATGTAATTTCTTTAGAAATTAAAAAAAAATTTTTTTAATGTTTATTTATTTTTGAGAGAGACAGAGACAGAGTGCAAGCAGGGTAGGGGCAGAGAGAGGGAGACAAAGAATCCGAAGCAGGCTCCAGACTCTGAGCTGTCAGCACAGAGCCTGATGTGGGGTTTGAACTCACAAAAGGTGAGATCATGACCTGAAGCTGAAGTCAGATGCCTAACCAACTGAGCTGCCCAGGCGCCCCACATTTCTTTAGAATTTGATCTGTAGATTCAATAAAACTCCAGACAAAATATCAGTGAGCTATTCTGTAGATATTGACAAACTTATTATAAAATTTATATGGAGGGATGCCTGGGCAGCTCAGTCAGTCAAACGTCCAACTCTTGAATTGGCTCAGGTCCTGATCTCATAGTTTGTGGGTTCTAGCACCATATCTACGTCTGCACTGACAGTGCAGAGGCTGCTTAGGATTCTCTCTCTCCTTCTCTCTCTGCCCCTCCCCTGATCTCTCTCTCTCCCAAAATAAATAAATGAACTTAAAAAAATAAAATGAAATGTATATGGAAAGGCAAAAATCTACAAAATATTGACGTGAAGAAAAAAGTTTAGGACTTAACACAGGCCAATATTATGATTTACTATAAAGCTACAGTAATCAAGAAACAGACATATAAATCAATGAAGCAGAATGGGGAGCCCAGACACAGACTACAAACAAATATAATTAACCATTTTTCATAAAAGGGAAAAGGTAATTTAATGGATAAAGCTTAGTTTTTTTCAATAAATGACATTAGAAAAATTGTCTAATAATAATAAGGATAATAATCATAATAACTTAGGCATGGACTTTGCATTTGTTAGCACTAAAATTTACTCAAAGTGGTTTATTGACTGAAATTTAAACTCAAACAATAAAACTTTTAAAGAAAACATAAGTCTCAACTTAGGTGACCTTGTTTGGTGATGAGTTTTTAACACCAAAAAAAAATTCATAATACAAAAAAAATTATGTGGACTATATTAAAATTAAAATTTTCTACTCTGTGAAAAACACTGGTAAGACCATCTAAGAGAAGTCACAGACTAGAAGGAAGTATTTATTTTTTTTTACTTAAAAAAATTTTCTTAATGTTTATTTTTGAGAGAGAGAGAGAGAGAGAGAGAGAGAGAGGCAGAACACTAGTTGGGGTGGAGCAGAGAGAGAGGGAGACACAGAATCTGAAGCAGGGTCCAGGCTCCAGGCTCTGAGCTGTCAGCACAGAGCCTGACGGGGGGCTCAGACTCTCAAACTACGAGATCATGACCTGAGCCTCAGACTCACAAACCGCGAGATCATGACCTGAGCCGAAGTTGGGTGCTTAACCCACTAAGCCACCCATACAGTGTGGCCATGTCTCTTATAAAGTTAAAAATAATTTTATCATAGGATGTAGCAATCATGTTCCTGGATATTTACCCAAGTGATTTAAAAACTTATGTCCACACAAAAACCTGCATGGGAATTCTTATAGCATCTTTATTTATAATTTCCAAAAACTAGCAACTAAGGTGTCCGCTAACAGTGAATGGATAAAAAATCTCACATGTCCCTACATAGCAATATTATTCAGTGAATAAAAGGAATGGGTTATCAAGCTATCCACAGACATGGATGAATCTTTAATGCATATTTCTAGTAAAAGAAGCCAGTTTGAAGTCCATACTATACAATTCCAACTGTATGATATTCTGGAAAGCCAAACTATAGCAAGGGTTCAAAGATCAGTTGTTGCCAGGTATTTGGGGGAGAGAAAGGAGCATTGAATAGGGACATACACTGAACACCAACGAGCAGTCAAACTGTTTTATTGGATACTAAAATTATGGATACATGACCCTATGCATTTGTCAAAATTTATACAACTTTACAGCACAGAGTAAATCTTAATGCATACAAATAAAAAAAGAGAAAAAAAGTCCCTAAAAGGTCAGAGTAATCCTGAGATAGAATGCAGAATTTACAAAACAATCTAACTATATTGCATATGATGTAAGCTCACTGAAGGGGGTGAGAGGGAAAGGTGCTGATCTAAAGAACACTGGAAACGAGTAGAATCTGTAAAACTATAAGTAGGTACTGTAGTCTAGTTGATAAATTTACATCCCAAATGCAGTATGGATTGACAATTTTGATATTGTCATACATATATACTGAAATTGAACAGTTATGTAAATGGTTGATAGAAGCTGGTTTTCTCCCTATTTATCTGTTAGCTTACAGATAAACAGGATAGCAGGCTAGAATGATCCATGTTATAATGAATTAGATTTGGAGATATCAGTATAAACTTATGTTTAGCTTTATATGGATACAGATGGTTAACAAAGGTGTATTTATGGTTATGTGTTTATACACAGTTTAGTATACACTCAATATGTTTCTTCTTCTGTCCACTGAGATTGCCTAGAAGCACTGAAACCCCAGTAAAATTAAGCACACCTAATACCCATTTCTTAGATTCTAATATAATTATCCAATAAAAGAAACCAGAGGTTCTTTGAGAAATATCTGATTCTAGGAATCAGGGATTGTGTGACAGAACTATACAAGATGAGCCTGGAGCATCCTATTGTGCCAGAATATAAGAAAGTGATCAGAAAGAAAAGCAAACACCTAAGGCATGATCCATGAAAACAATAACCAGTAAGCTGGAATTGATTAAAATTAAAATCTGCTCTGTGAAAGACAATGTCAAGATAATTAGATAAACCACAGCCTGGCAGAATATATTTGAAAAAGACCATATGATAAAGGAATGTTATCTAAAATATACAGATAATTCATAAAATTCAATAATAAACATACAAACCTCCTGATTTTTAAAAGGGCCAAAGACATTAACAGACACCTCACTGGAGAACATATACAGATGGCAAATAAGCATATGAAAAGATATTCCACATCATATATAATCAGGGAACTGCAAATTAAAACAATAATCAGATATCACTACACATCTTTGAGAGTTGATGAAGTGTTGGGGTGATGGTGGGGTGATCCGGAGCTGACGATCAAGAAAGAATTCTTGAAGATGTCTTTGGTGCAAAAAGTGATTTTATTAAAGCATGGGGACAAGACCCGTGGGCAGAAGAGCTGCAGTGGAATTGTGCCGGGTAACTTATTATATACCTCAGGTTGGGAGGGTGTCAGGGATAGAGTAAGTCTCTGAGGAATTTTGGAAGCAAGGTTTCCAGGACATTGATGGGCTAGCAGTTGCTAGGAAACACCATTTATTACCATTTAATAAAAACTCAGTCAACTGCCAAAGGACTTATATTTGGGCTAATCTTTCTAGTTATTCTAATTATGTTTTGCTGTTTTCTCCCATGTCTCTCTACCTGGTATCAAGACTCCATCACTGCAAGAACTTCAAGCCAACATATGATTCTTTCTACTCAAAAAAGGTCCATACATATTGTCTACCTTGGATTCAGCTGCCTCCACCTTAACTCCCCTATATGTTCCCTGACTGACCAATATTGACGTGTATAGGTAGGGATATCTCTACATCCCTACTCAGCAGGAAGAATATACAGAAGATGAGACCTTCCACCTTAAGCAACCTTAAAGATTGAATGGTCAAAATTGTTCAGCGGGGATATGATGAGGGACTATAGGGCAAGCTGAGGACAAAATACAGGCTGGCACCCCTCCGCCCATCCCTCCCCTGGGTGGAATATGTGTGATATTCCTTGGCACTCCTGGCTACACAAGAACAAAGGAAAGGGGCTTAAGTGCTTGCCGTGGTAATGTGGGAAACTAAAGCAAATTAAAAATTAAATTCCCTCACTGACAAGTCCTTGAAACCAGCAGAGTGACCTCCTTCTAGGAGCTCAGCTCAATGATGACACTTTGCTAGAGGCAAAGGAGAATCTTAGCTTAACATTATGCCAACCTCAAGCATCCTGTAAGTCTACTTCCTATATCTCAACTGCCCCAAGATATATGATGGCAATCATACTCCAAGCTTATGCCCACTCCCCATATGCATCTGAGGGGGTCTCATGACTGAAGATTTATTAAATGGTAATAAATGGCATTTCCCTAGCAACAGCTAGCCCTTCAATGTCCTGGAAACCTTGCTTCCAAAATACCTTAGAGACTTACTCTATGCCTGACCCCCTCCCAACCTGGGGTATATAATGAGTTACCTGTCATGACCCCAGTGCAGCTCTTCCTGCCCACGGGTCTTGTCCCCATGCTTTAATAAAATCACTTTTGCACCAAAGGCGTCTTCAAGAATTCTTTCTTGGCCGTCGGCTCCAGACCCAATGAACACCCCCATCACCCCAAAACTTCACCAAGAGTGACCAAAATAAAAACAAAACAGAACACTGCAAATGTTTTGGCAAGAATTTGGAGCAACCCAAACTCTCATTCTTTGATGATGTAAATGCAAAATGTCACTGCCGTATTGGAAGACAGTTTGGCAGCTTTTCTCAAAATCAAACATTCTTACCAAACAAACCAACAATCCCACTCCTTGGCATTTGCCCAAAGGAGTTGAAAAGTAATGTCCACGCAAAAACCTGTACATGGATGTTTATAATAGCAGCTTTATTCATAATTGCCAAAATTTGAAGCAACCAAGATATCCTTCAGTAGGCAAATTGAAAAATAAACTGTGGTACAGGTAGACAAGGGAATATTCAGTGCTAAAAAAAAATGCGCTATCAAGCCATCAGAAGACATAGAGGTAATCTAAATGTGTATTACTAAGTGAAAGAAGGCAATCTGAAAAGGCTATGTGTTTGTATTATTCCAACTGCATGACATTCTGGAAAAGGCAAAACTATGGATATGATAACAAGATCAGTGGTTGCCTGGAGTGAAGAGAGAGATAAAAAGAGCACAGAGGACTTCTAGGAGAGTGAAATACCCTGTAAGATATAATGATAAATATCTATCACTATACATTTATCCAAATG
This sequence comes from Puma concolor, assembly GCF_028749965.1. NCBI lineage: Eukaryota > Metazoa > Chordata > Mammalia > Carnivora > Felidae > Puma > Puma concolor. The sequence continues at coordinate 89,632,254 of NC_141674.1, forward strand.
CATATAATGTATAACACCAAGAGTGAAACCTGATGTAGACCATGAACTTTGGGTGAATATGATTTATGAATGTAGGCTCATCCTTGGTAAAAACTGCTAGTCTGGTAACCAGTGCTGACAATGGGGAAGGCTGTGCATGTATGGGAATAGGGAGTAAAGGGGGGAAATCTCTGTACCTTCCTTTCAATTTTGTTGTAAACCTAAAAATCTTCTAAAAGAATCTTAAAACAGAAAAAAAAGAAAAAGAAGGAAAGAAAATCAACCCCCAAATCATGAATTATGTCAAAGAAATACAGGCGCCAAGTGAAAGAGCTTTCAATGACCAAAACTGGAAATTTTGAACAACAAAATAAAGTAATATTTGATTACAACACAAATTTAAAATAGGTATCCATGAGTCCATACTGATATAACTAAATGAATAAATGAACAAATGGAGAAAAAGAGATAAGTTTCCCATGCAGAAGAATTCAAAATATTTATTTAGTAACTCCACTCAAGGAGGTGGAAAACTCCCCAGGTTTTTTTTAGTGTTTTTAATGTTTATTCATTTTTGAGAGACAGGCACAGAGCGTGAGTGGAGGAGGGCCAGAGAGAGAGGGAGACACAGAATCCGAAGCAGGCTCAAGGCTCCAACCTATCAGCACAGAGCCCAGTTCAGGGATCAAACTCACGGACCGTGAGATCTTGACCTGAGCCTAAGTTGGATGTTTAACCGACTGAGCCACCCAGGAGCCCCTGAAAATTCCCCAGTTTTAAATGTGGATTGTTCAAACTGACATTTACCCAAAGAGTACAATACGGGAAAAGGAGAGGAAGTAGTAACTTTACAGTGGATAAATTTCATAACACCTCACCTAGTGATTAAGGTTTACATTAACATGATAAACTCTGTATGTTCCCTTGATATGATGTGACAAAAACCTTTTGCCTGTGATTTTATTCCTTAAAACACATCCCCTTACACTAATCATGAGAAAAACATTAGAAAAGTTTCAGTAGTGAAACTATCTACAAAATTACTAAGCAATAATACTAAAAACAGTCCATGTCATCCAAATAAAAATTTAAAAATATCTTAGATTAGGGGCACTTGGGTGACTCAGTCAGTTAAGCATCCAGCTCTTGGTCATGACCTCATGGTTTGTGAGGTCTAGCCTTGTGTTGAGCTCTGCGCTGACAGTGTGAAGCCTGTTTGGGATTCTCATTCCCTTCTCTCTCTGTCCCTCTCCTCTACTCTCTCTCTCAAAATAAATAAACATTAAAAAATAAAAATATCTTAGAAAATGTCATAATCAAAAGAAGCCTAAGGAGACAGGATGACTATAAATGCAATGTTATCCCGGAGGGATTCTGAAACATGAAAAAGATGTTATGTAAAAACAAGGGAATCTGAAAGAGTTTGGACTTTAGATAATAACAATGTGTCCCTATTGGTTATTGATTATAAAAATGTATTATACTAACGTATGATATTAATGATAGGAGAACTTGGGTACAAAATATATGAAAACTCTGTAAAGTCTGTGAAATTGTTCTGTAATTTGAAAACTGTTCTGAAAAGCAAAGTATATGAAAAAATACAAACCCAAGGTTATTATTAGAGTAATTAGTAATGAAATTAAATTTCAATAAATACAATTAGACACATTTTTTAGACACATTTCTATTTTTTCAAATAGAAAAAATAAAGGATCCTAATAATTGTATATATTGTTTATGATTGTATTTGTATAGTCTATTCATTAGAGAATCACTATTACACTTAATAACTTTGCCATTCTGCACTGTATCTAAACACAATGATTAATATAAGTGAAATTGTAATTTCCATATTAAACACCTATACTCACACTTTGAACAATTGATATTTAAGGATTTAATGTGACAAAAGGCACGTTTTTTAGGCAGCTACACTTACTCAACCTAGCTGTAGTAACTTTTCTCTTAACAAGTTCTATTTTTTTGCACCCTTCAAACTTACCTGTCATTGGAAACCAAGTCACATTTTTTTCTTTGAATGGAGTATAATAATCATTAAAAATATCAGACAAATAAGCAAGCTCAGCTGTCCAATTCTCATGTTTAGAAGTTGAGATTGAGTTGGTTTATCTGTTTTTTAATGCTAACGTCTTGTTCCAAACTTCATTCTCCCAAAATGTTTCACCTCCATAATCACTGTCCCTTGGATTTAATAACATTTGTGCATTACCAGCTTCCTTATTATTACACACTACAGAAAATCACAAGTTTAAAGCTTTCACTTTCACATAGTTTCTGGTTTTACTATGTCACTAACCTTATAGTTTGGTTTAGCTATAGCAAAACTTTTCCGTGAAGGAAGCAGTACACTTAATTCATATACTGGCACATTCCCTTTGATCTGGGTAATCATTCCAGAATATATTCCCATCACTGAGGTTTATCATCAGAACCTACTTTACCCAAAAGTTAAATTCCAAATCACATATATATTGACAAGGTAATCATTCATGATGTTATACAATCTATTTTACTTGTTGACAATGAAGCTAAAAATATAATTATTTCTCTATGTCACCCTAATGTTTGAATTACATCTTTACTAAAGGAATTACAAAGCTGAATACTTTGAGAGTTTTATTTTCCTATAACTTGGTTTTCATATCATCAGCTAGTTCCTGAACCCGTCATGCTAGGGGCAGCACTAGAAAACAGAACTCAACTGCCTTTATTGCCATAGATTCACCTAACATTCCCAAGCAAACATCTCTCTTTCAGTCTTTTATTATTGTCTCAGTATTGTATATACATTTTTAGTGATAGTAAACCGAATAATAGTACATTTTCTCAGATTCTATTCACTTTAAGTGACAGTTGAAAGGTGTTATAATGAGTTACCTTACTGATTCAAAATAAGAGCTTAAAAAAATACTTTTAATTAAAAAAAAAAAAAACAAAAAAGGGGCGCCTGGGTGGCGCAGTCGGTTAAGCGTCCGACTTCAGCCAGGTCACGATCTCGCGGTCCGTGAGTTCGAGCCCCGCATCAGGCTCTGGGCTGATGGCTCGGAGCCTGGAGCCTGTTTCCGATTCTGTGTCTCCCTCTCTCTCTGCCCCTCCCCCATTCATGCTCTGTCTCTCTCTGTCCCAAAAATAAATAAAAAACGTTGAAAAAAAAAATTAAAAAAAAATAAAAATAAAAAAAAATACTTTGAATCATCTATGCCCTATTGTAAAGACAGGTTGACCATGCATTTCAATGTCATTACAATGGTAAATACTTATAAAATATTTTAATTCTTATTCTCAATCACTGTACTTATCTTGTAACTACATTATCAATAATAGCATTTTGTTGCCTGGACCCAGTAGCAGGACTAGCACTGCCGTAGAGGAATAAAAATTTAACACCTATAACTGTGTGTAACTTCTTTTCAGGCAACAAATTATTCAGTGCCTCATTGAGCATCAGCAACATTTCAGGTATGTAATAAATCAAATATTGACAGTGTTTCTGCTCAGTAGTTTTATAATAAAACAGAAAGGGAGATAAGCAGAAGAAAAGATATAATTATATGCATTTAACAGTGAGGAGAGCAAAAAAAGAAAAAGGAAAATTTTCAAGTAAGGATGTGCCCTTCATTATTCATTTTTTATATCTGTCATATTAAAGTCTTTCAGCTAAAACCTATTTACAAATGAGCAGTAAACAAATTAACTACTAGGCATTTTACATGCAAATAATACATTGAGCATATGGCTCTGAGTAGTTTTCTGTTATTCCCAATATGAGAAAATCTATCTTGCTAACATCCAAAGGGATTTGTAGGCATATGAATATTTTATAATCTTTAGGATTTTCTAATTGAACCACATATTATCAATACAATAAGTAAATAAGTAGAAAATACCTTGAAATTAGCATCGTGCCATAATGATAACTATTCTGATAATATTTTATTATACAAAATTATGATTAGGACAAGTTCTTTTATTTTGAGGCCTATTTTTTTGGTATTGTAATCTGTGAAACAAAATATTTAAAATTTTATCATAATGTCTCCTTTTCTAGAAAAAAACCAATGTATTTATTGAACTTAAATGTTAAAAATACTATGTCCAACTAGCAAAGTTATGACCTTTAAGAAAATACCCAGTAACTTTAAGCTTTTTAATATTTTATTTGTCTTAATGACATAATTTGTTTCCATTAATTAATAAATTTTCCTCTATAGGTGAACTGTGTCCTTTGATAATTGATTGGTTTATTTAATAAATATAATACACAAATTACCTGAAGTTATTTATTATTAAACACGGATCACACTTATTTTGTTATTCATTTCCCTCATTTAGTCACACTGTAGCATATTTCTATTTCTATGAAAAAATAATTAATATGTAAGATAAATGAGAACAGGGACTAAGGAATTAGGACAATAGTTGGCATATAATATTCACCCAATGAATATTTGTTGAATGATTGAATGAAGGAGTTTGAATGTTGGCTCTGTTGCTAACTAGGAATAATAATATGCCTTATTAAAATGCTATAAGAAGGTCTTGTTGGGATGCCTCGGTGGCTCAGGTTATGTGTCTGACTTCGGCTTAGGTCATGATCTCATGGTTCGTGAGTTCAAGCCCTGCATCAGCCTCTGTGCTGACAGCTCAGAGCCTGGAGCCTGCTTTGGATTCTGTGTCTCCCTGTCTCTCTGATCCTCCCCTGTTTGGGCTTGGTCTCTGTCTCCCTCTCAGAAATAAATAAACAATAAAAAAAGAAGGTCTCAAATATGTAATAGAAGCTATCGTTCTCCCTCAAGTCTTTCTCTTGACAGTTCCTATGGGCTTATTGTTCCAGCGAAAGATTCTCTGTTTTGCCATTAACCATCATACTCTTGGTTATTCACCATTGTCTAGATCTATGCACTGAAGACCTCTAGATTGATATTGCAATGTCCTTCAAGGAGGTCTCTTTGGGTTTGATGTCCAGTTAATTCAAGGACATACAGTTTAGGATCCCATACTTCATTTCACTTACTATATATTTTGGACTTTACTGATTGAGGAAAAATGTAGATTGAAGCACAATAACAACAAGGGTATAGAAATATTAATTTTGCTGTAGTTAAATATCCCATTTATGCACCAATAGGCATATTGATGATCTCAGTGTATCAAGAAAGCACTGCAAAGATTTTTCCCTGAACAATAGGAAGAGTGGAATTGCCATTTATGAAGACTGAGAATACTATGAGAAAAGCAGATTTCCAAAGAAAGATACAAATTTGGTGTTAGATGTTTTCGTTTAAGATACTCTAGACATCTGGATATCTAGATATCTAGAAATCAAGCAGAAAGATGTTATATTATTTGTTCTTAGAGAGTTCTATGCTGGAAATATAAATTCTGGAAACATCAAATTATACATGACATTTAAATTTACAGGAATGGATGAAATTATAACCTATAAAGGAGAAATAATTGATAAGGAGGAATAACAGAACTAAGAAAGAAATTTTAGGGAAGGAGAGAAAGAACCAAAAGAAGTGACATATAAGACCAAATAAAGAAAAATATTTTTTCTACAGGAAGAAGTGACCTATATAGTGGAAATTGATAATTGGACCTATCAACTTGGATATTATTGGTGACCTTGACCAGTGCAGTTTTGATGGACTTATGGATATGGTTATAAAGAGTTTGAGAAGAACAAAATAACATAGTGACACTGAACTGAAAGAACATAGTGATTACTGAACATAGACAATTCCTTGAAGACCTTTTGTTATATAGAAGAATGGGGAACTGGGTGAAAAGCAGGAGGGAAAGTGAGGTCACTAGATAAGAAATATCATGGAATATTTCCATACTTACGGCAATGATTCATTTGAGATGGCAAAGATGTTAATGCAGAAGATGCAGTAGACAATTGCGGAATTGCAGATTTTTGATATAACAATTTATTACTAGAAATTGATATTTTAAAATCCCATATTAGAATATGATCAATAATTAAAGGCAAAATCAGACTTGGCAGTAACTCTGTTTCTCTTCTCATTTTGAATAAAAATAAAAAGGGGATGGATAGAAATGTCTGAGGAAAAAAATGTGTTCCCTAAAACATATATGCATTACTGTGGTTAAAGATTAACAATCAGTCTGCAAGGCTACTAAAGAGACACAGATATTAACATAAAAAAATTACCCTTGGGCGCCTGGGTGGCGCAGTCGGTTAAGCGTCCGACTTCAGCCAGGTCACGATCTCGCGGTCCGTGAGTTCGAGCCCCGCGTGGGGCTCTGGGCTGAATGCTCAGAGCCTGGAGCCTGTTTCCGATTCTGTGTCTCCCTCTCTCTCTGCCCCTTCCCCATTCATGCTATGTCTCTCTCTGTCCCAAAAAATAAATAAAAAACGTTGAAAAAAAAATTAAAAAAAAAAAATTACCCTTTATTTTTCTAAAAATCTTAAATTCATACCATGTCATAAAATCATTTAATCTCTGCACCCTCCAATTCTAAGCATTCAAAACCAAGAATATTTTACATACACTTTATACTGGAACTTTTTAAGAAATATACCCAATATGTGAAGCAAACAGTAAAGATTTATGTCACCCAGGGGCATTACGTGAGCCAAATTGACATTTTAGCCACTTAAAGTTTGTACAACAATTCAGTTTTCAGTTTTTAGTGAACTTTTGTGTTAGAGACACTTATGTAATTCACATCTATTAGAAGTACCTGGTAGAGAAGTAAAAAAGGAATTAGGTCCATCACTATTTCATATTGCAAGGTTTCTTTTAATTTCTCTAATTTTATCTTGATGTGTAGTAACTAAGACAGAGCTTTCATTATATGCCCAAGCTCTCCACTAAAGGCCTCACCTCAATTTAGAAAGGAAAAAAAAAAAAAAAGGTAAAGTACTTACTCTTACTAACTACTGAGGTTATATTTCTAGTTTATAGCAGACTTGCAATTTGAACCCAAGAATCTTTTCCTCAAAAACCTGAATATCCAATCTGTTCCTCATGAAGTAAACTACAGAAGAAAAGAATGGAGGAAGTCTTCAAATATGCTTAAGAGAGGGAACAAAAAGTCGTGTCTTTAAAGTTAATTCCAGTTATGTACTACAAAGAAACATATAGGTAGACAAAATTACTTAATTACCTTAGACAGTATTTTATTTTCAGAGTAGAAGCTGTTTTCTGCATAAGAAAGTGCAATAGGAGGCAATGGGAGGAAATGATTAAATTTGGGAGAACAACCAGGAAAACAAATGGCAACAAGCTAACTCTGATCCTGATTGGAGGCTGCACTGAGAACAAAGTTTTATAGATTCTATCTACCCACGTCTCACTTTGCATTCTTTTCCCTGTAGGAACCTGTCCTTTTTCCAGCGCCATGGCTCCAAACACATTATTTTAATAAATGTTAATTGAAAACCTATTATATGCCAGGCACTCTGCTGTATACTGGGCATACAAATAAGATAGACATAGTAATTTTTCTACTGAGAAAACACAACATATATTCTACTCAGAGTATATACTTTCTAACGAAGAAAACACACCACCACCAAGAACCAATAAAAAGAACAGTATCAACAAATATGTGTGATTTAAGGATAAAGATGTTAATTTGATTACAGTGTGACCTGTTTGGATGATCACAGATGGATGAGACAATTAGAAATTTTGATGAAAACAAAATTAAAGATTTCTTTTCAATGAGGAGTGTCTTGGGCAAAGGGAATAAATACAGTAGATGTAATAGGAACACATAAGTCAGCAAAAACACACAACCAAAAGCCAAATATCAGATATTCCAGTTAGGAAATTAGGTGAAGGATGTGATGAGATAGAGGATAGAGACTAGAGAGCGACTCAAATTCTAACCAGCTTATAAAGTGATCTTCAATCTCATTTGTTATTAAGGAAATAAAAAATTGAAACAAAACCAATTATTACTTTAGGGCAATCAGAAAGACCAAATTAAAAAACCATTTAATTTGAATATTTGCCTAGGATCTGGCTGTTGAGGAACCCTCACATGCTGTTCTTATGAGTGTTCATAGAGTAGTCATTCTGGATGGCAGACTGCCACTGTGGATACTCAGCGAAGTTTGGTACCAAAAACCAATATGACCTAGCAATTTGCTCCTGAGATTGTATTTCAAGATTTCTCACACATGAGGAGTAGATGTGGGGATGTTCATTTCAGTACTATCTCTGGTAATAAGAAATTATAGGCAAATGGGGTGTTTATTGCTTAAAGTGAATAAATAGTATATATATTAAGCATCATGGAGAACCACAGACAATTAAAAGCAACATAACAAATGTACACATAGAAAAGCAAATACAGGGGCGCCTGGGTGGCGCAGTCGGTTAAGCGTCCGACTTCAGCCAGGTCACGATCTCGCGGTCCGTGAGTTCGAGCCCCGCGTCAGGCTCTGGGCTGATGGCTCGGAGCCTGGAGCCTGTTTCCGATTCTGTGTCTCCCTCTCTCTCTGCCCCTCCCCCATTCATGCTCTGTCTCTCTCTGTCCCCAAAATAAATAAGCGTTGAAAAAAAAAAAAAAAAAGAAAAGCAAATACACTTAAAAGTATGCTATTGATTAAAGAAAAGAGCAGAAGGAGATATGCAACCAAAGAACATTCATAAAAATTGAAAATAATGTTAGACATATTGGAATCATTGCCTGTGGTGGAGGAGGAGACAAATTGGAGTGAGAAACTGGGATAAATTGGAATAAGTAAATAAGTGGATAAGAACAGTATTACGTTCCTTCATCTGGGGTAATACCACAACCCCCGTTTCTAAGGCCCTCATAAAGAAAGGAAAAAAAAGATTAAATGAATAATATAATGTGCTGTGGCAGGTATAGTTTGTGATCTTTGTAGAATGAATTGTATGATGTTACATAGGTATCTAGTCCTCAAAAAATTCAACCTAAGATACTTTAATATTAGGAAGTCTACAAACAGAACATCTAGTCAGTTTGCAGTCACACACAATCACACAAGAAATAAATCAGTGCTGAGATACAGTCATTTCTAGACCCCTGAATACTGTACAGTTAGTCTGCCTCAATGATTTTAAATGCCCACAGTTACTAATTTCCTTATAGTGATCTGTTTTCTTTAGTCTCATATTCCTGGACTGTGTCTTGTGTGAAAAATATAATACAGGCATACACTCTTTTTGAGAATGCATGTCAATATTCAAGGGGACAAAATATTGCACCAAATTGTGAGATGGAGCTAGTCCAAAAGAGTGGAAATTATTTCAAGATTTTTACTTTACAGAGGACTGCCTGTTGAATTGTAATAGGTTAATCATCTTAGGAAAACTACTTCCAAATATTAAAAATTATAAATTCTACCATGAATCAAAGCCCATTGTGGCTGAATTATAAGGTCATGGGTGACCCTGACCTGGCATCTCCAGGCACACCAAGTGCACATTAATTCAATGTTTTCTAATATTATAGTTATAGCAGAAATGAAAGCACATAGCTAGAATACTCCCAAGGCTTATATATTATGCAGGCAGCACAGAACAATGATTATAAATCTCCTTCCAGACATAGCAAATCTGACCTTACAAATCTGCCCTTACTTTAGGTAGCAGAGAGGTTAAGGATATGATAAGAAATTTTCCTAAATAACTTCCCAATGCCTTGATAAATGATGTCATCCATCACCACTAATGTGGATGAACTGAATGGAATTAATTATTTTGCAATCATGATCTGGTACAGAGATCAAGGTCACAGTATTACATCAGCAGAACATTGACCAGTTGTGAATTATTCTTGATGAGACAGACAATTTTTAAATCTTGAGCTGGTAACCACAGGGGGCCTATTAACAATTATAGATTATAAGGTATTTTATACAATACCATTATTCACAGCTCCTACACACTCCCTCTGTGAATTATAATAATGAACAAGGCATAGGAAACTAACCTCTAAAGAAGATTAAGCATTTGTGTGGCAGATAAAAAGAAATGATCTCTGTTATTTAGATATACTTGAGTATTTGGTATTTATAATCTTTATAATAATGCTTCCCTATGTCTTGAAATATCACAACACAGTCTATGCCCACTGCTTTGTTTTCATGTGCAAGTGAATTTCGGTTGATATAAATATTAGATAAAATTAAAATAATTCCTGTTTATTTCCAATATATGCATGCAAAGTCACCTGGAGATGTCATTTTCTTTCTTATGGTCCAGTAATAAGGCTTTGTGGATCTGAGCATTAAAAAGCATGTGAAACATCGGGATAAGTCATCCCCAAGGTGAATCAGTATTCCACCAAGCCAACCTAATATGATCTGAGAATTCTAAAAGTTTTTTTTTTTCTAACTCCAACAACAAAAAAATGTGATACCAATAAATACCTAATTGGATCAATAAACTACCAAAATATAGCTACTGTATATTTAGTAACTAGACTGCGTGGTTTTTTTTTGTTTTGTTTTTAATTTTTTTTTCAACGTTTTTTATTTATTTTTGGGACAGAGAGAGACAGAGCATGAACGGGGGAGGGGCAGAGAGAGAGAGGGAGACACAGAATCGGAAACAGGCTCCAGGCTCCGAGCCATCAGCCCAGAGCCTGACGCGGGGCTCGAACTCACGGACCGCGAGATCGTGACCTGGCTGAAGTCGGACGCTTAACCGACTGCGCCACCCAGGCGCCCCGACTGCGTGTTTTTTAAAGACAAGGTTTATGTTTTTTTCTTAGATAAGGAATTACTAGCATCTATAATTGTGTCAGTGTATAGCTGCTCTTTAGTACTTGCTTAACAGATGATTAAATTAGGATATCTACTTTTCAAAATTTCTTGTATTTAATAATTATATTTAATCTGCTTATAGAGAACCTTGCCAAGTTTTACTAGGGCAATATTTTTCTTTATCATTTCAAATATTATACCATAGAACCCAGGAGTGTCATTAAAGAAATTATTACAGAACCTTTTGAAAAGAACTATTACATATAAGTTGCAAACCATAAACTTTAAGTTTGTATTATATAAAATATTGAAACATATTTTAAGTAAATTGGGAATCCTACATGTATGAATTATAATGTATGCTTATAGTCATGTCTCTATTGCTACAAACATCTTAAATGCCTATTTTGAAGGGTAAGTATAAAGTTGGGGAACATCATAAAAATATATGTATATATGCAATAATATGGGTATATTAGAGACAGAGAGAGAAGCAGAGAAAATATAATTTAATATTGCATGTTCTGAGGAGAAAGCTAAATTATCAGGAACAATGCTGGCACTGTAAAGAAACACAAATGTAAAATACAATATTCTTTGCGGCTCCTGGGTGGCTTAGTGGATTAAACACCCAACTCTTCATTCGGTTTAGGTCATGACCTCACAGTTCGTGAGCCATGCTTAGGGCTCCATGTTGTCAGCCGGGGATTGTCTCTCTCCCACTCTCTCTGCCACTTCCCCATGCGCGCGCGCACACACACACACACACACACACACACACACAAACTCTCTCTCTCTCTCTTTCAAAAATAAAGGAAAATTTAAAACAATATTCTTTAAAATCCTTAATTTAAATGTATAAGAAAACTGAAAATATGGTGATAAATTAGTAGGCTTAAGTGTAAGTTTAAAAAAAAAACAGTATGTGGCAATCTAGGAAAAGTCATTTGGTTTTGAGGGACTTTCTGAGAAAAGTGCACACAATACAAAGGTGGGACTTGATTTATCTCAATCCCTGATTGGATCCAGGTGCCCTATTCATATTCTGCTTCCAGATAGAAAATTAAATCATTTCTTGAGGCTGTTAATATTGTCCAGGATCTTTACAGTCATATACAATATGTACCATGCAGTAAAATAGTAAAAGGCATGCCAGAAACAGGGCCAAATGACCAAAAACCAAGAGACAATATAGAAAATAGAAACTTCCATGGGTCATCCAGATGTTGATTTATAGACATTTCTATAAAAAAAAAACTATAATTAATATGCCCTCTCAAAGATAACAAGATATAAATATTCACAAAAGAGCTATAAAGAAGGATAAATAAGAATTCTGGAACTGAGAAATGAAACAAGTCAATATAGTGTAATAGCAGCCTAGAACAACAGAAAGAAACATTGCAATAAGGTCTAGTTTGATACAAAGTATACAAATCCAAGCTTGGAAAAGACAAAGAACACAAAAATAATAGAAAATTGTTTAGAAGGCATAGGAAGAATAAATCTGAAGTTTAACTTATGTCATTATATTCCTATAAGAAAAGTCATATGTGATATTTGGAAACAAATACTGACTGAAAACTTTTGATTAAAAATATTAGCATTGGTTCCTCTATCAGTGACATTTGGGTGGCTTTCCTATTTTGGCTATTGTAAATAATGGTGCAATAAACATAGGGACATAGTGGGGCATGTACCTGTGTAAATTAGTGTTTTCTTATGCTTTGGGTAAATACCAAGTGGTGGAATACTGGACCATAGGGTAATTCAATTTTTATTGTTTTGAAGAAGCACCATGCTGTTTTCCACAGTGACTGTACCAGTTTGCATTCCCATCAATAATTCATGGAGGGTTCTTTTTTCTCTACATCCTCAGCAACACAGTTTTCTCGTGTTTTTGGATGAATATTACTCAGGCATTAAAAAGAATGAAATTTCAAAAAAAAAAAAAAAGAGGTTAGAGAGGGAGAGAGCCAAAGCATAAGAGACTCTTAAAAACTGAGAACAAACTCAGGGTTGATGGGGGGTGGGAGGGAGGGGAGGGTGGGTGATGGGTATTGAGGAGGGCATCTTTTGGGATGAGCACTGGGTGTTGTATGGAAACCAATGTGACAATAAATTTCATATATTAAAAAAAATAAAAATAAAAATAAATAAAATAAAAAGAATGAAATCTTCTATTTGCAAAAACATTTTTGGATCTAGAGGGTGTTATGCTAAGTGAAATAAGTTAGTCAGAGAAAAAATGCCATATTATTTCACTCATATGTGGAATTTAAGAAAGGAAACTAGTGAACAGAGTAAAAAAGGAAACAGTAAAGAAAAACAAACAAACAAACAAACAAAAAAAAGACTCTTAAACTTAGAGAACAAACTGGTGGTTACCAGAGGGAAGGTGGTTGGGGTATAGACACACTTATCATGGTGAACACTGAATTATGTATTGAATTATTGAATCAGGGGTACCTGGCTGGCTCAATTAGTAGATCATGTGAGTAGTGATCTCAGAGCTGTGAGTTTGAGCCCCACGTTAGGTGTACAGATTACTTAAAAATAAAATCTTTAAAAGAAAAGAATTTTGAATCACTATATTGTACACCTGACAATAATATAACACTGTGTGCTAATTATACTAGAATTAAAAATTAGTTGCTTAATTAAAAAATATTAACATCAAGCCCCAGGCTCAAGAACTCTGATACCCAAGCCATGTAAAATGCAAATAAAACCACGTAAATAAATAGACACTTGAAAACTTAAAAGAAAATGGGCACATGGGTGGCTCAGTGGGTTGAACTTCTGACTTCAGCTCAGGTCATGATCTCACAGTCCTTGGTTCGAGCCTCTGGTAGGGCTCTGTGATGACAGCTCAGAACCTGGAGCTTGCTTCATACTCTGTGTCTCCCTCCTCTCTGCCCCTCCCCTGCTCATGCTCACTCTCTCTCTCTCTCAAAAATAAATAAACATTAAAATTTTTTTAAAGAACACAAAACAAAAATATTCAAAAATGGCAGGGGGAAAAACTTTATGGTATTCTTTGTATATGAGGGTCTTATTATATCAGATGTAATTTCACTCCTGACTAAATATTCCACCATTCCTCAGAAATAAACACACTATGATACATGTTTAAAAATATTGTTAGCCCTAAATTGGAATTAATTTATTAATATGGAAGTATATTTAATTAGAATATAACACACCGCAAAAATGTTCAAAGAAAAATGTTTTGTAAAAATTGTATTAACTGAAAGAAGCCAAGCCAGACATAGAGGAAAAAGTTACAAAAGGTGTAATTCTATTTATATAAAATTTTAAAGCAAGTCAAAATCTAACAAAAGACTAGGAATGATTATATTCTAGAGAAAGTAGAGAGATATGACCAAAAAGGAACAAAAGATGGACTTCGTGGGGCCCTAACAATGTTACATTTCTTTACCTGATTAGTGGTAACTCTATCTTTATAATTAATTGTTAAATTATACATTTATATTTTACACACTATATTTGTGAGTGTCTGTGTTGAATTTCAAAATGAAAATAAAATTTAAAAAATCTAGAAACTATTAGTTTTATATTGCTGCCACAACAAATTATCATAAACTTCTTGACCTAAAATGACAGAAAAATATAATCTTACAGTTCTGTAGGGTAAAAATCTGACACAGGTCTTACTGGTCTAAAATCCAGATGTCAGGAGACTTGTGTTTCTTTCTGGAGGCTCTCAGAGAAAATTCATTTCCCTGTTTTTTCTAACTTCCATGGGCCTCCTATATTCCTCCTTTCTGGGCTCCTTCCTCCATCTATAAAGCTGGCAATGTAGCATCTCTCTGACCATTCTGTGTTCAGGTCCCCATCTTCCACTTTTAAGGATGTTTGTAGTTACGTTGATCTCACCTGCATAATTTAGGTTACTATCCTTACGTTAAGGTCTACTGATTAGCAGCATTAATACCACCTACAACCTTAATTCCTCCTTGCCACATAAACTAACATATTCACAGGTTCTGAGAGATTAGAATGCGTACATCTTTGGGAAGTTATTTTCTATATACAACAACTTTAAACAACTTTGCGCAGTATTTAAAGAGACAATGTTTTTTTTCTGCTATATAATGATGTTGTCCCCACCGATGGTCAATGAGCAAGGCTTTTGAATTTTTTTTTTTTTCAAGTTTGGTGAAGTATTTGTCACTGTGAAATGATTTGTTACAGTAAAATGAGGGTAGTTAATTTCCCCCACTCATCTCTTGAGTCTTCTGAATTCTATTGACACTAACTAAAATCTTACCAATTTAATTTTTTAAAATAAATTTAAAGCATTATTTCTCACAAGATGATAGTGTTTAATGATATATCTCCAGACTATTTCAAAATATAGTACCTTAGTTTTTGTATATTAAATTAAAATATTTCATATATATTTTTGTAAATACATATTTTTACAGCATGCAATACCATTCCTCTGATGTCTAAAAAATAGGGTTTTCAATAAATACTGGCTTGAGGTTTGTAGGAATAATTTTAACTTATTTGGAAGAATAAGAGTTTTATTAATTCTTTGTATTCCTATTATCCTTCTAAATACAAGTATCAGAAAATTGTTCAAATAGTTTTGGGGGTTCTACCTGGAATTCATATTTCCTGTCAGGTATTTTTACATATTTGAAATTTATGAGATATTTACAGATTATTCTATAACTTGTAACCATTACTAATTTATACAGAATCACTCTTGAGTTAATTTATTTTATTAATTTATTATTTTTTTACATTTTTATTTATTTTTGAGACAGAGAGAGAGCATGAGCAGGGAAGGGGCAGAGAGAGAGGGAGACACAGAATCCGAAGCAGGCTCCAGGCTCCAAGCTGTCAGCACAGAGCCTGACATGGGGCTTGAACTCACGGACTGTGATATCATGACCTGAGCTGAAGTCAGACACTTAACCGAGACACCGAGGCACCCCACTCTTGAGTTAATTTAAATTTGATATATAGTGTTTTGTTTTTCTGTTGTCAGATGTATTTATCTCTCAGAATACAGTATATCTCTTTGCAATCATTCCTTTTTCTCTCATATCTTTTTTTTAAATTTTTTTTTTCAACGTTTATTTATTTTTGGGACAGAGAGAGACAGAGCATGAACGGGGGAGGGGCAGAGAGAGAGGGAGACACAGAATCGGAAACAGGCTCCAGGCTCTGAGCCATCAGCCCAGAGCCCGACGCGGGGCTCGAACTCACGGACCGCGAGATCGTGACCTGGCTGAAGTCGGACGCTTAACCGACTGCGCCACCCAGGCGCCCCTCATATCTTTTAATTTTGTGTCTATTTCCCATTCTATGTTCATAAATCTTCTCCTCGTCTTTAATTATTTTGTGTATATCAGGTTTTCTGCTTTTAGTCAACTCTTCCTTATTTTTTTGTTACAATAATAAGATACAAGAGCCCATGGCTAGAGCCCCTTGCGCTCATCACAGTAAAACTGTGCAAATGAGTTCATACAGATCTTTTCAGAGGAGCATCCCAAATTTCTGATGTTTATGCAAATTTTAGCCTAATTATCCAAAAGTTTTTAGAATGATGACCCCAGGAGTCTGACCCTTCTCCATAAACATCTTCCTATACTAATAGACTCTGGAAGCCCTCTTCCTCCTTTCCTCCCATGTAAATGGAAATTGCTGAACTTATGTGCATTTTAATGTTATTAAAAGCCAGAACCAGTGGGGAGTCGTAGCAGAGGCTGATGAAATATTTCCAAACTGTTGAATAAGGGAAAATGTCTAGGACATTATCACCTCCATGTTGCACTTAATAGAGACTTTGCCAAAAGAGGAGAATCACCCATTTGCTTTAAGAGGTAGTACGTGTCCTTTATGTGACCCTTAAGAGATTCACAGAATAAAAGCCAGTCTTTAGCATCATTTCAGAGGAGTTGGTTACTGCAATATGCCTTTGTATTTCAAGAAAGTATTTTTTACCAGAATATTTCAGAAATAAATATGAACATAATTAGAATATATATGCCTAGAATATAGTTTGGAAAACCAAATTTCATTTGAGAAGCTTAGTGCCTCTCCATTTTTACAAAACTTATAAATCTATTTTACTATGCTATTGAATATTCCACAATTATTTATGCAAAAGTATACTTGTGATGCATGTATCCCTTTATGACATTGAATATTTGAAAAATAAATATCACTAAAAACAAGGACAAGGAAGAATGCATTTTTCTTTAAGGAATTCTAAATTTTAGTATTAATGTAGTCCTGGATGTATTTTATCATGTTGTAAATAAGATTTTATATGTTTATTATTTCTTATCTTAGCACTAGGCAAATTCAATTAGAGATATAGACATGAGTTTTAAAATTTATTTAGGTTTTTATTAAAGAAAAACCAAAGGCTGAAATTGCTGGCTACAGTGGATATGCTTTACTGATTTACTGTTGAATTGGAACAAAAATAGAAAACAACAAAAAAAATGAAACTTGACTTTGAATGTCAATTATTAAAATTAGCCATGTTTATCAAACCTTTGAGTTGGATGAGACATGAATAACATACAATTAAGTGATCATTATCAAGACCAATTCTCCCATTCACTGAATTTGAGAGGCATATATGTCAAATAAATGTGAAAAAAAGGGTTCATTTTTATTGTGAGTACAATTATTCTTTACAATGTCAAAATATAACAACCAATCATTTGATTCCATCTCCATTGAATCCAAGCTTTATAAATAGGCATAAAACTATGCAGGTTTCCTAAAGTTGTTTCTCTAACAGTAGAGATTTAAAAACCCTCTGTGGAAGCATAAGTTGGAAATTGCCTGTTCAAAGAAATTTATGATTTTATTACAGCTGCATATTGACTATTCCTCTAGTAACCCACAGGCAGAAAGTAACAGTTTATTTATTCAAACTGCAAATGAAATTGGGCAAGAAAAGTAATTAGCAAGCAACAAAAAATAATGGAAAAGCACCCATAAAAGTAGTTCAGAATTTATGTGGGTTGTCAGATCGTTAGGAAAATAACACTTTAATTTTAAAAAGGTAGAAAACTATATATACAAATATTTTTCTTCAACAAATTGCCTAAACATATGTATAGAATTTTCACACAAAGGCAATGCTGAGAAATACCAGCATTGTTTCTTTAACTTTTCAAAACATTTAAAATTCTGCTTAATACAAAAAAATAAAAAATAAAAATAAAATTCTGCTTAATATAATGTTAACTATTCTGTTTAAAATAGAAACTTAATAATAAATTATCAGTTTATTTTTTTTGATACAGAGATAGGGCATTTTTGATCATCCTGTTTTCTCAAATGTCAGTGATGGGTTTTTTATAACTAACAGATCTCAATAACATTGCACAAACCACAGAGATAATACCTATATTTAGGCAAAAAAAAATCAACAGTAATTACATCTATATGAGTGCAAGTAGCAAGATGATAGTGGTGTTATTTTCTGGGTTGCAGTTGTTTTGTGAAATGAAAAAATGTCTGCATCCGCCAGAAGAGAAGTCATATATTATTGAAAAGTAATATATATTGAAAAGATAATTCTTGTTAAAGTACTACATACATTAGCCACTGAACGGTCAACACAAAAACACTTAGTCAAAAGAAAACAAAAAAATTCTTTAATGTTAATGCATTATTTACTAGGGATATCACATTTTAACACTAAGGAAATTAAAAGATTCTCTAACTTCCTGGATTACCGGCAAGATCAATGGCACAGCTAGCTCAGTTTATTATAAGCTATTTTATCCCATATCTCTTTCCCTCAAAATGTTCAATAACATTAGAAATTCCTAAGAAAGCCTTCATAAAAATGTCAACATTTCTTGTCCTGGTAGTCAGAATCTAACTCTGACTTAGGCAATCTCTAAGCCTAGTTCCTATACATCATCATCATTGAAGTGTATTTGACATATGGTGTTATATTCATTTCAGGTGTACAGGATAGCGATTTGAAAATTCTATACATTGCTCAGTGTTCACCCTGATAAGCATAGTCACCATCTGTAACCATACAACATTCTTACAATATTATTTACGATATTCTCTATGCTGTAACTTGAAGTTCCCATAAAACATTTGATTATCTTCTACCTAAATGTCATTTGAGAATTGATCTAGATCCCATACATCTGTGAAGCCTTTTGGTTATTCTCGGACCCACAACCATTATCTTCATTTGTTCAGTGAGCATAATGGTTACATATGGTTTTTACATAATTGAAATGAATGAATGAAATTAGATCTCTACCTCTACATGAGTGCACAGGTTAGTAGAAGTTGGTGGGAGAAAACAGATGTGTAAAACATAATTAAAATGCATTAATAAAGGTGATATAACAGGATTGTGCGCAAAATACTTTAGAGTCACTTAAGAGAGAGTATCTAATTGCATATGGGCAAATATAGAGACATTTCAAAAGAGTTTGAATACTTAATTACCAGAAACCCTTCAAATTATCTACTCATCAACAGATTCTCCAAAACTGTCCAAACAACTCTGCATTTTTGAAGTTCTTCAGCTCCCATTCTTTGCCATCTGTCTCATGCTCTTTAGAAGTCAGAACAAGTCTTAAAAGAAAAAAGCAGAATGTGGTACTCAGTTCATTGTGTCTCCCTTTTCACTGCCATACTGGTTTAAATATCTTGCATGCATGCTCAGTGTCTTGCGTTGGGTAACGGATCTGAAAATGGCCTGAACGAAAAAGTAACTGCAGAATTTCGTTCACATCTTTGGGTGCCTTACCATCCCCTTCTCCAAGATTCTTTGCCCTACTCATCAGTTTTCCAGTGCCGTTTGGTTGTTTCTTTTTTTCCTCTTTCCGTTTCTTTATTTTTTATTTCTTATGGTGAAATTTCATTATGCTTAGTTCTTAGTAGAAGTCCATTGGTCTGATTTTCACTACTCTATCAGAAATAGAATAGAAAGTCCAAGAGAGTATTGACTTTGAAGTCAAATAGACATGGATTCACAGTCTATTAACTTCTTATTGGGAAAGTAACCAACTGTTTTTAAAGACTGATACCCTTCATCTATAATGTGCAAAATTTAATTCAAAATTAAGTTATTTCACTCATATATGTGAAATATGCATTACATGTGGCTCAGCAAAAAAAAAAAATTCTAATAAATATCGTTTTCTTTCGAATAAAATATTGGATAAAATATAGAAAAATCATATAATAATATTTTAAATGAAACAATTTTAGATAAGGAAAATGAATTAAACAATCTAGCACAATTCTAAGCACAATACAAGATATATAAGTAATTTTTTTTAATGTGGCTTTTATAAAGTCAAATGATTCCAAGTACCCGATGTTTGAACTAAAGAAGCTGATGTAGAATTTTATGTTTTCTATTACCATGCTATTTTCCAAATGACAGATAAAATAATAATAATAATTTAGGGAAAAGACACAAGTTACGTATACAGCCCATTCCATTACTCTTCAACTTTTCTGAAAATGATCTGTAATCTTATCAGTATTAACATCCTATTGAGACACTATTCATTTTTCACTGAAAATATAATAACCATGTTTGAGTTTCATGCTATTTCGGTGAGAAATGAATCTGAACAATATTGAAATATGCCATAAAAATCTCTTAACATGTGTATGTTCAAGGGCCTTCCTTCTACTTTAGCTAAAATTAGACAAAAGCATTGTTGGGTAAGACATGATTCGATCGTTTTCTGTTTATATGATAATGTCACCGCTCACATGATACATACAAACAAATATATAGCTGACACAAAGACAAATAAAAGAGAGACTTTTTCTTTAGATTTGGAATACAAAGTTAGCATACTCCAAATCACTTTTATTTTGAATAAGCATTATAAAATCAGTTAGACATTCTTTCATGGTGCTGACAAAGAAAATGTATTCATTTAAATCATCATGCAATAAATAAGTAACTTAGAGAAAGAACTTAATTCATTGAAAACACTTGATATCATTGAATACCTGTGTGTATTGAAAGTCTAGTATGTAATTTAATATTCTTTTGCACAATTATCCAACTGATAACCAAAGATCTCATGCCAGCAATACGAAGCAATTTTACTAAAGTAAAATAAAGATATTTTTATAATACAATATAGATGAGGTAACTATAAAAATGGCTTTTCATTTTGTATTTTTCCCTTTGTGTGTAATAAACATTGGAGTATGAGATTTAGATTTAAAGCACATTATAATTTAAATAATTTGGAAAGCAAATAATTATTCTTTTAATCTAGATTCGTATCTAAGCACTACTACATCCCTCTTTAAATATTTTAAATTGCATCTTTTAAAATATGACTGCCCTTCACATAGTTCATAAATTAATGTATAATTGCCACAGGGGAAAAAAAATTAAAAAATAGAGGCCACTCTATGCCATCTCATTTTCTCTGTCCTCAGTGCTGAAACTTTTCTGTTTTGGTGTATGCTTTCCCACACCCATCTCTAGGTACCACTACTGAGCTAATGAGCTTGATTTTCTTGCCTTCACTCTTAGTGGCATTTCCCTTTTCAACTTGGTTGTCACTCTCTGTGGAGAGGAACAACCATACCCTTACAATGTGTGTGTGTGTGTGTGTGTGTGTGTGTGTGTGTGCATGCACACACCCATTTATTTATTTATTCATATTTAAAGAAATAAGCACCTGGAATGGATGGAAGTTTGAGAACTTGCACACCACTTAGAGTATCAAGAAAGCCAGCTCATCACTGATCACATGACCTATGTCGATTGCCTTCTTCTGAGTTTTCCTTTATTCTCATGGAAAGGTAACTTGTAAGAACCTTCTGTCTTTATCATGACATAAATTACAATATAGTTAGCTCTGTTTATGATATTAGTTTGTGGTCCTTTCTCAGTCATTTCACTGGTGAGGAAAAACTAAAGAAATAAATACAACACGATCTTTTTGAAAATCATCTCCTTTTCTCTTCTTGTCATGTACTTCTAATTAACTTCTGAATCCAGGCCAATCTATAGTTTAGGCTAATTCATGGACTTATAGTTTGGAGGGAGCTACTATTCTAATGCTATAAGGATTTTAGTAACTGAAAGAAATGTCTCTATATTTTAATTTTAATTGCATATTTAATCAAGGGTCATTCTATAGATCTAGCTATTCATGATTCTGAATACAGTAAATATTGCACAGTGGCATAATCCTTCCTGCAGGAGATTCTCATCAATACATTTAATATCATGCCTCTCTTACCATGATTTTATTAAGGGTTCATAAGATTTGTTGTGTTTTGATGAGCAGATAAAGCCTTTTAGGGTGTGTAGTGCCCAAGAGGTTCTTCCTGCCACTACTTCTGCCATTTCCTTACTTACATTAATCATGTTCTCCTGTTCAAACAAATTGATATGTGTAAATGGTAAAGCTCTGAAGCAGTAGAACATTTATTCTGCTGAGAACTGCATCTTTAGCACCTAGAAGAATACCTATTTTGTAGTAGAAACTTAAGGAGTAATTCCCGGATGAACCAATAAAAGAAAAATAATTGTTGCATTGGTGAACTGAGAATGAATTCTCTTATGAAAAACCTTCCAGTGATATTTTAGAAGAGATTTTGCCTAGCATTTCAAATGACACGAAATGGTTAACTAATTCACCTTTTCCACAGCTGGAACATCAGAGAGGAATTACAATAGTCACCCAAATCAACTGTAATACGTACGATGTTTGGCTTGTGTGTATTTAGTTTTAGAGAATCGGTGGGGTACACTTGGGAATTTCTGACACCAAATTATATTCACTCCAATCATTGTAATGGGTCATTTAGTTTAGTTCATTACACAAAAATTTGAGCCTGTGGAGTTTTCAATTAGCTCAAGTTTGTGTCTGCAACGTGTTGGTCTGAAAACATATCAAACCACGTCAGCTGGAAAGTTTTCTCCAAATTATTTTAGACTTTCTAGAATTCTAAGGTCACTGTTTTAAACAGTATTAGGAAAGCAAGTTGGAAAACACAAAGGAAGGAGATTTCAGTGTTTCTTTTGATTTTTGTGGTTTTGAAAAAGAAAAAGGGAATGGGTCAAAGGAAAAAAGAAATGTCATCTTGAGGTGACTCTGGTTTTTAAAATGAGATAAAACCAGCTATCCCCCAAATGACATGGTCTCTTTACACTAAAATAAGATCCAAATAGCTGAGGTCAGAGTAGAGCTTAAAAAGGCAACAGACATAAGCTTTTTCTTGTGTTGCAAGTACTTAGATTAGGTGAGGCTATAGCAGCTGAGTTGTCGATAGTACATTAAACTGAAATTAAAAAAAAAAAAGTTAAAAATCACTTGCATGTGTTTGCATGTGTGTTGAGTGTGGTTAGTATCTCTTGCACAATATTCTAGTCCGTGCAACACCCCAGAATGTCTTTGCTTCTAAGAGAGTTAACCCTATTTTTCAGACTCTACAACATATAAAAAGTCTTTGTCCCTTTAGGCAGAAAAAAAATGTCCACTTAACTAACTCTGTCACCTTACTTTTACAGTAATAGTTTCCTTAGTTTCTTTGGTGTTTATCAAGGCTGTATTAGGTTTTCTTTCATTCCACCTCTCCTAGATTTTATAAATATCTTTAGTCCCACCCATGCCTTCAAAATATTACTTTCTTTTCCCTTTCTTTACTCTTTTCCTGTCAATTTCCCTTTCTTCTCTTTTCTTTCTTTTTTCTTTTTTTCTTTTTATTTTATTTTTTGAGAAAGAGACAGACAGAGTGCGAGCAGGGGAGGGGAAGAGAGCTAGGGAGACACAAAATCCAAAGCAGGCTCCGGGCACTGAGCTGTCACCACAGAGCCTGATGTGGGGCCCAAACCCACGAACCATGAGATCATGACCTGAGCCAAAGTAGGACACTTAACTGACTGAGGCATTCAGGCACCCCGCCTTTCCCCCTCTTTTCATTTTTCTTTCAAAATTTCCCAAATTTCATCATATTTATTTTTTGAAATTTCTATTTTATTATTTTTGTCTCTCGCCTAGCTAAGTAAACACTCAGAAGTATCAGATAAATAAAGGCAGGATGGGGAGGAGGGTGCTGGGTGGCTCAATCTGACTCACAGCATCTGACTCTTGATTTTGTCACAGATCATGGTCTCACAGTTGGTTACATCAAGACCCACCCCTCCCCCCCACCCCTCCCACCCCCCCATACCCCCCTTCCCCCCCCCCCCCCGCCCCAGGCTCTGCACTGACAATGCAGATCATGCTTGGGATTCTCTTTCTTTCTCTCTCTCTGCTCCTCCCTTGCTTGTGCTCTTTCTCTCTCTCACTCTCTCAAAAATAGGTAAACATTTTTAAAAAATAGAGGCAGAACATATTATGTGCATTCTATAGAGAAGAAACAAACTGTTGAATAAGAAAGTGGTTGAATTCAGCAGTGAACGTATGAAGGATGCAAAACCACAAGTAGACAAACACTGCATCCTCTCCTTTCCTCAGCATCTTGGCATCCCTGCCTTAATCAGGCCCAACAATGATTCTGAATCCTTTTAACTTGTCAAATGTCATTTGGCAATTGAATACAAATCTGAGACTTTATATATTTATGTCTTTCATCCCAAGAATACACTCTATATGGCTGAAGAGGTATTTATAACTTTGTTTTTTATGTAGACAAATTATATGGTTTATTTTAATTTTTTTTTTAAATTTTTATTTATTTTTGAAGGGGAGAGAGACAGAGCATGAGCAGGGGAGGGGCAGAGAGAGAGGGAGACACAGAATCTGAAGCAGGCTCTAGGCTCTGAGCTGTCAGCACAGAGCCCAACACAGGGCTCGAACTCATGAACCATGAGATCATGACCTGAGCTGAAGTTGATGCTTAACCGACTGAGCCACCCAGGAGCCCCATTCAAATTTTGTGGTTTAAATCACCAAAATGAAACTTGAGTCAGATGGATCCTTATTTCTTTAGAATGTAGATTTACTTATTCAAATGCCCTTTTCCAAACAACTCTTAATTTTTTTTCATGTTTATTTATTTTGGGAGAGAGAGACAGAGCATGAGCAGGAAGGAGAGGGGCAGACAGAGAGGAAGAGAGAGAATCCCAAGCAGACTCTGCACTGACAGTGCCTGAACCCATGAACCACGAGATCATGACCTGAGCCAAAATCAAGAGTCAGATGTTTAACTGACTGAGCCACCCAAGCCCCCCTGCAAAAGAATTCTTTATTTCAAGAAAATTGCTGGGGCACTTGGGTGGCTCAGTCGCTTAAGTGTCGGACTTCAGCTCAGGTCATGATCTCACGGTCAGGTCTGCGAGTTCCAGCCCCGCGTCAGACTCTGTGCTGACAGCTCAGAGCCTAGAGGCTCCTTCGGATTCTGTGCCTCCCTCTCTCTTTCTTCCCCTCCCACTCATGCTCTCTACCACTCATACTCTGTCTCTGTCTCAAAAATAAATAAACATTAAAAGAATTTAAAAAAAAGAAAATTGCTTACCCTTGGTCTTCTATCCTTCTATCCTATAATTACTCACTTCCTTCATACATGGATTATAACTATTCTATTCCTTTGCAAACACTCCTGAATGGTCTGTATTTTTTTTCTCCTTTATATTCAACTAAGGAAGAAGCAGCACAGCCACCATGGTTAGACTCACTTATCAAATCACTCTACACACCTGCATTCATGGGGCTGAACTTACTGAACAAGGAATTTATAGCTTTAATAGTTGGATATATTTTAATGTTATGAGCACAACTTCTACAATAAACACAAAATTGACATGAAATCTTATTACACTTTCAGAGTTTGTTGGCTCTTCCACTCACTGAGAGTATGTTCCTCTTTCTTAAATTCCATTAATACTCCATACTCTCCTACTCCTTAGCAAAAATGTTGCTTCTCTACTTCCACCAATTAATGTGGGTTCTTCATCACCACGTGCTGCCTAGTCATACTCAATTTATTTACAGTTTAGACCAGAAAGGATAGTCTGAAATTATCTCATTTACCTATTTGCTTAATTATAATTGCCTGTGTCCTTCTCAGCTATTAGGCACACTCTGCACTAAGTGTGTGTGTGTGTGTGTGTAAATGTGTGTGTGTGTGTGTGTGTGTGTGTGTGACAGAGAGAGAGAGAGATCTCTTTCAAGCCTCAGAATAGCCACTTGATCTTTTATTATCCCCATTTTCCAGGTGAAGAAAAGGACCCATAAGATCAGAGACAGGATTTAAAGCCAGCACTGTCTTTATAACATTTTAATATGCTGCAATTTTTCTTCCCAGACAACACAGCTAATGAATTTCAGTGTCCTAAAGTTTCTATATCCAGTAATAATAAAACATATGACTTCTACTACTAAGTAATTTTATCATCACATGATATTATTAAAAGCCAGTTAGTACATTACAGAGATTATTTCTGTTTAAGTTATAAAACATAAGATAACTACAAAATGTCCTCGAAAATTTCTGACATTGTAACAAAGCTAATTCAAAATATGATAGGCTCTTTGAAGAAAACTGATGAAAAATATTGAGAAAAATATTATATGTGAATACCTAAGGGAGAGAGCAGACTGAGAAAGGGGGCTTGGAACTTAAATTTGAGTAGCTCCCACATTTAGGAAGATAAAGGATGAATGAATAATGGAAATAATCCATCAGGACAAGGTAGTTATTTTATTTTTTTATTTTCTGCAGAGAATTCAAGGACAAAAATAAAAGAAATCTTTAAACTGTAGTTACAAACCTGATGGATTTTAATAATTTGTCCAAAGGTTTTTTTTTTTCTTTTAGCAAATTCACTAAAATCAAAAATCATTCTATAATGCATTGCCTAAGTATATGTTATTAAAATATGGTTACAGGGCTGAATGAAGTATCTCAGTATTATTCAAGAATTGTTTAAAATCCATGTTAAGGAAGATTTTTATTCTAGAACATTAAAATAAAGAAAAACCTTTTAAATAACATACACTTAAATCAGGAATTCAGTAATCTCCCATTCCAAAAGTTGTAGGATTAAGGTATTTTTGGAGTAAATCACTATTTTAGCATATAATATCCCTCATATTTAATAATCTTTCGTAAATCTTATAGTTGTAGGTTCATCTAAATCCATTTAAAAATCATGACATGAAATTAATTTCATTTAGTTTCAAATGACAAGGTTTTGAAATGGACACAATGACTAAATACATAAATATAGCTAAATTACTCAATCTCTCTGGGCTTCTGTTTCCTCATTGGTAGAGTCAAACTAATAATACTTACTAATTTTTTTCCAAGTTTTTATTTAAATTCTAGTTAGTCAACATACACTGGAATATTAGTTTCAGGTATAGAATTTAGTGATTCAACACTTACATGCAACACCGTGTATTCAGTCACCATAAGTGCCCTCCTTAATTCTCATCACCTATATAACCCATCCCTCTCCCAGACCTCCTCTTTGGTACCATCAGTGTGTTCTCTATAGTTAATAATTAATACCACTGGGCTTCCTGGGTGGCTCAGTCAGTTGAGCATCTGACTCTTGAATTTGCCTTAGGTCATGATCCTAGTGTTGTGGGATTGAGCCCCTTGTTAAGGCTCCATGCTGAACACGGAGCCTGCTTAAGATTCTCAACCTCTGCCCCTCCCCTGCACGCATGCTCTCTCTCTTTCACTCTCTCTCTCTCTCTTTCTCCAAAAAAAAAAAAAAAAAAAAAAAGGAAAGGGAAAAAAAATGATACCTACTTTATAGAGATGGGAAAATAAGATAAGATAGTACTTGTGAGAGCAACCAGCAATGAGCCAGACTCATGTAAGAAGACTAGTACCATGAAAGCTCTTATGATAAATTTTCTCAGCTGTCTATATAGTTGAAATCTATCAATATTTTTAAAGCAGTTTTCCTTCCATTTGCGGATTGCTGCTGGGAAGGTATGAAACATATTGTTAACCATTTTAAAGAATATGCAGAGCCTATTATATTTGTAATCACCTTAATAAAGTCTTGTACCTTATGAGCAAATTCTGCAGTGTCTGGCTTCTATCCGGGATCGAATGTTGTGGCAAAACAAATTCAAAACAGTGAGTGTTTAATGTTGAAGGGAGAAAAATCAAGCCTAAAGGTAGAGTGTTGTGTAAATACTAAAGTATACAAGACTGCTGGATTTAATTAACTTTGAAAGTCTCACTTTGATCTAAAGTGCCCCGTACAGACTGAGAAGGCTGATTGGATCAATTGTGGCTTTTACTTTTGATTAAATTTAACTTCTCTACATAGATGCAACTGAAAAAAATCAATGCAGGTAAAATAGGGGGCAATTAACACATAGTTGACCAAAGTTTCTGCTTATACACAAAGATATATAATATTACGCACCTTGATAATAAATTAAGCCTATAGCTTGAATTTATAACTTGCATATTTTATATGGCAATAAAAGGAACACTCACAGCAGACATAAATTTTAGTAACAGAAAATCATCTTAGAAACAAACTCAGAGTCCCAAACTCCACTATAATGGACACAAATAGGATTAGCTGCCTAGCATCCATTTTTTAAAGACCTTCTTTTCCTCTTATCTGTATACTTCCTAAGGAGTCATCAGTGCTAGTACAAGTTGATTAAGGACTCTCTTCTAGGTGTGCAAAGTAGGGAGTGGGGAGTAGTTTCCTGGACTCAAACTAAGCCACTCAGTATACCTTTACCTGAATGTTTACTAAGAAATGGAGAGAATTTGGTCATTGTGCCTAGATTGGTTCAGCCTGGTTTTGATCCTTTAGTCAGGTTAAGCTACATTATGCTGAGCAACAAATTCCAAAATCTTACTTAACAAAATAAAGATATAATCTTCACTCACACCAAAGTCATTGTTGCTAAGTGGTTGTGGCTCAGGAAGCAGACGACTTTCATACTGCTACATGTAGCATACAGAATTTTCCTAGCCTTCCACCTTTCCTCCTTCCTAGAATCTTTCAGGTGTATTTTTAAGGTTGCGCTGGTGGCATCCTGCTGATAGTTGGATGTAAAGTGAGAAGGACTTTGAAGAAGATACTCCCATAATTAACTGTCTCAGCTTTGATGCTATGTCTGACTGATGCTCATAGGCCAATGATGAGAACTAGGCACATGACCTTACCAACATCTAAGAGAGGCTAGAAAATGTTTAATGTGAGGCAGGGAGAGGAAAAGGGTTTGCTGAATACACCATTTCTACCACAAGATATATCAATTGAATGCTTTTGGTGGATATGTCCCCCACGAGGTGTTAAATAGATAAAACTGACATATTGCAAAGTTAGGGAACGGTTCAAAAAGACTGCTCTCTCTTCTCACACTAATTGCAAATGTGGGGTACCCTAGACCACCCTTAGGTTTAATAATTCTCACAAAGACTTGAAGTACTCACTGAAAGCTGTTACACTCATAGTTAAGGTTTATTACAGCTAAAATAGAAGGATTAAAGTCACCAAGAGAAGAGAAAGATAGGGCAGAATCGAAGAAAGTTCCAAATATGTATCTTCCCATTGTTTTCTCCCTGTGGTGTCATGGACAATGTTATGTTCCTGGTGTTGATGTAGGATATTATGTACAGAGTATTGCTCACCAGGGAAGCTTACCTGAGCCTTGAGTCTAGGTCTTTATTGGGACTCCATCACATAGACTCCCAAAGTGACTGATCTCAGACTCCAGTCCCTCAAGAGGCCAAGATTTTACCCTGTGACCAAAGCCCTTACCTTAAATCATATTGTTAAATTATCTAGTGTGGTCAGTTCCATCCTAAATTGCATTGTTAAAATACCTAGGTGATCCAAACCCCCAAGGAAACAAAATAACAAACAAGCATGGCATCCCAAAGGCTTAGTTATAACTAGTTATAGTTATAACTGCAATTTGGGCAAGATTAAATTCTTTACTGTACACCTATAACCATAGCCATGGTATTAGAAAAAAAGATATTAGTAACAGTATTTCAGCCCCTGTTTCCAAATATTCCTGAAACCGAAATTTCTTTCTGCAGTTCATTTCAACCTTTCTTTTAAATTGGTTATGCCATAAATTATTTCATTTTGCCATATTTGCACACTTCAAACTAGATATTGTATATGTCTTACATATGCGCCCATATAAGAAAGCTTTAACACTTCAAGGAAGGAAAGAGAGACTTTTATAAAACTTCCTCTCTATTTAGAGAATTTTATGTAAAATTATTTTATTTAGTATTCACAACATCCACAACCTTCTAATACCATTATTTAACGGGGAAAACATTGATCATATTCTGGAAACTTGCATAAGCCACTGAATAAATTAGTAAGCAATAGATGTATATTTAAACAATGTTCTGATTGGCTAATAAATCCTTTATATTTCTATGTCACATTGTTTTTGAAGAAACAACTACTGTCCAGCTTATAACTTCATTTTTAAATTCAAAATGATAAAGATGGAAAATATTTAAAAGTCATGTTTTTCAATCCAGAAACAATGAACAGAAACCTTAAATTTAAACAAAAGCAACTAAGAATATTGCAAATTTCATACTTTTTCTTAACAAGGGTGGTATTTATTTATTGGGGTCGTCACCATATTTGTATAATGGGAGATTTACTTTTAGTGTTATTTGGAGCATCAAATGAGTTAAAATATGTAAAGTACTTAGAAAAGTTCTAATCACATAGTAAGCTTTATATTGTGATTAATCACTATTATAACTATTATCATTGTGGTGTGATCTTTTTTTTTAATGTATTTATTTATTTATTTTAACGTTTATTTATTTTTGAGACAGAGAGAGACAGAAGCATGAACAGGGGAGGGGCAGAGAGAGAGGGAGACACAGAATCCGAAGCAGGCTCCAGGCTCTGAGCCAGCAACCCAGAGCCCAATGCGGAGCTCGAACTCACGGACCGCGAGATCGTGACCTGAGTTGAAGTCGGAGGCCTAACCGACTGAGACACCCAGGCGCCCCTGTTTTTATTTATTTTTGAGAGAGAGAGAGAGAGAGACAGGGTGAACAGAGGAGGGGCAGAGACAGAGGGAGAAACAGAATCCAAAGCAGGCTCCAGGCTCTGAGCTGTCAGCACACAGCCTGATGCGGGTCTCAAACCCATGAACTTTGAGATCATGACAGGATCCGAAGTCGGGTGCTCAACTGACTGAGCCACCCAGGCGCCCTTGGTGTGATCTTTTAAAATTTATCTCAATACAATTTCCAGAGTATCTAAATTTTTCCTATTTTTGATGAACGTCTTAGTTTCTACATCTAAATTTGTGGGTTAATTGTATTTTCTGACAAGTTATTGATCACAAAGTGTTAAAATTCACAAATAGTATTTTGAGAATCAAGCTGGTATATCTCATAAAATCATTAACAATCACGTTTTAAATAATGATTTATATTTCTATGCCCAGTTTGACTTCATATTAAAACACAAACATAAAATCTAGAGGAAATTTTTTAGAATGTAATAAAATATAATGTCCATAATAATGAAAGGAGTGCCTGAAAATAAATAGACCAATTAAACTGTGGAAAAATTCAATAATGTTTATCTATGTTAGACTAAGTCCTTTTTACAACACATGACGGAACTCTAAAAAGTAGGACATAGTTGAATAAATTTGCAAAAATGAAAATAGAAGTCATGAATTTAATGTTCAAATTGTATGAAGAGGATAGGCTGAAACAGATTTAATCTTGTGATTGAGATGTCAGTGGAAGCTGGTAATAAAAGGCAATATAATTTTTAAATAAATTGGATATAATAAGAAAGTATTAATTGGTAATGAGCTGATCTTTTTGAAGGCACTAAAAATTAAGGTAGGTTTGGAGACTTTTTATTTATGTTTTTCTTCAAGGTTGAAAGGTATAACTCTGATTTTAAAATTTTTTTAATATATTTTTTATCTGAACAACTCAGAAAACTTTACCATACTTATATTAACCACTCATCAGTTCTAATGTAAAGGAAATAACTGCTTGTCATAATTATTTACAATATTTTCATGTAAATTAGTTTAACTTTGCATACTTATTTTTCAAGAAATCACACATATTGAATAGAAATTGTATATAGAAAATCTGTTACTGCGTTTTAACTAAGCTAACAAATAACTTCTGAGCTCAACTCACCAGGTTGTATTAGGGTAAACCCACTGTTCAACAAAGATCACAGATTGAGTCTTAGTATAGCTAATTAGGATGAAAATCAAACTTCAGGAATACTGATCTCCCTGGTATTACAGGGCCTGTTCTTAAGAAAATATTGACTCCAGGGAAATGCTTAGAAATACAGAAAATGAGAATGGAAAGAAATGGATTAGGAAGGGAAAACTATAAACAAAGAGTTAGAAACAACAGTTTGTTTCACAATAATCTGAAGAAAATGCAATTAGGCATAGTAAGGTTATTTCGAATTTAGAGTTAATCAGCAGTAATATTTTTTTTAAATCATTGCAAAGTACAATATTCAATTATAGTAGAAAAAAGTATTAAATATAGATATGTATATATATGTATATATATGTATATATGTATATATGTAATATATATATGTATATTTACACATACATTCTTCTCTCTCCTATCATGACTTTAAATATACAGATAATTATTTAGAATTAATTCAGTATTACTGGTGCTTCCGTTACATTAGAATAGAATATCAGAAACTTTGTCAGCTTGTGATAAAATTTGAAATACTAAAAGGAAAATTGTGACATTCCACCTCTCATTTCCAGCCATAATTGTTTATGACCAGTCATAACTGGTCAATTTTTATTGACCAGTCATAACTGGGTCAATCACTTGTTTAGCCAGATAATGAATTTTAAAAGACATATATTCCATAAGAAAATAAGAGATGCAAGGAAGAACCTATAGGAAGAAGGAGAAAATAAAAGAAATGGAAAGAAGTCCCCTTATGCATTTTGTTAAAATGACAACAGAGTTCATTAACACTGGTAAGATTTGTCCAAGAAATTTTGCACCAGGCAAGTTAAACACACAGTGAAGATATTGTTTAAGACTGTCACAATGGGGGATAGAGATTGAACTCAATTCCACTGAAACAAAAGGTGAGAGAGCTTTTAAGCGTGGGGGTGAACTAGTGGCACGTGCTGGAGAACATTAGGGGAGAAGTTGGTCAATGTGATTAATCCTTTTGTGTTTGCTAATTGGAACTTCCTGGAGTTAGGCTCCAACTTCCAGAAGAGACCAAAAGAGACTGTCATTATTTTTCTGGATTATATTTCAAAGGCATGGCTCTCAGAACCTTGGGTTGTTAAACTGGCAAGAGTCTGGAAGAAGATTTACATCTCAAAGGAGCAAAGAATTTTATAACTGTAGTCTTAAAAGCTCAAAGAAGACAAGGTCAGGGAGCTATAGTAAGAGGACACCTGTCAAAAGTCTACTCAGGCTCAGGAGAATGTCAAGGCTCTTGCAGTCACAGTTACAACTTTTTACCACTATCGCTATATCTCATTAAATAATTCCACTCTTTGTGTTAACTTTTCTTCCCCCACTGTCATCTGGTTTTTCTTGCCCTCAAGTTGTTCATTCCTACCGTTTCTTTCTTTTTTTTTTTTTTTTTTTTACTTTCTTTGTTTCCTTTTCTAAGTTCTTCCCCTTATACTAGTTAGTGTTCCATCGTTGCTTAGTTGGCCCCAATACTAATCTCTATTAGTCAAGTAGCTGGTGGCTGTTTCTCTTGCTATTAAACTTATTAATTGCTTCACTTAGAATGAATCTCTTATTTGAGCTTTCATACAGATTAATATAATACAATCAAAGGCATTGAAACAGTATTAAAGGACAAAGACATAAAAAGTAATAAAATGACAACTGAATCAGAACCCAAAATCTTACTGAATATCATCTTTTCTCTGACAGGCATCAGATATTTCTCATTCTGAAATATAGTTTTAACTGCTTGGTTTTCCCTACTAAAATTTTTCATAAGGATCCCACACAAAAATATTGTGGACATTAAAGTACTTTTCAAATATATCAACTTTTAGGCAAAATTTTGTTTTAAGTATATGTATTAAGTAATAAACATAATGGGGCGCCTGGGTGGCTCAGTCAGTTGGGCATCTGACTTCGGCTCAGGTCATGATCTCACAGTTTGTGGGTTCGAGCCCTGCATCAGGCTCTGTGCTGACAACTCTGAGCCTGGAGCCTACTTCAGATTCTGTGTCTCCCTCTCTCTGTGCCCCTCTGCTGCTCGTGCTCTGTCTCTCTCTCAAAAAAAAAAAAAATATTAAAAATAATAATAAGCATAAAAGTTTATATACCAACATTAAATCATCTATGCATTAAAAATATAAACTTAGCATGCATTTTGTAACACGTACTTGTGTATTACCACTAACTGGTAATATATATACATGTTAGTTTGTTAACACACATGTTCGTTTACAAACAGCAAATGAAAGTGATATAAAGAGTATATAACAATCTTAAGATTCTACAAAAAGAAAAAAACAAAGCATATACATCATATTTAATCCCTCCCATATTAATTCCCTATATATTTTTATAAAAATTGATAAAAACATATATATTAAAGGAAAGAACAAAAATTAAAAGGCAATTTAAAATAATTGTAAGTTACACTGTGAAAAACTGTAAGTTAAATAATGTCATATTTATTTACATCTATTTATAGCATATGAGGAAGATGATAGGTATAATTATATGCAATGCATTTTATAAGTATAATTATAAGCACTCTCTGTTATTAAGACAGATGGTATTATCCAAATAATTCCTTTGTTCCATTAATTGTGCTTATCTATTGGAGATATTTTGAAATAATTAAAAAATTACTGTATATCAATAATAGACTCAGTGAAACTTCTACCAACCACATTTTTACTTATTGAGCAATAAGGGAGGGGGACATCTTATATGTCCATGTCTCCTGAGGCATCTCAAAAAGGTTACAGTCTATTTTTGTTATTGAAGTTTTGTGGAGATAAATACCTGTGCTCCTTTCAAAGCCCTAGATAGATAAATATGTCTGTCAAATTCTAGTCAGAATCTGGCAGAATAAAGCATGACACATTCTTTCAATGTATGCCCTCTATTTTTTTTTCCTATGGCATTCTTTATGTGAAGTCTAGTTGTAAACTCTATAGACATTCTAAACTATTGATGGAAGTCAAATTGCCAGTAACAGAGCAATGAACCATTTTGCTCTCTGATATTTGCATACATTTAGTAAAGCAAGCTTTTCTTTCAAAACTTCTGATTCTAGAGCAATGGATCTCAAAATATTGTCTATGACTAATTATATAATAACCAACTTGTATTTATATTAAAAACATAGATTATAAGGTCCTACTAGAGTCTTACTGAATCTTGGGAATAGGGCACAGGAATTAGAATTTCCCGTTTTAGAAGCGTTGCAGAATTTTGTTGCTGTTGTCATTTTATTTATTTTATTTTTATTTTTTTATTTTTTAATGTTTATTTTATTTTTGAGAGAGAAACAGAACACGAGCAGGGGAAAGGCAAAGAGAGAGAGAGAGATACAGAATGCGAAGCAGACTCCAGGCTCTGAGATGTCAGCACAGAGCCCGATGTAGGCCTCCAACTCACAAACCACGAGATCATGACCTGAGCCGAAGTTGGATGTTTAACCGACTGAGCCACCCAGGTGGCCCTATTTATTTTATTTTTAAATTGTATTTTGATTGTATACAAATTTACATATATTTATTAAATCTGATTTCTCCAAAGCATTTATTATATATTAACCCCTTCCTGTGGCAGATCATTACAGATTCATTACATGCAATC
Source organism: Puma concolor (assembly GCF_028749965.1). NCBI lineage: Eukaryota > Metazoa > Chordata > Mammalia > Carnivora > Felidae > Puma > Puma concolor. The sequence continues at coordinate 89,667,769 of NC_141674.1, forward strand.
AGTAAATAGCGATTGATACTATTTGCTGAATGAAATTTATTTCTTCAAACTAAGTGGACCCTGGTTTAAAGGCTTTTTGTTTTTCTTAAGTTGCTGTAGTTGAAAAATCTCATTTTGAAACTTGGCAAAAAATGAGACTAAATATCAGTTCTTCCTATTCCAATTTGAACTTGTGCAATCCACTGAACCTCTTTAAACTTCAATGTCCTTATTTCTGAAGTGGATATTAATGGTATTAATATACCATTATTGAACAGATTACAGCATATTTAATGAATAGCAGAGATGGTGATAGATAAAGACATATATTAATAACTCAGTATTTTTATTCACAGAGGAATGAAAGTTGTTCCCGTTTTTCTAAATTTTATGATTCATGGTAGAGTTCAAAGAAGGACATAGAAAGTTGCACACCAAGGTGTATACACAAAAAAACTGTTCTCTGCTGCTAGAAAATTCCATGGGTGGGTAGGGAGGAAGTGGAGTAATAACGATATATTTTATTTACATAAGTGAGTCACATATGACATAACAATTAAAGTTGATTTTTGAGCCAGTCCTTAGGGCTTTGATAGATATGAACAATGGGAAGGATGAGAGTAAGAAAGGATAATATAAGCTACGCCACAAGGGGGACACAAATACATAATATTAAGGAAAAAAAGCCAAGTAGTTCCATGTAACCGGAAAATAAGGCCTGTTAAGGAGTGGTAGAAAACACTAAAAAGAATATCACATTCTAGGGATTTTTAGCTAGGAATTTGTTTTGAATGATTTTATGCCTGGAAGCTTAAATATCAGTAGTGTTTTAGAACTCCTGCCACTGTGGTAGTAGTGGGAAAGAAGGTATGCTGTGGGAAAGACCAAAAGCAGATGTGCAGCCTGAAACTAAGTTCTGGAGGTTTACTGTGGAGGTGTGGCTGTTGGAGTCTGGAGGAGTGTGAGGGTGAAGCATGATTAATTTTATACACATAAATAATTCTAGCAGCAGCAGAGCAATTACTGGAGAAGGAAAGAGTGGAAGCAGATGTATCCATCAAAACCTTTCATGGCTTCCTGTTGCTCTTTAATTTGGTCTACCATAGGTGTAAATGAGTTGACCCCATGTAACTTTTCAGCCTTGTTGCCTTGTCTTCGCCAATCTGAAGAATCTGTCTCTCATTTAAGTCTTCAGTTTCCTCTTCACTTATTCCAGCCTCTTCTCCACGTTCTAGTTTTTCTGACTTTTTAGTTTCCTGAGAACCCCTTTCTACCACAGAGCATTTATATCCATGATATTGCTTTGTCCAAGGACTATTTCCCATCCTCTCTTAACTTAATTGACTTCAGTTTTATTGCTCATATCTCAGCTAAAATTTCTCGTTCAGGAAAGTCCTCATTGTCCTCCCTCACTATATTAAATGCTCCATTAAATGTTAATATCAACATATATTTCTCCTTTGTATACTTCCTTTATTGGCTTTCCCATTCATGTATATAATCTATCACCTACTCTAAACTATAAACTGCTTGAGAATTGTTTTTAGTTACTTCTGTATATCAGAACTAACATGGTGCCTGCCACCCCAGTAGGCATTAATAAACAATTATTGAATTATGGAAGGACGATGGCTGAGAACACAATTTTGAGGAGACAGTATGGAAATTGTAGGATGGCTGGAAGCTTAAGATATAAAGCAGGATAGGTAGGTGGTTGCTGTATCTTTCTTGAGTTAAGGAAGCCTAGACCAATCAAGTGCCTGAGGTAATAAAGAGCAGAAGACACTATATTCATTGAAGAGGTAGCATTTATAGCACTTGATTACAAAATTAGATCCAAACCATAAAAGTGAAGAAGGTAGGAATGGCTTTAAATGTCAGTTATTTTCTCTCCAAAGAGAAAAACTGCCAAATGGTCTTTCTCATCAGTGGCCCTTTCATAATGTTATCCTTTCCTGGTTCTATTATCTCTTCTACCAGCTCCTCCTTATCTACATCCCTTACTCTAGTCAGAATGAAGTATGCCATACCCTTCCATGGGTTCAAAACTGTTATCACCTCTGCTTGTAATATCCTTCTTATTTTTCCTTAGTGCTATCTTCTCCATTAAGTTAACATATTATTTTATGGGGAAGATTTACCGGAATTTTATTTTGACATACATTTTATTACTCTACTTTTATAATGTCCTGTAACTACCACTGCAATAGCACTTATATTATAATCTAATCACTGACTTAACATTTCTCTGCTGTCTTTGCAAAAGATTTGTCTTTTTTTAAAAATTCATTTTGCCAATGTTTGCCACACTGTAGGCACAGAAAGATACATATGAAATGATTTAACTGTCTGAAAATAATGCAATGAATATAATGAATATGTTTGAGAATGACTGTACAAGTTGAGACATAAACACAAAGGGTTAGAAATAAAATATTGCTAAGCAAGCAATATTTGGGATTAGAATACATCTAAGAATGAGCCAATGGAAGTAGGTGTTCGATATTATGATAGCATGTGAAATAAGAATGTTTCTTTAAAAAGAAGAGGTAAAGGGGCGCCTGGGTAGCGCAGTCGGTTAAGCGTCCGACTTCAGCCAGGTCACGATCTCGCGGTCCGGGAGTTCGAGCCCCGCGTCAGGCCCTGGGCTGATGGCTCAGAGCCTGGAGCCTGTTTCCGATTCTGTGTCTCCCTCTCTCTCTGCCCCTCCCCCGTTCATGCTCTGTCTCTCTCTGTCCCAAAAATAAATAAACGTTGAAAAAAAAAATTTAAAAAAAAAAAAAAAAAAAAGAAGAGGTAAAAAATTTAAAATGACCTGTATTCCAAATGGAACATTACAGGGAAACAAATAAACCTGATATTTATGTTGAAAGATAAGTCTGATCTTTGAACACAGAGACTTTCACATTAGATAGAAGAGTCGGATCCTTCATTTATTAATGCTTCCTTTCGATGGGTATTTGTTCCATGACTGACACTCTGCTTGGTAATGGAAAAAACAAACAGAACTAGGCTCAAGCTTTCTTCTTCAGAGTGTTTCCAGCTTAGTGAAAAGTCAGACATCAATCCAATAATCACAAAAATAAATAAATAGAAATAAGAACATGATAAGTATTATAAAGAAAATGTTCAGTACTATAAGATTATGGAACAAGATAACGTAAGGGTAGTAGGGGAGGTTTCCTGGACAGCAACATTGGGTTCAGATCTTCAAGAACAACAACAACAACGACGACAACAAAAAACCAGCAACAATCACACAAAAGAAGTAACAACCATTTTTAGGAAACCAAATACAACTATAAAGAAGTGAAATGATGTCTAAGAAAGAGTACTGTGTTTACTTATTTCCAAATTAGACCATGGCAGCTTGTTATAGAATAACAATATTAAGGTACCAGAGATTTATAATCCTTTGATTTGCTTCTGTTTTTTAAAGCTATTTAAAAATAAATTTTAGTATCTTTGATCAAAAGATCATACCACTCCAAAATCAGCTCCAAAACCAATTGTCAGAGAATGATTCAAAACTTGAATAAGCCTTACTCAGAACACTGTATGAGATCCCTTTTGTATAGTTTCTTATAATACTACTTCTTATAGGAAAGTTATCGATTTATTTTCTGTATAGGGTTTCATAAAACTACACCACATAATAAAGGTGAAAAATAATCTCTTAAGCTCCTCAAAAACATAAAATTATGGAATTAATTTGCATCAGGAGCTTTTAAATACAGATTCAATATCTTGCTCTGTAGCATTCATAGGTCTCAAAAATAATACCAAATGCTAGATTTGACATTTTACAAGCAACCACAAAACTAGAAAAAAAAAACTAAATAATAAATTGTAGGGAACAGGACAGAGAAGGACACAATGAAATGCTATTTTTTGGTTTATTATCAAAAAGCAATTTTCAAATTTTATTTATAAAATATCACAGTAGTCCAATGATGTACCTTTTCACTGTATATTGGATTTGATAGCATCATGCTTTGAAAAGAGGCAAAAGGGCAATTCTTACAGCTGAAGGTGACCTTTATTACATCTTTTTATGAGTGACTTCTTGCACAATTTCTAGGCCAAAAAGAAAAAAATTAGGAGGCAATAGCTGGCAGAATTGTGCTCTTTTTCTTTGCTTTCCTACACTAAATAAAATTGATTTCTATGCATTTGCCTAATTGATTTTTTTAATGATATGCAAAGAAACGTAATTCTCAAGTGTTCATTCTGTCATGGTGACTAATCAGATTTTCTGTGTCCTGTATTTTACAGCTTAGGGAAAATGCTATGTCAGTGATAATTTTCATTAACACATGCAGCACATGTCAAATGTTCCACATTAATGGTCAGATAAACCTTATAAATGGAAACAGTTCCATTGAGTCACTTAATAAAAAACAATAATCAATGAAAAAAAAGTACATAAAAAATGTTTCCTTTGAAAAACAAGTCTCTCCTGTATAGAAAATGCAAATGTAAACTTTTTTGATTGCTGTAAGATGAATTACCCAGTAAACACCTATTTAAGATCCTTTGGATTTATTTATATCAGTCACTTTAATGTGTTTAAAATATGACTGTAAAAATCCCAGCCTGTGAATTAACTATAATGTTTTCACTGGGTAAGTTGAATAAGGCTTTTGTATAATACAGATATAAAAGTCAGTAAGGAGGTATTAGAGATAGTGCAGTGTGAGATTTATACTAAAAATAACTAGATGTGTGATGAGTGTTTACATAGATCATTACCTATTTTCAAAGAAAATATTCAAAGAAAGATAGGTTGGAGCACTGGAAATTAAGCTCACTATTCCAAGTGTGATAAATCATTTTAGCAAAAATTTCTTGAGCATTCTATTAGTTACAGTTGTGTTACATTCCTGTCAGCACAACTGAACTAGAAAGTCTAGGAAAAGCAAAAATGGAAAAGTGACAGGTGAGATTTCATATGTTAAATGACATGAATTCAGTGTTGTTCAAAATCCTTCCCATGTTTCAGATACAAAGATTTGTTGTCTGCTTTATTGACTTAACCCACATCCACACACTTAAGTGTGTGCTTGAAATGCATGATGGACCATGAACTTCACAATCAAGTGAGTTGTGTCAATTTGCTTTTGGTTACACCCACTTCTCCAAATACAGATGAATAATAATAAAATGTGGGGAAAAAAGCAACTTTTACTTAAACCCAAAAAACTATGTATATCAGAGTTATAAAAACAAAAACGAAGCAAACTAAAATCATGTTTTTTATGGGTTCTAGTCGTGAATGAGGCAAGAACAGCCAAAAGATCAATGGTTCAAATAATGAGAATTAAAATTCCTTCCTCTGTCTTAAGTCAAAGGAAGCAACGGATCTTTTTCATAATCCCAGTAATAAAAGAAACGTGAGAAAAGGCCTAGCTGCTGATAATTATTTCAGGAAATTGGAAAACTATGCAGACACAATTTGAAATTAAACCATTTCTGTACACTTGGTGGCTGAATGCCCAATGTCATATCACAGTAATTCTTCTGTATTGGGGTTCTAAAGACCCAGTAGAAGTTATTGTGTAAATGAGAATGATTTTTCAGAACAGTGAGATGAAAGAACAGAGAAAGAGATAGAGAAGTTGAATTGAAATATGTAAACAATAGAGAAAACCTCTAGCAAGAAGAAATACAGTTTAAAAAAAAGCAAATTAAAATTCAAAAAGCAACATGATAGTATTTGCACATTATAAAGCTTGCATTCATTTTATAGTCAAGATTATATACGGTCTTTTGTTTTAAACCATTGATAAAAATCACAGTTGTTGCATAAGATAATTTTTAAATGACATTTTTAGTAATAATCACAATTACTTAGAACATGTGACAGAAAAAAAATATGCCCTTTATATACCATATATACCAAATATACAACATTTATTATAAATCTTTAAAGCACATGCAAAATCTATATGAAGGAAATTTTAAAATAAATTGTAAAATATAGGGGCGCCTGGGTAGTTCAGTCGGTTGGGCATCCGACTTCGGCTCAGGTCATGATCTCAGGGTTTGTGAGTTCGAGCCTTGCGTCAGGCTCTGTGCTGACAGCTTGGAGCCTGGAGCCTGCTTCGGATTCTGTGTCTCCCTCTCTCTCTGCCCCTCTCCTGCTTGTGCTCTGTCTCTCTCTCTCAAAAATGAATAAACATTTTTTTTAATTTTTAAAATATAATAATAAAAAAAGGTAGATGAAAGTCATGTACATAACTTGGACAGGGAATAACAAGAATAACATTTGTCATCTCACATAAAACAACTAAAAAACCAGAAAAAATATATTAAATAATGATTTTCAAGATATTGGATATGAAAGTCAACATACCAAATGAAGAAGACACTTGTGTATCACCAAATGTCTAACAATGGAATGGTAGAGAGAAGTAATAAGAAAAATTTAAGTAATTTAAAACAGACTTGCATTATTCTATACCAATTGGGTTGGGACTTAGGGTAAATTTGGGGAATTAATAGATGCAACTGTAGATCATTGTAAATATTAGAGCTGGGTAGAATAAGGCAGATCCAATATTGCTTATATCACAAAAAAATGGAGTTTGCACAAGTAAGATGGTTAACATTTTATACATTTTATTATTTATTTATTTATTTATTTTTATTTTTATTTTTGAGAGAGAGAGGGAGTGAGACAGAATGCGAGCAGGGGAAGGGTCAGTAAGCGAGGGAGACACAGAATCCAAAGCAGGCTCCAGGCTCTGAGCTGTCAGCCCAGAGCCCCATGAGGGGCTCAAATTCATGAACTGCGAGATCATGACCTGAGCCAAAGCTGGATGTTTAACTGACTGAGCTACCCAGGTGCCCCCGTTTTCTTTTTAAAAATTTCAATGTCTATGTGACACTTTTGTCGTGAAGTTTACACAATAAAGGTATAGCAGGAATACATCTAGATTTTCTCTTAAGTCTAGAATATAGAAGCAGGGAGTTTGAAAAAACAAATTGTTTAACTCCTTCCAAACTCAGATACCTCCCACCAGCACACACACTTTTTATCAATTAAAACATACAATTTTTCTGTTGACCCAAAATACATAGAAATTGTTGATGCTTCACTAACTCTTTTTATTTTTTTCAATGTTCAGAATTACATATTAACATAGTCTTGAGGTGAAATTTTTAAAATGGGCATAAAATATAAAAAAATTATATGCACTTAGCAAACATATTGTCACATATTATTTATTCAAGTAAAGATGGCATATACTAAAATACTTATATACCCTACATACTAACAACTGTAAGGACATTAATTTCATCTATTTCTGTCATTAATCTTGTACTATGTCAGAACACCTGTGTATCTTCGTGTTGTGATTTTTCCCTGTCCTTATGTGTTGATGTATTTATGTTATATATGTTCAACCAGGCTATAAAATCTTCTTAAAATTATGAATGTCATATATTAAACCTGTAGAAGAGAAATAGTTTTTCTGAAAGAACAAACGAATCCTGAATTCAGTATAGAGCACATTCCTTGGAATCAGAAAAAATTTGAACCTAAACTCTTTAAGCATGTTTTCACCTGCTAAAATGGGGCTAATGATAATATATTAAAGAGCTTTTGAAAAATATAGATGAGATCATTATTTCATTAACAAATATTTATTGAGTCCTCACTCTATAGAAGAGATGATATTTGTATCTGTGGATGCAAAGATAAACAAGATCTCGGGGTTATAGACATTGAACAAGTAATTATTAAATTGCATCAGTGATAATTGCAATAAATGAAAAATATATGATGTCAAGAGTGTGTGCGATGATTTAGTTTGGATATCTGGAAAGACTTGTCTGAAGAACCACTGTTTAGAAGAATAGTTGTAAAATTCTTAAAGGTATAACTTATAATCAAGCACCCAGAAAAATGCTTGGCATGTAATAGGTATTCTGTAAATATTTTTTGCATAAATACATGAATTAAAAAAATATGATCACTCATTCTATGCTAATTTAAATAACTTGTAGACAGTTTTAATGCCCAGACGATTGATCTAGGATAGGATAGAATTTTCTGTCATTGATAAAATTAGACTGTGGATCAAGAAGGATAGATCTTACAATATTGGCAATATGGTTGTTACAATTAAAGGAAAACAACAGAGAAGAAAAAAATGCATTTACTATGTACTTCACGATAAAATAGATAAGGTAGAAGACTGAGATAAGAATTAGAAATAAACAGATAAAAAAGAGTCAGGATATCTGAAAACTAGGTTTGTTTTCCTCAAATGTCAAAACAATGTGGAACAAACAATAGGTCCAGTATTTTCCTAGAGAGATTACTTTAATCAGTTAAATCTTCTGGCTAATGCCTCTCTTTTAAATCAGGTGACAGCAGGATTCATTAGGAACACACCTCATCTCACCCTTCATTGCCTTGAATGTCTGTCCTTAGAATTAGAGAACTAAAGACAAGAGCATATAGGAAAGCAAATGTACCTTATTTCAAAAAATCTCAAGTTAGAAATAAAGCTAAGAGCATATATGTTCTGTCCCCTACTTTTATAAATAAATACATTTCAGAGGAAGAAAATAAAATATACATGTAAAACTCTATCTTTTATATAATGAGCCCACAAAGAAAACAATGTTTAGAAAAAAGTGTTTAGCACTACTCAGAAATTATATATTTTTAGGGAAGGACTCGTTGGACTCACACTATCTTACAGAAGAGATTTGAGAATGTAATTAAATCAGTTATATGCATACCTCTGCCTTTATCCTCCTGTCACGACAAAGCAGTTTACTTCCAATATTGGCAGCACACAACTCAGAAATCTTCCCATTTTGAGTATTTAAGGCACAACATATAGAGAAGTTTTTTTCTGGTTGTATTAGTCATAAGAAAAGATATTTAGGGTCATGTGCTGCTCCAGGGAAAAACCAAGTCCTGGAAACTAATGTGCATATATATTTTTAGTATACATATTGTTTTGGATGTTTTGTGTAATGTGTGGCCCTCCAGGGCTTGGGACTTAGGTCACAGACTCTCTTGCCTATGCTAAGAGCACTGCTTTACCACCACATGAGCACACACTGGTCTTAACATAAACTGTCTTCTGAACAGAGAAGGAACCAATATTTCATTTAGAAGGATCACTTGTGTTAAGAATTACTTACATACTAACAGGTAACGAGTCTTACATGCATTAATGTCCGTTAGTAACTTCCATACTAATGAATATTTGTTGAATGAGTTGGCAGTATCCTATAAAATATATAGTTCCTATGGTTCCTTAATTTAGCCTATAGTTTCTTAATTTCACAAAGCTAAGTAATAATTCTATAGAGTGTTGATACTGATCATCTCTTACCTGTGTTGTTATTCTATATTTCCTTTTCCACACTGTAGTATTGGATAACTGTATATGTAACCTCGATAACTGTTGCACACTCTGCACTTGTATAATAGTGCATGTCTAACACCCACGTTTACGAAAAGAAATCATTCACATATAGTCCAAGTCAATATCTGTTGTGTAATAATTCTATCATAGACCATTTCAAATTCCCAGTGTAATGTCCCTAAATGTCTGTTGTGTAATAATTCTATCATAGACTATTTCAAGTTCCCAATGCAATGTCCCTAAATGTCTATTGTGTAATAATCCCATCATAGACCATTGTAAATTCCCAGTGTAATATCCCTAAATAAGGACTAGGGAAGAGATGCTAAAATTTGGTTCTTGACAGCTGGTACAAGTCAGCTCCAGCACAACACTACTTTATCCATCCTGTATAATATTACCAGGAAAATTCCATCATCTGTTTCACTTGGAAATACATTTTGCTTCTTATAACAGCATGTTGGTCTCATAGTAACTTTCCAGAATAACTGCTGGCCTGTAGAGCAAATGGAAAACTTTGTAGGTGGAAAGTATGATATTCTTCTACTAAGATGGGCCAAGTTCTGAGATGTGGCAAGTAATTCATCTATCACACTGTAAGGCAGTGTTCTGAAGTGGAATGAGCTGAGATTTTAAAGACAGAGTTAGGTTGAAATACTGATTCTGACTCTTCTTTGAATATGTTTTTATCATCTGGAAAATAACAATAGTTTCTAATTAGAAAATTAGAGTTGTGGAAAGTAAATTTAATTCTACCTTGTATTATGAGATGCAGGTGTTAAAATGATGTCCACATCAACTGGTTAAACTCTGTCTTTTGGCATGAATGACGTTGCAAAGGAATAACCATAATTGTCAAACCTAATTGGAAATAAAGGGAATTCAGGGGGTTATCTATTCGTAGGCAGGTAGAACAAGGTGATTAGAAAAGGAAAAGTTAAATGACTCAGCAGTATTTTCAATCTATATATAAGTCAGCATTTGAGAGGGCTGTTAGAAGGTAGACCCATAGTTGCTGGGCCAGGTTTCTAGGGAAGAACTCTAGTCATAGAAATATGCATGGATATAATAAGGCAAGTAGAATACAAAGGACATGGATTAGTAGAGAATTTACTAAGATAAAAATGAATCTATGCACACTACACAACAATTCTATTACCAAAACTAAAGACATGGGGGAGCCCAAATACTAGAAAAATAGCAAAAGATCAGGGGCAGAGCTACTTTGAATTTATCTATCAGCTAAACTGGAAATGACAAAGAATAAGAAGTAAAGAAAGAAAACCAGAAAAAGAAAAAGAAAAAAGAAAAAGAGACAATGAAAGGAAGAAAGAAAAACAAAAAAGAAAAAGAAAGAACAAAGAAATAAATACAGCAAGAAAGAAGAAAGAAAAAAAGAAAAAGAGAGAAAGAAAAAGAAAAAAAATACTAAGTTCAAAATTGTAGGCCTACATTTGCAACAACACGGATGGAGCTAGAGAGTATAATGCTAAGCAAAATAAATTGGAGAAAGATAAATATATGATTTCATTAAGATGTAGAATTTAACAATTGAAACAAATGAGCAGAGGGGAAAAGGAGAGAGAGAGGGAGAAACCAAAAATGCAGACTCTTAACTATGAAGAACAAATTGGTGGGTGAATGGATTAAATAAGTGATGAGGATTAAGAGTGCACTTATCATGATGAGCACTGAATAATGTATAGAATTGTTGAATCACTATACTATACACCTGAAACTAATATAACGCTGTATGTTAATTATACTAGAAATAAAATAAAAAACCTAACAAATATCATAGGCACAGAACACTTGAATGTCCTCCTGCTCATGTAAATTTAAGTCTGTGAACTTAGACAAGACAAAGCTTAAAATCACTCAGTCAAGTAGTTGCAGATTTAAGAAAAATAGGAAGAGTAGATCCTAAACTTTAGGATTTCTAGATATTTGATTTCTAGAATTTGATTATCCATTCTAACTATATCTATCCATTTCTATTTCCTTATGTTAATCCAAAGATATTTTCCCCCTTTCCTTGGCCTACCCATTTTTTAATCCCTCTTAAAGGCCTAACTTGAGCATTGTCTTGTCCATGAAACAGGATATATCACTGTACACCGATCTCTCCTCTCTCAAGATTTCTGTCATATGTTTCATTTTATAGTATTAACATATATTTTTCATAGGATGGTACTTTTCCACCCACATGATAATTTCTTTAATAGTAATGGACACATCCATTATATTCATTTACCAAATAAAGGGGAATAAATAAATGATAAATAAATGAGTTTTGGATTACTCTTTTCCCACTTTTCCTATTAATTCTATAAGAGGGCTTATAATTATAGTAAAAAAGAGAAGGTATGAGCTTTAGAGTTAGAACGGACTATAAGTCCAAATCGCCCACTGCAATATGTACTAAGAGTTATGCAATACCTGATTTTCCATATCTATAAATTAGGAGTAATTTTTTAGATAAGGATTAACTTTAATGTCATAAATAAACTAGCATACTATTAGAAATAATAACCAGTTCCAGTTATTTGTAATTTGGTTAAGCAACAAATTCTAGTTGCTTGAACATCAATTTTCTCCCTCTTGATGCATCTCTTCTGTCTTGCCACCTTTCTACATAAGGCATGAAGTAAATTGTAAATTTCATCCTCGATATAGTTGGAAAACCAAGTGATGTGACACCAGGTAGTGTCCATTAAAAAATATAGATCGTTTTTGATCTACTCTGCTTCAAAGAAACTGCAGTATCTGTCAACTGTTGAATGGCCAATTTATTCAAGAAGAGTGTGAAAACTATTCTTTGGCCAAAATGTAAAAGATCTAGTTGTTGCTATATTACTAAAAAAGAGAATACCCCCTACACATAGTGTTGTTGATAAATTGTTAGCCTTTTGAATATTTAATTTTATGTTTTCTTAGTGTCATTTTATTGATCTTAACTTTATTATTTAGCAAAATGCTTTCTTTAGGCCCATTAATATTCATGATTAGACTTAACATAGAAGAGCTATTCCATTAAATTTAAATTAAATGCTTAGTTATGTGCGTTTAGAATGTGTTATTGTTAATTGTTTATGCTGACTCCAGTCATTATATGTATTTCTGGCTCTGGATTGTCCCCCATGCTGGAAAATTCAGCTGGGCTCGCTGTTTTCTTTTTGAAGATGGATAGGGAACAGTGATTGAAAATGTTAATGATATAGAATCAGTTCTGGCTCAGTAGAAGCTTTCTTTCATGAGGAAGCTTTTGATGAGCTGTGTTACAAAGTAACTAAATATGCCCAAATATCTATTAGGACTTAAATTTCCTGATGTGCAATAAAACACTATTATCATCTGTTTTGATCCCGTCTCCTTTTTCTCATGTTTCAGTAGCTAACATAGCATTCAATGTTGTACTGCAAAATGCATATCATACCTTTGCTTGAAACCATTCACTAGCTTTCTAGCACTTTAAGGCTATCTGATAGCTTTGCCTCTTGCTTCCCTCCCTACACGAATGGATTCATATTTTCTTCACCTGCTGCTATCCTCTTCAAACTAAACACTCCATTAGTTTTGAATTTGCCATTTACATTTCCTTCCACTCTTCCTGCTCCATTTCATTCAAGATTTTTCACATGATATTCTGTTTTACTCCCCATTTTATATGACTAACTGTCTCACTTTAGTTCTTGTTTTTAAAGTCATTTACCCTGAAATATTTCAATTTTTTTCCCAGTTGAATACATTAGGTGTTCCGTCTATGTACTTTGACAATACTTCATAATGCCTTCATTACAGAATATATTATACATTATTATAATCAAATGTTAGTTGTATTTATTTCCTACTAAATTATAAATGCCACAAAATCTTGGAAAGAGACAAAAATCCCATCCTAGTGTTTGGAACAAAACGTAGGCTCAAAATAAACAATAGACTTCTGATGCAGATGAGATGACATAGATTCATCACCCCACCGCTTCACCCTGCTAAGTTTACCTGTAAACCCTGGGCTATAAACAACCAAAGACAAATTCGGACAGGTGTATATATGAAGACATATTTCTTAGGGACCCCAGGATTGGGAAAAAAAATAGGACAAGGTTTCTTACAACTCCCCACCCAACAGAAAAGTTTGACTGGGTCTGGCATTTCTTGATTCACAAACTAGCAACAGAAGGCAATCCAAGTAGACCCAACTCCCACTTCCCGCCAACATCAAACAGGAGTCCAGTTGACAACACCTAGCAAGCTCTACAGAACTGGCAAGAAGGATCAACTGGAGAGCACACTAACAATAGGCCACCAGAAGAAATGTTCCTTTTCCCCATTGAATTTCACTTCCCTCCCCCGACTGGAAACACAGCACAGCTCAAGTGCACTCACAAGGGGGATTCTGCCTCAGCAATGTCTTGTCCAGAAACTGTTCTTTGTCCCCAGGAACTAGAGATTCTCTTCCCTCACCTAGGAGCACCAGATAGCCCATGTTAGTGAAGCTTCTTCCATCCCCTCGAGTGGAACTAACAGTAAATTATGAACTCCACTAGCATGAGATAAACAGACCAAATAGTACCTCAAAGACTGAAAATTACATCTTCATTGGAATAACAACCCACAAAATTGGCCAAAACTTAAACTGGGTGACTTCCTGGTAAATAAAATCTTCAATAAAACCAAGAGTCTCCCATCATAATAGACAAAACATCTAGGACACAATCAAAATCATCCGTCCAAAAAAGAACCAAAATCAAAAACTTAAGTGACAAAAAACAATTAAGTCATGCCAACACTACAATAAATTACACATTGGCATTACCTAACAAGGATTTTAAAGCATCCGTCATAAATATGATTCAATTCAAATTCTCTTAACAACCTTGGAGCATCAGAAAAGAAGAAAAAAATGGAAAGAATACAAATATGATTAACTTAAATAGACTATCCTTCTCCCCAGAAGTCTTCTATATATTGTAATAATTCAATTAGAAATTATAACACCATCTGATACTCATAACAATAATATTTTGAAGGAAGGCAGAAAAAGCAACCTAAATAGAAATAAGGTTTCCTCACTTTACTTGAAGTAATAAAATATTGATACCAGCAGACTGATAATTATGTGTATTGAAATATTTAGTGTCCCACTAAGAAAACTATGGAAAGTAATACATTCAAGCACATAAAAATCAATATAAATTTTTTAAATGTACAAGTAATGCACATGAAGACAAGGAAAGAGAAGCAGAGAAAACAAACAAAAATAGTACAGCACAGAAGTAACCCCTAATATGTCAATACATACCTTTAATGTAAATGGTCTAAAAGTAACAACTATAAAGCAGAGATTGAGAGTCAACAAACTGTAGATCCCAACTATATGGCATTTTTAGGAAGTGCATCTAAAATTCAGTGTTATAGGTAGGTGAAAATAGAAATATGGGGAAAAGTACACCATGCAAGATATTACTTCAAAAAACACAAGTGGCTATATTCACATCAGATAAAGTAGACTTCAGATCAAAGAAATGTACTAGAGACAAAGAGGAATATTATAGAGCAATAAATAAAAAAATACACCAGGAATATGTGACAATCCTAAATTTTTACACATTAAACAACAGAGCCTCAAGATATGAGACAAATACTGACAAATTTGAAATGATAAGTAAACAAATTAACAGTTATAGTTAATAGAACTAATAGAAAATATGGATGGTTATAGATCTGAACAAAACAATAAACCAAAGGATCTACTTAGCATATTTAGACCTTTACACTAAACAGCAGAATTAATATCTTTTTCAAGCATCCATGGAACATTTACTAAGACTGATAAACTAGTAATAACACAAATCTTAACAAATTTAAAAGAACTAAATCATACAAAGTATGTCTCTGATCCTAATGAAATCAAATTATAAATCAACAATAGGAAGACAATAGGCAACTCTCAAGTCATTTGGTACTTAAATAGCACATTGATAAATAATTGGTCTAAGAGGACAACTATAAATGAAAAATACATAGATCAGAATTATAATAAAAATACAACATATCAAAATATTTGAGATGTGGCTAAAGCAGTGCTAAGAAATAAATTTATAGCACTAAGTGTTTACATTAGGAAAGAGGAAAAGTAATCTAATCTAAGTTCCAACCTGCAAGAAATTAGAAAGAGAAGAAAGAGCAAAAAAAAAAAAAAAAAAAAAAAAAAAAAAAAAAAAAATCCAAAGCAAGCAGAGGAAAGAAATAATAATGATAACAGCAGAAATAAAGTGAAAAAAGCATAGAGACACTCAATGAAATGCAAAACTGGTCCTTCAAAACTTTTAGCTAAATTGAAAAACACACAAAGAGAGAAGACACATCCCCAATAGGAGGAATAAAACATATCTCGTAGTCATTAAAAAAGTAAAAATGAATTCTGTGAGCAGCTGTCTGTTCACTGAAACTCAGAAGAAATGGGCCAAATTCCCAAAAACTACAAACTACCAAAACTCAAGTATAATGAGGACCTGGATAGTTCTATAACTATTAGTGACATTTGATTCATAATTTAAAACTTCCCAAGAAGAAATATCCAGATTCAGATGACTCCACTAGGGAATTCCACTAAATATTTAAACAAGAACTAACATCCATTTTACACAATCTATTCTAGAAAATGGAAAGGGGAGGGAACAAAACTATTCAACTAAAATTCTATACTCAGGAAAATATCCTACAAAAATGAAAACAAAATAAATGACAGCCTTCATTTCTAGCTGACCTATGATATAAGAACAACAAACAGTTCTTGGGGCTAAAAAGAAATATTTCAGATCAAAACAGGGTCTGTAAGGAGAGAAGAGTATGGAAAAAATGTATGTGTATGAGTAAATATAAAAAGACATTTTCAAATATTTGCTTTAAAAATATCTGTGTATATATAAACTGACATATATTTTTCTTCAAAAGATTATTTATATCAAAAATAATAATGTACATTAGAGTTTCAAATGCATATAAAAGTTTTTAAAAACTAAAATGCAGACTATAGTAGAAAAGAAATAGAATTATACTCTTGTAATGTTTTACATTATTTGTGGAAAAGAATATTATTTAAAGGTAGGTTATGAAAATGTAAGCATGTATATTGTAATATCTCATGCAATTAGTAAAAAAAGGTAGAGCAAAGCAGTTAATAAAGAAGATAAAACAGAACACAAAAACTAAAAACCACTCACTTCACCCAAAGCAAGACCGGAAAGAGAGAAAAAGACAACAAATAAGGCAGATAGAGAACAAATAGCAAGATGACATGTATAAAACTGAGAATTTCAATACTTAGTATCAAATGTAAATGGACTAAACAGTCCATGTAAAAGGGAGAGATTGTTAGACAGGATGCAAACACAAGACAACTATGTATTGTTTATGCCAAACACACTTAAATAGGACAGCAAAAAGAGATCGAAAATAAGAATGGGGAAAATGCCACATAATTGCCAAGCATAAGGAAAAGATAAAATATGGGATTATGGGAAAGTGGAAATTTAAAGGTAAAATTACTAAATTTATATACTGTGATGACATAGGGGAAATATTGACATGGAGGAAAGCTTAAAAAATAAAGTGTTACAAAGTGTTATGGAGAAGGTCTTAAACTTATATTACACAATAACATAAATATATAAACTTGGATTCTATTTGTTTTATTTTATTTATTTTTTAATGTTTATTTATTTTTGAGAGACAGAGAGAGAGAGAAAGCATGAGTGGGGGAAGGGCAGAGAGAGAGAGACTCACACACAGAATCTGCAACAGGCTCCAGACTCTGAGCTGTCAGCACAGAGCCCAACGTGGGATATGAACCCACAAACCACGAGATCATGACCTCAGCTGAAGTCATATGCTTAACCAAATGAGCCACCCAGGCACCCCTATTTGTTTTTATTTTAAAATTAACTAAAGAAAAAAATACCTATCTTTTACACATCCTTACAAAATATTTTGTTCTGGATTTTATGATATTTATTTTGTGAACTGAGTATGATTCATTAAAAAAAGATCACACATTTCTGTCTAAGACAGAATGGTTGGCTCACAACCATTTGTACAGTACATATATTTGATATTTTTAACATCATTTGAATTTTCTCTCTCATTAGCTTTTCAGAGCTCTGACTTAAAACCCCCTTGATACCATGATCACTTTTTAAATTAAAAAAAAAACACAATATATTAGGTTTTTCTGGTTTATAATATAAAGTCAACTAAATTGTCATTTAATCAAATAGAAGCCATGATTTTGTGGCTTTAGTAAAAATAGTTCCCAAGTTAACGCTAGTGAATGCGAAACATAATCTTTTCCCTGTGAAAAATAACAGTAGGAACAGTACAACGAATATTATAGGATAATGGTTGAACGATTTTTAAGCTTTTTTGGGGAGTTCCAGTAATGCAATTTTAGTAACATTGAAAAGTGCTTTTATTCTTTATATTCCAGCTATGATTTCTTATGTCTAAACTTCTTGTTGAGAGAAGCAAACATTTGTATATGTCCCCAAACTGGGTCATTTCTATATTTTGCTATGCTCTTTTTAAAAAACTAGCAACTAAATGGGGCACCTGGGTGGCTCAGTCAGTTAGGCAACCCACTTTGGCTCAGGTCATGATCTCGCAGTTTGTGGGTTCAAGCCCCACATCAGGCTCTGTGATGACAGCTCAGAGCCTGGAGCTTGCTTCAGATTCTGTGTCTCCTGATCTTTCTGCTCTGGGTCCATGTGCATGTGCTCGCTCTCTCTCTCAATCTCTCTCTCTCTCAAACATAAATAAAACCATTAAAAAAGTAAAAAAAAAAAAAAAAAAAAAAGACAACTTGGAATTAAATGGAAAAGTCAGCAATATAAGCAGGACAGCAAGGGAGATAAAATGTTTACTGCTGTTCCCTAGAATTTGTCTCTCTAAATAGCCCCACCAGTTTATAAATTTTTGTCAAGATTTTGAACATTCATATGTTTACTATTCAGCATTATTTCAGAAGATGGTAATTTAATTAATATCATGAGTATGATTTTCAATAGTATTTTTTCTTCAGAATCTTTTGCAAAGGTTTGTTAAAACAGTGCCTGTTAAGTATCTGACTTCTGAGCAACTCAGATACTCTCAAAACTATTTCAAAAACCAAAAATATCTGTCAGTAAATATTTGCTAACAATTATTTTTATTAAATTTATTTGAATTATATAAGTCCTGTATTACAGTTGAGACAATTTAAAAGTATTTATTAATTATAAACATAGTGTGAATAAAACCCTCTTTCAACTGCAATAAAATTTGGTTATGATCTTTTATCAGTGTTAAAATTGGTAGCAATAAAATATGGAACAGTTGTAATTGAAAGACAAAAAGAAGGATCAAGAATCAAGGCAACCATAACAATGAATGATTGTTTCCTACCTATATTAAGTTCCCACAAGACAAATGACCACATACAGAGATCTCATTATATTTGTTATACTTTTACAGTAGGAATTATTAAACGGTTGACTGATTGACCTAAAAGAGTATAAGACTCATCTAAGGCTAAAATACTACCTCTACCTTGTTTGCTTGTTTGTTTGTTTGTTTGTTTTATGGTGCTGATTAACACAGAGAGTTTGAGCAGATACTACTCTTTGTATGCTTTGCATCATTAAAGAAAACAAATACATATTTGTTTAGACAGAGTACTTCTTTAAAACAATTTTTTTTACATTTATTTATTTTTGAGAGACAGAGCACAAGTTGGGGAGGGGCAGAGAGAGAAAGAGACACAGAATCTGAAGCAGGCTCCAGGCTCTGAGCGGTCAACACAGAGCCCAATGCTCGAACTCACAAACTGTGAGATCATGACCTGAACTGAAGTCAGAAACTTAACTGACTGAGCCACCTAGACACCCCTAGACAGAGTATTTCTTGAACAGTTATAATTTCATTCCACAGTGCTTTCTTTATATGCCAATAGAAGTAGAGATTGTGTTTGGCTTTTGTAGAATTTTTTTTAAGTTGAGAGAGAGAGAGAGAGAGAGAGAACAAGTCGGGGAGAGAGACAGAAAGAGAGAGAGAAGAGAGATTCCCAAGCAGGCTCCATGCTCAACACAGAACCTGATATGGGACCTGATCCTATGACCCTGGGATCATGACCTGAGCCAAAATCAAGAGTCGGGCACTCAACCTACTGAGCAAGTGACATTTAAGCACAACTGCATAAAGTACACTAATGCAGCAGAAGTGGTAGCCCACAATGACAGCCCTTACAAATGTTTTTTTTATCATTTTTAAGGAGTTTTTAAGGTATTAATTTTGTCTTTCCTTTTATACTGACAGAATTTCCTATTTCCTTATTATTTTCTATAAATTTTCTTTTGAAATAATGAAATGATTGATTAAAGTTTTAGACATTTTATATATTTCCACCATTGTTCTTTGGAATACCATAAAATAGAGGTATATGTATAAAAGTCCATTTTAGCCATAACCTAACGCATACACACACACATACACACATGCACACACACACGCACACACACACACACACACACCCGAAACTGTCATGGAAGAAAGCTAATGAAAGAAGTTAAAGAAGTGTATATACTACGACCCTACCAATATAATTAATTACAAGTAGGAAATTGAGAAGGAGGTAACTTGCATCTAATTTTTAATGCTTCATTGAGATATGAGTTACATACTGTAAAATTAACAATTTTAATCATGCAATTCAATGATTTTTAATAAATGTACAAATTTGTGCTGCTCTCCTCATAATCTGAATTTGGAATCTTTCCATATCCCCAAAAGAAATGTGATGTCCATTGACAGTCACCCCCGATTCCCACCTCAGTTTAGGCCACCATTAGTCAGTCACTCTCTGTTCTATAGATTTGTCTTTTCTGGACATTTCATGTATAAGTCACCATACAATATATGATTTTTTGTGACATGCCTATTTCACTTATCTTAATGTTGGTAAGATTCTTCCATTTTGATATGTACCAGTAATTTCACTAATTTAACTGTCAAATATAAATCCAAATAAATGTGGATAAGTCACATGATATTTACCCATTTACTAAATGATGTACATTTGAATCATTTGTACCTTGGGTTATTATGAACAGTACTGCTATGAACTATTATAGTGCTCTATCTTCTGAGACATACATTTCTACTTCTTTTGGGTAGACACCACAGGGGGTGTTAAAGCTTTGTGGTGACATTTTAACACATTAAAAGAAAGCCAAAACTGTTTCTAAAATGGCTGCACCATTTTACACCCCTACCAACAATGTATGAAAGTTCAGTTTCTTCTCGTTTTCACCAACATTGGTTGCCTCTTTTTAATATAACCATTCTAAGGAATGTGAAGCAATTCTGAAAATGTAGCCAATGGAATTAAGAGTTACTAAACTATATAATTTCAAACTATATTGTCTGTCACTAGTTCTATTCAATAACTTGCATTACCTTTTAGGATGCAAAGCAAAACAATTTTTATCCAGGCTTACTGCTCCCACCCTTAAATGATATATACTGTTTTCCAGAGATAAATGTCAAACAGTATGCTTTGCTTGCTTTACTTTGACTATTTGGTAACTACACATGAGGCCACTAATCTCTCTTATGCTGCTATAAAAATACACGGGCTGCATTCTGACCAAATGACAGTACATTAGAGTCAGGATAGCACTCAAGGGGACATATGCTGTTCATAAGGAAATACAGGTAATTATGTTGCGAAAGAAGTATTTTAAACAGCTGGAGTGGAGCCTCTGCTGTTTTTCCAAACTGGAAGCCCAAAGTTTCACATATCAAAACCTTAACCTTTAAAGTCTTCCAGTAGCTATATAAAAGTTGGTTTTACTAGAGGAATTGAGCAATTTCCATACTCATTAAATGCTGGCAATGACACTTTTTCATAGGTTATCTGTGCATCCTGTATATAAAGTTGCTTATTAGTACCGCCTAAGCACTTTACAGATAGTTGATGGGCAAATCTGTATCATTTACCTTTTATTTGTCTTTGGATTCTCACACCTTTAAGACAACTATATGTATCAAAAGAGAGACTGAAGCTAGTTTGTCGACATAATTAGATCACTCTAACATTATCCATGCTCTCTTATTATGTTCTTAAAGGAAACAAAAGGAGTTTGAATTCTTTCTCAACTCTGATATCCTAGTACTCTTGTATAGGTACAGCTACAGAGTAATGTTTTATTATAATTCTACTCTGTCAACCAGTTGAGTACCTACTATGTGTCAGATACTGTCCTAAATACTCAGACAAAAGTACTGTCTTCATATTGCTTACATAGCAATGCTGCTTTTGTGAAGGTATTTGAGTACTTTATGCATGAGATAGTGTGGCTGGTATAAGGGTGGCAAAATTGGAGATGTTAGTGATGTTCAGATTAGAGATATGTTTCATACTGACCAAATGCTCGATAATTACTGAAGTTGACATTTGGGAAAAGTCAAGCCAAATTTGTAGAAAGATACATGCGTGCATGTATGTATGTATATATATATATATATATATATATATATATATATATATATATGTTAATATATATTAAACACACAAAGATAGTTGTTATCTACTTAGGGAGACTAAGGAGCAGTAATGAGTCCTGCAAAGTAAGATAATATTTTTTAATTGATACTAAAATCAGTGACCAGTTAGGAATAGATCTATGGCTTACTATAAATGAGATATTTTTGGAAATTATCGAAGTTCTAGAAAACTTCCAACAATCAGTATATAAATATGTCTGATTTTGTAAATCTTGGGCTATCTTTGTAAGGCAATAACCACTACAATGAAAAATCTGATGGTTTACTTTTCTTAGCAATCAGTTTATGATGTAGTTACTTCAGAACTATAATATTCTGTTTCACTTATGAAAATTAGGAAAATGGCCTTTAACTGGTTTTGAACAATAAATAGCAACCGCTTTCAAAAAGAGAAAAATGATCCTCTTACAACTACTAAGCTATAGACTTCTTAAAGTTAAAAGGTGTGCCATATTTGTCTTTTCATATCCAAATCTAAAATTTCTTGGTATATTTTATTTTATTTATTCATTTATTTATTTATTTATTTAAAAAAAATTTTTTTTCAACATTTATTTATTTTGGGACAGAGAGAGACAGAGCATGAACGGGAGAGGGGCAGAGAGAGAGGGAGACACAGAATCGGAAACAGGCTCCAGGCTCTGAGCCATCAGCCCAGAACCTGACGCGGGGCTCGAACTCACGGACCGCGAGATCGTGACCTGGCTGAAGTCGGACGCTTAACCGACTGCGCCACCCAGGCGCCCCTCTTGGTATATTTTAAAAATCTGATGAGTATTTTACTGATTTATAAAAATCTGAAACTTTTATTTGTTTAATTATTCATACGTTCACCATCTCCTAGCACCTATCATATACATCAGTTTAATATCAAGGAGGAAACCTAAATGATGCAATTTATGAAGACCATTTATCAATACTCTCCAGTGTGTCCCATGGAGGTTATCAATCTATCTATCTATCTATCTATCTATCATCTATCTATCTAATCTATATCTATCTATTTATCTTTTGAATTTATATTGCCATTTTAGGTCACATAATTTCATAATCTCAAGTATTTCCTCATTCAGCAGGCCACTTCTTCATAGTTTTCATTAGGTAAAATATATTCTTGTTGAATGTTAGATTCATAGATACAAATACAAACCTCCAATTTTAAAGAAAATTGATGAAGATCATACTGTAAGGCACTTTGTTTCTGACAAGAAAAACAACTTAAACACCTCAAAGAAGATGCAGAAGTCAAATGTTAATGATAACCAATGTGCATATCATGGTCCAGTAGTTGTTGGTACTTAATTTCAACAAAATCATGTTCCTGCTGCAACCTTTCCAGTGTGGCTGTGTAAACTTGACAGTAACTTTAAATCTTGTTGACAGCTGCTTCCTTTCCCTTTCAGCAGGCAGTCAGTTGCAGTTCAAATGGTATCACACAGAAAGGTAATTCTCAATTTCATTCTGTTCTCTAAACTCAAATGTAGTCATTGGGACAACACCGAAACTGGGTCAGAAGTGCTAAAGCTTCCCAAAAAGATATACAATCCACTGAACAATTAGAAATGCAGTAGAAAACAGTGAATCAGTTTCATTTTAACATAAAAATCACCTTGACTTCTAAATTGCTCCAGACATTAATGTTTGGTAGTGGGGGCGAAGGAATTGTTTCTGTGATAGAAGAGTAGACTGAGATTACACACTCAAAACCAAAATGAAGACAAATGACTCACCCTAGGTAAAGGTTTACTCTAAGAATGGATGTGCCATGTGATTTTAATATTCAGAGAATTCCCTCTTGCTATTATTTTGCAAGGACTTCCAGCAGCCAAAGTGAAAATGTCTAGAATAGCCTCTTTACTGAGGTACGTAATTACCTGAATTGTGTGTGTACCTAATTTCAATAATATTTAAAAAAATTCAATATTTTGGTCAGCTGTAAAAAATAGACATAGCTTAATATTCTCATTAAAAGAATGGCTTTGGGTCCTGGATCTCCAATTCATTCGATGAAAAAACTTGGTTAATTTTCTTAAACATTCTGAACTTGGGATGTCTTGTCTGTAAAATGAGGCTAGTTACTCCGGATACTTCAAATTGTGTCAATCACACATAAAGGGCCCAGTATAGTCCAAACACAAGTCTAATGATACAGCACTGCTAACAGCTCCCATTCCAGGTATCTATACTTTTTCTCAAGTGGTTTCATCATCTGCATGATATATTTTTCCTTCTCAGTCTTAAATTTCCCAGAAATATTTTTTTGTGTGTCTTTAAATTATCCTCTGGGAAAGGTTCACATCCCCTATGCTCCCATAGCACCCCACAGGGATCTATTATTACACCACTTACCATTTTGCACTGAAATTGTCCATTAATGTGTCACTCTTAAACTGGATTTAGAACATCTTAAAATCATATACATGTTCCGTTCACATTTTTATTTCCAGCTTTTGACACTGAAATCTAGCACACTCTAGGTGCTCATTAAATGTTGATAAATCAAGATTCTAGGCTTGGAACTAGAGCCAGAGTAAAAAGATTTAAGCAATAATGCAATCATCTTACTTGCTTTTATTTCTTTTTATCATTTCCCTCTGGAACTACATTTTTCAAGAATGAGATTTGGAAAGGCACACTTAAGAACTAAATTAATTACTTACTTCACTGATGAAGCTTTAGGGAAGACATAGCAAAGTCCAGAGAAAAATATTCAAAGAACTGTTTTTAGGAGACAAAGGGATTTGGAAACTTGAGATCACAATTCTCTTTACTAATACAAAGTAGAGAGATCTTTAGGATAAATTGTTGAGGAAAAATATGTATTATAATTATTTTCTAGATTTTCCTATGTGAAAAAAAGCTGAGCACCAACATTTACTTTAGAAATTATATACACTATCCTTATTACTTATAAATATTTTTCATTTTCTTTTTCAAACAATCTTAAATAATTATTTTTTTAATATGAAATTTATTGTCAAATTGGTTTCCATACAACACCCAGTGCTCATCCCAAAAGGTGCCCTCCTCAATACCCATCATCCACCCTCCCCTCCCTTACAATCTTAAATAATAATTGCCCCTAGTCTACAGATAAAGAGATTCTTTAAATAAAGTTTATAAAGATGCTAAATGACAGAGTCAGGATATGAATCTGATTCCAATGTTTATACTTTTTTTTTTTCCATTATGGGCTCTCAAAGCCGTATTTTAACCTAAGAGGTAGATATATCTTATGGTGAGTGACCATGTTATGAGCCAAATTCAGCAAATTGATAAAATGTAATTCCTTATGCTATATGTAGTTTTAGTGATCGCTACCATACGATCTTTTTTTTTAATTTTTTTATTTTTTTACATTTATTTACTTTTGAGAGACAGAGTGAGACAAAGTGAGGGGGGAGGGGCAGAGAGAGAGGGAGGCACAGGATTGGAAGCAGGCTCCAGGCTCTGAGCTGTCAGCACAGAGCCCAACGTGGGGCTCGAACACACAGACTGTGAGATCATGACCTGAGCTGAAGTCGGACGCTGAACCAACTGAGCCACCCAGGCGCCCCTACCATACGATCTTATATTCAAATTATTTTTATTTGGACACAGTGTAGAATATTTGACTAATGCTAATAATTTTTAATAAATTATTTAGTTGAGACCAATATTAACAGTTTACTTTCTTGAGTTTAGACTACTCTTTTACATACTTTAAAATACATGTAAAAGAGTATGGAGGGTCCTCAAAAAGTGAAAAATAGAACTACTCTATGATCCAGCAATTATACTACTAGGTATTTACCCAAAGCATACAAAAATACTAATTCAAAGGGATACATCCACTCTAATGTTTATAGTAGCATTATCTACAATAGCCAAACTATGGAAACAGCCCAAGTGTCCATCAACTGATGAATGAGTAAAGAAGATGTGAGGTGTATATATATATATATATATACACACACACACACACACACATATATATACACACACACATATATGTACACACACACACACACACACAACGGAATATTACTCAGCAATAAAAAGTATTAAATCTTGCCATTGACAATGACATGGATGGAACTAGAGAATGTTATGCTAAGCAAAATAAGTTAGAGAAAGAAAAATACCATATCATTTCACTCATATGTGGAATTTAAGAAACAAAACAAATGAGCAAAGTGGAAAAAAAAGAAAGAGGCAAACCAAGAAATAGACTCTAGACTATAGAGAACAAACTGATGGCTACCAGAGGGGAAGTGGGTGGGGAGATGGGTTAAATAGGGGATAGGGATTAAGGAACACACTTGTGATGAGCACTGGGTGCTGTATGGAAGTTTTGAATCACTACATTGTACAACTGAAACTAATATTACACTGTATGTTGACTAATTGGAATTTAAATAAAAACAAAAATAAATAAATAAAATGCATGCAAAAGACACAAAAATGTCAAATCCATACCATAGATGATCTGGTTTCCTTTGATATCTCAGACCTGCTGAGTTTTAACATTCAGACTTATTGAATAAGGTTTAGGATCTAGCAGAATAAAACATCCATAAGCTTCTTTAGGGAGGACATTTTTATTTGAAAAACTGGCACATTCTTAATTGTATTGCATGTCCTGGCAAAAGAATCCTAGTTTATATGGGGAACTTTGGCATTATTCACTGGAATTTCTTAAACTAAATCAAGAAGTCGGCATTGGCAATTAGATTACTGGAACAGTTTGCTTTTTCTAAATATGACAGTGTGTAGTAAACCAGAGGCCACATAAAACAAATAGATGAAGCAGGTGTGAGACAGACTCAGAATTGGAAGACAGCCAACTGATCAGCTCCACCAAGGTTTTATTATCTAACCAGAAACACATTTTGTTGATATTTAGATTTTCTCCCCCTAGATTAACTTCTGCCAACTGGATACAGTTCAGTGAACATAATGGCTATAACTATTCTGGACTCAGGTAACTGATTGGCATTATAATCTATGATGTACCCAAGATTTTTCCCTGCCCGCATACAAAGACGTTGATTTAACCATGCAACTTCAGCCATTTCTCAGGCTCTTTATGTAGACCAATCTAGAAATGTATGCCTGTACTTGCTTTACATTGGAGCATGCTTTAACAAGTAATTGATATAATAATCAAAGAAACAAAATCTAATCAACAAATTGATTCTCCCAAATTGATGAGTCAAATTGAGGAGTTTATGAAATTAAATCCATGAAAAAGTCATAGATTGTGAAACAGATGACAGGTGTGGAAAGGACAGAAAATATATCTACCCAAGAAATAATACAACTAGGTTGGCCGTGATCATTTATATCTCTGAATTAGATGTGGTCAAAATTGTAGGCTGTCTTGGCTCTGTATCTCATTATATATTCAACAGATGTATTCAAATATTTATATTCATGCTTCTTTTCCAGGTCATAACAACACTTATGCTACCTCTCATTTTCAAAGATCACCTGATTTACTCACAATACTGGAACATTTTACTATTTTTTTTCTTCCCAGTAATATAGATAGATTTATACAAATTTGTTTTTGAACAACAAAGAGAAATATAAATAGTAGAAAGGGAAGTAAATGTGTGGTAAGAAATAATAAATTTGGAAATATATTTTTGTCATATATGATAGATGATGAGTTGACTCTTCTATAGTCATTTTTTAAAGTAACTATTGAATAAAATGGCATTAAATAATAAAATTATTCTAATTCTGTACTAATCTTTCATTTCTGCTTCTTGCCTATTGCATTTGTAAGGACGTCCAGTAGAATGCTCACTGGAAATGGTGAGAGAAGATATTCTTGCCTCATTTCTAATTTTGGGAATAAATCTTTTAGCCTTTTATCACTAAGTTATTATATTAGCTACTGGTTGTTCAAAGATATATTGTATGTGGTTGAGGATGTGCTCTTATATTTCTACTTTCTTGGGAGATTTTCCTCAAGTATGAATATTGAAATTTGTTTTCTTCTTTTGCATCTATTGAAATGAGCATATAACTTTTCATTTTTAGTTTGTTAATGAGGTAAATTACATTTTTTAAATGTTAAACCAACTATGCAAATAAACCTACACCAATTATAGTCATGTATTATCTTTTTAATACATTGCTGGATTCCATTGATTAAAATTTGGTTGAAAAGTTTTGCATCTATATAAATGAAATATATTAGTCTGTAAATCCCTTTTTTTTGGTAACAGCTGCATCTTGTTTTGCTGTTGGAGTAATATTGACCTTTGAAAATTAATTGTATTGTGTTTTCTCTTCTGAAAGAATTTATATAAAATTGGCATTATATCTTCTTCAAATATTTCATATAATTCTCCAGTGAAGCTATGTGTACCTAAAGTTTATCTTTTGAGAAGATACTGAATACATAATTCAATTAATTAATTATCTTAAGCTTATTCAGATTTTCCATCTCAGTTTTGGTAACTTGTAAATTTCATAGACTCTGTCCATTTCCTCTAAGTTTTAAAAAATATAGGCATACAATTTGTTCATGATGTTCTTATCTTTTTGATATCTTTCATAAATATGATTAAATCTTCATTTTAATTCCTAATAATGATAATTGGGATTTCCTCTTCTTTCTCATGACTGGTAAATCTAGACTTTTGTCAATTTTATTGAACCTTCATAAAAAGCCACTTTTTTGTTTCATTGATTTTGTTTTAGTCCATTTTATGTTCCTTGTAAACATATAATGTATCTAATGAACACATATTTTTCCTCTCATATGGGGACATAATAAATAATTCTGAAGGAAGTGTCAAAATCTTCTGCTTCTAGTGTCAAAAATTTTAAGAGTCTTTCAGAATTGCTAAGAAAGCAAAAATTGAATATGTCATCCTTAACTGCCTACCTAGAATGACTCAGAGTACTGCCTATCAAATCATGCCTAGTTGGTGCTCTGTGTCTACATGGACTCTGGAATAATCTTATACAGTTAGATCTTCTGAAGGAATTTCCTTTAGTTTTGTAAAATTCTGTTCTTTAGTGCCCCTTTCATCTAATACAGTCCATTGCTCAAACAGACATAAATAGTTGCTTTCATGGAGGATGTATTAGTTAGGGTTCTCCAGAGACACAGAACAAATAGGACACCCCCCCCCACACACACACACACACACGGAATTGGCTTACACAATTATGGAGGCTGGCAAGTCAAAAATCTGTGGAACCAATGTCCTCATTCAAAGATAATCAAGCAGGAGAATTCTCTCTTACTTAGGGGACAGTTATTTTATTGTTCTATTCAGGCCTTCAACTGACTGGATGAGGCTCACCACACTGGGGAGAGTGATCTGGTTTACTCAGTCTAGTATTTAAATGTTAGTCTCATTCAAAAGCATCCTCCTAGAAACACCAGAATGTAAACCACATATCTGTGGCCCAGTAAATTTAATACATAAAATTAACTATCACAGGGTCAAAGATATAAGTGAAAATAAAATTCTGCTCTTAATTAGCTTATGTCTTTAATGCAACAAATTACAGACATTTACCTCTGTATTCTCCACGTATAGTATTATATCAGCCAAATACATCTGGTTAATTATTGGTGGATAAGCCATAATACAATCTGAAGGGGTTGTACTCTGATAACACAGCAGAATGGTTAAAAAGCTGGGATTTGAAGGAAAATCTAACCAAAATTCAATTGTGTTCCTGTGACCTAATGTGTAACCCCTCTGACTCATCTGTAGACCCCTTCCATTATACCTATCTTGCAAGGATGCTAGAAGTGTTTTATAAGTGCTTGGTATAATGCTTCTCATATCGTGGGCTACTTGAAAATAACAGGAAGAATTTCTTTACTAGTTTTACGCATTCATCTAAGCCTCTCAACAAGCCATTCTCCAAAACACAGGCACAGTAGTTTTTCTAAGACACACATCAGATCAGACCACTCTGATCCCATCCAATGACTTCCATCAGAATAAACTCAAACACCTTGGCCTGGGTTGTAAAATGCAGTGTTATCTGATCTTGGACTAATTCTCCAGACTTATACGGCTTTACTCCTGTGCCCACTATATTCTAGCCATCCTGGCCTTCTTCCTATTTCTTGAAAAACTCAAGTTTTTCCACCAAGAGCCTTTGAAGTAGTTGTCTCAGCTTGGCATATTCTTCCCCTGTTTCTGGGTGGCTGCCTCTTTTTTGTCACTCAGATCTCATCTCTAAATGCCATCTCCTCAAAAGGACTTCTTTCATCGTGATTCAAAAAGAGCATGTATCACTGCCAGATGTTCTTCCCTAATTTTTCAGTCCAGCTCACTACAGCGTTCTCCAGTCATTAAAACTGTGTTTGGCCCAGAGAAGGCATTCAATAAATATTTTTGAATAAAGGAATGAGCTATTTCAGATCACCTGAAAGTCCACCTCACTTTCATGCTTACCTCCTCCAGCTCCATTAATGTTCATATTTATATGATCACAAAGTTCTGTTGATTCAAATTGCTAAATAAAAGTAAGTTTACTTTAATTTTAAAATCTCTAGTTCTTAAGAATAACTTGTAGAACTATTGAGTCCAATTATCTTAAGAGAACGCAACTAAATTGGCCTGTATTATAGTTTCAAATTACTGGTTTAACTACCTCTAGCAGTTTGGTTGAATTATAATGTTTTCTTTTCTATAGTTTTTTTCTTTGTTCTGATAAATGGCTGCACACATGTATATCTCTTAATTTAGACACTTAGCTTCAGACACTGTAATCAATCAATTGCCATAAACAGTTCCCTAAAAGTTTCTTTTTCTTGCTTCAGTGGGTATTTAAGTTTCCTAATGGAAATTACCGGGGTAAAAAGCTAGCAAGTATCTTAGTAATTTCAGAAGGTTATATGAATAACAATTTCATATTTTAAAATGTAGAATAAAGATAAAGACAAGATAGTTAACCAAAAAGTTACTTTTTGTGGTGTAAAACTTGGAACTTAAATTGGAAATGGAGAATAGCTTTTGAGCCAGCATTCTTATTTTTCTTGCCCCCAGGAGAAAAGAGCTCAGTCCTATTTTAAATTAATTCTGTGATACAATTTCCCATGAGGATTTTTCAAGTTTGACTTTTTCTAAAACTTCTTCTTTGCTCTGGTGGTTATATTTTCCTAATCATGATGAGAAATAAAAATATATTTCCACTAGGTCTTTAATCCATTAGCTCAGGTCTTTAACTGAGAGAGACTTTCCATGTGAACCAAAAATACTATGTCTGGTCACTGAGTGATGGTAGAATGCTAAGAAAAGTTCTTATGATAATTACTTCTAATCAAAGCAACCAGTACTGGAGGTAAATTAGAAAATTATAATCATTGGTTTTATGTCAAAGTTCTTAATCTCTAGCAAGATAATCCTGTATCCTGTAATTTAAAATTTAGGAGGTAGTGGTTATCAGAATAACTTTTCAACATTTGAGTATTTACAGAGTGTAGAGATAATAAACTTGTTTCTAAGCCAGAATTACGTGATACAACCATTTATTTTCTGTCTGCAAATTGCAGCCATATAATCCTTTCCAAACCCAATATACATGGATCCATTTAACACCTTTTTTCCTCTCTATAAAACACATTGTTTTCCTCCAGTCTCCATAAAAGAATGTTTGGAAAAGCATAAAGAAAATTAAAATCACCTATAATTCCACCACACAGAAATGAAGGTGATATGTCTTGGTGTATTTTATGTCATTGTCTTTCTATGTTTAACTCATAATTTTGCTGCTTCTTAGCAGTTACTCTACCGTCCCACCAATGTGTGCAGGGAACACCTGTTTAACTCCCTGGAATGTCCCTAGAATGATTCCACCAACAATATTATTGAGCAAAGTAGATTTTTATTATTTTAAAAGGGGAGAGAAAGTCAAGTTTTTACATCACTGAGCCCATGCCATTTGACCATATACGTTTTATTTTTAACATTTAACATTTCTTTTTTCCTAAGTTTATCTGGGGGAATGGATCCAGAAGATTTCAAAGGTCAGAGATCTTAATGATACAACCTCATACTGATAAGAACAGCAATCCTTGTTCTTCCCTTTATAGATTAGAAATTCTTCACCAATATAGGTATATTCTGCAGAAGATGAGTTAGTTGAGATATCAATTTAGATTGTATTTTTAATGTTGGGAAGCACTTAAACACTTGTTTTGTATTTTGTATCAGTGAAGTTTCCAGAACTTTTAATCAATGATTGTGCATTGTGGATTTAGAAGAGGGACATATCCTACACAGAATGTGGCAAAATAATTCCTTCATATATAATTTACTAAGCAGAAACTTTATTCAAAAATTCTGTAAGGCTAGTGTTTCATGAAAATAGCTTTGGGGAGCCCTGGCCTCAAAGATTTTTCTCTTTAAAATATATTCTATAAAATGTGTTACTTTATCTTGATGCAATAATTTTGCATATTAATAGATACAGGGGAGTAATGATAATTGCAGCACTTACTGATAACAGACATAGTAAACAATCTAAATAACTAACAATAAAGAATCTGTAAAAGTAATTATATGTCCATGAAATGCAATACTATGCTGTCATTAAAATTTAAGATCTAAAAAAAGTATCTTATAACTTCATGTGCATGTTAAGATCCCATAATTCAAACATAAAACATACATTTATTAATATTACAAATATTTTTGAGCATATAATATGTGTTAAGTGTTGTTTAATTTACTGTTGAAGAAGACAATTGGGACACTGCGATAGTTAATTTTATGTGTCAAACTGACAGGGCCACGAGGTGCCCAGATATTTTGTTAAACACTATTTTGGGGTGTGTCTGTAAGAGTGTTTCTGGATGAGAATTGGGTTTAAATCAGCAGACTGAGTAAAGTAGATTGCCCTCCCCAATGTAAGTGGCCAATATCCAAACCTTTCATGGTTTGAAGAAAACAAGAAAGTGGTCTCTGGCTAACCACTTGAGCTGATACAGGGGCCTTCTCCTGCACTCAGACGGGGACTTTAACATTAGCTCTCCAAGTTCTCAGTCCCTCAGATATGGACTAAAATTATACCACCAGCTTTTCTGTGTGTTCAGGTTGCACATGGCAGATCATGGGGCTTCTCAGGCTGTGTAACCACATAAGCCTTATTATACGGGTGTGTGTGTGTGTGTGTGTGTGTGTGTGTACTATAGGTTGTATTATCTGGAGAATTCTGACCAATTCAGGAACTTTGTAGTCAGAAACTTCTTCATATAAAAATTGAGTGAAGAATACATACCAAGATGTTTACAGTGGATAACTATGGATGGTGAGTTTGTAATTTTTCCCCTTTATTTTTAAATCTTAGATTTTCTGTTATGAAATGATACTAACATTTCTAGTATAGGGCCTTCTTAGAATGGATGATTGTAATAAATTATTAAACTAGGTTTGCTAGATTTGGTTTTGTAATTTAATTTTTTAAGTTTATTTATTTATTTTGAAAGAGAGAGTTTAGGGGGGTGGAGGAGGGGCAGAGCAAGAAGGGGAGAGAGAGAAGCCCAAGCAGACTCCACACTGTCAGCATAGTGCCCAATGTGGAGTTTGAACCTATGAACCATGAGATCATGACCTGAGCCGAGATCAAGAGTTGGACGTTTGACTGAGCCACCCAGGTACTACTGGTTTTACAAATTTAGATATTCATATATCTATACTTAAATAAAAATGAGTTATTTATTTACTTACAACTATTACACCATTTATCACTATCAGATTTGTATTTAGTGGTTATGATAATAAAACTAGTAGGCCCTGAGGGAGAAATTGACAATATTTATTTAACTCTCATTAAATCAAGTAATACATACTTTGTACCTACATATGTGAGATTTATTGTGTACTTGCAGAAAATGCATGACCAAGCTTACTGTTCTTGCTTTAATCCTTGGCTATAACCCTCAAAAGGAACAAGAATTCATACTCAATACCTCCCACGACATCCTCCCTGCCCTTTTCATAAAAGACTATTTTACCTTTTATTCCTTCTCTTTAAACACCTAATACTTTCTTCCCCAGTCTCACTCTCAGCTGTTAACTAGCATCCCATGTCAATAAAACAAACAGAATTTCCATAAAAGTTACCAACATCACTTGTACTCTCCTGCAAGAATCTTCAATACTCTGCCTTTTCTTCTGTTAAGATACATTATGCACATTACTATTCAGATAATTCCTCTACTTAGACACTAGAATCCCATAACCTATTCAAGGATATAAATCCTTAAATATTTATCTCTCTCTCTCTCTCTCCATTGAATTTTGTCTATTTTTAATAATTCTCAGAGCAGCTCTTCCTGACCATGGGTCCTGTCCCAGTGCTTTAATAAAATCACCCTTTTTGTACCAAAGCTGTCTTCAAAAATTCTTTCTTGGCCATCCGCTCCAAACCACCCTCTGCCACCCCACACACTCTAAAAGTCATCATTTGGCATCCAACAAGGAGCTTTGAGTCTTTTCATCTGAACTCTTGGTGCAAACTTGGTAAGTACTTTCTCTTTTCTTCTTTTACTCTTGTTTCAGGAGCTTTTCAAGAAGTATGGTCTTATTGGAACACTTCACTGTGGATAGCTCAGGCTACAATCCTCTAGCCCATGGCTACTCAATGGGGAGGAGAAAGCCTGCCTTTTGAATGAAAGTTAGTACCCTAGCTGGAATGGTAATAAGCCCCAGAAACTTGAAGCCCTCTCTTTATTCCTGTCCTTATACAAAGTTGTCGGTCTTGGGTGTGGATTAGTCACCTAAGTCAATCTTAAGACTCCTGTATGAGTTTTCCTCCTCATTAGTCTAACATGTCCCCTTCCCTCCTGGTCTAGCTGGTCTAGACTCGGGACCTCCACTGGGAGCCAGCCAAAACCAGTACCCAATTGAATAAAAACCTAACTGGGGACTGTTTCCTATGGAATTGGCTGTAAAGACTTTATGTGTTGGAATGTCACTTAGATCATGATGGATTTCTAGCTTTACTGTTTTCTGTCAATGGCCTCTACTAACTACATAAATTATAAAATTGGGAAATTCACCCTTGTAAAATTTTTCCAGTGTTTTTCATGGGTTAAAAGTGGCAGTGACACCTCAGGAACCTCTGACATATCCTGCGTGTGGGACACCACCCAGGAATGGGGGGGCGGATTTTCATAGTAATGAACCTTCTCTACTTTTTCTCTCTCAGAAGAGCACGGGAGCTTCTCTTCAGTTCCCAAGGACTCTCCCTTGGGATGCCTTTTTAACTCACTGGAAACAATTTGGATTGCAAAATTTAAGAAAGGACTAATCTCCTGTAATGCTGCATGGCCTTGATAGGATCTAGCAATTAGATCTCTTCTGCAGGTAACAGGGCAAATGGACAGAGGTACCCTAGGTCGAGGCCTTCATGGCTCTAGATCAGGATCTGGACCAAAAGGCCTCTTGCAAGATGTGTTTGCCCAAATGTATTTAGCTAGTAAACTGTCTCTTGACATATTGGATACCTAAACAGGCTTTCTCCTGACAGAACTCAGTCACTGGAGGTAACACAAGCCATCCCTAATGAAAGGGATGCTGACTCTCTCTTACTGTTCCTTCTTTTTCATTTAAAAAAAATTTTAATGTTTATTTATTTTTGAGAGAGAGAGAGAGAGAGACAGAGAGAGAGAGCGCACAAGTGGGTGAGGGTGGAGAAACAGGGAGACACAGAATCTGAAGCAGGCTCCAGACTCTGAGCTGTCAGCACAGAGCATGACGGAGGCTCAAACTCATGAACCGTGAGATGGTGACCTGAGCCCAAGTCAGACTTTCAACCGACTGAGCCACCCAGGTGTTCCTCTCTTACTGTACCTTCTAATAAATGTAAGGGCTTCTCCCTCATTCATTTCCCAGGTTAATGGCTATGATAATTGGAGCCAACTGTGGTTAGTCTACCTGAAGATGGTGGAGACTTTAAGGAAAATTCCCAAGCAGCTGCCAAAACTCCCTTTGTTTTGGGGAAATTCCCTGTCTTCTCTTGGCTGACAAGGGCTGTCTAATTCCAGTAGTTGGTGGAAAACAAAACAAACCTGACATCTATTCCTCTGTCTGAGATGAATTCTGAGATGAATTCCTGGTTTGAAACCAGGAATACTTTCTCCACCTCCTGCTGGCACTTTGACTCTTCTGCCTTCCCCTCCCCCTTCTCCTGTTTCTGCACCACCTGGGTGTGTCCCCCATAACTGGTTCCTTTGCCATCCTCAGGCATCATTGGATCCTCCTCCCACCCTTGACATCTAGGAGCAAAGAGCACTCACTTGGACCACCCACTTCAGATTCCCCCATTGGTGTCCCAGGTAAAAATTAACAATGGGGAAGAAATTGATCATCTTTTAAATGGATGCAGGTGGAACATATTTCATGTTTAAACTAATTTAAGTTTGATGGCTTAGTTAATATAGACCTGTCTTTAGAGTTATCAGCATTAAATGTGAAACTTTTATTCTACCAGGGTTTACTGAATGTCGGGTAAACTCATGTTATCTCTGTGCAATTTGTTAGCAAAAAGATGACTTAAAATAATGGTTAACCATTGTTTTTGTCTATCTCAAAGTTTTCAGCAGTAATTGTTAGGATAGCTTTCAAAGTCTTTGGTAACCTGAGACTTTAAAGTCTTGCTTACATAATAAATGGGACTGAATTCGTTGGACATCTAGGTCTTTCCCAAATAGGATGGAGTGCTAAAGCATTGATTACTAAACAAGATTTTTCTGCTATTGGCTTCTTACTGCAGAGAAATTAAAAATATTTTGGGTCTGTCAGAAAACATGCTTTGTGCTTGATTAATTCATAAATTTGCTGTCTGAAAAATTCTGATGTAACAGTAATTGGTTACTACTTAGTTTTCACTGGAGACTAAGAGTTTCTAAGAGTTAAAATTCTGCTAAATGTAATTAAGACTGATGGAGATAAGAAAAGCAACTCTATAAAAAAGTAGGAGATATGTAAAAACTATATAAGGAATGGAAATGCATTTTTTGATGAAGTTAAAAAAAGTTTTGTCTTAAATGAGACTGGTAACTTAGAGAGAAATGCCTTGGGACAAAATATGAATGCAAAGGAAAGTCGTAGAAGGTGTAGAAGTTTCATACAGGGAAATCTTTGGAAAGGAATTTTATGTATGGTCATTTCATTCCAGTGAAATGAATGAATTTTTTAAATATATAAGGTTGAAGTTATGGTTTTCTCTCTGTTCAAAAGACAAAATTTTCTTGGATTGTTTATCTGCTCCTGATAAAAAAATGCAAACAAAGTTTGTTGTTGTCGTTGTTTTTTCTCTTTAGTCTGCCAGGAAAACCAAAGCTTTTGTCTTTATCGAGTCTTTGATCTCTTAGTTAAAACTTCTCAATGTTAAGGAACTAAGTTTTGCTAAGAACTATATAACCCTACATATTTGCTTTTGAAATTTCTTATTGCCTTCTTGGCTAAATAAATAATTTAAAGTTTTAAGATTTGTAATGATCTGTAATCCTATTAGGATGTGCTCTATAACTTTCTAAGGTTTTAAACATCTTCCCAGGATTGAATTTGTAAATGAAGTCTTTTTGACCAAATAGGCCTTTCTATTTGGTATGTTACTTGTAAAGCCCTGTCAAACAAATAATGGTAAACCTTAGGTTGTATTGCTTGGGTAATGCTATAACTGCTCAAATATATATATGCAATTCCTAAAGTTTTAATATGTCTTACTAATAAGGTCATCATTTGATATTTTGATTATCAAAATGCTCTGTGTTACAGAAATAACTGAATTTCCTTTTCAATTGCATCATAATTAATTTTCACATCAGATTATTAATCATGTCAATTTTTGAGTCTCTTGTCATTTATAGTTATTGTTCTGATGCTCTAACAAAACGTGTTTCATCTTTAAGAAGATTCATAAAGAGGACTTTTAGGACAAATACAGGTATTTGACAACTTTAAAAACCCTAAAACTAAAATGGGTAAGAATCTGCAGAAGTAAAAAACCTCATACAAATTGAACAAGAATTAGGAACATGGGACTAAATGAACTGAGGAAGATTATAGTTGTGACTCTTGTTTTAAAATATTGCTGA
Organism: Puma concolor; assembly: GCF_028749965.1. Classification (NCBI taxonomy): domain Eukaryota; kingdom Metazoa; phylum Chordata; class Mammalia; order Carnivora; family Felidae; genus Puma; species Puma concolor. The sequence continues at coordinate 89,705,818 of NC_141674.1, forward strand.
TTATCTAATGTTTGCTCTTCCAGATTATGGAAACTTTCTCTTAAGACATCTATGACATTCAGAAATATGATAAAATATTCATTTGTAAACAACTGAAGCATTTAACTTTTCTCTCAACCTGAATCCTCTGAAATTCAAAAAGTCTCAGTGGGCATTCTTTCTTCCATGGCAATCATACTTATTTGCATAAGTTCAATAAGAATCTTCTCCTTGTAACAGGACACCGTTGGAAATATTTGTATTCTACCCAGGCTTTGACTGGAATGTCCTATTTGAGAGATATGCATAGACTCAGATATGACCAAACAGCTTTAGGGAACTAAGGTTGACTTTACGAAGCATGGAGCCATAAAGCCCCTTGTAAATGTTGTCCTGATACCTTGCTTACCAAGTTCCCAGCATCCTTACCATGTCAGTAAAGAATGTCACCTCTTAGCAGGTGCAGGAACCTCAGGATATCTTGGGAACCTCGTGAAGAGGAATTCACCGAAATCTACAGGTATTACAGGTACTTAGCTTCATGCCCCTATTCAGCATGAAGGATTTACAAAAGATAAGACCTTCCACCCTCAGCAACCTTAAAGATTTTAAGGGTCAAAAATGTTCTGGGGTGGGGGTGGGGGATGAGCAGGAAACTAAGGAAGAAAGAAATGGCAGATAAAATTAAGTTCTTATAAGTTCCTTATAATCTTCAGCCCATTGACAAATAACTTGAGGCTGGCAGTGTAGAACATTCCTCCAGGAACTCCCTACTGTCTTAGTGTTAATGCTTTGCTGGGACGGGGGTGGGGGGGTGGGGGGGGGAACACCTTAGTTTGACAATAGCTAGGCATCCAGTATCCTGTGAATCTCCTTTACCATATGAAAATCCCTTTGGAAACTTCCCCTTGACTTTACATTTGCCAACTCCCAAGTACATAATCAGTCTCACTTCATGGTCTCAGAGAAGCTCTTCCTGCCCATGGGTCCTGTCCCCTTGCTTTAATAAAATCACATTTTTTGCACCAAATATGTCTTCAAGAGTTCTTTGTTGGCTATCAGCTCTAGATCCCCACCGCCATTCCAAAAAGCTCATCACAACCTATCAAGAAATCTTGTTTTCTCTAACTCCATAATATATTCAGAATATCATATTTTCCTACCATTTCCATAGGTAGTTTTCTTCTTTGAATCCGAATCTTCATCTCATGCCTAGATTATTATAATACAGCTAAAATTGAAGTGATAAAATTCTCCTCTATCCTTTCCTAATCTATTTTATCAAACAACAAATAATCTTTTAAAATACAAATAATACAGTGGAATATTACTCAGCCATCAAAAAGAATGAAGTCTTGCAATTTGGATGTGGATGAAACTAGAGTCTATTATGCCAAGCAAAATAAATCACTCAGAGACAGACAAATACCATATAATTTCACTCATATGTGAAATTTAAAAAGCAAAACAGATGAACATAGGGGAAGGGAAGGAAAAATAAAATAAGATAAAAACAGAGAGGGAGGCAAACCATAAGAGACTCTTAATTATAGAGAACAAATTGAGTGTTTCCAGAGGGGAGGTGGGTAGGGAATAAGCTAAATGGGTGATGGGCATTATGGAGGGCACTTGTGATGAGTACTGAGTATTATATGTAAGGGAAGAATCACTAAATTCTACTCATGAAACCAATACTGCACTGTATGTTAACTAACTTGAATTTAAATAAAATCTTGGAACAAAAAAACAAAACAAAACAAAACAAAGTATCACGGTACTCTCATGCCCCAAGCCATCAAATAGTTTCCCATTTCAGTGAGAATGAGTATCAAAATTCTAAAATATTGACATCCTTAATTTCATCTTTATCTTGATTCATTTAATCTAAATGAAATATTTTATTGGGATTTTCTGCTCAAAGCCTGTTTAGATGCCATAACTTACAATTTGGGAACTAAAAGCACCTCATTTTGAACCTTAAAAGACCCCAAATTCTAGATTTCTTTATGTATTTCTTGCAAATCAGCCAGTTAGTTATTTTAATTCATCTCCTTTTACAATATCTTTATAAATGTAGGCAAAGCTAATTAACTCACAATATGAATTTTCTGTTTTCCAGTCTAAGCTTCTAATCTTCATCCCCTAGGCTGAAAAGACACATGATCTGCTATCCAAAATACAGCAGGCAGTAATTTTGCAAGTTATTTTGCTACTACATGACATAGATATCAGGCTATCGATACTGTTATATCTAATAATTCTAATTGTTTATTAGATGTATTATATTTAATACATCTAATGTCTAATTTATTCTAACATATTTTATATTTTTGTTACAATGTATTCAATGCTATATATTGATCAATATACATTAAACTATGCTGCAGTAACAAATACTACAGAACAATATTCAAAATCTCAATGAAAATAAAATAAATTTCTAACTCATACCAAAGTCCTACTTGGGTCAGGCCACTCTCCTTGGCAGCTTTTATCCAAGAGTTAACTTAGGGTATTCTTATCTGGAACATTTTGCCTTCTCATTTCGCAGGCTGTAGTAAATATGTGCAATTCTATTTAGCTGTCCAACATGTGAAGCTTCTCCCTAATTGAGTATGATCTTCTTTTTGAGTGTTCAGAGATAATGTTATATTTCACTGTAATTTAAGAAAATGATAAATACTCTTCTTTTCCCCAGCCTTCCTTGAAACAAGTGTATGAGCATTTGACCTAGAATTCAGCAATAATCAGCAGGTGCACTCACACATGTATATTGAGGCAGAGAATAAGGAATGCAAATAATATCTGGGGATGGTGCTAGCTGCAACAAAAAAGTAGTGCATAGACAAAAATGACAGGTGTACCAGCTATGATATTCAGGCTTTCATGCTAACAGTGTCAAGTGGTTCAAAAACATTGCTAGCACTTGGAGAAGACCATAGCAGCTTACTCTGGACCAGTTCTGAGTATGCATTTCAACATCTTTCCTTGTCTCTATGCCTGTTCTACAGCCCTTTGGGTGGCTTAATAACCTGCTCAGTATCCTTTGAGTGAATTCCTTTTGTACTAAAATCAATCATATATATTAAAAGCCATAAACATATGTATATATGGCTCCTAACTAAACTCTGATTGATATATGGTTTTAGCAAGAATCTAATCACTTTAAACTGATTCTTATCTCAGATGTGAATAAGTGAGCATCAGAACATAAAATTCTTATGTATCAGCACTGCTGTATCCTTTGGATAAATCCCTAATAGTGAAATTGCTGGGTCATAGGGTAATTCTATTTTTAATTTTTTGAGGATCCTCCACACTGTTTTCCAGAGTGGCTGCACCAGTTTGCATTCCCACCAACAGGCAAGAGAGTTCCCCTTTCTCCACATCCTTGCCAACATCTCTTGTTTCCTGAGTTGTTCATTTTAGCCACTCTGGTGTGTGCTGATTTGAAGGGGCACATGCCCCCCAATGTTTATAGCAGCACTATCAACAATAGCCGAATTATGGAAAGAACCCAAATGTCCATCAACTGATGATTAAATTAAGAAGATATGGCATATATATACAATGGAATACTACTCAACAATGAAAAAAGAATGAAATCTTGCCATTTGCAGCAACCTGGATACAACTGGAGTGATTATGCTAAGTGAAAAAAGTCAGAGAAAGATATCACATGATTTCACTCATTTGTGGAATTTGAGAAACTCAATTATAGGGGAAGAGAAGGGAAAAAAGAAGATAAAAACAGAGAGGGAAGCAAACCATAAGTGACTCTTAAATGCAAAGAACAAACTGAGGGTTGATGGGGGGAGGGGAAATGGGTGATGGGCATTAAGGAGGGCATTTGTTGGGATACGCACTGGGTGTTAGATGTTAAGTGATAAATCACTGTATTCTACTGCTGAAGCCAAGACGACACTGTATGTTAACTAACTTGAGAATAAAACACAACAAAACAAAACAACAAAACAAAACAAAGCAAAACCTCTCATGTAAAGTTAGGTAGTTAAATTGTGTTGTGATGGTAACATTGTTTTCCTTTTTTTTCAGAGTTATTTATTGAGGATTACTTTCTTCTGTTATATTCAGACTCATTTATGGAAACTTCCCTGATTTTAAGACTAAGCAAAGAGATTGAAGGTTTTAGTAAAAGGAAGGACTATATCCTGTGTCCTCTTCAACTTCCGTTTTGCTGCAAATGGGCTTCTATTTAAGAGCATAGATGTCATGAATATGTAAATTAATGGGTTCTATGAAGGTTAAGAATGAAGTCATAAGTGAGTTACCCAAGCCCAAAACTATTCTGGAACACAATATTCTTTTGTTTATTTTTCCTGTGGAAATAAATATATTATTGACCATATATTCATTGCAATTAATTTAAAAGATTGATATCAAAGTTTCTAGGAATTAAAATGTGTGGAAGAATTTGGTGATAACAATAAAAAATAGTTACGAATTTAACTCAAGAAAATTTATGTAAAGAAAGATGCAACTTGCTGGGTAAATATACATTTTAATCTCACTGAGAGCATATTTAAAGTAGAATCTTTTTTACATGTTGAATAGAATAAACATATATCACTAATCAGATACAATAAAAGATCCAGAAGCAGAGGATAAGAGAATATTTTAGAAGAAAATAGTACAAAAGTTCCAAATATAATAGTTTAAAAATTAGTTCAGAATTAGTTTGAGGTGGACTGTATCCTTGCTATCTTCCTTCATTCAAATGAAATGAGCTTGTACAAACTACACATGTCCCAGGCAGTAATCACAGGAGGAGCAAGAGAATGAATGATTGTGGTGAGGACATGTTTTCTGTGTATGTTTTTGTTTATTTTTTAAGTTTATTTGAGATAAAGAGAGGGAGAGAATGCGAGTAGTGGAGGGGCAGAGAGAGAGAAAGAGAGAGAGAAAATCCCAAGCGGGTTCCTCACCTTCAGGGCGGAGCCTAACATGGGGCTCAAACCCACAAACAACCAAGATCTTGACCTGAGCTGAAATGAAGAGCCTGATGGTCAAGCAGTTGAGCTACCCAGCAAACACCTCAGTAATTTTAGTTAGCGTACCATTTTATACCTATAAAATCTTCATACTAATGTGTATCATTAAGGTTAACATTGATCTATCAAAATACTAGGTTTAAACATTTATCTTATGAAAATGCATATAACATATTATCTCAGTTACTATAAATTGGCAGGGAAATAAATTATCCATTTTACAATCAGAAAATAATATCATTAGAATAAATTAAAATTTTATTTCTTAAATTGTTGCACAGAAATATTCAAAGCCAAGTTGGAGAAATTTCACAAGATACTGTCTCTCTTCCTGGAGGATATCTGTGGACAGAGCTACACAAAAGTTAAACAATAAGACCTCACTTTATGTTTGTCACACAACATTGTATGTGTTTTTTGTTTGTTTGTTTGTTTGTTTGTTTGTTTCTTTCTTTCTTTCTTTCCTTCACAGATACTATGCTATAAATAGTGGATAGTTTACTACGATCATCCCTAGAGACCTAACCTGAAGAAACTGATACTTTTACCCTTATACAAATACAGAATTAATTTGGATTATTTTCAGAATATAAGAAACTAAATCCCATTATTAACTGTAACCTCTTTAGTTTTTAGATATTTCTCCGGTTACCCAGAAAGAAAACAAATTTGACTACAGCTAGCATAGAAAGCTGAATATTATCATTGTTTCTATTATGATATTTGTTTTTATATGAAAATAAAAGTACTTCTTCATCATTTTTAATTCCACCTAATGGTTATATATAGTAAAATGCTATGCAATTATTTGAGATTGGTTTCTCTTTAAAACAGAAGCAGTTGAAATATTTAGACATTATTTTTTGGGACGTTCCAAGTGCATTCTATAATATGGACTCTTTATAGTAACTTTGTCTTGTGTGACATACAACATTTAATTCATTCAAGATTAAATTTTTAAAAGGTTGATTTTATGTTATTCTTATTTACACACTTCTGCATGGTTAAAATGATATTAAAAAATAATTTGTTCTCATGGCTTTCTGGCTTTAGAGACAGAATTACTTGGGTCTGACTCTCAGTTCCATTACTTGGATTTTTAATCTGAGCATGTCATTTAGCCTTCTTTAATTTTTATATCTGTAAAATGAAGATTTATTTACTTTCTAATATTATTTTGGAGGATTAAGTGAGGAAATGTAGGTAGATATAAAATCCACTAATAATTAGCATAAGCTTTTTAAAGTGCTTTATAGTTTACATACTATACTTTTCTATGTATATTAAAATTATTCTTGCATGAACTTTCCAAGGTAGATATTATAAACTACACAGGTGGGAATATGGAGACCAAAAAAGGCTAAGTGACTAAGATAATTAATAGTGACTGAAGGATACAATGCAAATCTTTCACTTCCCTTTTCAATGATGTCTCCAGAATATTTAGATTGGTAGAAATGACAAAGCATATATATAGAAACTCAAAAATGTGATATATGGAAGTTAACATTTTTTGAGTTGCTATGTTTGGTTTAAGGAATGAGGGAAATGGACATGATCAACAATATACATGCCTGAATGCTCTTAGTATATGTGCCTTTGTATCTGTTATGTTTAAAAAACAATTCTATAGAGTATCTTAATATACATATTTATATATATTTAAGACTATATATAAGACTATATTTAAGATATATATCATATCATATCATATATGATCATATATCATATGTATATATAACAAAAGAATATTAATGCTTCTTAATCTGATATAGTGTCTTTGGGGACACAATGTTTCTAACATTATCATATGAGTACTCAAAATCTCATATATATATTTATAATTTTACATAGGAACAAATTCTACAATTACATATAATGAGGTATAAATAATGGGCATTTCTTATTTTTAATATAATAAATGTTTTACCTAAATGTCCATCAAATGATGAATGGATAAAGAAATTGTGGTTTATATATACAATGGAATACTACTTGGCAATGAGAAAGAATGAAATATGGCCTTTTGTAGCAACGTGGATGGAACTGGAGAGTGTTGTGCTAAGTGAAATAAGTCATATAGAGAAAGACAGATACCATATGATTTCACTCTTATGTGGATCCTGAGAAACTTAACAGAAGACCATGGAGGAGGGGAAGAAAAAAAAAGTTAGAGAGGGAGAGAGCCAAACCATAAGAGACTCTTAAAAACTGAGAATAAACTGAGGGTTGATGGGAAGTGGGTGGGAGGGGAGGGTGGGTGATGGGCATTGAGGAGGGCACCTGTTGGGAGGAGCACTGGGTGTTGTATGGAAACCAATTTGACAATAAATTTCATATTAAAAAATAAAAAAATAAAAAAAACCATGAGTGATATTTTTGCAATCAAATTACTTCATTCAACTTAGCTGTCTTGGATTATCGCAATCAACTGCTCAAAAATAACATTTCAGAACATTTCTAAACCATAACGATTCTGTATTCAATTTTTTAAAAAAAAATCTGGCATTTCCACTAAAGAAAAAAACACATAAACAAAAATATTGCAAATTGAATGTCACAACAAAAAGCAAAGGTATTTAGAGTCATTTTGTTTAAACTAAAAATTCAAAATCACTGAATAAGAGCTCCATTGTGCTAAATATTGTCCTTTGTAATTATAAATTCAGCTGATTTGCCATCTGCAGATATAAAGTAAGGCTACTGCAAATGATTATAAATATGGAGTAGTTTGAATTTCATACGTGGGCCAGCAGATGTCACTCTTGTTAAAAGACTGTCTGAATAATCTTTTATAAAGGGTAATTGTCAGCTGTGGTTGTGGGCAGAATTTCAACATGTGAAGAATTTAGCCTTAACCCTCTTTTCACCTTACCACCTACTTTGCACTAATGACAACAGAATCAGTAAATTAAAAGTGTCAGCTGCCCTGCCATCAGTTTCCAAAGCTATTTGGTCTAACTGTAATTTATGGTCAATGGTTACATAAGCAGCATTGCCAAATCTCTGTAATTATTACAGAGATGTAACCAGGCACAGAGAATAAATGTTGCTGCAAGCTAAACCAAGCCCTGACATTACTATAATGAGGTGGATGATTCATGCCATTTGTTCCTCTTAGAAGAGATCTAGAGTAGTCAAAAAATTAAGTGGCAATTTTTGAACTTAAGCATTTTCTTTGTGTGTGTGTGTGTTTCCTTTTATTAAACTACAATTTGGCCACTTAAGAATGGACAAGTCCAGGGACAGCTGGGTGGCTCAGTCAGTTGAGCATCTGACTTAGGCTCAGGTCATGATCTCACAGTTTGTGAGTTTGAGCTGTCGGCACAGAGCCTGCTTTGGATCCTCTTCTTCCTCTATCTCTGCCTCTCTCTCTCTCTCTTTCTCTCTCTTTCAACCATAAGTAAACATTAAAAAAAAAGAATGGACAAGGTCTGTTCATACTTCACCCTTGATTCCTCAATATCTTGGAGTGTGTCCTGGAAAGGTCACGTCACTGGTGTGAGATATTTATGAGGTTAACAGAATTTTAAAAATAAATTTCCAGGACAAAGACAGTATCTGGAATACACATTAATTTAATATTTCCAATCAAAATAATTAGATGTGATGTGCGTGTTTTTATGTGTGCACCTGTGCACACATGAATGCGAACCTGCTGATGTGTGTGGTATTCTCTGTCAGAAGAAAATACCAGATTTTTGTTATTCCTTAGGGTATGGAGCACACATTAGCTGCCATATAGTAACTCTGTAGGATTCCATCAGAATTATTTTCCAGGTAAAGTCATGACGATAAATGATTTCTTATATTAATAAGAATGACCACAGCTTGTATGGCCAAAACTATGAATGATGCTAAAAAAAAATAACAAAAAACAAAAACACTTGAGCAATCCTTGTTCAAATACAAGCTCTTTCAGTTAGTAGGCTCGAGGGGTTGAAAAATTATTTAACTTCTCTTTGTGTTGTTTTTTCATTTGAAAATAAGACAATACCAGTATCTCACAACTGTGTGTGAGTCAAATACAATAATGTAAATAAAATAATTTCTACAGTACTTGGTCCTTTTAGGAACTCAGGGGGCATATTAGCTCTCATATTAAGTAAGTGGAGCACCCACTAAGACTGCTAATATGATCAAATGTGTTACAGCTTGTTCATCAAATAAATTGTCCAGTTGGAAGATGTACTCAAGATTATTTATTCTGTTGCCCCACCCAATGCAATATTATTTACTTTAATATTGAGAAAATGAAATTCAGACACTACCTGAGTATTTCCAGCTGACTGCCTTACAAAATAGCTCATTCCACTTTGACCAGCTATACCTATACTAATAATACTGACTTAAAGTCTGCTTTCCAATTGCCATTTCAATCTGGCTCCAGACCTGGACTCAGTAGATATACAAAATAAATTTTCCACATCAAAACACTTTAACATTTATGACAGCAATCATTTTATGGCAATAGATTTTCAGTTCTTTCAATATTTCTCTATATTAATATTAAGATATATTTACTATTACCATTTGCTTGGGAGATTTAATAAAACGTGGCTTGTAAAATTGTAACCCAGTGCCTCACATATAATAAATATGCCATAAATCTACATTATTTTTGCCATATTCATCATTTTATGTACTAGCTCCTAAGGATACACCACATTTCATCATTCTGCATCTTATAATATTGTGCTTAAACCTGGTTATAGTATCTCAGATGTGGAATTGTCCCTCATGTTCTAATAATTAATTTCAATTTTTTATTATTCTTTTGGGAGATTGCATCATAACACTGACTCGGGTTGAATTGTCCTAAACAAAAATTCTTACATACTTTAGTACTATGGCTTTCCCCTGCTATCCAAAAGCAGAGCATTCTTATGAAGCCTTTTGTAAGCTGAAATGGCATAAATCAAAGAAACCATTACCAATTTGTAAAAGCAACAGTTGTCTTCAGATTTCTTTCAGTTAGGAAAAACAGGTCTTTCATAAAAGCAGAGGGGCTTAAAATAAACTTTTGGGTAGTGAAGGAACACTTTTGTATTTTGTGTTCAATTAACAGAAAATCCAAATGGCTTTAAAAATACAGATTTTTTAAATTGTTAGTTTAACTAAAATGTAAAGGAAGTATCTTCATGTCTAACAGCATTAGTTTCTAGCTAGTAATGTAAATGAACCTACAGTAAGCTATTGAACCAATCCATCATAGAAGCTAACTATTTTTTTAGGATAAATTATAATGATTTACATGGAAGTAAACACTAAGCTATATTTATTTTTCCAGGATTTGAGTTCCTGATTAAAATCAGTATATTGTAGGGGCACCTGGGTAGTTCAGTAGGTAAGCATCCAACTCTTGATCTTGGCTCAGGTCATGATCTCACAGTTCGTGAGATTGAGCCCTGCATCAGACTCTGTATTGACAGTATGGAATCTTCTTAGGATGCTCTCTCTGCCTCTTTCTCTCTGCTCCTCCCATGCTCTCTCTCTCTCTCACTAAAAATATATAACTAAACTTAAAAAAATCAGTATATTAAAGGACACAAGGATGGTATCTATAGGAGATGGTGCAGTTAAGTCAAATTGACATCCTAAGGAGGTGGGTGTTCCAGTGATTACAAATGGAAGCAGTCCATTGTCATCAACTTGCTGTCAGATTATGTCAGAGCTTCCTAGTAAATAAAACCATGTTTAGATGAATCATTGGTCTGTGCTATCAATAGACTGGGAGTTCAACAATAGTGACAGCCAGGTAATTCTTGGTAAGGTGAAGTTCATGCAGTTGAGCTCAGGCATAGTCTTCATCACTTTATATACTTGGCCATTAAGTAAGCACTATTCCTTCTCTCTTTGCTTTATAAAGGCAACATTTTTAGCAGAGGTTGAATCTCCCCTGGGGTTCAACTGCCTATAAGACAACCCACTTCTCTATAAACCAAGCTCCAGCTAAGAAGCACTGTCACATCACAGCTTCAACTGGGTAACACCAAATCCTGGAGACTGATAATGCTATCTTTTCCTTTTTCTCTCCAGGCTAAGGCACAGTGGGAGCTTGCTTCTGTTTTTTTAAGTTGCCACATGTCTTCAAGCAACAATTTCTGATAATTATAATCAGAAGCTGATTGCAATAGGGGTGCCTGAGTGGCTCAGTTGGTTAAGTGTCAGACTTTGGCTGGGGTCATGATCTCATTGCTCCTGAGTTCAAGCCCCTGTCAGGCTCTGTGCTGACAACTAACAGCTCAGATCTCAGAGCCTGGAGTCTGCTTCAGATTCTGTCTCTATCTCTCTGCCCCTTTCCCACTCAAACTTGGTCTCTCTCTCTCTCTCTCTCTCTGTCTCTCTGTCTCTCTGTCTCTCTCTCTCTCAATTATAAATAAACATTAAAAAATTAAAAAAAAAAAGAAATTAATTGCAATATGCCCAAGTCTACCTTGGGACCATTTCCCTAGTCCATGGTGATTGATTCAGAAAACCAAAGTTATTACTCATGTGATCTTTATGATATCACATGAGATTTACAAGCTTTGATAAAATCTGTCTCAGGTGGTCCTCAATTCTGCAGGTTGAGTACCAAAGTATATTATCTTAGTAGTCATCCAATATGAGCAAGAACCAGTCATACTACCCAAAGTATCATTTTCTTTTACAATGAGTGCTATTTCAACAGAAGTCTTATGTCTAAGGAAAGAAATGTACATAAAAACTGCTTCTTCTGAAAAATTTGTTTAAGGAGAGTGTTCGTCAAGAAACTTGTAATTTCACCCTTATTACTTTTGCAATTTCAACTTAGTTTTATAAGAAGTTGTAGATAGCGAATTTATACAAATTTCCTGCCTACCTGTAAAACGTTGTATCATTAATTGCCTCTTGATTATATTTTTCATATATATTCATTAATAAATGATATATGCATGAAAATGCATACATATGTGTGTATAATTTTATTTCCCCTATATGTAATAAGACTGACATTTTAATAATAACTATGCTCCTTCTGAGTTAGATAATTTACACTTACATATGTGTAGCCTCAACTATTTTGTAGAAAAATGATATAAGGAATATATTATTATTATTAATCTATTACCTAAGACATTAAAATACTTAGATATGGGTTATTTTATTTACCTAGTTATAGATGCTGTATGATATACAAGATATTTTATTTTCTAATTTGGAAGCTAATATTAAGAGGGCAGGAACTGTCACTCAATGTATAAAGGGTTTTGCCTTAAATTATATTGTTATGCCCTATTATGTCAACTTCTTTGGATAAGGAACCATGGGAAATACCAAAGTTCAATATTAAAGAACTAATTAATTATTATTTCAAATGTACAATGTAACAGAGATGTACCAGTACTTATATTCTGCCCAAGGCATTTTTCAAGTATTGAAATTCATGCTTCTTTAAAAAACAAAAGTTGAAAGATAACTTTGGATAAAATAACACTGGGGCAGAAGGAAGAATAGAACATTATCCTTGATATAAAGAGTTGTTTGGAAGACAGCAGTAAAGGAAGGCTGCTTTTGATAGGACTGCAATACGCTAAGACATATTTTGCAAAACCACCTTGAATCTTCTCAAATTCCTCTTTAAGAACAAACAACAGGGTGCGTGGGTGGCTCAGTGGGTTAATCTCAAGTCATGATCTCACAGTTCATGAGTCTGAGCCCCACATCGGGCTCTCTGTTGTCAGCTGGGAGCCTGGAGCCTGCTTTGGATTCTGTGTCTCCTGTTCTCTCTACCCCTCCCCCCACTCTCTCTTTCTCTCTCAAAAATAAATAAACAATAAAAAAACACAAACAAGATATAAAATGGGAGGAACCAAAACAGTCAAGACATGGAAATAATTTGTCATATACATTGACAAATACATCCTTCATGAGAACATATTTCCCAAATTATGAGAATTATTATTTTGAGACAAGTATTTAAGAACAAGTAATAATTTGTTTAATATCAAACTTTTTATTTGTTTCCCAGGTCCAAAAATTATTATGATGAATTTGTTTATCTTTGTTTGCATGAACAAATACACCTACTATTAAAGACTGCTAAGTTTGATTGAATTACATGGGTAGTCTATGGAGAATTACCTATGTCTTCCTAAAATTAGGCAAAAAAAAAAAAGTCATTGCATTTTATTCTTTAACATTTTTTAATTAGTCACAAAAAATAAGTTATTTGCTTTAAATTAAATAAAGTATGATAAAAAATTGTATTGTTTTAAATTATATGACAAAATACTTGTCTGTTGTTACTTATGTAGAAAACAGATTTTAATGAGAATATTTTATTTTATGCAATTTCACATAGTTATTGTCTATTGAGACATCAGTGCTTTAAAATAAACGCACTTAAATATTTTATTTATATTAAAACAAAATAAAACGCAAATCCAGGAACATAAAAATTATGGTCTTTATAGGTTAATATTGAATAATGCTTTGGAATTCATAGCAAACTTGATGAATGAGAAAGTGTCATGTGATGATTTAATTTTTTCTTAAAGAAAAGGACAGAAAATAAATAGAAGGTACATGCGGTGACCTGTTCATTTATTAAGAGCTTCCATTTATTACACACATATTATAGGACTGATACTCTGCTATGCAATTTTTTCAACTTCTTGATTATAAATAATTTCAAATTTACAGAAAGTTTTCAGGAATTATGCAATCATACCCTTTCCCCAGACTCATCAACTGTCTATGTTTTGCCTAATTTGCTTTCTGTTTCTTCTCTTCTCTCCTACTCCAGGGTGAGAGAATAGTAAAGTCTGAAAGCTGATGTTGTTTACTTCTTTATTCAAATAAATTGGCAACTTTTCCCTTCAAAATGTTTATTTGGAATGTTTAATACAGTTGAAACGCATGGGAAGGTTATGCATTCAATGATTCTTTCGGTCAATGACTACTAATAGATACAGAGTACTGTACCAGAATCTAGATATACAATGGTAAGCAGAAATGGACATGGTCCCTGATCTCATTGAACCTAAATTCCAGTGAAAATGACAGGCATCAGAAAATGACCACACAAATTTCTATAAAACTTCCAACCATCATAAGTGCTAAATTACAAGCCACCATTATATGAGGAAATGATGTTTGTACTGAAATCCAAAAGAAGGAGGTGTCTGCTGTCTAGAGAGTATGAGACAAACAACACTGCATGTGTGGAGGGGCAGGGCAGGAGGGAGCCCCTCAGGATCCCTCAGCAGGTTAGCAGCTCGATGTGTAAAGGGGAATGGCAAAAATGGCAGGAGGTGAGGTTTCAAGAGGACACACAGGGCAGATGTGGGACTTAATTACTCATGCGATGGAAAGCTGTCTCTATTTTTTAAAGGATAAAGTAATGAAAGCTTTTAATTAAGGCTGTATCATAATCACATTTATGTTTTTAATTATTATTTTGGCTCCAATAATGATAATAGACTGCTGAAAATAATAAGATGGTTATAGGTAGGTGAATTAAAAAGTATTTCAGAAGTTCACTCTGGATAACGGTGATTTTGGTAAAAAAACCAAAGCACTACATGGATTTAAGATATGCTTATGAGGCCAATAAAATATGCTGTGGTGATGGACTTAATAGGACTCTCCCTGTTATTCAAGTTTGTCTAGAATTTTTTCAACGACACATTATTGAACACCCCTTATGTGGCAGAGTTGAACTGCAGTCCTGAGTGAGATGAATTCTGTTTTCAAAGACTGAACAGTCTAGGAGACCAAACAGAAATGGCTAGTATATATATAAATGCAGCTAAATCAGCTTTCTCTTCAATAGTTGTAGATAGTCCCAAATTAGCAATTAATTATGTTGACATCTAGAAATGTAGATATTTATAAGAACTAATCCAAAACCTACCCATATGTATCAAGTTTAAAACCTTAGTTGTTAGGTGCCTTATTTCCAGCAACACTCCAGTTGGGAACATTTGCTAATATTTCTCATTTAGCTAAGGTGATAAAGCATCTTCAAGCTCTGCGGGGCCAGAGGTATGTAACTCATAGAGATTGCTCCAGTGTTTGTGAAAACACCTTACACTCTCACTATGAACTCTTCCCAGTAAGTAGATAAATAAGAATTCAGCAAGCAATCTAGACCCATTATCTCATCTCTCTTCTGTTCCATCAAAACTACACTTTGCAGTTTGGGCACTGAGCCAGAAGCCTATAAGATATCTATTACAGACTGTGCTTAGCCTCTTTATGACACTCTAAATCAGGCCCTTCAAATGAGAAACATCATTGTCATAATATTCAAACTTACTGTTGAGGGCAAGCAGACTCTAGCACTTTAGAAATAGTGAATGCAAAAAACAGAAAGCAATTCATACTAAATTAAAAAAGGAATTCACAGGAAGGATTTTGGATCTCACCACAGACTGACATAGTGACAGCAAAGCTCCAGAGGGTCATGGAGCAGGAAGTAGAATACAGCATTTGCCTATTGAGGACAGCCTCATGAGCATGACGCTGTCGGCAATGAGAACAACAGTGCAGCCACCATGCCACCACTAGATCTGCTCTTCAGGCAGAACTGACCAAGACTGACAAGTGTCCACTATGGGAGGCTGCCTGCAATCTTAATGGCCCAGAGTGGCCAGAATCCTTAGAATGCCAGTGCCTAGATATATTTTGTTGAATTTCAGGGCTTGATTTTAGACTTCACACAAATTCTAGATATCTGTGGAAAGTTGCGTAGATACAGGGGAAGAACACTCACTAACCAAGTCAGGAATGACAATGTGTGCCCTGGGGTTACTTTGGAAGCTGTGTGGAAGATGTCACAAGCTAGCAGCACTGGCTTTGCCACCAAGCAGCATGTGGTTCCAATCCAGCCCATCACTTCCTAATCATGTTGTCTTGAGAAAGTTCCTTGGCTTCTATTCTCAGTGCCCTCACGAGTAAATTGGAGATGGAGCAATGAGAAGATAAAATAGACTATATGCACTAAAGTCTTAGCTCAAGGTTGGGAAATTCTAAGTGCTAAATTAGTCATTTTTTTGTTGTTTTACTAATACCGTAGTCATTGTCAACATCATGTCATACAACATGAGAACAATGACTTAGAAATTCACTTAGGGGATTAAATTATACATCAGAAAAAAATTGGCAGTAGTTCATCTGATAAAAGAGTAACACCTGTGCAAGGAAAGTTATTTGTAATTACAAAAAAATATAAATTTCCTGATAGAAAAAATCTACATAAGTAGAAAACAGCTACTTATGTCAAAAGGACAAAGATCTAGGGGCACCTGGGTGGCTCAGTCAGTTAAGCATCTAACTCTTGATCTCAGCTCAGGTCTTGATCTCAAGGTTGTGAGTTTGAGCCTCACATTGGGCTCTGTCTTGGGTATGAAGCTTACTTTTAAAAAAGGACAAAGATTTAGTTGTCTAGAAATTTAAGAATTTTCTTTCAGATCTTCTGGAGAAATAGATTTCAGAAGGCATATTAAGATGTTTGTTAGAAACTTAGGACTTTTCATTTATGAATTCCTTCCTTCATATGGTACATGTGGGTGCAATGGAGTCATGGGTGTTACATTACATTGGTTAAGAATTTGAAATCTGAAGTCAGACTGCCTGCTTCAAAGCTATACTTTAGCTATCTAGCTGTTTAATATTTTAAAGCACATCTCCCAGAGTTTTTTTTTTACAATTAAACTATTATTTTTTACTTTAGAAAGAGAGAGAGAGAGAGCATGCACGAGTGGGGGAGTGGGGAGAGAGAGAGAGAGAGAGAGAGAGAGAGAGAGAGAGAATGTTAAGCAGGCTCCACACTCAGCAAAGAGCCCAATGCAGGGCTCAATCCCACAACCCTGGGATCATGACCTGAGCTGAAATCAAGAGTTGAAAACTCAACAGACTGAGCTACCCATGCACCCCTACCTTCCCTCACTAAAAAAAAAAAAAAAAAATGACGGAATAGTTGGGAATAAAATTGAATAAATGAGATTATGAAGAGAAGTTTTGTTCTCTTCTCTGTTTCATAAAGTGATGTTTAATAAATTGTGGCTTTATGATGAGTAATATTATTCTGTCCATGTGAGGATAGTATCAACAAAAAAAACTGTATTTGTTTCAATATCTACACTAGAATTAATTTTATTAGATGAAATCCCTCTACTGCTTTCATAATTTATCCTGTGTCATTTCCCCACCACTCCCCCCACCCCAAATTCAAGTCTTGAAATAAATTCAGATTATTTACAGGTTCTTATTAGGATTTGTTTATTCAGACAATCCTTTCTTAAAATGAGAGAAATCTTTCTAAGAAATAGTAATTAAACAAACAGGTTCACAGAGCATTTAAAGTGTAGCATGCTCAACTGGGCCAGAGATTACATTATAATTTATCTCTCTTTGGCTTAGGGTTGTGTCTTTCTTCTTTTTCATTCTGCATAGTCTTTTTTTTTTTCTGTTCTGCTTACATATGGCCCATCATAACTGTCCAAAAGATAGTGTATTTAACCCTAAAACTGGCACATGTATTCAGTCTTCAGATTTTTTACTAGGCAAGCAAGTCACAGACCTCATCAACTTTGTTATGTTGATTGGGCAGGTGTAATTTTATGCTTGCCCAAAAAAGATAAAGTAGAACAAAGTCAGTGAATATAAATGGCTAATTTAGTTCCAGCCACGCATATAGTAAGTACAAACTTGAGAATCAATTCTAGGTCCTTAAAACTTAAAATCAGAGCCTTCTCATTATCTCACCTTGTTCATAATGATGGTGGTGGTGAGGATGTAGGTCAACAGTAAATAGTTTGTTCAGAGATGTCTAGTTGGATGAAATAAATGCTATTTTTTAGTGAGAAGAAGTGGACAAAGGTTTTTTATCCTACAAAAATATTTGAACATTCTATTATAACTAAATATATGAAATGTTGACTACATGACTGCTATCTGACAAAAAAAAATGTTTTCTAATGACACATTTCAACATATAACTTAAATGATAGCTACAGATTTTGAACCTTTTAAAATCTTATTTGGAAACAAATTTTTTCTTTCTTTTTTTTTTAAAGAGCAAATAGTTATTTAAACTGTGGAAAACTGCTGTTTCACCCATTTAAAACTATAAGACGATGTGACTGTTTTTTAACACTCTGTCATTTAATTTTAACAGAATAGTAACTGGATTTATAATATTTTTATGCACAGTATATTCTAGTAATTCAAAGAAAAGTTACGTATGGAACTTAGCTCCAAAATTTAAAAAGGCAAACTGGTATAGGCATTTTATCCTGCGTTTTTTTTAGTCTTTCATTTGTGTTCATTCATTATTTCTCTCCTTAAATAATTTATTTTGAAATCTCAGAAGATATTACAAGTGAATCCAAATTATATTTTCTTTAAAAATGAATTTATATTACCAACAGAATAATCAATTATCTATTGATTTTGATCTCTCATTCTCTTGCATTATTTATAATATAAATTTGTTTTCATTTCAACTCGGAATTTTATATTCTCACAAATCTTATCTACAAAACAAGCTTGCAAAGTGAGACATAGAAAGAGTGGCATTTTATGTACCAACTGATTACCAATTATTTGCCAATTGCATTAATAAAATTGAAAACTTGCACGTACAGACTAATCAGCCAGTTATCTTAGGGCAAGCCATGCCTCTCTTCTGTGGTTCAACAAAAAGTTCAAATACAAAGCAACATATTATGAATATTAGCTAGTGAATTAAAAGTCTATGGGCAAATATTTGCAGTAACAAATAGTAGTAACAATATGGTAAGTGTAACAAATCCCCAGGTACTATAGATATCCATGCTGCTGAGGTAACATAACTAATAGTGAATGTTCTTTTTTTTTAACATTTACATAAATAATAGTAAATTCATTCTGAACCAGCTTCTCATTTATCTATGAGTATCATCTCTTTGATCTTGCTCATTCAGTGATCCAGAAGTGCTAGAGAATGGAAACCAATCATTATTCATTTTTTCCATGGCAATTTTATTGAGTTCTCATATGTAACATATTCCTGACCCATCTTAGAAAATTTGATTGGGAACTTTATTCACTTTTACTTTTAGGACACATGATTCCTCATGAGGACTTGTAGAGCTGAATAGAAGTTCAATTTTCTAATCAGTGTTACAGTCAAATTCTTAGTCTATTGTCTTTGCCTTCCCTTCTATATTTCCCTGTATAGTTTTTACCTTTATTGGTACTGACTACCAATAATTAGAACTACCCCATCCTACAGATGTTAATTCCTTCATCCATTAAGCCATCAAGTAATATAAGAGGAGAGGAAGAAAAGAAGGAAGGTAGGAAGGAAGGAAAAAAAAGAAGAAAGGAAGAAAAACAAGAGCTCCTAATTATGTATTTGACATTGTCATCCGTCAGTATATAACCTCCAAGTCTCTCACTCATGCAAACATCCAGACATTATTTAGGGAAA
Source organism: Puma concolor (assembly GCF_028749965.1). Classification (NCBI taxonomy): domain Eukaryota; kingdom Metazoa; phylum Chordata; class Mammalia; order Carnivora; family Felidae; genus Puma; species Puma concolor. The sequence continues at coordinate 89,725,252 of NC_141674.1, forward strand.
GCTCTATGGAGAAATTGATTCTATTAATCACTTAAATGGCTATTTCAGGACATAGTATTTTATTTTATTTTATTTTATTTTATTTTATTTTATTTTATTATTTTTTAATGTTTATTTATTTTTAAGAGCAAGAGAGAGAGAGAAGGTGGGGAAGGGGCAGAGAGAGAGAGAGAGAGGGAGACAGAATCCGAAGCAGGCTCTGGGCTCTGAGCTGTCAGCACAGAGTCCGACTGGGACTCAAACCCATGAAATGTGAGATCACGACCTGAGCGGAAGTAGGACGCCTAATCTACTGAGCCACCCAGGCACCCCAGGACACAATATTTTAAGTGAAATAAGTTAAAACATATTGATAGTGATAGAGAATTTGAAGTAAAAATATAGCATTCAAGTTCGAATTCTGATTCTTCTATATCATCAACTAAGTTGTCCTGAGTAAATGACCCACCTGAACACTGATTTCCTCATAAGTGAATAATAATGCCAATGATCTTATATTTAAATGTTTAATTCAGTGATTAATTTAAATAAAATTTTCATCTCAAAACACTAAAATTTAAAGCAAAATGTAAATATGGTGATATTTTATTAAATAAGTCTGAAAGTATCAGTAGGTTGAGAGCAGTTAATGTAACCAAACAAAAACTGAAGAAACAACACTCCATCGTTGTTGGTTAAAATGTATTATATATGAAACCCTGATTTATAGAAGAAACTTGGCAAAATAAGGGAGAACCTGAAGAATCTTAAAACTTCTATGCTACACCCAGTTCCATTCGATGAGCAATTCTGTAAAAACAATAGGCCCAAATGGATGGAACCAATACGACAATCTCCTTCCTCCAAAGTAAATGACAAGTAGAATGAAATGTTGAGCAAATGGAGAAAGCACTGGATAATTAGGTCTGACATTCACTAACACCTTTAACTCAATAATCCTCAATAATTTATTGCTCCTTGGAAATACAGACAAATATATCAAGTAGAAGAGATATTTTGAGAAACTCTGGATATGGAAGAGTTACTACAGAATGTAAAATAGTGGTACAGCTAGATACCAAGGAAGAACACTTAGCTATATGCTTTCCAGTATATTGAATGGCCTCAAACTGAGCATAGCTCCCCTGGATCTTCTCAAGGAAAGCAGTCGCTGGCAATTCCTGGAGAATGGCTGCTGTATAACTGAATACCTCCAAGTTTTGAACAATACACTGCAACCTAGTGCAGCGGACATCAGTATTTTATTAGTTTCAGGTGTACAACATTATGGTTCAACAGTCCCATGTATTACTCAGTGCACATTGAGATAAGTGTGCTCTTAATCCCCTTCACCCACTTTCTTGTACTTTGAATGGATCCTTTGCTGATGCATAATATTGTAACACAATGAAGAAGTTTCTGAAAACATTGGTTCACTGAGAAATGCAGATTTTTCAAAAGGTAACACATTTTATTATATGATGTCAAGATACCAAATAAGCAATGTCATCAACTATTTCTGTGGGCATTGGGAGACTGTCAACCTGAAGGGGTAGACAGAAATTTTCCAAATTCTAATTTTCTCTTGTGTCTTAGTTTGGGCTGCCATAGCAAAGTAGCACAGACTGGGTGGTTTATAAACAACACATATGTGTTTTCTCAAAGTTCTGGAGACTGGAAGCCTGAAATCAGGTTGCTAGGCATCACGGTCAAGTTCTGGTGGGAAACTGACCACAGACTTCTTGTATCTTCACGTGGAGAGAGTAATAAACTCTCTGACAGTTGTAAAGGCACTGATTACATTTAGAAGGGTTCCACCATGGGCGCCTGGGTGGCGCAGTCGGTTAAGCGTCCGACTTCAGCCAGGTCACGATCTCGCGGTCCGTGAGTTTGAGCCCCGCGTCGGGCTCTGGGCTGATGGCTCAGACCCTGGAGCCTGTTTCCGATTCTGTGTCTCCCTCTCTCTCTGCCCCTCGCCCGTTCATGCTCTGTCTCTCTCTGTCCCAAAAATAAATAAACGTTGAAAAAAAAAATTAAAAAAAAAAAAGGGTTCCACCCTAATGATATCATCTGTTCCTAATTATTTCCCAAAGGCCCATCTCCTAATAACATCACATTGAGGGGTAGGATTCCAACATATGGATTTGGAGAGAGACACAAAAATTCAGTCCATAACATCTTGAAAACACAAATATTATAACTGGTGACCACCACTCTTTGTTCTCCTTGAAGTGGTAGGCTTACTTCATTCATTTTCAAGAAAATATATGATAGATACTCAAGTCTGAGTAATTATTTGTCTGTCAGTCATTATTTCAAGTAAAAGGAACGGTCTGTGAAAAAGCTTCAAATTCAGGTTGCAACTCAATTGCACAAGAAATCTTTCCTTCAAAATAATTATTATGAGTTAGAATACAACACATTGTTTTATAAATAATTTCTCCACTTTGTCAATTAAAAAAAATAATGTTTATTCATTTTGAGGCAGAGAGAGACAGAGAGTGAGTGGGGGAGGGGAATAGAGAGATGGAGACACAGAATCTGAAGCAAGCTCCAGGCTCTTAGCTGCCAGCACAGAACCCAACATGGGGCTTGAACTCACAAACTGTGAGATCATGACTTGAGCCGAAGTTGGCTGCTCAACTGACTGAGCCACCCAGGAGCCCCTGTCAATTTTTTTTAATTATGAACTCAGAGCTTGAGATTTAATAACATTGATAATGATTACTGCTTTTCAAGGACATTTTCAAGTGAAACTGGAATTTTTTTTTAGTTAAGAAAGTGTAGATAAGGGAGAATGGGAAGTGAGCACCAATGGGTATGGGGTTTCTTTTGGGGATAATGAAAATGTTCTATAGTTAGATATTGGTGATGGTAGCCCACCTTCATGAATATACTAAAAACCATTTAATTGTGCACTTATGGTATATTGATTATATCTCATAGCTGTTAAAAAAAAGAGTTGCTATAGAGAGTACTATACTGTAGTGTAGTATATACTATAGGGTACTATAGAGAGTACCATGTACTTAGTATGATAGTTTGCTGTTGCCACTACTTTGATTTATGCTGTGGCACTAGTGGTTTTACACATCATTGCTTTTGCACCGCCATTGCAAATGGCAATACAGTGAAGAAGGGAAATGAAATCCCAGTATTGGTATGGCAATTGTTTTAAATTTGCAGACTCCCTGAAAGCCTACCTGGGACCATTGGTACTCCATAGACCACATTGTAAGAACTGCTGGCCTAATGGGAGTTCACTTCCAAATAAAAGTTTTCTAAATGGGTCAACAGAAAGGATCAAATAGCTCATCCAGATATGATAGTTAAAGGAATTTGAAAGAGAAGAGCAGAAGGGAAAACAGAGGTAAGACAATAAACAGAGGACATGAGAGAGTGACGGCATAACAGAGAGAGGAGACTAGAGTGCAGAAAGTTGGTGACGGACAGATGCAGAGAGAGGCAGAGAGGAAAGGAACTGAGTCAGTGTGATGTCAGGTCACCAACAGGGAATGTTAGTGTTAGTACTGATGTTATGGATTTCTATAAACCTAAACTATTAAATCACTAAGAAAAATATCTTAGTTCCCTAATTAGTCTTACAAGTAAGTAGTATTTAGTTACAAATAGTCCTATAACAGATCTTCATCACCTGAGGTAACATTTATTTACATGTTTCTATTTTTTGAAACAAAAATTTTGATGAAATAAGCATTGGTCATTATAGCAAACTGTAATTATTCCTTTATATGATATTTATCAGAAAGGAAATCTATGGTATCAGTGGGAACTTCATCAGGTTCCATTAAGGAACCAAATGGATCAAGACCATGATTCAGAAAGATATGCATGGGTCAGCCAAAGAAAGAGAACACAAACTTGGAGGTTGGTTACAGATACATAACAACAACAACGATAGTAATAATAATCATATGAACAAAATATGTTCTTTCGCTTTTTTTCTTATTGAAACAAGAGTGAAAAAAAATAAGATCATGTTTGGAGACCAAATATACAGAGCAAAGATCTCAAAAAAGGCCAGCAGTCACACGTCATTCTTAATTGTCTTTACCAAAGGATAACTTGCTGCATATATGAAAAATACAATAAACCGTAATCACTGGCAAGATCAACTAATTACTCTTCGGGGAGAAAAGTAGGAAGAGCTCAAAAGGAAATTTCACAGAGATTTTGAAAGATTGACTTGGGGTTTTAGGTAGGATCAATTTTATTATGTTTCATTGCTCAGGAAATGCTTACATATTGCAAAACTTTCGAACCTCTCACTAGCATGTTCATGCATGATATAAACTATATGTTTATGCATTTTAGTAGCCACTGATATCCTTTTGTGGCTTTTTCTGTGTGGGGAGCAATGGCAGGGGCCAAGTTTCTCAAAGAAGTGGTTTTAGGAAATCCATCGAATTGTTTTTTTAGGGTTATGCCATATCTTGACGTTTAAGAAAATTTAAACCCACCCAGACATGTAGGTTAAGGAAGTGAGTCAAAAGTTGCAAAATATTTGTACATCATGATTCATTACTTAGACACATTATAGTCAGCACTGACTATAAGAAAGATAGAGGTTATTTCTTTTCTTTTGGTTCAGTTAAAAATACAGCATAATATTTTCTTGGAAATGAAAGGAAAATGGTCAAAGTTCAAATTAAGGTCATACTGGCCAACACAGTTTTGAAAAAGAGTAATGATAGTGGTTTACCTTCCAGATATTAAAATAGTAATTATGTTTTTTGCTGCGTATTTATTTTATGATATAGTTTTTGTCTCCTCGGTTCTATAAGTATGATATATTTCATAATTAAAATGAAAAATAGAGTGTTAACATTAAAAGTATATATAAACCAATGGTTCAGAACAGTTTAGATTGAGATTACACAAAAATTCAGTATTGGATAAAGGTAGTATCATAATTGTTAATGAGATATATTATTATTCAATACCTGTCACTCACACAACTGGGTAAATACTTAAGGAAGCATATAATTTGACATTTACTCCCAGAAAATTTCTAAAAGGATAAGCAAATTGTATGTGAACAGACACCAACAATAACTATCTTCATTTATATATACAGTATACAATCCAATTAAATGTGCATCTCAGAAGCTAAAGAAGTTACATGAAGAAGCTACATGAGAAGTGGTTCTATCTGAGGATCTGAGAATGGATTCCCAATATTGGGGGGAGCTTGCCGCAGTCTTCTGCTATCTAAAGGTGATTTTTGAATTTTCTTCCTATTATGGAATAATTCCTTTTTGTTTGAGACATTTCTGTATTGAAATTCCACAGTAAAAAAAAAAAAAAAAAAAAACCCAGAAAACAAAAACAAAAAAACCTCTGTTTTAGAGTGGAAAGGTTCAAAAAAAGGGAAAACACATCTTTTATGCCTAATAATATAAATGGTTCTGGCTAAGGAAACATGGTTCTGGCTAAGGAAAATTTGTATAAATGGTTATAAATTTGTATAAATGGTTATTTGTATAAATGGTTATAAATATAAATGGTTCTGGCTAAGGAAAATTTGTTAACAAGGAATATGAACTTAAATAGTGAAGGGAAGGGAAAAAATGTATATATTTAATTCTCACTGAGCCTAAAAATACTGGAACAGGTATTAGATTTTTGGAAGTTAATATATGGTCAAGATAAACCTGTGTTTTAAAATAACAGCAAAGACAGGGACAAGAAAAATATTAAGTGACAAACACTGTGGAGGAAGCTAATATTAAAGACCCTGGCAATAGTCACGTCCATAGGTATGATTCAATTTTATTTCTGCTTTGTCATGTTTTCTTTTTTTTTTTTTTAAGTGTATTTATGTTGAGAAAGAGAAAGAGAGAGGGAACATGCATGAGCAAGGGAGGAACAGAGAGGGAGAGAGGGAGAGAACCCCAAGCAGGTTCTTTATGTCAGTGAGGAGCCCAATGCAGGACTTGAATTCTTGAACCATGATGTCATGACCTAAGCCAAAATCAAGAGTCAGACACTTAACTGACTTATCCGCCCAGGTGCCCCTGTCATGTTTTCTGTTATATACAAATCACTGTAAGTCATTTTGAACCTTAATATTCAATTTATTTTTTTTATCTGGAGGATTAACAAGGGCCTAATTGACATATGGGAAAAAAAGTGTATAGAAGTGGGCAGCATCAGCCACGGGTCTGATACAAATACAAGATGTGAGGTGTTGTCTTTCCACAGAACACAGAATTGCCTTTTATAAAGATTTAATCTTTATAGATTAAGATTTATAATATATAAATATATATTTATATTAATAAATTTATAATTTATAAATTTATTATATAAATTACATAAATTTTATATAAATTATATAATATATTATATTATAATCTAGAAAGAACTAAATAACAAACAAAGAAGATGAATTTATGAAACCTGTAACCATTTCTTCTGACTGGAAGAAAAACCACAGGAAAAGAATTGATAGAATATAGCCTTTCCTGTCCTCGAATAACATGGAGTCTGTTTTTACTGCATTTGATCTTTAAAGGGAGTGAATACCCTTTTTTGGTAAAATATAGTAAGTGATGTCAGGCTGAAATGCCTGCTGCCATAGCTAAAAAAAAAAAAAGCTAAATTAATTATAAAGATTGTATTATGAAAGGCAGCAGGAAGCATCATGTAAACAATGAGGTGCAGATGATCAAAACTCTGGAGAGGAAAGAATCATTTTGATGGAAGCTGATAACATCCAGCTAGTTGTTCATTCTGCCCCTTCTTGGACATATGTCAGTTTTTACCAAGGAACGTTTACTAAGTTTATGGTCTATTTTGGGAGACAGGAAAGCTAGAACAAACGTGTCCAAAAGGCAGATTAAAATCTTTCACAGACTGATACTTAGATACAAAGACCTGGTAGGGAAGGTGCTGCCTCCAAAACATGCCCGTTTTCTGACCTAAAAATTGAAACTACATAAGGCTAAGGGCTAAAGAGCTGAGGTGGAAACATTAGGCATCCCCTATGCTGAGGAGGTAACTCCCTGAATTAAAGGCCTCACTGGGAAAATCTGAGAAACAAGGCTCAGATGAGAGAAACAGACTTTGCTAAAAAAGCATCTCAGCCCTAATGCAGCCCAATCACTCTCAGGATCAAGGATTTGCTTCCATATTATCGTTCTGTCGGAGAAAGGGGGACTATTTCTCATGGAACAGAACATCATCTGGAGTCTCTACATAATGTTAACATACCGTAAAACACATTTTATGTCTGTGTTAACACGCATGTTATACATGTTAGAATAAAACTGTAAATTACTATACATACAAAGAGGACAGACTATATGACCAGTAATCAAGGAAAAAATCCAAGGACACAAGATGCAAATCTAGATAGCATCCAGGTGTTAGAGTTGACAGACAAAGACATAAAAGTTACCATTAACACACACATTCAAGAAAATAGGGTAGACCAGAAAATAGACAAAAACATGGGGAAGTTTGCCATTGAACTACCATCGATAAAAACAGAACTAATGTGTATCCTAGAAATGTTTGAAAAAAAACATTAAAAAATAAACATTATATTTGAAACTAGGAAATCAATGTATTTTTAACAGTATATTAGCCACAGAAGAAATAAAGAGGGACATGGGAGACAGATCAATAAAAAAAATATCCAAAGGAGACCACGAGGAAAAATACCATTTACTAAAGGATGTGTGTGGGAAAAATGTGAGACACACATTATATGTGCACTCTTCACTATGTATGTTATATTTAAGTAAAACTGCTTTTTATTTACTTAAAAGTAATTTTTTTCTGGCTGGTTTTCTTCTTTAATACTCCACATATTCTTTGAGGATATTTTATCAATTAAAAAAACTACACTGACTTTGTAACTAATTGATTGTAACTTATTGTAACTTATGAATTATTTTATAAAGGACTGTCATTTTTACAAGCCCCATCCAGACACTTATCACATCACAATTATATCACGTCATTTATTCATTCTTTATATATTCTCATTTAACTTCCGTATACTGTAACATTTTTATTATTCTCCTGGAGATTTCTAACTAAGCTTAATTTTGAGTATATTTTAATTATTCTTGTAACTATTTTGAATATAATATTTTATACTGTTTTTCTCAAGGGGTTTTCATGATAGTTAGAAAAGAGAAGCTATTGGTTGCAATGTATTTATTTTGTTTTCTTATTACTATACCCCAGGTAGAAAAGTCAGGTAATATGTACATCTTAAGAATTCATATCTGTCATTTTCATATTGATATCTTTAATTTTAAATTCTTTTCAAATCATGTATGGTGGAAAATGATAGTTGTTAGCAAGTGTCACTGACTTACCCCTCGTTCACTAGTATTACTACCAAAGTAGTGATTCTTCCCAAGAGTGTTTTCATAGCACATATGATGGAACTGCCTTCAGGAATAAACATAACCTGTGCCTAATGACATACATAGAATGAAAATTCAGTAAATATCTTTAAATATGGATGAACAGATAGGCAAAATTATTCTCTTGTGTTATAAGAGCTTTTCACTTTCACTATTTTGAATCTTCTTTTCCTAAACTGAAAGAACTTTATCTTCTTTTTTTCCCCCCATATATCATACATATCCCAGATTATACATCATATTATATGACTATCACACAAATCAATCACCTATTAGATCATAATACTTCTGAAGAATTTGGAATATTCAAAATCCAATATATGGTTCCCCACTCTTATTCCCTTTGATAAATGTGAGGCCATATAGTCTATACAAGTTAATTTGTATTTGAGACAAAGGGTCTACATCTATAAGGATTCTATAAGGTTTTTCTGTATTTCAGTGTATTGACAACAATATTATTTTATAAATGTAGAAATGTTTCACCCAGTTGTGGGTATCTATATATCTACATCTGTCTCTACCTATCCATGTGAATTGTGATAATTTCACTAAGAGTTAATTTTTTTTTTTTTGTAAATTGGCTCCCATTTATATGTAGTTTCTGTCAGAAAATTCCCACATAATTTATTTGTAAAAGGACTCTATGACAATGATATTTATATACTATGCTATAATATGAAACATGCCTATTAAGTATATACTTACTACTGCTAACATCCATAGGCATTTTCTTATTTATATCCTGAGATGCTAAATGGTCCAAGTTTTTCTTTTCAAGTCAGACCACACAATGAATAGGAACCCAACTATTTTTTTTAATGTTTTGTGTGTTTGTTTGTTTGTTTGTTTGTTTTTGAGAGAGAGAATCTCAAGCAGGCTCCCCCCTTTCAGTGCAGAGCTGGATGTGGGGCTCCATCTCATGAACCATGCGATCATGACCTGAGCTGAAACCAAGAGTTGGACGCTTAAATGACTGGGCTACCCAGGCGCCCTGGGACCCAACTACTAACTGTAGCTAGAGGTACTGTGTGGTGAAAAAAAATAAAACAAAGGATAACAACCTACAGCTGTGCTTGTAAAGATAGAAAACAAAAATAATATTTATAGGAAACACCTATTGCATGCATCAGTCTGTCTTCTACACACACACACATACATACACACACACATTTAGTATATTTAAACTTATGACATAAATACAATTGCTATCCATATGTTAGAAATGAAGAAAGTGAAGCACAGAAAAATTAAGGAACTTTATTAAGGTTATACAGTATTTTCAACAATGTTACACAGTGGTAAAAAGTATAGTTATGATTTAAACCCAAGTGTATATTGCATAATCCCTCATTTTAACCAACATGTTGAATCTTCTGTTTCTTCTTAAGGAGAAACTAAGAATATATAGACATCATGACCTATATTTCTAATTCATCATGTTTATAAAACATATAGCACCATGTTTAACATGTACACTCAACTAATGCTCCCTTCACCTTTATCTCTATTATATGAAAAAGTAGTATCTGCTCCGTGTTCAGATACACTTTCTTTAAGTTAACAGTACCATGTACGCTAGACTATCCAACAAAAATCTTAGTGGACATATTAAAAACTTTGCAAGTGATTGATTCTTAACCTCAGTGGAGTAATATGAGAGAATGATCACAGCTATTTGCCCAGGATGTCTAAGTTTGCAATTGTTACTGCTATGATTATTAATAGCACTCATTCCTTGCTCAAAAATGTATTGCAATTTGTAGGATAAATTTTATGGCAACCCTACATATGAATTATATACCCAGTATTGTTGACTGAATTGTGTTTTCCCATAAGCCCCATTGTGATGGTATTTGGAAATGGAGTCTTTGGGAGGTAATGAGATTTAGATGAGCTCATTGAAGGTGGAGTCCTCACAAGAAGAGACACCAGGGCCTTGTAGGAGGCTCAGTTGGTTGAGCTTCTGACTTTGGCTCAAGTCATGATATCACTTTTTGTGAGTTCAAGCCCCACATCGTACTCGCTGCCATAGGCACAGAGTCCCTTTCGGAACTTCTGTCCCTCTCTCTCTGCCCCTCCTGCTTGGGGTGTCTCTCTCTCAAAAATAAACATAAAAAAAAAGAAGAAGAGACACCAAAGAGCATGCTTTCTCCACCATGCGAGGATGCAGACAGAAGGTGTACAAGGCAAGAGGAGAAACTTCACTAGAACCTAGCTATGCTGGCACCACGATATCAACTTTTCAGGCACTAAAACTGCCAGAAAATAAGTTTCTGTTGTTTGAGTCTATGGTATTTCGTTATGGAAGCCTGCACTGACATACACATGGCATCAAAATGTTGTTCAATGCGTTGTATTAAATAGAAATAACTTACAAACTGGGGCGCCTGAGTGGCGCAGTCGGTTAAGCGTCCGACTTCAGCCAGGTCACGATCTCGCGGTCCGTGAGTTCGAGCCCCGCGTCAGGCTCTGGGCTGATGGCTCGGAGCCTGGAGCCTGTTTCCGATTCTGTGTCTCCCTCTCTCTCTGCCCCTCCCCCGCTCATGCTCTGTCTCTCTCTGTCCCAAAAATAAATAAATACGTTGAAAAAAAAAATTAAAAAAAAAAAAGAAAGAAGTTACAAACTAATTAAATTATATGCATATAACATCTAACTTGCTTTATTTGAACAACTAGGAAAAAAACCATGTCTGGCCCTAAGTTATGCATCCTAAACTCTGATTTTCGTTAAGTATAAATTTAAAATTTCTCAATCTAAGAGCAACATAATAAATTGATATTATAGTAATTTTTTAAAATATTGCTGCATTTCTATTATGGCAAAAATATTTACTTGATTTTCATTGTCATTGATATCAGCAATCAAAGTTCAGATCCAAATTTTTTACATTTAATTCCTAAATAACTTATCAGTTGTTATTTAACGGAAAAAATAAGCAGATTAAATCACCGAGTTTTGTGTTAGACATATTTTAATTTTTATCTTACATCAACCTCAATTCTTCAAATCTTTGAAAATGTGTATTTCCACACTTTAAGAGGGAAGAGAGGATCTGTCTAATATGAATTGAAAGGTTGGTTGACATCAATATACCAAATAAATACCCTAAATTCTACTGTAAATGTTAACTTGTACTCAAAATTCTTTACCATCCAGGTTGGTGAGATATTTGTTTGCTTGTATTGTGACCATTTGGGTCCCTTGAAGTTTCAGCAAGTCCATTGCTATTTCCAAGTCTATAAAGCTCGTTCGGGTCTCTGTGCCATATCTATTCATATTTTGTTGACTTCACTTGTGTTATTCATCATCACTTGTGTTATTATGTCATAATATATTGAATAGACAATCATATACACATAAATATAGCTTCTTTCATATACAATTTAATGATTGGGGAAATGTGTAGGTGTGCTTGTGAGAAGCAAACAAGTTTTAGGCTATTAAGTTTTGATAAGAATCTTGTTTTCTTCAGAAAAAAATAGGAGGGTTCATAAATCATAATTTATATTGTTTATAGGTATCCAAATGTGTCTATATATATATAATTTAAATATGTATCACCTTTTCTTCCTAGAAATTCCAAAAATAATTGTGAAGTCACCTCATACTTTGATTAAGAATTTCATTCACATTTAAAGAGTATAAAGGATTCTTTTTCTTCTTTCATAAGTATAAGAGTAATATCGTCCCATCAATCTCTTAGACAATATAATCAGTGAGAATGTGCCTGGATATAATTTTACTTTGGTAGTTCTGCCATGTATGCTATAATTCAATTAAGATATTGGAGGAATATATAAACTCAAGAGTTATATCAGCTTCATCAATAATCCCAAGAACAAAGAATTAAGTTATCATTAGAGCCAAAAATATCCAAACTTCTAAAATACCTTTTAAAATATTTGTTAATATTTGACCTCCCAGCACATTGACTTTATACCACAAAACTTGATGTTTTATTTATTTCATAGACATGTATGTGTTTTGTTGGGCTACAAAGAAGCATAATGGGGAAAAGAACAAAATGTGTACATGTAGTGGCAATCAGATTTCACATTAAGAATTCTTTTTTTTTTAATGTTAATTTATTTTTGAGAGACAGTGAGAGGCAGAGTGCGAGCAGGGGAGGGGCAGAGAGAGGGAGACAGAATCTGAAGCAGGCTCCAGGCCTGAGCTTTTCAGCACAGAGCCTGATGCGGAGCTCAAACTAGAACCCATGAGATCATGGCCTGAGCCGAAGTCGGACATGCAATCGACTGAGCCACCCGGGCTCCCCATCACGTTAAGAATTCTGATGCTAATATGAAAAGATGGACTGTTTGATTAAAAACCAAGTAAAGTCAATAATAATTTTATCATAGAAACATATGGCATTGGACATAGTAATGTTTATTACATAGCTCATTTTTTATCATTTGTATTTTATTGCTGCTTTTGAATAAAAGTGATTTTACTTGGATATATTATTCCCTGTGTTAATCTGGTTTTTATTTTTGTTGTTAAATTCAGTAAATAGCAGGTAGTAAAAATGAAAATAATTATATTTACCATTTAATAAGTATTGTCTATGAACTAGCACAGTACTATTTTACTCAGGACCTTATGTTTACAAATGACCACCTCACTATAATTTCATCTTAATGCACATTTAAAAATGCCACTAAAATCTTGGTAATGATATTTCGTTATAGGAAGAAAAATAAACCCAAGCAGCTACAAATAAAACTAGCAGTTTATAATTATTAAATTAGTAGTTCTTCTGTGGTTATTTGAACTGCCACACACTATTTATTATAAAGATATTCACATAATAGCATTTTAGAGAATTAAAAAAATATAATATTTAACATAAACACATACATAATTTGGAAAATGTAGCCATCAGAACATGCTAAATTTCATTTAGGCAATTTATATACCTAGCATCAGTTAAATGTAGAGATTTATTCATGAGTAGATATACGGAGGCCTGATAGTATTTTTAGTTTCAGATAAGATTGATTTTCATACAGATTTTGAGTAAAATGAAATACACACAACAGTCTTTAATCTGTTCCTCCCTTCCCCTGCCTCTCTGCTAGGGATCTGACATTATGGATAAAATTGGCTAGATTCTACTGATAGAGGTTTCAAATTATTTTGGGCTTTTTCCTTCTGCTTTTTCCAATAAAGTGTCTTAAAATACCACTACTTCTCCTCCTTTCCCCATACCTCTAGAAAAAGTTTCCCTGATACCTAACTTTTAGTTAATTTGAAATCTTCAAAACGACATGTTGAATTTTTGATGGGAAGTGTCAGCTTTGTATATTAGAAGTCATGGACCAACAAAAGATAAGACCAACTCCTGAACATTATATAACCTTATAATGCCTCTCACTGCCTCTTTGTTATGTATAGGGTGATGTGGGACAGTCCCCAGTTATGTCTGCCACCACAGTACAGTAATGTTCCTTCCCTTTTGTTCTTAAATGTGTCCCAGTTCAGAAGGTAAATTATATGGTCGTCTATTTATGTGCAATATAATACAGATGGGAATGGAAGCAATTCAGAGGAACCTGGAAAAAGTATTTAATATTAGACCATAGAAGCTCTTACAAAATATACCTCTTAGAGTTAAGCTTCAACAGGGCATTTTTTGATTTCCCATGCACAGTGAAGAATGTATAGTTAATATTAACTGTCAGGATGTTATGAGCAAAAAAAAAAAACTACAGTTCTTTATTATCTTATGACTCTAGGGAATCACCGTAGTAACTTGGCTCCTGAAATAGTGAGAGAGGAATTTGAAATTTTTCTTTTGTACAATCAAATCACACTTATATATTTAAATTAAATTGAGTAATGTTAATAGTACACAATCACTTTAAGATCCCCAATGTAGCACCACAATTCAGTAACTACAAGCAGGTAAATTGGCATAACTATATAACATTAGAATCAGTGGATGGAGATGGGCTCCTTCCAAAGCAGAGAGAGGACTGAGATTCTCATTTAGTAGGTGTGGGAAGGAACTTCAGAATGTGTACTGAACAGGTCAAAAACAAAAAATAAATTCATACAGATAAGAATTTTTCCACAAGTCTAGAAACACCACTCTAGCTATAATTCACTTCGTAATATTATTTGTTAGAATCTTTCATACATGAGATATTCTGCAGGGCACCACGTAGATTGGTGGACACAAATATGATTGCTGTCATTTCTAAGACTGCAGTATAGTTGGGAAGGCAGGCAATATGAGTAAGCAAAATGGGGCACCTGGGTGGTTCAGTTGATTCAGCATCTGACTTCGACTCTGGTCATGATCTCATGGTTCATGAGTTTGAGCCCTACATCAGGCTCTATGCTGACAGCTCAGAGCCTGGAGCCTGCTTCAGATTCTGTGTCTCCCTCTCTCTCTGCCCCTCCCCTGTTCATACTCTGTCTCTGTCTCTCTCTCTTTCTCAAAAATAAATAACATTAAATTTTTTTTTAAATATGAGTAAACAAACTAATAGTTACATACCCAGAAACCATAAATATTATCAAGGAGAAGAGCAGGAAGCTATTTGTAAAAGATGAGAGGGAGAGGAGTTCTTTTGGCTGGTAGTGGAGAGCTCCAACTTGATTGTTGTCATTATTATGCTCCAACTTGGGGTTGTCCTTATTATAAAGCCATCTCACCTGCCTCATGAGTACTCCTGTGACTTAGATTGCCAACTAAATTTCTGTCTTTTAACAACAATGTTTCTTCAGCAATGGACACATGACCTAAGGAAGAGAAATAATCTGTCTGGGAAATTTACTACTTATTGGGAAAGAGTGGCCACCTTTACCCTGAATTCGCTACTGCAAGGATGGCTCAGCCTTGATCAACCAGTGGGCATATTTACTACCACGAAGAAAACCTTCCTATCCTGTGATGCCAGCATGTAAGAGGATAAAGGTTAGAAAGGAAGAGACAGAGCGCTGGTGGCATAGTTTTTAGTATGCTTGTTTCTCTATATACAGCCTGGTTTCTTGAACTCAACTTTACTCCTTGGACTTCCCCATTGTATGTTTCAGTGATTCTTCATTTGGCTTATACTAGCTGGACAGTTGAACTTCTGTCACTGGAGAATACTGACATTTTTCTGAGTCACAAGAAGACAGACTCTAGCTTCTTGTTTAACTTCGGAGATAGTTCTTCATTTTTTTTTCATTTTAAATACTCATATTTATATCTCATTATTCTTAGGAGTGTGGGGAAAGATGTTTTTTTCTTCTTCTTTTTTAATTTTGGTACCACTTCAAAACCTCAATTACATCTAAGAAAAACAGCATGAATTGAATTTTTTTAAAAAGTCTGTAGATTTTCTTGTCTGAGGAACTTGTAAGGATCTTTTAAACTGCACCCCAGTACTGAAAAAAGTACTAAACCAGAAATGGAAAAGTCTCTTAATTCTTAAGGAAATGGAGTTGAACTTATGGTGTGTAGGACATTGAAGCTTCCAGGGGAGTTGAAGGACACTTGAATTGGTGAAAAGTGAGATCCCTAACTGGCCAGATGGTGAGAGTAAATTAACTTCCAATAATAGAAAATTCACAGAAAAGAAAGCTTCCAGAGGGATGAACAGAAGTCTCTTTGGAGTAAAAGGTGGTAACTGACTTAAGTGCTTATCACTTTAAAAGGAGATCCTTCTCCCTAAGTAAAACAACAAATTCAAATACATAATAATAATTTTAAAAAATCAAGAGGTCAGCCCACACATCATCCCCAGAGCTTTGGCAATGGCGTACCACTGGGGAGTTAGGGAAGGAGGTTATCCAGGTGGAGTATTTCATAACTTCCTTAGCATTGTTGAACATTATGGTGATCAAAGTAGGCCAATTTTCAGTATGTTTTATTTCTATTTTACAAAATTCTCTTGAAATTATGTACTGCGTTTTTGCCTTCTTTGGGAACAGACTGTTCCAAGTGCCCACACCCTTGGCTCACCATCAGCTTAGGTAATGCTGGCAAAACTGTAATCACCGATCAGGTGACATGGACTCAATCCTCTTCACTAGTACATAGAACTCTAGGAGAGTAGTTACTTTGGATGACTAGTAGAAGAGACAATTACCAAGCAAAACACTTGACCATCAGAGAGAAAGCACAACTACAAAATATTGCCATACACCCATATGTAAATCCTCTCTGTTCATTAACATAACTGCACAGGAAAAAAACACAGT
The DNA here is from genome assembly GCF_028749965.1 of Puma concolor. Classification (NCBI taxonomy): domain Eukaryota; kingdom Metazoa; phylum Chordata; class Mammalia; order Carnivora; family Felidae; genus Puma; species Puma concolor. Next base: position 89,741,836 of record NC_141674.1, read on the forward strand.
CCTTAACACCACAGGAAAGTAACAGACCAAGGAGTACTTCCTACAATCCAAAGACATGGTGGCAATTTTGCTATTCTAATCTGTGTGTATAAATCCTGCAAATCTGCTTTCTTCATACTGCATTCTTAAATTAGGTGACTACACATTACACATGGCAGGTGTGGCTTTTCAGAAGCCCTTTCCCCTGTACATCTGGATAGGAAGTCTAGCCTAGATGAATGAGAAAGTCTGCCAAAATAACCCAAGACCTTGCTGCTATAAGCATTCCCTAAAAATTCACCTAACACAATAAAAACGATGGCCATGACTTTTTGAGTGCTTAGACTGTTCTAGTTAGTGTTCTAAGAGTTAAAGTATTTTCTGTTGCTTATAAAATGTGATGGGAATATTATAATTATCCCCATTTTAAAATTATGACAGTGAATCGGTGAGAGAATAAGAAATTTATTAGGTCACAGGTAGTATATGATTTTCCTAAGACTTTCATAACAAATTATCACAAACTGAGTGGCTAAAGAGCAACTGAAATGTATTGTCTCATAGCTGTGGGAGACAGAAGTCTGAAATCAAGGTGTGGGCAGGATTGTTTCCTTAGGGAGGCTCTAATGGAGAATCCATTCCATGCCTCTCTCCTAGCCTCTGATGTCAGCTGGCAATCTTTGACATTCCTGGGCTAGTGGCTGCCTTCCAATATCTGCCTTGTCTTCACATGACCTTTTCCTCGATGTCTCTGTATACCTAATTTCCCTCTTCTTCCCCTCATAAGGACACCAGTCATTGGATTTAGGGCTGGGACCCATATGTTCTCATCTTGAGATCCTTACCTTAATTACATCTGCAAAGATGTTTAATGCCAAGTTTGGTCATATATCAAGGTTCCAGGTGAACATGAGCTCAGGCAATCTAGCTCCGAATGTGCCTTTCAATTACAATGTTAACCTGTTATCAAATATCTTCTGTTGAAGCTTTTTGATAGTCTCTAATGGAATCCTACATTAGATTTCATAAAGCTATCTTTTGCAGAGTGTCTCAGCACACTAAAGATATGAAAGTGAAACTCTGGAAAACAATTTTGCAGGAGCAAGATAGCAGGGCCCAGGCATGCAGCTTATAGGATCCTTTGACATAATCAAAGGAAAAGAGATAGTAAATCTCTAGGAGTGGATTGTTTATATGTTCAATCTTTTGTAATTATTACTTCTCTCACACAGAATGAAGATGAAGAATGTTTTCACCTGTCAGCTGTTTATATTTCATCTTTAGCAAAATGCTAATTGTGTGCTTTATTATCTTTTTAAGTTATACAGCTTCTTTCTCTCTCTTTTTTTTGTATAACTTATTTAAATATTATAGAAGTTAACCCATTGCAAAATATCTTCAATTCTTTGCCTTTTAAATTTATTGTGATATTTTAAAGCTTTTTTTCCATTTAGGTATAGCTATTTTTCAAAATCAGTTTTATAGGGAGATAGACAGGTGTATATTTGCTTTCATTGTTTCTGTGTTTTCTGATTTTACATTTAAATTTTTTTTTTTTCAACGTTTATTTATTTTTGGGACAGAGAGAGACAGAGCATGAACGGGGGAGGGGCAGAGAGAGAGGGAGACACAGAATCGGAAACAGGCTCCAGGCTCTGAGCCATCAGCCCAGAGCCCGACGCGGGGCTCGAACTCACGGACCGCGAGATCGTGACCTGGCTGAAGTCGGACGCTTAACCGACTGCGCCACCCAGGCGCCCCATCTGATTTTACATTTAAATATTTGTGCACAGTTTGTAAAAATCTAAATTTGTCTTTTCTACATTACCGCAAATCATTAAGTAATTAATTGTTCTTTTCCAATGAGTTTAATTTTCATAAAACATTAAACCATAATTGAGCATAGTAAGGATTTTATATACTATTAAATTGGGTTGAATTTATAAATCCAATTTTAGGTTCTTTGAGAGTAGGAAGTATTTTAAACTGCTTGGGTTTATCCAATTCATTTAAAAAGTACTAATGATATATTACATTGAAGAGAAAACATTTATCTGGACATTGTCTCGTTTATTTACTAGATGAAACTTAGAATATTTTTATTTGAATTCCAATAGCCCTAATCCAAAAGATGTAGTTTGGAATTAAAATTTTATCATCTTTTATTAGAATTTTGTGGAAATTATAACTTATTATAGAGAAATATGTATCTTCACATAGAAGATGCTAGGTCATTTCATCCACTTCTGTTTGTTTTGTTGTATTTCAGGACATATAAAAGTTCAGTGTACAAATAAGTTATAATAATACAAATTCTATACCCCTGCTAAATTAATACTAGATAATTCCTACTTCCATTGTAATTGTGAATAGTCCTTTCCATTCTAGTACACTGCTTTTGACTAACAATACCACTAATATTTCTTCAGTTAGTTGGTAAGCAGAAGATTTTGCAATAATTATGCCATTTATACAAATAGCGGTAATTATCTAATTGAATTCACCAGAGTTACAATAGATAATATTGCTGACATTAAGCGTCCTTGTTTTTCTTTTGATTTTAATAGGAATTCCTTTTAAAATTTACTGTCAAATATGATACTGGCTATTGGTGAACTATTTTACTGTTAGCTCAAATTTGGTTAATAGAACAACTAAATTATGTCACTAGGCAATTTTAAGATTCTGAAATGCATTATTAATATTCATATTTTTCTCTTTGACTTATTAGTAAGAAGGCTTATTATGAGATCCTATTGTTGAATTTTTTTTTCTAAAATAAACCTTGTATAATTTATAAAATAAACCCTGGATATTTATATCATTCTTATAATGTGCTTCAGATTTTAATTTACTAACTTTTATTTTACATGTAATTTACTTTTCAGTAATATTAAAAACAGAGTATTTTAGGTGCTTTTGTAGTTGGATTTTGGTGAATAGTTTATATTAACATTCTGAAATTAATGGGGGATATTTCTTCCTTACGCTTTGGAACAATTAGACTAATACAGGTAGTATTAATTTTTGAATGTTCAAACAAACTTTTCTGTGTAGATGGCTGGAACTAGTGTTCTTTAGAGGGGCTTAACATTTGACAAACTTCATGCTATCACATGATTATTAATTTATTTAGGTTTCCTACAACTTCTTGTAATGCATATCTCCCTTCAAAAATTTATGCTGATTTTTTATGTTGCTACCCTGTTTTTTGTTTGTTTTGTTTTGTTTTTACAAAGCTAATTATCTTTTAATTACTTCAGTTTTCTTTCTGTGGTGCTATATGCTCTTCATGCACAATTTATAATTTGATCTCTTTTCTTCATCACATTTTAATAATTCTATTTCCAAAAGATTAGTTAAAAAACATTGTATATTTTTAAAATTAATAGCAGGAAATTTTCTCAGTGCAATTTTTCTACATCTTTTTTTACAACTGGTTTGAATGGATTCTATTTCTTGCAAACAAATTATTTCTAAGACAAACTGATTTTATTAATGTATTAGGTTAGCAGATAATTGACCATCTTTTATTTAAATTTATAGTCATATTTTTAGAAAACTTTATAGTATATTTAAATTCAGAAATAATCTTTTAACTCAATATGGCCATTTTATATTTTACTTATTTATTTTGTTTTGAGAGAGAAAGAAAGAGAGAGAGGGAGAGCAGGAGGGACAGAGAGAGAGGGAGAAAAGAAAGAATCCCAAGCAAGCTCTGCACCATCAGTGTAGACAGAGCCCAATGTGGGGTTTGAACTCAGGAACCGCGAGATCATGATGTAACCTGAAACCAAGAGTGGGTCTCTTAACCAACTGAGCCACCCAAGCGCCCCAATATGGCCACTTTAAATAGGCATGTTTGTCTCATTTACATGTATTTCTTAATTGATTTATTCTCATATTTATAATCTTATTTAATATTTTTTGTTTTAATGTTTTTCTTCTCTTTATTTTTGCATTTGTCAGCTACAGAATTTGTTTCCCTCTATCATTTCAGTTGAAACACAAGTTATTTTCAAGCATTTATAGAACAGGCATGAACTTTAAATCTAGTGTAACTATGTATAGAAAATAATTTGAGGAGCCATGTTAGAATTATACGACCTTTTAAGGGCTTCTAGGACAGAGCTACCAAGATTGTCTCAGAAATTTCAAATATCGGTAGTGATGAGCCATGTTAATGTGAAGTAGGCCTCTCAAAGCAACTTCTGTGAATCTCTACATGTAAGATATTCATTGCTTTTGTTTCTGGTAGGACACACAGCTCCTGATCCTATTTTGGGCCAGGTCTCCACTGGTGTAACATGTCCATGTCCTTCAAGTCACAGAAGGATATTCTCACTCTGTTAATCCCTGTTCTGCATCATCATTCTTACCCTCATGACTGGCTTATTTTCATCAGCATAAAAACGTACTTTGATATCATTCATGTTGAAAAATTTCACAAACAGGCAAAATCCCTTGTCACTATGGTCTTCTAACAAGTACTGCATTTCTTCTGTCTAGTTTCCAAAAAAAAAAAAAAAATTCACCATTGTACCCCCAGAATTTAGAACAGCTCCTGGCACATAGTAGGAGTCTAACCTATTTTTAATGATTAGATAAATAAACTGAAGATGCCTGATTTCTTGACAAATGCTGAAAATACTCAGAAATGATATCCAAAAAATGTGTCTTCCCTTCCTGGTCAGAATCATTTCTGTATGTCAGCTTTGTTAATGAAGAAAGAACAGTTTTTTCCACCTCTCACAGATCCAGTTTTCTAATTAGAGCCAGCAGTTTGTTACTGATAATCATTTTTAAAGATCATAATGTGTATGTGTTTTCATGTTTTTAACATATGTTATGACTCTAAATTACTCATAACTAAGTTTTTTATGTGTTTATATCGAAACAACTTTAATGCTAATTCACACACACATATTTATAAATATAGGCTTATGATGACAACTTTTATTTCATTTTGTTTTTGTTTTTTTCATAAACGGATCTGTGCAGAAATTTTCTTTTTCATTACATCATTAAAATTTTTTCTATTTGTTTTATTTGCCTCTTAAGACATATAAATATCTATGTAATATCTTTGTTGTCCAAATTATGGAGGTATCAGCTCTCTGTCTTTATTTCTAATATTTTTTCAGCAGATTATAAGATTTTCTTGAGATTACACTTTACAACCCTGATTGATGTTTGACAGAGCTCACTGTGTTTTTTGTAGAATATAATTTTACTCACATTATGATTCATTTGTATCCCAACACTCTTTTCTTTGACAAAGGATTTTTCATCTAATTTTGTAGTGGCCTTTGCAAGAAATGAGTTGAGCTTTTCCTTTCTCACTCTCTTGCCCACACCCCAGGTAACTCACTTAACAGTCTCCAAATAAGTATTTCCCAAAATAATAAATTCTTTCATTTTCCCTTTAAAGTACAAAAATAATATTAAAAACTGTGGCCTTCTGGGGCACCTGGGCAGCTCAGTCAGTTGAGCATCTGACTTTGGCTCAGGTCATTATCTCGTGGTTTGTGAGTTCAAGCCCCACATAGGGCTCTCTGCTCTCAGCACAGAGCCTGCTTCAGATCCTCTGCCCCCCTCTCTCTGCCCCTCCCCTACCTGTGCTCTCTCAGAAATAAATAAAACATTAAAAACAAAACAAAAAACTGTGGCTTTCTCAGATTATCTTTTGTTTTCCAACTCTTAGTAGTGTCATGAATATTGTGTCTTTTATAAGATATATATCAGTGAAAGTGCTGTCATAAATGGCCAATGATAATCACTCTTAGCACCAGGAGACAATAAATATGTAAATCAGAAAATGGATACTCAATAAAAGAGACCTGATCTTACTTTTCAAGAAAATAACCCAATTTTGGGGCACCTGGGTGGCTCAGTCGGTTAAGCGTCTGACTCTTGACTTCAGCCCAGGTCATGATCTCACGGTCTGTGAGTTCGAGCCCCACATGGGGCTCTGAGCTGGCAGCACAGAGCCTGCTTGGGATTCTATCCCTCCCTCTCCCTCTGACCATCCCCTGTTTGTGCTCGCTCTCTCTCACAATAAATAAAATTTTTAAAGAAAGAACACAATTTACATGTTTATGTTAATTCTATAATTCTTTAGCATTGGTTCAATTTCTTTAATAAAAAAATCGCTGTGTAACATTTGTCCATGGGGGCATCAATGTGTGAGCTTTCCATTAAGACACAGGTAGAGAATTTCTCCATATACTTAAGATTTTCTGTAAGGGAGGATCAGGAATTGAGATATTATAACTCAAGATCTTTATTTGTCTCATGGAAAAAAAGGGAGTACATCCACTTTAAGCACACATACAACTGTTTTTAAATTTGAATATAATTGACCCATGATGCTACATTAGTTTCAGCCGTACAACATAGTGATTCAATAACTCTGTATGTTACCCTACACTCACCGCAAGTGTAGCTACCATCTGTTACCACGCAATGCTATTATAATACCACTGACTATACTCTCTGTTACCTTCTTTATTAAGACCTATATGTTATCAACTATGTCCAAAATAACTCACTTGTACCCCAATGTTTATAGCAGCACTCTCAACAATAGCCAAATTATGGAAAGAGCCTAAATGTCCATCAACTGATGAATGGATAAAGAAATTGTGGTTTATATACACAATGGAGTACTATGTGGCAATGAGAAAGAATGAAATATGGCCCTTTGTAGCAACATGGATGGAACTGGAGAGTGTTATGCTAAGTGAAATAAGCCATACAGAGAAAGACAGATACCATATGTTTTCACTCTTATGTGGATCCTGAGACACTTAACAGAAACCCATGGGGGAGGGGAAGGAAAAAAAAAAAGGTTAGGGTGGGAGAGAGCCAAAGCATAAAAGACTCTTAAAAACTGAGAACAAACTGAGGGTTGATGGGGGGTGGGAGGGAGGAGAGTGGGTGATGGGTATTGAAGAGGGCATCTTTTGGGATGAGCACTGGGTGTTGTATGGAAACCAATTTGACAATAAATTTCATATATTAAAAAAAAAAACTCACTTGTATTTACTGTAGTGTTGGATCACTTAATACATGAAAACACCTGAGGACAGGAGTTATATCTAAACATTCTATGTGTTTCTATGTATAAAGCATAAATTTTTTTATGAAAACATATTTAATGTAATTTTAATGGGTAATTTGGAATATACAATTGACTATTTCCATGACAGTTTACAAAATATAGGCAAAACAGTTCACTAATTTACACCTCAGTAATTTTGTCAGTGCAAATAAATATAAGGGTAGATCTGCTTACAGCTCAGATATCATCATGACTAATAGGGTTGTAATTTTTAAAAGCTGACATTCTGTAGAAAACCTACTTTATAAATGTATAAATATCATTTTGACTAATAGGAAATCAGTTGCCATGGCAGCTTTTTAGGAAATATAATCATTGTCTTCAAAGCATGCTACTTACTGAGGTGTTTTCAAAATGTAGGTCATGTGAAACTGGTGATATTAGACCCCAGTATATCTACTTGCTTTTATACAAGATTTATTTGAGGTATGGAATTCACTCAGGTATGGGGAATGTTTTGTGCATTGAATCTCTTAAAGCCTCCAGAAGTGTCTTTTATTGTTAAAACCTACATTGTAAAATGTACACATCAGACTAAGAATTCTAGTAGGTAGATTTATAATAAAGATGATAAATGCCCTTTCTAAATAGCTTTTGGAATGACATAGGCAATAAACTAACCATTAGATATGAGTTAGATAAGCTATGCTTTTCTCAACCTTTGGATCCAATCTGAATGTGTATGTGCATAATACTTTTATTTCCTTACAATAGTCAGAGGTTCAACAGAGCAATAGCCATAGTTTTCTCTGATTAAAAAAGGAACATCACATCTTCTGTATTGACAACACAGCTGGTAGCTACTATACATTAAATATATAAACTATTTATAGTTTTTCAAAGTAGTTTCTCAAAGTAGCAGGTGTTTCACAACTAATAATGTGGTGTTCTTACTTTGTATTCCTCTTCTATAGTTAAGGGTAGAAAGCAATTGAACAAGAAAAGCTTTAAAGCCACAGAAGTGTTGCTTTTTAGCATAACATATTTACTTGTTAAAAAGAAATCCAAGTTATTCAGTACCAGCACCTATGTGACAGGCACCATGCTGGGTATTAAGGTTATTATTTAATCACCCCCTACATTAGGAGTACACAGTTGATAAATAAGAAGAAAATTTCAATATAGGCCCAAAGTGCAATTTTGGTACCAATATTGAGTGTTTCAAAAATAACACAGAAAAATCATATGGTTGAATCTTGAATAGATATTATCTAGGAATGTTTCCCTGATATAACTTGTGACTAGCATAATTTAAGGATTAGAGGTATTACTGGCCTGGAATTGGGGGTAGAAAAAAATTGGGAGAGACATAAATTTGTAGGTAGAAGGAGGGAGAAATCATTCCAGGAAAAAAGAATAACATATGCACAGGGTAAATTGTAAGCGAAGTAAGAAAAAGTGGCATATATATATATATATATATATATATATATATATATATATAATGGAGTGGTGTTCATGGTTCAGTCTATCTAGTACAAGAATGTTCTCTTTGAGAAAGGAAGTCAGAGGTCAAACTCTGACACAAGTTTTGAACTTTTTTTGTTTCTTCCCAGAGTCTTGATTTGAAATGCCTTTATCGATTCTGCTAATATTTTAGTTTATTCTGTGTTTCTCAATGAATGTTTTGCTGATAGACATGATTCCTTCATTTCTGTTTATCTGATTCAGTCTGACCAAAGTCTCACAGTTGGTGTTCTCAGATCTGTGGTGTTCTCAGATCTGACACCACATTACTTATATCATTCCATGCACTTTCTTGCCTAGAAAAAGCTATTCCAATTTTCTTCCAAGAATCTGATGAGGCCTTTTCTCCCACAATAGGGTGCTAGAGATGGCTTTCTCTATGCATGCGTGTGTGTGTGTGTGTGTGTGTGTGTGTGTGTGCGAGAGAGAGAGAGAGAGAGAGAGAGAGAAAGAGAGAGAGAAAGAGAGACAAATACCTATTTGGATCATTGCAGAAAATAACAGATTGAAAGCAATGTTGCCAGAAAGCAGTGCCAAAGCAATTAGGAAGAAGAATATTGAACTCCTCTTTCCAGACCAAGGATTAGGAGAGGCATATAGAGAGACATGAAAGAAATGGGTAATTAGTGGCTACCTATAAGAATGTGGAATATTAATAAGTCCATAATGAAATCCCAAAACTGAAAATGCAATTATAACTTGCATTTAGCCAGGAATCTTGCATTTAATAGATTTTTAATAATTAGGCCCTGAAATAGATGTATCAAGATCAGCTTTATATTTATGATATTCAGGAAGAAAGACCTGTTTTGCTGAGCAAGTTATTATTTACAGAATGTGAGAGTTAATTTTAAACATGTAAAAAATTATGTACCCCACTCTTTCCCTTCATACATTATAATGATTACCATACCGATAATTCAATATTATGTTAGCTTGTGCTTATTCTATTAAGTTGTTTGAAAGTGAAATGTGACAAGATTAAGCCTATATTTTGTCAATGAAGGTGTTGTTGATTATATGAGTTACCAAATTTTTCTAAACTTGAGCAATTTTTAATTTTAAAAATTTGGTTCCATTTCACATAATCCTGCTAATACCTTTGCATGACTATTTCTGAATCCAGGGGGGTTATGAATATGATAAATATTTAAACTATATCTTTCAGTATTTTTTAAAATATTGAAACAGCAGTGTATATGCTTACAAAATTTATGTGAATGACTATATGAGATAATATTTTATATATTTATGGAAGGTAAAATAAAATTTCCACCATAAAGAAATATTTCCTAACCGTAAATATTGCCAGCTAACCAACAGGGATTGAACACCATGTTGGAACAAAAATAGTCCAGAACCACACTTTCAAAGTTGAGCACCTGCTGTAAAATAACCATCTGTGATTAACTGTAATTTAATTATGAATTCATTCCTTTTGTGTACACTGGAAGGATCTCATAGGTCTTCCCCAGTTGGTCAACAATCAACCTCTGGCATTTTGTTAAGGAAACTTGCATATTCTCTCAATAGCACCTGCTAACTCTATCTCATTGCAAATTTTGTAAAGAGCTTCTGGGATTTTATGGCGGCATTGATAGGCAAATAAATTATTAAACTTGGAATCAAAAGCTCCATTAATTAATCATCTGCCTTAGAAGGCTGATGCCCTCAGCTTTAGGATAAAGTTGGTGTTTACCTTCAAGTCATATGGTAACTTCAGATATTTAATGGAATAATTCAGGTAGTCAAATACTTGTGACCCATTTTAATATTTTATAAGAAGGATTTTCATCCTTTAATCCACAACTATTTACTTAATCGTGGTCTCCCTTTACAGGAATTAGATTGTGATAAAATTAAGGTGCTACATATTTAATCTTTGCATTGATTACTGATTGCCCTTTTTACTGCATATTTTTAAAATATCATATTCTTATATTACAAACTTTCTTCATTAAAATATTACTGGCCCAGGGGCACCTGGATGGCTCAGTCAGTTGAGCGTCCGACTTTGGCTCAGTTCATGATCTCTTGGTTTTTGAGTTCAAGCCCTGCTTCAGGCTCTGTGCTGACAGCTCAGAGACTGGAGCCTGCTTCCGATTCTGTGTCTCCCTCCCTCTATGCTCCTCCCCGGCTCATGCTCTGTCTCTCTCTGTCTCTCAAAAATAAATAAATGTTGAAAAAAAAATTTAAATATTACTGGCCCAAAGTTTTCTATCTTCACAATAACCACGAGGTAAAACCAACTTTCCTCTGACCCAGATCACCTTCTGTAATGGCAGAGTGAAAAACTGTGCGAACTCCCTCTAAAACAAGACAATATGGTAAAAGAATTACAATTGCAGTTTCAGAAATCAAAATCCCCTCTCTATTTCTAGGTAATCTGAATAGATCTATAACGAGCAAAGAGATTCAACTAGTACAAGAGAGAGAGTGTGTCAGAGAAGAGAGAGTGAGAGAGAAATCCAGGCCTGGATGAGTTCACCAATAAATTCCTCCAAATATTTTTTAAAAGACTTAATAGCAGGGCGCCTGGGAGCCTCAGTCGGTTAAGCGGTTAAGCGTCTGATTTCAGCTCAGGTCATGATCTCACAGTCTGTGAGTTCGAGCTCCGCATTGGGCTCTGTGCTGACAGCTCGGAGCCTGGAACCTGCTTCAGATTCTGTGTCTGCCTCTCTCTCGGCCCTTCCCCTGCTCATGCTCTCTCTCTGTCTCAAAAGTAAATAAAAACATTAAAAAAAAAAAAAAAAGACTTAATAGGAATCCTTCACAAACTCTTCCAAAAAATAGGTAACACTTCCCAACTTATTCTATCAGGCCACTATTACTGTGATATGCAAACCAGACAAAACTACTACAAGAAAACTGTATTTCACTGAATGGCAGAGAGACCTGCACATAAAGTGGAGTGCCAGGGCTATGGCAGAAAGAAGAGGAGCACGAGGATGAGGAGGGTGGGAAGGGGGTGGGTCGTGGAGAGTGAAAGGGGGCGGGGCAAGGAGGGGCGGGGCGCAGGGCTCTGGCAGTGGAAAGGGTCAGGAGCTGGTCTGGAGGCCTGGGCTGCAGTCCTGCAGTGTGGCCTTGGCCTATGTGAGTAGGCATCACAAGCAAGGGCTCTGTCTAGAGAGGATCCAAGATGACCAAGGAGGAACCTCCCCCAAAAGGTTTGAATGAAACATACTTCAAAGTTATGGCACTTGATGAGTTAATTCTAAGATGGAAACAATATGAAGCCTAGGTCCAGACTCTGGAGGGCAAATACACAGATCTTAATTCTAATGATGTAACTGGCTTAAGGGAGTCTGAAGAAAACCTGAAGCTCACTGGGAAAACATCCTTTTAATGAGACTACCAACCAAGAAGAGAGATAGATGCAGGAGTGTACTACTCAAATCCAGTACCTCAAGCAAGCCCAGAAACCTAGCGATGCCCAACTGGGATCAACAAGGGTAGACCCAGGGATGAACTTGTTTTTTCCTAAAAATGAAAAGTGAGCTGTAATAGACTGAAGACAAACTGGAACAAGCCCAAAATGAACTGAGTGCCTAGAAATTCACACCTGACAGGTAAACAAATCATACTCGCCTGTCAGGATTTGGCTGAAAACCCCCAAGGAGAAAGCTGTGGTGGGACAGCCAAATACTGGTTTCCACACCAAGACTCAGATTTCTTGAGCCAAAAAAAGTCACATTCTTATGCTATCCAGCTTGAAATGGTTAATATAAAACTGACCAAATGAACCTTGTGTTTGAGCTTTTTTCTCTATCCTCTCCCCTTGCTTCTGAGGCCTGATGGCAATGGGACTATTCTGAAGAAATCGCCACCTCTGAAAAACCCCCTTCTAGGACATGTAGACACCTGAGAAATGTACTGTTTGAAGAAAATAGAGGAAGAAACCGAAGTCTTAGGTCTGTGGCACACTGTATCTTCAATTTAAAGGAAAGAAACATAGAGATTTAAAGCCATGAATTGAACATGTAAAATTCTGGTAAAATGTAAAAATGGGATATGCATCACTCTTAACCTTGAGCATAGTGACTTAGAGACGCTGTATATCAGTTTTGCCAATAAGACTGTAGACTTTGTGATTCAAGTTGACTTCTGGGTTAAAACTCAAAAGAGGTGAATTTTGCCTTAAAAGCGTATATTTGCAGGGCACCTGGGTGGCTCAGTCAGTCAAGTGTCTGAGTTCAGCTCAGGTCATGATCTTGAGGTTCCTGGGTTCAAGCCCTGCGTCGGTCTCTGTGCTATCAGCTCAGAGCCTGGGCCTGCTTTGGAGTCTGTGTCTCTGTCTCTCTCTGCCCCTCCCTAGCTGGCTCTCTCTCTCTCTCTCCCTGTCTCTCTCTCTCCCTCATTCAAAAATAAGTAAGCATAAAAAATTTAAAAGAAAGGGTTTATTTGCTAAGAACAAATGTTAATAGTCATGAATCAAATAATAGATGTCAGTGCAAATAGTTCATATATTTAACCATTTAGTTTGGAGCTCTATATTACTTTATTGAGCCTTAAGTCAATGTCATTTTAATCAATGATTTGTTCTTTGAATGATTGCTAATGTTGTAGATAATCTTATTGAGGACTGTATGAACATATAGATGTGGTGTCAAACTTCAGGTTGAAACTGTTTGAAGCATTATAAAAATTCATTTCACTACTAGATTGTGTAAGGATACTGGCTGTGATGAGACTGTTTCTTTCTTTTTTTTTTTTTTTTTCTGTAGTGAAATTAGATCCTCATTCCATTCAACAGGCACATTTTGAAAGAGCATTGTTGTTGCTGTTAATGGGAGAATGGGTTTCCTTCATTGTATTTGGGCTTTTGTATTGCATTCTTGATATTAAATTAAATATGCCTTGAAAAAATACAAGAAACTACAAGACAAATATCCTTTATTATTACAAATACAGATTATCATCAGTAAAATACTGACAGACTGAATCTAGCAACATATAAAAAGGATTATACACAGTGATTAAGTGGAGTGTATCTGAGAAATGCAAAGTAGATTTAAGATACACAAATCAATCAATGTAATCCTATATATTAATAGAACACATGATAAAAGCTATGTGATCATCTCAACAGATATGGGAAAAGCATTTGAAAAGTTCTGTGCGTTTTCATGATAAAACTATTTAACAACTAGGAATACATTCGAATCCTCCAAGTCTGAGAAAGTAATTTGTAAGACATTCACAACTAACAGGGTATTTAATGAAGAAAGGCTGAATGTTTCCTCTTAAAATAAGAAAAAGAAAAATGATGCCCATTTTTACCTCTTCCACTTAACATTTTACTGAAGATTCTAGCCATGGCAATTAGGTAAGAAAAAAAAATAAAACGCATCCAGATTATAAAGAAAGAAATAAAACTATTTTTATTGGTGGGTGACCCAATCTTGGATATACAAAACCCAAAGGAATGCACACACACACACACACACACACACACACACACACAAATTATCTGAACTATTAATGCAGTTCAGCAATGTGGCAGGATCCAAGATTGATTTACAAAAATCAGCTGTTTTTTATATGCCAGCAATTAACAATTTGAACATGAAATAAGGAAACAATTCAATTAATAACAGCAACAAAAAAATGAATAACTAGGAATAATTTTAACAGGAGAAATGCAAGGCTCACACACTGAAAATTTCAAAGCATACTGAGAAAAATTAAAGATATAAACAAGTAGAAAGACATCCTATGTTTCAAGTTTTAACACTTAAATGGCAGTTCTCCCCAAACTGATTTATAAATTCAATGCAATTCCTATGTAATTGCTGCTAATGTTTTGCACAATTGAAAAATTGATCCTAAAGTTTGTATATAAATTCAAAGGACCCAGAAAAACCAAAATTATCTTGAAAAAAAAAGAAAAATTTGGAGGACGCACATTCAATTGATACTATGAAGTTACTATAACCAAGACAGCATTGTACTGGCAAAAGGACAGACATTTACATCATGAAGTAGAATTAAGAGTCAATAAATACACCCTATATTTATGGTCAATTGATTTTTTTTAACGTTTATTTATTTTGAGACAGAGAGAGATAGAGCATGAACGGGGGAGGGTCAGAGAGAGAGGGAGACACAGAATCTGAAACAGGCTCCAGGCTCTGAGCTGTCAGCACAGAGCCCGACGCGGGGCTCGAACCCACAAACTGCGAGATCGTGACCTGAGCTGAAGTTGGATGCTTAGCCGACTGAGCCACCCAGGCACCCCTATGGTCAATTGATTTTTGACAGAGGTGCCAAGACAATTGAATGGGGAAAATAGTTTGTTCAACAAATGGTGCCGGACAACCAGATATCTACATGAAAAATAATGAATTTGGACTCATGCTTCACACAATACACAAAAATGAGCTCAAAATGAATCCTAGACCTCAATGTAACCGTTAAATATGAAAAAAAATTTAAAGTAAGCATAGAAGTAAACATCTGTGATTTTGAGTTAGGCAATAGTTTCTTATGTGTGCCACCAACTGCAAAAGTGTCAAAAGAAAAACATAGGTAAGGAATTCTTACCAGTCAATAATAAAAGACAAATCATCCATGGCACCTGGGTGGGTCAGTTGGTTGAGCATCAGACTTCAGCTCAGGTCATGATCTCATGTTTCATGAGTTTGAGCCCTACATTGGGCTCTGTACTGACAGCTCAGAACCTGAAGCCTGCTTCAGATTCTGTGTCTCCCTCTCTCTGCCCCCCCCCAACTTGACTCTGTCTATCTCTCTCTCAAAAATAAATAAAACATTAAAAAAGACCAATGACCCAATTCTGAAATGGACAAAGGATTTGAATCAATAATTCTCCAAATAAAATATATAAGTAGCTTATTTCATTTACCATAATGTCTCTAAGGTCCAACCAGGCAGCACATGTTAGAATGTCTTTCATTTTTGAAGATGAATAATATCCCACTGTGTGTATATACCATGTTGTTTTTTCATCCATCTCTTGAATGGATGAATCACTTGTGTTACTTCCATCTTTTATGTATTTTGAATTATTCGACTATGAATAAGAGTGTATAAATATATGTCAAGACCCTGCTTTCAATTTTTGGAGGTATGTAACCAAGTATCTGTCAAGATCCCACTTTCAATTTTGGGAGTATATAGTCTGTTCAGAAAGCTATAACAAAAGACCATAAACTGGGTGGCTTAAATAAGTCATTTATTTCTTGCAATTCTGGAAGCTAAATCCAAAATCAAGACTCTGGACAATTTGGTGTCTGATAAGGGTCAGCTCCCTAGTTCATAGCTGGCTGTCTTTTCATTGCGTCCTCATATGACAAAAGGGACAAGACAGCTCTCTGGAGTCTCTTTTATAAGGCACTAGTCACGTTTATGAGGGCTCTGTAAACATTCATTGAACAATCCATGTTAAAAATGATCTTATACTATAACAGTTGTGGAAACTTTTTTAAAAAATATGTGTCTATAAAGGCATAAAAGTTGAATTATATGGAAAGGGAACTATATAGAAATTTTAACAGAGATAGTAAATAATTCTGATGATGATGAAGGTGATGATGGTCATGATGATATAGCTTCCAGTGATTTAAAGCTTAGATTTTTTGATAAAACACATTGCATGTTTAAAAGCAGGGATGCCTGGAATGCTCAGTCATTGAGTGTCCAACTCTTGATTTCAGCTCAGGTCATGATTTGTGGGATCAAGCCCTGCATCTGTCTCCATGCTGAGCATGGAGCCTGCTTAAGATTCTTTCTCTCTCTCTCTCTCTCTCTCTCTCTCTCTCTCTCTCTCTCTATGTTGCTCTGCCCCTCTCCCCTGCTCACATGCTCTTTCTCTAAAATAAAAAAAAATAGAATAAATAAAAATAAAAGCAAAGGGAAGTAAATATAACCAATTCACTTACCACCAGTAGCATTTTGATATTTGTTATTCTACGTAAATTAAAGAGAAGAGACAAATGTGTATCTTGGAGATTTAATTTAAAATGGAAGTTGCTACTGGACCTTTCTGGAGACTGAATACCTGAGCATGATATACTATATGTTTTTTGTTCTTTGGATATCCTATAATGAACTAGATGCTTTATATATGTCCAACCAAGTCATCAAGGTAAGTGTATGCAACATAAAGCATCATGTGGAAGTGGTAATCATTAGATAAGTCTCAGCAGGTGATGAAGGCACTGGTGGTATGAATAGATTGCTTGTACGGTGTATTTACTCTATGTGTATTGCTAACTCACCCTCACCTGACCACACAAGAAAATATTTGAATCAAGTACCCATAGATTGCAACAGCATCTACCAAGAGTGTATTGTTGTTTTATTACATCCTTATTCAAGGAAAAGGGATTCTTCCAACTGGAGAAGACTTTGAATGGTACATCTAGGCTCTCAGTTTGATAGGAGGAACAGATGGTCTCAGGACACTGATACTGATGCTCATGCTTTTTACTGTATACAGATGTTCAAGCACCTAGAAACGGTCAAATTGGAGGAGCGGTGAAAATACGTCTATCAGCTCATCAGGATTAGATTCTCAGAAAAATGTCTTGAATTAAGGAGTTTTAAATATATATTAAAAAAAAGGAACCAAACATGAAAACTAACCAACCAAACAAACAAAAAATCTGGCTTTGTGGCATTAAGATGTTCTTGCTATTCAAGTAGACAAGGTGACAATTATGTGGATGTCAGTTAAGTTCTTTTTGCAACTGAAGTGCCAATTGAGAGAAAAGAGAAAACGGAGAGGATAATGGAAAACATTATAAATATCAGGCATAATTCTGTAATAGCTATCCAAATTTTTCTAACATATATGCATTCCAATTTTTCCCTTTCTTTCTTTTATCACTTTATATAAGAATTATATTGGTGGTAGCTTTATAATTTACACTTAAGTTGGCTGATTATCAAAGAGAAATTGTAACTAAATGGAAGAATAAACTTCATTCATATATGGAATGATTAGTCAATATCTTTGAAGGTCTTTCCATCTTGTAAGGGGATAATAAACTTTCCATTATTTAAATATTTATTTTATTTCATTTAAGTTTATGTATTTTAACAGAGAGAGAGAGAGAGAGAGAGAGAGCAAGGGAGGGGCAGAAATAGAGAGAGAGAGAGAGAGAGAGAGAGAGAGGATCTCAAGCAGGCTCCATGTTCTGTGTAGGGCCTGACACAGGGCTCAATCTCACCAACCATGAGATCACTACCTGAGCCAAAATTAAGAGTCAGTCTCTTAACCAACTGAGCCACCCAGGCACTCCAATTTATTTTTATTTTAGAGCATGCAAATGGGGTATGGAGCAGAGGGAGAGAGAGAGAAAGAGAAAGAGAGAGAAAATCCCAAGCAGGATCCACACTTATTGTGGAGCCTAACAAGGGGTTTGATCCAGTGACCTTGGTATCATGACTTGAGTCAAAATCAAGAGTTGGACACTCACTCAACTGAGCCACCCAGGTGCCCCTAATCTTTTCATTTTTAAGAGATATAGTTGCTCATGCTAGCTAAAAACATGTTATTGTCTTGAAATTTAAGGATAGATATTGAAAACCTGAACAGATGGACTATGTTGGGTATGATGAACTGGCACTAAGCCTCTTTCTAATAGTTTAGTGGACCTTTCTATAAGTAGACTGCAAACTTGGAAACCACTTCCCAACTCCTTTTTCATTTGAGTTCATGACGTGAATTGTGTTCTGCCAATTAAGTTGAAAGCCAACATTTTAAAGCTAGGTTTTCATTTACTTCCCCAGTGAAATTTCCCCAATATTCCTAGTTAATGGAAACCAAAGTCATAATATTGAGTGGCATGAGAAAGGAAGATACATAACATGTCTCCCTCTCCTTCTGCCTCAAGCTATGTCTCTTACAGCTAATACAACTTCTTTATGCCTCCCCTCCAAAGTGGAATGCCCACCACGGTTCCTGGATAATTATGGGCTCTGAAGTCTGGTGACATTTCCTCCTTATTTTCTTTTCTTAATAGGACTAACCATGTTTCTTGGTCTTTAATTTTGGGAGATGGGGAAGGGATCACTATTCACCCTTGGCTTCTCAGAAAACAAATCATCTTCATTAAATCCTCTCTGTTTTTAAATTCTTAAGTTGGTTTTGTGTTCCTGGTAACTCTGGCTGAAGTACTCTGGACATTTTTGCTCTCCAACAAAGTCTTATAGATTGAATTATAGGTAGAAGTTGCTGCACTAGATTCAGTGTTCAGTGTCCAGTCAAAGCTTCATTTATATCACGAATCTGTGGAGCTGGCTGGCCTTAGCATTCTAGGTGTCTAGTCACCATTTTGTTGATGTTGGGCTACAGTTGTGACAGTGGTTTCTTAATTCCAATATTTAGAGAGACAGAGTACAGTTAAGAGATTGTGCTCAAACTGACTATTTTCAGAGGTGATCTCTGATTTCATAACATTTCCATTTTCTGCTAAAAATGCCAAAAAACAAAAACCTAAATAGACTGTCTTCCTGTACAGAATCTTAACTGATACAACCTGAGTGTTTAAAATGTAAAATTAGTTTAGGTTAAGATATTACATTTTTTACATTTTAAAACATTTTACATTTATATCTGATCCATTTTGAGCTATAATTTATGAAAGAACTAGTGTTCACATTTTACTAAATTTATGAACAGCATTTTTCTTACAACATTAAATACTATTTTCTTCTTTAAAAAAAACAACGTTTCTAGCTATTTATAGGCCATCAAGAGTTTCATAAAGCTTGGATTGATTAAACAAATAAAAACTAAACCCTAACTTGAAAACCAATTTCAAGTGGTTATGTTGTCATGAATTTAAAATTATATTGTTAAAACAACTTTTCTCAAGGGTATCCAATAACCTGAAATATCTAACAACATAAAAAGTTTAAAGTTAAAAGAAATCAAATTTATTTTGGAAAGTTTTTTTCCCCTGGTTGTGTGGGATCCCAGAATTAAAATGTTAATACATATTATCATATTTTCATTTGTATTTTAATACAGTGAACATTTTTTTTAACCACAGTGGTGTTACCAATAGTACTATGTGATCTGGAAAATTGAGCTGTCTTGTTGATCTGAATTAATAAATTTTCTTAATGCTAATTACTACCCTTTACCAGTACATTGCAAACACACACAGCATATTTTACTAATCAAAAAATACTGAAGAACAAGATTACAACATATAGAAAATAAAAATGAGACATGGTTTGTAAGAGAAGGATTTAAACTCTAAAGCTTCTTTATATGATACACACACATACAAGGAGGGGGAGAGGGAGAGGGATAGAGAAAGTCAGGTACTCTCTATATATAAAGAGAGATTTATATCTATATATTTGGATAGATATAGATTGATACAGAATAAAGATACAAATATAGACATAGAGAGACCCTTTGCTATTCTTACAGTGTGCATTTTAATGTAAACTTAGTAATTCAAAGCATGTATGTACTCCATTGTAATAAGTCAGTTGGCATTTTCACAAAAAATGGTAAATTTTAATTACTACAGCAATTAAGAGGATCTTAGAAAATACTTATAATGAGCTGAAGTCATATGTTTTTTGTCACCCTGGAGCTTTAAGACACCTGCCATATGTTGCCTTTAATAATTGCTACTTTGCCTTCTCTATGCAACAGAAGTACTTACTAAGTTATAGTGGTTCATGGGATATATTCAATTGTAACTAATATGTATTTGAAAAATGCCTCTGTTTTTCTTTTTCATTTCATTTGAAGATACTTCTCCTTTAGGAAAAGAAAAGATCAGAAAGATAGTCAAAGAAAGTCGTATGGGAAATAATGTAAGCAAACAAAAACAACCATACTGAAGTAGTGATCAGAAAACCTGCATGTTAAAAACCTTTATCTCTGTGGTTTGTGATTTGGGAAATAACATTTAACCTGTTTCAAACTGTTTCTTTCTTTAGTTCAAGCAGATTAACAGAGATGATTTCTTCTCATGTACATCATAAGCATGAATTGTAGTGAAAAAGTGAAAGATGAAAAAAAAAGACTATATGTAAAAATATATATAAAGTATAAAATATAAGTTTAAAGCATTCTATTACTCTTCTTCCAAGATAGTTTTGAAAGCAAAGAGATATTAACAATTTGCATGATGCCTCTCATGGTCAAGAGAAATACCAAGAACTTCTCTTATAGAGCTTCAGAAGCTATGGAGAAAAAGGAAGACATTCACTGCTTTTGCTCTCAAATTCCTTTGCCTAGGACATGAAGAGACGACATCCATCTTCTGTCCTTGCTTCTGAACTTACCTCAGGCCCTAATGCTTTTAGGAGACAGAAACCTATTTTTATTGTAGACATTTAGTAAAGCTAATTGGTGCAATATTATATTATATACACCCACCATACACACAGTAAATGTTAAGCCTTCTCAAACATGCACTGTCTTATTTATCTTTGTACATATAGAATTTAAAAATAGGGCCCAGTTTATAAAACATGCCAGATAGGTGTTTTTCAAGGAGCCCAGCAATTGGGGAGTAAAATTTACAGCTCAGATATTCCAGTTGTTAGGATAGTGCTATTGATTTTATTTCTTCACTTATTTAATATTGTCCTAGTATATTTTCCTACAAGGGAAAGTGGTAGGTATAAAAGTAAGAAAAAATTTTAAGGGTCTGAATATATTTTTTCTCCATAAAGCCTGTATTGTATGGAAGTATACAAAAGTGTCTATTCCCACATACATTCATCAATGTTGGTTATCAGTATTGCTTTTTATTATAAAAATCTGCAAAGCAAAATCTTGTTTGCACTTGTTTGGTTTGCAATTGTTTTGTTATTGGAAAAGGTAAGTATTTTATTGGTATATATATTGATATGTTGTGTTTCTTATTTCATAGCTTGCCAAATAACATTTTTTTAAGCTTATTTACTTATTTATTTATTTATTTATTTATTTATTTATTTATTTATTTTGAGAGAGAAAGTTCACGTGTGAGTGAGGGGAGGGGCATGGAGAGAAAAGAGAGAGAGAGAATTCTAAGCAGGCTCCACACTGTCAGTGCGGAACCTGATGCTGGGCTTGACGTCGGACTCGAGCTCAGGAACCGCAAGGTCATGACCTGAGCCAAAATCAAAAGTCGGATGGGATGCTTAACTGACTGAGCCACCCACGCACCCTGCCTAATAACACTTTATTATATTAAATTAATAATATTTTATATTCTAACTCATATTACTGTTATCTTCATATATTAAGATATAAAACTGTTTTGTCTCTCAACTGCAACCTGATGAGAAACCCCAAACCAAAACTCTACGCCACTCCTGGATCCCTGACACCATGAAAACATAGGAGACAAACAGTCCTCATTTTGCGTGGTTCTAATATTCACAAATATCAGTTACTGCCTTTAGTTAAAGAACACTAGTCCCCCCAACACCACAGTTCAAATTATAGTTACCAAAACACAGTAAATATGACCAGATACAGAATGTGTAAACTTTCCTGCTCGTTCTTCGGTGCATAACTCTCTATGCAAACACAAAGGATGCTATCACTTTCATGATTAATCGTCATTTTTTTTTAAAGTCTGTCACTGACTAGTCACTGCATAGCTATTACTCAGTCATTCAAGGATAGCAAAGCAGGGAACTGTGTTGGGTTTTGTGTGTGTGTGTGTGTGTGTGTGTGTGTGTGTGCGTGCGTGCGTGTGCCCTAGGTGATAAAACTACATGTTAATTTATAAAAATTGGTAATCAGAAGAGGGAATGACCCAACAAAGATGAAAGTGCAACAAATAAAAAAAATTAAATATTTGATGGTGCTTTGGGAATAACTGCAGGATTCAAACCAAAAGTAAATGGAATTTTAGAAAAGAAAGAAGAAATCACAGAATGAGTCCCACATTTGCTTTAATGACCTTCTGTCACTGTTTTGAAATCCTTAATAATTTTTTTCTTTGAACTTCTGCTTTGCTAATGAAGTCTCATGGGACAATGAAGCATGCAGGTGACCAGAGGAGATTCACACAATATGTGTGCCTGCCATTTCTTGCTGCACTATTTGCAAACAGCCTTCACCATGTCCCCTGCATGGAGAATCAAGGTGGATCCTCCAAGGGTGGGAGTTCAGCAAGACTCAAATAAGTAAAAGTTAAGTATATATTTCTGAGATTGAGCAAGTGGGGGTGCTGATAGCCCAGAGAGGCCAAATTTTTTGTTTGAACCAGAACTTCTTTTGAATGCAGAAAGAAGGCAATGATGTTTTAAGATATTGAAACAACGAAGGAACTCTGTGGTAGCCTTCCTCACTAGTGTTAATTCCCTGTCTTCACTTATGCTGAGATAATGACATGGATGGAAAGAGAAAGATACTGCAACTCATACATTCTTCTCCTTTCAGTCCTTCCTTACTCATCAATAAGCTAAGGATAAAGGGGTGCCTGAGTGGCTCAGCTGGTTAGGCGTCCGACTTCGGCTCATGTCATGATCTCACGGTTTGTGGGTTCAAGCCCTGCATCAAGCTCTGTGCTGACAGCTCAGAGCTTGGAGCCTGCTTCAGATTCTGTGTATGTGTCTCTCTCTCTGTCCCCCCTCTACTGGAGCTCTCTCTCTCTCTCTCTCTCTCTCTCTCTCTCTCTCAAAAATGAATAAACGTTAAAAAAATAAGCTAAGGATAGACAGTATGGATACATGAGTGCATATCAAGAAGTGAAATAAAGAACAGTTGAATTAGTTTGTAGAAGTTCTTCAGTAAGAATGAAATAGATATCCATGTAAAAACTATGAAATATGAATTGTAGAACTTCTGCTACTGCTTATGGTCATTAAATGACCTCATATATGATTTTCAACTAGTATGGAACAAAATAAACATGGAGAGTAAAATTAATTTAATAATTAAAATTATTTTCTTTACTTAGAAAGACATTAATCAGCAAATACAAAAACACAGCAATAAGTTGAGAGAGATAGAAAATGAAAGAGAAATACTTTATATATTATTACCTTTAATACTACATCTTTCCTTCTTTTGAGCACACCCTTTATCCCTGCCCTCCCCACATATTTTAATTTTACACTGGACCCCACAAGTGAAGTACAGTCACATGGCTACAGAATGCAATCAAGTCTAGGACCATTTGGGTATTCTTGTGCCCCAGACAAACTGGAGATGAGATTTTAGTTAAGAAATAGCATTTACTTTTAGGAGCACCTGAATTGCTCAGTCGGTTAAGCATCTGACACTTGACTTCTGCTCAGGTCATGATCTCACGATTTCTGACTTTGAGCCCCACATTGGGCTCTGTGCTTCAGCAGAGAGATTCTGTCTCCCTCTCTCTTTCTCTGCCCTTCCCCTCCTCTCTCTCTTTTCTCTCAAAATAAATAAAAATAAACTTTGGGAAAAAAAAAGAAAATAAATAGCATTCACTTTCAGAGTGGGTCATTAAAAAGAGGTTGGTAAATTCATCCTAAAAAGTCACATGCTTTCCACAAGAGGCCTCTTTTACTTTTCTCTGGAAATATAGAATATTAAAAGTTAATAATCGGACAGATTGAGTAGTGATACCCTCATTTCCTAGAATGTTTATCACAATAATATTATGCTAATCTACCCTGTTTCCCCTTCCATAGGCAATGCAAGAGGAAGCAGGCTATTGTTAACCTGTGTTTACAATACCAGTGTAAATGCAAATGGGATGCATGGGGGAAAAATCAGACTTCCATATGTTTTATGCCATTAGAGCAGTTTTGTGTATAGGCTGTATAATGAAGAATCTCAGTAGCAGCATCATTCAAACTAAATGCTAAAGACTATTTTCCAATCCACATTCACATACTCCATCCAAGCCAGTACCAGAGTCATCCTAAATCAAGTGTCATGCTTTTTTTATAGATCTTTTTTTCCCTTAAAAAATCAGTTTTCACACATAGAAAAATTCCTAGCAACTTACTGAGTTTTTACTATCAGGTGCTATTTTCCAGGTGTGTCAGTTTTTGAACAAAGTTGACCTCAAATAAAAAAAAGGGGGGGGGGCTGA
Source organism: Puma concolor (assembly GCF_028749965.1). NCBI lineage: Eukaryota > Metazoa > Chordata > Mammalia > Carnivora > Felidae > Puma > Puma concolor. The sequence goes on from NC_141674.1 coordinate 89,766,418, forward strand.
GGGGGATAAAAAAAATAAAACGTCCAAAGAAATGAGTGTCTTATATAAGCATTCACTTATACACATGTGTAGTAGGTGCAGAACCTCACGTTTATTGAAGAATGCAGAGTTTTTATCTTCTTTATACTATGGTGTGATTTAAATTATTCTTTTAGCCTGATATTATAAGAGACATTCCAATTCCCAAAGCTTTGACACCTGTGGTCTTTGCAAACCTTTGCCCAATGTTTTTATTAACTCAATTTAATGGAACCTTTTTTATGGTGACCTTAAGAATTTAATAACTCCTCAATGCAAGGACAATACCACCTGCAGGCTTCACTGGGATTAAACCGTGGTAGTTCAATATGTCTGCTGGAACACATTAAAGAGAAGAAAAGGGTGGGGGTGAAGGGGGAGAGCAGCAACACAAATCAAGCACTTCCCTCCAAATGACAAGTTTCGCTACTGTTCATGATGGTCAGTCTGTTCCAGACACGTGTCGAAAATTTCTGTGGTTGCTAAGGCAATATGCAGTTCACTTGCAACTCCTTAATAATATTAATCTAACTTTGATCATGTCAGATAGGCTAGCGATCTTCAATTCCAAACTGTCTCTTCCTGACAGGCACTCTGCATATCTTATAGATACGATCAATATGTTATTAGTCAACAACCTGATGCTAGCCCATGAATTAATCCCTTTCTGTCAACCTAGCAGTTTCCAGTCTTTGTAACCTCATCCTCTCAGTATGGATGGGACCTGGCTTAATCCAATTAAGGTAAAATTAACTTTTTTTCCTTGTGGTACTCTCCATCTATGTTAATTCAAATCCCCGAGGACAGCTGCTCCAAGCAAATAATTTTATGCTTGACCTTTTATGTGCAAGATTAAAGTGGTATAGATGTATGCAAGGGAAGTCAATGAGCTGTCGCTCTATTTTCACCTCCTTTAACTTCCTAGTAGTGCTAAAAAAAAATTCAACTGAACACACAGGATTGCTAAATGACAGTGATATATTTATTTGCGTTGCAAAAAGGACTCTGTCACTTTAGCTGTGTGTTTAGTATTTACGGTACCTTTGTCTTTTTGAAAGGTAAATTAATAAGCGGTGACAGTACTCTGGGCAGTATTGTAGATTTGACAAGCCGAGAATGTTCATAGTCTGTGATATGCAAAACTAATCATTTATAGTCCTGGTACTTATGTGATATAGTGACGCTACCCGCTAAGTAAAAAAAAAAAAAAAGAAAAAAAAAGCACTGATTGGAAAGATTACTTCTTTCTGAGTCAAGGCATGAATGCTAGGCTTTCTCTATCATTTGACCAATACACAGATTATATTAGGATAGTATGGCAGGATTTATTCTTAAGAATCTAGCATGCTCAGCCTTGAGGCTCAGTGGTTACCATGCTTTAAAGGTTGAAGATCTAGTCTCAGGCCAACACTTGAAAGGAGTTTGTCTCCTGGGCAAAATTGTTTCTATTTTATATCCCTTCCTTCCTCTTCCAGCCCATCCCCACCTTCACCCCTTAGCTGGCTTTGGTCTCTATCTAACCTCCTTTGAGGCATTTAGGGAAATCTTGCTTTCTTCTGCAAATAAAATCTGTTCTGAGGAGATGATATATGACAAGTCATTTCCACTTCTGGGTGAATTTAAAGAAATATATTGTCTCCTCACAGCTCTGTGAGAATAAAACTCTTTGACCCTGCTACAGAGAAGTGAAATATTGATAAGGAAGAAATGGAAATATTTTTACTTCAGCGAACTCCAAATATTGTTTTTTGTGTATAAGTGATTGTTGTTAGGAAGAACTATAAGAAGCAAAGATTCTACAAATAAAGAGCAAGGCAAATGGTCAGAGCTAAGACTAATGAAATACTGAATTGATATTACATTTCTTATCAGCCACAAAAGCCCATTGTGTATATAACCTGTATGTTTATTATAAAGTTTTTTTACTGAAGTAAATTAACATACAGTATTAATTTCAGGTGTACAATATGAGTCAATAGTTCTATACATTATGTATATTTATATATATATATATCCTATACATTATATATTTATATATTTATATATTAATATACAATGTTTTGATGAAATAACAAATGCTTATAGATTTGTCTCTCTAAATCTTCACAAAGATCATTTGCTTTTTTTTTTTTTAATTTTTATTTTTGAGAGAGAGTGTGCATGCACAGGGGAGGGGCAGAGAGAGAGGGAGACAGGAACCAAAGCAGGCTTTATGCTGACAGCAGAGCACCTGATGCAGGGCTTGAACTCCTGAACCGTGAGATCGTGACCTAAGCCACAGTTGGATGCTTAACCGACTGAGCCACCCAGGTGCCCCAGGGTCATGTGCTTTTATTTATTCTACTTTCCGACCACTGGGATGTCCAAGTATTAGACATTTTCTCATCAATTCTGGAATGGTTTGCAATTTTCCCTGTGGACAAAGACTCCCCATACTCTCGCTCTTTTCTCTGAAATTCCAAGCAGATGTGTTGAGTATTTGCACTCTACCAGGTCCTTTGGTTTCTTTTTTCTCCTTTTGGGCTCTAGACACACTCTCTGTAACTTTTAAACTCATATGGACAATTTTTGTGGCATTTTGTTGCTTTCTCATATTTTATCTCGTATGACTATATTTTGTTTCTTTAAACAAGATAACTATATTTACTTCATATAGTATATCTGAGAAATTGCAATATCTCAAGTATTTGTGTATTTGTTGAGTTTTGTTCTGGTGGCTAACATTCACTGTTCTTTGTTGACTTGTGTGCTTTGTGATATTAAAGCTCATGGGACTGTGGGATCTATATTTTGATTATTGTACTAAAGAATGGTTCTTATATAAAAATTATTTTTGCTCCTCCAGAAATAAATTTTTGTTTCATTCAGTTTAGATTACAAATTCAAATGAGCATCATAAAATTATGAATCCTCAGCAAAGACTTCCCTCCACCTTTCAAATGCCCAGGTTGAGACAGAGACATTGTTACTATTTCTTCTGTATGTCACATGTATTTTCATTTCATCCTTGCAAACAGAATGTAACATTTGGATCCCAACAAAATGCATAATGTTTCCTATTAGATTACTCACCAAGTTCATTCAAGACTTTAACTTTTCTGTCCCTTGAATCCCATAGGGCCCTCAAAAATTGTAATTTGTGCAGGTATAGGATTAATCTCAGTGAATCTGTTGTAAATTCATGCTTGTTTGCAGTGGTGCTTGGAACCTTGGTGTGACCCTTGGTCAAAATGAATAAACTGTTCTAATGATTAGTGTAAGTCCTATGCAAGGATATGAGACAGATCAGGAGGAAACTCGCATCACCTTATGAGCCCTGTTTATGGGAAATGAACAGATTAATGGTCTGTTCCTGATTTCTGTTTTGTTTCTCTTGGTTTCTGCTATTAAGCATAGTGATGCAGACTGGTTTTGGCTACATTAACAGAGGAGTATAAAAGTTCTTCCTCCATCAATGAGGCAGAAGTGCCCCCGAGACCTAGGTATTACCCACCCTGGCCCCGTTCCCCATGTGGTAATTAACAATCTGAAGACAAAGTGTGAGTTGTGCACCAAGAAAGGACTCTGGAAGTTGTGTATTTAAGTCTTGGGCCTGTCTGATGTTTTGCTTGTGTTTTTCTTTCTCTTGCCGTATCATAAATTTTACCTTATGTGAGTATACCCAGTGGAGTATTGTGAGTCCTCTCAATTATCTGACCCCATGTAATTGCTGTTCAAGCATTTGACAGATACCCTCAGGGCAAAGCCCTTCAGAACATGCTTGCTTCCTGCTCAAGTCCCATGTTTCCTGCTTTCTTTGTTTTTAGCTTCTTAGAATTTCTTATTTTCCTGCCAGATCAGCTTCCGTTTTAAAATATTTTCAAAATATTTTATTGAGCAGTTGTAGGTGCTTTCAGTGAGAAGGTCATTTAGGATGTCTACTATGTCATACTGCCTGGGATGAAAGTTAGTGAAAATTAATAGAGAAAAAAAGAAAGTAGAACTAAAGGAGACACTGCTTATTACTTTCTCATTAGTATATTAAGACAGTTTTTACTGAAATAAATAGCCAAATGCTCATCTTGCATACCACTGCTGCCATCGTTATCATACACGTACATGCATGCACATACCCAGAACTTCTTAGCATTGTGTCTGTGTATGTATACAATTTATATACACAATAAATGAATAATTCTTAAATGTTGGAGGATTTACACTTCCAAAATATTCTTCTCAACTCTGTTACTGTTGTCAGATAGCCCATCATTAAATATGCCTGACTTGAGCCTTAGATATTATGTCACACAAAATGACACATTATCATAAGGAACATTAAGCCTTAAGCATGATTTTCACCCTGAAGTGAATGGATATATATATCACTTTTTTTTTTTTTTTTTTTTTTTTTTTTTACTGATAACAGGTTGTAATGAAAAAGAAGGGGAAAAAAGATGAGTGTGTTGGTAAACTGGAAGAAGTCTTAAGAGAAAAGAGGTATATGCCAGCTCAGAAAGGGGTGAAATAAGAGTGCAGGGGACCAAAGGCAAAATTGATCACGTGTGTTTGGCTCAGGCCCCATATCCCCTGGTAACCTGTAAAGAAGCATCATAGTTCAACCTAACGTGCTTTCGTTGACCAGGTTGTGTCTATTTGGCAAATAAAGAGAGATACTTCATTGCCCATGTGGGTCCTACCTGCTTGGCCTCCTTTTAATTGGCACCTGCCCCTTGTCTGCGAGGTGGGTGGCGGTGCCTCAGTGTGTGCTCTGCAGAGCTAAGCAGGGGTGATGAGCCAGCCTCCTTCAAAAAGATTATAAGCTTTATTCCCAAGCTTAGCAGATTTTAGTTGGTTTCGTTTGTAGAAAACCTGCAAGTAAACCTTTCACCTGAATAAAGATGAAAGACATTTCACATAGAGAAATCATCCGGGGACCCAAAAAGGAGACAGCTGGAGACAGACTATTTAAAAATCTTTTCTGCTCGTTCTGATAATGTAAAAGAAGGATAAAAATTCCTGTATAGAGCTCAGAGAGGGTGAAATAATGCACACAGTCTGGCGACTTCTTTCCCTTGGTCTTGGGCACTTCTAGTTAGCTGAAGAAGCTATTTTCTTCCTTAAGAAACACATTACTGTCAGCTTAACTTAAAAAAAATAAATAATAGGGTTTCAGTATTTAAAAAATAGCTATTCATTATTAAAATGGGAAATGCCTCAATTAAACGTCTATTAAAATAGTAGGTCTGCCACAATATTTTTGAGGTTTAAACAAAACCAGATATTTTTTAATTTAAAATAGAAAAGCATATCCTGTTTCCAGTTTAAGTTTAGTGACAAAGCGGGAATGCTGTCTATTCATGGAAATTTACAAATAACAGCTATTTCTAGAGTCTTCTTATAATCTCAATAAAAAATATCCATAGTCATAACGATGATAGTAGCTCACCTTCATTCAGACAAGAGCTAAATTGACTAACTACTATCCAAAGCCATTCCTATTTATTACACCACAAGTGATAATTTCCTTGTAAGCTGAAAATTGTAAGTTCTTTTTTTTTTTTTTTTTTTTTTTGAGAGAGAGAGAGAGATAGCAAGTGTGAGTGGTAAAGGGAAAGGGATAGAATCTTAAGCAGATTCCACACCTAATGGAGCTCCACACACTAGGTATGGAGCCTGATGTGGGGCTCATTGAGGGGCTTAATATGGGACTCGATCCCACAACCTTGAGATCATGACCTGAGCCAAAATTAAGAGTCAGATACTCAACAGACTGAGCCACCCAGATGCACCCAAAATTATAAGCTCTTTTTAAATGAGTTTTGTGAAACAAAATGATTGAATGCATGTATGCCCTGATACAGAAATGAATTCTTGAAAAATCTCCTAACTTCTCATTCCATTTTTTTCCCTTTGGCTGTGGGTGGCATAGGAACATCAGAGCATTATTATTTCACATTCAAATATATTCTCATCCCATGCCCCTGTAACAGTTCTACATCTCAATAAAGTGCACATCTTCTGAAGGCTAAGTATTCACATGATCCACCCACTAGCTCTGCAATGACACCTGAAGCAAGGTATTTAGCTTTTATGAGTCTTATGCTTTCCATCTGTGAAATAGAGACAGTCATTAATTGTGAAAAATTAAATGAGTTCACATAACATAATTAGAGTGGCTGGTATAATTTAATTCTTAATACCACTAAAATTATTAACAATAGTTATTATTAAGATACAGGGAGATCTATTAATCTGGTGATGAATTGATAAAGAAACTCAGAACATTAAACATATGCTCTCATAAACCTCTGCCTTTGAGAAAAAAAAATAATTTACTCTGACTATGGGAAACTCAGAAGAATTTCTGAAAATCCTGGGGAAAAAAGGCAAATCTCTTATTTTGTTTCCAGACATAGTCAAAGTATTTATTTTATTACTTACTTGGGTTAAGGGACACTGAAGACAAATAATTTTTTAGGTTTACTTATTTATTTTGACAGAGAGAGAGAGAAAGAGAGAACAGGGGAAAGACAGAGAGAGAAAAAGAGAGAGAATCCCAAGCATGCTCCATCCTGACGTGAGGCTCGATATCACAAACTGTGAGATCATGACCTGAGCCTAAATCAAGAATCAGACCCTTAACCAACTGAGCCACCCAGAAGCCCCTGAAGAAAAATAACTTTTAAAGGGCAACTTGGAAAATAGTGCATAGTGACTATATTACTATAGGGATACAAATGTGTAATAGTAAAAAGTTTATAAGGTTGCTACTATTAGTTTCTACTGTATACATTTTTAATCGTATAGGTCAAGAAAATATTTGTTCTTGTCTTAAAAGGGACAAATTATAATTGTAAAATTCAGTGATATTATACATAAATATCTTAGTAGAGTATCTACTGCATATTAAACATTTTTAAAAAGATGTCATTGTTATTATCATCTTTATCATTATTACTATTAATCCAAGCATATTTGAAAACTCGGTTCCTGCTTATTTTCTTTGAAACAACACTTCAATAAGAAACCAAGATAATAAGAAATAAAGTACCCAGGAATGGGTCACCCATGTAATGCTGACATTAAGCAACATTTGTGCAGCCTTTTATTCCACGCATGTATGCAAAGACATAAACTTGTTTTTCATAAAGTAAGAATTGGGTAGTTCTCTTTTTTACTTTATTGCTAGTTTGTTTAAATAAACTGTGTGGAATGTTCCCAGAAATTCTGTTTTGAAATGTCATCCTTAAAGGTACAAATAAGTAAATCTATCTGTCAGTAAAGATTACTCCCTCTCCTGTGTGTGTATATGGTCATGCTTACTGTGAATTGTTGAAAAAACCATAGGCATATTGCTAGACAATGTTACAATACACAAGGTAGTCCTTTTTGCTTGCACTGAACACAAAGTTGAAGATACAAATTTAAAAAGACAAGAAACTGCAAACGATGTGAGGTCAAATACAAATAAAATAGCATAAAATACTCTCTTCCCCTTCCCCCAAAAGAGTTTGTAGTGATGAGAAACTATAGTAAGCAGTGAGAATGCATCAGCTATTGGGAAAGATGTCTCAGCATTTGTCACTGTCTAGTTCGTAACACTTGTTCAGATTACTTTAAATGTGAACTTCAAAACTTTAAGAATTTTACTTCCTCAACATATACCCAGAGAGACTGAAATACCATTTGACTTATTTATAATTAAATGCTTATATATATATATATATACGTACATATATATGTATATGTACGCATATATATACGTATATATGTACGTATATATATATACATATATATGTACGTATATATATATACATATATATATGTATATATATTATATACATATATATGTATATATATTATATATATACATATATATGTATATATTATATATATACATATATATGTATATATATTATATATATATATATTCTTTAAATTATTAACATCCAACTTGAAAATCTTACTTTTAGTTTGGCCACATGTTCAATAATTCCATTCCTTTCAAAGCATGTATGCTTATTTCTACTCTTCTCATACCAATATGCTAGAAGTTAGTTAACAGCTGGGTTTTTTGCCAAAGATGGCATAGAAGTCCCTAGCAAGTGTCATACCCCATTCTCTTTGTATCAAGAGGCCACCATGAGGGCCAAGAGGAGCACTTTGTACAATCCTCCAGGTTACAAAGTTATCTACATCTTCCATTCCTCATGTAAATGTGTCAAATCTGTGCAGCATTTTCAGCTTGTGTGGTAAATTTTTCAAGGAGGTGAATGAAAGATTTGTACGAGGAAACTATAATACATTACATGAAAGAAATTGAAGAAAGCACAAATAAATGGAAAGATAATCATGTTCACAGATTAGAAGAATTAATATATTTTTAAAATTTTTTCATGTTTATTTATGTTTGAGACAGAGAGAGAGAGAGAAAGAGAGAGAGAGAGAGTGAGCATGAGCGGGGGAGGAGCAGAGAGAGAGGGAGACACAGAATCCGTAGCAGGCTCCAAGTTCTGAGCTGTCAGCACAGAGCCCGACATGGTACTCAAACCCATGAACCATGAGATCATGACCTGAGTTAAAGCCAGACGCAACCCACTGAGCCACCCAGGCACCCCTGGAAGGATTAATATTATTAAAATGTTCATACTACCTAAAATAATTTATGGATCCAGTGCAATAACTATCAAAATTCTAACAACAGTTTTTGCAGATATAGAAAAAAAAATCCTAAAATTCATGTGGAATCCCAAAAGACCCCAAATAGTTTAAAACATTTTTAGAAAGAACAAAACTGGGGACACCACACTTCTTAATTTCAAATCATATTACAAAACTATATTAATCAAAACAGTATGAAGGTGGCACAGAAACAGTAACATAAACCAGTGGAAAAGAATTGAGAACCCAGAATAAATCCATGCATATATGGTCAACTAGTCTTTGAAAAAGTAGTCAGGAATAATCAATGGAGTAAAGATAATCTCTTCAATAAATAATGCTGGAAAAAGTGGGTATGCACATGTAAAAGAATGAAAGTAGATTCTTATCTCACACTACTCACAAAATGTACTCAAAATAGAGCTTAGTCTTTTTTTAGTATTTAGTTTTTAATATTTATGGATTTTTGAAAGAGAGTGTGATAAGGGGAGGGGCAGAGAGAGAGAGGGAGGGAACCAGAGAACTCAAGGCAGGCTTCACGCTGTCAGCCCAAAGCCCAATGTGGGGTCTGAACCCACTAACTGTGAGATCATGACCTGAGCTGAAGTTGAATGCTCAACTGACTGAGCCACCCAGGGTTTAGTCTTAACTGTAAGACATTAAACCATAAAATTCCTGAAAGAAAACAGAGGAAAATATCCTTGGCATTGATCTTGGCAAAGATTTTTTTGCATAGGACACCAAAAGCACAAACAACAAAAGCAAAAATAAACAAGTGGAATTACATTAAACTAAAATGCTGCATAGCAAAAGAAACAATCAACAAAATGAAAAGGCAACTTACAGAATACAAGCAGAATTGCAAAGCATCCACCTCATAAGGGATTGATATCCAAAAAATATATAAGGAACTTATACAACTCAACAGTAAAAAATGAATCATATGAGTAAAAAAAGACAAGGAACATAAATAGGCATTTTCCCAAATAAGATATAAAATGGCCAACAATACATGAAAAGACATTCACCATCATGAGTCATCGGGAAAATGCAAACCAAAACCACAAGGAGATACCATGTTACACCTGTTGGGATGGCTATTATAAAAAGGATAAGAGATAATAGTTAGTAAGCGGTGACAAGGAAAACCAGGTGCACTGTTGGTAGAGATATAAATTGGGGCAGCTACTATGGAAAACAGTAAGAAGACACCTCAAAAAAGTAAAAAAAAAAAACTACCATGTGATCTAGCAGTTCCACTTCTGCATGTATATCTGATAGAAATGAAATCACTATCTTGAAGAGCTATCTGCATTCCTGTTTATTGTGGCATCATTCACAATAGCCCAAACATGAAAACAACCTAAGAGTCACTTGATGAATAAAAGGATAAAGAAAATGTGTATATATACCCAGTAGAATATTATTTAACCATAAAAAAGAAGGAAATTCTGCCATTTGTAACATGGTTGAACTTTGAAGGTATTGTTACGTGAAAAGAATCAGGAGAGAAGGACAAATACTCTATAATCTCACTTCTATGTGGAATTTAAAAAAATGAGTTCTATGAACTCATAGAAACAACAGACTGGTGGTTACCAGGGACTAAGGGTAGATGGAGGAAATGAGCAGTTTTTTGGTTCTAAGATGAATAAGTTCTGGAGATCTAATGTACAGCATGATGGCTATAGTTATACTGTGTTATATACATGAAATTTGTTAAGACAGTAGATCTTAAATGTTCTCACTCTCTCTCACACACACACACAGGTAACTATGTGATGTCACCTTAATGGATGTGTTAAATAACCTTCTTATGATAATCATTTCACAATATAAAAGTATATAAAACTGTCACAATATACACATGAACTTACACAATGTTATTTTTCAAGTATATCTCAAAGCTGGAAAAAATAAAGTGATAACCTTCACAAAAAGAAAAAAAGATTGACTCGATTGAGATCAGATATAACTAAAGGTCTAGCATCAAAGATTGGTAATTAAGAAGGCAATTACAATGTAGTTTTGATTTGGAAGTGTTTAGGGCCACTAACATTAGATCATTCGGGTTTTAAATTGCTGAATATAAATCAAGGTAAAATCTCACTCTTGTGAATTAGACGAACATGAAGTTAATTTTGGAGTATATGCAGATCAGTGGACACTCAGATATTCAGAGGTCTCTCTGAATGCATAGATACCAGGCTTATGGAAATTAGACTTATTTGGGATTGCACTGGAAATGTAATATCCTCATTGCTTTGTTCATGTCACTCAACACTTCTGATAACCATTAGTAATTAAAAATGTGTACAACTTGAAACAGAAAGAATTAGCACAACCATAGGTGACTGAGATTTGTGAACAGAATTCTATATCTTAGAAGGATGGAGTGTAGAAATCAGGCCTCTAATGGTAAAAATCAGTTAGGAGCCCTCTGAATCTGACTTTTTAGGGTTGGCCTAAATTCTAATCATTTGCAATTTGCTGGAGTTGTAGCAGGCAAATATCAGAAGGGGGCAGCAAAGAGCTATCTGGTCTGAAGAAAGCATAACCATTTGAAAAGTGGAGAAAGAACAGGAAGTTAATTCAACGTGGATTAAGTTACATGAAAAATGCTATTCCAAATGGGTGTCAAATCACATCAGAGTTAGAGATCCAAGATGACCTGTGACCTTTGGATGTTATTTTACTCTGGTGTTCTCCCTATCTGAAAAGTTCTCAATTTTCTTGCCTGGATCATTTCTCCATGCATCTCTTAAATACTTGTTTTCCAAAGTCCTGGCCTTGTCCTGCTTTATTCCTACTTTCCATATTCTCCATTTTATTTTAATCTATACTCTTTCGTCCCCTCCCACAGTAATAATTGCTCTCAATATACAGGACCTCCATGAGCATGTAAGACAGCCTTAGTGCCAATTAAAAAATTGTACCATTTCTTGGCACGTGGATTCCAGGTAGCTAACAGGCTGATTAATTCCCACTAGGGTTAATAATGTCTCAGATAAACCAATGGCTGTTTTTATTCTTTCGTATCCCCTCAGCCAAGCCACATGTTGCAAATTGTGTAAACCAGCCTGATATGCTAGGAATTCACAAATCTCTATCACTAACCACTCTTTCAACACCTGGACTTTATAGCTATCTTCAAACCAGATATTTCCACCAACACATGTGGTTAACATGTCAAAAAAAAACCCTCATTATCTTTCACCAAAAATACATGTTTTCTTCCATACTTGCTTTCCTGGTTAATCATGATTCCTTATACCCCGTCTGTCAAGGTAGAATGTGTTCATTCACTATTTCTTATTAACTTTATCTTATAAACGACATCTCAACTTAGAAATCTATTAGTTTCATTTCTCAAGACTTCAATGATATTGAACTTGGAGGATAACCAATTGTTAATGAAAAATGGATAGAACTAGAAAGAGAAGATATTTTCCTTTTGATAATATCCATAGAGTAGTTTACACTCCATTCTTCACACAACAAAGTCTTCAAACCATTGTCAGGTGGGTTTCAGCTTCACTCTGCATAGGAAACTGCATTCTCTTCTCTTTGTGATTCCTAATGCAAACTTTCTAGTTCTTACCTTGTCTTTTCAACATTTGAAAATGCTCCTCAAAATGTTTTATGTCAGCTTTAGGAAAATGTTCTATCCTGTTAGTTTCTTTTACTACTTCTTTTCAGCGTGTGTGTGTGTGTGTGTGTGTGTGTGTGTGTTCAGGATAGGTCAGTCTTTCTCTCTTTGCATTTTCTACATAGATGCTATGGTTACATCCATGGCTTCAACAGCTATCTATATATCGAAGACTTCCCAGATTTGTACTTATATCCAAACATATGATGTCTTCACTTAAAGGTCCCTTGGGCACCTAAAAATAAACATAAGTAAAATATAATGTGATTTCTTCCCTAACCATGATATTTCTTGGGCTGTATACACATCTGTTAGTAATAAAATCACTTACCCACTTGCACAAGCCTGAATATTGAAAGTCTTTCATGATTCCTTGCTCTACCTCCCTGTCCTTCATCCCACACAAAAAGTCAATCCTCCTCTTTCATTTATCTTCCAAAATGCCAATACCTTCTCTCAATCCACTCTATTGCTGTTAGAATTATTGTTTCTCCCTTAGATTGCTATAATAAAACTCCTAATAATCAGTTTTACTCTATTTTTATCTATTCTATCACAGCTTTCTACAATGTAAATCAGATCAAATCACTACTTCATAATATTTGCCTTTTGATGCTCCACAGAATCTGCAAAAATATACAAAATTCTTAAAGTCCGTTATTTGCTGTTTAACTATTATTCTAACTGAAGCTGTCATCTCTCTGCTCCCCAGGTACCCCTCTCCCACTACAGTAATAAAAACAATTTCAATAAAAATAAGAAAATAATACTGGCAAATATTTACTGAACATTTACTATGTGCCAAATATTGCGGTTTCCTGAGTATATCAAGTTCTCTCTCGCTCCCTGTGTAATGCTGGCTGTATCTCCTCTCTGGAATGTTCTCTCACACTGTGTACTTACCGGCTCCTGTCTTTCAAGCCAGGTGCCAGCTGTCTCCAGGTAGGATGCCCTTCTTTGTGTTCTCTTGATATGTGACACATATTATGTGTTAAACCCACCAAACTACACAGTAGTTTCTCTTATCTGTAGTTTCACTTTTCATGGTTCCAGTTATCCACAGTCCACTTCAGTCTGGAAGCAAATGATACCCCATCTGAGGAATCCTCAGAAGTTCATTTGTAGCCTGTCCCTATTTCACAGTGTTTACATTATTCACTTCACTTCATCTCATCATGTAGGCATTTTATCATCTCATGTCATCACAAGAAGGGTGAGAGACCAAATTCAAATAACATTTATTACCACATATGGTCATAAGTGCTATATTTTATCATTAGTTATTGTTGTTAGTCTCTTACTGTATCTAATTTATAAATTAAACCTTATTATAGGTATGGATATATGGGGAAAAACACAGTATAGAGATTTCTATACTATCTTCAGTTTTAGGTATCCCCTGTGCGTCTTGGAACATATCCGCTGAAGATAAGGGCGGGGGGGGGGGGTGGCAACTGGACTAAGCAAAACATGAGATAGAATTCAAAATGGGAGCAAAACTCAAGGTATAAATTTAAGTAGTCAATATGCCAATTTACTCAATGCAAGATTTGGATATACGGCATTTACATTTGGCATACACGTGTATATAATGTAAGGGCCTCCAAATATAATCGCAACTATATATAATTAAGGAGAAATTGAGTTTTTGTCCTTTAGATGCTTATCCTTAGTTATCTTTATGTTTCTTCCAACAATGTAGTAATACATACTACATTTAACATTATGATAAAATTAGATATGTATTCACTGTATGTATTATTATCAGGGGATTATTGACATCTTGAGATCAGGCATTATCAGAATATTAGTTTCACGAGTCTATAGTTGTCTTGACTACATACTGTCACTAAGCATTTTTAAAATGAAATGTAAATTCTAGCTTTCTCTGTAGTCAGCTTTATTTTAAATGTGAAATTATATTTAAAGTAATGAATTCAATTCTTAAGCATGTGATTCAGATATCATCCTAGCATGAAATACAATGGGCAGATTTTCTCAGCTTCTTATGGAGAAAAGATAAATGAGACCTCATTGCCCTGAATTTCTTCAGCACTGCAACACACAGTGGCCAAAACAAAGACAGTTGTTATTAACTATATTCATTTTGAAAACAAAACGTTGGATATGGAAGTGTCTCCAAATTTTCTTTATATGATTTAAATCTTTAATATTATGCAATTCAGTTGCTAACAGGTTCAAGCCACTCTGGAACATGCTTTCAACAGTTGTATTCTCTCTTATGAAAAGGTAATCTAAGTATCTGACTGTGTGTCACAAAGTACACCAAAAGTCATCCAAAAGGGGGAGGCTGGTTGGCTAGGTCAGAGGAGCATGTGACTCTTGATCTCAGGGTTGTGATTTTGAGCCCCATGTTGGGTATAGAGATTAGTAATAAATAAATAAACTTAAAAAAAAAGATCACCCAAAGGAACAAAAGAAACTTAGCTTCTGTTCCATCAATGGTATTTAAGCTCCTACTGCTTCTTTTTAGTCTTCTAGGGCTCTTATCTATTTTATTATTTTGTTTTATTGTGGTCAAAGCATCTAACACAAATTTCACCATCTTAACCATTTTTAGGTATACCATACTGCAGTGTTAACTATATGAACATTGTTGTGCAACATCTAGGACTTTTTTATCCTGCAAAATTGAAACTCTGTATGCACTGAGCAACACCCTTTTCTCCCCAAGCTTCTGGCAAACATCATTGTATTTTCTGTTTCTTTGAGTGTGACAATTTTAGATAGCTCCTATCAGCGGAATCATGCAGTACTTGTCTTTTTGTGACTGGCTGATTTCACTTTGCATGGTGCCCTCACGTTGCATCCATGTTGTAACAGGCTGATTTGTCTTCATGCTGACTTGCCAATTGTTTTCCTGACTTCATATAGCTGTCCATCTGTG
The DNA here is from genome assembly GCF_028749965.1 of Puma concolor. Classification (NCBI taxonomy): domain Eukaryota; kingdom Metazoa; phylum Chordata; class Mammalia; order Carnivora; family Felidae; genus Puma; species Puma concolor. Next base: position 89,781,633 of record NC_141674.1, read on the forward strand.
TTGTCTGGTAGTGCTTTCAAATTCCTATTTCTTTCCCTGGTTTTAGGCTTATATATTCTTTTTTTCACTGCATCCTGTCTGGTGGTCTTTTCCTGGATATATTTCTGACATGATTATTTGTTAGGTTTTTATTCTGTGATTTGGTTCAGCATCCCAGTACTATCCTTAACCTCTATTCATATACCATTTTACGTCAAATTTCTAAATGATATTTTACTCACAATTCAGAAATTAAAGGAATTATCCTTCAGGTCACACTTACCAGAACTAGGAGTATAGAGATCAACCTTGTCAACAAAATTTATTAGGAATGTATCCGCATTTATTTTTTAAGAGATAATATTGAAAATGAAAAATCACACTAAAGGCATGAGTAGATTAAATCCATTCTTTCCAATAGCAAGAACTAATGAGTGACTTCAGAAAAGAATTTACATTGCATTTCCTTTAAAAAGAAGATCTAAATCAAGAAGAGGAGAAAGTCAGCAAGATCTGTGGGAGTCCAAGGGCTCAGAATGAATGTGCAGAAAAGCCAAGCTGAGGAAGGCAGAAGCAGGCCAAGAGGTGCATTTGATCTGAGCTAGCCTAGGTCAGATGTAGTAATATTTAAAAATACAAAGAGCCAACCATGGGGAATTGCTGAAGCAGACTACACAGGTTCAGAAAAGGATTTGAGGGTCCTTTAGTTTTACGTCCAAAACACACTGTGTCTTTCATTCTCTTTCATTTCAAATTTTATATTGAAATTGTATGTTGAAATGGCAGTATCTTTTACTAGTTTACAGGCATGGGAAATATGTTTTTGTCTGTTTGTTTTTAATGTATCATTAGCATCTAGCTCATGGTTTGACATGTAGCAGGTTGCAAAGATAGGTTAAAGAATGAATGGTGGAGAAGAGGCATTGAAAACATGTTGTGAGTCCAACTAAGGATTACCTATATTAGACTAAATATGTCAGCCTAGCAAGGGATTCAGCAAACATTTGGGCATAAAGTTTATGTGATATTTAATAATCAAAGCCCTGGTCCCATCTGACATTAACCTATATAAATGGTAACAAAGATAGTTCATATTATTTTTTGTGATTGAAAGACTTTATTTGGTTTCTGTTAAAAAAAATCACTGCACCATCTTGCTAACCATATGAATAAAACCTTTATGAAAATTCAATACAAAAATCCTTTTATATATATATTCTTTAATATACACAAGATCACTAAGAGAAAGGAACAAGCAACAGAATTTTAAATGACTTGAATGTAAAAATAACACATTTCCCCATGAACTCACTGAATTCTTCATTTGCGCATTTAGTGTCTATAGAATAGTTGCTACTCCTTATACCATTCAGTCTGTAGCTCGATTTTTTTATTCAATGAAACAATATTTTCATGGCTACTAATTATATATGTTATTGTAGCAATTACATTATGTCCATTTTGGGTTGGATTATTGAAAAGACTCCTGTGTCTACACAATATATACTCAAACCAGTCTTTAATAAAGGCAATGATAGAGCAGAAGAAAGAGAACATTAGGCAAACATCATAGAGGTTTCAGAGATCCAGACAAAAGTTCTCAAGGTCTCTCATTTTCTCAAGACTTGTCTCATCTCCAGATTACAAACCATGAAGATGTATGTGATATGTCTTGGCATCATGGAAGCTGAGGCTAAAGCTTACTGGGTGTTTGTTTGTTAGTTTTAATACTCCATTGGTCACATAGCAAAATTGGTGTGCTAAGGGTTAAACCAAGTGAACTCTCAACCTACACACTTTTTTTAAAAATATCTTTTTTTAACACTTATTTACTTTTGAGACAAAGACACAGAGCTGAGCAGGGGAGGGACAGAGAGAGAGGGAGACACAAAATCTGAACTGGCTCCAGGCTCTGAGCTGTCAGCACAGAGCCCAACACAGGGCTCAAACCCACGAACCACTAAATCATGACCTGAGCTGAAATCGGATGTTCAACTGACTGAGCCATCCAGGTGCCCCTCAATCTACACACTTCTGTAAGCAATGTTGTAATGAATCCAGGGGAGTTTTAGGACTTTAAGGAGAACAAAATAAATCACTAATATAATACTGCATCCGTATCTTGACCAAGAGTTAGTAAAATGGAACTGTGGTAGCATAGAGACACCACAGATCAGCTGTAAGTCATATATTTTTACATACTCTTCTTGCCTTGAAAATTAAAAGTTGAACTGTACTTTAATATTTTCTATGTGTAAGCCCCAGAGGACTAATCAGGGTGAAAGTATAGGCTCTACTTTGATTCCTGAGGAGATAGAGTGCCACAGTAGAGTCAAGGCAAGCAGTTTGATACATGCTACTTTCATCTGGTAAGATGATTTTGACCCTTCCAAAGCCACTTTCCATTACCCACCCTGTTCTACCTGCTGGTGCTGGTCTCTTTGGACTGCAGTAGTGGGGTCCCTAGTCATCTGACTTCTAATGGAGTTTGGCCAAAGAGAGTAATCAGAATACAACAGGTGAGTTAGAGAGTGTGAGACTGAGTGCTTAGCTCCTAGATCAACCCGTAAGGAATGGAAGTATATTGGTTCTATCATTGATCTGGGTGATGTCAGGTCCTGTTTGCCCCATTCACCATGTACTTACTTTTTCCTCCTTTTTTCCTCTTCCTCCTAGAGGAGGGGTTAGTTGTTTGCTACTAGTCCTAGTTTACTACACAACTCATGTAGCTTTTCTTAAACACTGCTATCATTTAAGAACATTGGAAAAGATTCTTAAACAGAAAAGTGAATTGCTAATTAAAAGTTTCCAAAAAAGGAAACTTATCTCCCATAAGTTAACAATCTTCCTCATCTTTGTGGTTACACAACAGATTATACATCACATCACAATGTTTAGAACACTATACATTTTTTATTTTTGTTTTTTGTCTAACCCATTAAAATGTGCCTCAATGAGAGAAATATATGTTTTATATATCTATTATTTCTTCAATAACTCATATCTGTGTCTAGAACATGGTGAACACTAAATAAATACTTGTCAAATTGAATAATTAACTAAAGGGTAAATAAAATTGTAGAAGATATTCATTTGAGTTTCATATCCACTGGTTTAAACACACTGGGAACCCTTTAAGGACCTGAAATATTGGAATGTTAGGCACTGAGAAGATACAAATTTGAGGCTATCATATTTCATGCTTTCTACTAGTTCACTAGCAAAGACTAATTAATATGTCACATTTCATTGCAATACGTCTCAAGTTTAGGTTTTCTTCTCTTCTTACTTGATTTTCTCCCGATCGTGGATCACCTCTGTGACTTGAATTATCATTTACAAGCTCATTTCTACTATTATGAGCTTAACACTTTATACCTTGCCCCTTTGGTGTCCTCTTCCATGTGAAGGAACTTTCTGTTGAGCAATCTTTTGGTCTCATTCTGCCCCAAACAGGAGAACGAATAACTTATATGATTGATAATTTTGGAAAAATGCACACTGGGTTTGCATTGCCTCCTTTTCTTTGGGAGCTGCTTATTCAAAGAAGAAATATATTCTAATATCATTTGAGCCATGTGGTAAGCTTACTAGGGCAGGTGTTCATGGGGGAGACTATGAACTTCAAATACCACCAAAGAATGAAGACCATGTGTGTCTATTTTTTTAATTCATTATTCAAATGACCACTGTAAGCTGCACATTTAGGCAATATCCTCCTTTCTTTCTTTTTTTTTTTTTTTTTTTTTTTACCAGTTTAAAAAAAAAAAGGTGATATTTTGGTCACCATCTGACTCTTTCCTTCAATTGGTTCTAAATTTAGGCAGAAAATACAGCATTTATTTGTTCAGACTCTTAAAAGCCCCAAGAATTTCCACAATTATATCACCAGCCTAGATCTCTCCCCAGAGCTTCATACCCCCCCACACACAACTGAGAACTCAATCATTCCTTTCAGATTTTTCAGAGACCAATAAAACTCAACACTTAAAAATTTTTATAGCTCTATACTTCATAGTGCATACAGCATCCATTAAAAGGAGGATGTTAAGCTAAGTATTTGATATGTAGCAAGATAAATAACAACCAATGACTGACTCATTTATGGTCTTTCTGTCTTCTGATTCTTTTTCCACTGTGCTGACATATTCTGAATTGTAGGTGATAGCGTTAACACAATGAATCTGATTGGTTCTTCACTGTAATCTTAACAGATAAAGACAACTTTTGAAAGATTTAAAATGCCTTGTGGTCTGACTATCTCTCCTACTTCATCTCTCAACCCTTCCACTTTACCCTCCACATTCTATCCACATAGATCTTTCTATTCCTGGAAAAGCCATGAACTGTATCATCCATAGGACTTTTTAAAAACATTTTTTAAATGTTTGTTTATTTTTTAAGAGAGAGATACACACATACACAGAGAGAGAGAGAGAGAGGGAGGGAGAGAGAACGTGCATGAGTGGGGGAGGTGCAAGGAGAGATGGGGACAGAGGATCCAAAGTGGGCTCTGTGCTGACAGCAAAGAGCCCAATGCTGGGCTCAAACTCTCAAGCTGTGAGATCATGACCTGATCCAAAGTTGGCTCCTTAACTGACTGGGCCAACCAGGTGCCCCCATCCACAGGACTTTGCATTTGATATTTCCTGTGCCTGAAATTCTTCTCCCCACTTCTATGCCTAATTATTGACTTTTAGAATTAGCATGTTTACTGCATTCTTCTTGGAATATTCCTTTATCTCTGCTTTTGATAGTAACAGCTCCCACCCCCAAACTTTCAATACACTCTGTTTTAAACTTCTTGATGCACTAATTTTATTAAAATGTAATTTCCCTATTTTTAAATGTGTCTCTCTTCATTATTAATGATAAGGACTGTATCTTCTTTAATATTCTATTCCTAGGTCTTAACATTATTTCTATCATATGTAAAGGTCAATAGTTAGTAACGAGTGACCAAGTAATTTTTTAGAAAGTCTCTCTTAAATTCCCCAACTTAAAGTTTATTAATAATTACCTTGAAAAGTTAGAATCAAGAAACATGAATTTCATTATTCTCTAATTAGCTTTTATTTTTATGTTGGCAATTTCTTTCTTATTTTAAAAATGAAGACCATGTGTCTGGTCTCAGAGAAAGCACTGATGGGTAAACAAAATAAATAGCCACATACAAGTTACAATTTGAGTGACAAGAATATCTCTATAATCAATATTTTCAAAGGGCATATTGATATTAAGATTAACACAGAGTGAACATTAGATCTTTGAAAAGTGCAGACAATACTATTTAAAACTTAGCAAAGGAGTTATGATTCCTTCCTAGAAAGAAGGTTACTGAGCTAAAATATAAATGGAAAAAAATAAGGTACAGGGCATTATGAAATGGCTGTCCAGTGGAAATGACAAGTGATAGGAAATTGTGATCTTACTGACAATTATAGGGCATTGTAAAAGTTTAATCAAATAATTTCTGAGCAGGTATCTGGAACAGGTCAAGGAAAATAAATATTCCCTACCAATGATAAGAATGCTCTGGTCACTTATTTTCTCATAGAATGGGCATAATATAAAAGGATCTATTATAGTACAGATAGAAAATTTCACAGAATCATCTCCATTCCTTTGCTTCAATCTCATGCTCACTGAATCCAGTGAATTACTAATTGGGTTCTTAAGCCACTAAATAAGGAAGCAGATGTCTTCCAAGTTGAATCTATGGAAAAGAATGTGTCTAACAAAATTAATCTTAGTGCCCAAATACCCTTCTGTATTACAGATCAACTTGATTATTCCTAGGTGAACTATTAAACTTGAGTCCATGACCTCCCTCCTGCTGTCTCCCAAAGAATCTGTCTGAGCAGCTGAAAGCCTGCTTTTACATGTCAATATTTTAACAACACTGCATATGAGCAGAAATAATATTATCTTAACTTGAAGGGTGTTTCAGTCTGTAAGTTGATAGTCTTGCTCATATTTCAAATCCTTGTTATAAAAAACAAAACTATGCAATTCAAAGGAAATATCTGTAATTTCAAATTTCATATAAATATTTTCTAAAAACCCACAGGAAACAAATTTAGAAGATTAATGCAAAAGTGCCACAAGTAAAGTAGAAAGGATATTGCATTGTAGATCCTTTATATCATTTATGTATTTTGGAACACAGTTATATCCATGAAAAGCCTTTATTTCCTTTCCAGAATTCTTTAGTGCAAAATGTGTTGTGACCATTTGTAGTTTTATAACTGAAATGATTTCTCTATGAAGTAATATATATTTCTGCATTTGAATTAAAATAAAGTATTTTATGACAGCTACAAACTAAAATAACACATAATCGAAATTAATCATAGTAATGTTAGAAATTAAATATGTTGGTGGCAGATGTTCATATAAAACAAGTTTTGGTGCTGGTATCTTGCAGAATATTAAGCAAAATGCAATGTTATGATTAGAAAAAAACTTTCCAGGATGTACTAAATTTTACAAAATAAAACATTTTATATAGCTTCTTTTTAGTAGCTTTGTATGTTTCTAATTTGAAACTTTTATAAGATCATATATCTACTTAACCAAGTAAAAATTTTGCCACATTCTCCTTAGTTTTAGAGTCATAGCTCTCCTCATTAGATTTTTTCTTGTCCATCAGGAAAATAACCCATGATTCCCTATGAGCCACTAAAAATGGGACTCTTGTTAGAAGCTTACAACTGCTCCATAAATAACTTCATGAAGTAAAAAAAAAAAAAAAAAAAAAAAAAAAACTGTAAAAATCTGTTGGTTTCTCAGTGTGGAGACAAAAATGTATACTACAGCCAGCAAAGGAAGGAATCTTTCATGTACTACCAAAGGACACACTTTGCCTATTTTTCTACAAGTCAAATTACCGAGACGTGGAAAATAATGTTATTAATTTTAAGAAAATGACAAACTTTTTTTCCTGCAAAATTATATTTATTTAAGTCATGACATTAAGTCATGGTACAATTATAAATTGTGATTTTATGAGGAGACAAACAGAACTTTGTAACATAGACACTGACAAGTAGGTGACTGTGACTAATATTTGTGTTTTAAATTGTTTTAAGACAAGTCATCCCCTAAATTATTCTGCGCTTACAATATGTGCTATAGTTCTTTTCTTGCCTGCTGGTGTTCATAGAGTTTTGATGATGGCAATGAGAGATTTATTTTTTAAAGTCCTTTGACATATGAGGATGCAAAGGGAAAGGAAGGATGCTATTGTGTCTCACATGGGACACAAAGTTGAAAGATTCAAATTGTATTAATATTCATGAAGCAAAACAACCAACTCTTATTTTTGAAATATTGACTGTAAGGATGTTCCATTTTCCATTTCAAAGAGATTATTATTAGCTAAGTGATTAATTCACTATGAATGCATTCAGATTTAGAACAATGGCCAGGAGAAGGTTGTCATTTGAGTTAAGAAAAGACCCACTGACACTTGAACATAGGCCAGTGTTGCTAGAAAAGTCCAGCTCCTTTGGGTGTCTTCTCTTGAAGGGAATTGAAAAGCTGCAGTCCTAGGCTTTCCTTTCCCTTTGGGAATTAATTTGATATACATTTTTAAAATGGTAGACATTTGTAGTATCACGCTCAGATATTTTGCCCAAATTTTCATTTGTTTCGGTCCCCTGGTCAATTTTCCCAGTGACACTCCCATGCCTACACACTGTCCTCCTCCACATTTCAGATCAGGCACAGATTGCATAATTCTACATCTGTCAGACCAAATTCTGTGTGAAATACATCTTCTGCCTTGATTCTAGTCATTTTGAAATCATCAACTACATCTTTCATCACATGCTTGTCGTTTCTGCCTGTGTGCAACCTCATCCATCCTTCTTGCTTCTTCAACTCTTCCCTGACCAGCCATCTGAAGAGCAACACACCTTATCCGGTAACTCTGTAGCACCTGAATATACTCTATGCCTTTTAATCCCTGATTTACTTATCTCTTTTTATCCCAGATTATAAACTCCTTGACAACAAATTTCCTCAGAAATGAGCATGATGCCTTGTACGTAGCATGCGCTCACAAAATGACTCACTGAAATGCCTTTATTTTCCATTTGCTTCTTCGAGTTTTATCTCTCCTACCAGAACCACATAGCCACCTGTATGAATTTGTTGCCAAGAAAAACCTCCATACACAAACTGTCTCTTTTAAGTCATTCAATTCCTGAATAGGTTAGTATACCAAACCATGAAAGAATACTTATATAGTATTAGTAGAACTGGTCCCAAAATGCAACAATGCCATAGACACCAGGCCATGTGAAAAAATATGGAGGATATTTACTATATTACTTTAAAATCATTACAAGCCTTGATTACCTAATTACTAAAAATGTTAAAACACAAGGTTAGGCTGAATTTCTAAGCAGACACAAAATAACATATATTCTAGGGGAGCCTGGATTGCCCAGTAGGTTAAGTGCCTGACTCTTGATTTGGGTTCAGGTAATGATCCCAGCATCATGGGATCTAGCCCCATGTCGAGCCCCGCGTTGGGCTCCATACTGAGAGTGGAGCCTGCTTAAGATTCTGTCTCCCTCTACACCTCTCCCTGGCTCGCACTCTCTCTCTAAAATAAAAACAAAAATTCTTAAAACAAAAACTTTAAAATACCAAAATAATGCATATTCTATAATGTAGTTCCCTATGATCATTTAAAAAATTTGAACCTTGTATTTAAAAGAGTTTGAATTTCATTATATTTCTTTCCTAAAATTTTGAGGCTACATGTTCTGAAGGTGACATATGTAACCATCCCTTTTATAAAGTAAGGATAATAATGTATTTCTCATTGAAAGTAAGAATATGGGATTTGCTTTACAATTCTTCAGTAAAAATTGTGAGGGAAGGCAGATAAATGCAACAAGATTGGCAATGTATTCTTAATTATTAAGCTAGGCTATAGGTACATTAGGGTTCATCATGCCATTCTATTTTTATGTTTTAATATATCTATAATAAAGAGTATTTTTAAAAGTAAAAAAAAATATGGCAAGTGTATGTGTATTCATTTGAGTTTAGATTTGTGTTTTCACTATTTTCCCAGTGACCAGAATTCTAGATATTCTCTCAGCCACACAATAGAAAATGAAGTCTTTTTTTTTTTTCTAACACAACTTTAAATGTTATCAGGGCCACCTCTTTAACATCAGATTTAATCAAAATGCTAAAAGAAACAAATATTTCTAGTTTGTGTAATTAAAGAGTCAAATATTAAACCTAGGGACATGACTATATGCATGAAGTTCACCAAATTCCTGGATCTATAAGCTGTCTTTGACTTTGAGATAAAGACCAAAGTTGTTATCAATATCAATATATAAGACCATCCGTTAATCCACATGCCTCTCACCTGCAGTATATTTTGCATATATCACTGCAACATATCACAAGGGCAATGTGGTCTTCTAGGAGTATCTCACATGGAGAATCTATTGCCTCATTCTGCGATGGTGCAGAATAGAGGATGATTATAAATGTAGTACTCAAGGGGTGCCTGGATGGCTCAGTCGGTTAAGCGTCCAACTCTTGATTTCTGCTCAGGTGGTGAGCTCACGGTCATGAGCTTCAGCCCCGCATCAGGCTCTGTGCTGGGTGCAGAGCCTACTTAAGATATTCTCTCTGTCTCTGTCTCTGTCTCTGTCTCTCTCTCTCCGTGCCCTTCTCTCTATCAAAAAATAAAAATAAAGAAAAAGAAAGAAGGAAAGAAACATAGTGCTTAAATTTTGGAAACTTCTTTAAAATGAATTTCTCACTTCTTTGGACATTGTTTAAGCTTTTTAAAAATTTAGTACTGGGGCGCCTGGGTGGCGCAGTCGGTTAAGTGTCCGACTTCAGCCAGGTCACGATCTCGCGGTCCATGGGTTCGAGCCCCGCGGGTTCGAGCCCCGCGTCAGGCTCTGGGCTGATGGCTCAGAGCCTGGAGCCTGTTTCCGATTCTGTGTCTCCCTCTCTCTCTGCCCCTCCCCTGTTCATGCTCTGTCTCTCTCTGTCCCAAAAATAAATAAAAAAACGTTGAAAAAAAATTAAAAAAAAAAAATTTAGTACTTATAACACTTAAAACTTGAAATAAAAAAGCTAACTAACAATTAGGGGATTGTAGAAAAAGCTTAACCTTACAAAATAAACACCCACCCCCAAATACACTTTTATTTAACTAATTCTGTTTATTCTAATGTTTCATAATATGTTTTATCATCCATAAAATAAAAGTGTAAGGCTTTTTTTAACTGTACACAGGAAAAGAGGCACAAATGCAATAAGAAAAAGTAATTTAAATGCAATTAGCCATTTGTCATTAATAGGAAATTCAAAAATTCTAGAATATTATTGTAAAAGCTCAAAAATAAAAACAATTTGAAAACAACCACCATGTGAAAACCATATCTGTACTAAATATTTCGTGAAACATTTGCAGAAGCTGTAATGATTAAATATAAATGGTTCAGGGCTAAATCAGTAATAAGTATCACCAGTTTAAAGAATTGTGTGTCACTAAACCACATTTTGAGAATCATCATTACTTCATCTTGTAAGGAAATTGGCTTTGTGTCTCAGAGACCATTCTATTCCTTCTCTAATATTAAGGACGTCAAAGAAAATATCATTAATTGTCAACACTTTCATGTGTTGTACATTGAAGATATCAGAGGGTAGACTGTGACACGCTGAATAATGGCCTAGCAAAGATGTCTATATCCTAATCCCCAGAACCTACAGATATGTTACCTTACATGACAAAAAGAACTTTGTGGATGTGATAAGGTTAAGGATCTTGAGAAGGGACCATTGCTCTGGATTATCTGAGAGGGCCCAATCTGATCACAAGGGCCCTTATAAAAGGGCAGTAGGAGGATCATAGATACAGATGGCATTGTAATAATAGAAACAGCGTACTAATTTGAAGATACCACGTTTCTAGCTTTGAAGATGGATAAAGAGACCATGAGACATGGAATATAGGTTGCCTGTATAAGCTAGAAACTGTAAGAAAACCAATTCTCCCCTAGAACCTCCAGGAAAAAAAAAATGTGACCCTTGTGACCCATTTTAGGACTTCTCATCTTGAGAACTGTAAAAGAATAAACTTTTTAAGCTTACAAGTTTTAAGCTACTAAATGTGTGGTAATTTGTAATAGCAACAATAAGAAACTAGTGCATTTTCCCTGTGCTAAAGATGACTTCCAACAATTCTCCAGTTGTTGATGCTAAAGGCTAAGGCTATGTTTTGGGTTCAGTTATGCTCCTGATTCAAATTTCCTTCTCAAAATTCATTTCCTAGGAAATCTGACCTAAGCTAGTAGTGGTCTGAGAAAACCAAATTTAACACAGAGGACATCATAAATGTGCACAGGGATATATTCCTCATTACTTCCACAATGATAGCTACAACCCCATATTTAGTTAACCATGCATTGGAGAAAGAAGCATATCCAGATATTTCAAGGACACAGGATCCAACTTTACATTGGTATCTATGGATTCAAAGCATTTTCAAGTCCTCTCATATAGATGGGGGATGCATGGGGACCAGATAATTAATGGAGATTTGGTTCAGTTACAACTCACAGTGGGTCCACTTGCGACACAAACTCTAAATGTATAATTGGCATAGATATATTTGATGATTATCATAACTCCCATATTGGTTCCTTGGCCAGGGAAGAAAGAGTTGGCACAGTAGAGATTGGCAAGTAAAAGCTTTTGTTACTGCAACTTTGGCCAAGATAATGCAATAAAGCCAATATTGTATTTGGTGAGAAATAATTCTCCATGAATCTCTCATCTTTCTTTGTGCCTAAAGATTAGCACCCAATTCTCAGATTCATTTACCTTTCAGAGGATAGAGAATGTCTCTTCCCTTCCCAGAGAATATCTTTTTACATTAAAGTATAACAAGGATAATGTCTCTCTCTGAAGAGAAAGATAGGCAGGTTTGCCAGCAGCTCTCTTCTAAGAATGAGTGATTTCTAAGCTTGCCATTCCTTAATTGTGAAGCAGGCCCACTGTGTGCACAGCATCCACCTGGGCCCCCACCCACATTGCCCCAGTGAGATTTGTAGGTCAAAGGGAACCTATGTCACCTGTTACAACATGAGTAATGAATGAAGTGTCTAAATTTTTTTGAACTGGTCTCCTTACCACCTGAATCTCTAGAAGTATGACTAGCCAACTTAGCAGCTGCCACCACACTCTTCCTTAGGGACTGTATAATTGCTTTATAGGAGTGTAACACATTTTCCACTAATGGTTTGTCTTTCCTGTCCACAAGACTTTAGCCAGCACCATTAACCAAAGTCCAACAGAAAGCTTTATCCATTAACATAGAATCCCTCATGACATTCCCAATTACAGATATCCCTCATAATATAAAGATCTATTTTATAGCAAAAAAAAAAAAAAAAAAAAAAACAAAAAAAAACAAAAAACAAAACAAAACAAAAAAACCCTGCAGCCATAGATACATGACTCTGGGATCTGTTGGTTCAAACATGTTCAGCACACCCCAGAATATCACCCTGATAGAGTAAGATAATGCTTTTTTTTTTAATGGCCTTTTTAAGGTTCAACTGTGCTGCCCTGTTAGAGACAATACCACGCAGCAGTGAAGTGCTGTCCTCCAGGACACGGTGTGCCCCCTTAATTAATGATCATGATGTGATGTTGTTTTTCTAGGGAATAGGGACCAAGGGAAGGAGTAGGAGTGTCTCCATTAACCAATTTGACAATAAATTGCATATTAAAAAAAAGGGAGTGTCTCCATTTATCATCATACTCAGTGATTCATTTCAGAGAATTTGTGCTTTATTTCACAACACTGAACTCCAAAGGATTACAGATTCCAGTCCCAGATAGAGACTGCACCAGGGGCACAGGAAGTTTCCCCCTATACTTAAAGCTGCCATTTGATAACTTCAAGCAAAGTTTAAAGAAAAATCACCATCCTGGCAGGCAGGCTATTGTTACAGGCAAGCTACATCAGGGGCAGGGAAAAATTAGTACCCTCATTATGTACTTACTGATCTCTTGGAACTGCTTTGCCTTATTTTCATGGTAAATTTGCAAGCGCCTCAGCCTTGGACTGAGAAAGGCTTAGGGATCAGAGGTTCAGACCAATCAGGGGAGAGATTCTGGGTCATGCTGTTAAAGAAGTCACCAAAATCAGTAGAAATGCTAGCTGAGGGTAAAGAGATTTTAGAATGGATAATATAAGAGGCAAATGATGAATATCAACTGTGTCTTTAAGAACAGGTTCAGAGGCATGGGTTATAGTTAGTCTCACTCATCTACCCTTTGTAGGTTTGTTGAGGAAAAGAGATCAACCAGAATACTGGAAGAGAGGTTTCCAGAACTCCTTGTATGAAGCAAATGAATCCATGAGTCACAAAAGGTGGACTGCAGTCAATGGACTCAGAACCTCCCTTTGGGACTGAGATATTCATTCCCCCAGCTCTTGGGAGTGAGTGCTGCTAATATCTCTTAGCTGAGTCCTTCTTCAAATACTGTGTTCAGTAGAAGGGGCTGATTTACCCAAAGTCACACTCCCACTTTAGGAGCCACCTACATCCAAAGATTAGTCCACGTAGCACAGAAAGCCTAGAATGATTCCTTTGGGGATGGAGAACTATGAAAAACCATACCAGTTCTAGAATTGCCTATGCCATCAATGAGGTTTTCGTTGTAATGCATCACTGCTCCACTATCTACCTAATTTTCCCTCTTTGGTAACTCCACATGTGTTGATCCCAAGAGGATTTCCAATCGAGTTGCTACATACAAATCCTCATCTCTGGACATAATGTAAGAAATGTGACCCAAGAGAAATATGAGAGAAAAGTGAAAGCCATGGGATATTTTGTCAGAATATCAAATGGGATTTATTACAAACTTTGGGTGTATGCTCCCTATTTCACTTACTCTTAATGATGACATATAAGTAAATGAATATACATAAATACATATGTATATATATGAGACTCTTGTTTGAAGCATTTATGGTTTTCTGAATTAGCCATTAGTATGACAAGTACTGCTACAGATTACACTGTTCCCCTGAGCAAATTACCTGTCCTTTTATAGCAGCAGCCACAGAATTGAAGTGTGAAACTGACAACCCAATTTTTCAAATGAATTTGCAGAGACTTCAGCCAAAAGTAAGACAGAAGTAGAAGGAGTATGGCTCACACAAGAGAGAAATAGATTTTCTGCTTTGACTGCTTACAAGAACTTGAGTTGATAAATGAACTGATAACAATAGTATCTCTTATTTACAGGGAAAATGTCTTCATGTTTCATTTATCTGGTTATCAAAATACACAGACTATTTGAATAGTATTCAAGGATACACTTGAAAAAATATTGGTAATGTGTCCTCCCTCCTATCTATATTCCACAGATAATAGATGATGTTATACAGATTCTCAGAAATACATTTTGTGTTTAATTACAGACACTGTTTTATCCTTTATTTTGACATATTTTTCTTTACATTCATTTTCCTTATAGGATTATTTATTTTTATTTTTCTGATTTCATTTGTCTTCATGTTAATTGTTTTGCATATGCAACTAGTTGTTTGTAATTATAAGATTCATAATATCCTTTCTTCTGGTCTAAAGAATAATCTAAGCCTCTTAATAAAGAAGACAAGAACTTTTTAAATTGGGCCATGGCATTTCATTTAACACCAATGACTTGGTTTCCCGACTACTTCGCACATCTATCTGCACACTATTGAAGTTCCATGCTTTTGCTCACTTAAAATCGTTTTGAAACTTTTCTTTACTGGACTTTATACCTTTTCAAGTACAACTTCTCTCCCAAGAACTTACTGACGGATCTAAATTATATACTTTATAAAAAGAACAAATTCTCTTTTTGGCATCTTTGCACCAACATGTTTATAATTATACATTTTTTTAATAGTTTTTATTTTCTAAAAACATAAAATTAGAACAGATATTAAAAGACCGCTTATATTTTCCTTTATAATTTCTATCACTTTCAGTTTCCAACACCTCCTCATCCTAGCATGTGAGACATACAGCATTTATTTTAATTGTATTTGCTTATTTGTTTTAAAATATAATCTTTAATCAAATTGAAATTTATTTTTCTTGAATGGTGTAAAATAATTATTTAAGTTAGTTCATCTTCTCAAATTTCCAGTCAGTATTTCTAATATTATTTAATAAATATTACCTTTCACTCTCTTTAATCTGGAATTTCTACTTTATTATTTGTTCATTTTTTATAACTTGAAATCTGTTTGGGGAAGATTATCTGTTCAATTCCTGCTTGTCCATGTTATCAACAATTCTTTTAAATAATGTGCCTAAAACCCAAATCACCTCAAAGTTGAAACTTGAATGACTTTAATCATCTAATTAGCATAACTAAGCTTTCTTTTTCTTAAAATGAGATAACAAAATATATGATTAAATCCTACTGTAAGGATGAAATGTAAGTTTATATTAGGTCCACCACCAGAATCAGGAAATGATAATCCCTTACTGTTTACCCATTCGTGCATATGTTTAACAGAATATGAATTTATTTAGTTCATATTTTATTTCAGACACTCTGCTGGGCATTGGGATATACTAGTGAAAGCAATTTTTGAAAAAAGTAGCCTCTGCTCCCAAAGATGTCAGAGTGTTTTGACAGGGGAGAACAAACACACATTACTGCTTGATTCATGCAAAATACGTGTATATTCATGTGCTAACTTAATGGAAAGGAGTCCAAATAACCCAATTTGTGGATCTCAAGAGGTTGTGTCCTAAAAGAGGTGATGCTTGGGTTGATACATATATATTCTGATCAGTATTACACTGTTAACCCAAGAGGATCTAATTCTAAGGCATGCTGCCAACACACTGATAGGAAATCCCAGGAGCATTCATGTGAAAAACAATTTTGAGATTATTTTTACAAGCATCTTGGTTTTTAAATGAATTTCACTTTTAAATGTATAGCTTCACAATTGTTCTTAGATCTGTTAATTAACCGCGTCCTTTTTTACTACCCTCAGTTACTCTTCCAGGCTACCATTTCTACTAGCTGTAGACAGCATCTCTTTCTGGCCATTGCACTGAAAATATCTGCTAGACACAGTTAGATGACCAGTATCCCATCAGGTTTTGACTGTTTGGCAGGATAGTGAGAAATATATTTTTTAATAAATTTCTTTCCTATCTACCTTTATTCTTTTTCTATTTGCATTCACTACTAGTTGTTTCAAGTTAAAATTAATATCCAACACGAAGTTTTGTTGGAGTTGCAGTAATCTCTGAACAGTTTAGCATGAGGTGATATCTTTATAATGTTCAGTTGTCTCATTCCAGAAATCTCTTTATTGCTTTACTTAAGTCTTTTATATTTTCCAGGGAACATTTGTGGGTTATTTGAGTACCATATATTTTATATCATGATCTTTTCCAAATACTTACAGTTTTTCATTATTATTGTGGATAGAATGTGTTTCATCATAATACGCTTGCTGATGGCTACTGGTTATAAATAATGTTTAATGTGAGCTCATTCTTAGTTCCATTTATATTTTTTTCAATTCCTTAAAGTCTCCTTAATGAAAGGAAACTTCAAAAGCCTACAACTTTAGAAGTATCATCAACTTGGTCCAATGTTTTGTATTAATTCCTTGCTTCAGGATAGCAGAACCAGGAAGATGGTACATCTTGGAACTACACAATTATAGTCACCATTATTTAACTCTCAACAGAATTTTCCCCCAAATAATAGTTATTTGCACTTCTTGAGAGGCATGTTCCTGAGAGTCTCGCGACTCCCACAGCAAGATGTGAGTTCTATCTATTCTCCCCTTGAAGCTGGGTGAACTTTTGTGACTTCCTTAATGATAATGTGGCTGATGCAACATTTCCTAATTGTTGAGTCTAGGTCATCAAAAAAACAAAAACAAAAACAAAAACAAAAAAACAGGAGTGCTTGGGTGGTTCAGTTAGTTAAACAACAGACTTCTGGTTATGGCTCAGATTATGATCTCACAGTTTGTGAGACTGAGCCCTGCGTTGGGCTCTGTGCTGACAGTGTGGAGCCCATTTAGGATTCTTTCTTTCCCTCTCTCTGCCCCTTCTCCTCTCTGTCTCTGTCTCTGTCTCTGTCTCTCTCTCTCAAAATAGACAGATAGATAGATAGATAGATAAACTTTTCACCTGGCTTCTCTTGCATACACCACATGCTTTGGAAACCTTAAGCCAACATCTAAGAAGTTCAGTTACCCTAAAGCCTCTCAGCAAAAAGGATCACATAGAGAGACTCAGAGAGTTAGTTAAAGATGTCCAAAAATACATTTATTCCAGATCCTAAACTGGTCATGTCTTTCCTGCCCATATATGAGACATATGATAGCAAATACCTTGGAATGGCCAACATTGCAATATTTCTCCAAAAAAAACAAAAAAAAATTATATTCAAAATACAGCATTTTAAAATATAGGCACAATGTTCTACAGCAGATGCCTATAACTTATTCATCTTGCATAAGTGGAATAGTTTATCCTTTGAACAGCAACTCCACATTGACCCACCCTCCCAACTTCTGGTAGCCACCATTCTAGTCTCTGATTCTGTGAATTTGACAATTTTAGATACCTCCTATAAAGGATATCATATAGTATTTGCCCTTCAATGGCAGGCTTATTTCACTTAGCATAATGTCTTCCAGTTTCATCCATGTTGTCACATATGGCAGTATGTCCTTCTTTTTAAAAGCTTAAAAGTATTCCATTGTATGTAATATATTTTCTTTATCTACCGTCAATAGACTTTTAAGTTGCTCCCATATCTTAGCTATTATGAATAATGCTACAATGAACATAGGTATGCAAATAGTTCTTCAAGATCCTGATTTCAATTTTTTGGATATGTACTCAGCAATGGGATTGCTGGATAATATGGTAGTTCTACTTTTAATTTTTCGAGGAACCATAACACTGTTTTCCTTAGAAGCTATACCATTTTATATTGCTACCAACAGTGTACAGGGTTCCAATTTCTCTACATTCTTGATGATACTTTCTATCTCTTGTTATTTGATAATAGTCATTCTAACAAGTTAGAGATGGTATCTCATTATGGTTTTGATTTGCATTTTCCTGATTAGTGCTGATAAGCAGCTTTGTATGTGCCTTATCTCTTTATCATTATAATTCTTTCTAAATTAGTCTTTATTCCTAAAACTTAGTCTTAAGCATAAACAGTCCTTAGTCTTTATAGATCAATAGTAGAGATCTCCATGTAGAGAACTAGTAAATTGTTAAATGAGGGATGATATAGTTGATTTCATCATTGTTTCTGCCTTGTAATGTCAGCAACTTCACTTGCTTCAGCCCAAGTGCATCTTAATCATTATATTCAAAGACAATTGCTTGACTCTCCACCCCTAAAGCATTCTTGGCTTCCCTCCATTTTGTTTAATAGTGTTAGATTTTTTCCCATACCCTCTTGGGTAAAAACCTGTAGTTAATATGCAGAGCATCTCACTTTGTAATCAGTACTTTTGAAAGGTTGTTACCAATGTTCTCTAAGGACCCTATAAATCCTGAATCAGGAGGAAACACCACACCAATCTAATTATTCTTTGCCCTCAACCTCACATCAATGACAGAATTATACACGTACTATCAGTGTGTTCACTGATAGGTTACTAAAACATTTATTATTTTGTTTAAGATATTACACTGGCATTCACACATACACATATATGTATATACTTTGCATACACACATATTGACATATTACACTTAAAAATATACTATATTCAGTTCTATCAGCTTGTTTAGTTATACATGATCCTCAAGGAGATGCTGCATTTCATTAAGTAGCCCTTCTGGGGCAGTCTATCCTTATACTTTTTTCCTCTAAAGAGTTGTGAGCCTGATATCTCTGTAATAAGTACAAGATGCTTCATATTATTTAAAATACTATCACAGGGAAGTACAAGCTGTTCAAAATCCTTTGTGTCCTATTTCAGTCATTAATGTGGTTCATTTTTAAGGGAACATTAAAACCAGAGGGGAAGAGTAGAAATATATTGATGGAGGAAATTTCTAAACTCTTGGGAATTTAGAGTTCCTTCTATTTATGCTAAAAGTCCAGGAGTGTTATAAAAGCATAGCTTCCTTATAAAAAGTGTTTCATTGGGTGCCTGGGTGGCTCAGTCGTTTAAGAGTCCAACTTTTGATTTCGGCTCAGGTCATGATCTCATAGTTCATGAGTTTGAGCCCCACATCGGGCTCCCGCTGACAGTGAAGAGCCTTCTTCGGATCCTCTGCCCCCTCTCTTTCTGCTTCCCCCTCAAAAATAAATAAACATTAACTTTTAAAAAACTGTTTCATAACAGGCTATTTAGGAATTGAAGACTATAAAATTTAAAAATGTAGAAGTTTTAAGTGACTCATAAATTTGACTCAACCTATAGTGTTATGTAGGTTAAATTCGAAAGAAAAACAAGAAAAAAGTGTTTCCATGTTTGAATAAATTTGTAATAGTTTCTGTCTCAAAAAAAATCTAGATTCCACACTATGGGTTATTTAATATGCTATTTGCCCTACATGTGTTATACGGCTTTGTGGTGTCTTGTGCTAGTATTTAGTAGGTAGAGGTAAAAGTGTTTTATACAAGTTGATGGCATTCCTATACTGTATTTCATACTTTGCAAAAAATGACTACATAAATAAATAAGCGCCATGATAAATCCTAAGTGCTATATACAGAGGAAAAACACACTTGAGAGGCAAAAAGACAGATTATCAGTTATAAAAGGCCAAGAGGTTAACTCAGTTCATAACAGCAACAGTGCAAGTAACCAGTCATCATACCATAATTAAAGGAAATAGAGCACATCATCAGGCTAGAAGGGAAAAAGGGATTGAAAACTAATCATGCTTGGCATTAATGGTTTCCATGCTCTCAAAGAGTATAAATCTCACGAGCTGAAAATGAAAGATCCAACTTTAAGCAAATAAATATTTAGGTGCGAAGTTAGGATTCTTTTTCTTTTCTCTTTTTTGTCAAACATTTAGCTTCTTATCATTGAACAAACAAAACATGCATTATTAAATCACTAAGTGGAATTCTTACACCATTAAAGTTATTGTATAATAAGCTAATTATATTCCAATTGACCAGGTAGAAATCTGCTTTTGATATAATAAAATCATTAATTATGTTTGATTTTATAAACTATTTCTTTACAAACTGATGTCTACTAGAAAATAAATTTGCTTAAGATTCAGAACTCTCCTGAAAGTGGAAAAATGGAAACAGACACAGGGACTGAACTTAAAAGGGAGAAAGGAGAAAGGAAAGGGTTTAAATTCCATTAAGACTATAAACAGGGGGAGCACAGAGTCTGAAACTCCACAGCACAATACCTGGTGGTGCTCTGGTGGGAAGGGCAAATCCCCAGGAGCAGAGTGGAATCCGGAGTTCTTCAAGCCACACAGGGAGAGGCGGTTCCTCTGCTGGAGGGACACCTGGTGGAGGCTGTGTATGTCACCCAAAGGCAAGGCCCCAGGGGACCCAGAAGAACAACCACATTCACTGGTGCTGGAACAAGGTTGTTAAGGGTGAAGCCTGGTGCCAGATGTGTGTTGTGATTTTCCATAATCCCTTTAATGCTGCTGCTACACTATCTTGCAAACTTTTTCTGGGGCAGACTGGCACCTGGCTGCAGCCTCTGGGAATCAACAGCAGCATGGTCCTGCAAAAACGTTCCTGGGTGTGGCCGGCACGTGGCCATTGCTTGGTGAGACCCTCCTGCCAAGGGGCAGAACGGGTCAAAGCCACAGTCCCTCAGAAGTAAGAGGTTGGAAAAACAGCCGCATCTGAGATGAAACTCAGGAGGAAGGTGCTGCCTGGGGCTTGGTCACGGACTGTGTAAAAGCGGGCAGTGAATGGAAGCCAAAAACAAAGGATGGGTGTGCGACTGCTGATCGGGGAGAACAGAGTTCAGAGACTGGGTATCTCGGTGACACCATTTTCACCGCTTCCGCCATGCACATAGGCCCCACAAAAATCCACCTCAGTAAGGTAAGCAGCGCCATCTAGTGGAGAATGGAACCATTACACTAAGCCCTGCCCAACTGGGCCAACCTTGCTCTTCAGGAACATAAGTCTCTCCACCTGCTTAGCTTATAGACTATAAACCACTTCACCATTTTCTAAGGAAAATGAAGTAATTTCAGTCGTATTTCAGTCTGTTCACTGGTCCATCTATTCAATTTTCTTTCTTTTTTTTTAATTTTTTCATTTCTTTTCTTTTTCTTGAATACAGAAAGAGAAAAAATCATTTTTATTTTCAATTGTTATTAAAAATATTTTCTTAGCCTGCTTCGGATTCTGTGTCTCCCTCTCTCTCTGCCCCTTCCCTGCTCATGCTCTGTCTCTCTCTAACTAAACATTAAAAAATTTTTTTAAATAAAAAAAATACTTTTTTCTTTAATTTTTTCTACTATATTTTTTAATTTTATGTAAATTTTTTCAAATTCTATTTTACTTCCATCATTTCATTTTAGTCTACTTCAGTGTATTCATTTCTTCAAATTTTCAAATGATTTCCTTTTTTTCTTCTTTCTCCTTTTTTCTCTAATATATCAAGCCCCTTTCAACACCCAGACTAAAACACACCTAGGATCTAGGATCATTTATTTGATTTTGTGTGTGTGTGTGTTTGTTTTTAATTTTTTTAATTAATATTTTTTAATTTTAATTTTTTTACCCCATTAATTCCTTTTCTCCCTTCAAAAGGATGAAACAAAGGAATTCATCCCAAAAGAAAGAGCAGGAAGAAACGACAGCCAGGGACTTAACCAACACAGATACAAGCAAGATGTCTGAACCAGAATTCAGAATCACGATAATAAGAATACTAGCTGGAATCAAAAATAGATCAGAATCCCTTTCTTCAGAGATAAAAGAAGTAAAAGCTAGTCAGGATGAAATTAAAAACTGCTATAACTGAGCTGCAGTCTCGAGTGAATGCTATGGAGGCAAGGATGGATGAGGCAAAACAGAGAATCAGCGATATAGAGGACAAACTTATGGAGAATAATGAAGCAGGGGGAAAAAAAGGGTGATTAAGGCAAAAGAGCACAAGGTAAGAATTAGAGAAATCAGTGACTTATTAAAAAGGAACAACATCAGAATCATAGGGGTCCCAGAAGAAGAGACAGAAATAGGGGTAGAAGGGTTATGTGAGCAAATCATAGCAGAAAATTTTCCTAACCTGGGGAAAGACACAGACATCAAAATCCAGGAAGCACAGATAACCCCCATTAGATTTTAAAAAAACTCGACCATCAACAAGGCATATAATAGTCAAATTCACAAAATACTCAGGCAAGGAGAGAATCATGAAAGCAGCAAGGGGAAAAAAGTCTCTAACCTACAAGGGAAGACCGATCAGGTTTGCAGCAGACCTATCCACAGAAACTTGGCAGGCCAGAAAGGAGTGGCAGGATATATTCAATGTGCTGAATTGGAAGAATATGCAACCAAGAATTCTTTATCCAGTGAGGCTGTCATTCAAAATAGAAGGAGAGATAAAAAGTTTCCCAGAAAAACAAAAATTAAAGGAGTTTGTGACCACTAAACCAGCCCTGCAAGAAATTTTAAGGGGGATTCTCTGAGGGGAGAAAAGATGGAAGAAAAAAAAAAAAACTAAAACAAATAAATAAAGACCAAAAGCAACAAAGACTAGAAAGGACCAGAGAACATCACCAAAAACTCCAACTCTACAGCTCAGGTATCAGAGTTGAAAAACAAATGCTTATTTTCTTCAATTACCTCTCCCCCCTACTAATACTTGTTTTATTAAATACCTTTCTTATATGTTTTCAAAGCATTTCTATAATTTCCTTTAACTCATCCCCTTATATGGGAATCATTGATTTTCATCACCTTTAATTAGTGATGTTTTTGATTGCATAGAATCATACCTTATTCATATTTGCTTGTATTGTTGAATGAGCAGAATGAATATAATAAGGTCAATGCTTTAAAAATCTGAATATCAGGGGTGCTTAGGTGACTCAGTTGGTCAAGCGTCCAACTCTTGGTTTTGGCTCAGTTTATTATTTCAAGTTTCATGAGTTTGAGTCCCACATTAGGTTCTGTGCTGGCAGCGTGAAGCCTGCTTGGGATTCTCTCTCTCGACTTCTCTCTGTGCTCCTCCCCAACTTTCACTGTCTCTGTCTCTCTCAAAATAAATAAATAAACTAACTAACTAACTAAAAAAATACCTCTTTAAAAAATCTAAATTTCAGTCAGACCTATAAATTAATTCAAGGAGTGAGAAATCAGAGTACATTGTTAATTTAAAACAAAATATGTAATGAGTCCATTTTACTGAAAAAATCAATGTACACTTATATATCCAAACACAGAAGGGGTTGTCCTTTATGAAGCAAAAATAAGTAGCAATTTTTGAATAACTCTTTGCAGATAATTAAGAAATAGATGCATAAATGGATGAATCAATCCTAACAATAACCCAAACCTGATTTGCCTTTGAACTTCATCTCCACTTGTATGTTAATAGGCAATTCATACTCAGCATGAAGAAAGGATTCTAGATTTCCTCTCAAAACTCATAAGTTCATTTCTTAATTTCTCCTAACTCAAGAATGGCACCATGATTCATTTAATTGCTCAGTTAAAAGTGCTAGCAGTTTTATAGGTATCTGGTTTTAACTCTCATATACAATTTCAATAAATAATTGTGGACTATGACCTGTATAATTTATTATGCTGTGACTGGAGATAGACAAAAAATTCAATAATTAATCTCAACTTCCAGGGTGCAATGGCATAATAAGGACTAAACCAGAAGAAGGTGCCAAGTGGTCTGGAAGTACAGAGGAAATCAAAGAATTGACGTGATCAGATCCATATGGAAATTGGTTTGGAAGGACCACAAGCTAGAGAATGTTAAATTAGTGCAGAGCTAATCATAATTATTCAAGCATGAGAGTAAAATAATTAAATTAAGGAGGAAGGCCCTTTTCAATAGGTTGATTTAATGTCAAATTGAGACATTAGTCAATGCTAAGAACACTTGCAATGGTGAAGTAGAATAACAGTGTCCTTGAAGTTCTATGTCAGGAAGATGAAAATCCTAAGATGGACAAGTCAGGTATTCTGATAATTAAAGTGACCTAAAAAAAACAAAAAACAAAC
Organism: Puma concolor; assembly: GCF_028749965.1. Lineage (NCBI taxonomy): Eukaryota > Metazoa > Chordata > Mammalia > Carnivora > Felidae > Puma > Puma concolor. The sequence goes on from NC_141674.1 coordinate 89,805,876, forward strand.
CCAGAATGCTGTGATTCTGAGTCTTTGAGGGAAGGCCTAGAGATTACCACTGAAGTCTCAACTCTTTATGTCTTAGCACTTAAAAAGTCTTCTGGAAGGTGGAATACAGAAAAAAAAAAAAAAGAAGAAGAAGAAGAAAGCTTAACAATTATGATTCAGGCCCTGTGTATATAAATGTGTGTGTGTGTGTGTGTGTGTGTGTGTGTGTGTGTGATATATATTGTATACACTTACTGGGTCATATATAAGGGATGTTTGAATTTGCAATGGATACAGTGTAATATTTAAGAAGAAAGGTACTCATGCAATTCCTAATTTTATATGGTGGGTTATGTTATCTGAGGAAAGATTACTATATTATGGAAATGGTAAGATTCTGATTTCAGAAAATATGAGCACAGGTTAAATACTGAACTTCTCAACTTAAAACACAAATTCAATTTTTAAAGTTTCAATTTCAGGAGAATGCATTCCAGCTTCTTGTGATGCATTGGATCCTTCATTGTAAACTATTTCACAATACATTACAGCTGTACGTTCTTGCCAATTAATGGAGATTCCACATTGACAGAAAGTCAGCTGATCTACAGTTATTTGAATATGTACTTGATAATATGGGGCCAGCGTTTCTACAAAATGCAGTTATTTAGATCTATGAACATTTACATTGGCAGCTTTCAGAAATTATAACATTGATAATGGAACAGATTTTGCCCATACCATCTGCTATTATTCAGAGACTTGAATTTCACCAATTAAAAGCTAGGTGATAAAATCATCAAAGCTAAGACTGCTGAAAGATATCTCTTCTCCAAACATTATGATTTATTTGTTTTCTCAACAATATGTTCTTGATTATCTCAGCTATAGAATAAGACACAATGTATTTTACTGCCATTTCCTTACTGAACCTAATTTACCATTTGCCATCACTTAGCAAAAAGGATATAACCGGCAAATCAACCTAATCACTCACTAAGGAAATTTGCATCATGGCAACAGAAAGAAATGCCTTTTGTTCCAATAATACAATAAGAAAGATAATTGTCACAAAACATACATAATGCAAGGAAGATGTTCTCTAAATATTATTGGAAAAGACCCAGATTATATATGAGTTGCTGCCAAACTGAGGTTTTGCTATTTAATATTATTCCTCTCTCACAATAACTCCTTTTATCATTATCAATGTGATCAACGTCTGTAGTTGATTTGATTCAATCACTAAGCCACATGAAGCAACAGATTGATGGTTCCTTTTGCAGCCAGTGTATTATGTCCTTTCGACATGGTTCTGATTGTACAATCATATTTTTAGAGTATAGAACTAATACCCAGAGATACGATGGTAGATTTTTAGTGAATGATTTAAGTACCACAGGTTATTTTGTCTATTTATTTTATGTTGTGAGCTATAAAATATCAAAATCAATACAAATTGGACTTTGAAATTGAATTTCTCTGCATACAAATCTTGATTCTATCACTAGGCATAAGCTTTTTGAATCTTGGTGTCTTCATCTGGAAAATGGAGATAATAATCCCCATTTTCAGATTTTTTTTTCCTTAGGATAAAGTGAAATAATGTGTGAAGAATATTTCTTGCTAAAAGGATTACCTCAGCATCATGAATAAGAACTTTGTCCCCATAGTCACCCAGACCCCACTCTGCCACAAGCTGTTGTCATGCTTCGGCCGAATCAGTTGATACCTTTAATCATATGTTTGCTGATGCATAAAATGAAAATTATTCCTTCAATATTTATTGGGCACTCACAATGTTCTCATGGAGTTATAATCTAGTAGGGAAATAATACTACCTAACATTTAGGGTTGTTTTGAATATTAAAAGAAGCAATGCATATACTATACTTAGCCACTAATAATTATTTTATATAATTGTTGGCTATTGTCATTATTACATAGGAGAAACCTAAAAGTGTGAGGATTTAAGCGATAAAAGTAGTAGATGTCACTTAGTGAAAGAAGATGCCTTAGTGAGGGAGTGAAATAGAAAACAGAGAAGGAGACAGGAGTGGATGGGTGGAGTGGGGTGTGAGGGGTGCTGTCTCTAACTAATTTGCCCACAGGAGAAGGTCTGTTTAGAAAACAATGGGGGGAAAAGGTTTGAAGTGACTGCACTTTATGCAGGGTGTTAAGGAAGTTATGCTTTATAGTCAACAGGGATTCGTGGTGCCTTCTGATGTGAATAATATTGTTATGCGAGAAAGAAAGTGAGTGGCCAATTAGATTTCATTGCCCTCTTCCTACAGAATGTGAAATTCTTTAGACCCCCTCAAGGCCATATGATTTTAGGGGATGCATATTTAAAAATATAATGAATTAGTCCTATCACCATGTTACATATTATAATAGGTTTATGGTCTTCTGATAGATCCTTCTTAGAAGAAAATAGCCTTGAACAAAGTTAGACCCTTCCTGCATAGTAAACTGTTGTTTACTTCTCCCTGTCTCTTTTATCTTATCTGAAAATATAAAGCTGGAGCTTCAAAGTCATTAGGAATAGAGAGTCTGTCCTACACTTGAATATCCTTCATATGAAGTGCACTCCAGAGGAAGAATTTAATGATTATAGTAACAGACTGATGCTCTCAATACCCCTGAAATTCTGGCATGAAGGTCATTCTACAAGGAGTTCTTAGAAGCAGAGGCACACAGCTCTGCTCAAAACTCAGAGTAAGCTCCTCAATAGGTTACTTCCAGAGGTGAATCTGATCCTTAGTCTTGTTTCGTTGTCAGGCAAACATCTCCCCAGTTCTATTTTGAATTTAGGACTGTTGCAAACAGCAAAAGAGAGAAGTTTAGATATAAATCTCTTCTTCCTGGAGGAAATACACCACAGTTTCCTTACTGAGCTAGACACTGGATTTTTAATTTCAACCTGGCAATTAATTTTGGAAGTTGAATGCTCTCACCTCAATAACTCGCATCCTTTCTCTCCAGTGTAAGCACAAAAAAGCATACTAACTGCTTATTGTGCAGGCATAGGATGAGTGCCTGTGTTGTAAACAAATGTGCTCTTCCAAGCTTCACTGAAGATATAGTTATTATACTCTTATATTTTGTTCTTTCTTCCCAGAGTACAAAGAAGCGATTAGTTGCCCTGTGGTATATTTTTTAAATCTTTCTAATAATAATGTTTTTAACCCATCATCTAAGTCAGCTAAGTGGGAGAAGCATTAGCTATAGTGAAAAGAGATTAAAGAGAAATATGAGCATCCTGGGAGAAAAAGAATAGCAGACAAAATTAATCAGGAGAGACTAAATTTTACTGGAAAGATTAGAACACTATCCCAAGGCAAGCAGCGAATGACCTGAGGACATAAGAAAAATACATCAAGAGAAAGAAATCTTCCTAAACCCTGCCAATATCAGTAACATTCGATTAATAACTACAAGTAAATTTTCAGTTTTACTGTTTAGTTCTGGCTTGAAATGTTTGGATTTGTGAAGAACATACCCAAGCCCATGGTAAAGCAACTGTTAAACACTAGATACACAAGCTTCTGAAAAGTGGAATCTTTCCCAATTTCTTCTGCCGTGAACAATTACCTTGTGATTCTACTCCTCGTGTTACATTGTAGCCTAAGTCACTGCAGTTAGGCTCACAGAACTGAGCCACCATGAAAGTGGTAAGCTTCTGGGAAAATTTAACAAGGAAAATAATTCCATTTTCTTTCCAAAATATTATCTAGGTGATTTAGAAGAATATAAGAATCCATGTGTTATAAGCAGGAAATCACCAAAACCTAATTTCTTCCCCATAATCATATACTACAAATAGGAAGCAAATTTTTTGTAATTAAAAAAAAGAAAACCTTGGCTGAATTAATACAATAATATGAATCCTGAATCTTAAAAATGTATAATATTTTTAAGGGTGTTAAATGGTATTTGAGGACATATACAAATTTGAAGATCTGATAAAAACTATGTAATACCAGATGCTTCCCTGCAGTGGGTGAATACAGCTGATTGAGATCTCTGGAGTTTGATCCCAAGAATATTATGTACATCCACAGTTCTTTTATATTTACTTCTATCTACTTATTTTATTACCACTAAATAGCACGAAATCAGCTATTATTAAGCATTACTAATACAGGTATATTTAATAAATAATTTAGCACTTTGCACACCCATATATTCACTACAATACTATTATTCTTAGTTACTGTGTCATTAAAATAAAAGAATGTAATCTCAGAATTTCATGCACAGACTTCTACAATAGGGTTAAATATTAATAAGGTAATAATGAGCTTTCACATTTGTTTTTAGAGCCATTATCTGCTGGCCTTTAACACTGTAATTATTACTTTAAGCAGTGTTTGTTAACATTCAAGATGTCTGTTAACACATGTAAACATCTCCTTTTCACAAGTCTGGAGTCTGTTTATTAATGAGTTAACCATATATACTGAAATTCAGATGAGATCATCTCTCTGTGATCTTTACCAAATGATTTTAACCTCTAAGAAATCCAGTTTCCTTATCTATAAAATGGAGAAATTGGTACTGTTCACTTAGGAAAGACTTACTGAGATAATAGTATGAACAGACTATTCTATTGCCTGCTAAATAAATAATAGGTGCCTAACAAATACATATGTATTTTCAGAAAAATACTTCTGTATCTCTGTATAATTGTAGGTATCATTGACTTCCTTTATTAGTAGTGTATAGGAAGACTGTGTATATATACTAAGTATACATATATAAAATAAGTAGTATATAGGAAGTCTCGCAGAATTTGTCCATCAAAATTTACTTCTTGATCCAGTTTTATCTTCTGTCATAGTTTATAAAACATTCTATCTCTAGAGGCTTATGTAAAAGCAGATTATATTTTACTTAAGTAATATAAAATCATATATTACACCTTATTAATAGAGGAGAAAATATTTTCTATAGCCAATAAAAAAAGATTTTAACTAAGATTTCTTTTTAGTCAAATTGTAGTATAATTCTAAGCTTCCAATTTTAAACTATCTCCCAATTTATATTGTTGTTAAGTGAGCTCTACTGGTTTCTCTAGATAATGTTCTATTCAGAATTTACATTATAAGTTCTGATTAAGCAAAATTCACTAAGGATACTTCTTATTTATTTGTCTAATAATTTATCTTAGAAGGCAGTTGGCATAGAGACTAAGAACGTAACTTCTAGGTCCAGACTTCCTGGTTTGAATGCTGGCACTGCTGATGTTATTTTGATGTTCTTGAGTAATTATTTAATGATGCCCACCTTCCTTAATTTTGTCTTTTTAAAATAAGGGTATTAATAGAACCTACTTCATGAAATTATTTGAATATTAAATAAGTTAAAATATATCATGGTAATAAGCAAAACATTAATGTTACCTACTGTCATTACATTGCTCCAGTATCCAAAGGTGTCAAAAGAACCTTTTGAGAAGGTTCCAGCCTCTTTCATCTAAATTTGTTCTGACCACTTTCACCCCCTAATTAGGATAAATGTCATATTTTAAAGTGTTACTTTTAAAAATATATAACTAAATAACAACAGTTCTTTATCAAAGGCTATTCAAAGGCATATCTTGAAGGTTTTTTTAAATAATGATAAAAAGATTTTTGCTTAAATGAACACACGTTAATAGATTCAGAATTTTGTTAATTAAAACTCATTTCTGGTAACCAAATATATCTTCTAATGGATTAAGATTAAATGATGCAAGGCTTCTGGCTTCTATCTTGGATGGAAAAGCTAGAAAAACTGTCACATCTAATCTAACAACAAGAACAAGTCAAATAATATACTAAATCATGAATCCAGAAAACAGGAGTCACAGAATAACCAACAAGACTAGAATTGAAAGAAAGTATAGAGTTTCAAAGGAAATATGGGATATTTAGCATTAACTACTCTGTGGCATAGGAGATAGACAAAGATCTCCATACAAGTAGGAAGAATTCAGCAGTTCTTTTATTGAATTACTAAAGGCCGAGTGTAAAATAGCATGAGGGTATAGAATCTCAAAATGTTGTAGACACAAAGGGAGTTTGCACTCATTCACGAGCTCTTTTCTATAGAACACACTGGGTCTGGATTGTCACAAAGACTAGACAAGGCAGTATACAAGACAATGCTTTTCTTGGTGATGCAGAGCTGTATGAGTGGAGGGACCACTGTTACCCTACCTGATAACAAAGAGAAGAGCAGAAAATGCTTTTGCCTAGGAACACATGTGATAACTCATTGCATCTAAGAGAAAGATAGGGGCATGTGGGTGGCTCAGTTGGTTAAGTGTCTGACTCTTGATTTTGGCTCAGGTCACTATCTCACAGTTCATGAGTTCAAGCCTCGCCAGGGCTGTGCTGACAGCACGGAGCCTGCCTGGGATTCTCTGTCTTCCTCTCTCTGTACCCTTCCTATGCTCTTTCTCTCTCAAAAATAATTAAATCAACACTTAAAAAACAGTTTAAAAATTTAAAAAAAGATAAAAGAAAAAGACCCTTTACCCCTGGAGGAGGGGCAGGAAACTCTCCTGAGCCCAGACTACAGGGGATCTCTTGCTGAAGTCCTGTGTGTCCACCTGAGACAAAGTCAAAAAATACTACATTGTATCCATTGTTTGTACATCAAAGGAATCCAGAAATATTCAGTGTCTGATGAATATTCTTTTCCAACTTCAGGCCATTGAAGAATTATAGAGGTAAGCTGTGCCTTTTTTTCTTTCTGCTGATCCTTTTATTCTACTAGTTATCCACTAGTTGAAAAGTCTAGGTATCAGCAATGTGTATGCTCATTCCCATTGAAGTTAGAGAGAAAACTAGAAATGGAGTTACTGTAAGCCTAGAAAGGTGATTGAAGGGGCACTGGGGTGGTTCAGTCGGTTAAGTGTCCAACTTCTGATCAGGTCATGATTTCATGGTTCCTGAGTTCAAGCCCTGTCTGGGCTCTGTGCTAACAGATCAGACTCTGGAGGCTGCTTCAGATACTGTGTCTCCCTCTCTCTCTGCCCCTCCCCTGCTCTTGCTCTGTCTCTCTCTGCCTCTCAAAAATAAACATTAAAAAAAATTTAGAAAGGTGACTTAGAGCTCTAAATAAGTATTCAGGCACATCCATGCTTCTCTGTGGCATTTGCCATGCATATCTTTTCTTAAAATGTATCATTGTTTTGGAATAAATTAATTCCAAGGAGTGAGATTTTAAGAACATTGTTTTTTTTTATGGCTTTTAGCAATATATAAATGTACTAACTTCATAGCAAACTCACCAGGATTTAGTGCTTAAAAAAGTCAAATATTTTTAAAGTTTACAAATATAACCGTGAAGAGTTTTTATGGACAATAATCTGGCGTGCTTATTTAAAATTAAGTTTTGTGATCTTTTAGGGGCGCCTGGGTGGCGCAGTCGGTTAAGCATCGGACTTCAGCCAGGTCACGATCTCGCGGTGTATGAGTTCGAGCCCCGCGTCGGGCTCTGGGCTGATGGCTCAGAGCCTGGAACCTGTTTCCGATTCTGTGTCTCCCTCTCTCTCTGCCCCTCCCCCGTTCATGCTCTGTCTCTCTCTGTCCCAAAAATAAATAAACATTGAAAAAATAAAATAAAATAAAATAAAATAAAATAAAATAAAATAAAATAAAAAAGTTTTGTGATCTTTTAAAGGGGAGAATGCCAAAATGAATTCACAGTAAACCAGTAACACTAGACTAAACTACTTCTCTCTTTTACTGCTCATCACTCTCTTCATTTTTTTCTTCCTTGCCTATAAATATTAGATTCTATGATGTAACACTCCCTTACAAACATTATTAATACTTTTCACACTTGCTAATCAATCACATCAAGTTGACAAAGCCCTAACTTCAGTTAAGCCCAGCAATCTACTCTCAAGAAGTTATCTATTACCTGAAAACATCTCAAAGCAGCATTAGTTGCTCTCTTTAAACTCATACCGTTAGCATCATATTGGTGTTCAACACTAATAAATTATAGCATCACATTTCCTTAATAGATTTGGTTTAACATTTTCCATTCCCCAAACCACTTCCCAATAGACTCTCAGTTCTGTTTTCTGAGGATAGTATCACCTCTGATGATGGACAAATCCAAATGATATTGGAGGATCATTCCCTTTCCCTTTTGACAGCTCAACAGTTTTATCAGCTGAACAGCAGAGAAGACCTTTGGCTGATGTCAGCGTTCCTGGCTGACCAGTGTTTTGCCAGAATCTGGTATGCAAAATGTGGACCTCCTTCCCATTGTACTCCAAGTTCCCTTGAACTATTTCTTGTTACTTAGAGGAAATGTAGGTTTTCTGTAGTCCAGCTTAAGCTAACCAATAAGTACATAATAGTGAGACAGGCTTGTTCACGCTGTCATGGGTACATCTGCAGCCCACACAGTTTCCTCCCTGCTGCAACCTTGGCCTTGCTGGGTATGAGACCTCTTTGCCCAGGCTGTGCTGTGGAATAATGAGATTTCTGGGGGTTGAGTGCACTCTAACACTATGAATGTTAGGTTATAACTGCTCTTTAAGCCAATGTGTTTATGATGCTCTTGAATGACACTGAGACATGACCTAGAAAATAGAAACAATCTTTGGGAAACTCATTTATCTTTTCTCCACTAAATCTGCCAGAAGATGCAGTTTAGCCTAGCGCTTAATAGAGTCTTTTCTGGAGCCTACCTGATGGAGTTTGAATGCCAGCCCCCAGTCATTAGTTGTGTGACCTTGAGCAATTTGTTTTTCTTTTCTGTGCCTCAGGTTTTGTTTTTGTTTTTGTTTTTGTCTGAATAGGATTAATACAGCTTTGTAGAGTTGTAGTGAGAATTCAGTTAATATATGTATACTGCTTAAAATAGGCTTTAATATGTAATAAACTAGTATTATTGTTTGTTCAGTGAACGATGCCTATCTGTAACTAAAATGACATTCCCTGTGTTTCCTGCTATTACAATGGAGAATGGAAAAAGTGATCTTAAAGGCCAACTTCACCTGTTGGTTCTGGACCAGATCCCATTTAATTTATAAGAATTTCATTCTTGCGTGCATTCCGTATGCTATCATCAATTTTTCTAACTCTTCTGGATCATTCTGACTAGCATGAAAATAATCTTTATTATCCCTCAAATTAATAAGAATGTTCCCTTACCCTTTATCTTCTCCATCTACCAACTTGATTATCTTCCCTCCTTGACAGCAAATTCATAGAAAGAGAGTAGTTGTGGCAGATTACATATTCTTAAAATGTCTGTAGCAATATTTCTAGTTCCACTCCAAAATGTCACTGGTCCCATCGAAGAGATGGTTTGTTTCCCCTCTTTTTGAACTTAGGGGGATTTTGTTACTACCTCTATAAATAGAATGTAAGAAGTGATGTTACTCCGGCCATAGGTAATAAAAGATAATATGCTTTCACCTGACTCTATTGGAATACTTACTTCTGTGGTCCAGTCATCCCGCAATGAAGAAGCCCTGGCTATATGGAGACGTCAGGTTTAGGCTCTCTGTTCAGCAGCTCCACCTAATATCAGTCCCCAACCAGCCTCATCCTCCAAACATGTGAATGAGTAAGCCTCTAGATAATTTCAGCCCCAACCTTTTGAATCTTCCAGTTCGAAGTCCCACATATTATGGAGCAGAGACAATCTACCCCTGTTATGATCTGTTCAAATTCCTGACCCACAAAATCCATGAGTACAATAAATAATTGTTTTACGCCACTGAGTTGTGGAATAATTTGTTATGCAGCTATAATAACTGGATCATTTGTTTATAATAAGAGAGTGACTACATTAGGGCTCAGCAATTTTCACAAAGAAATGCCAAATTGCTGGAGATAAGGAAATTATAAGAAAAATATTAAAATAAATGAAGAAATCATTCAGAAATTCTGAAATCCATCTAACAGAATTTCTAGGAAATGATTATGAAAAATGCAATTAAGAAATAAATAAATCAAAGAAGGAATCCTCTAAAGGTGAAGAAAGACTCTTCATTTTTCTTGCACATACAGGTTTGTCCATTGTTATACTCCTAAATCAGCCAACTTATATAATCAGAAAATATATTAGTGATAATTTTCTTCTTCCTACTTTTTATTTAAACGGTTATTTTAAACTTTTTCAATATCAGGGTGTATTAAGCATATAAGATAAATTAAAATAAAAATTCAAAACAAGCATAAAATGTTTTAAAACGTTTATGTCAGAGTTGTATATAAAATTTCTTTTCCTTGTAACATTGCCTTTTTAGATTGCTATGAATGTAAAAGAAACAATAAAACTAAACAACATTTCCTATAGGATTTATGACATTTGATATATTTATTATTTACATTGACAAGAAAATTAATTTTAGCTTTCAGAAAGTAGGATATTGTCTATTCATAATTTGAAAACACACTGTAATGCAATTTTTTTTAAGATTGCCCACCTTAAAGCAAATGTTGATGAATTGGTATAATTTTCTATTTTCTTTAAATAATACCTTTTTAACAACATTTCACTTAACATTTTGGATGGGATGCTAGAAATTACATACTTTTCTGCTAGTTACAGATATGTGCTTAGTCATTACTTTTACCTCCATACAATTTTACAAATAAATGAAATTAGATACATCTTCCTACCTTGACATATGAACCATTTCAAGATTGGTATCATCCTAATTTTTGTCATTATCAACAAGATCACCACCTACAGATTGGTGATTTTTAATATTCCTGTTTGTACACAGCTACATTTGTTTCTCCAGTTCCCTTTTGTTAATAACTATGTAACAATTCATTGACTTCCTGGGGACTTTCAATCCATCCACTTTGATCATGGTATTTTTTTTTCCCCTCTCATCCCTTCACACCCTTTGTTCTCTCTCATGTATTCATGTTTCATGAATATTGTCACTTTCTTGCATACTTTTACCTCTCCGGCTTCTTTATTCTTCCATTAATCACACCAGGCAAATACCTCCTACTTAGTAATTTGAACTCTGTGCCAACTTTATGTCTACACATGAAGAACAAGCTCAATATGGCTAGGAAAAAACCAAACACCCAAACATGATGGCTGATCTCATTTTATAAGTTAACCACATCAGGGGCACCTGGGTGGCTCAGTCAGTTAAGCATCCAACTTTGGCTCAGGTCATGATCTCAGGGTCCATGACTTCTAGTCCTATGTCACGCTCTGTGCTGACAGCTCAGAGCCTGCAGCCTGCTTCAGATTCTGTCTGCCTCTCTCTCTGCCCCCCCCCCTCGTGCTCTGTCTCCTCTCTCTCTCTCCTTCAAAAAATAAATAAACATTAAAAAGAAAAAAAAAATTTAAAGTTAACCACATCTCTCAGTGGCTCTCAGAAATTTCCACAAACCTTACTCCATTGCCCAATATAATCTATCATCAAATACTGTCAGCATTTTCACACATGTTCATCTTTACTCAAACTTCAATGTCCCCTCTCTTCTTTTCATTTTCAGTCATGATCTAACTTACTTATTCACTGAAAACTTAGGCAGAGGATAAGATTCTCATCTTCACACCAACCGGTAATAACAACTGTTTGTATATCTATTCAAAGTCTCCGTCTTCTCTCATATCACAATGAGCAGTCTCCTTCCCTTTTAGAAGTCAAGTTTTCCAACTATGTACTAAATTTCTCCTCTTTGCCCTCCCTACTTGTGGAATTTTTGTTCTGCACTCATTTCTTTTCTCTTCTGTTAGATTTCTGTACTGGATCATAATCACATAAACAAATATAAATCTCTTTTTTTTTTCCTAAAAAAATCCCTTCTTTGGCCAGATGTAAAACCCCAACTATTGAAATGTTCCCCAGCTTCTTTATAGATCATAAACTTCAAAGTAGTTGGCTATATTTACAGTTTTGACTTCCTCATCTCTGTATTTATTTTGAATATGCCACCAATTCCACAAAAATGACCCTTTCAAGATTGCCAAAAACGATTATGCTTCCTATATGGAAAATTCTCATTACTCACATAAGATGAGCAGCGGCTTTTGAAGAATTGTTACATCCTCCTTCTAGACACACTTCTTTCACTTGATTGACAGGACACCACCCTCTCCAAATGTTCTGTTCATTTGGCATATATTTAACAGCTCTGTGTATGAAATAAAGATAAGTTCAAACAAAAATATTTCCTATTCAATTAAAACATTTATAATCACTGCTTTCTTTTGCATTTTAGTTTACTCCTCTCAAGTTGTAAACTATTTACTAGATTATGAAATAATCTAGTCTTCTGCACAACACTATTCAAGAATATAAAATTTAAATTATGCTCATGTATGAATATTTACAGTTTGATAATTGTTAAATTTGTCTGACTTTATTCTGACTTTTAAAAAAATAATAACAATATGTCAAATAGTATGCTTTGTCATTGACGTTGTTGTTTTTATTATTTATTTTTGAAAGAAAATTGCATGTTTAACAAAGAAGATATAAGAGAATTTTTAAATCTCCAAATAAGATCTCTACTCAAGCCCACTGTATTCAAATGATTTAGAATCCACTTGACTTTCATCTGTAATATGAAAGAGGCTTTTTTTTTCTATAATTCAAACAAATTTGGCAAGCAGGCATGAGAGTCACATCCTTAGATTGCTCTCCACCTCTCCTTTTTTTTTTTTTTTTTGCAAGGATTCAGATAGCAAGAAAATAATTCAATAGTGTCAAGAATAAATTTTTTTTAAGTCTTCTATTCAGTAGATTCTGCCAGATTTTCTGGTATATTTATTCTCTCTGCTTCCTTTGTGACCCTTATTACTCCTCAATGAAAATGTGGTACTCGGCATGTAGACACAATTCTGTTGCCTCTATGTTTATTATTATAATTACCAGTATTACATTTTTTTCTTTAGGATTGACTCATGAAACCACTTTGTAGATGTATATCCTTCTCATGAGTTGGGGTAGGTGTCTTAAGAGGAACAAGAACCATGAATGGACACTAAAAATGTGAATATGAAAATAAACTAATAAAGAAGCATTCTACCTTAAGCAATTTGTATTTTAAAATAAGGAAAATCTGAAAATAAATGGGTTAATGATTCAACTTAGGAAAAAATATCAAATAAAAATAGAAGTCAGGAATTGATAATAAATAATCTGAATATAATGCATGAAAACAATAAAAATCTTAGTTTAAAAACAGCAAAGAGATTTTCAAAATTTGTGTAACAATAAAACATACAAAAACCTAGAAAATATAAGTAAAAAATAAAAACATGACATTTTAAATGAAAATGGGAAAAACTCAGATACTGAAAATATTTAAGATATTTAGTGTATCATTAATATTCCAGCCTGAACTTTGAAAATCTAGACAAATTAGATAATTTTCCAGCAAAGTATAAAATGTCAAAATTGGCCCAATTAAAAGTATTAAGTCTGAATAATAAAATAATCTAAATAGATGGTCAAATGCAGAAGGCAGTTGATTCAGTTTCTAAACATTAAGTCAATGATATTTGATATTTCCTCAGATCTTAAAACAAAAGTTGACTTAAAAAAATATGCAAACTTCTCCTAATATTTTTATTAAGATCACTTAACCTTAGCAGTGGAACCTGATCAAGATGGTAAAACATATATATATTCAAACTGGGGGATGATTTTTACGTGTAACTATAGAAGTTATAGTTCTAAGTAAAAGAATAGCTAATTGAATTCAGCACTGTGTCAAAAGGATAATATATGGATGGTCAGAGAGATTATATTCTAGTATGATAAAGATTTTTCCACATTTAGAATTCTATAAGCATAATTTAAGAAACTATAATTTAGTTCAGAATTTACTTAGAACCAAAATCCTATAGGAAACTATAATTTAAACTATAAATCTAATTAAATAGCTTCAGAAGCTATAAAATTTCAATAAGGGACAGGAAACAAAACCTGGATATTGATTAAAAAAGTCAATCACCTCGGGGTGCCTCGGTGGCTCAGGCTCAGTCAGTTGAGCGTCCAACTTTTGCTCAGGTCATGATCTCGCGGTCTATGGGATCGAGCCCCGCGTTGGGCTCTGTGCTGACAGCTCAGAGCCTGGAGCCTGCTTTGGGTTCTGTGTCTCCCTCTCTCTCTGTCCCTCCCCTGCTCATGCTCTGTCTCTCTCTGTACCAAAAATAAATACACATTAAAAAAAAAATAAATCATCTCATTAAAATATCAATCACAAAAAAACGATGATTTCCGTGCAAACTTTTTTTGGATAAAATTATTTCAAATTTCTCATAGAAAGATAATTGTCTTAGTAGCTAAGCATTCATGGTTGAATTCCAAGAATTACATAGAGTGAACTGCACCAAATCAATTCCTAAATGCAGTGAACACCAGTAACAGCTAGACAGTCTTGGTTTTTTTGACAAATCACATATGCATATCCTACTGCAACACAGCATAAGGGTGGTGGCCTCCAAAGAAAACTGTGGATGCTCTTTGGAAGAGGAAAAAAGGAAAACCAATGGTTGATATACAACTACCAATGACCATTTGCCATGTAAAATGTTACATTTCTTTTTTTTTAATTTTTAATTAATTTTTTTTAATTTACATACAAATTAGTTAGCATAGAGTGCAACAATGATTTCAGGAGTAGAATCCTTAGTGCCCCTTACCCATTTAGCTCATCCACCCTCCCATACCCCCTCCAGTAACCTTCTGTTTCTTCTCTATATTTATGAGTCTCTTCTGTTTTTTCCCCCTCCCTGTTTTTTATATTATTTTTGTTTCCCTCCCCTTATGGTCATCTGTTTTGCCTCTTAAAGTCCTCATATGAGCGAAGTCATATGATTTTTGTCTTTGTCTGACTGACTAATTTCACTTAGCATCATACCCTCCAGTTCCATCCACGTAGTTGCAAATGGCAAGATTTCATTCTTTTTGATTGCTGAGTAATACTCCATTGTATATATATATACCACATCTTCTTTATCCATTCATCCATTGATGGACATCTGGGCTCTTTCCATACTCTGGCTATTGTTGATAGTGTTGCTATAAACATGGGGGTGCATGTGTCCCTTCAAAACAGCATATCTGTATCCCTTGGATAAATACCTGGTAGTGCAATTGCTGGGCCATAGGGTAGTTCTATTTTTAGTTTTTTGAAGAACCTCTATACTGTTTTCGAGAGTGGCTGCACCAGCTTGCATTCCCATAAAATGTTATATTTCTATGGGTTAAAAATCCACATATAAAATGTAAAATAAGAGAGTGATAAATACTAGGTATAAATGTAAGAGAGTTGTTGAATAAATTTGTGGTTTTAGAGATCTTCCTAGTATTTCTTTGCAATCACTTTTTTCTAGTTACACACTGAAAATACATAAATAATTCCTTTCCTACTTGCTGATTATGAATTTCACATTTAAATGTTTCTGTTGGATCATCATTATCTCTTTCAAGAAAAAAACATCAATG
Organism: Puma concolor; assembly: GCF_028749965.1. Classification (NCBI taxonomy): domain Eukaryota; kingdom Metazoa; phylum Chordata; class Mammalia; order Carnivora; family Felidae; genus Puma; species Puma concolor. Next base: position 89,821,306 of record NC_141674.1, read on the forward strand.
ACAGTTGATTTCTTTTATCTGAAACAGACTAATTCTATTAATATTTTTTATTGTGTGTATTTGGATATCTGGCTGGATATTTTGGTTACTGACAAATAATGAATTTAAAACAATTTAAAAATTAAAAAAGATAGCCCCCAAAATAAATGCATAAATATGCTGTATTATCAATTTTATCAATTTGTTTTTAAATTTTTAACATTTTAAAAATCAGAATGGGTTTTTAATCAGTGATGTATCATATTTGAATTAGGAGAATGGTGTCCTTTCATTATAGAAGCCTAAATGTGTGTCCTACAATTGATAACATCTTTACTGATAGCTAAAATTTGGATATTTTGTAAAACATTAAGAAGACCATCAGAAGTTCTATAGAATGACACTCTGATTTGTAAAGATTAACATTTATTAAGAAATAAGTTAATTAAGGTAGACACAGAATTCCATATGCATGCATAAGTAAAGCTTGTTGATTTTGTTACTTTTTCTGCGTATTTTCTGATTGTTTTCTGCTCAACTTATCAATAGATGAAAAAGTGTATTAAAGTGGTACACAATGATACTGGATTTTTGGTTATTTCCTATAACATCCTATATCCTTATTTTAATTATTTTTATATTTTTAGATGTGTATACTTTAAAGTCATTAGAGCTCTTTGACAAATTCAATTTTTTCTCAAAAGATTCTTACGAGGTCCTTGTTGATGCTTTTTATCTAAGTTATTAGTTTAGAAGTGACACAGCTTTATCTATATTTATTCCTCAGTATATATTACAATACTGAGCTAATCATTAAAATTTCAGATATTTTTGGTAAAGAAAAATTTGACTTATTAGTTATCTTTATTTATTTTTTAATGTTTATTTATTTTTGATAAAGGGAGAGACAGAGTGTGAGTGGAGGAGGGGAAAAAAGAGAGGGAGACACAGAATCTGCAGCAGGTTCCAGACACCAAGCTGTCAGCACAGCTGAACTCAATATAAGATAACCACCATCTTTCAAGATGACATATCAAGGTGTCACAGTAATGAAACAGCCATTTGTAATTAGTCTGAATTATCTCTTTCCCTTTCTTTCCTTCTTTCTTTCTCTCTCTCTCTCTCTCTTTTTTAGAGAGAGAGAGAGGGAGCAAGAGAGAGAGAGCAGGAGAGAGGGGCAGAATGAGAGACAGAGAATCCCAAACAGGCTCCATACTGAGCAAGGAGCTGACACAGGGCTCGATCCCACAGCCCTGGGATCACTACCTAGGCTGAAATCAAGAGTCAGGTGCTCAACTGACTGAGCCACACAGGTGCTGCTGGATACCTTTAAACCTTACTATCTGCAATGTCAGGCACTATTATAGGATTTGGATTTTGATTTCTTGCTTTGTTATCAGCTTCTTTTCCTCTAGCCTCTGTAACTGATCTTTTGGGTGCTAACTTGATATATTTTTAGGATGTTCTATTTAAGGACTCCAGACTGATATTTTCTAGATTGCCCACCATGATCTAATTTTGTCCTCTTGGCTCCACTCTACAACCTTGTACTGCTTCTTGTCTTGTCTACACATGCTTGTTTTGCTGGTAAATCCCCATACAGAGAAAATATCCAGTTAGTTCCCTGCTGCCATCTCTTGGATCCTGAACGTTACAATTAGAGTAAGTTGAAGTGATATATATATATATATATATATATATATATATATATATATACACACTTAATCTAGTTACAGACAGGTTACTCATTTGTAACCAAGACTTTAAAGTGGGCCACTATAAAATAAAAATGCTTGTTGGTAGCACAGGTTTTACTGGTAGCTAATATTTCTTGAAGTGTTGCTAAATTATCTTGTTGGCTATAAATGTGTGGAAGTTTAAAATTTTCTATTATATTCAAAATATATAAAGATTAAGTAATTATATCTTAGCCATAATTGAAATACAAAACAAACAACAGAAATGAAGTTTTCAGACTTTTTTTTAAAAATAAAGGATATTTCATGCCATATAGATTCTGTAGATACGCATCAAGTTTAACAGAAGTCAAACATATTTAGATTTTATATATTTTATCAAACTATAAACTTTAAATTAATGTTCAATTTATGCAAAATATGATCGCATCCTGTGAAAGGACAGAGGAAATTGGGGATGTGGAGGTTCACAAAATAATTATATTTTTAGTTAAATTAATTTTATTTATGTATAATTTATGTATCATAAATAGTACACATTTACATACACTGCCTGAAGATTTTTATCAAATCTTTTAGAAAAGATTTTGCATATATCTGTGAGGTCATTTTAGGGCAACCTGGATTTTATTAAAGACGTAGCACATTTCTTAGAAGTGAAAATCAGAAGAAAATTTAATGGAGCTTAGGATATACCCACCACATAATCATTTTAAAGCCTCATACAACTGCTTGAAACATGCTTTCTTTGCTAAGAATTAAGAACAATATGGGGTAGGTTATAAAATGGATATGAGTGTTTCATATTCAGCAGACCCAGGGCATATCACAATAAGAAAAGGTTAACTGAAGGAGTCATTTTACTTTTTAAATTAGAACCTACTTCATTTACATTTAAGATAAAATGAATTAACAAAGAAAGTAACGTTTGTATTACCTCACTAATTGAAGTTTGGAATCAATATGCTTTCAATGCAGAGTTGTTTAGAAGATTGGTTCTGATATTCTCTTTTGTTCACACATAAATTGTAAACAGAGGTAAATATGCGGAGTCCAATAACTTCCTCACCTGTTTCTGATTCAGTGGACATGAAGCACATCTTTTTTTTCCTTTTAACTGAAAGTTTTCTATTTTTCTTTTTTTTTTTTTTTTTTAATTTTTTTTTCAACGTTTATTTATTTTTGGGACAGAGAGAGACAGAGCATGAACGGGGGAGGGGCAGAGAGAGAGGGAGACACAGAATGTGAAACAGGCTCCAGGCTCTGAGCCATCAGCCCAGAGCCCGATGCGGGGCTCGAACTCACGGACCGCGAGATCGTGACCTGGCTGAAGTCGGACGCTTAACCGACTGCGCCACCCAGGCGCCCCAAGTTTTATATTTTTTAAGTAGCTTTCGTAGACAATGTGTTTAAAGTTTTAAAATTTATTTTTGAGAGAGAAAAAGGGATACAGAGCGAGAGCGGGGGGAGGGACAGAGAGAGAGGGAAGCAGAGGATCTGAAGCTGGATCTGGGCTGAGAGCAGAGAGCTTGATGTAGGACTCAAACCCAGGAACCATGATCTAAGCCAAAGTAGGATGCTTAACTGACTGAGCCACCCAGGCATCCGAAGCACAGGTATCCTTAAATTAAATCTTCCCCAGGTAATAAAGATGCAGAGGGTTCCAAGACTATTCTTGAGAAATAAATAATAGGTAGAGAATGTTCTCCTATGAGTGGTCACATTTCAAAATTAGGTAAAACCTTAGAATTTAAATAATAAAAAGATATACACTAAGAAACGAGATAAATAGCAATTTAACGGAGTGAGCTTTGCTTCTTAATATTTTCAGACCATCGTGGTGATGCTGCTAGGTTTATTTTAATTTGCTTTGCTGGGCAATGAGCTTTGGATAAAAGCTTGCTTATTCTTAACTGATACAAATGTTTCACTTGAAAAATCTTTCAAAATAACTTTCACATAAGCAATGATAGCTAGTCACTATTTGTATGAGTCTGAGACTGATTTGCGATACTGTCCTAAATGTAAGTATCACTTATGTCCATCATCAATCCTCTTAGCTCTACAGGCCTTTGAGAAAATATTTTGCTTTTTCCAGTGTATGGTTAATAAGAAAAGGACAGCTATTGAATGTGTGTTTAACAGGATGAAGAGGATATCTGGTATTAGAGAAAGTGTAATTGAAAGGTAGGTAATTGAAGCATAACAAAAATTACTGTTGAAGGCTTTTTATCACTTCAGTGAAGAGTTCAGTCTTCAAGAGTTCAGTCTATAATTTCTGTATATAAGACTTCGCTTACTCTCTTGCTCTCTCCCAGGAAACATTTGTGATGTCAGAATTACAACCTGAGGTTATAGCACTGTGACACTTTCAAGCTCTTCAAGGTTTGTCAAGCACAGTTAATTATATTTACTAGAAGTCTCTCACCTCTCATACTCATGCACCTTAATCATACACACAGTGGAAATCTATAAAGACCTTAGAATAAAAGGAGCACGTTTAAACACTGCCTTTAGAACACAAAGATATATCTGTGATTTTGAAAATAAGGTAATTTGAACAGATAATTTTATGTCTTCATTTTCTTTTAAGCTAGCATGAAAACTAAGTGTTTTTTTTTTTTACCTAAATTGCTATAGTTCAAAAAATCTATTTAAAGGCTCTAATTATTAAACACATTTAAATTGAATGATAAAAACTTTCTAAATCCCATTTTGAAACATTGTATATTTTCTGTAACTGAAACGATCAAAATGATATTTATAATGGTCACAAATAGAGAATTAGAAGTACTTCTAATTGAAATTTGTGAAGCTTCCAATGTAAAAGGTGCTGCTTAGAAATATTTTGAAACTTGTATCTCTGAAATTTTGTTGTGCCAATTAGAAAAAAAATATTTAATAAAATTTTATGGTTATTTTATTAAAAACTATATGTTTTGAATGATGTGCACATTGGGACTATAAAAATTTGAAGGCAATGTTGCATATGAATCTTCTGTTCATGACAAGAAAAATACAAGAATTTATAAAGCAAACATCAATTGAGTGACTAGTCATTTTGTAAACATTACTTGCAAAAATACAATAAAATCATATACAAAGATATACAAAAATATAATTTAGAACTCAAGCATTTGGGAAAACAATTCTAAACATTTATTTTATTGTATGCTTTATTTTAAGTGAACAAAGATAACACATAATGAAGATAAGAATCCACCAATATAGAATTATAATTTTAAAATGTTAATAATATAAAGTACATATTTTTGCACTGTGAAAGACTGTTAAGAAAATGAAAAGACAAGGGGATCCTGGGTGGCTCAGTCTGTTAAGCATCCAACTTTGGTTCAGCATGATCTTGCGGTTTGTGAGTTCAAGCCCCACATCGGGCTCTGTGCTGACAGCTCAGAGCCTACAGCCCTGCCTTGGATTCTGTGTCTCCCCCTTTCTCTGCCTCTTCCACGCTCATGCTCTGTCCCTTTCTGTCTCTCAATAATAAATAAACATTAAAAAAAAAAGAAAATGAAAAGACAAGGCACAGACTAAGAGATAATATTTGCAAAATATTTACAAAACACACATAAGTGATAAAGGATTGTATCCAAAATACACAAAGAATGCCTAAAACTCAACAAAGAAAAAAATACAATAAATAACAGTCAAAATGTCTGAAAAGATACTTTACCAAAGAAGATATACAGACAGAAAATAGGCATATGAGAAGATACTCAATATCATTTGTCATTACCAAGATCTCCTTCAGAGAATGGTAAACAAACTGATAACTGTGGTACATCCATACAATGGAGTATTATTAAGCCATAAAAAGAAATGAACTTTCAAGGCACAAAAACATACACATGGATAGATTTTAAGTGCATAATGCTAAGCGAAAGGAGTCAGTATGAAAAGACTATATGCTACATGGTTCAAGTTATATGGCATGCTGGAAAAGACAAGGTGATCAAGACAATTAATAGATCATAGTTGGAGGGGTACAAGCTGGCCTCATCTGACACCTCAAGATGCCTTACTCACACCAACTGTTCTCTGTCCAGGAGACAAGCAGTTTTAAACTTTCAAGGTTTCCTTTCTCCTGTAAATTTTGGGCCAAAGTCTTGTTTCATGTCTGCTTCTACTGCTGGGGCTCCAGAAAGTGGGACCCTGGCCCCTGAGTCTTAACTGTCTTCTGTATAATATCCTGCTCTCATGGGTCCAGAGGGCTCCCCTGAGAGCAGACCCCATGCTGGCCAGCTCCTCCCTCCTTTGGGCACAGACCCATGTTGGGGTGGAACAAGGATATAAAAATTTACAATTTTTTTGTGCTTGTTGTAAAACAAGGGGCAGCAAGTGTGGTTTTTTTTTTTTTTTATAAAGGTGACACAGATGTATATTTTGATAATTGCAATTACAGGTTCAGAATTGTGATGGGGAGCATGGCACATTTCACCGCCCATCCCAACAGTTTGTAATCCAGAAAGAACCGAATTAAAGCAATTTTAAAACAACAACAACAACAACAACAACAACAACAACAACAACAACAACAAAAATAGATCATAGTTGCCTAGGGTTGCAGGTGGGGTTTGAATAGATGAAGCATACAGGATTTTTAGGGTGACAAAATGATTCTGTATAACATCATAATGATGGATTCATGAGACTTTGCATGTCAAACCCATTGAATTTTACATCACAAAGAGTGAATCTTAATGTATGCAAATTTTAAAAATCATTTAAATGTATGGAATGCAGACTGTGATAGAGGAATTTAAATGTATTATAAATGCATGAAATAACCAAACTTAAGGGAGTAGTAACTGAAAATGAATGAAGACTATAAGACTTCAAATAAATGAAACTACACACAGTCATTGTATTATATTTGGTAAAGTTGTTTTACTATGGGGATTTGTGTTAATTGTTCTGAAACCATCATATCTACCATACATACATAGTAGAATTCGACAATGAAATAAATGGATGGCAGATGTTGGGAGCCAGGTTTCTCACCGTTGGAGTGGGAAGCTTCAGACAAGCAAGGTGAGAAAGCTAGAATGATCCATATGTTAATGGATTAGAGTTGAAGATAATGTGAACTCATGGTTAGCTTAGTGCCGACACAGATGGATACATACAGAAATATTTATTTCTACCTTGGAAACAACCCTGGCAGAGAAAACGATATTAGATAAAAAAATTAAGGACATCTAAAAAAAGCATGAAGTTTAGTTAATTAAAAATATTTTTTAATAAATAAATTTTTAGATAAAAAATTAAGGACATCTGAAAAAAGCATGAAGTTTAGTTAATAATAATGTATCAATACATTATTGTGCAATGTATCAATACATCAATTCATCAGTTGTGCCAAATTACCATACTAATGTAATATGTTAATACAGAAAAAAGTAGATGTGGGATATATGTGAAATATGTGTACTATTATTTTAACTTTTTCATAAAGATAAAACAAAAGGTTATTCTTAAAAAAAATTAATCTCTACTTCACCCTGCAAATGTCACTTCCTGTGAATAGCAGATGTTCAAATTTTGGTGCGTTCTTCCACACATTCTTTTTCCATTTCATATAAATTTAAGCAAATATCAATACTTAATTCTTTTCAGGAAAAAGTGCATTTTTAGACCATAAATATATCAATTATGAAGTCTGTATTTTCACAGTCTAAGCAATTTCATACTGTTTTCTTAAATATGCTTAGGCACAGAGTGTTAGTGGATGCATTTCCCACACTCAAAATTTTATTAATTTTGTTTCAAAATTCGAGTATTTCAGTACTTTGGTGTAAAAGTTACACTGCTTTTGCATTATTTGCACAGGCATTTTGCTTATTTGGCAATTGTGTACTCATTATTTTCAAGATATGAAACAGAGATAACTCCTTCATTATTGCTTTATGCTCAAAAACAGTAGAGCTCTGCCTAACAGTAAATTTTTCACCTGGGATACAATTACTGGGAGCACAATCTAATATGACTCGGAGATCATCTACCTCCCCACAATAGTTGATACCGTCATTATGTTCGAAATCAGTTTATATTTGGTAGGTGAATAATATGCATAATGGCATCATTAGCTGAGGAGAAAATCAAGGTGAATTAGTTTGCTCAATTAAATTCAATCATTTATATGGGAACAGGTAAGAAAGCCAAAAAAAATCAAAAGTCAAAGAAATGACAGATATGAGAGACTGAAGAGAATCATAGCCAAAGGTATAAATAACACCTGATTCAAGACTAGAGGATAATGCCATATAGGGACACATATAATAGTTAAATTATCTGAATGGTATAGAGAGGCAGTTTGTACTTAAAATTTCCTTACCTGGGAAAAGAAAAATAAAACAAAACAAGCAAACCAAAAAGCATAAGCAGCCTAATTTTTTTAACAAAAGGAGAAGGAAGAAGTTATTTAATCTTTAAGTAACTAGCACACATAAATGCTTCATTTATTCATCCCCCATTAAAGAAACTTTATTATACTCCTGCTTTCCCATTTAATAAAATTTCTAAATTTCTTAGCCGAATTTGTTTAACATGTGATTGACATTTTTTTCCTGAAAATATTTCTGTCTGGATCCTGCCCTTCTCAGACATAAAAAGAAAAATATACTCCAAATGGAAAATTGTACGAAGTTACAGATCCCACTTTTAGATGAATTTTAAGACTGATATCCTATGCAAGGCTGTATAGAAATTGATACAACACTTTGCCAGTATTTGTATCACTTTATTTATTTTGTCACTGTAATAGATATAGACCACAGATACATGTCTTAACTACTGTGTTTACTGTTTTTGTTTGTTTTTTTTCCTGGTCAGTGATTAACTGGGACTGGGATGATAGTGGGATGTATTTCATTAGGATCTAAAAGGACCTTTGGGAACATTGAAAATATTCTCTATCTTGATTCTGGTAGTGGATGCCATAATGTATACATCTGCCAAAACTAATCAGTGCATTTTTATATGTAAATTTTGTATGTAAATAAAGTTGATAAACAAAAATATTATAAAAATAGAATAATCATGCCATAAAGTGGTAATTATCATTAGCTGATAATTAGTAAAACTGAGGGAGGAGGAAGAAATTATGCTCTAGGTGCTGCTGAAATTCTTTCATGTGACTCTCTTAACTCGAATTGGAGTATAATTTAAGGATATACGAAAGTCTGTAAATTAGGGATCATCTATCACCTATTTTGTGTATGCCTACTGTTAATTAATCTCTAGTTTCCAGGAATAGTCATCAATGAAGCTCTCTTGCTTTGATATTGTTTTTTTCCCAAAGTGTGTTTTTTTATTAGATAAGCAGATATGATGGTGACCCCATATACTGTTTTTTGCTTGCTCATAAAGACAGAGATAGATCATGTATTCCACTGTCAAATAAACTTGGAAAATAATTATTTAAATTATTTATAATAGAATTCTCAACTGTGGAACTTAAGTCTTTAATATGCCCACATATCTCACGTTTCATTTAAAAAAATAGACTATGCAGTGTTCCCATTTTTTTAAAAAAATAATTTTTTATAGCATTTGGTTTTGTGTTTGGTAAAGTAAGTTTGGGCAAAACTTATATGAATATTTCCATTCCCCAAAGGCACAGTCATGTTTCTATTATTTTTCATTACTTCTGAGGAATGCAGTAAAATTGCCCAGTGGCAATTGCTCTCTCCCACTTTAAACACTACTCTTTGGTTAAAGAGAACAAAATGTGGTAAGTGATTTATCAGCCTTAGAATAGTTCCCACTCTGGTTTCACAAATGATAGTTTATATAAGTTAAAATAGCTTGCAGGCAAAGCCCCAGCTCTATTAACTATTCTTTAAAAGTAATTGTTAGGGGCACCTGGGTGGCTCAACTGGTTGAACATCCGACTCTTGATTTCCCCTCAGGTCGTGGTCCCAGGGTAGTGGGATCAAGACCCATATCGGGATTGTGTTGAGCATGAAGTCTTCTTGAGATTCTCAATCTCTCTCTCTCTCTCTCTCTCTCTCCCTCTCTCTGTCTTTCTGCCCTTCTCCCCTACTTACATTCTCTCTCTCTCTCTAAAATTAAAATAATAACAATAATAATAAAATGAAAAGTAATTGTTATATATACTATAATTATCCTTCTAGGTGAACTTCTCCCTTTCCCTATGCATGCAAGCAATAACTTCCTGCTTCCTCCTGCTTCTCATTTTCTATAGGCAAGGCTATCTCTGTTTTCTCTGAACTAAGACACAGAAGCACTGTTGTTTTAGTTTAATAGGATCAGTACTTTTATATGTTTTTCTGGATACATGTGTTTCTATCTAACCTTTGTATATTATTATAAGTCCTTCCAAGAGCATTACCATGAGTAACACCTATTTATTCTATTATCATTTGTTTCTCTATCATTAGCACCCTACCACAATGTCTCACTACATACTAAACACATATGTGCTTCAAAAAATACTTGAATTGTTAGAAACTGTGTTATTAATCCTTTTGTGTTTTAGTAAGTGTGAGGTAGGTCATTGAGAAACATGACCACCAGTTGACCCAGGAGCTGGACTGACTCATTCTATTTCATTTTTTTTTAATTCCCCAAAATCTGATGTTTTGACATAATGTTATCAGTCATAATTTAAAAAGGTATGTTGCAGAAATAACCAAATTCCCTTGTCAACTGCATTTTAATAAACTCTCATAGTATCTTTAGTACCTTTGTAGACAGCTATTATCTTACTCTGATGCTTTGGCAAAAAGTTTCTGCCAAAGTGGTTCATCTTCAACAAGAATCATGAAAAAGACTTTGACCAGTACTGGTTTCTAATAACTAAGATCAATCTGCCATCTTGTGGGAGGGACAATAATGAACCTTTTAAGTGATTCCCCTAGACTACCTGCATAGTGCCACAATATACCATGGGATGGTAGCCTGAGATCTGTCCCTATTCTCCTTCTCCACATCAGTAAAATGGGTCCATTACACTGATGACATAATGCTAACATGTGAAGACTTGGCATCTGCTGCAGGACACTCTGCAGATTTTGTTGGAACATCTGTGAAGAATCATATGGGCAGGGAACCCACAGAAAATTTAAGGCCCAGACATTGCCATAAGGTTTGGGGAGTCATTCTGTCAGGCAAGACATATGTTGTCCCAGAAGCTGTATTTGATAAATGTAAGCTTATCCAACCTCAAAAATGTAACGAAATACAAGCCTTTGTGGAGATTCTGGGGGTTTTAGAGAGTTTTTATCCTCCACCTGGCATGGTGCCTCCACCCGTATGCTGCCTGGTAAAGAGAGGGCATTCGTGGGACTGGGGATGAGAACAGCAAGCCACCTTTGAGAAGGCAAAATTACTAGTGAAAGAGATTCAAGCTCTAGACATCTCAAGCAGGGCTACCATTTGGATGAGTTGTGTCTGTGACTCTGGGAGGCATTACAGTGCTCCTCTAGATGGACCCTGTCAGGAAGGAATGAACCACAGCAGCCAAAGGGATGAACTCAGAGAGTCTGGTTGGTGATCACTTATGATTTCTGGCCATTAACCGTTTGCACTGACAGTTGGGTTGTTCTAATGAGATTAACCTGAAGTCCTGGACAATTAGAAGCTGAGGGGTATATAATTCATGAGTGGGCCCTTGTGGGGTCAGGATGTATGAAGGGACATTGGGTTCATCTGCAAGAGCCTGAGGTAATCCTCACTGTCTTCTACATCCTGCCTCATAAGGCATTGATACCCCCTGACAATCAGGAAGTTGCTGTTCTAGCTCAGATACAATCCCTAGCAACTGGCCTGTCAGTAGATAAAGCAGATTGGGTGCATTTAAAAAAGCAGCCACCACAGTACCCTGGAGGGATGGCATATTGCCAAGGATGCCAGATTGCCTTTGAAATACAGTAACTTGGTTAATGCAGTAAAAGCAGGTTATAGGTTATGTGTGTTCTAAACAAATACCCAAGGTAACTATCAAAAGAGTTGGGGCCTTGCATTAAAGTTCCCAACTAGGGAGGGATTGGTAAATTGATTATATTCACCTTCTCCCTCTGAATGAGGGTTCTAAATATGGATGGATACCCTTGTTAAATGGAGAGTGATCTAGGGTCACATTTCAAAAGTCATGATATGTAAGACTAGTCAAAAAAATGTGACATTTGAATGGAGGTTCCATCTTCCCTTTAATCCACAAGCACCAGGGTTGGTATAAAGGAAAAACTAAATTACTGATAGGTAAAACCATGTTGGCCAGACGGACTAAAGTACAGTCCCAGATTTTAATATATTTGAATGCTCAGCCAACAGAACCTGTTGCCTCATATGCCAAATTGGGGACCCCTGGTGAGGCACCCAACACCATAAAGGTACGGAAGTTGCAGGAAACACCCTTTTCTCAGATGCCCACCAAGGATCAACATTCTATGCTGCTGAGAACACCAAGCCCTATCATGTCAGGGAAAGGCATTATCTATTGGAATTTACAATGGGATGTTTGACTGGGATGGGTAACTACTTCACACCCTGTGGTGAGGGGGCACTACTCAATCTCCACTGAGATCCTGTTGTCCTGCTACAAGTATGACCTGTTAAAATGCACTATCCCTACAATGGAGCATGCACCATTAAAAGAGGGGAGAAAGTGAAGGTTCTGGTCTGCCATATCTTGCCCCATCTCCCCACACCTGCCAGTGCCACTTCCCCAGCCAACATGCATGGTATGTACAACCAGATCAGGTTCCTAAAGCTGCCAGCCTTCCTCTCCTCTTCAGGAGGATGGGCATGTTGCATTTCTCACTGGTACAATCATTTAGCTGCTCTCTCTGTTCCATCCATTGGTCTGGAGGACCCTACTAAATTCACCCCGCAAGCATTGAATAACAGCCAACAGAGCCTATCCTCACTGAACACAGAAATGTCTCTAATAAGAAAAGCTGTCCTCCAATATAGAATGTGCCTGTCAAGGAGGCACCTGTGCTTTATCCAATCAGAATGGTGTGTGTTCATACATGATGAGTCTGTTAATGTGTGGTCACATTAAATTGCATGAGGGCACAAGTGAGTGCCCTGAGTGATCCAACTCCCAGCTTAAGGGACATAGTAAATGAACATTTCCAGTAATTTTCCATTTTTTGTGGAAAAAGTTGTCACTAATTTAACTAATTATTATTATTTTTATTTTTTTTAAGTTTATTTATTTTTGAGAGAGAGAAAGAGAGAGACAGAGCATAAGCAGGGGAGGGGCAGAGAGAGAGGGAGACAGAATCCGAAGCAGGCTCGAGGCTCTAAGCTGTCAGCACAGAGCCCAATGCGGGGCTTGAACTTGCAAACCATGAGATCATGACCTGAGCCAAAGTTGGATGCTCAACTGACTGAGCCACCCAGGTGCCCCTAATTTGGCTAATTATTGTCTTAACCCATGTTTCCTCTTGCATGTGTCTTTTGTTGTTGTGGCATCTGTCTCTAGTGTAGCTAGAGAGCAGCCAAAGGTGCCTCCTCCATGCTAGTGCAACCCCTTACTGATTGCTCAGGGCACACAGCAGAAAAAAGGGAGAGCCTGTGAGACTGTAAGAGCCTGTCACACTGGGTGCAGTGGGTGGAGTGTGGGAGGAGGTCATCAGGAGGTTGTTGGAGGAACCTAGGAAATGGGAGGCTCCTCATCCTCTCTCCTGTCCTTGAATTATGTTCTCTGCTTTCCTTCCCTGCTCCCAGAAGCTGCCACAAGGACAAAGCCTTGAAATGGAAATGTGGTGTCGAGACCCTCTGGACAGTGTACATAACGGTCTCGACTAAGGCCTCAGTATAAACTTTTAGGATTTGGCAGGTGGGTGTGGAAACGTACTGGACTTGCAGACCCCCAAGACAAGCCTTGTAAATTCCCGTGTTCGTTATAACTGCCACCTACCAATCTGCAGTGTCCTGCCTCTTTCTTCCATCTCTATCCTCCCTCTGCATACAAGAGCAGGTTTCAGATTATACCAGGGAAGCTCCCAAGGAGTTTGTAAACCAACAGTGAGGGAATGATACACAACTAATGAGGTTTTTCTCCTTGTATTTATTCTCTCAAAGGACATTTTGTTCTTTGAGGATGATAAAATTATATGTTTGGGTTTGAAAATGTTTGCTTGAAATTTAGCTATGTAGTGTAATACCTTTCATGATTTTAGTTTCATATATATAATGAAATATATACAATGAAAAGAGGAAAAGGACAAGTATTAAGTATTTAATCATAGGAGTAGGACACAAGCAAGAAGTAACGGATGTGACATTTTGATGGTGAGAGTCAAATGGTTCTATCATTTTCTACTTTAAAAAAAAAAGAAAGAGAAATTATTCATCCTCCCACATGGTCAGTGACCCATTATTCTCCAGATTCCTAAACCTACTGATTTAAAATAATAAAAGGAAAAAGCCTAACCAATGATCAAAATATAGCTGCTTTAGTTTAGCATATTTGCAGTAATAAGATAAAGGCTGCAAAGTTAAATATTCATGGGAATTTGAGATTAATATATATGTGTACTGCAATGGCATGCTGGACACCTGAAACAATATGACTTACGCTTTTAAAAAAGAGGTCAAAAAATCTCATTGCTCTTTTGAGCATATTCAGACAGTATGTAGAAAGGTATTACTGTTTTAGATTAATATTTGCATTTCCATATAATTAACTATGTAGAAAGTAAATGATACATGCCTTTTACCTATCTCCAAAAATTAATGTAAATTTGTCCTTTATCACCATATGCACTTGGGAATAAACCCATTTATACCATATTAATTTTTTTCAATAAGAAGCTCTTTATATGCATTGTGTAGAAATATTCTCAAAGTAATTTCTCTAGTTAAATATGTTCCCATGAGCTTAAGTAAAAATGTCTAGCTCTTATTTATGAGAAGAAATGGATCTCCTTAGCAAGGTTAACTGATTATAATGTGATTGCAATTCTAGAATGTACAATGCTACATTTATACGTATATATGTATGGGCGTTTTTCCCTTAAAATATTTCATTCATGAATAAGGCAAATTTTAAAATAATACTAACATATAAAAATGAAAGTGTACTGCTAATTATTTGACTACATATTTAAGATAAAATCTTTCCCAAGGAAGCTTGCAATAGGCTATAGAATTTACTTCCAATAAATTAAATAAAATTTGTCATATAATCATATATTATATGATTTAAGACTTTATATTTTCATAACACTGATATGTGCATGGATGTAAATATATTTGGGTTTTATTTATTATCCATTGAGATGAATATTGTTAACATTGCTTTACAGAAGCAATGAAACTAACTTATGAAAGGTATGGGTAGTTGTCCCTGCTAAGTGCATATAGGTTCCACTCCATTGTGTGTTTTCCATATTTTTTCATTTGTGGAATTTAAAGTGTTTATGCTGTGATATAATATTAATATTGGTTACTGAGTGCTTATTCTGTTCCAGGAACTATTCTAAATTCTCTTCCATGTAGCAACATTATGGAGTAGGAACTATTATTTCCATATTGTGGATGAGATAATTGATGGCTAAAGGGATTAAGTAATTTGCTGAAATTCTCACAACAGCTAACTAATAGAATAGGGATTTCCCCCACACATCCTACACTTGGAAGTGAGTCTAGATAATACTACAATTCTGCTTCAGAATGATTTCTAGACTGGTGTGAGGACTTTGTTCACGTACCTCATACTTGCAAGTTGAGAATTTATACTTCGTGGTGTTTAGTTTTATGTTTCAATGTGGTGACTTATAGTTGCAGAGATAGTACAGACAATTACCCAATATCCTGTACCAGTGTCTTCTATAGTTAACATCTTACAATGCCACAGAAGACTTGTCAAAAGTAAGAAATTGAAATTGGTATATGCACCAGCTAGGTGGCAATCGCAAGGCTTTGGGACACTCTCCATATGCATAAGCTCTAAACATGTATCCTATATATGGTGCTCGTTTTTCCATAGCCAGGGTTTTGTGGCCCAGGACTCAAGAGGTGAAAATGGGAGCGGTGATGCTCGCCATTATTCCTTGTGAACCGCTAGCAAAAATTTTGTTTCTTGTCCCTGCAACCTTTTATTCTTCTGGTCGAGAGGTCTTAGTTTCAATGGAAGGAAGCTTCCATCAAGAGACACACAATGACTCCACTGAACTGGTGATTAAGACAGCCACCTGGCCACTTTGGGCTCCTCATGTCTCTGAATCAGGATTAGAAGGGAGTGACACTGTCTTGGGTGATTGGCCTTGACTATCAAGATGAAATTGGGCTGCTACTACACAATGGATGTAAAGAGGAGTAAGTCTGGTATATAAGAGATCACTTAGGGCATGTCTTAGTACTACCATGCTCTCTAACGAGAGGCAATGGAAAACTGTGGCAATCCAATCCAGGCAGGACAACTAATGCCCCACACCCTTCAGTAATGAAGGTTTAGGTCCCTATACTAAGCAAAGAGCCATGATCAGCTGAGTGGCTTGTTGGGGGCAAAGTAAATATGGGATGGGTAGTAGAAGAAGGTAGTTATAAATAACAGCTACAATGTTGTGACCAATAGAAGAAACGTGGATTGTCATTCTGTAATTGTTATAAGTAGTTCTCCTTTATTTTATTATGGATATGTGGGTGTATATTATTTATTTATCAAATATTTTTATTCCACCTCTTTTCTCCTTATCATTAAAATAGTATGTATTAATAACAATTTCATATCACATTTTTTAAGTTATGGAATTATCAAGGAGAAGAGCAAATATCATCCAATGACTTTTGTCTTTTTCTGGAGAAAAGGTTAACAGTTTTTGGTTGTATACAGGATAAGTATGTCATAGTAAGCAGAAGTATGACTTTGTCATTGTCTTTGGAGATTAAGTATGTTTTAAGGACATGTGTATGAGTGCCAAGTTGACAAGGAGTGAAATGTGGTGGATAGTTTCATGTGTCAAATTGGCTAAACTATAGTATGAGGTTATTTAACTAAACATTAATCTAGTTGTTGTGAAGAAATTTAGGAATGTAAATGATATCTACAATTGATTAGCTTCAAGTAGATTATCTTCGATAACTCTTGTGGGCCTCATCTAACCAGTTGAAAGCACTTAGAACAAAACAGGGGTTTCCCTGGGGAAGAATAGAACTGATTTTTCCTCATTGAAGAACTCACCAGGATGGGAAAATATTCAGCTATTAGAATTCCCAAGGCCTTGGTCAAATTTGTGACCACTTACAGACCATTTTGGCTCATAGCAAATGAGAGACATGAAAGAGAAAGAGAAGGAATGTGAGAAGAAACTACGAATGAGGGAAATTTTTGGCAACATTAACAAAGCTTACTGTACCACATTCATAATCTAGTAACACTCCTATCCAGCCCTGGAGTCCTGAATATCCCTTTGGAATGTTTTTGCTTTTTGTTTTTGTTTTGTTTTGTTTTGTTTTGTTTTTAGTTTACTTATTTAAGTAATCTCTACACCCAATGTGGGCCTTGAACTCATGACCCTGAGATCAAGAATCACATGCTCCTCCAACTGAGCCAGCCAGGCACCCCTGAAAAGTATTGATACACATTTGAATTAAACTCAGAATTTTTAAAAATAAGCCCTAATTAAAAATAATTTCTTCTTCCTTAAGACTGCAATAGCAGCTCCTGGCCAAGAATCTAGCTTGCCTTATAGATTGTGGACTTGCCACCCCTGAACCCTTAACCCCCACAATTCTATATCCCTCTACTACTGTTTCTCTGAAGAATTGTAATTTCAAGTTTAATGTACACTTGAAGGAAAAAAAAAAGCAATAGGAAGACGATTAGTTTATTAGTTGGGTCTTATGGCAAAAATGGAGAAGAAATAAGCTGCCAGTTTCCCTTCCTTCTAACCCTTATTCCCTATTAGGATTTAATCATGTTTCAGATGTTCTTGTTCAGTGTATATTTCCTGTCTTGGACTATAGCATGACCATAGCCATTTTTAGTTTATTTATAGGTTATTTCAAGGAAAACCTCTGGTTACAGCTTAGTATCAAAAAGCAGTATCTAAATAAGCAAAATATTGTCTATAGCTCTCCCTCTACAGACTAGGTCTTAGATGTGTGTGTGTGTGTGTGTGTGTGTGTGTGTGTGTGTGTGTGTGTGTATCTCCTCTTCTGTAAATCAGAATCACACTGTTTCTGACTGGTGCATCTCCAGTAAAGCTGTTAATAGTAGACATTCAGCTGACTTTTCACTGACTAATTTACTCCCAGGTTGGAGACCAACTCAACTGATTATGTCTTTATAAGAATCAAATATTCTTTTTGAACAGGACTCACTCAGTGAGCAACAGAATGGTATGTTAGCTATTGTACCATTTCATTCAGAAACTGACTAAATAGCCTCTATTTTTCTTAGAAAATGAATCATATCATTAATCTCTAGCAACTTTTTAGACCACAGGCTAACACCTAACTTCTTGTACTTGTGCACCTTCTAGCAAACAAAAATTCTCTATTACAAGCTACAATTCTCAGTTTTCTTATCTTAAAGGTTGTAATAATATTTTTGAAATTGGCTGCTATTAATAGTAGTAATATTATTGGTAAAGTGCTTTAAAAATGCCTTCCTTATATACCAATAACTATCATGAAGGGAAATTATATAAACAAGCATAACAATACAGCACTACATGAAATAATAGTTGACTGAATAATGCTAATGAAGCATGATGCATTTGACCTGTTTTTAGCAAAGTTTAATAGCAAATAGTAACAGTAACAATAGAAAAAACAAATTTTAAGATACTTCAAAATATTTTATAAATACAGCCTCACAGTAGTAAGTTAATTATTTAAAGCTATGTAAGTGGATTAATTAGGAAGGAGAGTATCAGGACATAAGTGTCAAAGAGAGTGACTGGAGACATGTGCATTGAGTTGCCAAAAGACAACTGACTAAAACTCAAAGGACTAATTAAAATTTCAGCCCTAAATAAAAATGAGACTACAGTGGAACATTAGTCAACCATGGTGAGACCCTCCAAAAACAAACATAGATAAACAAAAAAATAGAGTGCCCTTGGCCTCTTGTTCTTCACTTAACTAAGAATAAAGTGTTCCTAAGAGAAATGTATTGACTAAATATGACCCAACCTTTTCATAAGTCAATCCTTCTATGATGTTAATCTACCAGAACAAGATAAAATAAACACATGTATGTCTTTGTAAATGAACACTAATGCTGATGAATATAGTGAAAATTGTAAGCTTTTCTCTCAAAGGAATGGTGCTTGTGGAAATAATATTCACCAATATTATTTGTAACTGAAACATGGCAGATAGGTCAGATTGTGATTAATATAATACCAACAGGTTATTTATCTGAGGAAAATGCAGTATTTTGAAATACTGTAAGTCAAATTAATTGTTGAGAGAAAGAGAGAATGGGGGAGAGGAGAAGAGAGGGAGAGAAGGAATCTCAAGCAGGCTCCATGCCCAGCATGGAGCCCAACATGGGGCTGGATCCTACAACCCTGGGATCATGACCTGAACCGAAATCAAGAGTCAGATGCTTGAATGACTGATTAAATATTTTGGGGAAGATAATTTGGAAATAAAATGTGTTTGTAATACACAGAATTACATAAAAATGGCCACAAATAATGGTCATGTCTTTGCATTTTTATATAGCTTTCATGGTGCACATAATTCAAGTGATGCATACAGTTCTTAAAAATAAGCAACCCATGGGGCACCTGGGTGGTTCAGTGGGTTAAGCGTCTGACTGTGTTTTGGCTCAGGTGATGATATCACGGTTAGTGAGTTCAAGCCCCATGTCAGGATCTGTGCTGACAGCACAGAGCCTGCTTGGGATTCTCTCTCCCTCTCTCTCTCTCTCTCTTTCTCTGCCCCTGCCTTGCTCATGTTCTCTCTCTTCCTCTCTCTCTCTCAAAATAAATACATAAACTTAAAAAAAAAAAAAAGTAAAAAAAATAAGCAATCTACAAACTCGTTTAGGAAGAATTTACATAAAGCTGATTTGTGGTGACAATTCTAGTGCTACTAGTGACAATTAACTAAGGGGTTGAATATTGTGAAGTTTAATTAATTTAATAGCATTAAAATTTGAAAGGTGACTGGTGACTAGGACCAAAGAAAAAAGACATAATTAAAGCAGTTAGAGGTTTTGGTTATGGTCAATGATCATATATTTACCTGATTGATAGAAGGATACTTGTAATCAAATTATGTGCACACAACATATTGATTTCTAATTTCATATCTATTTAGAAAGAATATGTCTCCTTCCTAAAGTATTAAATGTCATTAAAATAAGCTAGGCAAAGAAAGAATACAAATCTGATCTGGGTAGGTACAGTTATACTTAATGGTGACAAGGTTCAGCTTATGCTATTAGAGAAAATATTGTTATATATTATGGAATCTACAATATTATCTATTTTAAGACATTTTTAGTACCATTAATAAAGGGAAAAAGTTTTCAATTAAAATTACACATATTCACAAGTTTTAATATGCATCATGATTAAGATATTTTAAAATGTGAAAAAAGTGTGTCTTAGAATTGATAAAGTGCTGTTTTTGTATCACAAATAAATTACATATATTTTTTACAAATGAATTAGTAATAGATATTTATAAAGAAATTTGAGAGTCATTGGGGCCCATAAGCCCCCATAATCTAACTAGTATGTTTGTGTTTCTTTTCCTATTTATTTTCTCACAGTTCATACACATTCACTTTTACTATTGGTGTCAAAGTCCCTACGTGTTACAGGTTGAATTGCGTCCACCTAAAGACATTGACATTCCAGCCTGCCAATATCTATGAGTGTGACCTTTTCTTGAAATAAGGTCTTTGCACATGATCAAGTTAAGATGAAGTCACTAGGGTGGGCCCTAATCGAACATGACTGCATCTTTGTAAAAAAAGAGGAAAACTTGGACACTAAAATATATGCACGCAGAAAGAACGCCAGGTGAAGATAAGATTGGACTGACATATCTACATATCAAGGAGTGACACAGATTCCCAGCAAACCACCAAAACTAAGAGAAAGGCATGGAACTAATTCTACCACACAGCTCTCAGAAGTAAGCAACCCTGCTGACACTGATTTCAGACATCTATCCTCCAGAACTCTCAGACAGTCAATTGTTTAAGCCACCCAGTTGTGGTGCTTTGTTATGGCAGCCCTAGAAAATGAGCACATTACCAATGAAAGAATGAAATCTGGCCATTTGCAGCAACGTGGATGGAACTGGAAGGTATTATGCTAAGTGAAATAAGTCAGAGAAAGACAGATTCCATATGTTTTCACCCATAGGTGGATCTTAAGAAACTTTACAGAAGACCATGGGGAGGAAAAAAAGTTACAGAGAAGGAGGGAGGCAAACCATAAGAGACTCTTGGATACTGAAAACAAACTGAGGGTTGATGGGGGGTGGGGGAGAGGGGAAGGTGGGTGATGGGCGTTTAGGAGGGCACTTGTTGGGATGAGCACTGGGTGTTGTATGGAAACCAATTTGTCAATAAATTATATTTTAAAAAAAGAAAGAAAATGAGCACATTAGGATAATTTCTGGATACTTTAGCAAAATATTTTTCGGTGTTGTAACAAATGACAGGAATGATTACAATTTGTTTCTTCTTATTCTTCAGTTAGGCAAGTAACTTAATCAGAACCCCATTACCAGCATTTTTGTATTTTGCCCATTATTGACTGCTATTTTCCTCCTGTAGTGAGATTATGTATTTAAAAAGTTGTGAATAAAGAATCTGAGAATGAAATATTTGCTACTTTGAAGCAGATAAAACTCTAAAATCAAATGTTTTCTTAAATTTACTATTTGTTGTAGTGAAGTTTTTCAGAGATACCTCATGCTACACACTGGAATAATCTTACTTCTTTTAATATGTACGTGTCTGTGTACACATGTGCCTGAAACCATGTGTGTGTTTATGACTGTGTGTGTCGAAGAGGGTGGGGAGGGCTAGATTTTCACATATCCTTCCAACGTATCTTTCTGTTTGGTTTGATTTGGTTTTGGTTTTAGTTTCCTTCACAGGGTCTACTCTTCAGATCTTCCTAATAGTTAGTGTTTAAGAAAATCACATGTAGATTAGTATTTGTTAGACACTTGTGCATCTAAAAAGAACAGCTATGATTGAACCTGAGCATTAATCTTCATACACAGAGGGTGTAGGGGAGGAAAGACTTCCTCTACCCTCTTAGCTTCTGTAAGGGAGGGAAAACGATTTCCCTCCACCTTTTGGAGTTTTTCCTGAGACTCTTATAACAAAAGATAGGTGACCAAGAGGAAAACAAACAAGTTCATTAGCATGTTTACTCCAAGTATATGTGGGAGATACCCCGGGAAAATGAGATGGCTTAGAATTCCAGATTACATAGCATCTTCAACAAAGAATAATACACTTGTGGAGAAAGGACAGGACACAGGAAATCTGTTTGGGGCCTCCAAGGAATGAGCTAGAGGCCAATTAGTAAAGTTTGTTGTATAGATTCCTTTGATACCTTCTTCAGGCTGACAGTGTCTAACTTTTGGGGTGATTAACTTTTTTTCTTCCTGGTAGAGAGGGGTGGAGGGAGATCTTTGAAAATTTATGTCTTGCTTTTAAGCTAATAAGGAGAGGGGCATTTCTTATATCTTCTCAATTGCCTTCAGTGCAAAGTATCTGTACCCCAAAATCACATATTTTGGGGTGGCATATTCTGTTTTCCTTCAGTTCAATAACTGGGTCTATGAAATTAGCGAAAAAGCAAATTAACAGGAGAAAAGATATACAAATTGATTAATTTTTAGTATTACACGTATGGGGTATCACATGAAAAAACAGTGAATACCCAAAATAATGCTGAGATTTGAGAGCTTATATATCATCTCAATAAGGGAAGAGGAGGAGGAACGTAACCAACTTAGAAGACAGTGAAGGGTGTTTAGGTAAAATGAATGGGCCTTTTCTAAGGCTTTTTTTTTTTTTCTTTTTTTTTTTCTTTTCTTGTTTTATTGTTTTCATTTGACCCAGGTCTTGAGCAAGGGCTTCAGGGAGAGGCTCAGACAGAAGACCGGACACCACAGAGGATGATGCCAGAGGGCCCCTCAAAAACTTCTGGGCTCCCGAGGCTCCTAATCATGCTTGAAGGTGAACCTTCCGGGGAGACCCTCCCCCAGCCCAGCCCGAAAAGTCTCACCTCCTCCTCTAGGAAGTGGTTCTCCAGGAAGTCACAGAGATGGCTCTCTCCACGCGCACGCAGATCCCGAAGGGCTTGGTTCAGGATCTTCCCCAGAACCTTGGCGGCTTCCTTGGCCTCCAGGGTTTTACCCCCACTCCTCTCGCGACGGCTTCTGTACTTTCCCGAAAAGGGCACGCAGCCGCCCCCTCCCTCACGCTGTTTTTGCATTTTCAAGGGACGCTGGGTGATCTCGCTTCTCCTCGCCAACGGGCAGAAATGGCCCACGCCCTGCGGAGCCACACCCTCCAGGCCAGATAGAAGCCCAGAGAAAGGTAAGTATAGGAGGCCTACAAATGCAGGTTGGCCAGCTAGTTGAGTGCAGGTAGTTCTGAGAAATCTGGGAGCTCCTGGTTGGTGGGCAGCAAAAAATTAAGCGCAAATAAACAAAGTGGTTTGGTCCCAACGGCAGATGATAGCAGAAAAGATGGTCTGGAAGGCTGTGACTGGACAGGAGGTTAGAGGTTAGTCAGAGGCTAGAAGAAGGGGAGTCTCGGCCTCTGTTACCTGGGAGCATTGCCGGAGCAAGAGGGAGCATTGTCGAAGCAAGAGACAAACCCCAGCCTGGTGGAGTGCTGCCTTTTCTTTTTTTTTTTTTCTTTTCTTTTCTTTTCTTTTCTTTTCTTTTCTTTTCTTTTCTTTTCTTCTCTTCTCTTCTCTTCTCTTCTCTTCTCTTCTCTTCTCTTCTCTTTTCTTTTCTTTTCTTCTTTCCAAACCATTTTATTAAGCTGGGGGGACGGGAGCCTGTAAGGAGAGTGGGGGACAGGTGGTAGTGTGGCATTGGAGCGCCCAGAGGGGTGAAGGGAGGAATCAGCGGTGGCTCTGTGTGCCAGACCGGGGAGGGCCAGCTTGGGGCTCTCTTTTGGGGGAATGGGAAAAGGAGGAAGAGGCCAGACAGCCACTTTCCTCTCCTGTCACACACACCCGCGGCATTAAGAAGCAACTCCGTACCGCGCAGAATATATGGGGAAGTCCTTCCCCTGAGCCCTGGACGCTGCAGGGTGGGAGGGGCCGTTCTGGAGGACTGTGTTGAGGCCTCCAGCTTTGGACTGCTCCTCAAACCCTTCCCCAACACCTTTTGGTCAGGCAGCTATGAAAAGGAAACTAAACCCTAACTTCCCCTGAAATCCTAGGCAGACAAGTACATCTGTGTGAGGGACTCCTGGGTTCAAATATTTTCTGCTCCTCTCACATATGGACCTTTGTCAAGAATAGCTGCCCTGAACTTCTCCAGCAGATGGAAGGTATGATGGTTTGTGACTAAGTTTGTCTGGGTGCTGTGTGCGCTTCTAGTCCCCTCTCCTGAGAGAAGGGGTTCATCTGGCTAGATGATACTCTTGGGGAGGGGATTTCAGACAATTGAGTTCCCTTTGGAGGATCTGGTTTTCAGGCAGATCAGGGGAGTTCAGAGAAAGGCTCTTCCTGCATTTACTGCTTTTCAAGTGTGTTTAGCTCCAAATTACCAACCTATCATAGGGGCATATTTGGGGATGGCATGTTGAACTACTTCAGGGTGATACAATTCTAGAGAAAGTACCTGTGATAAACTAAGTCAAATCAACATGTGGAAAATAACAAGAATGTTATAGAAGACCATTTCCATCATATAGGACTACTATCATAATCCCAACAGGTGTTGTTTTTTTTTTTTAATATTAACATCAATATTTTCAAAGCCCATACTAAAAATATCAAGATTTTGGTGCAAGTAGTTCATTTCAGAAATGAATTTGAAGCAATAGAAATGCCTGTCAGATGCCTCACTGATTAACTGAAAGATTATATTTCTTTTTTCCTTGATAAGCACACTCATATATGTTTATACTATGCGTTCAAAATGTGCCATGTCAAAAAATATACTATAATTTGAGCCATATTTTTGAGCATTTAAATTTTTGTTATAAAACTTAGAAACTCTTTCAAACTTTGTGGTATTTTTCAGAATTACAAATAATTAGTGTCCTGTGATAAAAATGGCTTTGGAGGGAGCTCTACTCCAGAACAGCTGTGTGAGGAGCTCTATGGCCTTTATCTTAGCAGAATAACCATAACAGATAAAAATTACAAAATAAGTGACCTTGTAAAGTTTCTGCAAATTTTCCTAAGAACATGGAGAAAATGAAGAAACTGTTTTCAAAAAAAAAAAAAAAAAAATCTACCAGACCTCATGGCCCTTGGGGCCTATGTTTTCCCAGCTCCTAGTTAAGGGCTGTGGTATCTCTCTGAGACAGTCAGACATTTTCCATCCTTCCCCACCATTGGCTAACTGCAGAAGGATGAAATTGCACAGGGTGAACTTCAGTCAACTGCAGCTGATAAATTGGGGGCCACTTTCTCCCACCCTACCCCAATTTGTAGGGTGAGCATCTTACCCAGGTGTGACAGGGGCCAATACTTTGGCCCCAATTTCCCTCACCCCAGCTCACTTACAGTGTACAGGTTCCACCTTGAGAGATGCAGGAGGAGAAGACCAGGCTTAACCACCTCTGTATAACACCCAGTCATTCCAAGAGAAGTGAGCCACTGTCCCTACCCTCAGCTCCAGAACAGAAACTCAGAGATTTTTTTTGCTCAGAGAAAGAGGCAAGCTAGAAGAACAGAGAACACCAGAACTCTCCTCCAGGGAACTGTATTTTTGGGACATAATTTGGGAAAGTTCAAGCATAAGGATGTTATAAAGAAATGGGGGGGGGAAGTGTAGATTTTGACGATAAGCCATGAAGATAAAGCTGCTAGTTTCATGACAGCAACAAATTAATCACAAGCTACTAGTGTACCAAAAGAGAACTAGGAAAAGAGACAGCTAAAAAGACTCCCCCTGTGGTCAGAAGAAAAATTGACCTCAAAATACACATGCAAAGGCACCTATTTTAACCTGAGTCCAAATTATGTCAAAAACAGTAGAGTGCTCAGCTGGCAATCAGTGGAGTCTTAACAGTTGGATGTGAGAGACAACATAACAGAAAGATCAAGGAAAGAGACAACACTCTGCTAAAAACACTGTCATTCCATGGTTAGTGTGAAAAGACTGTCCTCTGTGAGGATTGGCATCAAAGGTTTCACACTGTGGGGAAAAATAGACTTCACTGAATTAAGTTCATCCAAGTCAATAAATAAATAACAAGCACCAACCACAGCAACTCCCAAAGAGAAAGGGATCGGTATCCAGAATCAGAAACTAGTCATTGCAACTGCTCATATGAGACATTTGATTCCCACTTGGCACTAGACTGCTAGTGCCCGACCCCCAGTGATGCTGCCACACTTAAATACCATGCTTCCATTATGAATAATTTCTGCACCCAGTTTTTACCTACCTGTTTCCTAAGGTACTAGAGTTGGTCAAACATGTTTTAAATGTCATAATATGTTTAAAATATGTATTTCTCAAGTGATCTATTACCTATGATAAATTTATCAATTTGAGGTTGAAGATAAGCAAAACATTTCAATATATTAACCATTATTCCCTCATTTAAATATAACAAGTTCTTTATAAGCACTGCTGATGATGGAACATGTCTCTTTTCATTAAAAAAATATAATTTTAGGGGCGCCTGGGTGGCTCAGTCGGTTGGGCATCTGACTCCTGATTTTGGCTCAGGTCATGATCTCATGGTTCGTGGGTTTGAGCCCCGTGTCCCACACTGACAGTGCTAACCCTGTTTGGGATTCTCTCCCTCCCTCTCTTTCTGCCCCTCCCCTACTCACTGTTGATCTCAAAAAAAAAAAAAAAAAAACACAACAAACTTTAATGTATATATATTATATATGTATATACATTATGTATGTATATACATTATGTATGTACATATAACGTATCTAATTTTAATATTTAATTATATTATTATACATTATACATTAATTATATATAATTTTAATATTTAATTACAAACTCTAAAATGTTGCTAGCTGCTATATCATGCAGCAAAAGGATGGCACAGTCCGTAGAAACTATGAAAAAAAAGGTTTAAGAACACAATAGGAAACTTTGCATTTACATTGAGTATCTCAATACCTAAAGACAATTGTGAGAGTAGAAGACAGCAACTGCATATTGGAACTACGATTTGTAGCCATAAGAGAATTGGGAGTATTTAAAGATATCAAATCTTTGGGAGAATCTTTTATTTTTTATCATTTTATTTTTGAAGCTCTTTCTTCAGGCACCAATACCAAAGGATAAAGAAACACAGTTCAAATGACAGCCACTTCACAAGGCTTTGTAAAACGTGTGAAAAATACATTTCAAAAGAAAGAAAAACTCAAGTTTTTCCCAAAAGTATATACCACTGGGTTCTGTTGTTATTTTTCTTGTTTCCTCAAGTGAGAAATTTAAGAAGGGAGCCTGACAGAGGTACTAGCTTGGGTATAATTCAAGGGGATTTATAATAAAAATTAAATGGGATTAGAATTTTTAAGTACAAGTTATAAGGCTCTCAAGCAAATGCATGTATTACTAAAGTAGAAATTTTAAAAATGATTACTGTTTCTGACACTCAAAAAGGAAACCCTTTTTTCTTTTATATCATTTCATCTTCTTAACCTCAAATGAGTAAGATATTTTGAGATTTTTTTGTTATACATATTTTTTCATGTACAACTTTATTATTTGATAATTTTCTTCTTTTTATAAGTGTTGCCATATGTATCATATGGCAACATATAAACTTCTAAGTGTATTTATTCTAGAAGTTAATGAAAGCAGTAAGGATCTTGTTTTTAGGATTATAAGAAAAAAGTAAATTTAATCCCAACACATTAAAAAGGACATTAGCTTGATTAATTCATTTTATAAAATTGAAAATATCTACTGAGATTAAATATTATTTTTTCCAAGTTCAATTTTTATTTTAGCTCCCATTGTGGATTTTCATTTATTAAACAGCTTTAACTCTCAGTCAGATGTTTTGGTTTTCTAATATTTGTTCCAAAATCTTGCAAACATATCTTTATTAATTATAGTTGGGCAGCCTAAAGTGAGTAAAATGGGTTAAATTATTCTCTTTTCAGCCATGACCTGTTATGTATTTATAATAGATACCCTGTAGATTCAGTTTAAGCTAATCTTTTTTTTTTTCAACGTTTATTTATTTATTTTTTTGGGGACAGAGAGAGACAGAGCATGAACGGGGGAGGGGCAGAGGGAGAGGGAGACACAGAATCGGAAACAGGCTCCAGGCTCTGAGCCATCAGCCCAGAGCCTGACGCGGGGCTCAAACTCGCGGACCGCGAGATCGTGACCTGGCTGAAGTCGGACGCTTAACCGACTACGCCACCCAGGCGCCCCTAAGCTAATCTTAACCAATGATGAAAGATGTGTTCACTTCCCGGTAATGTTGGCTTAGTTTAGTGTCAAAAGCACCAGGACAGCAAATTCTCAAGTCTTCACATATCAGAAAGAGAGAAACTTTTGAAATAGTTTTCAGAAGTCAGACAGGACATCTATATAACCTTGCCCTATATACTTGGCTTGCATACCAAACACTGAGTGAAAGATTTGACTTGTGTTGTTTCAATTCCTTCAATTCTTTTGCATAACAGCCCTTGTCACTAGTAATATAACAAAGACTTCCAAAATGAATCCGTTTAAACTACATAGTCTCACATAAGAAATAACTTTTAAAAAGTTACAGTACGTGTTCTTTCTAATGAGTTTTTCATAGGACCAGACTATATACCTTTGTTTTTTAAAGTAACAAGTTTTGAACTACTTTATATTTTTTGAAGTGACAATATGTAACAGGTGTTCACCATATGTAGAAAGGTGATCAAAATGAATTAAGATAGTTAGGTGTTAAAAAACATGATAGTGTTACATATCTTACTTTTTTCCACTCTACTGAAATATAATTGACATATAATGTTGTGTAAATTTAAGGTGTATGACATAATGATTTGATATAGGTATATAGTGCTAAATGATTACCTAACATAACAGTTTTTTTTTTCTTGTGACAAGAATTTCAAGATCTACTGTCTTAGCAACTTTCAAACATACAATATAATATTGTTAACTATAGTCATATGTTTTACTGTATTACATACACAGAATTAATTTATCTTATAACTGGAAGTTTGTACCTATTCACCACTTTCAACCAGTTCTCCCATCCCCCTGTCCCCACCTCTGGCAACCGCAAATAGGAGCTCTGTCTCTATGATTTTGTTGGTGATTTTTTTTTTCAGATTTCACATAACTCTGTATACTAATACTCAAGGAATGAGGTACCCAAAAACAGTGATAGGTAAGAATTAGCCCTAGGAAAAATTGGGAAATTAGTCAAGTGTTTGTTTCTTCTTTCCTTTTATCTTTTTTCAGTTCATCTCTTCCATGACATCTGTTTTGCCATTTTGCTCCATAGCTATTCAAGACTTTCAAGCACTGCTCTGTATGGTGGGTGGATATAATTTTGCCTTTTTTGCAATAACCCCCATAAATACGTACCTACCTGGCATCTATTTCCTCAGGTCCCTTAATGTTTCTAAAGTTAATTAATATAAAAAAAATAGTCTGGAAAAATATGTTAATGGATATTAATGGCTTACAATTTCTTCTTCCAAAATAATACAGTTGCTTTTTAAATAGGTTCTGCTATGAATACGTAGCATTAAGTATAAAGAATAATTATAGCAGCAAAAATTTAACACAGTTAGATAAATGGAATTTATTTTTGGTAAGCTGAGCCTTTTAGCACCTACTCTGATGACACATACTTTGGAAAGTCCTATAAAATACACCTCTGGTTGGAAACCAATTTGACAATAAATTTCATATATTGAAAAAATAAAAAAATAAAAAATTATATTACCTTCTATGTCAAAAAAATAAATAAATAAAAATAAAAAAAATACACCTCTGGTATTCAAAATGTAACCTGATGATTTTTCAATCATATCTCAAACTTGGAGACAGTATTTTAAAACTTTGGTCTATATAAGATGAATGTTCTGGGTTAGGGACCCAGAGATCTGTAGCAATATAATGAAAGTTCTCTTTCATATAGAAAGTAGAGGAAGACTTGAGATTTATTGCATACATATAAGAGAATTATATACAATTTTCCCCCAATCTTAAGCTTAATGCTATATAACACATTAATATCACATGTACTGAGTTTCTTATATTTTATAATTTATTCTCAACATAATTCAATACTTAAACAGTGGTGCCAAAAGTAAGTTTATTGTCTTTTTCTACTCTCATTTTTTGGTGTCTCTTAAACTTGTTTCTAGACTTTTTTCTGCATTTTTAAAATTAAAATGGTTCCTTTATTGTGTCATGTCTTTTTTATTAGTTCACTTTAGTCACATCCTCCTATTCTGAATTCAAAGATCAAGCTTTTAAAATATAGCCTTTGTTAATTTATTTGTATAATTTTCTTTAGCTCTTCCTAGAGATTTCCTCTGCTTCAGATGCAGTGATGAGAATGTCCGCCTCTGTGCTTCTTCAGTGACAATGACACACCCATAACACCCCCTGAGCTCCACCCTGCTTTCAGTAGCTGCCTCTGCATGTTACCTCACTTCTGTGTTCTTCCATAGTTTTTCTGATGATGAAACAGTGGAGTGATTACTTTCCATCCTATACATCTCAATTAGGTCTTGGTTAAAAATAGATTTTCCCTTGCAAGAAACATGAATGTAATGGTGCCTTTTGTGTCACACTATTAAATATCTTCCCTGGAAGAACCATCTCAGGAATCTATGCTTTAACATTTTCATGGTCACAGTTATTCATGCTATCCTTGTCTTTTAGAGATATAAAGAGGCATTTTAAATGCAATAAGCATCAGTGAATTTCAGATTCAGTCTGTCCAGTTAACACTAAAACAATTAAGTAAAAATATATACATATGTACATTTATACATACATAAAAATAATTAAAATATAACAAGAAAGCCCATATAGAAGATCACATGGCTATGAATTATTCTTTTTCACTCTCCCAGTAATTTTCAAGATTTTCAAAAAGAAAACATGCTACAAATATTTCCATATACTTTAATATGAAATATAATTTCATTTTCAAAGCTGAATAATATTCCACTGTGGAATAATATTCCATTGTGGAATAATATTCCATTCCATACATATATACATGTATGTATATACACACATATGTCCATATACATATATACATATATATGTGTACATATATATGTATTATGTGTATATGTGTGTGTGTATATATATATATGTAATATGTATGTATATATATAGCATTCTCTTATAGAACCATCCACCGATGGACACGTGGGTTGCTTCCACAGTTTAGCTTTTGTGAATAATGGTCCTATAAACACGAGTATACATGTATCTCTTTGAGATCCCACTTTCAATTCTATTGGGTACATACCCTAAGGTGGAAATGCTGAACCATATGGCTATTCTAATTCTTGAGGAACTACCATACTGTTTTCCACAGTGGTTGTGCCATTGTACATCCTACCAACAGTGCACAGGGGTTTCAATTCTACACATCCTCACCAATATTTGTTGTTCTTTGTTTTGTTTTTTTTTGTTTTGTTTTGTTTTCCCAGGACTCATTTTATTGGGTGTGAGGTAATAATCTCATTCTAGTTTTGACTTGCATTTCCTTATATTCAGTGATGTTGAACATCCTATTGTTGTGCTTATTGGCCTCTTTCGAGAAGTTTTTATTCAATTTCTTTGCCATTTTTTTTAATAGAGTGATCTGTTTTTTGTTTGTTTGGTTGGTTGGTTGGTTGGTTGGTTGGTTTTTGGTATTGCTGAGTTTTGGTAGTTCTCTATATATCCTGGATATCCTTGGATATCCTTTACCAAATATACGATTTGCAAATATTTTCTACCCTTGTGGGGTCTGCCTTTTTATTTTGTAGATAGTGTATTTTAATGCATAATTTAAAAAAAATTTCATAAAGTTCAATCTATTTTATTTTAATGCTTGTGCCTTTTATGTCATATCCAAGAAAGCAATGCCAATACCAATCTCATGAAATTTTGCCCTATATTTTCTTCTAAGAGTTTATAGTTTTAGGTCTTATATATATGTCTTTGACCCACTTGGAGTTTATTTTTGTATGTGTTGTTAGATAAGAGTACTGCTTCATTCTTTTGCATGTGGATATCCAGTATTTCCAGAACCATTTGTTGAAAAAACTGTCCTTTCCTCATTGAATGGTCTTAGCATCCTTGTCAAAACTCATTTCACTGTATATTTGAGAGTTTATTTCTGAGTTTTCTATTCTGTTCTATTGATAATTATGTATATGTTTATGCCAGTACCACACTGTTTTGGTTACTATAGTTTTGTAGTAAGTTTTGAAATCAAGAAACGTGGGCCCTCCAGGTCTGGTCTTTTTTAAGATAGTTTAGGCCATGCAGGATCACTTGAGATTCGATATGAATTTTATGGTAGGAGTTTTTATTTCTGAAAAAATGATCATTGGGATTTTGATAGGGATTGTATTGAATTTGCAGATTGTTTTAGTAGTATTGACATCTTAGCAATATTAAGTCTTCCAATCCGTGAACATGAGATATGTTTCCGTTTATTTGGGTCTTCAGTCTCTTTTAACAATGTTTGGTGGTTATCACTGTGCAAGTCTTGTACCTCCTTGATAAATTCTTAAGTACTTATTCTTTTTGATACTATTCTGAATTGAGCTTTTTGTAAAAATTTTTTCAAATTGTTTATTCTTGGTGTATAGAAATGCAACTAGTTTTTTGTGTTGATTTTGAGTCCTGCTACTTTACTACTTCACTGAATTCATTTGTTCTGACAGTTTTTTGTGGTTTTTTTTTTGGTGAAATCTTTAAGGGTTTCAACATATAATACCTACAATACTCTGCAAACAGAGATAATTGTATATCTTTCCTTTCAATTTTGATGTCTTTTATTTCTTTCTCTTGCCAAATTGCTCAGGATAGAACTTGTAGAACTGTATTGAATAGAAGCAGTGACAGTGGGCATCCTTATCTTATCCTTGCCTTATATAAAAGCTTTCAGTTCTTCAGCATTAAAGTTCTTCAGCTTTTCATGTATGGCTTTTATTATATTGACCTAGTTTTCTTCTATTCCTAGTCTATTGAGTGTTTTTATTATGAAAGGATGTTAAATTTTGTTAAATACTTTTTCTGTATCAATTGAGATGGTATGTGTGTATACACACACATATATGTATATATATGTACATATATATGTACATATATATACATACATATATACATGTATATGTATATATATGTATATACACACACACACACACACACACATATATATATATATATATATATATATATATATATATATATGAAGAAGAAGTGAAGGAGGGGCAGAGAAAGAGGGAGACAGAGGATCCAAAGCAGGCTCTGTGCTGACAGCTGCGAGCCTGATGTGGGGCTCAAACTCACAAACTGAAATCGTGACCTGAGTTGAAGTCAGATGCTTAACTGACTGAGCCACCCAGGTGTCCTGAGATGGTTTATTTTAAGATCATTGTAGATACACATACAATTGTAGGGAATAAGAGATCTTGCATATCTTCTACCTAGGTTACCCTAACAGTAATATCTTGCAACTTGAATAATATTTTAAATATATCATTGTGTTTTTATCTTCCATATTTTGTATACATATTTTTGCCATTAATTAAAGATGTCTGTCTGCTTTGGAATCAGGGAGAGAGAAATGGAGGGAGGTAGAGAAGCCAGTAGAATTGTTAAACTGGGAATGAAATAAAAAGAAGTAATTAACACAGCACTAACTTTATAAATAGAACTATGAAGCAAGACATGATCTTTAAAGTTTTTACCTGAAAGATGAATTTAATCACTAATTGTGATTAATATATTAGGGTCAACTTTGATGACCTAACATGAAATTAATACAAGAAAGTTCCTCAGAATACGGGAAGTGGGAGGGAGCTATTGTGTCCATTCTCACCAAAGGAACTGCGGGGAGAAAAACAGAGAGAGAAAACTAGTAAAGACAGATTGATGTGTTTTGTCTCTCCACTCTCTTGCTTTTGGTTGAAGGAAAGTTTTAGGTGAAATGAAGGGAATATAGAGAACATGAAAATTTTGCCTCAGTGTAATTTGAATCTATGAAGAAATAACATTTCATTCTTAATGGTGACCTGGGATAGGTTCTTTATAATTATCTCAAAGTTAATTTGGCAGTATAGAATCATTATGTAGAGTGAAGGCAACTACTAAATCATTTTTAGGAATCACCATCAAATTCTTTGGCATGAATAAGACCCAAAGTTTCCTAAATGCTTCCAATTAATAATACAGAAAATAGCAGAAATTAAAACCACCAGAAGTGCATGAGGCCAGCTAAGACAAGGATCATATGAAGGAGCCTAGGCTAGGAGACCGGAAGCAGTGACTGCCTACAACATGGGAAAGAGCTGGCTAATGCCTAGAACATGTGACAACTAAAGCAAGACCCAATCAGCCATGGATTGCATTAGTCCTGTGTAAAGTTACAAGTCCACAGATTTCAATATTCACAGATTCAGCAGAAAACCCCTGGAAAGGGCTTGTGATCAAGACCATTTATGTCTTAGTGGTTACCAGTTCACAGAGTAGATCAGACCAGTGACTCCACAGCAGAGA
Organism: Puma concolor; assembly: GCF_028749965.1. NCBI lineage: Eukaryota > Metazoa > Chordata > Mammalia > Carnivora > Felidae > Puma > Puma concolor. Next base: position 89,855,847 of record NC_141674.1, read on the forward strand.
TCAGGCAACAAAGACTCTGTGAGGTTTTCAGGTACTCTTTCTCATCTGCTGTTAATAGCACAGAGAAGTCAATATTCCACATCACCTTGGAGAGGAGCAGAGAGAGATAGAACTCAAGAGAATAAACATTGCTTTGACCAACCTTTAAAATAAATGTATTTAAGGCACTAGAGTAAAATTACCTATTCCCACTGCCTTGAAGTTGTCCTTGAAGATCAAATCAGTTACACATAATATAAAGGTACTTTTTATCTGCAGATGTATTACTTCATGAGTACACCTTTAATCCCATTATGTGCCTATTGATCTATATTTTCTCTACTCCACAGCTCATATGTCCCAAACTAGTTCCTTCACTGACTTCCTCATGTACCCATTAATTATTTTCTACATTTACTGATACAGTACTTCCCTGATCTTTACTTATGCAAATCACCATATGTTCTACAAAATCAAATGCCTCTCTGCTCCACAAAGATGTCGCCACTGATTCAATCCATAAAAATTTTCCACTTCTGTAAAATTGTTTGTGATTACTATCACTCAGTTTAACATACAATTATATAAAGCCTCGTATATTTCATTGTTCTTTCTTTCCTGCTGTTTATCTCATATAAAGTATATGTAATCTGGTAACTGGTAAGGAAACAACAATTTTAGAAAGAAGTATTTCCTCATGAAAGGCAGTGTCCATTGTCATGTCTCTGAGATTTTCTGAGTTTTCCATTATGTCTATTAGGCTCACTCTACCTAAATTAAGTAAACATCTTTATGTCTCATATATTTGTCAAAAGTTAATTTTTACCTAATTTCACAGCATTTTGGAGAACGGTGACATGTATACAATGTGTGAAAAGTCTAAAACTAGGAATTGCTACACAAAACCTGACATGCTTTTACATTTATTTACTGTTGTAACATTAATATTGTCATTATGAACACTCAAAAGATGCATGTTATTTTTTTTTTAATTTTTTTTTCAACGTTTATTTATTTTTGGGACAGAGGGAGACAGAGCATGAACGGGGGAGGGGCAGAGAGAGAGGGAGACACAGAATCGGAAACAGGCTCCAGGCTCCGAGCCATCAGCCCAGAGCCTGATGCGGGGCTCGAACTCACGGACCGCGAGATCGTGACCTGGCTGAAGTAGGACGCTTAACCGACTGCGCCACCCAGGCGCCCCGAGATGCATGTTATTTGATTACACAGCCATATTATAAAATTATTCCTTTAAAAATATTACAAAGTAAGCAAAAGGAAAGATAATTAACAAATAATTGAAAAATTCAACCAATTAATGATTTTTTTTTTTTTTTTTTTTACTTCATCAACTTGATACCAAAGTAGTTAATATAAGCTTTGGCTTTTTTGTCTGTCTGATGTATTGTTGGAGTGTTTAAGTACTGTCTGGTTTCTTCTTTGTGCAACTGAAAAACCTACAACTGTGGTTAATTCACTGTCAATCTTGTGTGTTTCTGCAAAATTAATCATAACAGCAGAAAAGATATGTGTGATTGAGAAGAGGCAGAAAATGAGGATAATGAAATTTATGATCCTTAAAATAATGCACATTTACCACATCAGTCTTTCTCCTATGTGCCTTATATTCACCTTGAAAACCAAAAATATAAAAAGATACATATCACAGCTTCATTACATACACTCTCCTTTAATACATAGAGGCACAATAACATTAGCTGAAATCATTTTATAAATGTTTATAAATGTTCTTATTACTTTTACGCCATCTTTTAAGTCAGATAATATTTTACAAGTTAAAAAAATAGAACATATGTCTTTTGAATTCTACCTTAATCACCTCACATGGGAACCATGAATTTAAAAAAGTAAAAAAATTATTGGCATGTTTTGATATGAGTCACATTCATTTTGGTTTCATTTCTAAATAATCACACAACTTTTCTTATTTTTCACAGACATACTCATAAGAGTGAATAATATGTGCTTTCTAAGAAATACAATATTAAATTTGAATCTGCTCATATTACCATGCTGAAGAATATATTATTTAGTGTCAATTAAAACTCAGAATATTGATTTAGGCCCCAAAGTAAGGATTTTATTTCTTATTTTTTTTAAATTTATTTATTTATTTTGAGGGAGAGAGAGAGAGAGAGAGAGAACCAGTGGGAGAGGGGCAAAGGGACAGGAGGACAGAAGATTCAAAGGGGGCTCCATGTTGACAGCAGAAAGCCCAATGTGGGGCTCGAACTTACAAACCATGAGTTCGTGACCTGAGCCAAACTTGGACACTTAACAGACTGAGCCACGCAGGCACCACCCAAAGTAAGGAATTTAAATTAGATGCTATTATAAAATGCAAGATAATTTGCCTTCAATCAACATTTCCTTTTTTTTTTACCACTTTAAGTTTCATAAGAGATATATATATGTGTCATAAAATATATGCAGTATAGATATATTACATATTATATTAAGTGTCCATAATGTGTAATATATATGAACATATACACTATATTACTCTGTGGTTAGAAATATATGTATACAACTCTGGAGTTAGAAATTGGTCCCCCAAAATGAAGCCCCATTGCTACCCAAGAAAAAAAGGTAAGACCTAAAAAAATCTCTATATAGTCAAAAAGCATATCATATTTTATGGTATTTGTTAAGCTTAATATGTCTCTTGCCATTTTATCAGCAAAATAGAATGATAATGGAAATAATCTCACTTGATGATTTCCTTGTTTTTTCCCTTTGGAAATGAGACAATATTTAAAATAGGTTTTCTTAAAGAAGGATTATAAATATTTTTTAGATAAAAATATCAGTATCTTAAATACCTCTGAGACTGTTCCGTTCAGAGAGATTAGTTCATCATAGTTGTGCATGTTCATTTACCTACACAATAATTTTTAAGAAATATGATTAGAATTTACCCAGCATAAATTATTTGTACTCACCTCATTACTTGCTACTTTTGGTGGCTGACATATCTCAATAAATCAAGTTATGTAGCTCTACAATTTCTAGTGTTTTGATTACATGCACATGATTAATATATTTTGATTTATACACAATATTTAGATTAAATATAAAACATCTTGATTAGATATGTTTTATTAAAATAAGATGAGAAATATTAATAAGGAAGCTTAAGGAAATGCATTTGGAAAGCATGCTCACTGACATTTAAAAAGGATGTTTCCTAATATAAATACAAATAGCAGAGAATTTTAAATGCTTTTTTGGAAAGCAATACTAATAATCTGAGCTTTAATTTCTTCACCTCTTGGGCTCATGCTTTTTTGTGGAGAATACAGAGTTGATTTGAGAAAACTATTAATCCAAGTAAACAGTATGTAGAGCTGTTTTATTGTTCTTGTTTGTTTATTATGTAAAAACCAAACACTTTGGAAAACTAGGAGAAGGACGAGTCTCTGCATAATATTTTTTGGGAGTACGAAATATTACCTGACCACATTTGAATTATCCATCAGAAACCTTTATTTAGCCTTAACTACCTAATCAAGACTTTTCCCTGGAAGTAATGCTAGAAATAATCAGGGATACAAGCTAAAGTTTGTTTTAAAGGTTGTTCATCAGAGTGATATTTATGCAAAAAAAAATTCCAAAGGAAAAATAAAAATAATAGTGAACAATGTGGAAATGTTTGACTAATGTGCTGCATATATGAACTGTTACATATTAAGTAGAAATCAAGTTTTGGTTAATATTTAATGATGAGTAAAATATTGAAGGCACAAATCAGATGAAAATGCAAAGATACAAAACTATATATATCTTCTTATTCTCAATTACATAAATAGAAATGTATTTATATAAGCATAAATATACATATAATATGCATATACATATATACACACATACATATGCATTAAGGAAAACAATTCTTGGAAAGAAACATACAAAATGTTAATGGTGACCAAAATTGCTTTTTAAATTTAAAATAATCAAATGTATTAAGTGCTCATTATAGCCAGTGAATAAATTCACATTGTTTATAAACTTCTGTTATCCTGTCTATACCTGTAGCTCAATTTACATTCTTAAGATATTTATAAAGGATGCTTTAAAAGTGCTCACCATTTTAAATTCAGGTATTATTCGATTATAGTACCAACCTAGAAATTGAGGTTAAAGAAATTTATATATGAAAGTATAATAAGACCTATGTGATGGGGAGTTTTAATTTGAAAAGGAGATATCCACCACTTGGATTCAGAGTTCAGAAAAAAATTCTAAGACCAGCTTTTCAGAAATTAATTGATGAAGAAATTCATGGGAGAGGACTTACCATAAAAAATAGATGAACTGAGGCACAAACAAAAATTTTGGCCTTGGACTAAATGATTTTGAGGACGGGCTGTATCTTTTGTACCTGAAGGCATGCAGTGGACCTGAGGACGGAATGTAATGATGCTCATCGGTACATAATGAAGCACGTTTGAAGAGCTGACATCCTGAGTTGTTATGGAGGAGGTGTCCAATAAGGTAAGTTCCAGAGAAGAAAACAAAACACATGGCTTATTCTTAATTATTTATAATATATAAAGCATTTGTATATCTACACATTACACATTTTATATTTTTTAGTTTGTTTCTTATTTTCAATTATATGTTTGCCTGATCCAAAATAAGGTATCTAGAAACTGTGGATATATACAAATCTGTATATTTAATCATAGCATGATTCACAGCACAGAATGGCAAAAAAGTAGAAGGCGTCACAGGAACAGTTTTGTGGAGAGGAGATTAAAGGTTTTCTATTTCTTCTGATTCTTTCAATGGTACACAAAAAGAAACTGAATACATAAAAATGTGCTGAGAAAAAAAATCCCTAAAATGGTTAAAAAAATTTTTTTCCCCTATGAACACACTATTCCTGTATCTCAGTTCTTAGGATAGATGACTTTATGCTTATTTAGTTATCTCTAAAATCACTTCTTTTTTTTTTTTTTAGCTAAAAATCACTTTTTTTTTTAAGCTAAATCTGTGTTTGTTTTTGAAAAACTGTTCAGAGGAAGCCCAGATGTTAGGCTTAGCAGGAAACCAAAGCATCTATTATAAATATGTTCAAAGTACAAATAATATAGTACTAGTGTAATACAAAATCCTATAAATATATTCAAAGAAAACTGTGTTTAAGATTTAAAGGAAAGTTTGTTGACAGTGACTCAAGAAATTAATGGTATCAGCAAGGGACAAAAATTATGTTAAAAAGAACCAAATGAAAATTCTAAAGTTGAAAAGTTCAATACCTTAAATTAAAAAAAAAAAATCACTATAGGGGATCAACAGCAGATTTCAGCTGGCAAAGGAATAATGTAAACTTGAGGACAGACAAGAAGCAGTTATGCAATCTGAACAACAAGGAAATAATTAAGCTGAATAGTTTCTCAGAAACTATGGGACACCAGGAAGCATGGCAACACACCCATAGTGGATAGACTGGAAGAGGAGAAGGAGAAGGGCACAGAAATATTTGAAGAAATGATGATGGAAAACTTTATAAATTTGAAGAAAACATTAATGTACACATCTAAGAAAATCAACAGACACCATAGAGGATGACATAAGACATCCACAGCTGGACAGCCCAAACTGTTGAAAGACAGAGACAGAAAATTTTGAAAGCAACAAAAGCAAAACAATTTGTGCTGCAGCTGACTTCTTAGAAATACTGTGGAACTTCTTTAAGTTTACTCATATTAAATACTAAAGTAGGCATACAGATTTTGTGGTCTTCATTTAGGATAGGCCTTCAGCGAAATCTATAGAAGAAGAATGACTTGTCTGGATCTGGGTGTGAGCCAAAACTTCAGAAAATAAACAATCCAAGAATACCAAGGTTGATAACCCAAACGGTATGGCTTGAAATGTAGCTGGTGAGCCAGGGTACCAAGGCATGGAAATAATAGGGAGGCAGAAACATGTTCTAGCACTTGGAACAAATGAATGATAAGATCATCTGGAAAGATGTGGAAAGAGCACAAATGGCCCATGATTGGATATATTTTACTAAAAATAAAGCCAGATAAACTGGCTCATTTCTTTTTTTTTTTAATTTTTTAAATTTTTTTACATTTAATATTTATTTTTCTTTTTCTTTTTTTTTAATATATGAAATTTATTGTCAAATTGGTTTCCATACAACACCCAGTGCTCATCCCAAAAGATGCCCTCTTCAATACCCATCACCTCCCCTCCCCTCCCTCCCACCCCCCATCAACCCTCAGTTTGTTCTCAGTTTTTAACAGTCTATTATGCTTTGGCTCTCTCCCACTCTAACCTCTTTTTTTTTCCCTTCCCCTCCTCCATGGGTTTCTGTTAAGTTTCTCAGGATCCACATAAGAGTGAAAACATATGGTATCTGTCTTTCTCTGTATGGCTTATTTCACTTAGCATCACACTCTCCAATTCCATCCACGTTGCTACAAAGGGCTATACTTCATTCTTTCTCATTGCCACGTAGTACTCCATTGTGTATATAAACCACAATTTCTTTATCCATTCATCAGTTGATGGACATTTAGGCTCTTTCCACAATTTGGCTATTGTTGAGAGTGCTGCTATAAACATTAAGGTACAAGTGCCCCTATGCATCAGTACTCCTGTATCCCTTGGGTAAATTCCTAGCAGTACTACTGCTGGGTCATAGGGTAGGTCTATTTTTAATTTTTTGAGGAACCTCCACACTGTTTTCCAGAGTGGCTGCACCATAAACTGGCTCATTTCAGTGATCAGAGTTGGAGTGGTAATAAAGACCCAATCCTTTCCTAATAATAAATGCAGGGAATCAACCTAAAGGACTGGAGAATCCACATCATGTAAAGGAAAGGCAGAAGGGAAAAATAAATATTATTTCTGAAAGACTGAGATGTGCCTGCAATATCATTAAATATCAAGAAAAAGCTAAAGAATGTGAATTTTTTTTTAATGTTGGCCACGACAAGGCGTAACTATCAAGAAAGCAATCAAAGTGCTAGCAATACAACCAAGTTTTTGAAAGAGACAGTTTTGAAAGTATAGTGAGGAGACATAGACCAAGAGTAGATAGATTTTTGATAAATTTTGGAAGAGCTAAATCAATTGTAAAAGACTTACTGAAGAAGATCTTGTATGTAAGCACTTCTATGGGCTGTAAAGATGTGAGAGAGGGAAATAATTCATTGGAAGAAAATCATGAGAGAAATAGAATGCTTCTAAAAATAGTTCCAAAATATTTTTGGATTATATGGAAATGTATTTCTTAGGAGTAAGAATCTGAGACAGTAAAATTCTGGCAAGTGGTGTTATGATTTATAATACCTCCCAAAATGTACATTAATGGCTGAAAAATTTCCTCTATATCTTATTGTTATTTAAATTGCATTTTTCCATTCTGTAAATTATGGGCATTTACCTACGGTCTACATTCAGGTACACCCAACTTGTATTCTTTGGCCTAGAACTTTCAAATATACCATCAGAGTGGTCTTGTACTTTTGAATTGGTGATGGGTAAGCAGGTGGAAGACTTCTGTCAAATCAAAAATCATTCCTTGGACACAGCTTCTCTGTGACACCTGCACAAAGAAGCTCAAGTGCCAGATTTGGGTCTTGAACACTGAGATGCACGCTTTGCATTTTCAGCATCTCATTATTTTGACAGGGTGTCTGGGAGAGCTGGGATATACCAGCTGTAACGGGAGTTGTGAATGTTGGCAGCATAAGCACCCAAACACATAACTCCAGAAAACTTTCTTGGATCATATGAGTCTGAGAATTCTAGCAGGTTATGACTCATCAATTAGAGAGTTTTCCTTGTAAGTAAGGAAAACAAGGTGCCAGTATGATATTGCTATTTTGGGGTAACTCTCATTATAAGCCTTATGGCTACTCATAGTTAAATATTTATGTGTGTGTGTGTGTGTGTGTGTGTGTGTGTGTGTGTGTAACTTCCCTTTAACAACTTACTGTGATAATATAAGCAAAAGCTGAAACCAGAGGTTGTGCCTATTTTCCCTGTTTCTTCTCTCCCAGCCCCGTGAATATAAGAATACATACCTACATAATATTTATATATTCATGTGTAGCATATAAATGTAGGTAACCACTAGAGCAAACTTGACATTGAATACCTGAACTCCTGTGAGCACTCTGCAACTCTTAGATTTAGCCCTGTAGTAACTGGCATTTTGCAGCCATATTATTTGCTACAAACAAGGTGGAGACTATTAAAATTGTAGAGTAATGAATTCCCTTTGATTTCTGCTTCCTCTCCATGCATGCTTCCTATGCTTTGCTTGCTGCCCCTTGACTTTTCTCCAAATAACAGCGGTCAAGTGCTGACTCCCTTGCCCGTCTTCATCCAATGCCAGCTTTCCACAATCACCCAGCTTTATATCCAGATATAAAGCTCTTCTCCTCACCAGACTATAGTTCTAATCCTTTATCTTAACTAGTATTCATTTGATTAAACATGTCTTCACATTAAATAAAGTGAAGGCCAGTTATACACATTTTAGTAAGACCAACCTCACTGAAATAATCACAATGAAGAGCATCTTTATTCAAGGAAGGAATAAATATCTTTATAGAAACATTTCAAGTCACAGGTCAGAAAATCCATGGAGACCGTGTAATCTGCATTGGAGCAGAAGAGAAGAAGTCTGCATTTGATTTTTTTACCCATGTATGACAGCATCGGTTTCCTGTGCAAAACATGAATGTGCAAAACATTCTTTGGGTAAAAGTATCCCAATCACAATTATGAAACAGCACTGTATTCCCTTTACTGTTAATCTGACTTTCCTTCTTTGTTACATTTTCTTGGATAAGTTGTGGCCAAGGTTTATAAGCATACCCTCCTTTGTGAGGTCTTTTCTCCACTTTTCTCCACTTTCCCAAGTTGGGAAAACTGGCTTTTCCATTTCCCAAGTAGGGATGTAGCCTTCTTCTATTTTGTGGTCCAGCACTTAGCAGGGTGCAGGCCACAGGATGTGCTCTATAAATAAATATCTGCTCAGTGAAAACAGAAAACCTACAAGAGTGATACTTTTAGAATGACTTTTTAAAACCTCTGAAGAATATGTGTATAACTTTGTGAGATGCTTTGCTGAGCTGAAAAGAGCTGAATTCTCAGGTGTTCAGGTGGCTGATCAGAGAAAGAAATCTAAAATGAAAGTAACAAACAAACCTTTAATCAATTACTGTGATAGTATAAGCAAAAGCTAAAGCCAGAGATTGTGCCTACTTGCCCTGTCCCATCTCCCCCACCCCATGAACATGAACCAGTGCACAGGTGAAGGTCAGGTGGGTCAGCACAGATGTAAGGGTCCTCTCACTGACCAGGGAATTCTGAACAAAAGACTCCTGTAGTTTTATGGATCCTGGGATGGGGCTAAGGGACAGGAGAGGCCTTGGAGAGGGAAAGTACCGAGTACTGAGAGAAGAGAACGATATCTTCAACATTTCCTCCCCTCCCTGCATCTCACAAAGAGGCCTCTGGAGGACCCAGATAAAGAGACATAGGAATGAAACTGCATGGGTGAGGAGTGCAAATATGTGGATATGCAAATTCACAGAAGGGCCTGTGTCCTTGATTGTGACTCTAAGAGACTCGAGTGGGTGACTGTGCACCAGATCTGGTATGGGATGTGCAGCTTCCCCTTGGGAAGCCTGTTTGGAAAGCCTTTGTACCAGTCTGTGGTTAGGCCTGCGAAACCTCGCATAGATTTTTAACTAGATATCAGTCTCCTTACACTCAAAGTGAACTATTAAAAATCTGCATACATTTCCAGGGCCTGTTTGGGGGTGTTCTTTGTTTGGGACTCATTAACTTGAGTTGCATTTGTCTTTAACCTTTCTTAGGGGTAGAAAAAATTATAATACACTGTATTTGTTGACTGTGAACATTTTCTCTACAAATACACAAGGAAGAAGACATACATCATTCTAACAAACAGTGCAAATGTTTTTTGCTTATGAAACAGCTTACATAAATAGAATCCACAATCTTTTAAGATGCTTTAAGGAACCAGAGAAAACCATGCTTAAAAGATTGCAACATTCAGTGTTTTGTAGCAAACCATTTTCTGTTTTAATGGCCCTTATTTATACTAAAACACAAGCGTAGTGTTTATTTATCTAGACCTGACACGTCTCATAATAATCTCTTCTCCCTAATTTTGAAAATATAATATTTTCTCCTTAAAAGTTAATTATATCAAAAAATAGTCCTGCAGGCCTGAAGACCAGAAGAAAGTAATTAGACAGACATGCAGCGCTTTAAATATTTTGTGGCACATCTGGAATAAGAGAGGGCTTAGTCACTCTTCACACTTTTCTGACACTCAAGATGATGCTTAGTGTGCACCTAATAAATAGTCAAGGATGCATAAATGAATGAATGAGCTTCTTCGTTTTGCTGGGCTTTGTGCCCATCATGAATCTCTCCGGGGAATGACTTTGCTCTGACATCCAGTGCCTTTATCACGTAACTCTGCATGTTCTTCTCCCATTTTCTACCAGGTTGTAGTGGCAAATACAGTATTCTGGAAAAAGGAGAAAAAAACTTGGCAGCTATACAAAAAGCGGAGAGTGTTTCTACTTAGGAGGAAGCTATTTTATAGTTGTTAAAAACATGTAAATAGAAGAAGGTGGCTCTAGATTTGAGTCTCAGCTACACAATTTCGGTTTTCCTACCAAAAAAAAAAAAAGCAAAAAAAAAAGAAAAAAGGTAAACCACATATTTTTCTCCTCAAATCTTTCTGAGATGATTAAATAATTAATGAAAACAGAACTTCTGGGGAGGTCAGAATATGACATAGGTACATTCTAGTCAAAACCTCAATATGCACAGCATAGTTACTAGAGTTAATAATACTCCACTTTGTACTTGAAATTTGCCAAGAGAGTAGATCTTAAGCATTTTTACACACACAAAAAGGTAACTGTGTGAGCTAATAAATGTGTTAATTTACTTGTGGTTATCATTTCACAACGAATACATAGTATATCAAATCTTCACATGTAAGTGTTAAATACATACAATTTTATTTGTCAATTGTATCCCATAAAAGTTCCAAAACATAATAAGGGAATCTGGATGTATGCATGGTATTTGATAACTCTTTTTTTTTTTTTTTAATTTTTTTAATGTTTATTTATTTTTGAGCTAGGGAGAGAGACAGAGTGTGAGTGGGGGAGGGGCAGAGAGAGAGGGAGACAGAATCTGAAGCAGACTCCAGGCTCTGAGCTGTCAACACAGAGCCCAAGGCAGGGCTCGAACTCACAGACCTTGACATCATGACCTGAGCCGGAGTCGGACACTTAACCGACTGAGCCACCCAGGCACCCCTATGATAACTCTTTTACCTCTACTTCCATGCTGATTCATCTGACTAGTGCTTGACTAGTGCAAAGTTCCATGGGGAAAAATGGCATAGGAGGAGCCTGTTCTTTGGTTTAAGGGTCTTGCCTACACCATTGCAGGAAGTGAGTAAAGGCTTAACTCTCATTTTGGCATGTTGGTTTTTTTTTTAATTTTTTTTAATGTTTATTTATTTCTGAGACAGAGAGAGACAGAGCATGAACGGGGGAGGGTCAGAGAGAGAGGGAGGCACAGAATCCTAAGCAGGCTCCAGGCTCTGAGCTGTCAGCACAGAGCCCGACGCAGGGCTCGAACTCACAGACCGTGAGATCATGACCTGAGCCAAAGTCGGACGCCTAACTGACTGAGCCAGTCAGGCGCCCCTTTGGCATGTTGTTTTAACTAACTCCTTTGATACCTGGCAGTCCAGCTCTTCCAGCTCAGCTTGACTTGAATTAGAAATTCTATTGAAAACCTCCTTTGTGCCTAGTCAAAAAATATTTTATCTCATTTGATACATCTTCCTACAGAATAAGCAAGCTTTACAAGATTTATTTTACAGTTAAATCTACTGAACACCACAGGATACCCCCTAAATCCAGGACACCTGACCAATACTGGTTTTAAGACCATGTCTGTGTTATTGTACCTTCCCTAAATTGTAGCATTATAGAATCCGTAATCCTAGGCTATGGTCACAGCTTCGTTCAGCCTCTTGTTATTGGACAGGAGTCCTGTCCCAGTTTCTTGCAGTGAACCTTCATCACCTATATGCATTTCTTATTTCTTTGACAATGAAGCCATCTAGCTCTTAGCTACCTCTGTTTGCTTTGGGGCCTCAAGCTTCATTCTACTTAATTTTTTTGTTTGTTTGTTTTGTCTGTTGAATATCTTTTTCTTGATTTTGAAAATGGTTATGTCTCTTTTTTTTGTCTTTTGTGTTTTGTTTTCCTTTGGAATATATTTATATTTCTTTGTCAGTATTTTTCTTAATCTTTTTATATTTAACAGTGATGATTTTGGGGCTGCAGTTATCAGAACTGTAACCTCCATTTAATTGAAGTTTTGCTGAATTGAGAATTAGAAGCAACCAATATGCTTTACTCATAATTTTTAATGAAGAACAATTAACCAATATTTTTGACTAAAAAATTATGCCTTTTTTCTTTTTTATTGAAGTATAATTGACACACAATATCCTATTAGTTTCAGGTGTACATCATAGTGATTTGATATTTTTATACATTACAAAATGATCCCCATGGAAAGTTTAGTTACCATCTGTCACCATACAAAGTTATTATAATATTATTGACTATAATCCTTATGTTATACATTATATCACCATGAATTACTTATTGTATAACTGGAAGTTTGTACCTCTTAATCCCCTTCATCTATTTTGCTCACCCCAATTGTTCCCCACTCTGGTAACCAATAGTTCCCTGTATCTATGAATCTGTTTCAGTTTTGTTTTGTTTGTTCACTTGTTATGTTATTTAGAGTCCACATATATGTTAAATCATAGGGCATTTGTCTTTTTCTGTTTTCTTTTACATATATCTCACATTTTCTTTATCTGTTCATTTGTCAATGGACACTAGGTTTGCTTCCATATCTTGGCTGTTGTAAATAATGCTATAGTGAACATAGAGTTGCATATACCTCTTTAAATTTGTGTTTTCATTTTCTTTGGCTAAGTACTCAGAAGCAGAATTGCTGGATCAAATGGTAGCTCTATTTGTAATTTTTTGAAGAGCCTCCATACTGTTTTCCATAGTGTCTACACCAATTTGCATTCTCATCAACAGTGCATGAGGGTTCCCTTTTCTCTGCATCCTGGCCAATACTTGTTATTTCTTATCTTTTTGATAATAGCCATTGTGATAGATGTAGTCATATCTCATTATGGTTTCAATTTGTATTTTTCTGATGATTAGTGATGTTGGGCATGTTTTCATGTGTCTGTTGGACACCTGTATGTTTTTTTTTTGGGGGGGGGATATATTTTGAATTCATCTACCCATATTTCAATTGGGTTATTTGGGTTTTTTGATATTAAGTTGTATAAGTTGTTTATATATTTTGGATGCTAACCCTTTATTTGTATATATGATTCATAAGTATCTTCTTTCATTTAATATGTTGCTTTCATTTTGTGTATGGTTTCCTTCACTGTACAAAAGGTTTTTAGTGTGATATAATTTCAATTGTTTATGTTTTTTGCCTTTCCTTGAGGAGATTGGTCCAAAAAAAACATTGCTAAGACCAATGTCAAAGAGCTTATTGCCTATGTTTTATTCTAAGATTTTAATCATTTCAGGTCTTTAATTCATTTTGAATTTATTTGTGTATGTGATGAAAAGTGGCCCATTTCTTTTGCATGTAGCTGTCCAGTTTTCCCAATACCATTAATTGGAGAGACTGTCTTTTTCCTATTGTATATTCTTGCTTCCTTTGTCATAGATTAATTGACCATATATGTGTGGGTTTATTTCTGGGTTCTCTATTCTATTCCATTGATCTATGTGTCTGTTTTCATGCCAGTACCATACTGTTTTGATTACTGTATCTTTGTAGTATAGTTTGAAATCAAGGATTGTGATACCAGCCTGCTTTGTTCTTTGTTTTCAAGATTGCTTTGACATTTGTGCTTTTTTTCTTACTACATAACTATAAATGCCAATTTCTCAATACCACCCACCTTCATTGTTTTCAGTCCCACCCACATACATTTCAAATAAATTAATGTTAACAGATACCTTTTTAGGTTTTGTAACTTTAAGAGCTTACATAACAAAAGAGGAATATTTTAAGGAAATACATAATTTTATAATTAGAAGGAAACTTTATATATGTTATGGTAATAAGAAGAACATAAGGATTATTTTATCTAATTTCTGCTCATTCTATCCTATTGATTCTCATTTTCCTAGGTTTCATTGGTCTCTAGTACACTTCAATCAAGTGTCTTAACAGCTAAATATGACTATAAGAATGTAATTAGAGAAAAAAATGCATAAACTCTATCTTTAAATTTTAATGCTACACATTATTTTAAATCCCTAGAGAGATAAAACTGCATACATAAAGGATTGTAACTTTAATGTTTCTGAACCCAGTTTTTGAATATTGCTCTATGAGATATTTAAGCACAGATAATAAAAGTAAATTAACCTTCAAAAACTCTTAGAGCACTATGCTCAGTGAAAGAAGTCAGACATGAAAGAATATATATTGCACGATTTTATTTATATGAACTGACCAGGAAAGGCAAGTCTATAGAGATAGAAAATACATGGTTACCTAGGAAGAGGAGTAGAGATGAAGAGTGATACTAAGTGGGCAAAAGATTTCTTTTTAGGATGATGGAGATGTTCTAAAATTTGATTTTGGTAATATGTGGTGATGCCTTTAGAATTCTATAAATACACCAAATTCAAATACATCAAAACATGGCTGTTTTGATAGAAGAAAATTGATATAAAATAGTTTGACATAAAAAGAGAACACATGCTTTATGGCTTTAGAGTGAGGTGGACTTGAGTTCCAGTCACAGCTGCACCATCAACTGGGTATCTGACCTTGAACGATTTATTTCATTTCTCTGCACCTTAGTTTTCTCATCTCTAAAATCGAGGTAAGGGGAACCTGGATGGCTCAGTGGGTTAAGCGTCCAACTTCAGCTCAGGTTGTGATCTCACAGTTTGGTGGGTTTGAGCCCCTTGTCGGGCTCTGTGCTGACAGCTCAGAGCCTGCAGCCTGCTTCAAATTCTGTGTCTTCCTCTCTCCCTGCCCTCCCCTGCTCACACTCTGTCTCTCTGTCAAAAATAAAATAAACATTAAAAATTAAAAAAAAAAAAAACAAAATAAAATAAAATAAATAAAATGTAGGTAATTGTACGTACCTGCCCTGAAATGATGAATTAGAGCCCATGGAGATAAAGTAGGTAAACAGGTTGTATCTTTTCTAGCAAATAGTAACGATTCAGTTAATGGTATCAAATCTGCTTGAGATATTTGGTATGTCTTTCTCTAGGAAAATAAAACTGGCCTCTTGAACCTGCATCATTTTTTTTCCTGTAATAAACAAAAGGAGCTTCATCTAACTCTGCCTGTCAGATCTTGTATATTTTTCTCACTCAACACTAGAAAGTTGCCAGCATTGTTTTCTAGGTTAAAAAAAAAAAAAGTTCTGCCCTGTGAGGATTCAATCTGCACACCAGATTGAATATTAATGAAAGAGGGGTTGAGTTTTAATGTTGTTGTCCTTGTTGGCTACTGTTGAAATCTTACTTACAGAAAGGAGACAGCAATAGTATCCTATTAAAACTTGACTGCAATTTGAACCTCTCAATGCTTTCTATACCTCTTTATGAATATGTTTGATGTAAGCACTCCATGAGAAATGAAAAGTGTGAGGCTCTAATTTAATAAAATGTGTTTCTCTTGGGCTAAAAGGCACTACAATTAATTTCAACTATTGGCAGTAAACAACTCCAATGTGAGGGCTATTAAGTTGCAATCATTTTAAGAAATCTTCCAGGGTGACAGAGACTATATGGTGCCAGCAACTCACTGAAAAGACTGAAGCCACAAATACTAAAAAAGCACAACTGATCTCCATGGTTTAATGAGATATAATCATGCAATTCAGAGGAATGGAGCTTCATATCCTGTTTTACTGGATGTGATTTTGTTAAATATGCCATTAAATTTGAAAGCAAGGCACTAGCTAGTCTTTGTCCCTGTATCTATGTGTTTCTGAATTAAAAAAAAAAAAACAAAAAAACATATTCAGTTGTAAACTCTCAGGATGTTCTAATGTGAAAAAAAAGTGATACTCTTTTCCCTTGATGTTTCCACTACTGTTTCTCTTATAAAAACCCAAAGAGATTTTGTAATACAGACACTAAATTGATTCAGATATGGTAATGCTGCATTTCAATACTTTTTATCTTTTGTGTACTTAGAAATATTAAAAATCAAACACTTCTAAGCACTTTTTTCCCCATACTCCCACAACAATACTTTAAACTGTTTGGTGGTTTCTAGGCGAGGTAATGTTGTGGCTGCTTCGTGCCATAGCCTTAGGCTGCAAATGCTCTGGGTCCTCCAATTCTATCCTTCAAAATTGTTCATACTGTCTCAGTGCTCTGTGGAGCAGCAGCACTGACTTTCACATTCAGACTCAACCATGTGAGCATCCTCAAATAATTAGCAATCTTTTAACTTTTAAACAGCACGTTGCCTAGGACACTTATGATATGCAGATCTTATTTTGGGTTAAGTACAAACACTTCTGCTAAGGTTTTTCCAAAGACTGTAATGAGTCAGAAGCCAAATAACAGACAGTAAGAAGAAAATAAAGTCAAGACTGAATTCCTATCCTCAGGGATGATAGATATTATTGATTATACATTCATATGATCCTAGCAGTAACTGGTATCTGTTTGATAAATTGCACTTTTTAGAGCATAGTACTGGAGTATTACCTTTTGGATTTTTCTATTTCTGAGATCATTTAGAATACTAGGTTTGCATATGTACCTTAAAATAAACTCATAAGTTAGAGTTAGAAGGATTGCCTCTAACTAGGTGTGAGTATGATGGTGGCAATAAGATGATAATAGTGAGGATTTATGGTTCATTTTTAATTATACTTTAAAGACTTTATTTTTCTAGAGCAATTTTAGGTTTACAAACAAAATTAAGATGAAAGTACAGATTTTTCCTTTACAGCTTCTGCCCCCACAGAAGCATAACCTCCTCTTGTTATCAACATCGTTCACCAGAATGGTACATTATTATATTTTTTTTACCGAGGATAGACCTAGATTTACATCATAATCACACCAAGCCTATAGTTTACCTTAAGGTTCACTCTTGGTGTTATATATTTTATGGATTGAACAAATGTATAATGAAAAGTTATTATAATTTTATACAGAGTATTTCCACTGCTCTAAAAATCCTATTCTTTCTCTATTCATTTTCCACCCTCATCCCCAATGTTTACTTTTTACCAGACAGCAAACTATGAATTTTCGATGAACTATCTTGTTTAGACCTTACAGCAAACTCCCTAGCTGCAATTCATTGGGCATGGAAGTTATCTCATCTGAGCCAGTCCAAATCAGATTCTTTCTTTTGGAAATTTGGAATTGGTTTGGGATAGATTGCAGAAATTGATGATAAAAACTAGTGGGACTGTTACCAGACACTATGTTCTGCTTACATTTTTCCCATGTATAAGGAGAAGAATTACATCATGAATGCTGGGAGAAATAATAAAGTAGAAATAAAAACATAATCCTTAAAGAGAAAAAAGCTTGGGTTCTGGCTTTCTGATGATTTTCTAGTTCTTGTCATTTGTGAAACTCTATTATATTTGAATTATGAGAGATATTTCAATATGTTTTCCTTCCTTACCTTTGCTTGAATTCTGTTACTTATAGTCCACAAACCTTGCCTGAAGCTAATATTTTGATTATATATACATACATAACATTTCTCACATCATTTCAGATGATTGAGATTAGTATTCCAAAGTAGACTGCAGGTAATTAGTTCAACCAAGAACTATATAAAGATAACAGCAACAAAACCAGAATGGTCAATATGCCTAGAATGTACATATCATTCATTTGTTATTGCATTTGGGATCTTGAATAAGTTAACTTACTACCTTTTGTATATTAGTTTCCTAAACTACCCAAGTAGATATCAAATTATGTAAGTAGTTTCAATTGTGTTTAGACTTGTTAAAAGGTTATACAAAAGAATCTCCAGACTTGACTGAAAGGACTAAGTGGATAAGGAGAGTGAGTGGATGGAGCTCTTTTGTCATCTGAAGGGTCCTATTTTTATACGCAGACACACATACAGACACACAGACACACACACATACACATACACACACACACTACCACACAAACTTAAAATAGTTACACATAAACATGTATTTGTAAATTCTATGTGAAAATAAGTGACTCCCCTGCTTCAAAGTTTTTAAGCTTGTAATTTCTAGAATATTTTCTGTTATTAGCTTTTTGTGATATTCTAAGATACAAGCAAGTGCAATATTCACATAACCCCTATGATTGGGAAGAAAAGTCTCTAAGGAACTAAACAGAGGCCAGTCCTCACCAGTGGGAATCTTTTAAGTCTAAATCTCTTTGCTTCAGTTGGGAGCAGGCTTTGAAATTAGACACAGAAATCCAGGAATAGCTGGAGGGCTTGTTCAGGTCTTGAAGAAGTGTAAACTATATAAGACCAGTGACCAGGAGCAGTTCTGAAAATAAAAAGTGCCCTTTTTCTTTTCTTCAATTGGCTCCAATGCATTTTTCTTCCAACTAAGACCCAGAGTTGTTTCCCAGTCATGAAAAGGTATAATTAACTTTTTTTTCATAGGTTTTAAGAGGCAATACAAACAGTGATAAAATAAAGAACAGTAGCTGCAGAGAGTGTTTTGCAGCTAAGATAGCAAGTGTTTCTATAAAATAATTGGATACTAAACAAATAGCTAAGTGTCTTTTTTTCCCCAAACTTCATACTATTAAAAATAATTAATACAAGTAGGACAATGAGAATGGTATAGACCATTAAAAAAAATGAGTTTTTCATTAGCAAAGAAAGAAAATGAGAATATGGGAAGATAACATTGTGAAAGACAACAAATAGGAAGCCCCAGGAATCAATTCCTTCACCAAAACTACTGAGCTGGCAAGAACTGCCTGAAGATAATTAAGAGAATGAGAAGACAAGCCACAAACTGGAAGAACATATTTGCTAAAGACGCATCTGCTACAGGACTATTAACCAAAATATACAAAAAACTCTTACAACTCAACAATAAGAAGACAAACAACCTAATAAAAAATGGGCCAAATACCTTAACAGACACCCTACCAAAAAATAGTTATACAGATATCATATAAGCATATGTAAAAATACTCTATACCATATGACATTAGAGAAATGCAAATTAGAACTAGAGATACTTACTACTACATACTGAGTAGAATGACCAAAATCTGGAACACTGACAACACCAAATGCTGGTAAGGATGTGGAGCAACAGGAATTTTGATGGAATGCAAAATGATACAACCACTTTGAAAGATAGTTTAGTAGTTTCTTAGAACACCAAATGGACTCATACCTTATGACCCAATAATCACTGCCCTTGAGGTTTTTTCCAAAGGACTTGAAAACATGTCCACACAGAAACCTAAACATGGATGTTTTATAGCAGTTTTATTTATAATTGCCAAAACTTGGCATTAACTGAAAGGTTATTCAGTGGGTAAAAGGAGAAATAATCTACAATGAATCCAGATGATGGAATATTACTCAGTGTTAAAAACAAAGCTGTCAATCCATAAAAATACATGGAGAAACTTTAAATGCATATTACTAAAAGAAAAAAGCAAATCTGAAAAGGCTGCCATACGACTCCAACTATATGACAGTCTGGAAAAGGCAAAAGTATGGAGACAGTAAAAAGACCAGTGGTAGCCAGGGGTTGGGGCTGTGTATGGGGGGAGGATAATAGGCAGAGCACAGGGATATTTTAGGGCAGTGATAATATGAGTCATTGGTATGAGTCATACCATAATACATTATGGTATGATACACATACCATAATGATGGATACATGTCTTTATACATTTGTCCAAAGTCATGGAATGTACAACATCAAGAATGAACCCTAATATAAACTATGGACTTTAGGTGATTATAATGTGTTAATATAGGTTCATCAGTTGTAACAATGTACTGTTCTGTTGGGAAATGTTGATCGTGAAAATGAACAAGTCTTTAGCCAAATTCACTAATGGAGAGAGAGAGAAAGAAAGAAAGAAAGAAAGAAAGAAAGAAAGAAAGAAAGAAAGAAGAAAGAAAGAGAAAAAAAGAAAGAAAAGAAGAAAGAAAGAAAGAAAGAAAGAAAGAAAGAAAGAAAGAAAGAAAGAAGAAAGAAAGAAAGAAAAGAAAAGAAATAAAAGACCCAAATAACTAAAACCAGAAATAAAAAAGGGAAAATTACTCTCCACCTTATAGAAACTAAAAGGATCATAAGAGAATATTATAATCAATTGTGAAACAACAAATTATATATGCCAGATAAAATGGACACAAATCTTGATATACATCCTAGTTGCCTTTTAACAGAAATGGAAAACCCAGTAGTCAAATTCATGTAAAACTTCAATGGGCCCCAAATAGCTGAAATAATATTGAAAAAAAAACAAAAACAAATTTGGAGAAATTACACTTCCCAATTGCAAAACTCATAACAAAGCTGCAGTAATCAGAACAGTGTGGTACTGGCATAAGGATAGATATATAGACCAAGTGAAAGGACTTGAGAGTACAGAAATAAACCCAAATACGTATGGCCAATTGACGAATACCAAGCCCATTCAATGAAGAAAGAATAGACTTATCAACATATGATGCGAGAGAAACTGGATACCTGCATGCAGAAAAATGAAGTTGAGTGCTTACCTCATTCCATATATAATAATTAATTCAAAATGCATCAACAATCTAGTATAAGAGGAAAAATTTATAAGGCTATTTGAAAGAAAAGACAAGTAAATCTTCATGACCTCAAATTTGGCAGTGAATTCTTGATTTCATAGCAAAGGCATGAGCAACAAAAGAAAAAAAAATGGATTAATTAGGCACCAAAGGATTGATAGCATTTAGAGAGATGGGCAAGGAAACAAGAGAAGTCAGAGTTGACCCCAAGACTTCAAGGAGTTCACTCTATGTTGTAAACTCTATGTGTTTTGACATAGACATAATGACATGTATCCACCATTACAATATCATACAGAATACTTTCATTGCCCTAAAATTCCCCTGCACTCCACTTATTCATTCCTCCCTCCCTCCTCTGAAGCCCTGACAGCCTCTGTTATTTTTACTATCTCCATAGTTTTGCCCTTTCCAGAATGTCATATAACTGGAATCATACAGTCTGTAGCTGTTTTGGATTCACTTTTTTCAGTTAACAGTATGCATTTAAGGTAACTCTATATCTTCTTGGTCAATTTTAAGAGCTTTTTCTAATATTATAGTTTTAGTTCAGTGACTGTCTTTAGTGCTTCAAATAATCATGTCTGTATTTTACTGATTATTTATTGGTTTTGTTTTAGTTACCTTTGGTATCTAATATATTTCAAAATATTTTTAGAGTCTGTCAGATCATGTTAACATCTAGAGTTGTCAATTTGATTAAGATTCCCAAACAATTATGTGAAATGTCTTGGAGTTTACTAAAATTATTGTTTTTTAACATTTGTTTAATCTAATTGAAAATTTATAAATGTAGCGACATAGAGATATTGAAATTCATATTTTTCTAAATGTGGCAGGTTGTCTACCACTGAATTTACTTTCTCATTGAATTATGCCCAGCTTTATCAAATACCAAATTTATAAAAATGCAGTAAGTTATTTAAGTTATTTATGTAATTTCAATAAAAGATAAAGGCTAAACAATAAATAACTGAAAAATACGTGGACAATTAAAAGTCAAAGAAAGGTAGAATTTGACAAATCTCCAAGTAGATAATTTTTAGACAATCAATCTGGTGAATGAATGACTCAGGTATTCTGCAATTTTACTTTCAAACGTTGTGTATAGTTGACCAGATTCCCTTTGCCTTTACTAGGAAGCATTGTAACTACACATTATTTGTCTACACTGATCTCTACACAATTTCTAGTGGTATCACTGGGAAAGACTGGAGAGGAGATGGGGATTGAGGAGCACAATATTATACCATTCTCATAAAGATACAAATTTATGAGTACACTTATGAAAATATTTTCCAGATGTAATTAATATGAAAAGTCTTATGATTATGTTCTACTTATAAAAAGGTATATGTTGAAGAAAAATGTAAAAATAATCAAAAGGTAATTTTGATTAGTACTATTGTTGTACCTAACTTTGCTGCATACTTTTTCATTCCTTTCCTCTCTGTGCCCCCAGATTTCTGGCAGCAGGAGCAAGCCAACAAAGATAAATTGAACACTCTTTTACATTCCATCATGAAGAAAAAAATGAAAGCTGGTTACCTGAAACCACATTGTTAGATGAAATAAGAAAGTTCAGAGAAATGGTCATTTGGCTAGTGGACCGTTCAGCAAATTAGTACAAATTGACCAGTTACTGAAGTGGCAAGAATGAACTTAAATCGATGAAAGTTGGTCTAGCAATCCCATAAACATAAACTCTTAGCACTTAAGTGGAAAGGAATTCATAGGGATGCAGAGGAGTACCACAAGATAAGACAGCCAATAAAAAAGATATTATGTTATAAACTTCTATTCACCTAAAAGAAAGACATGAAATAGATAAACCACATCCCACAAACTGAAAGAACTACAAAAAAATGGTGATAGATTTTAAAAGAGCTCAATAGAAAACTGATAGATAAAACTGTCAGTTTTTCCAGGGATTCAGAGGATTTTAACAACATAATGAATAAAATTAGCCTAAAATATATTTTAGAACCTTTCATTCAAAAAATAGTATACATTGAACACTGATACAATAAAGCCATGAGATAGACTATAAAGTAAGATACAATTTGAAAGACATATTCTCTGACTCAAAATCCAATATAATAAGAAAGTATTAAAATCTAAATACCTCATGGATTAATAGAAAATTAGACTGGACACTGCAATATTTAGCAAATGACAGGAAAGACATTACGTTACATATAAGCTTGTGTCTTATGATGTAACAGAACTTAAAAGAAACTTTATAATTATAATTTTAATCCATCAATTAAAAAATAATATTTAAAATGAGCTCAGTTTTCAAGTCATAAAATAATTATTATTAACCTTATAAAAACAAAAGGCAGTAATAAAAATACTGAAGTGGAATAAAATAGGGACCAACAATTTCAAAAGGTGATTTTCCCAAACAAATAGATAGCTCTATAGCAAGAGTGATCAAAAATTAATAAAGAATACAAAAATAAATAAGATATTATGAGTAATATCCCCACCTGCAGGCTAAAGATTGACATCCACATTTTAAAAATTTAATAAAAGATGTAAGAAAAATCTACAACTCAATCAAAAAATGAGCAAAGGAAAAAAGTAGAAAATTTATATGGGGGATAAAAACCTTTTGAAAATAAGATCTATTGAAAATTGTGAGAGTAAATTGTTTTGAAAAAAATCACTTTACCACCTTGGAGTGTTATTTTGCAGCTGTGCAAACCCATATACACTAATTCAAATTATTAACATATGCTAGAGATAATTGATGGATTTAAATAAGGAAACACAAGGATGCTCATTCCAGTTTTTTTAGTAATCATAAACTTTGAAAAGAATCTAAATATCCATTAGTATGAGACTAGTTACATAAATTTTGGATATTCATTTATTCATTCTGGATAGTTTTCAAAGTGAATAGTGTTACATGAAAAAAAAGCAAGTTATGAGAAAATACCACTTATGAGCATTTTATAAAAAATTAGATCTATTTATTCATAGACACATATAAATATTTAAATGGATTTTTACATTCAAATTCATGATGGTGGCTCTAGGGTGGATGCATAAAAGAATAGGATTATGAAGACAGTGTAGGAAAATATTTTTTAGAGAAATAATATGGACTGTATGATTCATACTTCATAATATTCTGTAAAAGGTAAACCTATCTAGACAGTAAAAAGATCATTGGTTGCCAGGGATGAATAGGCAAAGCACAGAAGATTTTCAGGGCTGTGGAAATACTCTGTACCATACTGTAACAGTATAAACTATATAAACTATGCCTTTGGATGATAATGGGATGTCAGTGTCAGTTCAAGTCTCTGTACCTTGCTCTCAGTTGTACTGTGTACCTGAAACTGCTCCAGAAAAAATGAAGTTCTTAAAAAACACCTGGGAAATGAGAACATCTGAAAAATTAGCTAGGATAATGTAAGATTTGGTTTATAATTTTGAATAAGTATGATTGGATAGACTGAAGTAGAGAGTAAAACAGCTGATTCCTTCTGGTATTGACCATTACACCCACCAAACCTTAGAAGGAGAAAAAATCTTGAGGTGCTTGATAACAATCGTATACTCTTTGATCTTGATGATCACTAAGCTTACTGCCTGAGATGTTCTCCCAGAAAAGTAGGAGATCTGCATATAAGCATTCACCCTCATTTAGTATATCCTGCAACTGACTGTTATTGATTCCAGCACTTGCCCACTGGCTAGGGCCCCCTTCCCTCACATCATATGCAGGTGATGAGCTTATAGTTGTGTGTTCATTGTCATGAAGCTAATCAGAGGAGAACAACCTGAGATAAAGAGCCAATCTGAAACATAAGTGACAGTCCTTTCCTGGGATGGACTTACTCTGATACTCGCATTATGAATTTCATAAAGATCTTAAGAAGTAGTTAGTGTTTCTGATAATGAGGCTATTGCTGGTGTGTGTGTGTGTGTGTGTGTGTGTGTGTGTGTGTGTGTGGAACAGTTTTGTATAGAGGTAAATTACAGGCTGTATCCAAGAAAAGTAGTGATTGCACATTTATCGGTACCTCTTTACTATCAGCCTGTTGAAGCAGCCTCTGCTTTACATTTGTATTTCCCCCAAATGATGATTATTATGCTATTTCATCATATACAAACAAACCAAAACCAAACCAAACAAATAAAAGATCCACCATAAATAAAGGTACAAGACGAAGAAATTGCCTGGGTTGTTTTCTTGGTGTATCATGGTTTTTCAGTAGTTTGTCAATAAATATGCCAATCTCCAGTATGACCCAAGACTGCAGTGGTGTGGATAAATCTGGATGTATGCAACAGAGGGAAAAAAACCCAGAACCCCACAGTAGAGAGAGGCAGAGATTATGATAGGAAGTAGAGCCAGAAGAAATTAACATGGCTTACCTTCTTCTCTTAACTAATACACTTCTCTACTGTAAATGCAGTATATCTAAATAGTATTTTTTATAATTTGCTATTTTTACATAAGTAACTTCATGTTTTTTTCTGCCTTGCCTGAATACCTAGTTTCTGCACTACCACAAATTTTCCTGTTAAAAACCAATTACCTTCTTTTTGCTTCATATAACATTCTTCATTTGCCCTTTTAATTATTTTAATGGTCCTATAGAGTAATGCAATTATAAGAAAAATGAATATTTTAAAATCTGAAGTTTGTCATTGGGAAACTAGTCTGAGACCCATAACAAGAGAATTCTCAGCAGGAGATCAGAGGCACTGAGGGAGGCTTCTGCTTAGCTGACAATATTTAGGTTGTTGCCTGTTTTGTAATTTAAATTCCTCCTGCAGTTCTCTAAAGGACAGTAATTTAGATGTATCATTTAAACTTCTGCTGTCACACTGTCTTCCCACAATTATTCAGGCTGATGTAAAAAATTACTCCCCAGCTATTCTTAACCTGATATTTTATCAAATAAAGGGATATATGGATTGTTCTAGGGGAGTATTTAAATAATAAATGAAAAGAATTCCAGATGAATACATTGTCCTTTAAAGTTAGAAGGGTTTGCTTCCTCAGAGGAGCAACTAAGATGGCAGAGCCTCTCCATGTTGACTTATTGGTGTCACCAAAAGGAACTAAATTGTTGTACAAATACAAAGAAAATAGACATATAGTCCTCATGTGAATTATTCATGTTCAGTAGGTGTATCACATAGTCTCAGTTGAAATGTAAAGAACTATATCTATAGACACACACACTACCACACTCATCACATTAACAAATATTTGTACCTATAAAATATTTCGTCGTAATACAAGTGTGAATAATTAAGAGTTTAGAAATTAGGAATCCTATGAAAGACCAGTCTGGCCCTCACTGATAAGTATAGGAACTTGAAATAAAAGGAATCTATGCACTCACCTAATCCAGCAGTTAGCTCTACAGTGGATAGTTTCTGTAAGGTTTTCTCTCTCTTATGCTTGTTTTTTCTTTCTCCTCCTCTTAACATAGAATGGTTAGCAAATTAATAATAACCAAAATAAACATCGTCAATCAATTTTTTAAAATATTTATTATTAAGTTATTACATCTCATTTTATGCCTCAGAAAACATTTATTTCCAAGAAACTTTGGAAAAGATGACAGCAGTTTCTCATCAGACTAACACAGCTCATAAGACCTGGTGATTAAATTCTACTCAGCCCTGTTTTTTTTTTTTTTTTTTAACACACCAACTAAATTGTATGTTATATTCATCATTAATTTCTTCAGAGACAAGGTATTCTTGAAAACAGTTCAGGCTTTGAAATCAGGTGTACGTGGTTTAGAATCCCAGTTTCCTCAATTTCCCTCCCCATAATCCTTGGCAATAATTTCTAACCTTTAATTTCTTCAACTAGATTTTGGAGTAAAAACATTTTTTTATGTTTATAATCTCATATTTTTAATTGAAGTATAATTGACATATAACACTTTTAGTTTCAGATTCAATATTTAAATACATTGCAAAATGATCACCACGATTAATCTAGTTAACATCTGTCACCTTATGTAATTACAAAAAGTTTTTTCTTGTAATGAGAACATTTAAGATTTACTCTATTAGCAACTTTCAAATATACAATGCAGTATTATTAACTATGGTTACTATGCTGTACATTTCTTCTACATGACTTATTTATTTTAAAACTAGAAATTTGTACTTTTTTCACCCCCTTGACCCATTTCTTCCATTGTTCACCCTCCACCTCTGGCAACCACCAATTTTTTTCTGTATGTATGAGTCTGGGTTTGGTTTTTGGTTTTTGGTTTTTTTATTCCTTGTATTAGTGAGATCATATGGTATTTGTCTTTCTCTGTCTGACTTATTTGACTTCGGATAAGTCCCTCAAGTTCCATTCATGCTGTCGCAGATAGCAAGATTTCATTCTTTTTCAGGAATGTTAGATAGATAGGTAGAAGGTAGATAGATAGATAGATAGATAGATAGATAGATAGATAGATAGAAAGATACCACAGTTTCTTTATCTACTCATCCATCAGTGGACACTTAGGCTATATATCTTGGCTATAGTAAATAATGCTGGGATGAACACAGGAGTGCATATATCTCTTCAAATTAGCACTTTCATTTTCTTTGTGTAAATGCCCAGAAGTGGAATTGCTGGATCAGATTGTGGTTCTACTTGTAATTTTTTAAGGAATCTCCATACTGTTTTCCATAGCAGCTGCACGTATTTACAGTTTTTTCTCCATATCTTGCCAACACTTATTTCTTTTGTCTTTTTGAAAATAGTCATTCTAACAAGTGTGAGGTTTTATCTGATTGTGGTTCTGATTTACATTTCTCTGAGGATTGGTGATGTTGAACATCTTTTCATGTGCCTGTTGGTCCTCTGTATGTCTTCCTTGGAAAAATATCTACTTAGATCTTCTGCCCATTTTTTAATTGAGTTGTTTGTGGGGTTTTGTTGTTGTTGTTGTTATTGAGTTGTATGAGTTCTTTGTATATTTAAGTGTTAGCCCATTAGCAGGTATATACTTTACAAATATTTTCTCCCATTCAGTAGGTTGTCTTTTCATTTTGTTGATGGCTTTCTTTGCTGTGCAGAAACTTTTTAGTTTGTTGTAAGCCCACTTGCTTATTTTGCTTTGTTTCTCTTGCCTTTGAAGTCAGATAAAGAAACATTACTAAGACCAATGTAAAGAAGTTTACCAGTTATGTTTTCTTCTGGGAGTTTTATGATTTTAGGTTTAACATTCAAGTCTTTAATCCATTTTGAGTTGAATTTTGTATATGGTATAAGATAGTGGTCCAATTTCATTTTTTTGCATTTGGCTGTCCAATTTTCCAAACATCATTTGTTGAAGAGACTGCCCTTTCCCCTTTGTGTATTTCTGGCTCCTTTTTCATATGTTAATTGACCGTATATGTGTGGGTAAAAAGTCTCAAGGTATTATTTAAGATTATGTGATAATTATTAGTAACAAAATAAGTTAATCACCCACTGCAGGTAAGCACTCAAAACAGTATATAATATCATTATTGATTGCTATCTTTCATATTACTATTTTCATTTTAATCATTTTACCCCTATGGAGTCATTTGCTTTTTTTCATAGATGATTTCCTCAACTCATTATGACTTGTGTTCACATAATATGGTAATTGCATTACTTCCATTGCATTGAAACTAATATATCTACTTTGCCTGAAATATGATTGGCTAGCTCATCTGACTAGTTTATTGAAAATATGTTAATATGTGACTATAGATGATGTCATCTCTTTTCTAAATACTTGGATTCTTCTGTTGAAATAGAGATCTCCTGGGTCATTTAAGTGGTAGGAATTTCAGGGGTTACTTCTTTAGAGCACATATTTAAATTTCCCTTATGTAATATAAATCCTAACAAGTTTTTTGTTTTTTTTTTTTTAATTTCCCATATTGCTGAAAAAAATACAGAAGCAGCTAGCTGGTAAAGTTCGTATCTCCCACAAAGATCTCTTCCATCTCTAGGGCTGATGATACAATGGAATATAAAGATGTTTGTACATTTGTGTTACCACTAGAATGTTTAAATTTTGTCTCAAAAATCTATCTCATGAGCACTATTCACATATTGACAGTTTCTTTGTTAAGGTCCTAAATTGTACCTGAAAAGTTGAGTCTAATGTGTGGCAAAAATAAACTCACTTGAAACGCTACTATCTTTGCCTTTAAAAGAATTGATAATGCAATTGATTATTTCAGTTAGGAAGATTGTGTAATGGCATTGGATAATAAATATTCAGGCTTAAATTCAGAAATTATTAGCTTTAATTAAGTAGACTCCTTTAATTTTATTCTTCTTAAATTATTATAGTATATGGAAATTGATAATGGTCAGTGTTAAAATATTGATTGGCTATAAGTACACCTGTAAGAAAATATATCTACTTCTCAATCCTATAAAATACAAGATGTGCTTTATAGATTTGACATCCTCATCACTGAATAGTGCTGGGATTCAAGAATAGTATCATAAATAATATTCCTAAATCTGTTGATGTAGTTCATAGGCACATGATAGCATTTAAATTACGTCATACCAATCTTTTATATACTAAATAATTTTTGGCAGGGATGATGTGTTTTTTTAATTATAAGTTTGGAATTGTGAATTTCTCATAAATGTGTGGGTTTTGTTAATATGTATTTTTTCTTTATAATTTGACTATGTTTTAGTTCCATATGTATTTATGACTCTTAAAATAGTACTTGTATACTCTTAGTATGAACTTCTTACTTAAAAATTTTGACCTCGGTTTATTTTTTTAATATAGATCTTGAAACAAAAGAATTGGGGAGGAAGTTGCTATTTTTCAGTGTGTCTCCCTCAATCCATTAATTTCCACTTACTCTGTGAAGTTATTCTTAGTTCTATTACTTAACACAGTACATAGTTTCAAGGGAAGCTCTCTGATTTTTAACAGATCATGTGTGACTGTAGTGATTATGGGGATTGGCCCTTATTATCACCCTAAATCATGTTTTATTTGCCGTGTTTTTGTTACTTTTTTTCAATTTCTTGATTTTTCAGAATTGATAAAGTCTTTTTCATATAGACCTTTTTTCAATGGTTCATAAAACATAACACTTGTGTGTATGAGAGGACCCATAGCACATTTAACATTTTAGCATAAAAATGTTCATCTCTATTTAAAATTAATTAGAATCTTTGACCTCTTATAGAATAAGAAAGAAAATCAAAATGGAATGATTTCTCTTTGAGCTTCTGTCTCCCTTTGCTGTGTTATTTATATCTATATTTTTAATTCCAGTTTATTTTGAATAGGAAATTTGCAATTTTATTATTTTTTATTTAATATTCACTATAAATTTTAATATCTCCTGATTTGCTATGTGAATTCTTTGTTCACCATAGCTTCTCCTCCCTTTTTTATTTCTGAATTAATTTTTTTTCTTTCCTTTTTTTTTTTTTTTTTTTTTTGAGAGAGAGAAAGAGAGGCAGAACAGGGGGGAGGGAAGCAGAAGGAGAGAATCTCAAGCAGGCTCCACATCCCACATGGAGCAGGATGCAGGGCTCGATCTCATGACCCTGAGATCATGACTAGACAAAATCAAGAGTCTGGCACTTAACTGACTGAGCAAAGCAGGTGCCTCTTCATTTTTCTACTAAATTAATTTTTCATCTTAATGAATGATAGTCTTTAGTAGCCCTTTCACAGAGGCTCTAGGTAGTAAATTTCTACATCATTTCCACAAATGTTGACAATGTATCCTTCCACCTAAATGACAGTAGAGAATAATTGCCTTCCAATTTAATGTTATTTTCCACTTCACTTTAAAGCTATGACTCCAATGTTTATTGATTCATTCCTGTTTATAAAACATCTCTATATTAATTTGATTATCATATTTTTGCAGGAGATCTGTCTTTTCTCTTTGATTAATTTTCATATTCATCTTTATATTTGATGTTCTGTAATTTCAGTATGCAATGGCTAAGTGGTAATTTTTCTAAAATTTACTGAACTCAGCTAATGTAACTTGGTAATGCTTTTAGTTGAAGAACTCAAATATATTTGGTACTAGAAGATATTCGATCATAATATTCCTTCACCTTCAAGTAATCTCCAAATACTCCTTTCCCTGTTATCAGTATTCCCTCCCTCAATTACTTCTTTTAGCTCTGTGGCAGAGCGATTCATTCTAACCACAGTATCTCTGCACCATTTGTTATATATACTTTCATTTGTATCTCTACATGCTTAATTTCAGACTATTTATATTTAGTCTCCAATTAACTAATTCTTTTTTCAGCTGTTTTGTATCTAGTATTTATTCTGTTCATCACCTGTGTGTTGGTGAATTTTTATTTAAATATCTGAGTGTTACCATTTCCCAAATTATTTTTTATACCTATGATTTCTTATTTATATATTTTATTTTGTTGCATAATGAATGACCAAAACTTACTAGTTTAAAACAATATACATTTTTGACTCACAGTTTCATAAACCAAGAGTCCTGACATGGCTTAGCTGGACTCTGCTCCTGACCTTTAAGGCTATAGCCAAGGTATGGGCCAGCCTGTATTTTTTTTTCTGCTGACTTAGCTGGGGAAGAATATTCTTCCAAGTTCACTTAGGTTGTTGTCAGGATTCAATTCCTTGTGACTCTATAACTGAGTCCCTGGATTTTTTTTACTGACATTGGCCACTGTCAGGTTCTGGAGACTGCCCATAGTTCCCTGCCATGTGGTCCTCCCACAGACCCTGTCACCACATGGAAGCTTGCTTCTTCAAAGCCATCAGGAGAATGTCTCCAGTGGCTAGAAGTCTTACACAACAAATACAGTCATGGGAGTGACATCCCATTATCTTTGTCAGATTTCACCTGCACTCCAGGGAAGGGGAATGTACTAAAGTGTGGCTCACTGAGGGTCACTTACACTGTGCTCACCACATTATTTAATAAATTTCTTCATTCTTTGCATTTTCATTTTAATATGTTTTAAAATCAGAAGAAAATGAATATAATAATAATATATAACCACGAATCTAGCCTAGTTTATATTCATCTTTATACCAGCATCGTCATAATATGTAAGTTCTAATTTTTTTTTACTAAGGAAAGCACCCACAAAAAAATGACAAGATCTCATAACAACTACACTGCTGTCCCACTGGCTTTAACCTTCTGTCTATGACTATTCATTGCTTCTTAGAGTCATTATATTAGGTTCTCTCTCTCTCTCTCTCTCTCTCTTATTTTTTATAAGTGTGGCTGTGTGCTTTACAGTATGTTTTCAATCTCTTTTACCTAGAATTTCTTTAAATTAGGAGAAAATGTGGGTATTTATGCCTTTGCTCACTCTGCCATCTTGACAAGTAATCTCATTTGTCTTTATAAAGAAACTGTGCTTTACAGTGTTGCTTGTGTCCAAAAATAGTATTGAAATCATTCTTTTAAAAGTTATTAGTGACTGGGGTGCCTGGGTGGCTCAGCCGGTTAAGCGTCCAACTTCGGCTCAGGTCATGATGTCACGGTCTGTGAGTTCGAGCCCCGCATCGGGCTCTGTGCTGACAGCTCGGAGCCTGGAGCCTGCTTCGGATTCTGTGTCTTCCTCTCTCTCTGCCCCTCCCCCGTTCATGCTCTGTCTCTGTCTCAAAAATAAACATTTAAAAAAAATTAAAAGTTATTAGTGACTTCCAAATTACCAAACTCAGTGATGTTTTCAAAGCCATTATCTTCAATGACGTTTTTACAGATTTTAATTATTTCAACTTGTACTTAACAGATAGAAGACTCTGGATACATTTTTTTAAAGTTTATTTATTTATTTATTTTTAGAGAGCTAGAGTGCACAGAAGCAGGGAAGGGGCAGAGAAAGAGGGAGAGAGAGAGAATACCAAGCAGACCCCACACTGCCAGCACGGAGCTCAATATGGGGCTCAAACCCACAAACTGTGAGATCATGACCCAAGCCAAAACCAAGACCAAGAATTAGTGGCTTACCTGACTGGGCCACCCAGGCACCCCTGGATACATTTTTTTTTTTTTTTTTTAATAAATGGATCAATGATAACTCACACATAGACTTTTCTTGTTTGTCAAAGCATTTCTATGTTCTCTGTTTCCCCTGTCTTACCACTTAAACATAGTGTATTTTATTTTCTATATCAGCCATCCTAAGTCAATTCACTTGTCTTGTTTTTCTATTTTTGATCAGGGAACTACCCTGTGGGCCACACTGACCCTCTTGCTCCCTATCACCTGATTGGATTTATTCAATAGTAGATACTAATAGACAATTCAAAGGAGGAAGTGGCCAAAGCATTTATTATCTCATTGACGTCTCTGCCATTATAAGGATTGTTAGTGGTTCTGTTTTAAGTCATATGTTACTTTCCAGCAACCCTTGCCTCTAACTCTAGCTGTTGCTCTCTCCCTATTCTGGCAATGCCACCCTTCATTTGTCCTATCAGGCCCAAGAGTGGTAAAGACACCCCTCTAAAACCTCTCCTTTCTTTGTTGCTATAACCTTATCCTTCACATAACTTTTTAGATGGCCTCTTCATTAAACTCTTCCACTAATACCATTTGTATATGACATTTGTTTCTAGCTGGAACTCTGATCTGTATATGGAAGTTTCAACAAAGTTTTATCCCTAGACTCTCTTAGTACATTTGGAAGATAACAGTAATCTTCTATATATCCATGCTTCAACTGTCATGAAGAAGTGGATGACTTAATCTATCTTTACAATTCAAATGACTGTGTCTCCAGCACTTCATATGTAATATTTCTAATACTAAATTCTCATCTGTCTCTATTTATATAAAGATTTAGTCTTCTTGAATTTCTTTCTCCTTTGCTGCCAATACCATTCCTCCAAAACTCTAAACTTACTATTTCTAGCTGAACATTATAACAAAAACTGAACAAATAACCATTTTAAATTATTTTTTAATCTAAGCTAGTTTAGATTTAAAAACTATCAGATTAATCATTTTAAATTGAAGCTTAGATCAACACTTTTTTATATGGTAGTGATTACACTCATTTAAAATGACGATGGACATTTTTAAATTTTAAAATTCATTTATACTATCACTATTTTACATTTGATAGCCATATGTGATCAGTGACTTCTGTATTGGCTGTGTATACAAATATTTCCTACATTACAGACAGTTTGACTGGCTTGGGTCACCACAGTTCTCTTTTCAAAATCAATCCATGTTTTGCCATTAGCCAGCTGATTAAATACAAATGCTTTTGTCTAGCATCAAGGCCACCACAGTCTTTTCATAATTTGCTGATCCTAAGTAATCATTGAAGTATAAGCTTAGAATTTTATATTAAGTTGAAGAGTATGGACCTTTTATAATTGTAATAAGGAAAAGATTACCTCAAAACCATCTTTAAATTTTTTTTCTTCTTTGGTATATACTTTTACATTTGTTCAGTCTGTTATATAATAGTTTATATGTAAGGTTTTTGGGGTTCAAAGTAGTATAATACAACTTTTCTCATAGAAATTATTTAATATTTGAGTGAAGACAGATTTTGGCAGACGATCACTTAAGCTTTAGGTTAGTGATGCAATTAGAAGTAAATCACAAATGTATTCAACATTGGTACCAAATTTGTTTACTTATTTTAAACTAGATCCTTAAGGGTTTATCTGGTCTCTCTACCACCTTATTTTATAGGAGACAATGTTTCCAGGCTCCTTTAACCAGGAAATTTCCTTACTGGATAGTTGCTGCTGAATTGACCAATTTTCTTTGCTTCTCCGTGAAGGTCAAGGGTGACTACAGGAAGCCAAGCTCGTTTACTTAGTTGATTGGTCTCATGTATAACTTCTCCATGCTTGTTTGCATGTGTAGTAGTTCACAGAAGTTCCAGTAAGCAAAGGCTGAATCTTAGCCTGTGATAAGTTTTCTGGGAAAAACCTGTATCCAGTTCCTTTTGTATAGTCACGTGGATTAGCAAGTATAAGCCTGTGGTTGAAATGGGATGTAGGTTAGGGCTAAGAAAATATTGAAGCCTCTGGATATTGCATGTGGAAATATAAGCCCATATCTTATAGATAAGCCTAGAAATTTGACGTATAGACTGGTTTCCAAGAATGCATGCCCAGTTCCACGACCTATAATTTTAGTAAGAGCTGAGTAGATGATAGTGTGAGAAAAAGGATAAACTCCTTAAAGTTTCTAGTTACAGTGCTGTCTATAGAGTTAATGAATGAAACTCTTCTCTCCTAGTTGCTGATTTCTTTTATTACTAGGTCTGAATACCAGATCACAAACCTTTGGTTTTAGGCTAGTTAATAGAAACTTGATCCAGAATCAATTAGAACAAAATAAAACAAAACAATGGACAGACATGCTGAATTGTTGGGGGGAAATAAAGGAATAGGTCTAAAATGAAGAGATAGGCAGAATGATTGTTATTAAATATTTCTTTTTTCATTCTGATATTCAACATTACTGAATCTACTTTGTTGGGTTTCTCAGGTGATGTCTGAGAACTATAACCATTTCAGATAACTGTAAATCCATCTTGGCTTCTAAGATATTTGCAAATATCCTCTTGCAATTCATTCTTGATAAAAGAGTAGTGTTGCCAGTAGCATTAGAATGAGAATGTAGGAATCATTCCAGACCCTCTGGCTGTGGCAATAATATTGTTACTTAAGATGGAACAGAGTGTATTCATTAATGGTCTTAGTAGTGAATGAAATGGAAAGTCCATCATCTCCTATCTGTAGAGGCAGCCATGTATATAACATTGGCTGCTAGATATGTAGCCAATTTGTAATCTTGCTATCTCAGAAGGCAGAGGTTATTACAAATAGAGTAAGTATCTGAGAGAAAAGAAAAAATGGAATGATAAAAGTTGTATTTTCATTACAAATTTGTTGCAAGTGAGAATAACCACTTAGTAACCACAGCAGATATTCAGAAGACCCCAGAAGACCTAATGTCATCAAAGGAAAATAGGATTATTTCAACCTTCCTTCCCTGAGGCTACTCTTTGGTTATTAGACCCATACCGCCATTCTTCTGAGATGGCTGATAAGGTCCACCAATGATGAGAGATCCATAAAAATGCATTCTTTTATTTTTTAATTTTTAGTGTTTATTTTTGAGAGAGAAACAGAGGCAGAGTACCAGCAGGGGAGGGGCAGAGAGAGACACACACACAGAATCCGAAGCAGGTTCCAGGCTCTGAGCTGTCAGCCCGGGGCTTGAACTGATGGACCCTGAGATCATGACCTGAGCTGAAGTGACTGAGCCACCCAGGTGCCCCATATAAAAATGCATTCTTAACATTAATCGCAACTAGGATAAGGTTGCCTCTGTGTGTTGGTGCAAATATATTGGACTCCAGTTTATACATTTTGGTTTAAATAAATAGGAAACTAGTGTAAAATCAGAACAAATTATATTAATTCAATTAAATTTTATCAAAATATTACTAAATATTCGATAAAAGAGAAAGGTGTTTATGCTAAAAAAATAACAGATGTGGGAAGTTGTACATAATTTTGGTTTTTGTTAATAAGGGAAATGATGAAGATTGCCTTTAGTAAGACTATTTCAAAATATAATTGACAAAATGGTTTTAAATATCTTATTCAATAATATACACCCAAACTACAGTTCTTTGAAAGTTTTGTCCTTGGGTTTTAACCCACATATATTTAAATTTTTAATTGTCCTAGGAAACAATGCAGTTATGTTCGAAAGAATTTAGCTTTACTCATCTTTTCTGCCTTGGCTGGCGAATGGTGCTTTTCTTCCCAGCTAATGACCTAGCCTAGGAATAGGTTTTAACAATATCTGGGGAAAAAATACTTACTTTAAAAAACATGGGGGGGGGGGTGGGGCACCTGGGTGGCTCAGTCTGCTAAGTGCTTGACTTCGGCTCAGGTCGTGATCTCACGGTTTGTGAGTTCGAGCCCTGCATCGGGCTCTGTGCTTATAGCTCGGAGCCTGGAGCCTGCTTCAGATTCTGTGTCTCCCTCTCTCTCAGGCCCTTCTCCTCTTGAGCTCTGTCTCTTTCTCTCTCTCTCAAAAATAAACATTTAAGAAAAATTTTAAAATGTGGGGGGAAATAGCCATTTTTAGCATAAAAGAGTTCTTATAATGATAATTTTCTATCATGGGACTCTCATGAGAGATCCATTCTTTGACAGTAGTCATGAAATGGAAGAGATTAATTCATTATGCAAAAATTAGCATCAGTCCTGCAGCAGCATTCCACCACTTAGGTCTAAATTCAAAATATCCCATCACAGGTCAAAATATTCCATTTCCATCTATCTACACTTAACACAAATTTATAAGGTGGGAAAGACAAATAACTCTATGTACTTAAGATGCATTTATTAGTTATTAAAGAAAATATCCTATTTGCTTGAAGTCCCAGAGATTTTCATATTCCAGAGCACAATGAGATTTGAGATGAATGAAGAATATGTCTTTCTTTTTCACCATGAGAGAAAGGTTATTGTTAGCACAAGTACAAAGATCTCAAACTGATTCCCCTGAAATTATCTTTGCCTGTACACTCTTTGAAGGCATATTTTTCAGTATATTAAAATGTTTCACAGACAAGAGTTCAACATCAGAATTTCATCGTGTTTTGTCTTCCCAAAATTGAATGAAGCAGTGATTCATATTTTTTTTTCATATATGTTTTTTGTTTCCAATCCAAACTATTTGTTAGAGGCCTATTCATCATCGTTTATATTTCTTCTCCTCTTCTCCCTCTGCCCCCTCCTCCTCTTCCTTCTCCCCCTACCTCTCCCTCCTTCCCGAGCTCTCCCTCTCCCTCTCCCTCTCCCTTTCCCTCTCCCTCTCCTTCTCTCTCTCCATCTCCTTCTTCTGATGTCTGCAGCAGAGTTAAAACTTTGAGTGCCCTTATTCACTAACATAATTTATTTTGAGGAAAATGAAACCAAAGAGTGAAGGGGGAATGATAGACAATGCATTTCTCCTCTTCCTCTTCCTCCTCCTCCTCCTCCTCCCCCTCCTTTTCTTCCTCTTCCTTCTCCTTTTGGCAAAAAATAAAAATAAAAAATAAAACATAAATTCAAAGTAAAGAAAACCAGACCATGACTAAAAGAATAAATACCAATTTTTTAAATTCTTGGAACTAATGAATCCTAACAATTTTTTT
The DNA here is from genome assembly GCF_028749965.1 of Puma concolor. Taxonomy (NCBI): domain Eukaryota; kingdom Metazoa; phylum Chordata; class Mammalia; order Carnivora; family Felidae; genus Puma; species Puma concolor. The sequence goes on from NC_141674.1 coordinate 89,893,903, forward strand.
ATATTTGCTTTATATTTGCTCTTTTGTCAATTTTTTATTTAAATTCTAATTAGTTAGCATATAGTATAATATTGTTTTCAGGAGTAAAATTACTGATTCATAATTACATATAGCACCCAGTGCTCATAACAAGTGCCCTCCTTAATTTCCATCACCCATTTAGCCATTCTCCATTCACATCCCCTCCATCACTTCTCAGTTTATTCTCTACGGTTTGCTTCACTGTCATTTTTATCCCCCCTTCCCCTGTGTTTATTTTTTTGTTACTTAAATTACACATATGAGTGAAATCATATGGTATTTGTCTCTCTCTGACTCATTTTGCTTAGCATAATAGACTCTAGCTCCATCCACATCATTGCAAATGGCAAAAATCATTCTTTTTGATGGCTGAGTAATATTTCCTTGTATGTACCACTTCTTTATCCATTCATCAGTCGATGGACGTTTGGATCCTTTCCAAAATTTGGCTATTGTTGATAATACCACAAAAACATTGGGGTGCATGTGCCCTTTCAAATTCAGTATTTCTTTATCCTTTGGGTAAATACATAATAGTGCAATTACTGGGTTACAGGGTAGTTCTATTTTTAACTTTTTGAGGAATCTCCCTACTGTTTTTCCACAGTGGCTACACTAGTTTGCATTCCCATCAACAGTGTAAGAGGGTTCCACTTTCTCCAGATCCTTGCCAACCTCTGTTGTTTTCTGAGTTGTTAATTTCAGCCATTCTGAAAGGTGTGAAGTGGAACCTCATCATGGTTTTGATTTGTGTTTCCCTGATGATGAGTGATGCTGAACATTTTTTCATGTGTCTGTTGGCTATCTGGATGTCTTCTTTGGAAAAATGTGTCTTCATGTCTTCTGCCCATTTCTTAACTGGATTATTTGTTTCTCAGGCGTTGAGTTTGAAAAGTTCATTATAGATTTTGGATACTAACTCTTTACCTGATGTGTCATTTGCCAATATCTTCTCCCATTCTGGAGGCTGCCCTTTAGTTTTGTTGATTGTTTCTTTCACTATGCAGAAGCTTGGTATGGAACTTCTTAGCTGAATTCTGTATCTTTGAACTCCTATGTTATATATATTTATTTGTTTGTGACTTGTTTGAAGTATATCTCAGGTTTGAGGATATTTTCAAAACATAATTGTTTCGTATGTATCAACACATCTCTGTATTTCAGTATCTACACATACATACACACACAATATCCAGGTTCATTATCCTTCATACAAGAGTTTTTTTTTTTTTTTATTAAGATCTAACTCTATTTGTCTCATCATTTCCTATTGTTTATGAACATTATCTTTATGTGTGTACTCACATATTCTGTCATTATTTTGATATAGAGTTGGATTTCCATATGTAAACTCATAACATCATCTTAACTAGAAATCTGAAGTTTAAATGTAGGATTTTACCCCAAGTAGAAATTTGGAAACATTTTAATAATACATGAGATAGTTTCATTTAAATCTTGATAATTCCATTTTCCATTACATCTTTAATATATTCTGAAATCCAATAGAAAAATTGCAACATATATTGTGCTTTGTGCTCATAGTAACTTAATGGGAGGCAATAAAACATGAAGATTAAGACCAAAGTTCCAAGTAAAGGCTTCCCCGGATTCCCACTTGGTTATTTGTGCCTTTTGGCAATTCACTAGGTATTTTTCTGCCTTGGATTCCTTATCTGAAAAGCAAGATTAATATTTTTTTCACAAGGTTTTCCAAGGGTTAATGAGCATATGCATATATAAGGCAATTAGAAGAGCTCCTGGCACATATGCATAGTAAGTGCTCAGTAAATTCAACTCTTATTAACATAGGGTTAATATTTGCAGTTCTAAGCATATGGTGGTTTAGACACTATTACCACAATTTGGATACTTGGTAGGAATATTTTCAAGAACCAGTAATCTTGTTGGTTTGATTAAAGAAATGCATTAAGACAAGTTACTTTTTTTCATATTTCTTTTTAAAAAGATAAAGGGGAGCCTGGGTGGCTCAGTCTGTTAAGCATCTGACTCTGGATTTCAGCTCAGGTCATGATCTCATGGTCGTGAGACTGAGCCCTGCATCAGGCTCCACACTGGGCATGGAGCCTGCTTGATATTCTTTCTCTCCCTCTCCCTTTGCCCCTCTCCCCCACTCATGCTCTCTCTCTGTCTAAAAAAGTACAATTAAATTAAATTTAAAAATTAAAAATATACAAAGATAAAATAAAGTAAAAGTTTTCACTGCAATGCCCAAACTGTTTAAACCATTCAACCAATGGCTATAGTCATGCACAGGAAAATGATATATAACATAGCAAATTTATGTTAAGTTTTTTGTTCTTCCGTTACATGATAATTAATATCAAGCAAGATTTTCCCCCAACCCCAATTAATTTTGCATACATGTTAAAATTCTCATTTACACCAAAGACTAAACACTTCCTGTCCTTACCTTTTTATTCTTTATTTGTAAATGACTGCTCTTCCTACTTCCTACATGAAGCAAATGGATCTTTGGGACTATGCATTTTAACTTATGCTTTGGCATCCCGTCATCAAAGTCTTTAACAATGTTCCAAAACTAGGCCAAGATTTTGCCTAATTTGATCATTTATCTTCCAAAGTGAAGTGTAGTCTAGGTCTGTTTTATGATTTAACTGTATTCAGAGACTGCCTCCTGGTCTCTCTCCCTATTCATATGGCTAAATATAGAAAGGAAGAGTAATGTGACATAACGATTCCTTTTAAGCAGGAAAAGTCTATGGTAACATGTCTTAGGTGTATTTATTTTTAAGTGCCTCCTATGTCCACTGTTCTAAGCCCTAGAGATCTCATCTGAAAACATAGTTTATAGTCTATTGGGTGGGGGCAGGGATAAACAAATGAACCAATGCCTAAATGATATGTTATGTGATGATTTATGTTTAAATTGTAAGATATGTGAGATTGCTACACAGTGAGGGAAATATTGAGGTTTTGTTCAGTTTCTTATATTTAGGTTAATAGAAAATTTAGCATTTTACAGATGGCCATTGTGTTTAAAAAAGACTGTTCTTGCAAAAAACTGCACTTTAAATTTCACGTATTAATATCAAAATACTTGTTACTAATTTACCTTGTTAGTAATGCCTATGTAGATATTAGTGTAAACATTCTACAGAAGGTTGGGAGAGAGAGTTAAATAAAATTTATGCCACACATTTAAATAAATATGCTGAAAAAATGATTACATAGTAGTTTATCCACAAGTTCCTTTTTTCCCCACAAGTTCCTTTTTTTTTTTTTTTTCAACATTTTTTATTTATTTTTGGGACAGAGAGAGACAGAGCATGAACGGGGGAGGGGCAGAGAGAGAGGGAGACACAGAATCGGAAACAGGCTCCAGGCTCCGAGCCATCAGCCCAGAGCCTGACGCGGGGCTCGAACTCACGGACCGCGAGATCGTGACCTGGCTGAAGTCGGACGCTTAACCGACTGCACCACCCAGGCGCCCCCACAAGTTCCTTTTAAGAGAGTTACCAGAAAATCTTGAAACCATATATAATAATGATAATTACATAATATTTTTCTTGTTAGATCTGTAGATATTTAATTCATTTATATGGGTAAAAAATGCTTATTCAGTATGTTCATCATCTACTCTCATCACCCAAACTCTGCATATGATTATAGATTGGGATACAACCTGCATTTGATGTATGTATCATCATCTGCTGATGATCACCCTTTTCTGATAATTGTTAGCCAGTTAGGGTTTCTTGATACCCAAGTCATCAGAAACTTTTACCAGTTCCTTCTCAAAACTTTAATAATATACCTAAATGACCTTAGATTTTTCTCTCCTTACCCAGCTGTCAGTTAAAAATGCCTGAGGCTGAAATAATACTCCTTGCCTGTGGCAACCCCATGCCACCTGCCCCAACTTGAACCACCTGCACTTTCTTCATCTCCCACTCTTCCATAGATTATATCATATTGTATTTGATTTTTTAGGTTGAATTTAAACTCCCGGTTAAGGTCATCCTCCCTTTTTTAGATTTTTATTTTCTTTGCCTGTCTTCTTTTTTAATATGTAGAAGCTAATATTTAAATTTGCAATGATTTTTTTTTCTTCTCTGCCTTCTCAGCACTATTCCCCTTAACGAGGAATTATTTAATGACTTCTAAGACTGATGTGCTGTGATTTGTCCATTATTCCCTGTAGGAGCATAAACCCCACATAGCTCAGTTACCTTTAATTTTAAATCTATTATAGTCCCACTGAAATAAAGTCAATAATACATCCCTGACAGATAAGACATCTTAATGCTGTTTTTGTCATCTGACTTAGTTATTAAATTTAATATCTTATAGGTGATTCATAAAGTATAACTTATATTAAAATAACTTAGTAAAATAAGTCTAGCCCTAAGTGATAACATCACATTACTACTTTTAAATAATGACAGTGTTAATTTATCTAGAAAGGATCCTAAGTATTGTTAAGGGAATTATAGGATTTATGTTGTGTCATTTCCATAGCGCAATTGTAATTTACAGAGGGACTGACCAAGAAACAAGGAAGGCTGTTGAATTTATTTTTCTGTATGAAAAAAGGGCTAATGTCAAAATGAGTAAAATAAATAGTAGACCCATACACACTAGGTCTTCTCATCTTCCTTTGCGGAAGCTCAAGCTATTTTTTTTCAAAACCCTCCCTGCTCCCTATAAACTAAAAAGAAGAAATGCATTGCTGTATTTTAGTACATGAAGTTGGAGAACTCTTTCTAAATATATTGCTATAAATTTAAAATGCTTCTAAATATGAATATCCTCTAAATATAAAACATGTAAATATAAAACATTTCTCATGAAAAGGTCATTTTATTCTTCAGCCATACTAGTTAAAAGGATATCAGTAAAATTGATTTGTAATTATACATATGTGACTCATCCATTTGATTAATTGCCAAAATAATACAATTTTTTAAAAAATCCAAATCAATTTATGTCAAATATTATCATGGTGGATTCTCTCCAACATCTCATCAGTGTTTTCTAAGTGAATATTTTAAACAAATTCTAAAAAATTCCCTAAGGAATGACTTCTAGTTTCACCTATGTCTTGCATGCAAGTCTTATAATTTGAATAATTCAGCATCTACCTGTGCAAGGATATGTGCCAAATGGTGGGAAAGACAAGGTCCCTCATAGACCAATAATAAATAATCAAGGAAATATAAATCTAAAAGAAGTGAAGAATGACTTTTATGGGTATGTTTAAACTCAACCTGAAATTTATAAAGAATTAGTGATCTAATCCATGGAAGCCTTGAGAAATGGAAGAAGGGGTTGTTTCAAGTTAAGGCGAGTGTCAGAGGGTTTCTATTGACATAGATGAGAAAGGAAATTTTTCCTACATGGATTTATTTATTCAACGCATGTTTATTGAGTATCTACTGGATACCAAACACAATTCCAGGTAAGTGGAAAACAGCAGTGTTCCAAAACTATTAATATTTCTTCTAGTCATAGAAACTATACTAGCAGTGAAAGAAAAACAAGCACAATGAATAGGTAAATAATATAGCATGCTAAAAACCACTAAGTGCTATTTTAAAAGAGCAGATGAGGGAGTACAATACAGTAAAAAAGAGATGAGAGTACTAATTTGGCCCAAACTTTCTAGCTTGGGGTGGAGTTACAAAGAAGAAAAGTTAGTTAGCCATCTAGTTATCTATGGATAGATCATTTAAGGCAGAAAGAACAACCAAAGCAAAGAAAGGTTATCAAGTCCAAGTAGATCGTGTTCAAAGACTGGAACTGGATAAACAATACTCAACCATATTGGTCTTGATAACTATTACAAAGATGTTGGCTTTTACTCTGAGCAAAATAAGGAAGTACTGCAGAATTTTGAGCTTAGGAGTGACAGGATCTGTGTTAAGTTTAGCATCTGTCTTGAGGATCAGTGTGTGGTGGATATGTGGATGGAGGTGGATGAGGTTAGAAACAAAGAGGCATATTATAAGACTTTTTCAGTCCTCCAAATAAATGGTGATGATGACTTAGCTCAGGTGGCAGCAGTGGAAGTGGGAGAAGTTATTGGAATTTGAGAAAGGTAGAGCTAACAGAATTTCCTGGCAAACTGAATATGACACGTGAATGGACTAACCATATAAATTATTGTCAAAACTGAGACTACTGTGAAAAAGAGGATACTAAAATTAATTATATAATATGATTATTGTATTTGAATTAATTGAATTCTTGTATTTCTTAAATAACATAACTCACATTAATTTTCTGTTGTTGTGTACAAATTACTACAAATTTAGCCACTTAATACAAATGTTATCTCACATTTAAGTCAGGAATATGGATAGGGCTGATGAGGTCCTCTGCTCAGCATCTCACTAGGCTGACATCAAGGTTTACATGGACCATTATCTCATTGAGGCTTGGAGTCCTCTTCCAAGCTCACTGGTTATGGGCAGAGTTCAGTTCCTCATGGTTGTATGACTGGGTCCTACTTTCTTGAGGGTTTTAAACTGGAAGACACTTTCAGCAACTTGATTTGCCCTTAGGTCCTAGCCACATTTCCATTCCCAACATGGCGGCTAAAGTAGTTAAATCCAGCAAGATAATCGTTCCCCCAATCTTTTCTTAATGTGTTTTTATTTATTTATTTATTTTTTTGGTGTGTAGTTGACACACAATGTTACATTAGTTTCAGGTGTACAACATAGTGATTCAACAAGTTTATACATTATGTTATGCTTACCAAAAGTGTAACTACCATCTGTCACCCTACAAAGGTATTATAATATCATTAACTATATTCCTTATGCTATGTCTTTTATTCATGTGACTCATTCATTCCATAACTGAGAGCCTGTATTTTCCACTCCTCTTCACCTATTTTGTCCATTCCACCTCCCCACTGCCAATTATCAGTTTATTCTCAGCCATCAGTATTTACAGGTCTGATTCTGCTTTTTGTTTGTTTTTGTTTTGTTTTATTTTTTTGCTTTTTTGTTCTTTTGTTTTTTTTTAATTCAACTTTGAGTGAAATCATATGGCATTTGTCTTTCTTAATCTGACTTATTTCACTTAGCATAATACCCCCTAGGTCCATCCACATTGCTGAAAATGTGTAATATTCCTTTGTGTATTTATACCACATCTTCCTTATCCATTTGTCTATCATGGATTCTTAGATTGCTTCCATGTCTTGGCTATTGTAAAATTGCTGCAGTAAACATAGCAGTGCATAATTTTCAAATTAGTGTTTTCATTTCTTTGGGTAGATACCCAGTAGTGGAATTACTGGATCATATGGTATTTCTATTAATTTTTTAGGAAACTCCATACTGTTTTCCACAGTAACTGTACCAACTTACTTTTCTGCCAACAATGCATGAGGCTTCCTTTTTCTCCACATCGTGACCAACCCCTGTTATTTCTTATATTTTTCACTTTAGCCATCACTACAATAGAATCTTATATAACCTCATATACCCACAGAAATGATTATCCTACCATATTCACAACATACCTCTCATACTCTATGTGATGGAATTATCCAGGATGCATGTAACAGGGCAAGCACCTTGGCAATCATCTTAGAAATCTTTCTGCTGCAATTCATTTTTCTTTTTTTAAAAATTTTTAATGTTTATTTATTCATTTTAAGACAGAGAGAGAGAGAAAGCACAAACAGGGGAGGGCCCCAGAGGAGAGACAGAATCTCAAGCAAGCTCCACACCATCAGAGCAGAACATGTAACCATGTGATGATGACCTGAGCTGAGATAGAGTTGGACGCTTAACTGACTGTGCCACTCGGTTGCTCCCACGGTTCATTTTTCAATAGAGTTTTATTATTTTGATATTTTCCAAAAATTCTAGCTGATTTCTTTGGTATTACATTTAATGGTGAGTAAATTGTTGTTTATTTGCCTGGTTAGAGCAGAGCAATTTGTGACAAGTAAAGGATATTCTTAATTTTCTGACAATAGTTGAAAAAACTGATTACATAGCTGCAAATGTTTTCAGGTAGGTATGTATGATAGTGTGACTCTGTGGAAATTATAGAATTAATAATCACTGAGAATGGGTTAGACCAAGAGGTGATCCTGCTTAGTGAGGGTTGATTATATTTGGGCTAAGTTTCATAGAACAACTGTCATTTGGGTGATGAAATATATTGGCTGTCACTTCTACCTCAAAGCCAAATTCTACCTCTAATTGTCTCATAACCTAAGCCAGACCCAGAAAAGAATCACAAAGTCTTAACCAAATACTGCTGAGATTATTCTAAACATCAAAGTCACCTTAACAAGTGGAATAATTTTTCCTCAAATGAAAAGTTGGTGTGCTGTGTTCTTTCATGGAAGACACAGTGACCATCCCACAGTCACTTAGAATGGTTTTAACAGTATAGGGACATGCGATCTGCACACCCCGATTAGATTAGCAGTAGGCATTGTTTCTTTGCAATCATGGCAGACAGAGATCCCTTCACCACTCCCAACAAATTCCTACCTCCAATAAGGGAGTTCCACAATTATACTTCAAAATTAGCAAATAAACAAAGGAACTTGCCACATCTGGCTAATTACTGCTTATAGGGGAGTAAATAAAAAGTAGATGTCTGGGAAAAATATGTCATCAATGAAGCTGTAAGGAAGATGAGTAGAAAAAGAAAGGTTGATTTAATAGCACCATTTTGTCAATAAATTCTACACTTATAAATATGAAGATAAAATAACAAGCTTATATATAAAGTAATGTAGGATACATTAAGAATTTCAATTCTTAGTTAAAGTTTAGTCTTGCTCAAATAGAGAAAAATAGAATGAAAATAAACAAGGAATTATAATTGTACATGCAACAATCAGAATGTCAATGTACTGAATTTTCCAAAATGCCTTTAAAAATGGTGATGTTCCAAGTTAAACCTATCCTATTTCATTTGTTTTCATTAAGGTCACACATTGCTGACTTGTTTAAGAGTCCTTCTCTACTGTCCTGTGATTATGCAGGCTGTTGTAAGATAGCAAAAGAAACATAAAGTAGAGCAGAGAGAAGATCACAAGATTTTATTTAGAAGACTTAGTTTTAAGTCAAAGCACTATCACTTATTGAATAAGTGATCTCAGTCCAATCACTTAAATTCTGGTAAGTGTTTTCCTCATTTGCAAAAAGGACATCATAGAACTTACTCTGTGAACTTCAATGTGTTAAAACGCAACCATATGAATGCCAATTATTTGAAAACTTGAAGGAGCTTTCAGTAAGACGTTCTTGTGATATTTACTACAGTCCATTCTTATTGAAAAAATGTTATGGTTAAATATTTTGTTTGTGAAATACCAGAAAAGCAATACTATCCAATTCATACTCCTATAGTAATCGTAACATATGCTTCTTAGTATGATACTGACACCTACAGAGGCATTAACAAATCTTACACTTGCATACTAGTTCTAAATAACTCTCTTGTTACATAACATTTGAATGGGGATTTTCCAGGTTTCTTTCACAAGATTTATGAGATCTATCGCCAAATAGGTGAAAAGTAAAAGGGAAACACTTTCACTTACTGCAAATACGATCTAGAATTTTATACTTTGATCAGAATGATTTTTTCATTATAAATTTAGAGCATAGATCATAGCTAAATTTCAGCATTTTAGTTTTAATTCTCTGTGTGAATTCTAATTAAAACACAAGATTTTATTAATTCATTATTTATTTAGTGATATCAAATTCACAAGATTTATAAATTATGTTGTATGATTAATTAGGAAGCGGGAGTTTTGTGTTTTCTGATTCATTTATTTTCTTAATAAACTTTATTTTCAAAATAGTTTTAGATTTATAGAAAAATTAAAGATATAGTTTGAGAGCTCCCATATATCCCACAATATTTCTTCTGTTACCATCTTATATCAATATGGTACATTTGTCATGAATAAAGAATTACTATAACTAAAATCATGCTGTATTCCGATTTCCTTGTTTGTTTGTTTGTTTGTTTGTTTTGGATAGCTTATGTCTTTTTGGGTTCTAGGATCCAATCCAGGATACCACATTACATTTAGTCATGTTTCCTTAGGCTTTTCTTTTATGAAGATTACCTTGAGATCTGAGGACTACTGATAAGATATTTTGCAGGGTGCATCTCTATTGACATTTGTCTGATCTTTTCTCCCCTCATTATTAAAATGAAGTTATAGTTTTGGGGGAGGAAACCACAGAAGCAAAGTGAAAATCTCATTATCTCAAATGAAGGGTACATGACCTAGCATGATTTATCATAATTTATTACTGTTCATGTTAATTTTGGTCACCTGGCTGAAGCAGGACTTTTCAGCTTTCTCCACTGTAAAATTACACCTTTTGCTCCTTTCTATAATGCATTCTTTGAAAAGAAGTCACTATGCATGGCCTAAGGAGTAGGACTTTATAATCTACCTCCTTGAGGGTAGAGTCTCTACATAAATTATCAGAATTCTTCTGCATGGGAGATTTATCTTTTCTCTCCATTGATTTATTTATTTATATCAATATAGACTTATGGAAAGGTAATTTAAATTTTGTGTTATAATCCAGTATTACCATATTTTTTATTGTTTTTTAATGTTTATATGTATTTTTGAGAGAAGGAATGCAAGTGGGGAAGGGGAGACACAGAATCTGAAGCAGGCTCCAGGCTCTGAGCTGGCAGCACACAGCCCAATGCAGGGCTCAAACCCACGAACTGTGAGATCAGGGCCTGAGCCAAAGTTGGACACTTAACTGACTGAGCCACCCAGGCCCCCCTGGTATTACTTTATATTTTTAAGTTTGAATTATTTCAGCTTTGGCTACTGGGAACTTTTTCAGTTGTCTCCTGGGTGTGCCCCGTCATTGTGTGAGTATGTGTGTATGTGTATGTGAGTGTATTTTAAGCACTTCCTTACTTTCTGACACCATGATATGCTCCGGCCAATAGTGTGTATTTTATGCCTCAGTTCTAGAACCAACCAGGTAAGGAGCTCTTGTTTGTTTTATTGGAGAATAACATTAGAGACCAGAATTTGGGTCCAAGAGTGCTTGTTGCTACTAAAGTGTTTTTGTACATAGACACTGTGAGTTGACAGAGAAAGGAAATATATATGAAGGTAGTAAGCTGTGGCCTTAGACATATCTATAAATATTTTTGTATGTAGCCATCTATATGAAAGTAAGCATTAGCTCATACTAATGTCTCCAATCTAGCCCATTACCACATGGTCACTCTAGCCTTACCCACCTTGATTATCTGTAACCTCCCCCTCCAACAGTAAGAAACCTGGTTCCCATCACCTGATATCCTTTTACTTAACTGTTCAGTAAGTCCTAGGTAGAAACTATTAAAATGGGACCTTCATAAATAAGTTTGGATATATTCACTGTTATAAAGCTATACTTGCTGATTCAGTGGAACCCTCAGTAATTTGGAATTTGGGGGCTTAGTTGGTTAAGTGTCCAACTCTTGATTTTGGCTCAGGTTATGATCTCATGGTTTGCAAGATCAATACCCATGTTGGGCTCTGTACTGACAGTGCAGATCCTGCTTGGGATTTTCTCTTTCTCTCTCTCTCTCAAAATAAACTTTTTTAAAAAGAAATTTGGAATTTGTTTTGTATATATGACAGCTTGGAATCGCACCTTTCAATAGTTACACAATGTGAGCCACAGATGTGAGCCACATATATATGATTTTCTTAAACACATTAAAAAAGTAAAAAGAAGCAAGTGAAAATCAAAACATATATATATATATAATATACATATATAAGTATATAATATATATATATGTTTGACCAACTAGAATAAAGTGCTAATGTATGGTTTCTTTTGCTTTTAGTCTTATAGAATCTACTCATTTCCATTTACTGAAGACAACATTTTATTCCATTTTTTCAGAGAGGTTATTTTATACATATGCAATAGTTACATTATTATGTCAAATTCTAGATTTCATCTTGGAATTCCTTGACTCCTAAATGATTTTTTCATTTGAGTACATTAAGGCTGACTCTTAGTGCTAAAAATTTCTGTGTTTTCACAAAAGGATAATGTCATGTGTCCACCATTGCAGTATTACCCAGAATAATTTCACTTAGAACAATTAGAAATCCCTTGTGCCTTACCGATTAACTCTCCACCTCAAACTCCTATCACAACTCATCTGTTACTATTTCTGTAGTTTTTCTTTTCTAGAGTGTTATATAAATGTAATTAAAAAGTATGTAGTCTTTTTACACTGGCTTCTTTCACTTACTAATATTCATTTAAAATTCATTTATGTCTTTGCATGGCTTATTACTTTGTTATTGCTGAATAATATTCCTTTTTGAGGGGTATCTTGGTTAGTTCCTGTTTGGGAAATAATGAATACATTTGCCATAAATATTCATATGCAGGTTTTGTTGTTTTCAAACCAGTAAATACCTAAAAGCACAATTTCTGGAACACAAAGTAAGATTATGTTCAGTTTTGTAAGATGTAGAACTCTCTTCCAAACTGACTGTACCATTTTGCATCACACCAGCAAAGGATGAGAGTTTCTATTGCTCAACATTCTCACCATCAATTGCATTTTCCATTTTTTGGAATGAAGCCAATTTAGATATTTAGTGCTATCTCACAGTGTTGTAATTTACATTTATCTAATTACGGATGATGTTGAACATCTTTCCATATGCTATTTGCTGTTTGTATATCTTCATTGGAAAAGCATCTGGTCAGACCCTTTTCACATTACATAGTTGGATTGTTTTGTTTTCTCATTGTTGGGTACTGGGGGTTCATTATACATTTTGTATATATGTTCTTAATGAAATAAATGTTTTGCATATATTTTCTCTCAGTGTGTAGCTTGACTTCATTCTTTTAAAAGTATTTTTTACAGAAAAAAAGTTATTTCTTTTTTAGCTTTATTTATTTATTTTGAGAGAGAGAGCTTGAGCAGGGGAGGGGCAGAAAGAGAAGGAGACAGAAAATCCCAAGCAGGATCTATCAGCATGGGCCTGACACGGAGCTTAAACTCACAAACTTCAAAATCGTGACCTGAGCTGAAATCAAGAATCAGACGCTTAACCAACTGAGCCACCCAGGTGCCCCAAAAGTTTTTCATTTTAGTAAACAGCCAACTAATTTTTTCCCTTTTATGGATCATGCTTTTGATTGTGTTCTTAAAAGTAGTGGTGAATAATAGTAGACATCCATGTTTTGTTCATGATCTTAGATAAAAAGCATTTTGCCTTTCATCATAAAGTATAATGTTAGCTGAAAATTTTTTATTGATGTTCTTTACCAAGTTGAGGAGTCCCCTTCTATTCCTAATTTGCTGAGATTTTTTTTCATAAATGGATATTGGATTTTATCAAATGCCTTTTCTGTATCAATTTATGAGATTATATGGCTTTTCTCTCTTAACCTGTTGATATACTAGATTACACTGATATACTCTTAAATATTGAACCAACCTTGCATACATGAAATTAATCCCACTTCGTTTTGATTCATTTAATTTTGGTATGATAAATAAAAATATGCATTTAGCAAAATTCAGGCAAATGTAAACCTATTATAATTATTTAAGTACAACTTTACTATATTTTAGGCAATCCCTCTGAGGTACTTCATTTAATATATGGGATGTTTTAAATCTAACAGGTAGTATTACCATAAAATTCTATTACTGTAATTAAATTGATTAGGTCCATTTGAAAATTTAGAACCTTATATTTTTTGGAATATGTATTTATATATTTGACACTAAAAAGACTAGAAAATAAAGATCGTAAAAACATTTGTTTTCCATACATTCTATTCATCCCCAATAACTAGCATCTACTGTATTATTTATGAGGAATTACTTTAAAGAATTTTTTGTTTTGTTTTGTTTTGTTTTTCTCTTTTTCTTTGGGAGTAAAATATAATAGAACACCACATAGAATATCCATTTTCTTTGGTTTGCTAATATTAACTAGTTTTTCCTATATTTATCAAGAAAAATACAATTCCCTGTAGTTAGAGCCATTCAAACTAACAGTAGGAATTCTTAATGTTGATGGAGCTATTGATCATACAAACATTAAAATTATGTCTCCTGTAGTAAATGTCAATAAAAGAGTTGTACATTAATCAGGAAATCAATAGATTAGTCAATAAAAAGGCTACATTTGACAAGATGATGTTGTCAGAAAACCTAGTGGCTGAGGGACCAGAAACTAAGTAATTCAGTGATTGACCTATTTATTTGACCTTAGGCTATTCTCAAATTGTATATGGAGAAATACAATGTAGAAACGAAATATAGGAAGCTCTTTATTTCTCATTCATTTAATTTGAGCAAAGGCTAGCTTATTATTACAATAACCTCTACTTGTTTAGCTACTAAAACACTTACCTTCTATTTTGTATTATAATTCTACTAATTGTTCCAAACTGGCTGAATATTTATAAGATCATTAATCACAATTTTCTCCTTTCTTACACACCCTGCTATTATTAATTATTTTAAACTACTCATTTCAACAATAGATGTTTGAGAATCTCTGTACTTAATTTAATCCAAACTAAACTAAGCATATAGCTGAATTAAAGCATTTAAATATTTTAGACTAACACAATCCAAAAATAATAGAAATATAATTACTACTTCAAAGAAGACTTCACATTTTCTTTCTAAATTATTTTATTTTAGATAATTAATCTTCCATTTACTTATTTTAAAGAAAATAAATATGAGAATGTGATTTTTTTTTTTCTTTTGCATTTTGCTGTTTGGGAGTACTTTACTTTGTTTAATTTGAAAGTCAAGAGCATTTTTATGAGCCATAATGGTCCAAACTGTAATAGAATAATTCTTCAAAGGTTGCTTTTTCCATAATAGGAGGTGTTCTATCAAGACTTGTAGAAGGGAAAATAAGAACAACAATAAAAAACAGTGTCAAGGTTGGATTTCCTTTAAGTTTTCCCAAAAGCTCTTAAGTTCTAATTGAAATTGTTAGTGGTATTGATTTCAGTGTATGTGCGTGTGTGTGTGTGTGTGTGTGTGTGTGTGTGTGTGTGTGAGATATCCACACAATGTATATATTATATATATAACCATATGACAAAACCATGCCATAACCAATGACAACATTCAACAACTGTAAACATTTTGAATTTTCAACAAATATTTACAGGACAGCCAAAGCTCACTTTTGCTAAATATTTTGTTCCAGGGGTGTAGGGTTGTCCTTTCCTCTGTCTTCTTGAGTACTGCCAGTAATAATTGGTTGAGAGCACTATGAGTTTATAGTGTTTCTTTTAAGAAATAGTTATCTATAAATGGGAATAAAATAATGTTAACAAATTTTTGTATCCCATGTGTAAGAATATCAGTGTAGAACTCAAGATCAAAATTTATATCATACCAAACATAAAGATTCTAAAAGAATTTGTGGAAGTAAAAAAATAATTCTTTTGCAAAAGGATGTCAAAATTTGTTTTAAACAGACAAAAAATTTGTTAAAACTCCATGTACCCAGAAGTTAAACACCGCAAAGAAGCATAAGATTCATTATTTTACCCACTTATGGTAAGAAAAGAAAAAAAATAATAAAAGCTATTAACACTGATATTGGCATTATTATGATTAAAAGTTTTATGGAAAGGAAATTACTTAAGGCAATTATAATTTTATCAAGGAGATCGTTTCATGTGTTCAGGATGATTTCTTGTGATTAGATCTCTATTCTCTTTCCAAATGTTTCATAGTTTAAATGTCACAGATTACAGACGGCTCAAATTAAATAATGGAAATATTTTTGGCTCCGTCAATTCATACTAATTGTAAGAACTCCATATATCAGTTAGAATGTACATTTATTGTTTTGTATGTAACAGCAGTCTTCAAAACCTTTTGATGTTTTCAATTCTATTAGAAATTGCTAAAAGTATATTATGAAAAAAGTTGAAGCATGAGGAATCCAGCAGCATTCACTTTTTAATAAAAGATACTTAAGTGCTAAATATTTTCATGTAATTAAAAAGTCAGAGCATATTCTCAATTTTTTAATACTATAATACGCTTGCTTTCTTTTTACTTTAAGTGTGAAGCTTAAAAGATTTTCATGGTCCGCTCACCAAAAGGATAATGGAAGAACAATGTTATTAGAACTTTTTTAGGTTTATTTCTTTATTTTGAGA
This sequence comes from Puma concolor, assembly GCF_028749965.1. NCBI lineage: Eukaryota > Metazoa > Chordata > Mammalia > Carnivora > Felidae > Puma > Puma concolor. The sequence continues at coordinate 89,910,120 of NC_141674.1, forward strand.
GAGACAGAGACAGTGCGAGTGGGGGAGGGGCAGAGAGAGAAGGAGAGAGAATTCCAAGCAGGCTCTGCACTGTCAACACTGGGCTAGAACTCCCCAACCTTGAGATCATGACCTGAGCTGAAACCAAGAGTTGGACACTTAACCGACTACACCACTCAGGAGCCCCAGAACATTTTTTAATATTAAGATTAAAAAATACTTTTTGTGTTAAATATAACAAAGACCAGAATGTGCTTTGTGTTTAAAGATGGGTAACAGTAAAGAAAGTAAATATTCCTAAATAATAGAGCTGGAAAAGGTATAATGGTGAAGTCATTTAAGTTAAACTGTAAATTGGTTTTAATTTTACCTTAAGAAGACGTAATTGGGAAGTTAAATTTATAGAAAAAATGTATTTCAAAAGCAAAATATTAATTATTTGAGAATTATTTTTGGTTTAAATTATTAAACTTACTGTTTTCTGTGATTAACCTAGGTAATCAAAAATGACAATGATTAGATTTTTAAAAATATATACTCTGCACATATTGGTCTATTATTTTTATTAAATGCAAAAGCTGTCATTAAATCCTATAAGACCAGCAAAGTTAGAATCATTCACAGTGCTAATTGCCTCTGCCAAAATTTTAACTGTTTAATTATTTTCACATTGGAGAATCTTTAATTCTAACAATATTATTCCTTCAAGTAGTTCTAATTATATGGAATTTGAAGTTGATTTTGTACATTGATTAATACCACAGCAATCAAATCCAAATGTTAAAAGAGTTTGAGTCCTAAACCATTAAAATGTATTTTAATACAGACTCATGTAGAAACCAAAGAGATTGAATCATAATGTTTTTGTTTAGAACAACAAATAATGCAAATATTATGATTTCAAATTAATTATTTTAGCTCCTATTTTAAAACATCCTCTCTTGAAACTTAATTTTTCAAATATGAGTTTATCTCACTCAAATTTGAGAATATATATTTATCACTTTCTACATGGTTTTGGAGCTTGAGAAGAGAAGTCCTATCTGCTCCCACTAAATGTGATATATCAGACCTTTGTATCTACCTATGGTTTATTTCCTACTCTCTGGAAGGCATTTGTCTTGCTCAGGCCCCTAGGTGCTAGATATTTAGGTGCTAGATATTTCTTGATTATTCATATTAGTTAATATAATGTAGTGGATCGATGTGATATATTGGGATATCCAAATGGTTGAGATCTCTTCGTACCATTAAATGATGGAGGACAGAAGAGGTGATATAGCTCTGGGGCAAAACTGTACATGTGTATTGTTACCTATTCCACATAAATATGAAAATGTTTCTAATCCTCTGCTCTGTTAACAATAAATAATAAAAAGGAAAGCACTCACCAAATCAACAATGAATTCTTACATCTAAGACCATAATAATCTATTCTCACAAGGACCACATATCTAACACTGCAATTGGGGCTGCCCCTTGTTTGAGTTCGTAATAGATTATAGCCACCCTCTAAGATCCATCTGTTTTCTGCAAAAGCCAGAGTCGTCAATTAATTGGAGATATCATGGGGACCATTGCCTCTGCATCCTTTGATCTTTATTAAATTATACTATGTGGCCTTGGATGACTTACTGTTTTCTATTTACTATCCTGGCAGAATGGTAGTTTCAGTCTTTATTTTGCCTTCTTTGTTATGAGAGATCTTACCCCACACACTAAGTAATTGGTGTGACAGTTATGCCAAATATTTAGTATGCCCATAATAATTTTACATTTAGGTACTGTAAAATGACCGCTAAGAGGATTCATGGGTCCTTATAGATCCACACTAATCTGAACTTTGGGCATAAGTCCATTATACCAAAAGTAAACAGAAAACCAAACAAAATTAGAAGCAAAATAAAACAAATAAGCAATTAGCTCACATAATCAACTGTAGAAAAGGCAGAAGTATAGATTATTTCAGCCAGTACAATTCGAATAGTATTCTTTTTTATTTTTATTTGTTCCTTCCTATTTTGTTTTGTGTTTTGGTTTTATTCTGTTATGCTGACTTTTTCAACTAAACTGGAATCATGAATACCAATGACTTCTAGACTCATGTTTTTACAGCTCCACCACCAGAGAGGATGAGTTCCTTTTCCTTTAGTTTAAACTTGGAAGAATTCTGGCTGGCCTGAGTCAGATCATAGAGCCATTCAAGTGTCCAGAGATGTATATGGTTGCCAATTAATAGCTCCTATCGAAGCACTGTAGTTACAGGTGGAAAAAAATTATCCCCCTAAAAGAAGGTTTGGTGAGGAATTTGGAAGAATTCCAAAAATGATAATAAAATAGGTGTCTACTAAAATGTAGAGTAGGCTCTAGATAGTTTGCCACAATTGTTAAATGATAGGGTTCATCAACAGTATTGGAATTATAACCTTAGAGCAGATTTAAGTAAATGAAAATGAGGTGAAATATGGACAGCACACTTCAAGAAAACATTACAGTCCCCTAATAGAAATGCAAAGAGCTTCTTAATCTCATTCATTTTTTTAAATGTTTTATTTATTTTTGAGAAAGCAAGAGAGAGCGTGAGCAGAGGATGGTCAGAGAGAGAGGGAGACACAAAATCTGAATCAGGCTCTAGGCTCTGAGCTGTCAGCACAGAGCCTGATGTGGGGCTCGAACCCACAAACTGTGAGATTATGACCTGAGCCGAAGTCAGACGCTTAACCAACTGAGCCACCCAGGCACCCCATTCATGTTTAAATGTTGTAGAACAATGTAACCTACTTAGGGAATGATCAAAACTAATGATTTTTTTCAACAAATAAATTATTCCTTAAATGTTCAACTAGTAATAGTAACAGCTTTCTAATTATGCTTTTCACAATTCTTCTTTCATGTAAACCCTACAGGAAATTTAACTTCAGATGACATTACTGCTTTTAGAAAGAAGAGCTGGAATATTTCCTTACCAGTGTCTGTGATAATATTGAAAAATATTGTGTATTTCCCCAAATTGGAATAAACCTATTATATAGGGAGACATTAAGGAATTTTTTTTTGCAGAACTTGATTTCCAACATTTATATTTTATAGAAAACTATTATTGTGAGGATTTAGTATCAAAATCTGAATGATTCAGAGATATATAGTTAAACTGCTTGATCTCTACAGAGACATTAAAATCCTTTTCTCTCTGAGTTACTAACATTTCATCTTACTTAACTCTCAAAACTTTCCTTTTATTTCAAGTGATTCTTTTATTGCCATTACTCTTGCAATAATGATTATTACTTCTAGCTACCAAACTTTCAGCTGAAAAATATGCTTTCTTTCTAAATTTCAAGTAAATAATAAAATGCATTATGAATAATCAGAGTTATATATCTATATCATTAGGTTCCAAAAATATCCTTTTTTTCCTTATTGAGAAGTGATAATTGATATTAAATATTATGTTCTCTTAAAAATGTGTTCATAACTAATGCATTTGCAATGGCATTGCAGTAATATAATTCACATTCTCTAACAGTTTTCTACCTTCTTCATTCTCCATTCATTTTATAAATATTTAGAGAGTGGGAATGGAAAACTGTTCTTTCAAATAGCTTCTAATTTGCTGCATTTTGCAATCTCATGTTAACAGAATATAGTTCTTAGAAATGGGGTATATTATGTTTTTTACTGATTTTCATTTTCTCCCTTAGCTAACTAGACATATGTGCAAGCAACTGAGGTAGTAGACTCAAATACTTTAAGTTCCAGGAGAACAAATGTCCTATCTTCCAATTCTCCTTTCTATAACTAATACCTTGTATAATGGAGGTTCATAATACTGAATTAATGGAATGGAATTTGATAATATTAGCACAAAACATTTACTAGGACAAAGAGGACTGCATGTATTTAATTTAATTCAATTTAATAGGCATTAAATTGAGTAAATTTTAATTAATAAATAATTTTAAAATAAATGTTAATTAATAAAATTAATTACTTTTATCTGTTAATATTTCCCTGAACTGTAACCTGGTTATGAACAAAACACGGAAAGAAAAAGAAAGGAAATAAAGATTAAGAAGACACAGTATAAGCAGTACATGATCATGTTAGTCATAATCATTAGGTATTTAATATACAGTGCTGATATTTATTTATTTATTTATTTATTTATTTATTTATTTCGCCAGATATTTTTTTTAGCCATTGTGGCAGGGAATTTTGAAATAAAGAAGTATATCATGGAAAATATCCATGCAATATAACTTTAAGATACATAACGTCTAACCCAAGTGAACTTTGTGACAAATGCACATAAGAAAAACTTCCTGGAGTCTCCTTTCCCATTTATTAATAAGACCAGTGGAAAAGAGAAAGTTAAATAAATTACAATAAGTCATTTGATTGAATCCTGAAAATCAGAGACTAATATATCAAATTTATTGGAGCTACAATAGCAAAATGCAGTATAATTTTTTTAAAGTCTAAAAACACCAAAATAATCTGAGACAAAACCCTGGTTCAAATGTAGCTTTTGAGGAATTAGTATTCATTGTGATGGGGTGTAGTAATTTGGGGAAAGTGTTAGCCAGGGCTGGTTTCTTATCAGGACACTTATCGGGGGAAGGGTCTTCTACCAAGCTCATTGGAGCTATTGGCAGAATTCATTTCCATCTGACTGTAGGACTCATGGAGACTTGCTTATTCAGAATTTTAAGTAATTCTATCGAAAAGAGTATGTCTTATCTAACATGATTACTTCTCATCTGTGTTACAATATAATGTAATAATATCATGGGGTGTGGGGAATAAGCTTAGAAATTCCCTGAGCTTACACCAATGGATTAACAAGGCATAAAGAATTACAAAGTCATAGGGTGTTCTCACTCAAGCTTGGGTGAACAAGAAAAGACCCCAGAATAAAATATGAAGGGGCAGGGCCCCCATAATAGAGAGGGGAGCAAAGTTCCACGATACAAAGGTATATGAGGCAAGCAAGATTAGGCATTCAGGGCAAAAATACCCTCCAATTTAGTACTATAGAAGAAAGCTGCTTTCACAGGAGGGAAGGGCCAAGTTAGGTGAACAGGTATATAGGGCTATAGACCGCTGCTGTACTGCAGGTGATGCTGCCCAGAGTGGAGCTGGTTAACAAAAGAAAAGGTACCTTGTTAACCCTGAGGTTATTTGCCCTATCTGTCTTATCCCCTAGACTAGCTAAGATAAACAGACACGGTGCCTCCTGTCTGCCATTAACAACCATCTGCCTATCTGCCCAGTGCCAGTATTTGTTTTATATTGACCCAAATGCCAAACACCGTATATCTTCAAAACCCCCTTTCCCTCATGCCCATGAATTAATGTTCACTGATTCATTGTCTCTTTGTGCACGCCCATCACGTTTGTAAGCCTTCTGATCTTAATAAATACGAGGCAAAGACCCTTATTCAGGGTTCTTGTCTTTTCCCGGACATTAGCCATCTCTCACTTTTAATCCTGAGTCTGCTCTCTTGCTGGCCAAGAGAGAACTTTAGACGTAGAGTCTACAACACATGGGAGTGTTATCTGATCACCTTTGCCATATATTTGTTAGAATAAAGTCACAAGTGTCATCCATTCTCATATGGGTGAGTTTGTATAAGAGAATGAATACCAAGTTGTGTGGATCATGGAGAGACCTTCAAGTCAGCCCAAAACACACCTCTGCAAGTAAAAGACACCAAAACAATGATATAAAAAATATAAAAGCAACAATTCAAAACTGTTACTGAAATATAGAAAGAAGGTGAAATCTGGGTACCCCATGGTACCCAGGCAAGTTTTATACATAAAATTGATCATTACAAGTTCACTCCTTGCCATCTTGGTATCCATACACATCTCCTTAAACCATATTTAATTTTCAAATAAGAACCATGACAGGGTCAAAATTCCACCTACTATGATACAACTATCCTACATACAACTGAAAATGTATTTATACCTTTTCAAGGAAAAAAGGTAAAGACCTTGAGTGATGTTTTCTCTTCTCACTGATATCCCACAACTTAAATAGTATGATATAAAATTAACAATATTTAAGTACTTTGATATCTACTGCATACATCTCATGTTACATAATAAGGGAATAAGAGACGAATGAAAACAGGGGCACCTGGGTGGCTCAGTCGGTTGGGCGTCCGACTTCAGCTCAGGTCATTATCTCGCTGTCTGTGAGTTCGGGCCCCACGTCAGGCTCTGTGCTGACAGCTCAGAGCCTGCAGCCTATTTCAGATTCTGTGTCTCCCTCTCTCTCTGCCCCTCCCCCGCTCACACTCTGTCTCTCAGTCTCTGAAAAATGAATAAACCTAAAATTTTTTTTAAAACAGAGGAAAGAAGAAAATATATACACATATAGATACACATATACACCTTATCATATGTCATAGATATCAAAGATGTGTATATACATACATACATACATTTATTACAAAATAAAGGAGGAAATACTCATGACAATTTCAGTCCTCTTTTCTGTCACATGATTGTAGCTGATATTTATGACTACTTTCTTCTACTGCTCATTCTGTATTCTCTATTCCTTCAGGAAGCATTTCAGCTCATCATGGTTCTTTACCTTTGGGATGATCCAAACCTTCTTTCCTAGAGTCTGGCCCATTGGGTTGTTGTGGCTTTCAATTGACATTAATCAAAGGGTATGGTAATACTAAAAGATGCCCTAAGAGATCTCCTGTATTCCAGACATATTCTTCCTAATCTGCTGTAGAGTAGCTGTCCAATTTTTCCTTGGCAGTCGGATTCAATTACGAAAGCCAGAACCTTAATACCTTTCTTTGCCTGTTGATTTAGAGGTAGGAGGACCCCAAAGTAGCTGGGTTGCAGCCTTAACTTTCTGTTTAATGGATTCATTTTGAGTTACCTGCTAGAAAATTAATTCCTCTGGAACTAAGACCTGCAGGCCAGTAAAGCATAAATTCTCAGAAACAGTAAGCAAAAATTTTGCTGGTGAGTCACTAGGAGTAATAGTGAGGAGTGCCACTCCCATTTCCACACCTTGAATCCTGGATCTGTGAATTTTGCCTATGAGAAAAACAATAGCATATATTGGACACTAATTCAGAGCATACACAGTCTTCTGGAAAACCTTGCCCCAGCCCTATGAGGTATTGTCACCTAGGTTGGTACTGTAACTGAGTTTTCATCACATCATTTTGTCAAGAAAGATGCTTCAAGATGATGAAGAACATGGAAAGACCATTAAATTCCTTGAGCATGGGCCCAGTGCCACAGTTTTGCTGGGAGGTGAGTTCCTTGATTGGAAGCATGCTCTGTGGAAAACTGGCTATGGATAAGCCATTTTGTAAGTCCATGGATGGTAGTTTTTGCATAAGGATTATCCTTAGGGAAGGCAAATTATCTCAAGTAAATTTCTATTCCAGTAAGAACAAAATGCTGCACCTTCCATGATGGAAGGATCGAATATAATCAACTGGCCATCAGGTTGCAGGCTGAAATCCCTGAGGAATAGTGCTAATAGGGATCTTAGTGTTGGTCTATGCTGCTGGTAGTCTGGGCATTCAATGGGTGGCTATAGCCAAGTCAGCCTTGTGAATGGAAATCTGTGTGGCTGGTTCCGTGCATAACTTCCGCCACTGACAACATTGCCACTTTGTTCACGAGCACATTGGGTGAGAACAAGGGTGGTTGGAGAAACAGGTTGACTGATATCCACTATCTGGCGTATCCTATTCACTTGATTATTAAAATCTTCCTCTGCAATGTTTCTCTTTGGTAAGTAAGCATTCACAAGGAACACATGGCCATTCAGAAAGATCTGTCCACATACCACTTCCACGTATTTCCTTGTTACCAATTTTCCAGTTATGTTCCTTCCAAGTCCCCAAGCAGCCAGTCAAATCATTGACCACAGCTCATGAATCACTGTATAATTGTACATCTAGCCATTTCTTTCTCCAAGCAAAATGAAGATCCAGGTGTACTGCTCAGAGTTCTGCACATCAGAAGAATTTCCCTTCACTGCTGTACTTTAGGGATGTCTCAGAGAGAGATGTAGTGCTATAGCTGTCTACTCTTGGGTGGTGCATACATACATACCATACAGAACCATGAGTAAACATGGCTTGACTTTTCCTTTGTCAACTGAATATAGGGAACTCCCCATGAGGCCACTGGTTCAGGCTAGGAGAGAGAGACCATATATCAGGAGTGGAAACCAGATATTTAGACCACTTCACATAACTTATTTGTGCTCAGGCCAGGTCACATATCAGTGATGGAGTGTTTCTGCACACACACTCTTGGTGTATCAGATAACATCCTGTTCATGATGAACAGCTCAGGTTGCATGTGCTGGCCATGGTTAAGCATTCAGTCTCTGATCAGGCCAGTATCAAGCCAAGTGCTGTTTCTCAAAAGGAGCATATTTATCTGCAGAGGATGGCAGGAGTTTGCCTTGCAGTCTTACAGTCTCCACCGAGATTCATGTATAGGAACCTGCCAAAAGCTCTGAACAGCATCCCTCTCTGCCACTGGCACTTTAAGCACCGTTGGATTTGCTGAATCATATGGCCCAAGTGGCAAAGCAGAACAGCTTGATGGCAGCCTGGACCTATAACAGAGCCTTTCTTGTTCTGAGCCTCACATAAGGCAAGCAGCTTTTTAGGTCACTCAAAATTAGGCTAGAGTAGTGCATTCAAATGAGGAATATCTTGCATTCATAATCCAAAGACTGAATAAAAATTTATTTATTTATTTATTTATTTATTTATTTATTTATTTATTTATTTATTTTTGCTGTAAATGATACCATTAAGTAAGTGAAAAGACATCCTATAGACTAGGAGAAATATTTGCAAATTATATATCTAATTAGGGACTGATGTCCATTATACAGAGAGAACTCTACAACTGAATAACAAACAGAAATAGATAATAACTGAATAATAAAAAGTCAAATAATGCAATTGAAAAATGGGCAAAGAGTTTGAATAGTCATATCTGCAAAGAATATTACAAATAGCTGATGGGGACATGCACATAAAAGATACTCAAAATCATTAGTCACTAGGGAAATGCAAATCAAAATTATGATGTGTTACCATTTTATACCCAATAGGATAACTGTAATACCAAAACAGGAGATAGATAATCAATGAGAATGTGGAGAATTTGGAACCTCATAGTCTTCTGGTAAGATTGTAAAATGATGTGGCTACTTTGGAAAACAGTGTGGACTTCCTCAAAATGCTAAATAATAGAATTACTATATAACTCAGCAATTCCACTCCTAGGTATACACTCAAGTTAAATAAAAACAGAATCAAACAAAACCTTTTGCCATATTTAATCAAGTTCAAATAAAAATATATGCACATATACATAAAAATGTTTTATTAACTAAGACAATATTTTTATTTAAATGCCAGTGTTTTAGTGTATTCTCTGTTTTAATAAAGTATTTATTCTACATTTGGGTAGAATTCTTAACTTATTAATTTGTTGTAAAGTGATACCATTCTTTTTTTATATGTTAACTAAGTAAATTAAAAGCCACTTATGTAACTTGTTTGACTCTAACTACAATCTATGATACTTTAAAAATGTAACAAGAATTAATACCCATGGACAGTTTTTGCTAGTACTCAGGTACACTTTTAGTCTCTGGAAGAAAAAAGTTGCTTCCACTGTAAAATAGTCAGGGTTGTAAATATGTTTTTTTACTGAGTTCTAATCCTCAGTACCAATTAGCATATTTTATGACTTTATTTGGATGATCTCCAAGTACATCTGTGCCACTACACTTCATAATTGCTTTATTTAAAGAGGTTGCATCAGACCCTTGTCCCTTAGAGGTGGTCTGCTATCAACTTCTGGAATTACTACATATATTAAGCCAATGTCAACACTACAGATTTTTAATTAGTTGCAAAGGATTTGTATCATTTCCTCATATCTCCAAGTACCATAGTCATTCATTACCAGACCTCCATGTCACCATTCAAATCAGACAGAAAACATATTACAGAAAGTGGCAGCCAAGGCCAAACATGTTATTACCACCCTCTCTTAGAGCAGTAACTTGGCAATAAACACAAAAGAAAGAGAGAAACAGAGGATCTGTAAAGTTATGCATTGTTATTTCATTCCCAATGAAGACAATATCAACTGTACTACAATTCTCAAAAAATGTATCTCATTTCACACTCAACTACCCCAGTGGAGAAAATCTTGCTAAATGTTAATGTGTGAGTAGCTGAGGGGGTATAAGTAACATTGTGCATCATGAAATAGCACAGAAAACTGCCAGAAAAACTGAGACAGATATTTAGGATCTATATGAAAGAATTTACAAGAAGAATTTAAGATGTTTGTCATATTTGAGACCCAAGAATCTCAATTACAAAAAATCCAGATAAAACCACTTTGTATAATGATGAAGAAAGGAGGTTTTGCAGTAACACAAGCTTGGCTTGCACCCCTGTTCTGTCCCTTGGTAGGTGTGGGACCATGGAGAAGTTATTTAACACTGCTAGGTCTCATTCATACATTCATGCATTTGAAAAATGGTAGTGAACATATACTGGATCAACACAATGCTATCTCATGGGAATAAAATCTTGTAAAAGTCAAACAAAATTTTTCCTTATTGGAGCACCCATTCTTTTGGGAAAGGTATATCACATCGAATTAAAAATCAACTAATGAGGGGCACCTGGGTGGCTCAGTCAGTTGAGCCTCTGACTTCAGCTCAGGTCATGATCTCACAGTCTGTGAGTTTGAGCCTCGCATTGGGCTCTGTGCTGACAGCTCAGAGCCTGGAGTCTGCTTCAGATTCTGTGTCTCCCTCTCTCTCTGCCCCTCCCCACTCATGCTCTCTCTCTCTCTCTCTCTCTCTCTCTCTCTCTCTCTGTCTCTCTCTGTCAAAAATAGATAAACTGTAATAGGTCAACTTATAATATATTAGAAAGCTTATTGTATATAAGTTTGGCTTAAACTCACCTTTCATGAATAATTGAGATAAAAACTTATGTAGTTCCCTATTAGGGTTATCGGAAATTACTAACTGCCTTATCTCACTTCTGTAACTTCATCTGCTTGCTAAATAGATAACTTCGGTTGCAAAACGCTCCCCCACCCCTTCTACCAAGATCTGGCCTAGGCAAGACCAACACTAAAAAGTCAAGAACTCACTGCCCCATGGTATCTTAGGTGTCTAACTATGATTGGTCATTTTAAACCCTCTTAGGACAAAGAACTTTAAATTGATAGGTTCCCGCCAAAACTAACATCTGTGTGTCACAATATAATTGGCTACCATGAAATGCTGTAAATTGTAATTGGTTAACTAAATAATGACATATTCTGATTTGCTAAAATCCATACAAGCTCACTGCTACCTTTGTTCGGGGCGTTCTCTGCACTTTTCTCCCTAAGATCAGATCAGGTTTGGCCTGGCCGTGAATAAAATCTTGCCTCGCTTCTATTCGACGTCTGGTGGTTTTTTTCGACAGCACCCTGTTTCATAAACAGTAAATTTTTTTTTTAATCAATTAATGAATTCATGATAGACTTTGGTAAGAGCTTGCAAAGAGAAGATAGAGTACCAACATAAAGAACAATGTCATGAACTATATAGAAAAGGATGTTCAGGCAAAGCCTCTTTGGGGAGTTGGAAATTTGGGTCAGACCTGAAGAGTAGAAACTACAATGTCTCTAGAATAGAGAATTTGTTGTGCATAATGATTGAAAAACAATTTATAAAGATTTTTAGCATAGTTTCTGGAACAGCATAAAGACTCAACATTGGGGTATGGTAATACTATATTTGCCATTGCTATTATTATCACATTATGTCAAAACTCCTTAGGGCTTGGAGTTTTAACTGACTGTTGTAAATCTAACGGAAAACCTGAAAATTTATGGAGAAACTTGAGGAATTGAATACATTCCAGGAATCAAGTAAACTCCTTAAATTGTAAATAAATCCATTTTAAAAAGAGGTCTAATGAGGTACTAAGGGGTTGGTGGGTTTACTGGTGTGTGTGTGTGTATATATATATATATATATATATATATATATATATATATGCAACATTTGTAAAGATTATTAAAAGTCTTCTTCAATGCCTGGCACTCAAGAAATGCAATCCAATTCTTTAAATTATTTACCCTCTTTATTCATTAATTATAAACATTTACATTGTTTTATAAATTTTCATGTTTATCAATTTTTATTCCAAATGGACACATGACATGTTCTGCACCAGAGAAAAGAGTTCTTATTAAATTCTCACAGTAAATATTGACTACCTCCATTCCTTTTTGCTCTAGTCCTTATCACTACGGTCCTGTGGTGAAAGATAGGTCAATTAACTAAGTCTAGTTCCAGACACTCCACAGTGAGAGAAGGAGAAACAATTTTTCTCTGCTTATAAAAATGGATAGGTGGGGGGCAACTGTCCCCCTCCTCCCCTGAAAGGATTTCTTCCTTATTCCAGTCCTTTTGTATATAAATAAAATCTCTCCAGGAGCCTGATAGCCCCAGGGGTTTTGGCTTTTACAATACAGAGAAGTCTGGGTCAAATGTAAATAGCTAGGAAAATAATACTCCAGTCTCCAGGTACCTTCTGAGCTAACCTAAGTGTCCCTCCCACACTGTAACTGTTGGACTATTAGAGGGATGAAAAAAGTCTTAAACACAGGACAACCCATTGAACCTTACAGTGTGTGAAAACAGTTCTAGGAAGAGTGAAAGTAAACATTCTCTAATTTTATAGTGTGTTTCTTTATCTTAGGAGGCTAGGCCTCTATAAAAGAACACAGAAACCCATGGAAGCTTTATTTCTCCAGGATTTGTAGACAAGAAACCAATAACGTATATAGAAAACATTCCTACTCCTCTCACCGATTTGCTAAAAGGAAAACAAACCAGCATTATCACATCAAAATGCAGTAAAATGTGTTCTTACTTCTTGATGTTTTATAGTGTACTCTATATTTATATTTAAAACTCAATTGTCTTACCAATTCTATGAAATTTTACTGTTAAATAGGAGTCCCCTTGATCTCCTAAAAAAATTAAGTTTCTAAGCCTTGTTTTGCAATGATAGAATTTAAAATGCAAATTTATTAAGAAACTTTTGTTCAAGTGAAAATTTAACCTCTACTATTTTTTTTTTCAACGTTTATTTATTTTTTGGGACAGAGAGAGACAGAGCATGAACGGGGGAGGGGCAGTGAGAGAGGGAGACACAGAACTGGAAACAGGCTCCAGGCTCTGAGCCATCAACCCAGAGCCTGACGCGGGGCTCGAACTCACGGACCGCGAGATCGTGACCTGGCTGAAGTCAGACGCTTAACCGACTGCGCCACCCAGGCGCCCCTAACCTCTACTATTTTTATGTCATTGGCTCTGGAATTGCCTTTATAAAAGTAATGATTGCTTTTATGATACCAATGGTAGGCAGTATTGTACCATATTTAGTTTTAGTTCAAATTTGTGTTTACTCTCGCTGAAGTCAGGTTTTCAAATTAGTAAATGTCTCCAAATGTGTAAGAACAGTGAAACCTGCTCCCAAAGGGGCATCTGGCTCCTAGACTTCCCCTTACCCTTCACCCACACCCAAGTGTGCATCAATATGAGGAGAGATACAGTTTCATTTTTGACCCTTCGTGATTCAGTATAATCCATAGAGTTAAGCACTAAAGATAAAAGACAAGAGGTGCTGAAAATGTATATCGATAAAAGCAATTTTCAATAATAGTCAAAATGTAGAGTATTAAAAATACACACACACACACACGTGTGTGTGTGTGTGTGTGTGTGTGTTTTAAATGCAGGTTTCTAATTTTGAAACATTGTTTGATATATAGTGAACCTTATTGTTTTTCAATTGACAGTGTCTTACATTAAAAAAAAATCACCTTCTTATGAATTTTAAATTATGTCCACCCTTGAAGCAGCAAAAAATTCCAAGGGAGGAATGGCAGAGCATGATTCCAATGGCAGAAAGAGAATATTTATAGAACTCTAGAGGCCTGAGTATTTGAATTTCTGCCACTCGCCGGATCAACTAGATTTGTGGAAGAATCTTACCTTAAAAAAGAATAATAAAGTGGTGTCATAATTTAGATTAAGACCATATATCTAGTATAATATGAAACATATATCACATAATGTGTAAATGACTCATTGCACTATGAGAAAAGTTGACTAGAAGTCCTAATTCAGAAAACAAAACCAAAAGTTAACCAGATATCAGACCAATAAGAGAAAAAGAGAACTACTGACCAGATTAGAAACTAGTCATGAGATTTCTGGTCATCCTTGCTGTGAGACCACAGACATATCCATGACTGCCATCACACTTGAGGGTTGACAAGGTGAAGATGTCTTGTTTCTAACCCTTAAAGCTATTTTTAATTTTACCAAAGCAGTATATGCAACTGTTTAAAATAGGCAGAGTCTATTCCTGGGTGTCACGATGAAAAAGAATTTAACAAGTGAATCTTAAAGATACAGTAAGTAGGAATGAATGTAATTAAGGATATGAAAAATTTCATTGATAATGATGAAGTTTTGGGCTGTTGGGGAGTTCATGGGGTCTGGAGCTGATGGCCAAGAAAGAATTCTTGAAGACGTTTTTGGTGCAAAAAGGTGATTTTATTAAAGCATGGACACAGGACCCATGGGCAGTAAGAGCTGCACTGGGGTCATGACAGGTAACTCATTATATATACTGTCAGGTTGGAAGGGGGTCAGGGATAGAGTAAGTCTCTAAAGTATTTTGGAAGCAAGGTTTCCAGGACCTTGAAGGGCTAGCTGTTGCTAGGGAAATGCCAGTTATTACCATTTAATAAAACCATAGTCATGAGACCCTTCAGATATATATCAGGGGGGCATAAGCTTGGAGTATGATTGCCAGCATATATCTTGGGGCAGTTGAGATAAAGGAAGTATCTAAAAACCATTCTCACATGGTTTTTAGATACAGTACATCAATTTCCACCAAAAATGAGATTTTTAAATTGGCTTTACTTTGAATTTAAATATTGTTTTGGGGAAAACCAAAAATTTTTTATAGGATATGCAAGGTTGGGATAATGTTAAGGTGAGATTCACTTTTGCCCCTAGCACAGTGTCATCATCAAGGCAGCTGGGCTTCTAGAGAGAGGTCACTCTGCCGGATTCAAGGACTTGTCAGTGGGCTGTAGACAGTAAGGGAATTTAATTTTTCAATCGCCTTAGTCTCCAACATCACCATGGAAAGCACTTAATCCCCTTTCCTTTGTTCTTGGGTAGCCAGGAGTGTCCGAGGAATATCACACATATTCCACCTGGGGGAGGGGATGCTACCCTGTTTTTTGTCCTCATCCTGCCCCACATTCCCTCATAAGATAATATGACAAAACCTTATGGAAAGAGATTAAAGACATCTTTAAGACATGATAGTCTATGGTCATGCCATAGAGATAAAATACTCTAAAAATTTTTGGTTTTCCCCCAAATAATATGTAAATTCAAGGTAATGTCAATTTAAGGATATCATTTTTGGTGGAAATTGATGTGCTATAGCAAAAAAACATGTGGGAACACACACACACACACACACACACACACACACACACGATTTTAAAAATTAAAAAAAAAAAATGTGAGAGGGAACCCTGCATGGCTCAGTGGGTTAAACATCCAACTCTTGATTTGAGCTCAGGTCATGATCTCGCGGTTCAGTTCATGGAATTGAACCCTGCTTCGGGCTCTGGGCTGACAGTGCAGAACCTGCTTGGGATGCTCTCTCCTTCTCCCTCTGTCCCTCCCCTGCTCACAAATGCCTCTCTCATTCTCTTTCTCTCTCAAAAAAAAAATAAAATAAAAAGTAAAAACCAGGGGCACCTGGGTGGCTCAATCAGTTAAGCATCCAACTTCAGCTCAGGTCATGATCTTGCAGTCCATGAGTTTGAGCCCTGCATCAGGCTCTTTGCTGACAGTTCAGCATAAATAAACAAGTAAGTAAGTAAGTAAATAAATAAATAAATAAATAAATAAATAAATAAATAAATATAAAAACCATGTGAGAACACAAAGGGTTAAGGATAATCCACTGATATTGAAGTAGAATAGAAATTTGGAAATAATTGTCACTAAGATTCTAATTAATATTTTAAAATTATAATTCCATAAAAGGTAGTGATATTTGCTGAGATAGAACAAAATAATAGATTAAAGAGAAGAGCAACTGAAAGGATATATTTGCCATGCAGAAACGTTAAAGGGCTATTATATTGATACATATATTGAAAAACAAATCAATGTGATAGTGAAAAGTGAAATATTTTAACAGATAATTCTGAGAAAAGGAAATATCACCAGTATCAAGGTGGCAAGACCAGGAAAATGTTGAAACAAGCATTACGTGTTAAACAAGCATTATCTTTTCCAAGTTTCCCATCACACTGATTGATATTCAAGTGACTTCTCACATTAATGGTTTCAAAGTATTAACATAGTTATGCCTCTTATTGCTGTCTTCATAACTACCCAATTCTCCAATCACTGTTACATTACAGGCTGAGTTTGCCTCTAGATAAAGCCAACCCTACCTGGCTTAACTTGTGTGGACAATTTGCTTTTTCCTTTCAGTTGGCTTCATGAAAGTCAGCCTGTTGATGTGTAAAATTGAAGTGGAACAATAAAAAGAACCCCCACCCCAACACACACACACACACACACACACACACACACACACACATACACACACACACACACACACAATTGGGTAGGAAGATTGGACAAACTCAACGTTATACCTTGAGTTAGTAAAATGGTGAAAAACACTTCCTTACATTAGGATGCACAATGTGTCAAGTTAGGACTGTGCTTTTTTTTTTCTTCATTTCTAATTGACTAATTTTGTCTTCTATAAAGAAAACTGAATTACATATAACTCTTCTGATACCAAGGTAACATACTAAGAGAAGGATCAATTTCAAACTATTCCAAAAGCCAAGTCTGCCTAGTGAAATGGCTCACCCCATAAAAGTCTCAGTTGACAGATTAAATTGATTGTGGATGTAATCTGATGTCTACTTCCAGTCTATGTTAGTTTCCCTTATTCTTTGTTCCCAACACAACTGATTACATCTCTCTCACAGAACTTGTGGGCTTGAGTCTCACCACCCCATGGTCTGCGGCTTAGGGGAGTATATCTCTTATTTCAATCAAATAAGAAGAAATTCAGTAGAATCTCTTGGGAAATTTGAGATCTGTTACTTAAAAATTAAAGAATGCAATACATGGTGCATGACTCAAGTAATTGTTGTGGAGGAAAGGGAAGTTGTTCAGTGTGATAGTCTGTACTTCCAGTGTTTCAGGGGAAAGGATGTCTATCTCTGGCTGGGGTTTAAATCCTGTCCAACAGAGTTACTTAGAGAAGCGAACTGACACTAGCCTTGAACAGCTGGTGATATAGCACTTGATACATAGGTTGCTCACAAAGCTACCGACTAGATGAAATTCATTTGCCAACA
Organism: Puma concolor; assembly: GCF_028749965.1. Classification (NCBI taxonomy): domain Eukaryota; kingdom Metazoa; phylum Chordata; class Mammalia; order Carnivora; family Felidae; genus Puma; species Puma concolor. The sequence continues at coordinate 89,927,643 of NC_141674.1, forward strand.
TTAAACAAACACCCTGAAAGTGAGAGGTACCTAAATATGAAGGTTTTCCAAAGAACCCATGAGAGAAGGTGTCCCATGAGAGAAAGAATCAGCTTTAAACATCTGCCAGTTCTTTAAAACAATATATCAGCTCATGGAAATAGAAAACAGGCAATATATTTTCATCCCTTTATTTGTCCTCCCAGCTCCAAATTCAATCCTACACAAACCAGGTGCAGCTTGCTAGGGAAATAGGACAGGCAGCAGAAGATCAGGACTAGAAATCTGACGCTGTGCCACCCTTTTCCAGCCTGAAGTTAGGAGCAAAAAGATTTTTTTTTAAATTGAAATATAACATAAACATAAAGAAAGACACTAAAATCATAACTATATAGCTCAAATATTCTTTTATGCAGTGATTATACTCTGTAACCACTATACAGTAAAAAAAAATATGAACAATGCACCTGACATGCCTTTCTCACAATCCCTTCCAATGATTACGTTTCATCCTTCCTTAATTTAACAAAATTTAACCACTTCCTTGATGTCTACATCTGTATTTCAGTTTTGATTGGTTTTGAGATTTAAATGAATCAAATCATTAAGTATGCAGTTTTTGACTTTTTATTCTATCCCTCAGCAATGTATGTGTAATATGAGTCTGTGTAGTTGTGAGTCAAACTGCAGTTTTAAATTTTCATTCCTATATAGTATTTCATTGTTTAAATATGCAAAAAATGTATTTATCAGCTCTTCTTTGATGGACATCTTGGGTTCTTATAAGCATGAGCTATTATAAATAATGCTGCTATAGACTGTTTTGTGCCTTTTTTTGGTGTTTATATGCATGCATTTCTATTGATTATATTCCAATAGATAAAATTCCAGAGTTAAATTTGTTACAAAATGCCTGGGAGATTCTGAAAGTATTTGTAGGAATGAAATTCCCACCATCTCTATATGAGAGTAACAGACGTCCTATATTCTTGACTATTGTTCATATTTTACTCATTTTTAACTTTTAATCAACCTATTTATATACACTGATACATCATTTATTTGAAATTTCCATTTCATTTGGTTAAACACATTCTTAACTATTTACTAGACTTTGGATATCATCTTTTGTGGAGTACCTATTCAAGTTTCTACATAGTTTTCCACTGAGGTGTCTGAATTTTTATTACTTATATTTAGGAATTTAAATTATATTATGGATATAATTTATAACTCTTTGATTATACAGATTGCAAATAAATTTTCCTACTTTACAGCTGCTATTTTCCTTCTCATATTAGTGTTTTAGTGAGGAAAAGATCTTAAGGTAAATCTGGTAAAAAAATTATCAGTCTTTTCTTTTATTGAACGTGCATATTTGTCATGTATAAGAAATCATTCCCTACTCCATAGTTAAAATATAATCTCTTCACAGTACTACTTGATGAATTACCAGAAGGTAAGCATACTCATATACTCTCCACAAATAATCAGATTTATAAAATTTTTATTCCTACTTTTGTGCTTTTCCAATCATTACCTCCCTCCTCCTCTCTAAAGGGAACTCCTATCCTTATTTTTTTAAGTTTTTATTTATTTATTTTTGAGAGAGAAAGAGAGAGAGAGAGAGAGAGCGGGGAAGGGACAGAGAGAGAGGGAGAGAGAGAATTCAAAGCAGCTCTGTCCTGTCAGTGCAGAGCCCAACGTGGGGCTCTATCTCACAAGCCATGAGATCATGACCTGAACCGAAATCAATGTCGGCTGCTCAACTGACTGAGCCACCCAGGTGCCCCTATCCTTATTTCTAGTATTTTTTAATTTTGCCTGTTTTCCCTTTAAACTCTATAGAGTATTTCTTTTCTTTTTTTGCTTAGAATTTTGTTTATAAGAATCTTTCTTGGTGTTACTGGAAGTAGTACTTTGTTCCTTCCATCACTGGATAATTCTCTCTTTACCTGAATATAGCATACTTTAAGTATCTGTTCTCATGGTTATGGATATGTGGATTGTGTCCAGATTTGGGATATTTTGAGTAATGCTGCCAAATGTAAAGGTATTTGGTGTACTTATGTATACTTCTCCCTTAGGTATATTCCTGGGACTGGAAATGCTATGTCATAAAGTATGCTGATGTTCAACTTGAATACATACTGCCATAGAATTTCAAAGCATTTATGTCAATGTATGCTTCCATCTGCAGTGTATAAAAGTGTTAGTTACTGTATACTCTTGGCAACATTCAGTATTGGTTTTTATCATAAACTTTATTTTATCATAAAGCTATTTTAGAAGGTAGGTCATCTTATATTATCATATTAATGTAGTATATATTGACCTAATTTTAAACTTCTAAGCATAGTTTTTTATTATCTTTTCTTAGGATTGTTTGGTCACTTGAATATCTTTTATATGAAGTACCTTTAAGAATTTTCCTCATTTAGAACCCTCTTGCACTGTTGGTGGGAATGCAAACTGGTGCAGCCACTCTGGAAAACAGTGTGGAGGTTCCTCAGAAAATTAAAAATAGACCTACCCTATGACCCAGCAGTAGCACTAGGAATTTACCCAAGGGATACAGGAGTACTGATGCATAGGGGCACTTGTACCCCAATGTTTATAGCAGCACTTTCGACAATAGCCAAATTATGGAAAGAGCCTAAATGTCCATCAACTGACAAATGGATAAAGAAATTGTGGTTTATATACACAATGGAATACTACTTGGCAATGAGAAAGAATGACATATGGCCTTTTGTAGCAGTGTGGATGGAACTGGAGACTGTTATGCTGAGTGAAATAAGTCATACAAAGAAAGATACCATATGTTTTCACTCTTATGTGGATCCTGAGAAGCTTAACAGAAGACCATGGGGGAGGGGAAGGAAAAAAAAAAAAAGAGGTTAGAGAGTGAGGGAGCCAAAGCATAAGAGACTCTTAAAAACTGAGAACAAACTGAGGGTTGATAGGGGGTGGGTGATGGGTATTGAGGAGGGCACCTTTTGGGATGAGCACTGGGTGTTGTATGGAAACCAATTTGACAATAAATTTCATATATATATAAAAGAATTTTCCTAATTTAATTTTTCCCATCTTTTTCACACAGCTTTGTATTGGTCTGTGTACATTATAAATATACATCCTTTGATTATGTATTGATAATATATTTTGACACTGTCTTTTATCAATCTCTTAATGGGATATTTTAATTTTTATTTATTTTATTTTATTTTATTTTATTTTATTTTATTTTATTTTATTTTATTTATTTTGAGAGAGACAGAGACAATGCAAGTGGGGGAGGGCAGAGAAAGAGGGAGAGAGAGAACCCCAAGCAGGCTCCACGTTGTCAGCACGGAGCCTGACATGGGGCTGGAACTCACAAAACAGTGAGATCATGACTTTAGCCAGAACCAAGAGTCAGATGCTTAACCAACTGACCCACGCAGTCACCCCTTGATGGGATATTTTAATCTCTAGAAGTTTTTAACTTTGATGTAGCTTAAATTGTCAATATTGTCTTCATGGTAGTGCTTTTCGTGTTCTATTTAAGAAATCTTTGTCTACAAAAAGGGCATTGTCTATTCTCCTACTTGTTTTTTTGAAGCCATGTTGTGCTTTTTTTTCATATTGGAAACAAATGTTTAACTGACAGGCCATATTTTCCCCAGCCACAGAGTTGCCTGAGGATCTGACTCTTGTTTGAACTATTTTCTGTTTCTATTTCAACTAAGGAAAATGATGGTCTTACTGAGTTAAACATATAGAATTCATTTACAACAATGACTATATGGATGTATAGTGATTGTTGGAAGTTTATGTCATAGGTAAGAACACTATATCTTTTGTATTTTATCAACATTGTCTAGTATATTTATTTGTAATTGATGAGGAGTAGCTGAACCAAAGAGTGCAAGCTTGTCATGTAACTCCAGGGGGGCTCTGTGACTAGTAAGACAGCAAAGTTGGAGAGACCCAGAACTCAGTTACCCTGTGCCAAGATGGTCTGCACCCATTTAGCCTTGTCTCTAATGGTTCTCTGGTGTGTATTTGTGTGTGCATGGATGTGCAAATGTGTGTGTCTGTCTGAAAGTTTTAGAAGTTATGCCTGGGAATTGGGAGAACTCTGATGTGATGTTGGCCTGTACCCTTTCTTAAGTTTCAGTAAACTTGGTACCAAACCAAGCCTACAATGTCTTATGAGTTTGACTGTCATTCCAAATTTATACCCCTCCCTTTTTAGTGGACATACGTATATTTAGGTCTATAATCCACTAGAAATCAATTTACATGTATATTGGATAATGATAAAAATTCAATTGTATTTATTATTTTCTTTTACGTTTACTTATTTATTTTGAAAGAGAGAGAAAGCAAGCGAGAAAGGGGCAGAAAGAGACAGAGAGAGAATCTCAAGCAGGGTTTGCACTGCCAGTGCAGAGCCCAATGCAGGGCTTGAACTCACAAACTGTGAGATCATGACCTGAGCCAAAATCAAAAGTCAGAGGCTTAACTGGCTGAGCCACCAAAGCGACCCTTAATTTATTAATATAGATAACCAAAGACCATATAGTATTCACTAAAAAGATTATTTTCCAACTCCGGCTCTGCAATTCTTACCTTTCATAAATAAATGGCAATACTCTCTTTATCATAATAAATGGTCCATATATATATATATATATATATATATATATATATATATATTTATGTCTGTTTATATACATACATATATATATGTCATATATATGTCTGTTTATATACATACATATATATATATATATGTCTGTTTCAGGATTCTTTGTTATTCCATTGCTTTGCTTTCATTCTTTCACCAATAATATGTTTTCCTAACAGTGCAGTTTTGTACTAGATCTTTACTTGTAGTTGTATCATCTTCAGCTTTTATCTTTATTCTCCAAAATTTTCTTGGCTAACCATAGCCTTTCTAATTTCCTTGAAAAGTCAAATGCCATTAGAAATATAGTACATCAGAGGCTCCTGGGTGGTTCAGTCAGTTAAGCGTTCAACTTTGGCTTAGGTCATGATCCCATAGTTCATGAGTTCAAGTCCTGCGTTGGGCTCTGTGCTGATAGCTCAGAGCCTGGAGCCAGCTTCAGATTTTGTGTCTCCCTCTCTCTCTGCCCCTCCCCACTCACAATCTTTCTCTGTGTTTTCTAAAAATAAATAAACACTAAAAAAATAATTTTAAAAGAAAGAAAGTACATCAAAGATTGCATTAAACCTGTAGGTTAATTTTGGGAAAATTTATCTCTTGGCAATATTTAAATTTACAGTACATTAACGTGTTATCGTCTTCCAATCTAAGTTAGATATAATTGCTAACTGAACAAATAAGGAAATATGTTTTAAGTGTTCTATTATATTCAAAGTCCTATATGCTATGCTCTTTTACAATCATTATTTTAACATAATCCCATGACAGTAATTTTATTATCTTCACTTTATAGCCAAGGATGTTGGTAATTTCTGGAGTTGAATTAGTTCTTTCCTTTTCTTTCCAATATAGCACTAGAGCTGCTTTCAGAAAAGTTTTAGTTACTTTTAGTGATTTAGTTATTGAGTTTTACGTTCTCCAATAATTTTTCCCATTAAAATATCTGTTTGTTTCCTGTTTCATTTCACTATTTTTCTGTTTTAATTATGTATAATAAAAACCTATTCTTATCACTATTATTTGTATAGTTTTTATTTTATTATCCTCTCTATTTCACAGTTGCAATGATTTCACAGGATTATACAGTTGAAAGGACTCACAAGGTTGCGTAGACCATACTTAGTAGTGCTTTAATTAAGGTAGAGGATACAGTAAAGCTGGAGAAAGCAGAGGCAAGCGTCAAAGGCCCAGGATACACCCAGATGGAACTTTTCTTAACCACACAAAAGGTACCTCATCTTTGAATTATGAACCACTAAAAATAAGTGCATGGAATCTTTGTTTCAGGACAACTTGGACAAAAGTTTCCAGAAGGACTTCTTATGACTCACTAGTTATGTTGCCAAACTATTTATTTAACCAGTTAAACCAAGTATAAGGTAGCATCTATCTACATAACTCCAAAAATAATAAAGCAAAACAAAACAGAACTGTCCCTAGGTTCTTCCAGGTGAGTCCCAAACTTTAAACAATTTAAACTTACTGAGTAGCCCATCTTATTCTTAACTTGACCCAGTGTCAGTACCAGAGTTCTAGGCATTTTTGGAGATAGACATAGATATGTCCCAATCTGTCTGTAAGATAACACCATGTTACACAATACCCCCAATGTTAGGCTATTTCTATGTTTTTCTTAGGGGCAGGGGTTATATTTAAATACTTGTTACGTCTTTAGCACTTTGGTTATCAAATTATTTGGTGTAATGCAACTTCAAGTAACAGCAGCAATGTTCATATTTTTGAATATTAAGTAAATTGTTTTCCCCCAAATTAAACAAACTTAAAAGTTTAAATTTCCCATTTAAATGTTTAAAGTTTAAATTTATTGTGGTAAATATATATGTATATATATATATATATATATATATATATATATATATACACACACACACACACACACACACACACATATACATATGCATATATATGTATATATGTGTGTATGTGTGTGTGTGTATATATATATATACACATATATACATATGTATATGTATATATATATATGCATATCAAGACCATCAATAATACTGCACAGGTGTTTATACTCCAAAGCAAAATTAAAGTGAATATTTGATGATTGCTCTATAGACTCATTTATTCAAATACCTTGTGAAAATGATTTCTAATGTAGGTCAAGTATCACATTTTTACATACAAATAAAATTTTTGCAGAGGCATAAGCAATATTCTTTTTTTTTAATTTTTTTTAACATTTATTTATTTTTGAGAGAGACAGAGACAAAGCAGGGGAGGAGCAGAGAGAGAGGGAGACACAGAATCTGAAGCAGGCTTCAGGCTCTGAGCTGTCAGCACAGAGCCTGATGCAGGGTTCAAACTCACGAACAGTGAGTGAGATCACGACCTGAGCCAAAGTCGGACGTTCAACCGACCGAGCCACCCAGGCACCCCTGGCATAAACAATATTCTTAACTTTATGATTTATTCAGTGGATACATAATTATTTGTCTTAGGATTGATAAGTATTTTTTAACAAGGGAGTTGTATTTGCTAAAGTGTTGAGAACAGAAAGCAGAAAAGAAAGACACACTGTAATTGTTAAATAAGGGACCAAACGTTCACCATGATCTCAGAAGAATATTTGTTGAATTAAAAACCCAATATGACTTTATTTTTATTTTTTTTTTTATTTTTTATTTTTCAACGTTTATTTTTGGGACAGAGAGAGACAGAGCATGAATGGGGGAGGGGCAGAGAGAGAGGGAGACACAGAATCGGAAACAGGCTCCAGGCTCTGAGCCATCAGCCCAGAGCCTGACGCGGGGCTCGAACTCACAGACCGCGAGATCGTGGCCTGGCTGAAGTCAGACGATTAACCGACTGTGCCACCCAGGCGCCCCAAAAACCCAATATGACTTTAATTAACCACTTTCAAATGTTAAAACTTGCAGCACCTGAGTGGCTCAGTTGGTTAAGCATCCAACTCTTGATTGCAGCTCAGGTCATGATCTCATGGTCCTGAGATAGAGCCCCGTGTTGGGTTCCACACTGTGCATGGAATCTGCTTAAGATTCTCTCTCTTCCTCTCCCTCTGCCCCTCCTCTGCCCTCGCATGGGCACGTGCTTTCTCTCTTAAAAAATGAAAATAGTAAGAGGTTATTAAAACTAATAAAATAATAATAATAATAATAATAATAATAATAATAATAATAATAAAATGTTAAGACTTTGGATCTTCTAAGATGGAGATTCAGGAAATTTTATCCTGGAAAAAAAATTTTATCCTGGAATTTGTATTATTAAATTTTTTAGAATAGTCTAAATTTTGCAGCTTCAAAAATCTACTAGTAAGTACATTATACCTATTTATAGCTATTCATTAGCGCATACTCCTAAGTCAGAATATTATTCTGAAGAGGTGAGGGAATGAAACAAATATAAAAGACATAAAAAGTTTGTAGAAGTTATTAGGAAAACCAAAATACTTATGATATTTAAAAGTATTACCTCTAATTGCTGATAAGAATATGTATTAGTTTTGGAGAGAATACTAATTTTGGATAAAAAATAAGGCCACCATAAGAATTTATAGAAACCATGGACTATTGCCAGACTTTCTTAGATAGAGTTGGAGAGAAGGAATAAACAGGTATAAAAGAGAACAAGGTTTTGGAAGGACTGTAAGTAGTATTATTTACACAGTTGTGAAATACAAACACAATAAGCTTTAACATGTAGTTGAAAGAATCAGGGTATTAAAAATTTTTGAATATATATTTTGAATATAGTAAATATTGTATACAAATATCAGAATATGGAAGTTTAACTGGAATTGCATTGAGTCTGTAGATCAAAAATTAGGGAAACTAACATCTTGGCAATATAGTCTATCCATGAATATGGAGGAGCTCTATATTTATTTAGATCTTTGATTTCTTTTATTAAAATCTGTAATTTTCTTATATACAAATCTTATACATATTTTTTGTTAGATTTGTACTTCATTGTTAGATTTGTACATAATACTGTGTCTTTCACATTCCACTTATGAATCACTTGTATAGAAAAAAGTGATTGACTTTTGTATATTAACCTTTTATCCTACAACATTACTATAAACTTACTAGTTCCAGGAAGATATATTTTTCAGTAACTATTTAAATATTTTTTTCTTTGGTGTAATCACTTGATAAAAGACCAACTGTATATCTTTCTAAATTACTAATTTAGTAATATACCATGCTGTGATAGCTATTAAGTTAATGTTTGACTTCAAATCAAACAGATATACTTACCAGTTTTTATAAAATCCTTGGCTACAAAGAATGTTAAACATATATTTCCGTTAGAAAATTAAAGATGTGCCTGGTCATTATATGATTTGAGATCCCCTTTTCATTCTTAGAAGAAACAAGCAAATGATTACTGATATCAGGAAGAGGAAATTTTGTGAAAGATAATTGGCATTAAGTCAAAACTCTGTTGAAGTTTAGACAAAGAGGCTAATGATAGCCTCATGATAGCCTTCATGATAGCCTTCATGATAGGCTGTGTTGGTCTGGTAGTTATTACTTCATCTGGATAGAAATACTTAAATATTTTTGGAAGTTATTATTATTTAATGAATAAAGAATACAACTGGAAATCAGAAGACATTTTGTTTTCTGGGAACCCAAGCATTAGCGTTCAGTTTTAGGAGACAATTTCAAACATGTATTTATAAATATTAAGAACCCCATAGAAATTCTTCAGAAAATTCCTAGTATATGCTCATCTTATTGTTATGTGGAAGCTTAATATGTCTTTTTTGCTAGAAATACTAGAGTATGACAATTCTGCTGTTAATTATAAATAACAGGAAAGAGATAAGGTCCTAGAAAATCAACAAAGCAACAGCTGATCCTGATAGAAATGTATATAGCCACATCTGATTAATATATAGGAATAAGTTATTGTGGTTTTAATTAGCAATTTTCTGATAACTAATGAATCTGAATATGTTTTCATAAGATAATTGGCCTCCTGGGGTGCCTGGGTGGCTCAATCGGTTAAGCATCTGACTTTGGCTCATGTCATGATCTCATGGTTGGTGAGTTCGAGCCCCGGGCTTGGGCTCTGTGCTGACAGCTTGGAGCCTGGAACCTGCTTGGGATTCTTTGTCTCCCTCTCTCTCTGACCCTCCTCTGCTCGTGCTCTGTCTCTCTCTCAAAAATAAATAAACATTAGGGGAAAAAGAAGATTATTGGCCTTCTGGGGTGCCTGGATGGCTCAGTTGGTTAAGTGTCCAACTTCAGCTCAGGTCATGATCTCACGGTTTGGGAGTTTGAGCCCTGCATCTGGCTCTGTGCTGACAGCTCAGAGCCTGGAGCCTGCTTAGGATTCTGTGTCCCCTTCTGTCTCTGCCCCTCCCCTGCTTGTGCGCTCTCTCTCTCTCCCTCTGTTTCAAAAATAAGTAAACATTAAAAAAAAGATTATCGGCCTTTTATATATTCTCTCTTCTGATATGTCTGGACAGTCTTGAGTTTTTTTAAGGTTTTATTTAACTTCTTGTTATTTTTCTTAATTGATTTATACTATGTATTTAAATGATGTGGATTTGAAACCTCTGTTGTATATATGTATTATACATAACATCTCTCATTTTGTCTTGCTTCTTCAATCTCTTAAAAGATGTTTATTGATAAATAGAGTTTCTTCATTTTATCACTTTTCATGCTGTTTGCCTAACTTCCAAGGTCATGAAAATACTTTTTTTCTCTTTTCTTTTTTCACACCATTTTATCATTTTATTTTCACATTCAGATCTGAAATATATCTGAACTTATTTTTGTATACTATAGGGTAAGGGTCAAAATACATTTTTTTCCATGTAAGGTAACCAGCGACTCAGCACCATTTATTGAAAAGATGATACTTTCTCCACTGCAACATTGTTTTTCAAAAATCAGATAAACATATATGTGTGTGTCATTTTATGTATTCTGTTCTGTTCCACTGTTTTATTTATCTACTTTTGTAGCAGTATCATACCATTAGATTGCTATGGCTTCATAATAAATTTTGGCAACTTTATTTTTATATTCTTGGCCTTTGTATTAATATTTAGACTTTAACATTACACATTTTATAAGTCATTAGTTCATACAAATTGAAAATAAATTTCAGCACATAACTACACTAATAACTGTAGCAGTATGTCTATAGCATTACTGAGCAGAAAACAAAAAGAAAGAAAATGAAAATAATCAAAATAGCCATTGATGTAAAAATGGATCAATGAATCGTGGTATATTCACAAAATGGAATATTACAGCATGAAAAAGAATGACCTCTTCTATAAGTTCTAACAAAGATAAATTTTAATATATGTAGTATGATAGGGTCTGTAAAGTTTAACAAGTAAAACTGCTTAATAGATATATAGATAGAAAGATATAACATAAAACTTCTAAGTGCATGTGTTTGTATGATTAAACATTTTTAAAGAAAGGAAACAGTAAAACAATAAGTAAATAAAACCACAAATCTGTTGGGGGAAAATGGGAGAAATACATAGGTTGGTATGAGATTATTACCTAGGAAATAGGTTCTTGGATAATTATGCTTCTTGTTTGGCAGTGTTTTTACATATATGCCTGAATAAATATGCTAGGTTTTTTAAAAATTAGAATTATTCTCAAGAAACTAACAGTATGCTTTATCCAAATTTGCACCCGAGATCTGAAAAAATTAGCCAATTAAATAAACACATTGGTCATACAAATATTTAATTCATTTCATGCCAAATTAATGAATATGGCCATTTTCCCCTAATTTTTTGTTACTGTTATCTGAAGGACATTTACATTTTAACTGTATTTCTATATTTTAAATCCTACAAGCTTTTTAAATGATGAATTGATATAATGACAAAAAAATTGGGGGTTATAAAAAGAGTCACATAGAAAATTGATATTTTTTATAAGATTTAAGTAGAATAGAAACCAGTCTAGTCTAATACATTTTGAAAGTTCTAATACCTAGTTTCTTCCAAGAGGAACTTTATGTTTAACCAGATTGAAAGTTGCAGATCTGCTCATATAAATGCAAACTAGATGTGCTATACAGGAAAGGCCATTTCCTCAATCTAAATCTCTTTAAATATCTGATCTAATATTGGAAAAATTCCATCAAAAAAGTAACAACAAACTTTTCTATAAAGGCCAGGAAGTATCCAAAAGAAAGTGGGAAAAATAAATAATTACAGATATAATGCGCATTAGTTACTTTTACCAATACATTCGTTCGCACATACATAGTTTATTCTCTTCCCTATACACCAACAAATCCGTCACTTTAACATAAAGACTACTCTATGCTTAAAGGAAATAACCTAAAAGTCTTACTATGTTAAACAGGTATACACTTAAAAGAATAAAGACAATTTTTCACCACTGTCAAGTGAAAAAAAGACTTTGAAAATGAAGGCAATTTTTGCAAAGAATTTTTGCGTGACATTTTAAGACACCCAAGATGTGTTATATTTTTGTTCCTTTAAGCCTACAGTTCTTCATACAAAGAAAATTATTTTCTAACAATTCCAAATCTTCACATAAAAGCCTGCCAACCAGTATCATTTCATAGTTGTGGAAGGAAGAATAGGAAGACTGTTTATCAATCAGATATTATGGGATCAACCTCATTACTTATTATTTGCTATGGTGCCTAAAAATATCCCTCTCTAAACTCTGAACAGACCTCTTTTCTTCTTTCTTTCTGTTCAGGTGATTGGTGATGTCATTCAAATTCAACTACCATCTACATGATGACAGCTCCTACATGTACATCCTTATCCAAGTTATCTCCTCTTAACTCCGGATTTACATACTCAATTGTTACTGTATATTTCCACTTAGGTGCCTGTAATACACTTTTCACCATTAAAGTGTCCAACACTGAGTTCTGAACATTCCCTTGAAACTGTGAATTCAATTATTTTAGTAGCACAAGTTGAATCCAGATGCCATCTTTCATACTTCCTCTCCAATTTACATTCAATCTCCCAGTGCATTCTGTGGATTCTATTGAAATATATACCAGAATTTGATCAGTTCTCAGAATTTCCATTGCTATTTTTGCCCAAGTGGCCATATTTTTATCTCATGATTTGTTGCAATACCCTAATTGGTCACCTTTTGGTCTTGCTTTATTACTTTCTCCTATCCAATGGCAACCAAGGGGAATTATTAGGAGTATAATTCAGATAATATCATGCATGCCATTGTTCCCAACTTTTTAGAGGCTTTTGACATGACTTAGATAAAAGCAAGAGTTCTTTCAAAGTATCTCTTCTCCCATTATCTTTTTGAAATTGTTATCTACTGCTCTGCTTCTTATTAAAAGACTTCAGCTTCCTTGGTGTTTTACATACACATCAGACATTTTCCTCATAATAGGACTTTTGACCAAGGTTCACTCCTACACCACCCTTGTGTACTTCTTTAATTATCAGCTGAAATAGTAGAGATGGCAAGTCTACCACTTGCTATTGGAGATGTATTTCATTAATATATATTATGTAATATTAATATTCTACTGTCTGTAATATTTATGCACTTCATTAATATATTTTTATTTCTTTGGTATAAATGGCTGAAGGTGTTATTGTCATGTTGTATGTTAGCTGTATGTTTAACTTTATAAGAAACTGTCAAATTGTTTTCCAGAATGGTTATTCCATTTTACATACTCATGAGTAATGTATGAGAGATCCATTGGCTCTGCATCCTTGTCAGTATCTTATTTGTACAAACTTTAAATTTCTAGTCTGGCTTAGGTAGTCTTTCCTGATCCTTAGGTTGTACCTTCCTTACATCTTTATTCTTCAATCCTTTTTTTTTTTTTTGTGGCAGTTGAATCCATTACTCATGAATATTTGTTATATATGGTATGAAATGTATATTTATATTTACTTTCTTACATATGAATAGCATATTTATGAGAAATATTGTTCTGTGGTTTTGTTTTCTTACAAGATGTTTTTATAGTTTTAGTATTAGGTCAGTACTAATAGGGTATTAATATAACTGTAACTCATAGAATGAGTTAGAAAGTGTTCCTTCTGCTTCTATTTCTGGTAGATCCTGTAGAGAATTGATATCATTTCTTCCTTAAATATTTGGTCAAATTCACCGTAGAAACCAACTGAACCTAATTATTTCCTTTTTGGAATTCCTCATAAAAGGATATTCCCAGTGCCTCCCTCCCATCCATTATGGCATTGTGGTCATTGATTTCACATATTCATGTACTGTAATGACCCTATGTATTGTTGCTATTTTACTTTAAAAACAGTTATCTTTTAGATCAATGAAGAATAAGAAAAGCAAAATATTTTATTTAACCTTTATTAATCAACTTTCTAACACTCTTCCTTTATATAGATCTGAGTTTCTGACTTACATCACTTGCTTCTACCTGAAAAAGTCCTTTTAACACTTCTTGCTTGGCATATCTGCTAACAATGAATTCTTTAGGTTTTGGTTTGTTTACAAATACATTTATTTTTCCCTGAAATTTAAAGAAAAATTTTGCTTGATATAAAAATTCTATGATCATGTTTTTCCCCTTTCTTCATATTAAATATTTCACTACATTCTCTTTTTGCTTGCATGGTTTCTGAAAAAAATAGAATGAATTCTTACCCTTTTTCTCTATATGTGAGATACGGTCTTTTTAATGTTGTTGTTTTTTTTTTTTTTCCCCAGTCTAATTTATTTGGAAACTTTTCTCTTTGTCTTTGGTTTTCTGAAGTTTGCATATTATGATGATTAATGGGTCAACTTAACTAGATGGTAAAATATTATTTCTGGGTGTGTCTACAGTGGTGTTTCTGGAAGAGATTAGCATTTATGTCCTTAGACTGTGGAAAGAAGATGTCTTCACCAGTGTGGTTGGAACAAAAAGGTTCTATAGAACAAAAAGATTCTATTAGAACCTAGGGAAAATTCTCTCTCTCTCTTCTTGAGTTGGGATATCTATCTTCTGCCCTCAGATATCAGAGCTCCTGATTCTCAGGCCTTTGACATTTGACACTTAAACTAGTACCTCTCACTGTCCCTTCTGCCCTGCCCTTCCCCATTTTGGAGGCCTTTAGCCTTAGAAGGGAGTTATTTTTCATGAGCTCCTTTAGTTCACAGGCTTTTGGACCACCTGAATTATACTCCTGGCTTTCCAGGTTCTCCAGATTGCAAATGGCATATTGTGAGACTTCTATTATAATGATGTAATTTATAATATAATAATGGGTGGGACTTCACCCATAATCACATGAACCAATTCCCATAATAAATCTTTTATATGTTTGTTTCTCCAAAGAATCCTGATTAATAATACACATATGATGTACCTAGTTGTAGATTTTCTGGTATTTCCTTATACTATTCTCTCTGAGCTTAATGGAGCCATGGTTTTTGTCATCAATGATTTCTCCAAAGTTTTGGCCATTATTACTCCAAGTATATTTCTGCTCTGCTGTCTTCTCTTTCTCCTTTTTGTATTCCAATTATGCATGTTATGCCTTTTGAAGTGTCCCACAGTCTACAGATACTCTAGTCACCTTTATTTGTTTGTTTGTTTGCTTATTTTTTTTTTCTATTTGCATTTCAGCTTGGGGAATATCTACTGCCCAATATTCACCCCCACTGATATTGTCCTTTGGTAGGTCCAGTCTACAGCCCAGCAAAGGCATACTTCATTTCTGTTTTAGTGTTTCAGATTTCTAGTATTTCCTTTTTTCTTCCGAGTTCCCATCTCTTTGCTTACATTACCTATTCATTCTTGCATGTTTTTCTACTTTTTCTACTCTAGCCCTAACTTATTAATCATAGTTGCTCTATATGTTCTGTCTTATCATTCCAAAATTTTTGTTGTATCTGAGTCTGGTTTAGATTCTTACTCTGTCTATTCAGGCAGTATTTTCTTCTTGTCTTTAACACTTTTTGTTGAAAGACAAACATAATATTTTAGGTAATTGAAACTGAAAAAAAAGACCTTTACTGTGTGCCTTTATTATAATATGGCTAAGAGTGTGTTCTGTTTCATATTTTATGGTTGTAGGTGCTAAGAGGCTTCAAATTACTCTCATGTCTAGTGGTTTCATATCCCCTGCACCTGTGGACTTTAAGCACTCCTCTTAGCGTGTGTTTCTTGCTGTCTTAAATCTCTTTCAACTATAATCCACTTATTTTAAGGAAGTTCTGTTTGTGTGGTGGCAATGTGGGGTAAAACATAAGCTTTCTATAATCTTATGATTAAATCTCAGTCTTTCACAGAGCCAGCATCCCTGCATGGTAACATTCACAAGTGTTCCTTTTCTCCAACCCCTCCTCTTAGGCTAGACAAGAGAACTAAAGGAATTGGGTTTGTGTAATGCTCCTTCTCCCATGTCAGATAAGGCTCTGATAAAGTCACCTCCCCCAAGGCCTTTCTTTTGGAGAGTCCTCTGGATTTATTTCACACTGGTCATGCTTTTTCTCCCAGTGCCAGAGCTTAACACTTATTCATCCACAAACTCTGAGAGTAATACAACTTTTCTTATAATTAGGTAAAATTCCTCAAGAAAACCACTTGTTCCATTTTTAGCCCTCCAACATCCTCCAGCATTCCTTTATGTGTTTTTATGTGTTTTCTGATCCTGCTGTTTATATGGCTGAGGAAATCTTTAAATGGCTAGGGAAATCTTTCTTCATTAGGAGATGTCTTTCTTGCTTTTCTTGGGTTGGATCAGTCTTTCCAAAAACACATGTCTTCCTAAATTTCTTATGTCTTCTTGAATTATTTAATTACTTAATAATTCCTTGAGTACTCCTATTTTGGTGGAACAAATCCTTTTGTGGCCATCTGAGTAAAAATCCAAAGGAATACGTTTTTGTGATTTTTAAAAACTTTTATTTATTAATTTATTTTGAGAGAGTGTGTGTGAGAGAGAGTGGGGGAGGAATAGAGACCGCACAGAGGCTGCTTGGGAATCTTTCTCTGGAGAGCCCGATTTGGGGCTCAATCTCATGAACCATGACATCGTGACCTGAGCTGAAATCAAGATTCACACGCTTAACCAACTGAGCCACCCAGGTGTCCTCATTTTTGTGATTTCTTGAGAACTTAAGTAAATGCAAATATATTCCAACTATGTATCTGATCTCTTTCATCTTTTTTCTCTTAGTTATTTCTTTCTGTTTTAGCCTAAACATTTTTCTGTTGGAGGGTTTATAAATGAAATACTAGTATGCTATTGGGAACTTCATTGGGCATTGGTGCTCCTCACCACAGAAACAGGTCAGAAAACTGGGTCTTTTATTGGAGAATCCACTAAAATCAGTATATTGTTGTTTTGTTTTGTTTTCTCTTGGCCAAATTAGTTTCCCCAGAAGGGAATTCTCAGTGCATTGACTGTAAACTTGGATTTCATTATTTTGAGAGAATTCAAAAGAGAGAACTTGGAAGCATCAGAATTCATTGTGATAATTTTCACTTAATCTACCTATTTTTAATAGGGTACTTCATCACTTTCATTCTCTTCTGTGTCTAGTGTTCATATTCTAGCACTTATCTGTTCCAGTGTTAGAGAGTAAACTATTTACTTCTGCTAACGCTTAGGTAGGACTGGGGGCCAGTGGGCTGGTCACATGATAATAAGGACTAGAACAGGGGATCTGGGGATTAATCTTCTCCTTAACCACATTTTTAATCAATCTTCCTATTTTTAGATTTTAATATTCAGATTTTAAAATTATCCAAACTATAATTCTCTATGCTTTCTAGGATACACTGTTGTTTATTTCCACCATGCAGGCAGTTAATTTTCATTTAAATTTTTAAGAAATCTGATATGCTAAGTTATTTTATTTATCTGTTTTCCTTATACTTTCCAACGTTTTACTGACACAGTCTGCTTTCATCTCCTTTCTCATTATCTTTGTTTCTTTTTTTTTAAATTTGCTTTCTAAAAAATTTTTGTGCTATAATGTTAGAAATCTATTCACTCAGGTGTTTCTTACAGTATATTCTCTGCCCTCAGTTTTGCAGAGTTAAATGAAGAACATACAGCAAAGAGAAAGAAAAATAATTAAATTATGCCCTTATATCTTACCCTTTTCATTAGAAAAATATGACTTATAACAAAGAAAATATAAGCAAAGCAAAAAAACACAAAAATACATTTATGCCTACCTTGAAGACTTCTCCACATAAAACTTGAGGCAAGAAAATTTGAGTAACAGAGGTGAAGATTATATTTGGATCAAACAAAATGACATTAGCTTTCAATTGAGTTTTGCATCTTGAGGGATCAAAAGTTACAACCTGCTTCTATCTTTACTCTCCATTTTCATTACTAAGCCCATTACATCATAGATTAATTCTTTTCATATGACTTCACATATCTTATTACATTTCTTATTACATTCTCAGACTGATATACTCTCAAAAGCTAGTTTAGGCTTTGAATTTCATAGGTATATAAACTTTTCAGATATCTCAGGAATACTTTAAAATTTTTATATAACAAAAATATACAGAAACACTCTTTTTTTCCACAATGCATGTATGTTATTTGTAGTCTCCTCAATATATCCATACCATTGCTAATTAATAGAAAAAAATGTTTGTATCTATTTCCATATGGAGGATGCCACAAGAATGACAAATCAAGATGCATTAGAGAAAGCATAATAGAAAACCATAGGACATTAACTGTGTCGGCAACTGCAAGGTGATACTGCCTTGTCATAATTGTCACTTAAAATAAGATGCTGTAAGTTATGATGTAATCTCCTTGGTAGTTTGGCTTCAAGATCAATTTTCTAAACACTCTAAGAGCAAAGAATCGCCACAAAGAAACAAGCAAAAAGACTGGGGAAGCATTTATTATTAACTTGTAAAAAGAGAAGTATCATCTGAAGATATATAACAATACAGTATGGTTAATTATTATTCAGCTATGTTTAAGTCTACATGTTCTAAATTTACACTACCTTGGCTGAAAACACCATTAATATGTAGATACAGGTCTCAGTTTGGTAAATATACTATTAATGTGATTTTATAATCATATTAAATAAAAACAGTAGCTTAGGTAAAAAAAGAAAAGACTTGAAATTATGCATGAAGCCCTGTGAAAATAGACCTGATTTGATGTGCAAATAGAAAAAGAGAAAGTAGAGTAAAACTATAGTCATCATATGAGAGAGATTAAAGAATTGCACATCTAAACCAAAAAGAAAGAAATCATTAGTATTATGTAAGCTGGGTGCTCTGAACACACAGAATTATGCAATGCAAATCTCCAGAAAAGCAAAATAAATAAATAAATTAATTAATAATAAATAAATAAGTAAAATGCATTTTATTAATTGTATATTAGTAATAATGCATTGCACTTAATTTTTTTAAATTTTTACTTATTTTTTCTTTAATTGTAATGTTTACTTTTGAGAGAGACACACTGTGAGTGTGGGGGGGGGGGGCAGAGAGAGAGGAAGACAGAATCTGAAGCAGGCTCCAGGCTCTGAGCTGTCAGCACAGAGCACAATGCCGGGCTTGAACTCACGAAGAGTGAGATCATGACCTGAGCCAAAGTCAGATGCTTAACTAACTGAGCCACCCAGGGGCCCCAAGTTTTTACTTATTTTTGAGAGAGAGACAGAGAGAGAGAGACAGAGAGACAGAGAGAGAGAGAGAGAGAGAGAGAGAGAGATGGAGTGCAAGCAGGGGAAGGGCAGAGAAAGAGGGAGATACAGAATCCAAAGCAGGCTCCAGGCTCTGAGCCCTCAGCACAGAGCCCAACATGGGGCTCGAACTCACGAACTGTGAGATCATGACCTGAGCCAACACAACCAACTGAGCCACCCAGCCACCCCTAATGCACTGTACTTTAAATTAATCCTTAGGATAGAATTTATAAGCAATAAATTTGGTAATCATGCCTACCGATATTTTCTGGAATGGAAACAAATTAGTTCTTACATTTTACATGAAATTAAAGCATTTATAGCTAGTCAAGTGCATTTTATTTTAAAATTTATTTTAACATACAGTGCCATAATAATTAATACTTTTAATATAATTGTTAGATTTTTCCTAGGTAATGTCTGTGACATCACTAATTATTTGGGAAACCAATCCTGTGTTTATGGGCAGCTCTTGTCCCTAACTTTGTTTCAGTTTTCACAAATAATTTATTCTGTTAACTAATAGTATATTAAACAAGGCACAGTGGCTCAAAAGTATTAATGAAAATGATAATGAAATTATATGATCCCAAATTATACTGAAATTTGTCTTATTCTTAACAGAAAACAAGCTTCATATGTAGACCTGTAACAAAGTAGGCTTAAAAATTCTTTTATTAACACATAAAATTCTATATAACTAAATATTTTTAAAATCTCTACAGTTAAACCTTGTTCTTAGGACCTACAGTAAGTTCAGGCTTATTTAGATTCAGAACCTTCAGCATTTTTAAAATTTACTTCCTTCACTTAAAATTATTTGCCAATTCATACATATGTTAGTACCTATATCACTCAGAGTTGTGGCAGGAAACAGATGGTACAATCAAACTCAGAGAATTTAATAAAGGAATTGTTTACAAAAGGAAACCAACAAGGGAGATACGGTATTCTAGAGGTCAAACTATAGGCACCATTAGGCCTCTGTGAGCCAGAGGAAAGACCAATTACTCAAACCCAGTGTAGCAGTATGGAAAGGGTCAGGAGCTGTGGGAATTAAATGGATAACTGAATGTAACCTGGCAGAAAGGGAGTGAGGAAAATCAATGCCCTAAATCCTCTTTCTTCTAATCCTCCATTCTAAGGTATCTTCTATTGCCAAATCCAACAGTTTGATGTGCAAGGATCTCCTGAAGTAGATTCTAGGATTAGTCTCTTCAGACAAAGAGCAAGGTGGAAACGATGGACAGTAACATTGGAGATACAGTGTGAACATCACAGACAGTAAACAGTTAATGATTTGGGAAGGAAGTCATCAATCTTTATTTTCTATAATTGAAGGACTGTGTATGTCTGAGGACCAGAATATACGGGGGTAGCAGAAACACTAGCCAGATAGACGAGAAGATCAGGAGCCCGAATATGAAAGATGTGGCACTATAAATTTGGTCTGGACTTTAAGCTATAGGAAATGATAAGAAAAGTTCTGAGAAGGATATAGCATGGTCATGTTGTGCATCAGAAAGATCATAGGGTATGTGATAGTCTATATAGAGTGATCAAAGACATGGTAGGCAATGGGCAAAGGTAACATTTGATTTCTGAATGACAAATAGGAAGCCACGGATTTCATTCACTGAGATCAAGAGATTATTGGAAGAGAGGGAGTTTGAAGTCAGGGAAGGGAATGTAATTAGCTCAATTTTGGACTTGCCGAATTTAAGTTTTCAGTGGAAGAAATAACTTAGAATTTCCAGAAAAATGTGGTATATACTTACATACTTCCTTGGTGTTTAGAAAAAATGGCAAGTTTGCAGCAATGATTTGGAAGTTATCAACCTAAAATGCTAGTTAAAGCCAAAGAAGAAAAAAAAAAAAAAATAAGTGCCTTGGAGGCACATATAGATTGCAAAAAGGAAAAAATACAAATTAAAGTCCCAAGATATATCAGAATTTGAAGGAATGAAGAGTTGGGGAGGTTTGTTTGTTTTTAGGATTGTTTAGTCTTGAGCATTTAATTGCTCATTAAACACACACTTAAGAAGTTGTACCCTCTTCTAGGCATTGTGCTAGATCCTTAGGACACCATCTTGAAGAAGACAAACATCAGTCCTACCTTCACAGAAATTCTTGTCATGCATAGACAAATGAAAAACATATAAACCCACAATATCCAAGTATCAAGTATGATTAGAATTAAAGAAACAGACTTCAATGAGAATTGGTATTGGAATATACTTGGGTAAGGCCTTTAAAAGACATAGTTATTTAAACTGAAGGTGAAAGAGTCATAGCCAACAACATGAAGAGTAAAGAGTTGAGTACAAGTCATTTGAAAAGGCAATTGTAGGGCCTTTTGCTTTTACCAAGATCTTAAAGACAACTCCCATGTTTTCCTCAAAAGGCTTTATAATTTTTTTTTTAATCTTGAGTCCTCTGCAATTCAGGACCTTTGCAGAACCCTCTGATGATGGAGAACTTGTATTTCTCTCAAAAATACTTTATAGTTCCTGATGTAGAAATCTTGGGCTATATAGTAATCATTATACTATGTCTAAGTTTATCAAATCATCATTTGTATAACTTATATATACATAATTTTTTTTGCAATAAAGGAACTTTTGGAGATGGTCAACATATTCATTATTTTGATTTTGGCAATGGTTTCTTAGATATATACGTATAACCAAACTTATCAAATTGCATACTTTAATTATGTTCAGTTAATTGTGTGCCAATTATGCCTCTATAAAACTCTTAAATACTTAATAATAAAATGACCTTTATTCTTAGGAAGGCACCACTAAAGATTAGAAAATGAAAAGCATACAATGAGAAGGGATATTTGCAATACATTTTGTATCACAAGATCTTTTTTTAAATATCACAGAATATTTTAAAAAATAATGACAATCGGGGCGCCTGGGTGGCGCAGTCGGTTAAGCGTCCGACTTCAGCCAGGTCACGATCTCACGGTCCGTGAGTTCGAGCCCCGCGTCAGGCTCTGGGCTGATGGCTCGGAGCCTGGGGCCTGTTTCCGATTCTGTGTCTCCCTCTCTCTCTGCCCCTCCCCCGTTCATGCTCTGTCTCTCTCTGTCCCAAAAATAAATAAATGTTGAAAAAAAATAAAAAAATAAAAAAAAAAAAAAAATAATGACAATATACAATATTGATGAATGTCCTTAGTGTGGTTGTATAGGCACTTTTGTCCATGCTGCAGAAGGACAAATTTGTATAGCTTTATTTTAAAGTGATTTATCAAAATGTACGTATATTTTAAAGCATGAAGTTGTGTATACTTTCTGAGCACAAAAGTACACCTCCAAGATTTTACCATAAAAAATATTAAAACAATTAGTCTGGAAATATATAAGTGAGTTTTACTGCAGCATTTTTATTACTAGGGGAAAAAAGGAAAATTAAATATGCTATATGACATAGTAGAGAACTGCTAAAATATATTATCATAATTTCAAACAATAGAATTAAATGTTTTGGCAATCAATGGTGATTTTAAGTACTTCAAAAGAAAAAATATTCAGAAAAGATTAAGTATTTTATTTTTGCTTATACATATAGAACATATGTATATATACAAACATATGTACAAAAAAAACCCTAATTTATGATAACTAATCACGACTAATGCTGTGAAGGTCAGTTTGCATTTTTTTCCCCAAATAAAAAGCTTTTTAGAGTAAGTGATTAATGAAATCACCCAAACCAAAAAATCTCCCATTGTAAATAGCCTTTTGAATCAATGGGAGAGAATGAGCATGTAAAATGAAGGCAATCCCTTTACTTGATAATAGCTTGATATTAGGCCTTTAGGGAATTCATATTAAAGAAATAAACACACTACAAGTCATATATATATATATTTTTTGTTGTTGTTGTTGTTGTTGTTGTTATTCAGTATGTCTTAGGTAAAGTAGAATACCTGAGTTCGAGAAGAGAGAAAAACATAGGAACATCACGGCAAAATTGAATTTGCTGTCATTATTTTCCATTTCCTAAAAATTAAAAATTACCACTTATTTGTATAATGCCTTATTCATCCGAAGTTTTCATTTAAAACAATAAAATTTAAACTGTTTTTGTTTAATGGAAACTTCCTTGGTAATCGGCACGAGTAGACAAGGCTCATACTAAATGAAATTATAGAGGGCACGTGGGTGGCTCAGTCTGTTAAGAGTCAAACTCTTAATTTTGGACCCAGGTCACAATCTCAATTGAGCCCCGCACCGGGGCTCTGTGCTGTCAGCACAGAATTCCCTCTCTCTCTGTCTGTCTCTCTGTTTCTCTCTCCACCCTCCCCCAGTTTCTCTCTCTCAAAATAAATAAATAGACATTTTAAAAATTGAAATTATAGGGAATTTCAGGCTCTTTATAGGTTTTGGAAGACCAAAAGAGCTACACTTTATTTTACAAATTTTTGGTGCATAAAAGTTTGTGGCAGTAAATGAAAAAAGATAATGTGTTTCTCTACCCACCACAGAATACTATGAATACTGTGATTTACAAAAGATGTTCTCTGTTTGAAATCCAGTGCTTTTATACTAATAGGGAGTAGAGTGCTTTGTTTTTCAATCTCAATATTTTTCACACATAAAAAGTTATCTTATTAAAACAAAAAAAATCTTATCATGTACATGAAAATAAATATTGCCCTCATGCAATTTAGCTTGTAATAACATTTCCTAAAAGTGCCTTCTTGAAAAATATTAGAAGCATATATAGTTATTAAGCCAAATATATAATTGGACTTTCCTTATCTTTCTCTTACATATGTGTATACAATGCACTATCCCCTTACAATTTATAACATTCAGGAAATACCTTTACTAGTATTTAAAACCTTTTTACTTCTACATTAAAATCATTATAGTTTCTACTTCAGTTTTACCTAATTATAAGATCTATATTTTTGAATTGTAACTGAGCTGAAAATTGATTCCAATATGAGATCATTTTAAAAAATTTATTCCACAAGGTAAGTGATATAAAGTAATAATATATGTGTGAGAAGTAAGGATGTATAAGTCTAATTCTTCAAAATATAGAATTTCTACCTTCTCTACTCTAATAAAATCACATGAATTTATAGAAGTTAAGGTTGAGGGTTTTTGTGGGTTTTTTTTTTGTTTTGTTTTGTTTTGTTTTTGTAAAGTCTTTGGGATTCAGACTGTAGAGGCATTGAGGAAGTATAAAAAAATCATAGGATTTGTACAGACATGCCAGTGGAAGTCTTTCTAAAGAGATTGG
The DNA here is from genome assembly GCF_028749965.1 of Puma concolor. Taxonomy (NCBI): domain Eukaryota; kingdom Metazoa; phylum Chordata; class Mammalia; order Carnivora; family Felidae; genus Puma; species Puma concolor. Next base: position 89,952,228 of record NC_141674.1, read on the forward strand.
TATTCTGTAACAGTCATCTGGATCATGTCACTGTCTGATTTGGGAAACAGAATTAAATAGATAAAAGCTTTGAAAGGTAAGGTCCTGATACCCTGCTACTGGGTTTCATTAGTATAGGGGGATAGAAATGACGAGGGCAGATTTTAGCTGATGCAGTAGAGGAAAGAGAGGTCTGATAAATTGCTCTCTTTCCCTAAAGCTGAATGGAATAATCCAACAAAGTCCTGAAATATCAGTATACCACAGTCACAGTTCTTGCTTTAGATCACAAGATGAGCTACTGGATTTGGAGGCATTACTAACTTCCAGTGTGTTGTTTGTTTTGCTGATTAGTTGGTTTACTTTTTTTAAAATTTATTTTCAACTTTATATTGTCATTAAAAATTAAGCATATCCATTGATATGCAAAGGCAAGTGTACACACTAGAATATTACTATTTATTTTATTTATTTATTTAATCAATATTTAAACATTTTAAGTAACTTTTTTTGTTACCAGAGAAACTTCGGAAACATGCAGTTTCCTTATTCTTACCACATCTAACAAGAATTAGTTACTTCAACTAAGTTATTATAAAAAATGATTGATGGGGATGTTGTAGATAGTTGCCTAAATATATTAATATGTGATTTTAGCTAGCAGATCTTTTTCTTTTTTTTTTATTTTATTTATTTATTTTTTTTTATATATGAAATTTATTGTCAAATTGGTTTCCATACAACACCCAGTGCTCATCCCAAAAGGTGCCCTCCTCAGTACCCATCACCCACCCTCTCCTCCCTCCCACCCCCCATCAACCCTTAGTTTGTTCTCAGTTCTCAACAGTCTCTTATGCTTTGGCTCTCTCCCACTCTAACCTCTTTTTTTTTTTTTTTTTTTGGTTCCCCTCCCCCATGGGTTTTTCTTAAGTTTCTCAGGATCCACATAAGAGTGAAACCATATGGTATCTGTCTTTCTCTGTATGGCTTATATCACTTAGCATCACACTCTCCAGTTCCATCCACGTTGCTACAAAAGGCCATATTTCATTTTTTCTCATTGCCACGTAGTACTCCATTGTGTATATAAACCACAATTTCTTTATCCATTCATCAGTTGATGGACATTTAGGCTCTTTCCATAATTTGGCTATTGTTGAGAGTGCTGCTATGAACATTGGGGTACAAGTGCCCCTATGCATCAGTACTCCTGTGTCCCTTGGATAAATTCCTAGCAGTGCTATTGCTGGGTCATAGGGTAGGTCTATTTTTAATTTTCTGAGGAACCTCCACACTGCTTTCCAGAGCGGCTGCACCAATTTGCATTCCCACCAACAGTGCAAGAGGGTTCCCGTTTCTCCACATCCTCTCCAGCATCTATAGTCTCCTGATTTGTTCATTTTGGCCACTCTGACTGGCGTGAGGTGATACCTGAGTGTGGTTTTGATTTGTATTTCCCTGATAAGGAGCGACGCTGAACATCTTTTCATGTGCCTGTTGGCCATCCGGATGTCTTCTTTAGAGAAGTGTCTATTCATGTTTTCTGCCCATTTCTTCACTGGGTTGTTTGCTTTTCGGGTGTGGAGTTTGGTGAGCTCTTTATAGATTTTGGATACTAGCCCTTTGTCCGATATGTCATTTACAAATATCTTTTCCCATTCCGTTGGTTGCCTTTTCGTTTTGTTGGTTGTTTCCTTTGCTGTGCAGAAGCTTTTTATCTTCATAAGGTCCCAGTAATTCACTTTTGCTTTTAATTCCCTTGCCTTTGGGGATGTGTCGAGTAAGAGATTGCTACGGCTGAGGTCAGAGAGGTCTTTTCCTGCTTTCTCCTCTAAGGTTTTGATGGTTTCCTGTCTCACATTCAGGTCCTTTATCCATTTTGAGTTTATTTTTGTGAATGGTGTGAGAAAGTGGTCTAGTTTCAACCTTCTGCATGTTGCTGTCCAGTTCTCCCAGCACCATTTGTTAAAGAGACTGTCTTTTTTCCATTGGATGTTCTTTCCTGCTTTGTCAAAGATGAGTTGGCCATACGTTTGTGGGTCTAGTTCTGGGGTTTCTATTCTATTCCATTGGTCTATGTGTCTGTTTTTGTGCCAATACCATGCTGTCTTGATGATGACAGCTTTGTAGTAGAGGCTAAAGTCTGGGATTGTGATGCCTCCTGCTTTGGTCTTCTTCTTCAAAATTACTTTGGCTATTCGGGGCCTTTTGTGGTTCCATATGAATTTTAGGATTGCTTGTTCTAGTTTCGAGAAGAATGCTGGTGCAATTTTGATTGGGATTGCACTGAATGTGTAGATAGCTTTGGGTAGTATTGACATTTTGATAATATTTATTCTTCCAATCCATGAGCAGGGAATGTCTTTCCATTTCTTTAAATCTTCTTCAATTACCTTCATAAGCTTTCTATAGTTTTCAGCATACAGATCCTTGACATCTTTGGTTAGATTTATTCCTAGGTATTTTATGCTTCTTGGTGCAATTGTGAATGGGATCAGTTTCTTTATTTGTCTTTCTGTTGCTTCATTGTTAGTGTATAAGAATGCAACTGATTTCTGTACATTGATTTTGTATCCTGCAACTTTGCTGAATTCATGTATCAGTTCTAGCAGACTTTTGGTGGAGTCTATCGGATTTTCCATGTATAATATCATGTCATCTGCAAAGAGCGAAAGCTTGACTTCATCTTTGCCAATTTTGACGCCTTTGATTTCCTTTTGTTGTCTGATTGCTGATGCTAGAACTTCCAGCACTATGTTAAACAACAGCGGTGAGAGTGGGCATCCCTGTCGTGTTCCTGATCTCAGGGAAAAAGCTCTCAGTTTTTCCCCGTTGAGGATGATGTTAGCTGTGGGCTTTTTATAAATGGCTTTTATGATCTTTAAGTATGTTCCTTCTATCCCGACTTTCTCAAGAGTTTTTATTAAGAAAGGGTGCTGGATTTTGTCAAAGGCCTTTTCTGCATCGATTGACAGGATCATATGGTTCTTCTCTTTTTTTTTGTTAATGTGATGTATCACGTTGATTGATTTGCGAATGTTGAACCAGCCCTGCATCCCAGGAATGAATCCCACTTGATCATGGTGAATAATTCTTTTTATATGCCGTTGAATTCGATTTGCTAGTATCTTATTGAGAATTTTTGCATCCATATTCATCAGGGATATTGGCCTGTAGTTCTCTTTTTTTACTGGGTCTCTGTCTGGTTTAGGAATCAAAGTAATACTGGCTTCATAGAATGAGTCTGGAAGTTTTCCTTCCCTTTCTATTTCTTGGAATAGCTTGAGAAGGATAGGTATTATCTCTGCTTTAAACGTCTGGTAGAACTCCCCTGGGAAGCCATCTGGTCCTGGACTCTTAATTGTTGGGAGATTTTTGATAACCGATTCAATTTCTTCGCTGGTTATGGGTCTGTTCAAGCTTTCTATTTCCTCCTGATTGAGTTTTGGAAGAGTGTGGGTGTCCAGGAATTTGTCCATTTCTTCCAGGTTGTCCAATTTGTTGGCATATAATTTTTCATAGTATTCCCTGATAATTGTTTGTATCTCCGAGGGATTGGTTGTAATAATTCCATTTTCATTCATGATTTTATCTATTTGGGTCATCTCCCTTTTCTTTTTGAGAAGCCTGGCTAGAGGTTTGTCAATTTTGTTTATTTTTTCAAAAAACCAACTCTTGGTTTCATTGATCTGCTCTACAGTTTTTTTAGATTCTATATTGTTTATTTCTGCTCTGATCTTTATTATTTCTCTTCTTCTGCTGGGTTTAGGCTGCCTTTGCTGTTCTGCTTCTAGTTCCTTTAGGTGTGCTGTTAGATTTTGTATTTGGGATTTTTCTTGTTTCTTGAGATAGGCCTGGATTGCAATGTATTTTCCTCTCAGGACTGCCTTCACTGCGTCCCAAAGCGTTTGGATTGTTGTATTTTCATTTTCGTTTGTTTCCATATATTTTTTAATTTCTTCTCTAATTGCCTGGTTGACCCACTCATTCGTTAGTAGGGTGTTCTTTAACCTCCACGCTTTTGGGGGTTTTCCAGACTTTTTTCTGTGGTTGATTTCAAGCTTCATAGCATTGTGGTCTGAAAGTATGCATGGTATGATTTCAATTCTTGTAAACTTATGAAGGGCTGTTTTGTGACCCAGTATATGATCTATCTTGGAGAATGTTCCATGTGCACTCGAGAAGAAAGTATATTCTGTTGCTTTGGGATGCAGAGTTCTAAATATATCTGTCAAGTCCATCTGATCCAATGTCTCATTCAGGGCCCTTGTTTCTTTATTGACCGTGTGTCTAGATGATCTATCCATTTCTGTAAGTGGGGTGTTAAAGTCCCCTGCAATTACCACATTCTTCTCAATAAGGTTGCTTATGTTTATGAGTAATTGTTATATATATTTGGGCGCTCCGGTGTTCGGCGCATAGACATTTATAATTGTTAGCTCTTCCTGATGGATAGACCCTGTCACTATTATATAATGCCCTTCTTCATCTCTTGTTACAGCCTTTAATTTAAAGTCTAGTTTGTCTGATAGAAGTATGGCTACTCCAGCTTTCTTTTGGCTTCCAGTAGCATGATAAATAGTTCTCCATCCCCTCACTCTCAATCTAAAGGTGTCCTCAGGTCTAAAGTGAGTCTCTTGTAGACAGCAAATAGATGGGTCTTGTTTTTTTATCCATTCTGATACCCTATGTCTTTTGGTTGGCGCATTTAATCCATTTACATTCAGTGTTATTATAGAAAGATATGGGTTTAGAGTCATTGTGATGTCTGTATGTTTTATGCTTGTAGTGATGTCTCTGGTACTTTGTCTCACAGGGTCCCCCTTAGGATCTCTTGTAGGGCTGGTTTAGTGGTGACAAATTCCTTCAGTTTTTGTTTGTTTGGAAAGACCTTTATCTCTCCTTCTATCCTAAATGACAGACTTGCTGGATAAAGGATTCTCGGCTGCATATTTTTTCTGTCTAGCACACTGAAAATCTCGTGCCAATTCTTTCTGGCCTGCCAAGTTTCAAAAGAGAGATCAGTCACGAGTCTTATAGGTCTCCCTTTATATGTGAGGGCACGTTTACCCCTTGCTGCTTTCAGAATTTTCTCTTTATCCTTGTATTTTGCCAGTTTCACTATGATATGTCGTGCAGAAGATCGATTCAAGTTACGTCTGAAGGGAGTTCTCTGTGCCTCTTGGATTTCAATGCCTTTTTCCTTCCCCAGTTCAGGGAAGTTCTCAGCTATAATTTCTTCAAGTACCCCTTCAGCACCTTTCCCTCTCTCTTCCTCCTCTGGGATACCAATTATGCGTATATTATTTCTTTTTAGTGTATCACTTAGTTCTCTAATTTTCCCCTCATACTCCTGGATTTTTTTATCTCTCTTTTTCTCAGCTTCCTCTTTTTCCATAACTTTATCTTCTAGTTCACCTATTCTCTCCTCTGCCTCTTCAATCCGAGCCGTGTGGTTTCCATTTTGTTATGCATTTCGTTTAAAGCGTTTTTCAGCTCCTCGTGACTGTTCCTTAGTCCCTTGATCTCTGTAGCAAGAGATTCTCTGCTGTCAGCTATACTGTTTTCAAGCCCAGCGATTAATTTTATGACTATTATTCTAAATTCACTTTCTGTTATATTATTTAAATCCTTTTTGATCAGCTCATTAGCTGTTGTTATTTCCTGGAGATTCTTCTGAGGGGAATTCTTCCGCTTGGTCATTTTGGATAGTCCCTGGCGTGGTGAGGACCTGCAGGGCACTTCCCCTGTGCTGTGGTGTATAACTGGAGTTGGTGGGCGGAGCCGCAGTCAGACCTGATGTCTGCCCCCAGCCCACCGCTGGGGCCACGGTCAGACTGGTGCGTGCCTTCTCTTCTGCTCTCCTAGGGGCGGGATTCACTGTGGGGTGGGGTGGCCTGTCTGGGCTACTTGCACACTGCCAGGCTTGTGATGCTGGGGATCTGGCGTGTTAGCTGGGGTGGGTAGGCAAGGTGCACAGGGGCAGGAGGGGCAGGCTTAGCTTGCTTCTCCTTAGGTGATCCACTTCAGGAGGGGCCTGTGGCAGCAGGAGGGAGTCAGATCCGCTGCCGGAGGTTTTGCTCCGCAGAAGCGCAGAGTTGGGTGTTTGCGCGGAGCGAGCAAGTTCCCTGGCAGGAACTGGTGCTCTTTGGGATTTTGGCTGGGGGATGGGCGGGCGAGATGGCGCTGGCGAGCGCCTTTGTTCCCCACCAAACTGAGCTCTGTCGTCAGGGGGCTCAGCAGCTCTCCTTCCCTTTGTCCTCCAGCCTTCCCGCTTTCTGAGCAGAGCTGTTAACTTATGACCTCCCAGACGCTAAGTCGCGCTTGCTGTCGGAACACAGTCCGTCAGGCCCCTCCGCTTTTTGCAAGCCAGACTCGGGGGCTCTGCTTGGCCGGCGAGCCGCCCCTCCGCCCCGGCTCCCTCCCGCCAGTCCGTGGAGCACGCACCGCCTCGCTGCCCTTCCTACCCTCTTCCGTGGGCCTCTCGTCTGCGCTTGGCTCCGGCGACTCCGTTCTGCTAATCCTCTGGTGGTTTTCTGGGTTATTTAGGCAGGTGTAGGTGGAATCTAAGTGATCAGCAGGACGCGTGGTGAGCCTATGCTGCCATCTTCCCTCTCTCACTCTCTTTTTCTTTATATAATTGTGCTCAATTCACATGCAGAAATGTATAGGGAAAAGATGTATGCCTAATTATATAAATATTTAAAAAATAATTTAGTTGTACATCTTTCTGTCTTCTTTCTGCTATTTATATGCGAAGGCTTGGAGAAGACAGACTTTTGTTTATCAACATATAATAATAAAAAAGTATACCCAGAATTATTTGCAATTGTGGATGCAGAAAAGATAGATCCATGTTATTTTATATTTCATAGATTCTCTTGAGTTAATTTGGAACCATGCTTCATCTGGTTCATGGACTGTGACAGAGATGATATGGGTCCTTTCTGAGAAAAGCAGTTAAGAACAACTTACCTCCTCAATCTCTCTCATTATTTTCAATAGTGACCATAAATTTTATGTGTTGAGATGACTGTGGGATAAGATAGAAACAGTCTACATACTAGAAGCACTGTGTTGAGGATTGCTGCTTTGGAGGGTGTACTAACCAGCATCAGATTTTGTGTGAGAAAGGAATACAAGGAGATACATCATTGTTGTGTAATGATATTTAACATTTCAGGGCCTACTAGTTACACTGGCACTGACTAATGTAAAAAGCACAGAGATCAATTACAATGGATAGGAAGGGCTCAGAAATGAAATGATTGTAAGGTATTGGTGAAAGAGAGGGCAAAAGAAGATGAGCCTGAGTTGACAGTAGTAAGCCAGGATGTAAAAGGTTGGAGGGAGGCAGATAATGATGAGTAGGAAAAAAACATCTCATGGAAGGACTTATAGATAGAATTTTAAGACTATGATACAGTCTAGAAAATACTTTTTTGTACTCTATTGCAATGTAGTATATAAAATACCTTGATTCCTAGGGGTAATGAAAGAAGTGTGGGAAACTAAAACGTTACCAGTTATTTTTGTCAACTTTAGTGGCTCTCTCTTATTCATTTTGCCTTACTTTCCCTCCTTTAAAATAACTACAGTATCAGCCAGGATCTTATTAGGGAACAGAAAGCACAAACTAATTAGGATATATAAGGAAGGTATCAAAAATGAGTTATTTACAGAGCTTTGCACAACATAAAAACAGGCATGGCTAGTATTAAAGTGGCCATTATCATCCATACGGTCATGAGAGATGAAGGACGGGTGCAGGTTACTGGAACTAAGGAGAGAGTCTTGTGGAAAAGTTACTTTGGGGCAGTGGCTTTCTTTCAAGAGGCACAGCCAGCCTAAATCTATCAAACACGGAAGGAGTTAGAGAAACTGATACCCTGATCTTACTCTCCTCTTTCCAAATATGCTAAGGATTCCTTTTGATAACATTGGACTTAACAGTATAGGTGTTATATGTAAGTGATGAATCACTAAATTCTACTCCTGAAACCATTATTACACTATAAGTTAACTACTAAAACTAAATAAAACATTTATGGGGAAAAAAACAAAAACAAAAGAAGAAGGAAAAAATGTACAGTTTTAGGATGAAAAAAAGAGTGTAGGCTAAGATATCCTATTGATTATCTATATAGGTCAGCTTTTTGGAGTAGATGGCGGGGTGCAAAGATAATTAAGAGTAGAATGGACAGTCAAACAGAAGATATTCAACACTGTTCACACATTATACCCCTCAGCACCTGGCTTTCAGTTGGATGAAAAGTTTACGTCCCCAACACATGATACAAATCAGATTAACTGCCTTATAATTTGGAGTGATATCAGTTCTCTCATATTCCCACATAAAACCTAAAATACTAGTCACTACTGCCTTTGCTTCTAAGGCTGGGTAAAGAGCTCTAAACTGGTTAGTATAGATACCTTTATCCCCTACCTGTTTCAGGTTCCCATTAACTTTTTTTTGTCTTTTATTTATTTTTTTAATATGAAATTTATTGTCAAATTGGTTTCCATACAACATGCAGAGCTCATCCCAACAGATGCCTTCCTTCTATGAGCATTTCAGTTGTTTGTGATTCTTTAATTGATGGTGTGGCAGGAGTTGTTGGTTGTCTTACTTGTATGTGGTGTGTGTGTGTGTGTGTGTGTGTGTGTGTGCATATGTGTGTGTTGTTTTGACTTTTTTACCTAGGAAATACCTGGCAAGGAATTACTAAGAGGCACCCTAATTAACTCCAAATATAGTCCTACTTGCCCCTTGCCTTGCATTTGTAATCTATTGTTTCAAATTGTCAATTGACAAACTGGAACCAAATTGGTTCCTGTTGGAATCCAATCTGTCAATTCACCTAGCCAGTAGCATTCAAGGATCTAGTTTGAGACTTTTTGCATAGTTGTCCTTCAGAAAATGAAGATGGATGCTGCCAGGCCTCTTAAGAGTCAGCTAATAGCTGGTACTGTATTACTTCTAGTTCATGCTCTTGATTAAAGCCAATCAAAAGTCCAACCCAGATTCAAAGGAAGGAAAAAGAGTCTTCCTCTCTTGATGGGAGACTGGCATGCACAATTTTTTGGTGAAATTGTTAGTGACCATCTTTGGAAACAATATACCATAATTACTTTCTACCATAGGTAATCCCAATATTACTGAATTTTCTAGGCTCTACAGCCAAGGCTCAGGGAAGCTTGTGTCATAACTTGAATCTGTTGTAGGGTCCTTTCTTTCTGCAAGCCACGCTCAAAATTGACGTCCTCAAAGAAGTTGAGTAAAGGAGTTAAAGAAAAATGTGCAATGTGGTATATGTTTTCTCCAAAATCTAAAAAGACCCACATAAAGTGATATAATTTTCCTTGGTAATTCATGTTTTTTTCACATTAGAGGGAATAACCTGACTGGTACCAGACCTCTGGACTCTTGATAATTTGAATGATGTGATAGTTTTCCTGAACTTTTTCAGGCATTTATCTCATAACCTCTGGTGTAGATATGTCTTGTTAAGCAATTCAGTGTTCATATTTACTATTCACCAGCTCCAACTAGCATAGCATTATCAACATAAAGGACAGCGGTAGTGATCTTTGAGGCTCACAAGTTTCCTCCAGATTATGTCATGAAAGATAAAGAGTTTCTATTTCTTGAGATAAGACTTTAAGATTTGACAACATTTTGTTGCCCTCTCAAATAAAAGCAAACTACTACTTTAATGATGTAAGGGGGAGGAAAGAAGTGTTTTCAGGTCAGGGACTACAAATCAGTTCATAGACTCTGTTCATGGGTTTCACCTTCATTTCTAAGAGCTGTGTTGATAGAAAATGAGCAATTTTGGAGGACCAAAATCTAGCATTTGGGTTTGCAACTGTCATTAAGAGATGAACTTTTACACTTGCAAAAAGAAAGCTACGTACATAAACCTCTTTGGATAGCTTTCAATTTTGCCCTAATTTTTTAATCTAATTAAACAATATTTTTAGTGACCAGCTTTTATTGAATCTTTTTGGTGCATATAACTTAGCTTTTGTGGAAAAAACTTTTCTTTTGCCTTCATATTGTGTAGGTTCATGTAATTTTAATTAAGCTTAATTAAAAATATACCTATGAAAACAAGTGCAACTAACACAAAAAGATTTTAGAAAAACATAACTAACTTTTGGTAAGGTAACATGGAATTTGTGAGACAAGACCATAACTGTGTGGGCATATTAGAGAGTAGCTGACTAGCCACAAGTATTTATCAGGATATTGGCATGTTTACATCAAGATTAGTTAAGGGACTGGTTAGTGGATGTTCAAAAAATAGAAGATACTCTGCCTAAAGCTGGGGCAGGGGACCTGAGGGCCTACCCTTTCAGTCTACTGCCATCTTATTTAAAAAGAGAGAGAGAAAGAGATGAATTTTTTATGGGCCAAATAAGCTAGGTACATGAGATGTATTAGCAATCTCAGATGTATAAAACAGAATGACAATATTTGGAATTTGGGTGAGATTATATGTTGACCCATCTGGATTTTGCACTGAAGAAAAAAGGTAGCTAAATGAGAATGTATTAGCAAATTTATTGTATTAGGTTTCTATTGCTGCTGCAACAAATTACCCCAAACACAGTGGCTTAAAACAGTACGATTTTGTCTCTTAGAGTATTTGAGGTTAGAAGTCTCAATTTAAAGTTTTACAGAGTTGTGTTCATTCTGGGGGCTTCAGGAAAGAGTCCTGTTTCCTTGCCTTTTTTAGCTTTTACGGGCTCCTTTATTCCTTGGCTCATGGCTCCTTCTATACATCACTCTAAATTCTTTCTTATGTGTTTATATCTCCTAATACTGAGTCTGATCCTTTTGCTTCATTGGACCACCCACATAATCCAAAATAATCACCCATTGCAGACTCTTAATCAAATCTGCAAGGTCCCTTTTATCATTCAAGGTAACATATTCATAGGTTCTGAGGATTAGGATGTGAACATCTATGGAGGTTATCATTCAGCCTATTATACTCGAGAGAAATTTGAGAGATAAGTGTCACCATTCAAAATTGTGATGAACTATATGTGATATTTTCATTCTGCTCAATAGTTTTGAGTCACTCATATTCTCCATATTTTTTCTCTGCCAAAATTTTTGCACTATTGTCATATCTACTTCCTAGTTCATTAATCTCTCTCCAGCTTTTTCTAATCTACAAAGTAGAGCATACTTTTTATTTGTAAACAATTCTACTTTTTTCATTCATAAAATTTCCAGTGGGTATACTTACAAAATATTTCTAGTCATTAGTAAGTTCCTCAAATTTCCATTACATATTTTATGTGCAGTTACTTTATATTCAGTATTAAATCATTTCAATATCTTATGTATGTGGTGATGTATAAATCTTTACATGTATTGTTTTTACTGAATCATGTCTGGTTGGCCATTTCCTTATTTGTTATTAATGCATATATACATAATGTATACATATGAAATTTAGCATACATATATATGTATAGAAATTTCAAAAATCCACCAGTATATAAATCTTACTTGTTGAAATAAATGAACTGTTACAAAATGAATACACTTCTCTAACCATGCCAGGTCAAACAGTAGAGATTTATTAGCACCCCCAAAATAACTTCCTATTCATAACTTCTACCACAAAGACAGCCCTATCTTGATGTCTAACTCTACATACTATTTTGTTTCAAGGCATATGTATTTTTTTCCTTAATTTTTTCTATTCACCATTATGCTGGTATTTTTCATTCATGTTATAGTATATAGCTATAACGCATATGTTGTTATATGTAATTGCATTCTATGAATATGCTACAGTTCCTTAAAATGTCAAAAAGAAATATGGGTTTCTTTTCTGTTTGGGCTATTATGAATAATGTTGCTAAGAATATGTTTGTAGGTCTTTGGTGTTCATATGCAAATTTCAATTTGAGTGTATACCTGAGTATATATGGTTACAAAGGATCTGCATATTCAACCTTAGAAGATTCTGCCAAAAAAACATTCATGGAGATGATTTTAAGTCATCTTTATCAATTTGTTCTTCAATCACCAGTGGTTGAGAGCTCTCATTACTCCATATCTGTGTCAAACTTAGAATTATCAGAGTTTAAAATTCAGCAATCAAGATGGTGCTCAGCCTGCCATTTTCCTAATGACTGATTTGAGTAAATGTTAAAAGTTATATATAAAATATATTTTCTTATCCTATTTGTTATCAGTCTTCTCTCTTAATGTCAACTTTTATGAGGAGATTTCTTTTTATTTGTTTCTTTTGTATGATTTAATTTTAACATTTCCTTTAAGGTAATATAATTTCAATTTTTTTAAAGTTTATTTTTATTTATTTTGAGAGAGAGAGAGAGAGAGAGAGTGAGTAGGGGAGGGGCAGAGAGAGAGGGAGACAGAATCCCAAGCAGGCTTCATGCTGTCAGTGCAGAGCCTAATATGGGACTCAAACCCACAAACTGTGAGATCATGACCTGAGCTGGCATTGAGAATCAGATGCTCAACCGACTGAGCCATCCAGGGACCCCATAATTTCAATCTTATTAAAGAAATCTTTTTTATTCCAGTGCCTTCTATAAGGTAAGTATTTTTACATTTTATTTTTAAATAATCACATCATCAGGGGTTTCTTTTTGTGCGTGGTAAAATACAGAGAGCAACTGTCATTTTTCTTTTTTGTTTTTTGTTTTTTATTTATATTTATTTTTTATATGAACTTTACTATCTAATTGGTTTCCATACAACACCAAGTGCTCATCCCAACAGGTGCCCTCCTCAATACCCATCATCCACTTTCCCCTCCCTCCAACTCCTCCATCAACCCTCAGTATGCTCTCAGTATTTAAGAGTCTATTATGGTTTGCCTCCTTCCCTCTCTGTAACCTTTTTTCCCACTTTCCCTCCCCCCGGTCTTCTGTTGAGTTTCTCAGGATCCACGTATGAGTGAAAACATACAGTATCTGTCTTTCTCTGCCTGACTTATTTCACTTAGCATAACACTCTCCAGTTCCGTCCACGTTGCTACAAATGGCCAGATTTCATTCTTTCTCATTGCCAAGTAGTATTCCTTTGCATATATAAACCACAACTTCTTTATCCATTCGTCTCAACTGTCATTTTTCTACATGCAGATAACTAGATGAATCTATCACAATATGTTGAAAAGTCCACCCTTGATACACTGTTTTCAGAATGCCAAGTTTGTCCTAAATGAAGTGTTAAGATATACATATGTGTGGTTTTGGATTTCTATTCTGTTTTTTGTTTGTTTTTTACTTTTACACTGGTAAGACATTCTCTTCTTTTTAACACCCTTAGTAAGATATAATTGATATACAAGGAACTGCACATATTTAATATGTACAATTGGATGAGTTGAACATGTGCAAACACCTATGATACCATCACCATAATCAAGGTAATAGACTTATCCAACACCTGTCAGTTTCCTTGTGCCCCTTTTTGGTGCATTACTGACACTTCATATGCTGTCTACTCTCAACAAATTTTGAAGTGCACAATACCATATTGTTAACTATAGGAATCAAGTTGCTCAACATATTCCTAGAACTAATTGACCTATCATGACTAGAATTTTATATATATTTAACAACTCCTCATTTTATTTAACCCCCTCTCCCCAGTTCCTGGCAACTAATATTATATTCTGTACTTTTATGAGTTTTCGATGATTTTTAGATAACTCATATTAAGTAAAATCAGGCTGTATTTGTCCTTCTGTGTTGACTTATTTCACTCAGTATAATGTCCTCCATGTTTGCCCATGTTGTTGCAAATATCAGGACTTCCTTACTTTTTTTGAGGTGGAATATTATTGCATTGTAGGTACACACCACAGTTTCTTTATCAATTCATCTATTGATGGACACTTGGGTTGTTTCCATATCCTGGCTATTTTGAATAATGCTATAATAAACTTGGGAGTGTAGACATCTCTTTGAGATACTGATTTCAGTTCTTTTGAACATATGCCCAGAAGTGGGATTTGCTTGATCACATGGCAATTAAACTAGTTGATTTTCAAATATTAAACTACCCTTTGATTCTTGGAATAAAACTGATTTATTTTATATGTTATTAGTTATATTATTAATGTTTTGTTTATAACTTGTCATCTATGGTAATAAAGATTTTCCTTTTTTGATATACAATGTCAAATTTGATACTGTTTTCTGTCATAAGACAAGTTATCTGAAAAAGTTTTCATAATATTGGCATTATTACTTTTTTTTTTGTTTTTGCTAGATTCCACTGTTGAAGACCAATGAGTGTTTAGTTTTATGGGAGATTTTTTATTACAGACTCAGTATTTGTAATATTTATGGGAATATTAGAATTTATAATTTTTTCTTTTGTCAGTTTTGATTATTAAATTATGATTTTCTGAGAATTTATGTGTGTCATCTAAATTATCAAAGTTATTCATAATATCATCTTCAGATTCAGTCTAGTAGTATCTGTAGCGCTGTCCCCTTTTGCATATTAATATGATCATTTGTGCTCTCTTCCTTTTTATCTTGGTCTGTCATGGCAGAAGTTTATCAATTTCATTTATTTTTTAATTAACCAATTTGTTTATCTTTTCTGTTTTATATTTGTATTCTAATAAAATAATTTACTTTATTTTATTTTTTCCATTTATATGTTATGGTAGATTTAATTTCTATGTATTTTTCCAGTTCTTGACACAATGTTTAGGTGATTGGCTTTTACCTTTTTATCTTTCACAATAAAATAAAGGTTTTATTAAAGACTACAGATTCCCCCCTAAGCACAGTGTTGGCTCCATTCTATAAGGTTTACATGTCATATTTTGGTATTTATTTAGTTCTAAACATTTTGTTGTTTCCATGGTGATTTCTTTTAGCCATCAATTATTTAGAAATGTTTGCTTAGTTTTTAAACACATTATGGGGGCGCCTGGGTGGCGCAGTCGGTTAAGCGTCCGACTTCAGCCAGGTCACGATCTCGCGGTCCGTGGGTTCGAGCCCCACGTCGGGCTCTGGGCTGATGGCTCAGAGCCTGGAGCCTGTTTCTGATTCTGTGTCTCCCTCTCTCTCTGCCCCTCCCCCGTTCATGCTCTGTCTCTCTCTGTCGCAAAAATAAATAAATGTTGAAAAAAAAAATTAAAAAAAAAAATAAACACATTATGTTCTCTAGCTTAGTATGTAGCTTAGTCCCAGTAAAGACAGAGACCACACTCTATATGATTTATTATATTTAGAAATTTGTTCACACTTGCTGCAGGCAAATTTTTGGTAAATATTCAGTGTACACTTGAAAAGAATATATGCAATGCAGATATTGTATTGAGTCTTCTTCAGTGTTGATGATGATGTTTACATCATCTGTAGTGTAGTCTTTACTATTTCATTCTTTCTAGGTATTTCTCTATAAGTTTGTATAGGTGATATATATAATTATATTATAGCTTATATATAAACATATATTACCTATAATTTATATATTATGGTACTATAATAATGTTATTTTACATAATGCCTAAGGGCAAAGTGACCTCAATCCATGGGAATACTGAAGATCTCCAAGGGCTGAGATGGGTATGCAATTGACCCAAAAGTGTCTTCCCAATTTGCCCAGAAATGAGTAAGGTAAATGAGTAAAAAGCTAGGGCTATTATTTATTCATTTTCAGTGCTGACAAATTATCTGTCAGAAGATTTCTTTAAAACCATTTTTTTAATGTTTATTTATTTATTTTGAGAGAGAAAGCATGAGACCAGAGAAGGGGCAGAAAGAGAGAGGGAGAGAGAATCCCAAGCAGGTTCCGCACTGTCAGCACAGAGCCTGATGTGGGGCTGGATCTCATGAACCGTGAGATCATGACCCGAGCTGAAATCAAGAAACAGACACTCAACTGACTGAGTCACCCAGGAGCCCCTTTAAAAACATTTTTTTTTAATTTATTCTTCAAATGTTAAATATTTTTAATTTTTTTAAAAATATTCTTTAAATATGAGTTTATTCTTTGAATGTGATTTTTTAAATGTGATTCCATGTATTAGTGACTCTAGCTTCAACTTCAGATATGAGCTATTTCTTTATTAAATGTCACACTGAATGGTGACTATTTTCAGGACTTAATACAATACTGTAGAACTGTTTGCTTTTATCAAGATAGATGGGTAGATAGATAAATAGATAGACAAACATTATATTTATTCAAACTCAATGTCCATAATATATATAATTGTATATGTTTTTTATTTACCAGTCTATTTACCAATTTATCTGTTGATTTGTTTATCAATAATATTTCATTAAATATCAAAGAATCTGTTCATGTCTATGGTTTTTAAGGATTGTGTAAAATTTTACTATTTTATTTTATTTTATTTTATTTTATTTTATTATTTACGTAGGCTCCATGCCCAGTGTAGGGCTTGAACTCATGACCCCAAGATTAAGAGTCAGGTGCTCTACCAACTGAGCCAGCCAGCGTCCCTGGACTATGTAAAATTTTAAATAACATTTTAAATAATTCTGTTTTATCTAAGATTATAGAAATACATTCACTAACAATCCTTTTTTATTTATAATATTTTGTGCTTTTCAAAGATACTAAGCAAGATGGTAAATACAGTGACTGAGTTAGAATAAGACTGATGTGCAAGAAATCCTCCCTATTTGGTCTTTTCTCTATTCTTGTTCTGTGTTGATCGCTTATTTTCTTTAAGTTTATCCATCACTTCTATAGAGACAAACATGAAAGCAATAAATCCCAACTTGGTATTTCATTTTCTTTACTCACATTTCTACATTTTTTTCTATACCTTCTCCTAGAATTTTATCAAGCAACTCAAGCACAATTTATGCGGATAACTATCAACACCTGCACAAAACTGGTTTTCTACTCTTTATTCATGATACCAACTTTTAGTTCCCACTTACAACACTGACATTTATTGAGTACCTGAAATGTGTCACACTTTTTCACAAACTTTTTACATGTAAAATGCACATTTAGATAGGGTTTCTTATTATCTGTGTTTTACATATGCATAAATGAGGAGGCTATGGAACTTGCATACAGTGGTTCAGCTGTAATTTATTCACTAAGGGTCTAAACTCAAGCAATTCTGCTCAAGATGCCACCATGCAAAATTAGTTTGAAATCCAGGGTCATTTGTTACTTCTCCGATTTTATATTATTCTATTAGGGGAAAAGAAATGTGTTTTCTTTATTACTCATTGTTTTTTTTTTTAATTTAAGATATTGGAAGAGTAACAAATGACTTTTGATTTCATACTAAGGTAATGCATAATGGCATCTGGAGTGGAATTGCCTGAATTTAGATCATAGACGTACAACCTATAGCTAAACAACCTGATGCAAATTTCATGGTCTCGCCTTTACTCATATGTAAAATGAGGACAATAAATCCTATTTAAAAGTGATTTGACATGTATCACATACAGGATAATGTCTGACACATTTTAGCCATTCAATAAATATACATCTATTTTCTATCCATTCCCACTTTTTCATTCTTGCAGTTTTTATTTTCTGTTATTAGTTATAATCTATTAATATATTGCATATCTTTCTACTTACTTTATTTTTTACTTGCTTTTCCCTGTTTATCTTTAAGCCAGCCACCCAAACACTTCCACAGACAGAAAATTTAGATTAATTTGAATAGCAAATCCTTCTGATTGGTTCTCTTTCATGATGAAACCATTTAAATGACTGGCTGCTTACCAATCCAACTATATTTTGTTAACTTGAAAGTCAATGTCTCTCTCTTATCTATATCCTTTCAGGTAAAGCAAAACAAAACAAAAAACAAAAACAAATTGTGCCTTTGTCCTTAGCTACGATTATTGTTGTTTATGGATTAGAAAGTTTGTTCCAAAGGATTAAGAGTAACAACGCATTATAAACAAAACAAAAAGCAAAGTAATCATAAAAAAAAGGGGAAAATTCCCGATCTAAAAGGCTTGATTGTAACCTAATGGAATATGTTAGCAGAAGCAAAAATAAATGTAAAGCAAACAAATGTGAATTAGTCTATCATATAATCAGAGAATAAGAAGAATAAGTAAAGTGAGTGATAGAATTCTCCAAACATTGTCCAGTGTAGAATGGGGTTTTGACCAAAAGACTTGGAAATTGTAGTTCTACAGGCTAGGCATTACTCAATGTAGTAATGCATACAAAAATGGTGAACACAATAAATTTGAATATTATAATCCTTAATAAAAGATGGATATATTAGACTGGCTTAGCCTGATGCCATTAAATATTTGAACGAATAATTGTGGTGTTCTGATTGCACACATTTATAGCAGGTTTTCGGAATCTGATGAAACATTTTACAGATTTTCTAAAGGTGGACACTCAACTGGTAATGCAAAACAAACCAATTTGCATCTTGTTACAGTTATATATTTAGCTGTAAATGAATGACTTAGCTTTGCAATTTTATATAGTTGCCTGAGGAAATTTACTAAAGCTAAAATGCCCTTTAGATATAAAATTAAATACTGATGGTACGCCAGGAATGGGGAAAAATGTTCCCTGAGCCTACAGGCATGAGGATAAGATTTTTTTTTACAGCATGAATTTAATAAAATTATGAATGACATTATAACTTTTAAGATTCTTAGTAGGAAGCAAAATTAGCAAATTCTTGCTAATTTGAGTAAAAACATGATTAATTTCAAAGATATTGAATAGGTCATAGTACATTCAGAACTTCCCCAAACCCAGGGAAACCATGCCTCAACTCACACTATAAGTTGAAGAAGACTATACTTTCACTTTGGAAGCTGGCATCACAGTGCCCTCCAACACTGGCCCACTGAACAATGCTAGAGTAGCTACCACTACTTGCCTCTGGGCCCTAGATGCAAATCCACCACTGACTCCAACTTTGACTTCTATTTCTGCCCACGAAAACTAAATGCTACAAGAATTGCCTTTCTGCCATAAACATTTGGGAAACCAGGCAATATATGTGAAATCACAGTATCCAAATGTTGGACAACAAGCAATAAAGACTGTGATCTTGAAAGAAGGTGAAAAAAAGACAGGTGTTATATAATTTTTTCAGCTTATTATCAGAGGCACTTTCTAGGTCACAGCGAAGGAGAGGGAACTGTAAGAGAGCCTACACAGATCAGGGAAGAGTTTGCATTGCCATCAGCCATATCAGAGGGCCCATACCTCTTTGCACAGAGCAATGGGGAGAATAATCAGAAAAATGCCTTAAAAAACAGGGTTAAATTAGCCCTAGATAAAGGCTACTCTGAGCATGCCTTAACAAAAAACCTTAAAACACACACATACACACACACACACACACACACACACACACACACACACTTTTTTTGTTTGAATATAGCTGACAATTATATTCAAATCTATCATCTATCCACGGATAGATGATAGATAATTTCCAACGTACAACTTAGTGATTTTACAAGATTATACATGATGCTATGTTCACCACAAGTATAGCTACCATCTGTCCCATTACATCGCTATTACAATGTTTTTATTCCCATGACTTACTCATTCTATAACTGGAGGTCTGTACCTCCCTCTCCCCCTCACCCATTTTGCCCACCGCCAGCCCCCTGTCCCCCTATGGCAACCATACTTTAAATGGCCTGATGATCTGTGAATAATTTAACTACATGCCAAAACAAAAATCCAACACTATTTAAAGGAAAACAACAAAATTCTATAAGCAACAAAATAAAATTCATAGTTCCCAGAAGCCAACAGAAATTACCAGATATAAAAAACAACACAGTGAAACAGGTATATATGACTAATGATACAAGAATAAATTCAGTAAATTAAAACAGATGCAGACATGAAAGAGATGACCTATTTGCAGACAAAAAAATAAAAAAATTAACAAAAATATTGTAAATATTGTCAAGAATGGGAATGAAAACATAACTAAGAGAGTGAATAAAGATATAAAGCAGACTTGAATGGAGCTTTTATAAATAAAAAATGCTATGTATACAATAAAACTTCACTGGATAGATGATATGGCAGATTAAGCTTTAGAAAGAGGTCTGTGAAATTGAAGATACAGTGATATTATCTGAAATGGCATACAAAGAGGAAAAAGGACTGAAGAGTTAAATAAGGCTTAATTGACATATTAAACAATGTCAAGCAGAAGAAAAAATATTTGAAGAAATAATGTTCACAAAATTTCTAAAAGTTATGAAAAGTATAAACCACAGAAACAAAATGTTCAGTGAGCCCCAAACAGAATAAAACTAAAGAAAACAGTCCCGAGTCGCATCATAATCACATTGCTGACAAACAATATTTGGGAGAATTCCTGAAAATAAATCAGAGGGGGGAAATGACAAGTATGTTATACATACTACAAAAACATAATAAACATTTTCCCCAATATGAACAAAGCTATGATAAGCACTTCTTTACATAACCTTCATTTTATTCCTTATATGTAAATTTTTAGAGGAAAAAATTACTGGTTTGAAAATATGCAATATAAAAACTTTGGATACTCACAGCTTAAAATCCTTTTGAAAGTTTGCACAGGCTTATACTGCCACCATCATTATAAGCATTCCATTAACCTACATCCTTGTAAAAAAATGAATATCATGATTTGTAATAATTACTAAAAGTCTATCTTAACTGGACTTATATGAGAAAACTCATATTCTTTTCATTTATTAAAAATAAGAATAGTTTCTCATAAAATAATGACATTTTTAAAGCTTGACTTTTGAAGTCAATATTGACTTTTGCTCTGTATCTTTTGAGATCTTGACTTTTACTATTATTTTGAACATTTTTGGTATATTTAATACCTTAATGAATCAAGTACAGGAGATACTGTAAAGCAACAGCAAAGAGATAAAGAGATGAGAGAAAGTTGAGGCATTTGGGAGGGGGAACCAAGAGACCTGTCGTTGGAATATAAAGTTTTTCCAGGAAGAGTGAAAATAAACAAATGCAGGAGAGGCAAAGCTTAAACACTAGCAGAAAATTTAAGTGAACTGAAGAAAAACCAGGATCTGTGGTTTGAAAGGACTTACTGTGTTCCAGGCTGGATTGGTGAGAAAAGAAATAAGCATGAGCAACATTGTTAAATACTGATGATAAATAGAAAATTTTGTAAGCTTCTGCATATAAAGTAGAAGTTATGGGCAAAAGGAAATGTACAACAGAGTGGTGTCTGACCTCTCAACTGGAGTGTCGTAAGCATGAGGTTTGAATGATATCAACAGTCTATTGAGAGAAAAGATTGAAAACTATGAAACCTTATCTGTCAGGATGAAAGAAAAGATACTGGAGTATAGCAAGGAGCAGCAGTATATCAACCATGTACCACATCTGAGCCAAATTTATGGAAAAATACACTTCTCAAACAGCAATGAACCAGAACAGCAACATCAAGATGGGGAAAGATGAAGAGAATGAAAATATTGGTGAGCGATGAATCATGACTGGGGAAATGTTTGTTTGTTTTTTATGACAGTGCCCATTAATCTTGTAGAGTTATTCAATTTTCTAATTCAAAGCAGACTAAGCCTCCTATAAAACAATTACACATATATGATATAAAACAAGTATGATCTTGGGGCTAAGCACAATGAAAAATATTCTGGGAGCATTGATCAGAAAAGAAAACATTGGGACATAGTATCAGAAAAATGGTCAGAAGACTGAACACATTTTCACAAAATGTTTACTATGTGCAGCAGTCCAACTGAGTTAGGATTTAAAGAAAATCCGAATGAGGTATTTGAACCAAAAAGAATAAAAATCAAAGGGCTTAGATGCCCAGGAGCAAGATGAGTAAAAAGAGAATTCTGCAGGGTGCCCTCAGATCTGCATGTGCATTGGCCAGTTACCTTCTCTGCTTTACCTCTACAGGGCACTGCTTCTCATTTTATAGCCCCATCCATATTGATCATAAAAGGGTCTTATTGACTAATTGGTTAGGGGAAGGGTCCCTAATAAGTCTCTTTCTGCATTTTCCCTTCCCAGTATCTATTTCTCAGCACTCCTATGGCATCTTAGACTACTGTTTCTTCTTTCCCCAAAATCTTTTCAAAACAATTATACATACAAACACAGAGATGATCACATCAGAGCCTGGTGATTTTTCTTGTTTAGGTACCCATTAAATGATGTCTGGAATATTTCAGCTGACAAAAAAATGGCCTTATAAATTTGTTCAGCTTCAGACTTTCCCACTTTTTCTTATCTGTTGCTTCTACTGGAATACACATATTCCTCAAACTCATCATGCCTTTTTTCTCTGTGCTTTGCTTACACTATACTTTTTTTTTTTTAATTTTTTTTTCAACGTTTATTTATTTTTGGGACAGAGAGAGACAGAGCATGAACGGGCGAGGGGCAGAGAGAGAGGGAGACACAGAATCGGAAACAGGCTCCAGGCTCTGAGCCATCAGCCCAGAGCCTGACGCGGGGCTCGAACTCACAGACCGCGAGATCGTGACCTGGCTGAAGTCGGACGCTTAACCGACTGCGCCACCCAGGCGCCCCTGCTTACACTATTCTTATAAACTAGAACTTTCTTTCTGCTTATCTATCAACTATCTATCTAATTTATCTATCTGTCTATCAAATTTAAATCATTTTTGAAGAACTAGCCCAAGCTTTATTTGTCAGACTTATTTACCAACCTAGTCTAAGTTATCGATGGCATTCTAAAGAATTATGTTAAAACCTTCATATATCACTGTAGCATTTTATTGTAATTATCTGATTGCACTCAGAAAATTACACATCTCAGAAACCAAATTTTATTCATATCTATGTATCCAAATTATATCACAATAACTAATATCTAGTCATTGCTCAATAAATAAAATTTGAGAGAGTAAATGTGCAAGACTATACATTTTTCTCTTATTTCTTCATTAACCTAATTGTATTGTTTATATAATTGACATTATGCATTCTGATTTTTGTTTCTTTGTTTCACTGAGGAAGAGATTACTACCAGAGCAGTCTGCAGTCCACATACATTTCCTTAAAGTGGCAGTGGTGGAAAAGATTATTTACAGTTGTTGTTTATTAATTCCACCATTCTATTTGTCATGTTTTGATAAATTTTAAAAACCTGTAATAATTAAAATACTCAGCCTAATTTTCAATTATAAAGTTTTCTAGGAGAGTAGATAAATAGTTCTGACATTTAAGGCTGAATTTTGATGAGGCTGTATATTACATACACAAACTTTCCATGTAAAAAGATAATTTGCACGTACAAATTAAACAGAATAGTTAGATATTTTACTAAACTGTTTGCATGCATACTTTTGAAAGTAATTTTGAACTTTTTGAAAGTTGGGCCCTTTAATAAGTTGCAATGATTTTACAAAAGTTATAGAAATGGTATTCTTTTAACAAAGAAATGAAACCTAATCTCTCAAAAAGCATTATCAGCTGATGTCTTGATATCCAAACAACCAGCATTTAATATTTTTTTATATATTTAATGCAACCATTTAAATTTTGTGATGATGTACTTTCCCAAACTTAAAATGAACAACTTACCAAGAAACAAATATTTGATGAACTATGAACTGTTTCAATGGCTAGGAAAATTAAATAATGAAAAATTCTACCTTTCATATTTTGTAAATGTCTATGCATCAGCAATAGAACTATGAACTGTTTCAATGGCTAGGAAAATTAAATAATGAAAAATTCTACCTTTCATATTTTTTAAATGTCTATACATCAGCAATAGTGCAGTTAAGATTTTACCAAAGTACAGATATTCAGTAAAGGCCGTATAACAACACAAAGAGACTTCTAATGGAAGACAGAGTTTGGCATTGCCTTCTTACTGACCTATGATGAACATGAGAATACATGTGACATTGATAGTATGGTTGGGTTAACTCATCTGCTTTCTGAAATCAAACAATTAAGGACCCAGTTAGCTTTGAGCAGTAAGGTCACGTTCATGACCGGTGACTGAAGAAGCTATTCTTAAAGAGAAATAGCACTTATAACCTGACTGCCTTCTTCATTGGTGTACAGCCACTTCTCTCCTGTTTTCTACTTGTAAAGAAATCAAGGTAGGTCCACAAATTTAATCTCTCAAGACAAAGGAAAGACTATTGAACAAAAATCAATAAAGTGAATCTTACTCCCTCAAAAATTGTCTTTGTCTACATATCATCCTTTAGGTAAATTTTTACTGATGCTTTTTTATTTTTGTAATCTACATCATAGTTTAGCTCAAACGCACATAGTATTTTATTGAACTTTACCTAATATATATCTAAAGCAAAATTCCACAGTTTAGCAAACAGCTAAACTCATTGGATGCTTAACCTACTAAGCCACTCAGGCACCCCAATAGCATCTTATTTTTAAAGTCACAATTCTGGGGCAACTAGGTGGTTCAGTTAAGCGTCTGACTCTGGATTTCACTCAGGTCATGTTCTCACGGTTCCTGGGATATGGGTCTGCTGGGGCCCCGTAATGACAGCAGGGAACCTGCTTGGGATTTTCACTCTTCCTCTCTCTCTGCCCCTCCCTAGCTCATGGTCACCCCCATTCTCTCTCCCTCTCAAAATAAATAAATAAACGTTAAAAATAAATAAGTAAATAAATAAAGTCATAATTCTGTGGCAAGATTCTCATGATTCAACAAAGAGAAATAAATTACACTATAGATTTATTTTAACAGTAATTTTTCATATTTTATTTCTTTGGACATTCTATAATGATAAAAGATAATTTTTGCAGCTGTCCATTATATGGATTGTTTGATTTTTCTGAATACCCAATTTGTGATCAGTCAAAATAAAAGTGAATACATTTTATTAATCTAAATTATTCTCTATATTTAATATTCCATTGCTTAAGTCCTTTATTTCTTAATTAAATAAAGTTAATTAAGCTAATTTAACCTAACTTAATTTAACTTAATTAAATTAAGTTAAAATGAATAATAACATATTTTTAAAGAACTTTTACTTATTTATAATTAATATATATATTTAATGTTATTTCTATCAACCCTATTTCCTGAATGTTTAATTATTGTGGGTTATAGAGACACCATACTATTAATTCTGTGGATTAGCAGAGCAGCTTATGTTCTTCAAAATAAATCTTATATATGAAAAACCTCATGTATTTATATATGGCTTGTAATTTTCCCCCAAACTGGTGTCATGAAATGATTCAAAGTAGTCACAAACCTACCTGGAAAAATCAGTGGTGTGACAAACGTTCCTAGCAGGAATAGTAGAGAAAAAAATTAGAAGACTCTATGGGTCAGAAACCTTAGGGACTTTAGCAAGGAAGGCACACAGGATATAGGATGTTAAAATGGGGCTCTTTATGTGTTCCAAAGTTTGGTGCTAGATTGCTTTGGCAGAACTTGCTAGGAAGATGACAAAAACTAATTCAACCCATACAAAATAAAAGGATCTTTAGAGAGGAGAGTTGACTTGTCTCAGATAAAAAAAAGTACCAGTCAGATAAGACCTTCATAAGACCTTGCCTCATGCTAATTATCCCCCTAAGTTACTTACTCCTCCCCTTTCCCACCCCCAACTCCAGCAAACCCACTCTTATGCTGGAAGTCAGAATCCTTGGTAACAAACTGGGGAGAAGAGGAAGTTTGACAGATGGAGAAATAGTAGCTAAACCTGCCCCCACATCATAGTCTTTCTCCATGATTCTTGTAAGAAGTAGGACCAAGCTAGGGGAGAGAGCTGTGACCTTGTTCTGTGACCAAAAGTGTCCAAGATATTTAATTGTTTGAGTATTGGTAAGAACAATATTATAATATACAATTTTCTTATTTTCTGATCTCATTGTGTTGGGTTATTCAACACAATGGTAAATACATTAGGAGAAGCAGGAATGTGTTTAAGAAAGGATGTTCAGTGTCATGGCCTTGATGAATACTGTGTAATCAGTGACTAGAACTGGAACAACCCAGAGGAAAAACTGTTGACAACTAAATTAGAACACACCCATTAGGTACATCATTATTTATTTCATCTACTCATACTTTGCCTGGTAAAGCAGCCTGCAGCTCATGTAATAGCAGTTGTGTTTTGTTTTATTATAATAATTAATTAGCATCCAAAATTTTGACTCACAGGACCACAATTTAGGTCTTATAAAAATAAGAGTTATGGGGCTCTTGGGTGGCTCAGTCAAGTGTCTGACTTCAGCTCAAGTCATGATCTTGCGGTTAGTGAGTTCAAGCCCCACGTTGTGCTCTGTGCTGACAGCTCAGAGCCTGGAGCCTGCTTCGGATTCTGTGTCTCCCTTTCTCTCTGCTCCTCCCTCGCTCACACGCTGTCTCTGTCTCTCAAAACCAAATAAACATTAAATAATTTTTTTTAATTAAAAAAAATAGGAGTTACCTAAAAAAATGTCTTCAACCCACCATTCATATATAAAAGGATCTAATGATTCATCTTCTGCTTGACTGAATCACTACTTATATTTATCTATTACTCTACAGTTAAAATAGTCATTTTACCTAATTTCAAAATTGTGTTGCTCAACTAGCTTAATAATACATTCCCCATTGCTGTCTTCTCACTTACTAACTATATCCAGACAGGGTGCAGGTTATGATTACATGAGACTTTTAGCTTAGTACTATCTCCAAATACTTGTTCAAATGTCAGGGAGTTCTGCAGAATATATCAGTCCCAATGGTAGCTTCAGAGAAGTTGCTCAGTGATTCCATTTTTTTCTATCACAATTAATGCTATTGACTTTAAAGTTAGCACTAGACAACTTGGAAAACAACTCTCCCTTAATCCTAACAACTGTTGATTCTGGTTGGGTAGCTGGAAGGCTTATCCTTGTTACAAAATCCCACTTGTTTTGTTTTGTTTTGGTTTTTTGTTTTTTGAGAAGCCATGTGCCAAAATGTAAGATGTTGAATCAATTTGGCTAGCAGAGTAGAGATACCTTCCCAGGGCACACACTATACTCTGCTACATTTTCACTGTGGTAGCTTAGGAGTCTTAATAGACACGGTCTTATTACCAATAATAAAAATGGTAAATAATTCGTTGAAATTATATCAGAGGTTCTTTTTAGGTTTTTATTAGGGATTTTCTGCTTTTTATCAGGCAGCTGCCTTCTTAACAAGAAATATTTATAGACATGGGAACTAACAAAGAAAGGAATCACCTTCAAAAAATTATAAGAGATGAGATGTGACATGAAAAGTTTCATTGCAGCCTCTTGTCTCTATATCAGGATGGAAAGTCCTCCTGGGGTCTTTCTGGCCCTGCATCTCTCAGAGGAATTTATTTACACATGGCTGAGACTCAGTAAGCTTGACCTCTAGGAAATGATTGCTTACAATACTTGCTGCCCCTGACAACATAAAACACTTTCAAAAAAAGAAACTCACAGATGTGAAATGTGACCAAAAAATGGTTCTTAAAACCAGTTAGCAGAACATCACAAGGACACAATAGTATTACTACCTTAGAATATTGCAGAGACACAATACTCTCCTGTTATATCTCACTCCCCACCCCCCACCACCCAACAAATGGATACAAATGGAATCTGTATAATTTTTCTCTCAAACTCTTCCAAAAAAAAAAAAAAAACAAAAAAAAAACAAGAACATCTTATTTGAGGGGCGCCTGGGTGGCGCAGTCGGTTAAGCGTCGGACTTCAGCCAGGTCACGATCTCGCGGTCCGGGAGTTCGAGCCCCGCGTCAGGCTCTGGGCTGATGGCTCAGAGCCTGGAGCCTGTTTCCGATTCTGTGTCTCCCTCTCTCTCTGCCCCTCCCCCGTTCATGCTCTGTCTCTCTCTGTCCCAAAAATAAATAAACGTTAAAAAAAAAAATTTAAAAAAAAAAAAAAAAAAAAAAAAAAAAAAAAAAAAGAACATCTTATTTGAATTTGTGTTACAGCAGCAAAGACAAAGCTGTGACAAACAGTGCTAAATGTTTTTTTTTTTTACATTTACTTATTTTTGAGAGACAGAGAAAGACAAAGTACAAGTGGGGGAGGGGAAGAGAGAGAATGAGACACAGAATCCAAAGCAGGATGCAGGCTCAGAACTGTCAGCACAGAGCCCGATGCAGGGCTTGAACTCACAAACCTTGAGACCATGATCTGAACCAAAGTCAGATGCTTAACTGACTGAGCCACCCAGGCACCCCAACAGTGCTAAATGTTTTAAGCCACATGATATCGTTTTCAGCCCAGATTTACCTGGTAGACAATTTTTGAAAATAAGATTCATCTATAAGTTGACAAAAATATGCCATTCATTGATATTTAGATTTAATGAAACAATAAAATCTGAAATTAGAGGTAGAAGTCCAGGTTTGAGTTTTAACTCTGGCATTTATTCAGTATATTGCTTTTTTACATTTTATCTTTGATTGCAAAAGGGGTGCTCTCCTGGATCTCTGTCATCCATTGCATTTCTAGTGTTGGTTTATATAATAAGGCTAGTTTCCTGGAGTACCTCTTTTATCTTTGGTACTCCATGGGCCTCTCCCAAATATAGAGGCAGTCAACACTGGAATTCTATGTATAGATTTCTAATATCTAATATACAGATAATTATTGTTGCTCTACATTATGAACATGAGCACCAGAGGCAGTGATATGTTTATGAGCTGCCACCTAAGTGAGGAGGCTGAGAAAGAAAACTCAAATGTCCATAACTTGGTAATTCTAATGCAAAATATTAATTAAGGCAAAAATTCTTTGAATCATTCTTACATTGAAGTGATTGACGATAGTGAGAGAAAAACCTGGAGTCAGATTTGAGCTGACAGGTTCTAACTACGCACAGAGTCTGGCATTGATGATGTTGTTATTAAAATTATGTATTTCTGATATTGACATAAAATCTAAATAAGAAGGCACAACATCAAATTGAAATTTTCTTAGTCTCACATTTTATGATGATAAAACTTGTTGGATGTCTTATGCACATAAAACAGCTGTTTCTTTCAGTATAAGATCCAGCTTTATAAAATATTAAATACATATTTCTGATGCAAAATAGGGCACAAATTCTTAAAAAATAGATTTTAAATTACTTTCATTATCTGGAGCGAGTTACCAAATTCTGAACAAAATTTTCTAAAATTTATTTCATTTTTAAATTTTTTATTAAATATTTATTTTAACTCCAGTACAGTTAAGATACAATATTATATCAGTTTCAGGTGTACAATATAGTGATTCAACAAATCTATACATTACTCAGTGCTCATCATCTTTAATCCCCTTCACCTATTTCACCCATCATACCCCACCTCCCCTCTGGTAACAAGTCTGTTTCTTGGTTTTTCTTTCCCCTTCTCTCTTTCTCTTTCTCTGTCCCTGTCCCTTTCTCCCTCTCTCTCTCTCTCTCTCTCTCTCTCTCTGTCTCTTTCTCTTGGCTTGTTTTGTTTCTTACATTTCACATATGAGTGAAATCATACGGTATTTGACTTTCTCTGACTGGCTTATTTCACTTAGCATTGTACTCTCTAGATCCATCCATATTGTTGCAAATGGCAAGGTTTCATTCTTTTTTTAATGGCTGAGTAATATTCCATTGTGTACGCTTCTATATATATACACGCATACATATTACATCTTTTTAATCCATTCATCTATCATTGAATACTTGGAATGCTTCCATATTTTGAGTATTGTAAATAATGCTACAATAAACATAGGGGTGTACATATCCTTTTGAATTAGTGCTTTTGTATTCCTTGGGTAAAAAAAACATTAGTAGGATTACTGGATCATAGGGTAGATCTATTATTTGTTTGTTTCAAGTTTTTATTTAAATTCCAGTTGTTAACATATAGTGTAATATTAGTTTCAGGGGTAGAATTTAGTGATTCAACACTTACATATAACACCCAGTGCTCATCACAAGTGCCCTCCTTAATACCCATCAGCTATTTAACCCATACCCCTGTCCAACTCCCCTCCAGCAACCCTTGGTTTATTCACTATGGGTTAAGAATCTGTTTTATGGTTCACCTCTCTCTTTTTCCCCTCCTATGTTACAGTTTTGTTTCTTAAATTCCACGTATGAGTGAAATCATATAGTATTTGTCTTTCTTGACTGATTTATTTCAGTTAGAATAATACACTCTAGCTCCATCCACATCATTGCAAATGGCAAGACATTATTCTTTTTTATGGCTGGCTTATATTCCATTGTGTATGTATATACCGTATTTTCTTTATCCAGTCATCAGTCAATGGACATTTGGGCTCTTTCCATAATGTGGTTTTGTTGATAATGCTTCTGTAAACATCAGGGTGTATGTGCCCTTTCAAATCAGTATTTTTGTGTCCTTTGATCAAATACCTAATATTGTGATTGCTGTATCATAGGGTAGTTTTATTTTTAACTTTTTGAGGAACCCCCATACTATTTTCCAAAATGGCTGCACCAGTTTGCATTCCCACCAACAGTATAAAAAGGTTACCCTTTCTCTACATCCTTGCCAACATCTGTTGTTTCCTGTATTGTTATTTTTAGCCATTCTGGCAGGTATGAAGTGGTATCTCATTGTGGTTTTGATTTGTATTTCCCTGATGATAAGTGATGTTGAGCATCTCTTCATGTGTCCATTAGCCATCTGGATGTCTTCTTTGGGAAAAAAAAAATGTCTCTTTATGTACTCTGCCCATTTCTTCACTGGATTAATTATTTTTTGACTGTTCACTTTGATAAGTTCGTTATAGATTTTGGACAGTAACCTTTAACAGATATGTCATTTGTAAACATCTGTCTTTTAGTTTTGTTGATTGTTTTCTTAGCTATGCAGAAGCTTTTTATCTTGATGAATTCCCAACAGCTTTTTTTGTTTTTGTTTTTGTTTTTTGTTTGTTTGTTTTTGTTTTTTTGCTTTTGTTCCCCTTGTCTTCTGGAGACATCTCTAGTAAGAGGTTGCTACAGCCAGCATCAAAGGGGTTGCTGCCTGTGTTCTCCTCTAGCATTTTGATGGTTTTGTGTTTCACATTTAGGGCTTTTATCCATTTCAAATTAATTTTTGTGTATGGGGTCCAATTTCACCTTTTGCATGTTGCTATCCAGTTTTCCCAGTACCATTTGTTGAAGAGACTGTCTCTTTTCCATTGGATATTCTTTTCTGCTTTGTCAAAAATAATTTCTGCATTTTCTATTCTGTTCTATTGATCCATGTGTCTGTTTTCATGCCAGTACCATTCAGTTTTGTTGGCTACAGCTTTGTAATATAGCTCGAAGTTCAGAATTGTGATGTCTCCAGCTTCACTTTTCTTTTTCAAGACTGCTTTGGCTATTTGGAGTCTTTTGTGGTCCCATACAAATTTTAGGATTGTTCTAGCTCTGTGAAAAATGCTGGTGGTATTTTGATAGGGATTACATCAAATGTGTAGATTGCTTGATGTGCCTTGGCAGCTCAGTAGGTTAAGCGTCCAACTCTTGATTTCGTCTCAGGTCATGATCTCACGGTTTGTGAGTTCAAGTCCTGCATGGGGCTCTGCACTGACAGTGGTTAGCCTGGTTGGGATTTTGTTTCTCTACCTCTCTCTCTGTCCCTCCCCCACAACATTCTCTCTCCCTCAAAATAATTAAATAAACTGTTAAAAATGTGTAGATTGCTTTGGTTATAGACATTTTATAATTATTTGTTCTTCCAACTCATGAGCATGGAATGTTTTTCCATTTCTTTGTGTCATTTTCAATTTCATAAGTGTCCTATAGTTTTTAGAATACACATCTTTTACATCTTTGGTTAGGTTTATTCCTAGGTATCTTATGGTTTTTGGTGCAATTGTAAATGGGATCAATTCCTCATTTTCTGTTTTTGCTGCTTCATTATTGGTGTATGCAAACACCACAGATTTCTGTACGTGATTTTGTATCCCTTGACTTTACCAAATTCATATATCAAAAAATTCATAATTTTTTTGTGAAGTCTTTAATGTTTTCTAGAGTATCATGTCATCTGTGAAAGGTGAAAGTTTGACTTCTTCCTTGCCAGTTTGGATGCCTTTTATTTCTTTTGTTGTCTGATTTCTGAGGACTTCCAGTATTATGTTAAATAACAATGGTGAGAGTAGACATCCCTGTCTTGTTCCTGACCTCAAAGGAAAAGTTTTCAGTTTTTCCCCACTGAGGATGATATTAGCTGTGGGTGTTTCATATATGGCCTTTAAGATGTTGAGGTATGTTCACTCTATCTGTACTTTGTTGAGGGTTTTTATCAAGAATGGATTTTATCAAAATGGAGCATTTTGTCAAATGCTTTTTCTACATCTATTGAGAGGATCATATGGTTCTTATCCTTTATTTTATTAATGTATTGTATCATGTTGATTGATTTGTGAATATTAAACCACCCTTGCAACCCAGGAATAAATCCTACTTGATTGTGGTGAATGATGCCTTTAATGTACTGTTGAATTTGATTTCTTGTATCTTGTTGAGAATTTTTGCATCAATGTTAATTAGGGATATTGACCTGTAATTCTCTTTTTTGATGGGGTCTTTGTCTGGTTTTGGAATAAAAGTAATTCTAGCTTCATAAAGTGAGTTTTGCAGTTTTCTTTCCTTTTTTATTTTGTTTGTTTTTTGGAACAGTTTGAGAAGAATAGGTATAAACTCTTTTTTACATGTCTGGTAGAATTGCCCTGGAAAGCCATCTTGCCCTGGACTTTTGCTTGTTGGGAGATTTTTGATTACTGATTCAATATCTTTGCTGGTTTTCAGTCTGTTCAAGTTTTCAATATCTTCCTGTTTCAGTTTTGGTAGTTTATATGTTTCTAGGAATATCTCCATTTCTTTCAGATTACCCAATTTTTTAGCATATATCTTTTCATAATATTCACTTATCATTATTTGTATTTCTGTGGTGTTGGTTGTGATTTCTCCTCTTATTTATGATTTTTATGTGGGTCGTTTCTCTTCTCTTTTTGATTAGTCTGCCTAGTGGTTTTCTAATTTTGTTAATTCTTCCAAAAAACCAGATCCTGGTTTCATCAAACTGTTCTACTGGTTTTTGTTTCCATATTACTTACTTCTACTCTAATCTTTAAAATGTTTGAATGTTTATTTATTTTTGAGACAGAGAGACAGAGCATGAGTGGGGGAGGGACAAGGAGAGAGGTAACACAGAATCCAAAGCAGGCTCCAGGCTCCAAGCTGTCAGCACAGAGCCTGACACTGGACTTGAACTCACGAACCATGAGATCATGACCTGACCCAAAGTCAGACGCTTAACTGACTGAGCCACCTAGGCACCCTTCTACTCTAATCTTTACTATTTCCCTTCTTCTGCTGGCATTAGGTTTCAATTGCTGCTATTTTTCTAGCTCCTTTAAGTGTAAGGTTAGGTTACATATTTGACATTTTTCTTTTTTCTTGAGGTAGGCTTTTATTGCTATACATTTCCCTCTTATGGCAATTTTTGCTGCATCCCAAAGGTTTGGACCATCATGTTTTTATTATACTTTGTTTACATGTATTTTTTTCTTTTTTAATTTCCTGGTTGACCCATTCATTTCTTAGTAGGATGATGTTTAACCTTCATGTATTTATGGTCTTTTCAGGTTTTTTCTTGTGTGACTTCGTTTCATAGCATTGTGGTTGGAAAATATGCGTGGTATGAACTCAATTCTTTTTGTACTTGTTGAGGCCTAATTTGTGACCAAGTCTGTGATCTATTCTAGAGAGGATCTCATAGGCATTCAAAAAGAATGTGTATTCTGCTGCTTTAGGATGAAATATTCTAAATATGTCTATTAAGTCCACCTGGTCCAGTGTACCACTGAAAGTCATTGTTTCCTGATTGATTTTCCACTCAGATGATCTGTTCATTGGTGTAAGTGGGGTGTTAAAACCCTTTTCTATTATTGCATTATTATCAGTGAATTCCTTTGTATTTGTTATTAATTGTTTTACATATTTGGCTTCTCTCAAGTTGGGGGCATAAGTATTTATAACTTTCAGATCTTCTTTCTGGATAGACCTCTTTATTATGACATAGTGTCCTTCTTCATCTCTTTGGTTTAAATTTATATTGTCTGATATAAATATTGCTACTCTGGCTTTCTTTTGATGTCCATTAGCATGATAAATGGTCCTCCACCTCCTCACTTTTAATCTGCAGGTGTCTTTAGGTCTAAAATGAGTTTCTTGTAGGCAGGACATAGATGGGTCTTTTTTTTTTTTCCCTAATGTTTATTTATTTTTGAGAGAGAGAGAGACAGAACACAAGCAGGGGAGGGGCAGACAGAATTTGAAACAGGCTCCAAGCTCTGAGCTGTCAGCACAGAGATCAATGCGGGTCTCAAACTTCTGAATCATGAGATAATGACCAGAATCAAAGTCTGAAGCTTAACCGAATGAGCCACCCAGGCGCCCTGATGTGTCTTGAATTTTTATCCATTCTGTTACCCTATGTCTTTTGATTGGAGCATTTAGTCAATTTACATTTAGAGTGATTATTAATAGATATTAATTTAGTGACATTTTATTACTTGTTAAGTCATTTCTAGAGATTTTCTCTGTTCCCTTCTAGTCTTTGTCACTTTTCATCTTTCTTGCCCCCTCAAACAGGCCTGTTTAATATTTTTTATAGGGCTAGTTTAGTGGTCACTAACTCCTTCAGGTTTTGTTTGTCTGGGAAACTCTTGATCTCTCTTTCTATTTTGAATGACAGCCTTACAGGATAAAGAATTCTTGGTTGCATATTTTTTCCATTCACCGCATTGAATATATCATGCCATTCCCTTCTGGCCTGCCAAGTTTCTGTGGATATGCCAACATTATTTGTCTTCCCTTGTAAGTTAGGAATTTCTTTTCCCTTGCTGGTTTTAGGATTTTTTTCCTTATCTCTGCATTTTACAAATTTTTCTACGGTATATCTTGGTGTTGGCTTACTTTTGGCAGTTGCCTGCTTTTTGGGAGTTCTCTGCGCCTCCTGGATTTGATATCTGTTTCTTCCCCATATTTCTTTCCCCTATAATCTGCTCAAATAAATCTTTTCCTCCCTTCTTATTCTGGTACTCCTAGGATATGAACTGATGGGTTCAGTTAGCGGAGCATGTGACTCTTGATCTCAGGGTTGTGGGTTTGAGTCCCACATTGGGTGTAGAGATTACTTAAAATCTTAAAAAAACAAAACAAAACAAAAGGAAGTGTTTCTGATGTATGCTGTGTGCACTCTGTTTTAACTGCTTTTCCCCCCAGGTCAGTCCTCTGCAGAGTTTCTCCTTGCCTGAGTGTGACCTTGGTCAGAGTGTGGTAAGTTTTAACCAAGTGTGCTCTTGTCTGCTTGTTAAGAGACCTGATGCTATTTCCACTAAAACTGAAGCTTTGCAGAACTCTGTGGTCAATAGACGTGGTGTATGTGAGGGATTTATGCTGGTCTTTTGGGAGAGGGGCATGCTGCACCAGTTCTCATACACACTTGCCCTAATAAAGCATCATCTGAAGAGCACAGGGGGGCCGTGCTTGGTGTAAGCAATTTAGACTGCCACTGTTGGCATGGGATGCTTCCCGAAGTTAGTTTATGCTGAGGAGTGGTGGAGGAAAATGGCACCATCCTCTCCCTCATTTCCAGAGAGGGAAGTTTACACCCACCACTGTCCAAGAAGCCCTTACATAAGAGTGAACAATCTCCCCCTCATATCTCCCAGGTATCCCTCAGATCCTTGCCTTCACCCTGTCTGTGTCCAGGCAATCTGCCCACCCAGCAGGGCAGTGCATCTGTGCTTTATCCCAGGCAGGCTGGGTGAGTTTTAAAACTCCAAACTTTAGGAGTGTGGCATGGACCCACGCTGGTTATGTGTCATGGACCCAGAGGGTCTCGTTGTGCTGGGACTGATGCAGTTTGTCCCAGAAGGGCAGTTGCACCAAAGCACAGGAGCTTGAGTTTGGAAAAAAGCACAGCAAAGAGCCAGTATCATTAACCCCCTCTACAGATGTCTTTGTGCTTATGCTGAGGAGCAGGGGAATGTAATGGTGTCTGCAGGGGCACCTGGGTGGCTCAGTCCATTGAGCCTCTGACTTTGGCTCAAGTCATGATCTCACAGTTTGTGGTTCCAGCTCCACATAGGGCTCTGTGCTGACAGCTCAGAGCCTGAAGCTTGCTTCGGATTCTGTGTCTTCTCTCTCTCTCTCTGCCCCACCCCTACTCATGCTCTGTCTCTCTCAAGAATGAATAAAACGTTAAAAAAAATTTTTTTTAAATGGTGTCTGCAGGCTCTTTTGTTCCTGGAGAGGCAAGATACTTCTCCCAGATGCACTCTAAGAAGGGGGAAACTGTCTCTCCCAGTACATCCCAGGGGATCCTCAGATCCTACCAACTGCTCTTAAGCTCTCTGTCCTCCTTCTCCACAGGAGCACTGCAGCGCTGCTGGCCTCCAGACCAATCACAATATGACCCCTAAAACTCCAGTCTTCGTGCTCTGCTGACTATAAAAACTCACAAAAATTAGCCCCTTTCAGTTTTCCAGTCAATGACTTTGGGAAAGTATTTTCCTTGTGCAATCCCCTGTGTGCGCCTTTCTCTCTCTGTCCATGATCAGCGCTCCCTCCCCTCCACAGCACTCATGACCCTTTTCTTTCCCAAATCACA
Organism: Puma concolor; assembly: GCF_028749965.1. Lineage (NCBI taxonomy): Eukaryota > Metazoa > Chordata > Mammalia > Carnivora > Felidae > Puma > Puma concolor. The sequence goes on from NC_141674.1 coordinate 89,988,846, forward strand.
TCTCCACACCTCCTACTTTCCACAGTGTGTCCTTTTTTCCCCCTCTAGTTGTGCAGTTCATGCTATCTGTCCACAGATTGATTTTTTGGGTCCTCAGAATGATTTGATATTTTTCTAGCTGTGTTTGAGGAATAAGGCAAGCCTAGGGTTCTCCTACTATGTTGCCATATTAGCTCTCCAGATAAAATTTATTTTAAATTAATTTTTTTTATTTATCGTTAACAATTGTTGAAAGGATAAATTTCAGAAAGTTTAACCAAGAATATAAATACTTCCATATTACATGTGTAAGAATTCTCATTTTTGCAACCCAAAAAAGCTTATACTTCTTAGAATATATCCATTTGTAATATTTAGAACTAAGTTTTCAATAGATCATTATAATTATTAGCATATGGTACATCTTAGCTCAGGTTCTTTCTTTCTTTCTTTCTTTCTTTCTTTCTTTCTTGCTTTCTTTCTTCTTTTTTGGCAATTCCAGTCACATTTAAAACTCCATTTTAAAAATTGTATAATATTATGAAAAGTACAGGGAAAATGATACCTTTCTTTGACCCTTGGTTTCAATTTTTCATAGTACGTGTTATAGATTTTTTTTTCATTGTCCATAATTCTGCTGTCAATTAACACAAACCTCATTTACTATAAAGGTGTTTTATTTTTTTTTTATTTTTTTTTCAACTTTTATTTATTTTTGGGACAGAGAGAGACAGAGCATGAACGGGGGAGGGGCAGAGAGAGAGGGAGACACAGAATCGGAAACAGGCTCCAGGCTCTGAGCCATCAGCCCAGAGCCCGACGTGGGGCTCGAACTCACGGACCGCGAGATCGTGACCTGGCTGAAGTCGGACGCTTAACCGACTGCGCCACCCAGGCGCCCCAATATAAAGGTGTTTTAAAAAAGAGTACCAGAAGACTACAATTGAAGAGATTAAGAACAAAAATAAAGATCTTTAAATGAGCAAAAAGTTTTTCCTTGTATTGAATATTTTCTATTATTAACTATTCATTGATTGGAGTACAGATATACAAGTTAATGAATGTGAACATTTAATAAATATGTTTTCTGCATTGCACTGGGCATGCAGTGAAGAGTTAAGTCACAGAAATTGTGGATGAAACCAGTAATGCAGTATAAAGTATCTAGTGCCATTATAGAGCTATCTAAAAGTAATTGCTAATGGGAAATTATCCTGGCTTCTCAGAGATGGTTTTAATAAGAAGATATTCATTTCAGTCTTAAAATATTGGAAGTGTATTAAGTGGACAAAAGCAAGGCTTTTCAAACAGATGTAAGAGCATCTGCAAATGTTTACGGAAATGAAATAACATTGCATTTGAGAAACTATGCCTTGATTTGGATAGATGACAGAGGAGGATAGTATAACAATAATACAAGGAAGTAGATGAGGTCCAGTCAGAGAAGGTCTTGTTTGTCAAGTCACTGCAAAATTTGGATGATATTCTAAGAGGAGAACATGATAAGTATATACGTAGTGGTAAAGCATAATCAAATTTATTTTTGGGACAATTACTCAAATATTTAGGAGATAAATTAGAAGGGGAGAAAACTAGAGGTGAAGAGATCACGTAAGAGACTATTACATGACAAACAGTAAATTAGGATAGCAATGTGAATGGAAGAAAGGACAGAGGAAGTGGCAGCATCGCTGATTTCATGAACATATTTGGATGTTGGACTTTAGGGAAAGGTGAACTTTGAGATTGACTCTCAGCTTCTGAGTCAGTTGGTTGACTAGGTGATGGCATCATTAACAAGAAAGATAATACTATTGTCAAAGAGAAAGATTAGATTTGCATTTGGCTCATGGAGGTAGAGAGAATGGCTTCATGAGTTTTGTCTTACAGATGACTAGATTGAGATAGATTAATAGAACAATGGTTGGTCAACAGACACATATCGAGTAAGTTTATGTTCTATAAAGGGTTATAAGAAAATGATTTGGCTCATGAGAAAATTTCCAGAATGTGCATACTGATGGCCAGGAAAGACATTTTGCCTCAGAAAGTAATTTATTTATATATTAAGTGTATATGTATTTATTTCTTTGAAGCCTTCAGGGATTTACAATAATTCTGATTTTAAATGTATATAGGTTGAATATGCATTCTCTTATTGTCAAAGGAGTAGTATCTCACCACTCTTTAAAATTATATATTTTAAAATTATTTATGTAACCTGCCTAGCTTCTGTGTTTTAAGAGTTATAATGCCTATTGAGCATTTACCAAAGTGTTATAATATATGTAATAATAGTTACAGTTAATATTCATTATTTACAAAATTCTGATAAATTCTCACAATAACTCTTTGAGGTCTTAAAACAATTTATAAACAAAACAATAGTGAATACTACTCACTTTTCATATTGTAACAAAAATAAAAATAACTTCTGCTAAAAGCATCTTCTAATATTAGTACAAACTAAGATTGCTCCACATTTAGGTCTCAAAATTAAAACTTTTTTTTAGGGGGTCCTGAGTAAGTCAGTTAAGTGTCATACTTCAGCTCAGGTCATGATCTGACGGCTCATGATTTCAAGCCCTGCATCGGGCTCTGTGCTGACAGCTCAGAGCCTAGAGCCTGCTTCAGTCTCCCTCTCTCATTGTCCCTTCCCTGCTCATACTCTGTCTCTCCTTCAAAAATAAATAAACATTTTTTAAAAATTAAAAAAAATTAAACTTTTTTCTATTAAAACAGCACTGAAAAACCTATTTTTTTTCCCCATGGGAAGAGCAAGTGTGAGAAGCTTTAATTATGAATAAGCTGTAAAGCCAAGATTTGTTCCAGTATTTTATTGCTTTTTCACATTTTTCTACATGCCTAAACAATTTCTCATGACTTTATGGAGCTTGTATCTGTCTGCTACATACACAGAATAATCTGATTTCAAACAGAAGCTTCCACATAGAAATCATGTTCAGGGTGCTGCCTAGATGGGTCATTTTGAAGCCCAAAGTGTTATTTTTATGTACTAAACTTGTCTATCTTAGAGCAACAGATAAATATCAAGCCGTGTTTTTAAAATCTTTGAACACTCGCAATACCCATTGGCTTAAAAAATCTATTAATGGAAAGAAAAATCGTTTTATATATTATTAAAATACAGCAAGCCATAAAATGGTAAATAATGACATAGTAAAGTCATTTTATTTTGTTATCACTTATATGAAATTGCCCAATATAACTCAATTATAATATTTCTTCATGTAAGCATTTGAAAATAATATGCATTATAACCTCATAACAATCAAAGTAAAATCCGTGGTGACTAAAAGAGAAAAACTTTGATAATAATTTAAAAAGTGAGGTTTGCTTTGTAGTCCTGCAATATTGCAAGTGTGTTACTTCAATTGATTCCCTCATAATACTCAACAGTGCCTGGAACATGGTAGGTATTTCAAGAAATGTTTTTTGATTTAAAGAAAGATGAAAGAATAAATGAATAATGAATGGATACATACATGGCTATAAATAGTGCTAGATCTTACTATTATTCCAATTCCCAGAGGCAGAAAGAAATGTAAACAGAAGGTATATTTGCTTTACCCAATACACTTAAAAAACTGGATGGAAAATGTTAGTATGTGTCAGATACAACGTGTACTCTACTCAACAAGAAACAGTGGTCTGGAGTTTGAACTGAAACTAAAACTCATGAGTTGCAATAAGCTTTACCCAGGACAAAATTTACACAGCTTAAAGAAAGTATACGTTTAGAGTGGGTATCTCATGACTACCTGGCTATCCCAAAGTTGTTCTATATGCGGTACACTTATTGTCATGAGAGATGTGCCTGAGAGAGCATGGAGATAGCATCTAAGAAAGTTATCATCTCTGAGGTCACTTCAGCTTGTATACTTGCTAGCCAGGTAGCCCTTATATGGGTATGTAATTAGACCTTATTCTCTAGTTGAATTGTGTTCACAAAGTTTACTCACCAATTTTTCATTGAGAAACAACTTTGTGAGATACAGAAGCCTAATTAAATTCATAGTTAACCTCACCAAATAATTATTTAACTTACATCTGGATTAATTCTATAAATGTCTTGAGTTAGTGTTGCAATTAAGATTCAAACCTCAGGCATTACTCAGGCAAGAAATTAGGCATAAACCAGCTGTTAACTCTCTTCTTCCAGGCTGTCTACAGAAACAGCTTTCGATACAGTCCCTTGACAGAGATTCTTATCAAAGTCAGCTTAGAATGTACAGACCAAACAAAACTGCATGCTGACATTAAAGTTTGAAGAATCTTTAGCAATGCCTTTGGAGGTCTCCTAATTTGTACTTTTCCCACTAAATCGGTATTTGGCCATTACCGGTCAATAACAACACTGAATCATTCCCACAGTTAATTTGGGTTTTATCTTTTCATTAATCGAGGTATGACTGACATACAATAAACCACATATTTAAAGTGTACATTTGATAAATTTTGAATTTTAAAACTGTAACCACAATCATGATAATGAATATATCCATCATCCCCAAAAGTGTCCCTACCATCCTTTTTAAAACCTACCCCTTGAGCCAACCAATGAATTGTTTTGTTTTATCACTATAGTATACATTTTCTAGAATTTATATTAAAATAATTATAAAGCATATTTGTTTTGGCTTGGTTTCTTTCACTCCGTGTAACTATTTTTGAAATGCATCCACATTGTAACATATATCATTCCCTTTTATTTCTGAGTAGTATTCTGCTGTCTGGATATAGCATAGGTTACTTTTTCATTCACTTAAAGATAGACATTTTGTATCATTTCCATTTTGAGGCTATTATAAATGAAGCTAAAGTGAACATTCCAGTATATGTCTTTTCACGGATATATACTTTCATTTCTCTTAGCTAAATACCTAAATGGCAAGATTGTACAGCATGTTTAAATGTTGTATTATATTAATTCAACAAGTAATATTTGAGTGCCTTTTCTGTGCCAGGCATTATTCTATATATAGTGGATAGAGTCAAAATAATAAACTGCTATCTTATAGCTTATACTACAGAAACTATTGTATTACAACTGTTTTTCATTTAGTTTGTTAAGAAGGTAATGTTTATAGCAGCCCTTTCAACAATAGCCAAATTATGAAAAGAGCCTGAATGTCCATCAACTGATGAATGGATAAAGAAATTGTGGTTTATATACACAATGGAGTACTACGTGGAAATGAGAAACAATGAAATATGGCCCTTTGTAGCAACGTGGATGGAACTGGAGACTGTTACGCTAAGTGAAATAAGTCATACAGAGAAAGACAGATACCATATGGTTTCACTCTTACTTGGATCCTGAGAAACTTAACAGAAGACCATAGGGGAGGGGAAGGAAAAAAAAAAATGGTTAGAGAGGGAGGAAGCCAAAACATAAGAGACTCTTAAAAACTGAGAACAAACTGAGGGTTGATGGGGGTGGGGGGAGGTGGGGTGGTGATGGGTATTGAGGAGGGCACCTCTTGGGATGAGCACTGGATGTTGTATGGAAACCAATTTGACAATAAATTTCATATTAAAATAAAAAAAGGTAATGAAGTTTCCTTAAATATATCCAATTGATTAGTATGACCAAAAAAGAAGAAGAAGAAAAAAAAAGAGGAAAGGAGAAACAAAAAAGGGAGAAAAAAGAAACACATACACCTGAAAGAAGAGAATTCCTAAAAGGAATAGCTAGAACACTTACAAGCTCCTTATTAGTTTCTGTATTTGTTTGTAAATTCTAGTAATACTTAAACCATATGAAATAGAAATATCTGAGGGATGAATACAACCTGAGTTATATACTAGAAATTTACATATATGAGAATGATATAAGAAACAACTGGTTTGAGCATATTCTAAATCTGAGGAAAAAAGAGAAATAAATTGCAGTTTACCCCCGTCTAGGCAAATTTGAACAGTTATCATAATAATAGGTTTTTTTTTTTTAATTTTTTTTTCAACGTTTATTTATTTTTGGGACAGAGAGAGACAGAGCATGAACGGGGGAGGGGCAGAGAGAGAGGGAGACACAGAATCGGAAACAGGCTCCAGGCTCTGAGCCATCAGCCCAGAGCCCGACGCGGGGCTCGAACTCACGGACCGCAAGATCGTGACCTGGCTGAAGTCGGACGCTAAACCGACTGCGCCACCCAGGCGCCCCAATAATAGGTTTTAAATCTCTTCTTGATTAATTGTAGAAATGATTACTTAGAATTCATGTATGTATACCACTATACATCCTTACATGAATTTGTCTTGCAAATATACCAAGCCAAATTGTACATATACCTGCCAAGGCTTTTCAACTTTATAATTCATTTGAAAAGTTAAAATCATAAACTATTTAAAATAATTTTCTTTTAACATTTTTTTAATTTTTTTAATGTTTTTATTTATTTTTGAGACAGAGAGAGACAGAGCATGAGCAGGGGAGGGGCAAAGAGAGAGGGAGACACAGAATCCAAAACAGGCTCCAGGCTCTGAGCTGTCAGCCCAGAGCCTGACGCAGGGCTCGAAACCACAGACTGTGAGATCATGACCTGAGCTGAAGTCGGACGTTTAACCGACTGAGCCACCCAGGTGCCCCATCTTTAAACATTTTTTTAAGAACACAGAGTATATTTTATATCAATTACCCAAGGCTTTGCATTTTCACATTTATCATAAAATTAGATTTCCATTTCACAATTAGCAAAATAATAGATTCATATTTAGCACATATTATAAAAAATATCTCTTCAAAACTACATGGTTACACATAAAATTTTAGAAAAATATGTGTTTTAGCATGTCAGAATTCTGTTCTTTTTTTAAAAAAATTAATATTTATTTATTTTTTTATTTATATATGAAATTTATTGTCAAATTGGTTTCCATACAACACCCAGTGCTCATCCCAAAAGGTGCCCTCCTCAATACCCATCACCCACCCTCTCCTCCCTCCCACCCCCCATCAACCCTTAGTTTGTTCTCAGTTCTCAACAGTCTCTTATGCTTTGGCTCTCTCCCACTCTAACCTCTTTTTTTTTTTTTTCCTTCCCCTCCCCCATGGGTTCCTGTTAAGTTTCCCAGGATCCACATAAGAGTGAAACCACATGGTATCTGTCTTTCTCTGTATGGCTTATTTCACTTAGCACCACACTCTCCAGTTCCATCCACGTTGCTACAAAAGGCCATATTTCATTTTTTCTCATTGCCACGTAGTATTCCATTGTGTATATAAACCACAATTTCTTTATCCATTCATCAGTTGATGGACATTTAGGCTCTTTCCATAATTTGGCTATTGTTGAGAGTGCTGCTATGAACATTGGGGTACAAGTGCCCCTATGCATCAGTACTCCTGTGTCCCTTGGATAAATTCCTAGCAGTGCTATTGCTGGGTCATAGGGTAGGTCTATTTTTAATTTTCTGAGGAACCTCCACACTGCTTTCCAGAGCGGCTGCACCAATTTGCATTCCCACCAACAGTGCAAGAGGGTTCCCGTTTCTCCACATCCTCTCCAGCATCTATAGTCTCCTGATTTGTTCATTTTGGCCACTCTGACTGGCGTGAGGTGATACCTGAGTGTGGTTTTGATTTGTATTTCCCTGATAAGGAGCGACGCTGAACATCTTTTCATGTGCCTGTTGGCCATCCGGATGTCTTCTTTAGAGAAGTGTCTATTCATGTTTTCTGCCCATTTCTTCACTGGGTTATTTGCTTTTCGGATGTGGAGTTTGGTGAGCTCTTTATAGATTTTGGATACTAGCCCTTTGTCCGATATGTCATTTGCAAATATCTTTTCCCATTCCATTGGTTGCCTTTTAGTTTTGTTGGTTGTTTCCTTTGCTGTGCAGAAGCTTTTTATCTTCATAAGGTCCCAGTAATTCACTTGTGCTTTTAATTCCCTTGCCTTTGGGGATGTGTCGAGTAAGAGATTGCTACGGCTGAGGTCAGAGAGGTCTTTTCCTGCTTTCTCCTCTAAGGTTTGGATGGTTTCCTGTCTCACATTCAGGTCCTTTATCCATTTTGAGTTTATTTTTGTGAATGGTGTGAGAAAGTGGTCTAGTTTCAACCTTCTGCATGTTGCTGTCCAGTTCTCCCAGCACCATTTGTTAAAGAGACTGTCTTTTTTCCATTGGATGTTCTTTCCTGCTTTGTCAAAGATGAGTTGGCCATACGTTTGTGGGTCTAGTTCTGGGGTTTCTATTCTATTCCATTGGTCTATGTGTCTGTTTTTGTGCCAATATCATGCTGTCTTGATGATGACAGCTTTGTAGTAGAGGCTAAAGTCTGGGATTGTGATGCCTCCTGCTTTGGTCTTCTTCTTCAAAATTACTTTGGCTATTCGGGGCCTTTTGTGGTTCCATATGAATTTTAGGATTGCTTGTTCTAGTTTCGAGAAGAATGCTGGTGCAATTTTGATTGGGATTGCACTGAATGTGTAGATAGCTTTGGGTAGTATTGACATTTTGACAATATTTATTCTTCCAATCCATGAGCAGGGAATGTCTTTCCATTTCTTTAAATCTTCTTCAATTACCTTCATAAGCTTTCTAGAGTTTTCAGCATACAGATCCTTTACATCTTTGGTTAGATTTATTCCTAGGTATTTTATGCTTCTTGGTGCAATTGTGAATGGGATCAGTTTCTTTATTTGTCTTTCTGTTGCTTCATTGTTAGTGTATAAGAATGCAACTGATTTCTGTACATTGATTTTGTATCCTGCAACTTTGCTGAATTCATGTATCAGTTCTAGCAGACTTTTGGTGGAGTCTATCAGATTTTCCATGTATAATATCATGTCATCTGCAAAAAGCGAAAGCTTGACTTCATCTTTGCCAATTTTGATGCCTTTGATTTCCTGTTGTTTTCTGATTGCTGATGCTAGAACTTCCAGCACTATGTTAAACAACAGCGGTGAGAGTGGGCATCCCTGTCGTGTTCCTGATCTCAGGGAAAAAGCTCTCAGTTTTTCCCCGTTGAGGATGATGTTAGCTGTGGGCTTTTCATAAATGGCTTTTATGATCTTTAAGTATGTTCCTTCTATCCCGACTTTCTCAAGGGTTTTTATTAAGAAAGGGTGCTGGATTTTGTCAAAGGCCTTTTCTGCATCGATTGACAGGATCATATGGTTCTTCTCTTTTTTTTTGTTAATGTGATGTATCACATTGATTGATTTGCGAATGTTGAACCAGCCCTGCATCCCAGGAATGAATCCCACTTGATCATGGTGAATAATTCTTTTTATATGCCGTTGAATTCGATTTGCTAGTATCTTATTGAGAATTTTTGCATCCATATTCATCAGGGATATTGGCCTGTAGTTCTCTTTTTTTACTGGGTCTCTGTCTGGTTTAGGAATCAAAGTAATACTGGCTTCATAGAATGGTCTGGAACTTTTCCTTCCCTTTCTATTTCTTGGAATAGCTTGAGAAGGATAGGTATTATCTCTGCTTTTTTTTTTTTAATTTTTTTTTTCAACGTTTTTTATTATTTATTTTCTTTGGGACAGAGAGAGACAGAGCATGAACGGGGGAGGGGCAGAGAGAGAGGGAGACACAGAATCGGAAACAGGCTCCAGGCTCTGAGCCATCAGCCCAGAGCCCGATGCGGGGCTCGAACTCACGAACCGCGAGATCGTGACCTGGCTGAAGTCGGACGCTTAACCGACTGCGCCACCCAGGCGCCCCATATCTCTGCTTTAAACGTCTGGTAGAACTCCCCTGGGAAGCCATCTGGTCCTGGACTCTTAATTGTTGGGAGATTTTTGATAACCGATTCAATTTCTTCGCTGGTGATGGGTCTGTTCAAGCTTTCTATTTCCTCCTGATTGAGTTTTGGAAGAGTGTGGGTGTCCAGGAATTTGTCCATTTCTTCCAGGTTGTCCAATTTGTTGGCATATAATTTTTCATAGTATTCCCTGATAATTGTTTGTATCTCTGAGGGATTGGTTGTAATAATTCCATTTTCATTCATGATTTTATCTATTTGGGTCATCTCCCTTTTCTTTTTGAGAAGCCTGGCTAGAGGTTTGTCAATTTTGTTTATTTTTTCAAAAAACCAACTCTTGGTTTCATTGATCTGCTCTACAGTTTTTTTAGATTCTATATTGTTTATTTCTGCTCTGATCTTTATTATTTCTCTTCTTCTGCTGGGTTTAGGCTGCCTTTGCTGTTCTGCTTCTATTTCCTTTAGGTGTGCTGTTAGATTTTGTATTTGGGATTTTTCTTGTTTCTTGAGATAGGCCTGGATTGCAATGTATTTTCCTCTCGGGACTGCCTTCGCTGCATCCCAAAGCGTTTGGATTGTTGTATTTTCATTTTCGTTTGTTTCCATATATTTTTTAATTTCTTCTCTAATTGCCTGGTTGACCCACTCATTCGTTAGTAGGGTGTTCTTTAACCTCCATGCTTTTGGAGGTTTTCCAGACTTTTTTCTGTGGTTGATTTCAAGCTTCATAGCATTGTGGTCTGAAAGTATGCATGGTATGATTTCAATTCTTGTAAACTTATGAAGGGCTGTTTTGTGACCCAGTATATGATCTATCTTGGAGAATGTTCCGTGTGCACTCGAGAAGAAAGTATATTATGTTGCTTTGGGATGCAGAGTTCTAAATATATCTGTCAAGTCCATCTGATCCAATGTCTCATTCAGGGCCCTTGTTTCTTCATTGACCGTGTGTCTAGATGATCTATCCATTTCTGTAAGTGGGGTGTTAAAGTCCCCTGCAATTACCACATTCTTCTCAATAAGGTTGCTTATGTTTATGAGTAATTGTTTTATATATTTGGGCGCTCCGGTATTCGGCGCATAGACATTTATAATTGTTAGCTCTTCCTGATGGATAGAGCCTGTCACTATTATATAATGTCCTTCTTCATCTCTTGTTACAGCCTTTAATTGAAAGTCTAGTTTGTCTGATATAAGTATGGCTACTCCAGCTTTCTTTTGGCTTCCAGTCGCATGATAAATAGTTCTCCATCCCCTCACTCTCAATCTAAAGGTGTCCTCAGGTCTAAAATGAGTCTCTTGTAGACAGCAAATAGATGGGTCTTGTTTTTTTATCCATTCTGATACCCTATGTCTTTTGGTTGGCACATTTAATCCATTTACATTCCGTGTTATTATAGAAAGATATGGGTTTAGAGTCATTGTGATGTCTGTATGTTTTATGCTTGTAGTGATGTCTCTGGTACTTTGTCTCACAGGGTCCCCCTTAGGATCTCTTGTAGGGCTGGTTTAGTGGTGACAAATTCCTTCAGTTTTTGTTTGTTTGGGAAGACCTTTATCTCTCCTTCTATTCTAAATGACAGACTTGCTGGATAAAGGATTCTCGGCTGCATATTTTTTCTGTCTAGCACACTGAAAATCTCGTGCCAATTCTTTCTGGCCTGCCAAGTTTCAAAAGAGAGATCAGTCACGAGTCTTATAGGTCTCCCTTTATATGTGAGGGCACGTTTACCCCTTGCTGCTTTCAGAATTTTCTCTTTATCCTTGTATTTTGCCAGTTTCACTATGATATGTCGTGCAGAAGATCGATTCAAGTTACGTCTGAAGGGAGTTCTCTGTGCCTCTTGGATTTCAATGCCTTTTTCCTTCCCCACTTCAGGGAAGTTCTCAGCTATTATTTCTTCAAGTACCCCTTCAGCACCTTTCCCTCTCTCTTCCTCCTCTGGGATACCAATTATGCATATATTATTTCTTTTTAGTGTATCACTTAGTTCTCTAATTTTCCCCTCATACTCCTGGATTTTTTTATCTCTCTTTTTCTCAGCTTCCTCTTTTTCCATAACTTTATCTTCTAGTTCACCTATTCTCTCCTCTGCCTCTTCAATCCGAGCCGTGTGGTTTCCATTTTGTTATGCATTTTGTTTAAAGCGTTTTTCAGCTCCTCGTGACTGTTCCTTAGTCCCTTGATCTCTGTAGCAAGAGATTCTCTGCTGTCAGCTATACTGTTTTCAAGCCCAGCGATTAATTTTATGACTATTATTCTAAATTCACTTTCTGTTATATTATTTAAATCCTTTTTGATCAGCTCATTAGCTGTTGTTATTTCCTGGAGATTCTTCTGAGGGGAATTCTTCCGCTTGGTCATTTTGGATAGTCCCTGGCGTGGTGAGGACCTGCAGGGCACTTCCCCTGTGCTGTGGTGTATAACTGGAGTTGGTGGGCGGAGCTGCAGTCAGACCTGATGTCTGCCCCCAGCCCACCGCTGTGTCCACAGTCAGACTGGTGTGTGCCCTCTCTTCCCCTCTCCTAGGGGCGGGATTCACTGTGGGTTGGGGTGGCCTGTCTGGGCTACTTGCACACTGCCAGGCTTGTGATGCTGGGGATCTGGTGTCTTAGCTGGGGTGGGTAGGCAAGGTGCACAGGGGCAGGAGGGGCAGGCTTAGCTTGCTTCTCCTTAAGTGATCCACTTGAGGAGGGGCCCTGTGGCAGCAGGAAGGAGTCAGATCCGCTGCCGGAGGTTTGGCTCCGCAGAAGCGCAGAGTTGGGTGTTTGCGCGGAGCGAGCAGGTTCCCTGGCAGGAACTGGTTCTCTTTGGGATTTTGGCTGGGGGATGGGCGGGGGAGATGGCGCTGGCGAGCGCCTTTGTTCCCCACCAAACTGAGCTCTGTCGTCAGGGGGCTCAGCAGCTCTCCTTCCCTTTGTCCTCCAGCCTTCCCGCTTTCTGAGCAGAGCTGTTAACTTATGACCTCCCAGACGCTAAGTCGCGCTTGCTGTCGGAACACAGTCTGTCAGGCCCCTCCGCTTTTTGCAAGCCAGACTCGGGGGCTCTGCTTGGCCAGCGAGCCGCCCCTCCACCCCGGCTCTCTCCCGCCAGTCCGTGGCGCGCGCACCGCCTCGCCGCCCTTCCTACCCTCTTCCGTGGGCCTCTCGTCTGAGCTTGGCTCTGGCGACTCCGTTCTGCTAATCCTCTGGCGGTTTTCTGGGTTATTTAGGCAGGTGTAGGTGGAATCTAAGTGATCAGCAGGACGCGCGGTGAGCCCAGCGTCCTCCTACGCCGCCATCTTCCCTCTCCCCCTTAATATTTATTTTTGAGATAGAGACAGAGCATGAGCAGGGGAGGGGCAAAGAGAGAGGGAGACACAATCTGAAGCAGGCTCCAGGCTCTCAGCTGTCAGCACAGAAGCCAACGAGGGGCTCAAACTCATGAACCGCTTGATCATGACCTGAGCAAAGTTTAACTGACTGAGCCACCCAGGCACCCCCACCCAGGCACCCCCATAATTCTGTTCTTTATATTAGGCTAGCCCATGTTTTTTTTTTTTTTTTTTTTTTTTGAGGATAAATATTAGGACAACAGAGTTAAAAACCACTTCTGAATATAGTATCTATTTGCAGGGAATTATATACACACATATAGATGTTAAATTTTGATAGAAATCCTTTTAAGACTAATTTGAAAAACTTCTGGGAGATACTACTTACAACTATGACTTCCTAATCTCTCCTCCTTCAAAGATCCATTTCTCACATCACTCTTCCCTGTTTTATTTTACTTTCAGCTTGCATATACCTCAATAATACACTGGGAAATGTCTACTTAATTAACTCAGAAACTTCATGATAATTTATGAAGTGTTCAGATAGTCCTAATCATCTATTTCTATAGGCCTCAACTGCTGCACAAAGTCTTCCTTTTATGAAGCTTGGAAAATTCACTCTTCCTTTCTATGTGGTTTTGCTGCTCCAATCAAGAAATGGCTTCTATCTGTGTACTGTTGTGAGACAGTGAGACGTTTACCTTGAGAGCTTCTTCCAGCTCAAACTCTACCTGAGAAAGTTAACCTTGCTTACATAATGCTACTTGCTGCATCATATTACCCGGCCATATTCCACATCCAACACCTAAGAAAGGCACACATACAAAACTAACTATACGTAAACAGTAGTGGCGTTTTGAATGAAATAACAAATTAAAATATCTTCTGCGAACCCAGATTCCTTGCTGACCCTCCTTAATGACCAAGTCCAATGCAGAAACCATTATATTTTCACAGGGTTTACTTATTCAAATTAACATTTTTCTTATGTAACTGTAGGTCTTCATTGTGAAAATTTCAACAAAGAATTACTGATTTGCAAAAATATTTCACTAAAACAATTAGATATATCACAAGGAGTATAATAATATACTGATTTCATGTCTAAATGTAAGGTTCATTGAAAGTTGTTAAAAAGGTAATGCAGTTAGCAATAGATTAGTATATTTTATCTTGATTTTTGCCCCATTAAAAATATTTATACATTTTAAGTTAGTGGTTGAGTGTGTAGTTTTTAAAACAAATATTTATAATACAACTAATTAGACATATGGTGTCTTTTATTAGACCAACATAAAGGGCAGAGGGGAAAAAGGCTTATAATCTGACTTCAAAACTACATGGTTACACATAAAATTTTAGAAAAATATGTGTTTTAGCGTGTCAGAATTCTGTTCTTTTTTTTAAAAAAAATTTAATATTTATTTTTGAGATAGAGACAGAGCATGAGCAGGGGAGGGGCAGACAGATAAAAATAAATAAAAAATAGGAAAAAAACAGGAAATAAAAAAGCTCACAGGAAATATCCAGATTTATTCAGAGAATTGTTTTGAAGTGAAATAAAATAAACTCCTTAAAAACAAAAATATTTTGAGAGATGATCTTACTTCAGTCTCAAATTAGGATTGCATTTCTGGAATTTTTATTTATGGATGAACTGAATAAAATGAGGGATGAAAATTGAAGTGCTGTTTAGAGCCCTCTAAGCTAAAAAAAATAGAATTATATTTTTGCTACAAGAGCTGAATATAAATTATTAAATAAAATTAATTAAAGTGAATGAATATTTCTGGAAAGGCTCTCTACTTTCAATACAGTGCAATGATGACAGAGTTTATCATTGTTGATCATCTCAGAGAATGTATAAGTAGAATGCTTTCTATTAATTTTAAAAATACAATTATTTGTGTGCATTTAAAATAATAATTAGTATGGGTATAAAAAGATGAAAGGAAAGCAATCAGGCAAAGTAAATAAATTAGGTACTTAAAATGAATTGTACAGTGAAGCAGAAGGTAGCCAATTACCAATATAAAATAATAATAAATCAGAAATTGTATAATTCTATAAGGCATGTAACATGTTTATGTAAACAATATGGGGGAACTAAAACAAAATTCTCTTATCTCTCAGTTACAGTACTTGTGAGAGGTCTCTGCTACTATAACTTATCAATTAAATATATGTGTTTATACATATTAGGGGAAAATCAGGGCCTGGAAAGCTATGATGATCATACAAGACAGGAGGAGAAACCATGAATAATAAGACCTTGGAAGAAAAAAAGAATTTTTGAAGAGAAAAAGGATTTTCTATAAAAGAGAATGAGAGAACAGCTGTTTTTATTATTTTTTTCATTTCTGATAGTTTCCCTATCTGGAACAATCCAAAAAATCTTCTTGATATAACTTGAGTAGCTCTTATTTACTTATAATACAAAAGAGCTTAGGCAGAATAATTAATATTTTTTGATCTAAATATCTTGAACATCTATCTTTTTTTCTTTATGTGTCTATTTAACCATTATATGTTCAACAATTAGAATAGGACTTAGTATATAATATTAGCTTAGTGAAAAATAGTTTATCTACAATGATTTTCTTCACTTAGAGGAATTAATTTGGAATAAAAAATCTCACTCAAAGATATTAGAGATTAGCAGGAAAACTTATTAATGCAAATGGAAGGGTTGGCACAAAACAGGTACAATTTTTTCCTTAGTCTCCTGAAGTATTTCTCATAAGAAATGATTTACTTAGACTTTTCTTGACTGGCAATGATTTAACTGCATTTGCTAAGGTACTCTGGTAAGCAAGCTCTAAGATGGTCTCAAACTATCCCATATTCTGATATTCATGGCTTTACATAATTCACTCCCCCTTGAATATGGGTGAGGCTTGTGAATTTCTTCTTTCCAGAAAATACAAAAAAAGTGATGAAATATCATTTCTGAGATTGCATTACATAAGATTTTAAGTTTTTTGCTAGCCAATCCTCTGTTGAGTGTCTCACTGTCTAGCTTTAAAGAAGTAAGCTGCCAAATGCATAGTCCTAGGTAGCAAGGAGGTAAAAGTGGCTTATGTCCACCTCAGTGGTTTTCAGGTCAACAGAGAATGAATCCTGCCAACAACTTCATGAGGGTAGAAGCAGATCCTGTCCCCACATGAGTGTCAGATGAGACCCAATCCTGGTTGACACTTATTTGCAACCTTGTGATAAACTCTGAGGTAGAGGACCTCATATTTCTGACCTACAGAAGTTGTGATAATAACGTATGTTGTTTTTAGTTGCTAAGTTTGCATTAATACTATTCTAGAGCAATAGATAACTAATACAGTTACCTATATGTGTGAGACCAGCCGAAGTTTCATGTTTTACAGCCAGTTCAATTTTACCAGGTTATTAATAAAAAATCCAAATTTGAAAGAAGAAATAACTATGACTAGTGGCATTATATGCCATATAAATGTATGTATACTCTTTTAAAATTTTATATTACAGATAAGACTCTCAGTTATGTTCACACAAAAACTATGTTTAGACAATAGCAGAGACCTGTCCAATTTTATCTATCAGTCTTTTTTTTTCTTTTTAAATTTGTACAAACAAAACAATAAATCAAAGATTTTCATCAATTTAAGTCTTTTTTAAAATATCAAGGGAATGGAAATAATTCTGTGTTAGATTTACATTTAAAAGGGAATGGTGGGGCACCTGGTAGCTCAGTATGTTAAGCATCTGACTCTTGATTTAGGCCCAGTTCATGATCTCACAGTGCATGAGTTAGAGCCCACATCAGGTTCTGGGCTGACATCATGGAGCCTGCTTGGGATTCTCTGTCTCCTCTCTGTCTGCCCCTCCACTGCTCACGTTTTCTCCTTATCTCTCAAAACTAAATAAATAAACATTTTTTAAAGGAATGTTTCCCATTTCTCTTTTAAAAATTTAATTAAGTACATTTATCTTCAAATGGAGACATTATTCCATAAATGAAATATAAAAATTAGAAGAATGACAAACTAGGAAATTTGCTTTTAAACTAAGTACATATGTAAGATAGATAGATAGATATAAATATGTGTGTATGTGTGTATACATATATATTGTGTATACATATATATGTACATTTATATGCATATATATTCACACATATACACAGATACAGATAGATAGAGAGTTGGTAGATAGATAGATGCTTTTCTAGTTTTTCAGAAAGATCAATAGCATATATCAAAAGTGTATCTAAAGCATATATAGGAAAAAAATACCATTGCTTGTATTATACTTGTCATTATAAACTTGACTTAAGAAAACATCATGGAGTACAGAGAAAAGAGTTTATTCTAATTAATGTGTTTGCATTTCCTTTATGTTTAGTTGATACCTCTTTGTTATAAATGTAGAAGTATGGTGGATTCTTTCTTCTGTATTGTGGGTGAAATTTTCTCATGTATTTCTGTCAGATAAAATCTAAATTAGACTAACTATAGTAACACTGAGAACTAAATTTCACAGGCCCAAGTAGAGATACTTTGCCCAAGTCAAAATATTGAGCAAGCAAATTACACCTGCCTTAACAATAGATGAATGGAAAATAATAAAAAGGAATTCTATCTTCTAATGATGAAGGTCCAAGAAATATATCCTTGCTCTGGCAGGAGAATGAGAAGAGAAATCAATGTTAAATATTCCTAGATCACTTTCCATGACAAAGTTCTACTTTCCAGAGAAAGAACTGAATCAAAGTTTTAGTTTTATCCTAGATGGGGGAAGAGCATTCATCCACTCCAACCTGATCTTGACTTCCTGATTCATTAAAGCGCAAAGGACATGTAGCAAACAAAGTTCAGGGAATAGGAGAAACCTATTACGAACATTGCAAATGAAGAAGAGTAGAGTCTATAACATTAGAGAAACACTTGTGGGGTCACAGGCCTCACACACAGGATGACTAAATTATGAGATTTAATTGGAGGATTATGGAACACTTCCCCTGTCCCAGACTTTACAACTATAAGAACAAACTTTCAATATGATAGCTGAAAGAGGTTTAAGACAGAATTTCTCTGAGAAGGAGTACTTTGAGAAACACAAAGTCAAGAGGGGAGACAAAAAGATTAGAAGCCTCTGTAACCTGTAGCCACAGTAAACATTAAATATAGCCCAACTCATATCAAGATTAATATATGTCCTCACACTTAACATCTACTTAACTCAGTGCCTATTATTCAAGACAACATGCATAACTTTCAATAAAATATTACTAAGCATTTCAAAAGGCAAGTTAAACACAGTCTGAAGAATCAAAATAAGCATGAGACCAAATTCATATATGGCAATGATTTTGGAATTAAAAAGAGAATTTAAAACTATGATTAATATTTAAAATATCTAATGGAAAAAATATATAGCATATAGCAACAGATAGGTAACACAAGCAGAAAGTCTGAAACTCTTAAAAAAGTCAAAAGAAATGCTAGAACTCATAAACACCATGATAGAAATGAAGAATGCCTTTCAAGGACATGACCAATTATAGGATCAGGGAGCTTGAAGATCAGTCAATAGGAACATCCCAAACTGAAATTCAATGAATGAATAAAAAGAATGTAAAAAAGAAAAAAAAAAAAACTTTTCTGGGTTGCTCAGTTGGTTGAGCATCTGACTTCAGCTCAGGTCATGATTTCATGGCTCATTGAGTTCAAGCCCCATATTGGATTCTGTGCTGACAGCCCAGAGCCTGGAGCCTGCTTCGGAATCTGTGCCTCCCTCTCTCTCTGACCCTCCCCTGCTGGGCTCTGTCCTTCTCTCTCAAAAATGAATAAACATTAAAAAAATTTTTTTAAATGAAAAAGAAAACACTAAACATCCAAGAATGGTGGGACAATGTTAAAAGTCATCACATATGCATAATTGGAATATGAGAACAAGAAGAAAAAAAGAATGGAGCAGAAGAAATATTGAAAGTAATAATGGCCAAGATCTTTCCAAATTAATGACCAACACTATATCACAGATCCCAGAAGCTTAATGGATATCAGAACCAATAAATACCAAAAACAAATAAACAAACAAAATCAGCTTATCATATTTGAAGAGAAAAATAAAGAAAAAGAAAAAAATATTAAAGACAAATATTGGGGGGAGAATCACCCTACCTATAGAATTACAGTATACTTCTCCTTAGAAACCCTAAAAGCAAGAAAAAAAAACAAGTGAAATATTTAATATGTTAAAAGGAAAAAGTCCAAAATATAAAAATATTTTAAAAATAAAAGGAAAAAGTTCATCAACTTAGTGTTCTTCATCCAGTGAAACTATCCTTCAAAAGTGAATAAAAAATAAGAAATTTCTCAGAAAATGAAAACTGAAAGAGCTCATCCCAATAGACTTGCCCTGCAAGAAATGTTAAAAGGGGTTCCAAAGGGAAGAAAGAAAATGAAATGGATCAAAACATTGATCTACAAAAAGAAGGAGAATTAGAGAAGGAATATATGATGGTAAAGTATTTTTTTTCTTTTTTTGAATTGACCAAAATGGTGACTATTTGTTTGAGTCATAATAGCAAGAGTGTATTGTGTGATTATAACATAAGGATAAGTGAAATGACAGCAATGATACAAAATACTGGAAGGATGGACCAGGAATACTATGTCATAAGGTACCTACACTGTAAATGGAGGGGTATGGAGTCATTCAGTTATGGACTTGAATTAGTTAAAAGTGTATATTGCAAATTCTTCAGCAAGCCCTAGTTTTTTTGGTTGTTTTTTTTTAAGTATAACGATACATTAGAGAGCAGATAAAATGAAACCATGTAAAGTATTCATTTAAAATCAGACAAGTCAGGACACCCAGGTAGATCAGTTGGATAAGCATAGGACTCTGGATTTCAGCTCAGGTCATGTTCTTATGGTTGTGAGATCAATCCCCACATCAGGCTTCAGTGGAGTCTGCTTGGGATTCTTTCTCTTTCTCTCTGTTTCCCTCCCTTGCTTGCATGCGCGTGCTCTCTTTGTCTCTCTCAAGATGAACATTAAAAAAAATAAAATAATAAAATCAGAGAAGGCAAAAATAATTAAATAAAATCAGAGAGGGCAGAAAAATATGGGGGAAAGAAACAAAACACTAACCTGAACTGAACAGAAATAACTGCATTAATTTCAACCCAAGCAGACTTCAGAACAAGAGAAATTATCAGTGATGAAGATGGACAAGGTTTTGTTTTGTTTTTTTGTATTTTTATGAAGACATAATGAACCTTAATGTGTATGCACCTAAAAGAATGTCAAAATACAACAAAAAAGGGAAATAGACAAATCCACTATTATTTGGAGACTTCAACATCCTTCTGTAAAAAATTGATAGATTAGGGGCGCCTGGGTGGCGCAGTCGGTTAAGCGT
This sequence comes from Puma concolor, assembly GCF_028749965.1. Classification (NCBI taxonomy): domain Eukaryota; kingdom Metazoa; phylum Chordata; class Mammalia; order Carnivora; family Felidae; genus Puma; species Puma concolor. The sequence continues at coordinate 90,009,288 of NC_141674.1, forward strand.
CCGACTTCAGCCAGGTCACGATCTCGCGATCCGTGAGTTCGAGCCCCGCGTCGGGCTCTGGGCTGATGGCTCAGAGCCTGGAGCCTGTTTCCGATCCTGTGTCTCCCTCTCTCTCTGCCCCTCCCCCGTTCATGCTCTGTCTCTCTCTGTCCCAAAAATAAATAAACGTTGAAAAAAAAAATTAAAAAAAAAATTGATAGATTAAGCAGGTGGAAAATCAGCAAGGACCTAGACAGCACTACCAATCAATGTGATCTAATCGACAATTATAGAATACTCCATCCAACAACAGAGTACATGTTCTTCTCAAGCTCACATGGAACATTCTTCAGGATGTACCAAGTTCTAGGATGTAAAACACACTGTAACAATCTAGAAGAAGGGAAATCATAGAAAAAGTAAGTTCCCAGATAACGGAATAAATAAATAAATAAATAAATAAATAAATAAATAAAGAACTGAATGATAGCTGGTATTTGCAAATATTTGAAATAAAACACCACACATAAATAATACAAAAATTTCCACTTAAATTAACATGAAAATGCAAGTCATTGAAATTTGTGAGGTGCACTAAAAACAGTACTTGAGAGAAAAATTTACATCATATGCATATATTAAAAAATAAGAAAGATCTAAAATTATCAACTTAAACTTCCACCTTAAGAAATTAGAAAAAGAAAAAAAAAATCAGAAAGAGTAAGGTTAAATAAGCCTAAGAGGTACTATAAAATTCAGAACAGATAATCAATGAAATTAAAAACAGGAAAACAATTAAGAAAATCAACAAACCAAAAGCAGATTATTTACAAAGATCAATAAAATTGATAAATCTCTAGCCAAGCAAGCTAAAAAAAATTCACAATATTTATCCACATATTTAGATCTTCTTTGATTAGTTTACCACAATCAGATCCTGTATATATTTTGATATTATATACCCTTAATACTATTTAAAAAAGAATGGCATTTTAAAATAAAATATATCTAGCACTTATCTCTTATGGTCCATCTCCCCAAAACACATATCCCCAGGGTAACATGAGAAAAAAAGATCATACAAATCCGAAGTGAGGAACATTTTACAACATACCTGACCAGTATCCACCAAAACTATGAAAGTCATCAAAAACAAGGAAAGTTAGTGAAAACTTTACAGCAAGAAGGAGCCTTAGGAGACTTGACCAAATATAATGTGGTCTCAGGTATGGGGCACAAAAGAGAATTTGAAACAGTTTATCATTCTACGTAATAAATATCTGTGGGACATGCAGAATAGCCTCAATACTAGAAACACTCTTTAAGTGTATAGAAAAAAATACATGGCCTTCCTAATCTATAAAATGAGCATTATATCCAGTTAGGGTGGTTGGTAAGATCAAGGTGAGCTAACATATGAGTGGTTCCAGGTGGAGTAGTTGACAGTGGGCAGCTGATCAGTAACACAAGCTGTTGTTGTTGTTACTGGTTTTGTTGTTATTATCATTTTATGTAATTTCAGAATAAGTGAGTGTTTTTAAAAATAATGAACAGATTTGGTGACAATAACTCTTTATTTTATAGATGAACAGGAAGCTCAGATGAGGAGCCTACCCAAGGTGTCACAGTAAGGAGCAGAGATGAAACTGCATGTCTCTTGCTGCATTGTCCAAAATGTTATACATAATTTAAAATTAACCACATTCCTAATATAGACACATTGCTAACATATTTTCCGTGAGTTCCCATTCTTATCTCACAAGCTTAATTTTCTTTTATAAAATTATAGTAAACATGAAAACATATTTTAAACATTATAACACAACTGGCTGGTGCTGGCTCAGATGCTCATAATAATCTCAATCTGGCCTTGAAAAAATAAAATTAAAATAGGCAGCCTTATTTGGTAAATTATACCATGGAACATACTGTGCTCATTTCCACTGATCTGTGATCAAGCAAGCAAGAAAATTTCACTCATATCTTTTGGAAGAGCCTTATAATCTGCCAAATAGGCCTTGCTTTAACATCAGCAGAAGAGTCATAGAGATTTATGACTCCGAAATAGATCACAGTGTGGTCCATCTGCTGTAGTAGATACAGAACTAATTATGAACTAGGCTTCCCCCACCCTACTTTCCATCCTTAAAAAAGTACATTAGGCTAAATTATCAAGTTCAGATTCATTTTAGAAATGATGGCTATGTCCAACCTACTTTTATGGTTACTTAAAATCTTATTAAAATAAAGAAATACATGTTTGCAAGGTAAGTTCTAATAGTTTGAAGATGACTTAGCCTCTTATAAGCAAAGTATGGGAAAGATTAAAATATGTTAGTATGTCATCAAGCACAGGAGGAGGCTCCGTTAAATTAATGTAGATTGAGTAATTTTTTTTTTTTAATTTTTTTTCAACGTTTATTTATTTTTGGGACAGAGAGAGACAGAGCATGAACGGGGGAGGGGCAAAGAGAGAGGGAGACACAGAATCGGAAACAGGCTCCAGGCTCTGAGCCATCAGCCCAGAGCCTGACGCGGGGCTCGAACTCACGGACCGCGAGATCTTGACCTGGCTGAAGTCGGACGCTTAACCGACTTCGCCACCCAGGCGCCCCTAGATTGAGTAATTTTAAACAACTTTTATTGTAACTATATTCTTTGGAAAATATTTGGCCAGGAACAAACAGACTTCCTTCCTTCTCCATTTATCCACCCACTGAGACCTGTTAAAATGTCATGAGCTGGAAAATCTGGTTTCTAAATAGTTTTAAATTCTTAAATTGAGGATTAATAGGCAGTTTACTTTGATAACTCTTTAAAATGAACATTGTCTGGGGCGCCTGGGTGGCGCAGTCGGTTAAGCGTCCGACTTCAGCCAGGTCACCATCTCGCGGTCCGTGAGTTCGAGCCCTGCGTCAGGCTCTGGGCTGATGGCTCGGAGCCTGGAGCCTGTTTCCGATCCTGTGTCTCCCTCTCTCTCTGCCCCTCCCCCGTTCATGCTCTGTCTCTCTCTGTCCCAAAAATAAATAAAAAAATGTTGAAAAAAAAATTTAAAAAAATAAAAAAAATAAAATGAACATTGTCAAAAAATGTACATTGTCTGTTATCCAACTGGGATTTAACATTAGTGGAAAATAGGACTGTGTATGTTAGAGTGTCTACATTCTGTGAATTTCAGCTAAATGATTTCTAGAAAACAGTAAATTAGGAATATTTACTTAGTTTCTATCATTTTCCACCCAGTAGTATTATGATAAAGATAATAATGAAATAAAAATTATTGAACAATTTTTGAGTAGTAGGTGCCATGTTAAGAACATCGCTTGATTATCTTATTTAATGGTCAAAACATCACTTTCACAAATTTTAAAAAGGCATAAATGCAGAAAGAATTTGTTAAATGCAAGCCAACTCATACATTAAAAAGTAGGATCAGGATTTACACTCTTATTCTATTCTTTGGCATCTCCATTAGGTCAAGGTTCTCCAGAAAAACAGACTGAATTGGAGGGAGGGCAGAGAAAGAGAGAGAGAAAAAGAAAGAGGGTCAGTTTAAGGAATTTCTATGGTGTGTATTTGAGGTACAATTCCTTCCTTTTCAGAAAACCTCAGTGTTGCTCTTAAGGTCTTGAAATGACCCATTCACATTATGAAGAGTAATCTGATGTGCTTCAAGTCAACTGATTATAAATGTTAATCACATCTAAACCATACCTTTACAGCAATATCTAGACTAGTGTTTGACAACATTGGGTAGCCTAGTCTAGCCAAGTTTAAATGTGAAATTAATGTTCAGAGAATGGTAGAATAATGGCAGTACTGGCCATATTAATTGTGAAACTCAAATACCCAAAGTCGGCCTGGGGTTAAAATAAGATCCCATGACATACCATCTTTCTTGGAACAGTAGTTTTGGAAATGAAGAAAGCAGATCTAAAAGAGCATTGAAAAGTATAATGCACCATACTTATATATAAAAAAAAAAAAAAAACTCTGTACATTAGCTACATTAATTAAACTTACAGAGGAAAATTTCTTTGACAAATGAGGATTTTTTTTTTAAGTAATCTCTACACCCAATATGGGGCTTGAATTCACAACCCTAAGATTAAGACTCATACTACCAACTGAGCCAGCCAGGTGCCCCCAAATTAGGATATTTAAACACAGAGATAGTATCATAAGACATGGACATAAAATGTACTTACTTATTTTTAAATGTTATTTTATTTTTGAGAAAGAGAGTGTGCAAGCAGGGAGGGGCAGGGAGAGAGGGGGACAGAGGATCCTAAGCAGGCTCCGTGCTGACAGCATCGAGCCAAATGCGGGGCCCAAACTCCTGAAACTATGAGATCACAAACTGCGTCAAAGTAGGATACTGGATGCTCAACTGGCTGAGCCACCCAGGTGCCCCGAAACTTAAAAGGAAAGAAAGGAGTGAGTGAGGGAGAAAGATTTGCCACCACTCTACTTAGAACAATGAGTCTTGTCACACATTTTATATGTGATTCAATTTGTAACAATATTATTTGCATACATTGTTTTGAGACTACAGATATTATATAAAATTTTATGTGTATGGATATATATTTATGATATGTAGAGACTGTGAGAATATTTAAAAATCATTCATTTTCTTTTACATCAGCTAATATACCTAATTTTTATTTCTTTTCAGCTGTGTTTTTATAAGTTGTCACCCTTTTAAATTACTTCTTTTTAGGTTCAATTGTATTCAAATCTTCACTTATTTTTATAATAGAATGATAAATTGTTTTTTCTTTTATTTTTTTATATGCATTTATTCCTTTCCACTGAAATCAACCTGTTGACTATTATAAATTTCTTATATCAAAAAGAACCTACTCTACTATCCATGAATTTTTGGTGTGTTTGTTGACTTGAGGATCCTAATAATGTAGAACAGTATGTGACACAAGGTAGAAGTATATTAACTATATAAATAAATTAGATTAATGACAAAAGCAGAGTGATTTTGGAACCTATCGGTATTTTTTAATACTCCTTTACAAAAGATAAGTGTGTTACATTATAATGCAATGTTTTATGAAAAGTTTGAAAGACAACTATAAAATTACTCATTAATCATTGATATTACATATATATATTTATATATAGCATTAATATATCACTTTAGAATGTGGCTAGATATATGATGTCATGTATTTAATTCAATAAAAAAGTCTCAAAAGAAATGACATTTAAATAAGGAATAATTTTTAAATGAGCTAAAATGTTAAAATCCCTTAAAATGTGTCTGGTTATCTTTGATTATGAAACTGATTTCCTATTCATATATATGGCAACACTGCAATTTAACAATTTTAATAAACCTAATTTTGTTCTGTAGAAAATAATGCTTACATTATAATACATAATCCATTTGCATTGCAATCAGCATAAAATTTGTAATTTTATTTTTTTTAATTTATTTTTACTTATTTATTTTTGAGAGAGAGAGACCAGAGAGGGGCAGAGAGAGAGGGAGAGTGAAATCCCCAGCAGGTTCTGTGCTATCAGCCCAGAGCCCTACACATGGCTCAAACGCATGAACAGTGAGATCATGACTTGAGCCAAAATCAAGAGTTGGATGCTTAACTGACTGAGCGACCAAGGCACCCCAAAATTTGTAATTTTTAAAAATCAGTAATCCTTACTGCTGACCAGAGTTTAATTTAAGCTTCATCTTTTTAAGTTTGACATCTTCCCATGCACAAAGTTGCTTTTTTTTTTTTTTTTTGTCATTCATAGCCACGAATGTATCTGAAAGAGTCTTGTCCTTTGGTAAGTTGTTTACTCTTTAATATTCTGCTGGATAAAGAATAATCTCTTTAAAAGCATTTTTGAAAAGTGTAATTTTTAAAAATGATGTTTGGAGAATTACTATAGTTCACCAAGGAATATTAATATATCATCATTCTTTACATACATTATATCTATTTTCTAATTGCACTATTTTACTCTCATGCAACATTTGAAAAGGTCAGTTTTATTCAATTGATTCAATTTTATGAAACAAAGACTGTTGTATCTCAAAGGTTCCAAGGTAACAGGAAATGACACCTTCATATAACAGAGATGAAAATAACAATAAAAGACTGTGACAAGGCAGCTGGCATACTATCCTATGCTAAAACAGTCCTTGACCTCTGACCTGTTCTGCTAGTAGCCAGATGGTCTGGGATTTGTATGTCATTGTGAGATATCAGATATGGGCCAACAAGGAATACGAGGTTAGATCAATCACAACTCTCCATATATGCCATTGACCCGAATTAGCAAAAAAATAAAAAAATATAAAAAAAATGCATCTTTCATCAGCAAAATAATTATCAGAATATGCCTGAAAATAATAAAGATAACTGTTAAATACTTTATCTTCTGGTACTTTCTTTGCTTCCAGAGAATATAACATCTTTTTGTTGTAATAGATACTTTAATAATAATGGCTTAGTCTCTTGGCACATGTGCCCATTGTATCTCAGTAAGTAGGTTTTTAGAAGTTTCCATTTGTTATCCCTAGTCCTTCAGGGATGTGCTATTGCATTTTCTTGGTTTTAAAAGTAAGAGATATTTAATTAGGTTTCATCTTAAAAATCACATCTACATGTGGTTAAATGAGCAGGTGTATCCGTGAATAATTCTGTTCAATAGATGGAGATAATTTGACCTTTACTAATATATTTGAATTTATGTTAAGGAAAAGCACACAGAAAAAAAGCACAAAAGTGTTTCTAGACATGGTTTCCTATTTCAAGATGTTTAATCTTGATTTTAACTGACAGTTACAGTGGTGCAAACCACAGAAATGCAAAAATTGGGATATTGCCACCAATGGCAGAATTTTGTTCTTTTTTAAGGCTGATTGACATTTCATTTTATGTGTATACTACATTTTCTTTATATTTTTGTTTGTTAATAAACACGAGTTGTTTCCATATCTTAGTAGTGATAATGCCACTATGAACATAGGGGTGCAGATAACCCTTCAGGATCAAATTTCAGTTCTTTAGGGTATATACTCAGAAGCTCTATTTTTAACTTTTTGAGGAACCTCCATACTATTTCCCATGGCAGCTGCACCATTTTACATTTTATCACACTCTAATTTCTTCACATTCTCACCATCTTTCATTTTTTTAGTAATAGTCATTCTAACATTCTAACAGGTATAGGTGGTAACTCATTATGGTTTTGATCTGCATTTCCCTGATAATTAGTGATATTGAGCATCTATTCATATACCTATTGGGCATTTGTATGCCTTCTTTGGAGACATGTCCCGTGCTATTTTTTTTATATAAAATTATGTTTATTTATTTGAGAGAGAGAGAGAATCTCAAACAGGCTCCACACTACTAGTGTGGAGCCTGATGTGAGGCTCAAACTCACAAACTGCCAGGCCATGACTTGAACCTAAGTTGGACGCTTAGCCAACTGAGCCACCCAGGCACCCCCCTGTGCTATTTTTTAATCAGGTTATTTGTTTTTTTCCTCTATTGGGTTGTATGAATTCCTTATACATTTTGTATATTGTTCCGTTATCAGATATTTACTTTGCAAATGTTTTCTCCCCTTCTGTGGGTTGCCTTTTTACTCTCTTTGATTTTTCCTATGCTGTGCATAAGCCTTTTAGTTTGATATAGTTCCACTTGTCTAATTTTGCTTTTGTTGCTTGTGTTTTTGGTGTCATAGACAAGAGATCATCTTCAAACCAACATCCTTAAGTTTTCTCCTATGCTTTCTTGTAGAAATTTTATAGTTTCATATCTTTCATTTAAATCTTTAATCCATTTTGAGTTGATTTTTGTTTGTTGTCTAAAATAAAGGCCCAGTTTCATTCTTTTGCATGTGGCTCTCTAGTTTTCCCAGTAGCATTTTTTGAAGAGACTATCTTTTCTTTCATCCTTCTTTTTCAGGATTATTTTGGCCACTGTCTTTTGTGGTTCCATAAAGATTTTATAATTGTTTTTTCTATTTCTTGAAAAATACACTTAGGATTTTGACAGAGACTGCATTGAGCCTGTAGATTGCTTTAGGTAATATAGACAATTTAACAACACTAATTCTTCCAATCTATAATCATGGAATAGCTTTCCATTTATTTTTATCTTCAATCTCTTTCATCATTATCTTACACTATATAGTGTACAAATCTTTCACTCCTTGGCCAAATTTATTACTATTTTATTGTTTTTGATTCTATTGTAAATGAGATTGATTGTTTTCTTAATTTCTCTTTGTAACAGTTCATTGTTGGTGTATAAAAATACATACTATATCAGTATATATATATATATATATATATATATATATATATATACTGATTTTGTATCATGCAACATTAATGCAATTATTTATTAGTCTTAATATTATTTGGTGAACTCTTTAGGGCTTTTGGTATATAATACATTATCTGCAAATAAAGACAATTTTACTCTTTCCTTTCTGATTTGGATGCCTTTTTTCCCCTGCTTAATTTCTCTTGCTAGGATTTATAATACTATGTTGAATAAGAAACAAGGGCGGGCATCCTTGCCTTGCTCCTGTTCTTGAAGGAAAAGCTTTCAGATTTCCACTGTTAGCTGTGGGCTTTTTATATATGGTCTTTACTGTATTCAGGTATATTCTCTTAATACCTAGGTGCTTCTAGGTTTGGTGCATAAATATTTCCAAATGTTACATCTTCTTGTTGTATTGACCTCTTTATCATTATTTGAGGATTTGTCTCTTATTACAGTCTTTGTCTTAAAGTATATTTTCTCTGAAATAAGTATAGCTATCTCAGCTTTATTTTAGCTTCCATTTCCATGCAATATGTTTTTTCTACCCTTCCCTTTCAGTCTATGTCTTTAAAGCTGAAGTGAGTCTCTTATCGGCTGCATATACTTGCATTCTGCTTTTTCATCTATTCGGCCACTCTATATCTTTCTATTGGAGAATTAATCCATTTACATATAAGGTAATTGTTGATTGGTATAGACTTAATATTGCCATTTAGTTCATTGTTTTCTGGCTGTTTTATAATTCCTTTATTCCTTTCTTCCTCTCTTCCATTATGATTTGGTATGCTTAGATTCCTTTCTCTTTTTCTTTTGTCAATCTATTATTGGTTTTTGTTTTTTGGTTACCAGAATTCTTACATAAAATGTCTAAAGTGATTACAGTCTATTTTAAGATAATAATTTTGAATTCATTTTAAAGCTCTACATTTTTATTCTACTCTGCCATATTTTATATTTTAGGAAAGTTTTCACCCATTATTACTTCAAATAAGCTTTCTACCCCTTTCTATTTTACTTCTGAGACTGCTATTATGTGAATATTGGTTTCCCATCTCAAGCTATCCTCTTTGTCATTCTTTTCCTTTTTGTTCTGATTGGATGATTTTGCCTGCCTTATCTTTAAGTTTGCTGATCCTTTTATTTGCTTCATCTAGTCTGCTACTGAATCCCTCTATTAAATTTCTCAGTGCAGTTATTGCGATTTTTAGCTCTGTGATATCCATCTGGTATTTTCTTATATTTTCTATCTTTGTTGAAATTCTCACTTTGTTCATTCATTTCTCCCAATCTCAGTGAGCATCTTTATGATCATTATTTTGAACTCTTTAATAGATAAATCACTTAGTTCTGTTTTATTAAGTTCTTTTTTATTTCTTATTGTTTCATTCAGAATATGTTCCTCTGTTTCTTCATTTTCCTTGATTTTCTGGAAATGATTCCTTGATTCTCTGGATCTCTTTCAGAAGGAGCAATGGTTATATGTAGCTATTGATTCAGTGTGTCTATGTGAGAAGGTAGGTTCAGGAGGCCCCTACATTGCCATCTGGGTGAGAACTCTTTATTATTTTATTTTATTTTATTTTATTTTATTTTATTTTATTTTATTTTATTTTACAGAGAGAGAGAGAGAGAGAGAGAGAAAGAGAGAGAGAGAAATAGAGAGCAGAGGAGGGGAAGAGGGAGAGAGAGAGAGAGAGAGAATCCCATGCAGGCTCTACTTCTAGCATGAAGCCCAATGTGGGGCTCAATCCCACCACCCTGAGACCATGACTTGAGCCAAAATTAAGAGTCATCTGCTCAACTGACTGATCCATCCAGGCACTCCCATATTTTTATTTATTATTACTACTTATAATATGATGGGAAAAGCTGTCGCTTCTAGCCAAGATGAAATAACAGGATCTGAATTTGTGCTTCTGGTTGAAATATTTTTTAAAAACAGACTAAACATGTGAAACAATAGTTTCAAGTTATTGAACATTGTTGTCACATGAAGAATAGTGTTCCCAGACAGATGGGAATCAAATGTAGCAAGATGTATAATTGTCCCTGTTTATTACCTTCAGAGAGTTTTCAGGCCACTGAGAATAAAGGGAGAAGCTGGGCAGAACTTGGAGATTGTTGAGTTGAGAGTATGGAGCTGGAAGTCCAGGAAGTCTGAAGTGGCTAAGTTTTGCAGGGCAGTGTAGCAGTCTAGAGAGAGATGCACAAAGAGAAAGCTCTGAAGATATGCAGAGGATCCTGGTCAAGTCTTCAACTGAATACTGGTCAACCCATGCCTATGAGGGAAATTCTAAGGGCTAATAGGGAAAGGTGGGTCTGGGACCTAAATGAATAAGAAGGATCTCCAAAGTTTATATCTGTTCATGGTCCTGATTCTGTTGTTTCAAGAATGGGCACAATTAGATCTAAAATAAATGCTTCTCTAGTTCCTTTAAACAAAACCTGAAGCAAAATCAGAATTATCAAGCTGTTATGAATTAACTTCATCCTATAACAAATCTCAATAATATACATAGACAAATTACAGATAAAAAATATGCATAAAGTAAATATGGATACAAAAGAACCATCACCAACATATTCATATTGAGTGACAACTGATCAAAAAATTACCTGCAATGCAAAGTAGCATAAAATGTGATCCATTATGAAGAGAAACGTCAATTGGTGGAAAGTGACTCTCAAATAACATATATGATAGTATTAGAAAAAATGGCATTCAATTACCTATTACAACTCTATTCCTTGTATTCAACAAGGTACAGGAAAGACTACATGTATTAAATAAAAAAAATTAAATATTAGACACATGAAACTTCTGGATATGGAAATTAGTGACTGAGATGAAAGATAGACTATAGAGAAACAAGTGAGGATTAAAAAATAGTTGGAAAATTAATGAAATTGAAGACATAGCAGTAGAAAGTACATAAAATGAAACAGAGGGGTAGAAAAGACTGGAAAGAGAAAGAAGAGAGCATCAGTTAAATGTAAGACAACTTTAAAGATTCTAGCATACATATAATGTGGGTCCCAAAGAGGGGAAGAGCAGGAAATATTTGAGGAAATATGGTCAAAATTTTCCCCAAATTCATGAAAACTACAAACCCACAGCTCTAAGGTCAAACAATACCAAGGAATAAAACCATGAAACATGAAGGCAACTGAATAAAGACACATACTATAATAAAATTGCTTAAAACTGGAGAAAAAGAACAGTAGAATGAAATGGGTTTTTTAAATTTCCTTTTTATGTTTTCAGCTTCTGTCATGAGATATTTACATAATGAAAAAATGATCTTTTACATATGGCTAAATATGATAGACAACTCACAATAATTTATGATTATCTCTTTTCTGAGCACTTTTCAGATGCTTAGAACTAATTAACACCTCCCTTTCAGTGAGGCACACAGTAAAATAAGCTATAATACACTGTAATTGGCCATTAGTGCCTAGTATCAGCTCACTGTGGGAGTTCATGGTTTGAGAGGCATCATGTGAGTTCATGCCCGAGAACTTGATGTGCTAGCCATTTGTGGTTTTGTTAATGTGCACAAAATCACCAAGCAGCCAGTCGCCATGATAAGTGGAAAAGGTAGGAAACTGTAAGTTGGGTATGCAAATTATGTATGCAAAATAGAGGCTGAGCCATTCTGCCTAAAGAGAGTACACATAGGAGACTAAAACCTTTTACTACAGTTTTCCAAAAAAGGTTTGATGAACATATAGCTAACTCAACGTATTTTTGGACTTTACCACCCACATCATGAAGATGATGTCCATATCCAAATGAAAATCTTACGACAATATTTTTCTGAAGAAGCACCTGCATTTCCTTCAAATTTAGTTGTTAATATAAGGTAACTGGACATGAAGATGATGATTTAATGCCTAAAGCTATAAGAAGAATGTTAACAAATCACTCTTTGATGTATGACTTTTCATTTATTTTGAATGTATGTTCTTCTAAATCAATTTCACTCATTTTTAATCTCAAGAAATCTTTGGAGCATACAAAAAGTAAAGCAGCTCCTAGAAAAAGGCATATAAATATTATTTATATTAAACTTGCAGTCAAACAAAATGCTTTTATTTTGCAGACAGAAATATAAGAAAGGAATGAACATTAAAAAGTATTTGACAATGGTAAAATAAAGACTTTAACTATAACAAATAAAATGGTTTACAAATTTATTGGAAAAATATAAAATCCAAAATTATTTTGAATCAATAAGACCATAATAGAAACACAGTTATAGTCTTAAGATTGAAGTTATTTTGAATAATTGATCATTTGTATAAATTCTAGTCTTGTCTTTTGTAATACCTGTGACATTATCATATATCAAATATAATTTATCAAATATAATAGACATATACCAAATATATTATTTAAAAATCCTATACCAGTTGTGCTTCTATGATGATCATGTAATTTTAGTTTATTGGCCATTTTTTTTCCTCACCCTGAACTTTTGCAATAGCTTCCTGGAAGTTCAAATAAAATTCAATTGCATATCTAACTTAAATATTTTAAATTTAATAGCATATAATAAATCACTTTACTCAGATTTTGTTATATCTATGTTTCTGTTTCTATGCTAATGTGTATGAAAGAGTGACTATCATGGGTTCTTAATTATAAAAAACTTAATTTTGAAATTTTTGTTTATGTTTTTTATCTGATCTGGGCTCCAGAAAAATCACTATAAAAATCACTTATTATATGTTATTATGGAGGAATTTGGGTAACCTCCGTTTCAGAGATCATGACATTTTTTTTTTTTTTACTTCAGAATTATATTAGGATTAAGTTTGAAGTCCTGATTTCCTATGAGATATTTTTTCCTATTCAGAGCTTTGACTGTGACAATCTTACATATCTCCTATTGGAGATAATAGGCCAAGTTTTTCAGGCATCCTTTCACTAAGGATTCTGAATTTATTAGTCTCAGTTCATGTGAGCTTGAAATATGTTATCTTTCCCTACATGGACACTAAAACCCAAACTCGCTTTCAGACTTGTATTTCCTCTGAAATAACATATTTATTCTCATAACACAGTAGTTATAAAGTAGAAATATAGAGAAAATGGTCATTTATAGGAAAATTGGCTTTCTTCATTTCACAATTAGGCTTAAATTGTTTTCAACATTTGTTTTCCAAAGTCCATACCTCCCTTTTGTTATGTTATTTTTCTGTTTTTGTTAGATGTTAATAAAAAAAAAATTCTATTCAAACTCTATCCAAGTGGAAAATTTGATTAATTTAAAAATTGTGCAAAAACAATGTAATTAGAGACCTAGACAGTTTCTAAATAGCTTTCAGTTCCCTCCCACACAACAGGACATAAACCAGAAAATCATTTTGACTTTGATTTATAGTCTAATCTTTCTTCTAAGAATATTAATATTTCATTGTTTCCAAAAATCCAAATGTGTCATAGACACATAGGCACATAGGCACAAAATGTGATTATATGTTATATGGGCATCAATTTACACTTACGACACTAAGAGAATTATGTGTATATTATCAACTCATCACGTACGTCAGGTTGAAGAATTCTTTGTGCTGTGAGAAGGCTTTTCTCAGATCCCTGCCCCTTCTTTAAGCATTTTCTCAATTCTAAGACAATACAGATATGTTAGAAATATAAATATGTGAAAAAAGAAATGATTATTTGGAGTTAAGCTAAAGCATGCTGAGAGGGCAAGTTACCTGTCTGGACTAAATGCATCTCCCCAAAGTTCATGTCAAAATCCTACCACCACTGTGATGATATTAACAGGTGGGGCCTTAAGCGCTAATTAGGATTAGATGAGGTTATAAGAGTAGAGCCCTAGTGAATGAGATTAGTGCCCTTATAAAAGTTACTAGAAAGCTTGATTCTTACCTCTTTCTGCCCTGTGAAGATAGGAGAAGTTGGCAGAATGCAAAGATGGGCATGTTACATATTGTGTGTGTGTGTGTGTGTATGTGTGCACACATATATATGAGAGAGAGAAATAAAAGACACTTTAAACTTTATATAACTGAATATGTAATTATATAGATGTTCATAAGTGTGTATGTGTGTGAGTATATTCTATAAAGCATGTTAAAATAGTTATATTAATTTGTGGTCTAATAATAATGATTATGGTAATCATTTGACTGTTTTCATGTGTTAAGCACTTGCTTGCAATTTCTCTAAACATTCCGAGTGTTGCATAATTTAATCTTAAAAACAACCCCAGACTCTTAACATTTCCTACCTGACCTAATATAACTTGACCACTGAGTTTGTCTTCCAATTATTGCTATATGCCAATTTTCTGGGAAGTTAACGAGCGTAAGCTATGGGTTTCCTCACTTGTACAACCTCCTGCCAGTGTTGTGTGGGTCTCCAGCAGTGCATTTTAACATTTTAATGTCTTTTAAAAAATAATTTGGCAAAAGAGATATATTTTAAGAGTAGAAAGTTAGGACTACCATCTTTTCTTCTCTGACTTTCCCTCCAAACAATTTTCCCTGCTGGTAGTGATGGAATGGCCATGGGAATTTTTGGAATTTTTGGAATATTTGACTCACCAATTCTCTCGATAAAATTTGGCCGTTCCAATAATATGGCGTGTTACCTTGCTAATATGATGAAACTGACTGAGAAACAAGTGTACAAGTGATAAAACTCCAATAACTATCAATGAGTCAAGTATATAGTGTAATAGGAATTTGATCACACAATTCAACGTTATGTAGTCAAAATTTTAAATGCTCTTGATCATGTCTTAATATAAATTTTTGTATGTTTCATAATTATCATTTATACCAAAATTTGAATGTGAATGGAAGGAATTATCCAAATAGAAACTAAAAGCATAAACAGGCAAAAAAAGTTATCAAAAACTTCTAAATATCAAAAGTGCCTCTTTTTATAAAGCAATGGAACTAAAAAAATCTCATGTTCAAAATTACAAAGGTAAAGGAAAACATCATGATAGTCAAGAAACTACAGATAATGAAATGATAATGAACAGCAGAAAAGCAAATGATCAGGATGCACCCAAACTGGAAAATTATAAGCAGACTGAAGATGAAAATTAATATAAAGACAGATATTAACTGGCTGATCAAGAGTACATGTGAAGGTGAAGAACTTAATTCTATGAATCCTTTGAGGTGTATAACAATTCTTTTCTCATGACTATTTAAAAAAGCAATGATTTCATGGAAAGCCAGTATTTTTAAAATATTATCCCACTTATATTTACAGAGAACCAAACCAAACAGCTATGTTTAAACGCATGATTTTAATTTTTTCGTTTTTTTAATGTTTTATTTTTGAGAGAGAGAAAGAGAGAGAGAGTGAATATGAGTGGGGGAGGGGTAGAGAGAGGGAGACACAGAATCCGAAGCAGGCTCCAGGCTCTGAGTTGTCAGCACAGAGCCCAACGCTGGGCTTGAACCCATGAACTGCAAGATCATGACTTGAGCCAAATTTGGAAGCCCAATTGACTGAGTCAGCCAGGCGCCCCAAATGCATGATTTTTAATAATAATAGTCAAATATATCAGCTCTTCACTAGCATTTTTTCAAAACCACGGTTTGAATATATTGTTTGGATGGCAATTTTTTTCAACAAGAAAGATATTACTTACATTTGATGGGCTTACAGACTGGATAAATATATGAAAAATCCTAAAACATCTTGAGGATGCCACAGAGCACAAAGCTATGCTTATTTGTGTTATAAGGAAAAACATTTGTGGTATTACGAGTTTTTAAATCTAGAATATTTTTCAATCTAATTAAATATTTACTTTGCTTTTAAATTTGTTTGTTTATTTGTTCGTTTGTTTGTTTATTTTTGAGAGTGCCAGTAGAGGAAGGATGCCGAGAGAGGGAGAGAGAGAGAGAAAGAGAGAGACAGAGGACGCATCCCAAGCAGGTTCCATGCTCAGTGCAGTGATGAAGAGCTCGATCCCACAACCCTCAGATCATGACCTGAGCTGAAATCAAGATTGAATGCTCAACCAATTGAGCCACCCAGGTGTCCCAATATTCACTTTCTTATGTAATTTGTTCTTATAATTTTTTTTTTGCAATTCTTAAGAGAACTGCCCCAAATTATTTAATTGTTAGGCCTCATTAAACCAGGGTCTGCCCTTTCTCAGCTCTAAGCATGCTTACCATCCTTAATCACTTTTGTCAACTGCTAGTTTTCTTGTTTTTTCTCATACATGATAATCATAGTTCCACCTCAGGGAATTTACACTTGCTGTTTCCCTTTCTCCTCCACTAAACTAATTTTCTAATGTCTGTATGTACAGCTCAGTGTCCACTTTGTTTAGAGAGCTGCTCAAGCATCACTTCCTCAGAGAGGCTTTTTCTGATTGTCCAACCAAAAAAGTAGCTTCCATAACTTTCTTTTTATTTTCTCTGCATTGTTTTTCTTCACAATATTGTTATTACTTACATATTGCATCATAATCTGTTAATTTACTTTTTAGGGCTAATATAAATTCTATATTATAAATATAATACAAATAAAATGTTAAATAAATAAAACATAAATATAAATTACATACATTTTTGTGTATTTCATGTATATACTAGTATACTATAATATATAGTATAGTATACTATACTATATATACTATATATATATATACTCTCTCTCTCTATATATATATACTATATACTATACTATATACTATACTATATACTATATATATACTATATACTATATATGTATATATAGTATATATACTATATATATACTATATACTATATACTATATATACTATATACTATATATATAGTATATATAGTATATACAGTGTATATATATATACTATATATACTATATATACTATATAGTATATAGTATATATAGTATATATAGAGAGAGTATATATATATATATATGTATTCCATTATAATGGAATATACAGTGTATATATATATATATATATATATATCACATCTTCTTTATCCATTCATCTATTTATGAGCATTTTGGCTACTTCCATATCTTGGCTATTGTAAATAATGCTACAATAAAAATAAGGATGCATTATTTCTTTCAAATTAGTATTTTCATTTCCCTTGGGTAAATTCTCAGTAGAAGAATTACTGGATGATATGGTATTTCTATTTTTAATTTTTTGAGGAGTCTATATACTGTTTTCCATAGTGGTTACACCAATTAACCAGTTACATTCCCAACATCAGTGTATGAAGGTATTTGTCCTCCCATATCTTGCCAATACTTGTTATTTCTTATCTTTGTTATTCTAGCCATTCTGACAGGTGTGAGGTGACATCTCCTTTTGAGTTTGATAGGAATTTCCCTGATGATTAGTGATGTTGAGCATTTTTCAAGTGTCTGTTGGCCATCTGTATGTCTTCTTTGGAAAATTGTGTATTATGGTCCTCTGACTGTAATTGGATTATTTGTATTTTGGGTGTTGAGTTGTGTGAGTTGTTTATATACTTTGTATATTAATCCATTATCAGATATATCATTTGAAGTTATATTCTCCTTTTCAGCCAGTTGCTTTTTTGTTTTGTTGATGGTTTCCTTTGCTGTCCAAAAGCTTTTTATTTTGGTGTAGTCTCACCAAATTTTGCCTTTTTTTTTTTTGCTTTTGTTTCTCTTGCACAACTTATAATTTTAAAAGCTGTTAAATGATAGAGTTAAAATTCACAGTCAGATTATTTTTTTGGACTCTTAAGATCAGTTTGTAGCCACAAAACATTTTTTTACCTTAAAAAAATCCTTTGAGAATAGGCTCAACGTTGAAAAGTGAAATACATATTGTTCCTAATTTTTTAAGGCTTGACATTTAATATTCAAGATTTAAAAGTGCAATAAAATATTAAAAGATGAAAAAGTAATTTAAATTAAAAGTTAACTTAGGCTTTCAAGGGAAAGTCTGATATCATAGTGCAGTGGTAGTCATTTATTGCTACAGCAACCTGTGAAAAAGCCACTCTATAATGACATCTTAATTTACAAAAGCAACTATTAAAAGGGCACAATAAATATAATGTTAAAGGTAATACAAAATCCACCAAAGAGGAAATACACTGAGCAAATGAACATATGGGAAACTTTTAACCATCTTATTAATTAAGGAAATGTAAGATTACAATGCTAAATAAAGCATTTAATGCATTAAATTAGCAGTTTATAAAAATCACATTTCCATGAACTGCTGGTATCCATGTAATAGAATTGACAATATGAACTATCTTTGATCTAATTAATCTAGAAATCATGAAAAAGAATTATCAAAGCTGTTCATGCAGAAAATGCACATTTTAATAAATAGTATATTAGTAAATACCTAAGAAAAACATAAAAGTTTGAGTCATGTTAGAAAATTAATGAAGTTATCCTATATGTGAATGAGTGTTTCAAAGACACCAAACTGCAAAATTTGTTTTAAATTTATTATAGTGCTTGCAGGTGATTGAAACAAAGCATAAGCAAATACTTTCTGAAATAACCAAGGTTCAACCTGGACTTCAAAGTGTCCCCACAGATAAAGTTCCTGGAAAAAATGAGATCACAATTTTAAATTAAAAAAACAAAAACAAAAACAAAAAAAAACAAAACAAAAAACACACCTCACACATAAATAAGTCACTGTCTGTGACAATCAACAGAACACATCAGGAAAAGGCTTTAGATCTTGAAATAGTCTGCCACAAAATATTGAATAAATATGTTGTCATGTTTAAAACTAGAAAGTGAGTTTGCAAACAGGAGATAATAAACTACCAAATAATTTTTGAAATAACCTGGAAATTGTTTGTATATATATTTTTAAAGAAAAACTAAACGGAATCAGCAATACACATTTTAAAAATGAAGCTATATACATGATGTTATTTATAATAATATCAAAATTATTAAATATCTAGGAGTAAATATTATGATAAATGTATAAGACCTCTATATGGAAAAAATATTATTGAATAATATTGGAGAAGAAATACAAATGGAAGTATATATCATCATTTCCCTAGATTTGGGGACTCAGTTTTTAAAGTGTTATTTCTCTGCAAATTAAATTATTGATTCACTGACATAAAAATTACAACAGGTAGCTTAACAAGCTGAAATGTATAAGGAAATACAAAGTATCAATGATAGTCACAATGCTCTTGAAAAGTAAACTAAGTTGGAGTTATTCAACAGTTACCAAGAGTACAGATATACAGTGTGTAAGTTATTGTGATTATAGGGCTAAAGGTAGAAGTATAGACCAGTGGATGAAGTGGAGTATACAAAAACAGAATGACACATATCTAATCTCCAGGCTTAAGGAAAATATATCATTGCAAACTGGAGGAAAAATGATCTCCTCAAAACATGATGAGGGGTTAGTTGCATACTCATGTTTTACAATGTTACAGGTTGATTACAGATATAAACATTAGAGATAAAACCAATAAACCTTCTAGAGTTAAAATTAAGAATTCTTGCTTAAAAGGCATCAATTACAGTGCGAAAAGGGAAGCCAAAGAATGTGAGAACATATTTGTAATATTATAAATGACAAGAGGCTTCAGTAAAAGAAAACAAAACAAAAGGACAGATAATGCAATGGAAAAATGTCAAGAAAACTAAATAGACCTTTTGCAGAGGATGTCCAAATGACTAGTAAACATACAAAAATGTGACTTAGTGTCATCATCAGGGAAATGCAAACTATAACCACATGGGACACTTACAAATGAGACTAGATGACAAACATTCAAAAGGCTGACTGACAATGCAAGTGTTCTCAAGTATCTGAAAGACAAAAGAATGCTCAATAACCACTAGCAAAGGGTATAAATCGGTACAGTTGTTACCAGTGGAGTTCTCAGTCTTTGGATTCCCCAGGAGATGATTTATAAGATTTCCATGGGGATCCATGCTGGAATAAAGACAGTCAGAAGGAAAGTAGCAAGCACAAAGCAGTTTGTTAAAGCAAAAGTACACTCTCAAGGTTGGAGAATGGGTAGGTTCCCAGAGGTGGAACCGGCCCCTAGATTGTTTTGGAATTGGATATTAATGGGTTTCTCTGGTATGGGAAGAGCTGGGAAGTACACTGGGGTGGTCTCTAATGGAGGTTGCTTCCAATCATTTGGGTGAACTACTCCCACAAACCTATAAAGTTTGTACTGGAACCATCAAGGCAGCCTTTCTCTCTGGTGGGGGAAGGGGGCTATAACTGCATTGCAAATGTATTATAATGTAATGAGTATAGGGTTTGCCCTCGGGCAGAGGTGGAGGAGGAGAAGACAAGCTCCATAGTTATGGCTCTGGATCTGTCAGCCCCAAGGTCTTGGAAGCCTTAAGGTTGGGATGTTGTGCCCAGGGGTTTTTAATGTACAGCTTATCTATCACTGTCTTTGCCTCCAGCTCATGTCTCTTATAATTCCCCTTCAAGGACTTGGGACTCTGCCTCCAGCATTCCTTCCACTCCTCAGGTCTAGTGTCTACCTAACACAATGACTTCAGAAAATTATTTGTCAATATCTGCTTTTGGGCCCAGCAAACCTTTGCTCTTAGATCTTTGCTCAAAAGAAATGTCTACCCCTTGCAGCAAAAGATGGGTACAATGCTTATCTATAATACAGAAATTCTGAAAATAAATCCCATCAATAGTAAAATGTGTTGTAGGACAGGTAAATGAGGGTATACTTACACATGGGAAATATTATATAGCAATAAAAATAATAAACCACAGATACAAGCTAAAATGTGGATAAATCTCATAAATATTTTCACTGAAAAAAGCCTGATACAAAAATATTTTGTAAGATTCAATTTTTTTTTTATACAACTTCAAAATAGTCATTTTGAAATAGTATTAAAGATGGGGAGGAAGAAGGTGAGTATATGGGAAGGGGAAGGAAAAGGACTTCTTAGTGAGGCAAAGTTAAGTGTTTCAACCTAGTTGTTAGTTGTGTCTTTTTATTCACTTTGTAATAATTTATTGAGCTGCATGCTTAGGGTTTTTTTGTTTTGTTTTGTTTACTTTTTCTAATGTAAGTTATACTCTAATTAGTTAGCAGCTATAACAACAAAGTCAGAAAGCATATAAGTAACTGGAAATTATGTTTTAGTAAGTTATCCAGAATGCAGCATATAACAGTAAATGTGTATAAATTATTTAAAAAACAATATTGACTAAGATCCAAGGTTAATAATGCATTTATAGGTTAAAATAAGATTAAATTGTAGCGTCTGGGTGGCTCAGTCAGTTGAGCATATGACTCTTCATTTCAGTTCAAGTCATGATCGCACGGTTCATGGGATCAAGCCCCACTTGGTTCCACACAGTTCAGAGTCGGCTTGTGTCTCTCCCTCTCTCCCTCTCTCCCTCTCTCTCTCTCTCTCTCTTTCTGCCCCTCCCTGACTCAGACTCTGTGTTTCTCAAAAAAAAAAAAAAAAAAAAAAAAAAGATTAAATGTAGATAAAGTATCAAGATCCCAATTCCAGTTTGTGGAAGGGACCGACAAACAATGGTCCTGGTACCAGCTAGGCGTCCCAGAATTCAAGTCATTTCTGACTCTGTCTGACACCCTGAAATAACATCAGATTCCAGAGGTTAAGGATTCAGTTCTACAAGACTGCCCTCACCGCACCCCCTTGCCACTTCGGACATCAGCCACAAGCCCAATCATCTGTAGATTAGAAGTTCCAACAATCCCCTCCTTGAACTTCAAAGCTAGTCAGTCACAAGTCTAGGTTGTTATCTGTACTTCTGACTGGCTATGAATCAGAGGTTTCCATGGCCCTCTCCTACTGACTGATCATTTTGCTAAGGCAGCTCACAGAACTCAAGAGAAACATTTTACTTCCTAGGCCGCTGGTTTATAAAGTGTGTAACTTAGGAGCAGCCAGATGGAAGAGATGCAAAGGGCAAGGCAAGAGAAGAGGATGCAGAGCTTTCTTGACCTCTCCCAGGTGTGTCACTCTCCTGGAATGTCCAGGTGTTCACAGCCCAGAAGCTCTCTGAAACCCTTCTTTGAGGTTTTTCGGGAGACTTCATTACAGAGTCACGATGGATTAAACCATTGGCCATTGACACTTGATTCAACCTCCAAACTCTCCCCTCCTCAGAGGTCAGAGGGGTGGGACTGAAAGTTCTAACCCTCTGATCAAAAGATTGATTCTCCTGGCAACCAGCCCTCCATCCTCGGTGAGGTCAAAGGTCACCTCATTAACACACCAAAAGACACTTTTGTTGGTCTCCTCTCAGGAAATTACTGGGGTTTTAGGAGCTCTGTACCAGAAAAAGAGATGAAGACCTAATATATATTTCTTATTATGAATTAAAATATCACGCTAGATACGTTATAGCATCCGCATTAATCTGGAGGGGCAATTAGTTTTAACGGGCTTCAGATCGTTGTTGGTTAGAAAGAGGAAGAAACTATTTACATTTGGGCTTGGGCAGATTAATGCCTTACTTCTGGCTCACAGGAGTAATCTAAGGGAATCTCAAGAAAAGATCTCATAGGCACATGCTTTCTAATAGAAATATCCTCTACGGAAACCTTTAGGGGAAGAGGGGAACACCTCAGTAAAATGGATGAATCGAAGAATGGGGTTTCTCTTCAGCAAAGTCTCACAGATGGAAACTTCAGCCTTTATCACAGGGAGTGTAGCCCAGAACAAGAACTCAGAGTTGTCCTGACCTGATACAAAGGGACTGGAGTCTTCATACTCGCCCATCTGTCAGGAATTCGTCTAGGAATGCCCAGGTGGTTGCAAAGCCCTAGGTACTTTTGGGTCTTTCCTAGGTGCAAGGGAAGCAGTTTCCAGCAGCCCGAAGACAGTGCTCCAACAAAGAGCTGCAATTGCTCCCAGTGGAAATGAAAGGCAGCAGGGATGGGGTGGATTGTGACACAAGAGCAGCTTCAGTGAGAGGATTTGGGAGAACACTGATATTTATTACAGTCCACTCTCATCTCACCTTCCATTTGCTCCAACCTGTCACAAATTTTTCCAGAGGGCTCTTCAAAATACATTTTGTAAAATGTCAAAAGGAGGTTGGAGAGAAAAGCTGTACTACAGTTTGCTGTAGTAGTCCTCAAGGCTAAAACTGATATTCAATACCTCCCTCCTCTACCACTTTTCCTAGATTACTGCCCATCTTCACTAATACCTCTACTTTGTACATCACTCCTTACTTTCACTAGTACCAAGTGCTTTGCCTGGGGACTGACTCATAGAATCATGTGCCCTTCTCAGACTGTGATTGCTGTAATTTCCCATTCACAGTTGTGAACAGACATGGGAATCACTGAGAGATGTCCCAGTGATCCAGTGATTCCTTTTTTTTTTTTTTCAAGTTTACTTATTTATTTTTGAGAGACAGGGAGAGACAGCATGAGTAGGGGAGGGGCAGAGAGAGAGGGAGACGCAGAATCAGAAGCAGGCTCCAGGCTCCGAGCTGTCAGCACAGAGCCCAATGTGGGGCTCGAACCCACAAACCGTGAGATCATGACCTGAGCCGAAGTCGGACACTCAATCGACTGAGCCACCCAGGCGCCCCTAATAATGACAACATTTTTAAATTAAATTAAATATTTATTTCTGCTAATATAGGCTCATTTTGGAATGTTGAATCATTTTTCTTTTGAAATATAGAAAATTTCAATTAAAAAAACCTAATGGAACAATAATAAACATTAAAAGAACATATACTTTATCTAACATTTACCTACAACTGGAGAAATTATAGATATAAGTGTAAGCCAAGTAGTATTTTTATTTATTCTAATATCTGTAGGTTTCTGGGTTTTCTCTCGTGTAATTGTGGATGCGTATTATAAAAGTCTAAAATTATGTAGCTTAATTTTGTTTTCTCTTAGAGTAATGAAGCTATGATTTTTTTTGCTTTGTATAATAAATTTCATTTACATGTTAATCTGCATTTTCCAAGAAAAAAGCTGTAAACAGAAGATATAGACAATACATTTCAAGTCTAAAACAGACTAAATATACAAAATGAAGATAATTTAATTGCATTTCCAACATTCTTATGGACATTTATTAACCTTACCCATCATATTTTCTGAATAATAAATTATAGATGCATATATAATGGTGTGAGACCATAATTCTAAACTGAATATGAATATAGCAGGACAATGAATTATCAAAGATACCTCATTTTGGCCCTTGTATTACATAGACTTGTTACTGTTTCTCTCATTTATACAACTTCCTGAGTTACTAGCCCCATTATTCAATGAGTTATTAAAACGTGCATCATTGTTTAACACTGCATTTTCTCAGTGAGTGATGCAGATAAAAGCATAACAGCATTCTGTCTCAGAGTAGTATCAGTACAGTAATTAAAAATTAAGGTGGTCCCCAAAGAGACAGTTTCAATCCATAATACTCTAGAAGGTCAGAAATACATAGAATCTTTAAGCTAGAGAAAAGCTTTGATGAGATCTACTGTAATAAACTCATTGAATATTGAATGGAAGATTTTAAAAAATTAAGAGAGATTGACTTCCTCAAGATTCTGTTTATAGTGTCTGAAATAGAGCTAGCACTAAAGTTTATGACAAGTAGCATCAGATAATCCTTCTACACCTAACGACAAGTTTTGGTTATTTCTAGACAGATGATTTACAAAATCTTGTAATTAGTTCTAAGGTTCTCTTAAAGCTACAAGCTTTAAGTGGTCTGGGATAATATTACCAAACATAGTATATACAAGAAGAGTCAAGCTTTACCAAAAAGAAAGAAAAAGAAAAAAAAAAAAAAAAGAATAGTAACGCTTAATAGAAAGTAGGTTCCTACTGATATTTAACCTTACAAAAATCTAAGTTTAATCTACTATCCTATCGCTCCAGATCTGCCGTTCAGTCTTTGAAAACATTCCATCCCTATATTTTATACTGGATATTTTCATACAATAATTTTGTGAACTGTTTGTTTTATTTATTTTATCAGTATTTATGAAGTCATTCACCTAATTTTAAATTACTTTTATTACATATAAGTGCATACAAAATCGCATTTACAAAATTTGTGTAAGACGTACATAATTACAATGAAATTAACACGTATTTATTTACTCAATATCCAGCTCAAGAAATGGAGCATTATAATAAATTTATATCCTTTTTTTGTCTCTCTTGATCCTATCATCTTCTTACCCCTCTACAGAGACAATCACTGTCCTGAATTTTGTTTTTATGTTTTTCCTCTTTATTATAGTTTTATTTACATATGTCTTTGTAATCCAAACATTATTATTTTGTGTTTTTCATACCGAAGGGTCTATTGTGAATCTATCCTTTTGCCACATGTTTTTTATTTCCATGGGATTATATTCCTGACAATTACTCATATTAACACATAGAGATATCATTATACATTTTCACTGCAGTATAATATTCTACTCTATACATACAATTAATTTATTACATGTGAGAACTTTACCTCAATTAATTACTATATCATTCTTAGATATTAAATAGGTCAATGTATATTTGATTATTTTAAATAAGTTAACACATTTGATGAATGCAGTGAATGGTTTTCTGAAGAACACACAGCAGTATAATGACTCTGAAAAAAAAGAATTAGGATTGAAGTAAAAATGCAGTGCACTTTATTCCAAAGTGCTTCTCTTATGCTATGTACTCTAAATATTGAACCACACAACAATTCCCACAATATACTTTTTTTTTTTTTTCTGGGCCTCTCCCTGTTCTGTTGCCTATGCCGTGTAAGCCATTGCCCCGGGTGTGTTCATATGAAGATCTCCCAGTTACCTTTCATTTTATGCACAAAATTTTAATTTAATGTTTTTTTTTAATTTTTTTTTATTTTTGAGAGACAGAGAGAGACAGAGCATGAGCTGGGGAAAGGCAGAGAGAGAGAGGGCGGCACAGAATCAGAAGTAGATTCCAGGCTCCAAGCTGTCAGCACAGAGCCCAACACAGGGCTCCAATTCACAAATGGTGAGATCTTGACCTGAGCCCAAGCTGGATGCTTAACTGACTGAGCCATCCACGCACCCCCACAAAATTTTAATTTAAGCTTTATTTTGTTTTTAATGTTTATTTATTTTGAGAGGGAGAGTGTATGCACAGGCAAGCAGGGGAGGGGCAGAGAGAGAGAGAGAGAGAGAGAGAGAGAGAGTCCCAAGCAGGCCCCACGCTGTCCCCACAGCCAAGGCAGGGCTTGAGCTCACAAACCATGGTATCGTCACTTGAGCGGAAATCAAGAGTCAGATGCCTACCCTACTAAGCCACTCAGTCACCCTTAATTTAATTTTTCAATAATTGTACTCATTTTCTAAGATTTAGCATAGCTTAGTTTGGAGCTGCACATGTCTTTTATGATAGTAATAATACATTTTTAGTAATATTTATATTCTTAGAGAACCTTAAATAGTTCCAGTAGCAAAACAGTTAATGCATATTCTTTACTGTTTAAAAATAATCTCTGAGTACTGTGTAAACTGTCCTGTGATAAACATCAGTATTCTCATGTGATTCCAATATCTCTAACTTCCTAAATTAGTATACTTAAGATATAATATTCATATATTTTTTCCCAAAATTTACCATAACATGTATCATTATTTTGACTGGAAAAAACATAAAGGTTTCTTACAAACGTATAATATAGTTTCAATTGCCCTTGCTGTGTCTTAGTTTGGGGTTATTTCTTCCATTACCAGAATTTTTTGATGAATGTTCTAGTTGTTAATATTTAAATTGTTTTTTTCTGCTCCAGGGATGTAACACTCTTACAAATAACAAAGAGTAATAACACAAAGATAACAAGTTTATCTCAACTCTCTAACCTTTTCCTTTTTGTAATGATATCTACCCACTCTCTTGATAATTGCCCTGAAGATATTTTTATGCTGGTAAATGATAACTTTTCAAGATCCTCCTCAGAAAAAACTTTTTCAAAATTGTTTCCCCTTTCAAGTTCACTAACTCCATAATTGGCTGGTTGCTTTGACTTTGGCATTTTGCTCCACACTTACACAAAAGTTGGAAACCAATAATAATGTTTCCATTCAGTCTGACAGTTTCATATATAGACATTCTTTTTTCTTTGTTTCCTTGACTAACACTGCTTGTGGCCAATCATTTCATCTCAGTTATCTTTCTTCTAGTTTCTGTTTCTTTGTGATTTAATCTGTGATGAGGTTTGTCGCTTTCCAGTCTTCAAAATCATGGTGACATTTCTTCCATCACCACATTCTCATTTTATTTATTCTTTATATTACTATAACAAAAAATCACATATTTACATGTTCTCTTTTAAATAATAGCTTGTAAAAGGTGACAGAAAAGCTCATCTCTAAAGCATCATTCAGAAAGAATTCTGGAGTTCATCCATCACTTCTTCATTGGTTATGTTCCTGGTTGGTCTTAAGGTATTACAGCATTGTTTCTCCTTCACCCTAGACAGTTGTATTATGGATTCAGAGAAAGAGAGATTATATGCCCCACTAGGAATCAAGAAGTATGTGCCCGTAGGAAACAGAGCTGACCTCTCTCAACTAGAAATCTTTTCTCTAAGAATTGCCTGCGTAACACTGGCTTGTTAAGCTGACTGCCATCCCTGAAATGCCTGTTCACAGAGGTTTCCAAGGATACACTAGTACAAACCTTTTCTTACATTAAATGGGAGGTAATGATATCCATGCTACAATAGCCTAAAAGCCACTGGTCTTTTAGAATATCCAACTTCCCCTGTATGAAATTACATTCCATCTGATTTTGAAATATTGTGTAGGTTTTCCTTTTAAAAGATAAATTTTCTTATCAACTAAGTCATTCATTTTCCCCCACCCGTGATTAGGGCTGAAGAGTAACAGTGAGAGAGGAGTACAGGTGACCATGTGCATGAGTCTTCATGTTCCTACTGCCACCACCAATTCCAAAGCTAAGTATCTTCACTCAGTTTCTTCACTGCTATTTTCCTTGAATCCATCAGGACTAAGATCATCATGATCTTATTCCTTAATTTTAACAATGAATGTAGCAAGTCCCTGAATCCCAGGTCATCTTTTGCTTCTCATGCTCCCATCCTATCCCTTTGAAGCCCAGTACATCTTGATTCTGTCCCCTGCATTCACCGCACACTCAAACTTTAATCTTGCTCTCTATGCTAATTAGTGATTTCTTCTCTGAATTCCCCCTTAATTTGCCAGGTCTGTAAAAAACCTGCCCCCCTCTATCTGTATCTTCTATCAGGATGTTGTGTCCCCTGAAGCCCCCTGAAGATATGGCTGTTTCCTCTTCCTGTATCACTTGTTACAGTGGGCATCAGGTGTAGTAAGTGTCCTGTTAGCTCATTTTTGCTTTCTGAATGTTGTTCTTTATTTCTAAATTATCCAGTTTTGAATCTCATATCATTAGATGATATAAGTAATTATGCCTAACTGTTCTTACTAACACTTGGATCATTTGTCCTTATTATTCAGGGATTTTTAGGTCCTCATTGTCACTCTCTCCAACACTACTCTCATAAAAGTGCTGGGTACTTTTCCAAAGGCACAGTGTAGATAAAGCTTCCATATCCTAGATTCTTGTTTCTTACACCCCCCTCCTGCAATGATCCAGTACTCTACATCAGCCTTATAGTTCTATGCTCATAAGCTAGGCCTTTTCTTTCCAAAGATCTCAATCATTTCATAATCTACAATCTCACTCCTGATAACCATCTCTTATCTTTACAATTCACCCACTTCACAAACCTAACATTTCTCCCACCACACTAGTTCTGTTATCCAAAGCCCTGTCTTCTTTTCGTGATGCCATATCCTTTGACATCCTCACCCCCTTACTTACCTAGTTTAAATTCTGTGTTCAGTAATTAAAATAATTCCCTTCCATACACTTTTGACAACGTGGCCACCTTTCACTTTTGTTGTAGTTCTCTGGCAAAATCATAACACTAGTTAATTCCAGTTAACCCCCAGCTAAAACAAAGACAAAACTTCTCTGAGCACACTTTTGCCACCAAATAACACCCCATTTCATTACTTCCACCGATTATACTAATGTCTTTAATTCTTTTAGTCTCATTTTCCAATCAAGATTCCCTAACAGGATTTTGCTGCCACCTCTTCACTGCAACTATTTTTATAAACATAACCACAATCCACACACTGTCAGATTTAGCTTTTTGAGCACAAAACAACATTTTATCACTCCTTCAACAATGTTAAATTTCTTCTCTTACCTTGGAGGACTAGTTGGTCTTATTTACTGATCTTTTTTGATTTTGTCTCCTCCTTCCCCCTTAGGCCTTTTTACATTGGAATATCTTGGATTTAAGTAAGTCCCTTGATTTTTTTTTTCCTCCTGTCTATCTCTACACACCATCTTGGTGATTTTGCACATTCTCTTGTCCAAAGTTAGGTCTATAGTTGAGACAACTCTTATAAACCCCATAGTCAGATGTCAAGTTGTCTATCTGATATCTCCACTTGTGTATCTAATAGATTATCTAATTTAATATGTCCAAAATTAAGTGGCTTCCCATCTCCAAAACCTTAGTTCAAATTGTCTGTCTGAATCTGCCTTCTGGTTACTCAAACCTAACCTAGGAACAAATCTGATTCTCTCTTTCACAATCCATGTTCCCTTTGTCATGAAATCTTGTTGACTTTAATTATGAAATATAACCAATTTATCCAGTCTTTTGTTTATGATTATTAATTTTTGTTTCTTGCTTAAAAACCTTTCTATATGTGGTAATGATATTCCCCTGTTTACTTGTAGAATATTTATTCTTTTTAGGTCTATAATCCATGTGGAATTGATTTTTACGGTGTGGGAAATGTTTTCAGTTTCTATTCACCTCAAGACCCATGCAGGAATGTTCATACCATAATTAGTCATAAAAGCCCAAGTCTAAATATCATTAATAAATTAACAAATGATCATATATTTATGCAGTGTAATATTATTTAGCAATGACATGGATGAACCTTCCAGATATAATTTTAAAATTTAAAAATGACACAAAATGCTGGGATGAGCACTGGGTGTTGTATGTAAGCCAACTTGACAATAAATTATATTAAAAATAAAATAAAAAATAAATAAATAAATAAATAAATAAATAAATAAAAATGACACAAAATAATATAAACTGTATGGTTTAGCCTACATACATATCGAAATAGGGAAAATTAATCTGTGTCAATAGATGACAAAATAGTGCTGTGATTGTTTTGAGGGGAGCGGTTTACTGGAAGAAGGAATGAAAGGGCTTGGTGAAATTCTGGAAATGTTTTACAACACAATCTAAGAGGTGTTAAGTAGATGTTTATATGTATTAAAATTCATCAAATATATACTTAAGATGACCTACTTTACCAGATGTTTGCTATACTTGAATAAAAACTATATCTATTTCTATTTCTATTTCTATTTCTACGCCTAGGCATCCATCTTTCTACTGCATCCATTTCTCCAGCTTTGGTCCTATTAGCAAACTCTTTCCTAGATAACTATGCTAGCCTTCTGTGGTAGGGAAAATAATACCCCTCCCCAAAGACATCAACTTCCTAATCCCCCAAATCTGTTCTTTTGTTACCTTCATGGCAGAAAAGACTTTGAATACCTTATTAAATTAAGGATCTTGAGATGGAGAGATCATGCTGGATTATGTGGGGAAGTCCAATGTAATCACAAGGGTTACAAGAGGGAATAGGAGGGTCAGGGTCACAGAAAGAGATGTAATAATGGAAGCAGAGGTCAGACTGATGTCGTTGCTTGTAAAGGGGCTACAAACCAAGAAATATAGCCAGACTCTAGCAGCTGGAAAAGACAAGAAATAGATTCTCCCCTAGAGCCTTCAGAAAGAATGCAGTCCTTATAATACATTGATCTTAGCCCAGTGAAACTGATTTAGAATTTTTAACCTCCAGAACTGTAACAGAATAAATTTGTGTTGTTTTAAGACACTGTTTGTATTAATTTGTTACAATAGAAACTTAATATACCTTCAAAGATGGAAACATATATTTACTTTTATATCTATGAAGTTCATGTTCTTTTTTTTTTTTTAAGTTTATTTATTTATTTTGAGGGTGGTGGGGGAGAGGCAGAGAGAGAGGGAGAGAGAGAAACCCAAGCAGGCTCACTTTTAGCGCAGAGCCTGGTTCAGGACTTGATCTCATGAAATGTGAGATCATGACCTGAGTCAAAATCAAGAGTCAGGCGCTTAATCAGCTGAGCCACCCAGCCTGCCCTGAAGTTCCTGTTCAACACAAATGTCAGAGGAGTTCTTTTTACACATAAGTAAGATCATGTCTAAGCTATGTATAAGTAAGCTTCTCAGTTGAGAATTCTGCCATTGTTTCCCATTTCACTCAGAGTAAAAGTTAAAGTCCTTAAATTATGTGATCTCTTACTTTTCTGATTTCCTCTCTTGCTATTTCTCATCCAACCACTATGAGTCCCTTCCTATTTTTCAAATACAGCAGTCACACTTTATTTAAGGGTTTGTTTTCTACTTATATTTTCTCCCTGGTACAATATGTAGATAAATACCTTATCTCCTTCAATTATTTGTTGATTTTCACCTTTTCAGTGAGAATTCTGTGGAATTGCTCCTTCCCTCACCCATTGTCTTTCCCTGATCATTCCATGCTCTAAATTTTGGTTTGTTTTATTTTTCCATTGTAATGTTTATAATATTACGGCCTAATATAACAGTATCCGTTTATTATGCTTCTTTTTCATCGTCTATGTAGCCAGATAGAATATGAATTCCATAAAAGCAGCGACTTTTGTCTTCGAAGTAACATAAGTGCTTACAACAAATATTTGACTTACAGTAGATGCTCAACACTTTTTGATAAAAACATTTATTGAGGGTTATCTTTGTGGTAGGTACTGTATCATGTGGTATATTTAAAGGAGGAAATAAAATAAGTAGATTGTCTATCTTTACTGAAGCAAAACAGGGAAGAAAAGGCAATTAATCAAATGATATAAATTATGATATATGAGGCCAAATATATTACATGAATATATGGAAAGTCAGTTAATTGTTTTTTGGGCATCCGTGAGGATTGCCTCGAGGAGGAATATGCAACATGAAAAATGAATGGATATTTGCAAGATGAAAGATGACAGGATGAAGCAGTGGAAAGTATTTCAGGCACATCAAAAATAAGTGCATGAGAATGAAAATGAGATAAAGCCTGTCTTTGAAGTCACTAAATTTGGTGAATATAGATTGAAAAGAGAGGTCACTGATGAGATATGATGAAAACATGAGGAATGTTCATACCATGTAAAAAATTTTTAGGCTGGATATAATGATTTGGGTATTTATCTAAAAGCAACAGGGACACAATGAATGGTTTTCAGCAGGGTAGTGAAATGATCAAACAGCTGTTAAAGAAAGATAACTCTGACTACAATGTAGAGGATAAGTTTAAGAAATATAAAACTGGAGGCAAGGAAATTAATTAGGAAGATCTCTCTCAAGCAATTTAAGAAATAATGGTGGATTTTAGAAGCTACCTGTGATTCATGGATTAATTTGACAGATTTTCAGACTTGGTTATTTTCTATAATGGGTAGAAAAAGAAGAAGGTAAGAATAATTGCTATTTCTCAGATTTGTAGTTGTTATAGCAGAAGCAACAAATTAGAAACAAGGATGGCAGATAAACAAATTTGAAAATCATCATTTTAAGGTAAGTGGATGAATTCCAGTGTTCACTGTAAAGTGTGAGGGAAAATGAAGATCTAATGAAGAACCTGAAGACTGCCAACATTTCAGTAAAGACAGATAAGTTCATAAAGATTCACAAAAGTTACCACGGAATGTTCAGGGAAGTAGAAAGAGTGTCAAGGGATATGATGTTTTAAAGAATTGGCCAGGGGCACCTGGGTGGCTCAGTCAGTTAAGTGGCCGACTTCAGCTCAGGTCATGATATCACAGTTCATGATTTTGAGCCATGCATCGGGCTCTGTGCTGACAGCTCAGAGCCTGGAACCTGCTTTGGATTCTGTGTCTCCCTCTCTCTCTGCCCCTCCTTTGCTCATGCTCTTTCTGTGTCTCAACATAAATAAACATTAAAAAAATTAAAAAAAAAAAAAGAACTGGCCAATTGTTTCAGTTATTGCAAAGAGCTCAAGTGAGGTGAGGTCAGATTAATGTTTATGTTTAATTATGTTTAGCAATAATGGTATCTCTGATGACCTTGGAAATAATGAAGTCAATGGAGTGATGGCCATGGATATGAAGAAAGTGAAAAAGCAGTGAAAATGACTGAAGAATCCAAGAATTTGAGAGAAACAGAGATATAGCAGTTACTGAAATAGACCAGGTTTACAGGTTTGAGACCAGCTCTTTGCTTTTCTGTTTTATCTTGAGTTATTTTTGAGAGAAGACCTGAGGTTAATCAACCAAAAGGGAGTAAAAGGGGACAGGTTTATTCTCCCACCTGAAAAAAGAGGAAAGCAGATAATATATATAAAATGATGGTCTGCAAAACACTGAACATCAGACAACAAAGGGCAGTGATTCCTGAGAAACACAAGACAAAAATTCGAGATCTATTATTGCCTCAGGTTCCTACCTGAAGAGAATTTCCAGGAAATGCACAGGGAAAAGGAACTCAGGCAAAACCCAGCAAACTGTCTGTGTTGAAGAGGTGGAGAGTCTGAGGAAAGCCAGGCAGCTACTATTTTCAGGGCAGAGTGCCAGGGAGGAGAGACCTGCACAGAGAACTCCAGAGATCTGTGGACTGGACCATTCCCTCTGATCATTCAGCAGAGTGTTGATCTATGCATATGTATGAAGAAATTGCCCAAATCCAGTGAAAGAACCAAATGAGAGGATTAGAGGAAACAGAGCTCAGCACTCACATGGGGTTGAGCATGGTGACTATTTCTATCAGTCAGGCTGGAATATTTCATAATTCATGGAGTCAAGAGTAAATGTAGTCCTCATAAAGGCTTCACATCACTAGTGGAGAGTAATTAGTCTAGTTTTACTTATAGTTGTTTTTTAAAGCCGGACCCAAAAGGATCAAACTAACTGTATCCAACAACATTTACAATAATATTGAATTACTGCTCAAGAACATTTATATGAATACAAATATACCCAGCATTCATCAAGGTAAAATTACAATGTATGGCATACAATAAAAAATAGCTTGTTTCCCAAAAAAGCATTAAAAAGCCAGAATGGAGATAAACGTCATTAGGGTAAACTGACTCAGAAATAACGCAGATAATAGAACTAGCAGTCGAACATTTTAAAACACTAAGTATAACTATATTTATGTGTACAAAAAGTTAGAGAAATGATAGAATATGTTAAGACAAGAAAGATATAAAAAAAGATTCAAATCAAATTTCTGGATATGAAGCTACCTAATCTCACATGAAACATGAACTTGATGGGCTTAATGGTAGCTTAGACGTTACAGGATAAAAGATTAGTGCATTTAAAGACATACCAATAGAGGTTACCCAAAATGATAAATGGAGATTTAAAAATGAGTAAAAACATAAAAAGCATCACTGAGCAGTGGGGCAATTTCAAGTGGCCTAAAACATGTGATTCAAGTCCCTGACATGTGACAGGGGCTAACATTTGCAAATATAACAGGAAAAATTTTCCCAAAACTGATGAAAATGACAAACACAAATCCAAGAACTACAATGATCCCTAAACACAAGAAGCATGAAGAAAACACCATCATATCTCTCACTCAAATCCAGTGATAGGTAGAAAATATTAAAAGCAGCCAGAGCAAAAGACACATTACATACAAAGGAATAAAGATAAGGATGACAACAGCTTTCTCATCAAAAATGATGCAGATGAGAAGACAGTAGATCAACAACTTTAAATATCTGTAAGGAAAAAAAATTTTGCCAGCCTAAATCTATTCCCAGTGAAAATATATTTCAAAACTAAATAATTTTAAGAAGGTGTTTTGTAACATACAAAAAGTAAAAGATTCATTCCTGGAAGACTCACATTATAAAAGAAAGTATAGGAAATCCAGTAGGAAGAAAGAAAATATCACCAGATGCAAAAATGGTTTTGCACAAAAAAAAAAGCAGAGCATCAGAAATACTATCTACTTTGGTAAATGTATAATTTTTGTTATTACTTAAATCTATTTTAGGCAATATATTATTCAAAATAAAATAATACTTACATAAAAATAACAATTCACTGTGGAGTTTAGGCCATATTTACATATAAAGTTAATAACCCCCCTCCCAAAAAAACTCATAAATATCAGGAAGTGAGAAATCAAAACATACACTTGCAAAGTTCACTATTGATACTATCTTAAAATGGTATCCTATTGGTTAGAACTGAACTGTTAGCTCAATGATGAATGCTATAATCTCTAGAGAAACAACAACATTAAAAAAAAAAGGATTATAACTAATATGCCAAGAAAAAAAAACTAAATGGAATCATAAAAATATTAAATTATTTCCAAAGAAGGCAGAAAAAAAGAAAAAGTGGAACAAAGAAGAGATTTCAGCAAATGATAGATTTGTACCTAACCATGTCAGTAATCACATTAAATGGAAGCAGTCTAAGCACCCCAATTAAATAAAAAAGGAAGATTTAAATATAAAGACCAACCTACTTCAAAGGTAAAGTTGGAGTTAGTATGTTAATATTCAAGCAGATTTCAAAGAGACATTTATTTACCCGAGATAAAGGAAGTCCTATCCTAATGATAAGGGGATCAATTCATCTAGAGGGATGTAACAATCCAAAATGGTCAAACATATAACAAGGAGCTTTATGATACATGAAGCAAAACTGATAGCTACACAAGGGGAAAACATTTTGCACAATGATCTACAATTATAATCATATATTTAATTTGTCATCTTGTGATGAGTTGAGTGGAAATGAAATATTCTTTGCTAAGCCCTGCCAAAATACATATTTAGGAGACAAAAAAATGTGTGCCTCTGAGTTTGAGAGTGGTTTTTGTTGTACCTGGATGTGGAAGTTTTTTAAGGACCAGGTGGTTGGGTGAAACAAGCAATATTTGGAGAGTGCTAGCAAAAGTTAAAAGAACCTCAGGAAGTCATTTAGCAGAAGCTTGGTGTTAGTAAAGAAGAGATCAGTAGCAGGGGTGCCTGGGTGGCTCAGTCCCACTTCAGCTCAGGTCATGGTCTCACAGCTTGTGAGTTGGAGCCCTGCACTGGGCTCTGTGCTGACAGCTCAGAGCCTGGAGCCTGCTTCAGATTCTGTGTCTCTCTCTCTGCCTCTCCTCCACTCGTTCTCTCTCTGTCTCTCAAAAATAAAAAATAAACATTTTTTTTAAAGAAGAGATCAATAAAAGCTTAAAAGAATATGAAGAGCATGCTAATAGGGAATTGTTAGGAACTATAGAAAAATAAACCGTATCACCTGAAAAATAGAAAATATGACTAATGATTCAGCAAATATTTCAAGGTAGAATGTTTAAATCACCACTTGAAATTTTTCACTGGCTATGATAAAATGATAGATGAGAGAGATGAGCTGAAATTTAATTATTCCATTTTTAAGTAAAATTTATAAGAAATAGAAAAACAGTACTTACAGAGTTGAAAAATAAAATTAAATTTCACATTTCCAGGTCTTCCCATGTTTTCAAATTAAGAAAAGGCTTTAGAGCAAAGGTGAAGTGCAGAATGGGACTCTATAAAATGTCAGAAAGGCATAAGATGGTTCCTCAGGGAACTATTCTGTTAGAAAAAATGTTCCCCTCAGGATCTCAAGGATATGTCCTACAAATCGCTTCTCTTAAACAATAGACCTTCTAAGAACATAATGTGTTGGCCTTAGCAGCTTTACAGCTTTACAAGAAGCTTAAGGGAAAGCATGGATTATGTTGATGAGATTTTTTGAGTACTGGGGATAGGCCAGACTGCAGTCTGGGTCAGCTTGAAAAACTCAAGATGTAGGACACTATATATGAACCCTTGAATGGAGATCCACCCCCCCCATCCCAACCCCCATCCTGAAATCAGAATAGTTTATCACTTGAAATTCTGGAAAATAACTCCTCAAATCAGATCTTTGTTTTCAAAGGATACACAGTTTAGGGGGAAACACTTCATAGGTTGTAATTCACAAGGCTCTGGGGTTTGGAGAGGGAAGAGAATCACATATCTTCATCTAGCCAGCCCCAATGTTTTTATCAGCTTTTCATGTTTCCAGGGTTTTCCTACAGCCCTGATTTTACTCTGGAATACACTAGCACTGGAGACTTGAGTTACTGCTAATATGGGATGTAACTCATTTTCCCATGGCAATGGATGGAAAGGGGCGAAGCAAACTCCACCAATTTCTTTCTTATCATAGCTTTTACAGCCTGCTTCCTGCCCCAGGATAAAGCCTCTACTCTGATCTCACATTCTAATTCAGAACATTTCTCAAAATTTTCTTATTTCCTCCTCGGTTGCAGAAAGGGTAGCTTATTCAGCATGCAATTAAAATTTAGATTTTCCATGTTCAATATTCCATGAATGCAACCTTGTCTGTATGTCTTTGGTGTTGGATTTATCTGCTTCTTTATTTTACATTGAGGTAGTTGATACTGATAGGTTCTAATTGCAATTGTTCTGTTAGCATTTGAGACATTGATACTTAAACTTCCTCTAGTAATTAACAGAAATATATCTCTATCTATATAGAGATATTTAGACATCAAGAATGAATCTTTTTCATCTCATAGAGCAAAATATAAGAATCTGTTAGAAAATCCATATTTTTGTTAAAGTTCTGGCAGTTAGGTTCTAACAAGATGCCTGGACTCCAGCAAAAAAGGAAATCATGGCCAACTGTAAGGAAGTCAGGGGCCTGTCCTGGCAACACTCCAAACAAAACCACAAGAAACACCATCAAAGAGGACAGGCCCAAGATGGCTGATAAAGTAGGCCAAAGTTCATATTATTCCTTCATTATACTATATTAACATACAAAAATCTCCTCCCTGAAGGTGCCATGACAGGAAACCCCTCACCAAATAAGGACGGAAAAGCGCATAACCCACATTCCTGGAAGACACACCCTGCTTCCAACAAATCGTTGCCTCATGAAATGAAAATTTCACCCCTTTGTCAACAACTGTCAATAAAAAAATAGAAGCCCAAACCCCAGTGGGCTCCGTTCCCCTTTGAGCTCACCCACTCTCACATCTCCAGAGTGTACTTTTACTTTAATAAATTTTCCTGGTTGTACTGCTTATCAACTGTGTTGTGTCTGCCCTTGAATTCTTTCTTCTGGCAAGACCAAGAACCTCTGGCAACATCTCTGAAGGGGCTGGATTGAGGCCTTAGGGCCCAAGGTCTCCTTGGTTCACCCAACAACATTTTCATTGATTACCCTTTTAAACCCTTACATAAATTACTTCTTCAAAAGAGGATAGTTTTCTACTTTATTTTGTTCTCAAATTGAAAAGAAATATTGCTATGGAAAAAAATTTCCCTCAGCCTCACCTTCTGTGGTATTCCTCCCCTCAGTTTCCTTATGAGTTGTGAAAACTGAAAAATAGAAGCATTA
Source organism: Puma concolor (assembly GCF_028749965.1). Taxonomy (NCBI): domain Eukaryota; kingdom Metazoa; phylum Chordata; class Mammalia; order Carnivora; family Felidae; genus Puma; species Puma concolor. The sequence continues at coordinate 90,048,137 of NC_141674.1, forward strand.
CCATTGAAGACATACTAAAACATTATGTTTATTCATTTTCATAAATAAGTGAAAGAGGGGTTTAATATATGCTTGACTCAGTAACAACATAGAAGTAATAAATTACTTCAATAATGATATTCCCATAACTAGATATGATCATTTCACTTCAGTTTAATTCAGACTATAGATAGATACAGGTAATATAGATATAGGATATAATAATAAAGTCCTAATTAACCTTATCAGTTCAAGAATTACGTTTCTGCTTCACATAAATTGTAACTTGAACATTATATTCTTCCTCGGTTCTGCCATTTTTGTTCAATTTATAAGGTGTTTCTATTAATTTGAATATCCTAGCTTTGCAATCCGAGTCTTCATATATGTTTCTTATTAATTTTTTTCTGTGGAGTACATGTTTAAATCTTTCTTTATTTATATTAAACTGATGCAGCCCAGTGTTAGAGTTGGTTAAGCTTTACCTACTATTCAGATAAATGATGAGATATGACTACCATTGTCCCTTTGGGGAAAAAGTATGTTCCCTTTCAATGAAAAAGACTCTATGTTTCTGAAGTGATCAGTGAAATGAACCTTCTGGGGGCTAACAATGTACAGGCAGGTGGTGCTGACAAGTAGGGCAGTTAAAAATTTAAGACAGTTCCTCAGAAGAATAAAAGAAATTAAATTTGTGAAGGTCACATCTGGACATTGTAACTTTCAGACAGATTGCACTTCTTCACCTACCACTGGGAATCTAAATAGTATCATAGCATAGAGCTAAATAAGCCATTTTCTTCCTGATATATTTTATGACTGCTCTACATATTAATAATTCTTCTTCCCCTCTGAAATTATGCATTCTATAGTAGGATATTTCAGTTTGAAACATTACCTTTCACTTTTTTTCCAGACCATAAGATCAAGCTATATTATTCATGTGGGTTTTCCAGAATCTACAATTTCAGTCCCTTTGCCATGGCTGACTTCTTGTTTAGGTTGACTACAGAAATAGTTAAATGTTGACTGCTCAAGGTTTTTGTACCTACCTCCAATATTGCCAATGCTTTTCAGAGTTGCTACACCTGGAATGGAGCTGTTTCCTACGGGTAATGTCTACACTTTCTTGTTCCAATTTGACCAATTCTCTAGTCTAAAAAATAAACAAAAAACTTTTAATGTTTAATGGACAGCCGAAAATTTTGACTATACTTTATTCATCTATGAATCATTTAGCTATGAATCATTTAGCTATATTATCCAAGTGTGCAAAGTTTGCATTATACTGTATATTTAACAGTTTTCAACTTTAGATTGGAAATAATTTGAGGGTTCTGCTATTCAGAGTATAGAACATTTACTGAATATTATACCCTATTTATAGAAATATTTCTTTGAATTTTCTTCTGTTGCTATAAGTGTTCTATGACAGTTGTTTCAGTCAATTGATTACCAACTCCAATTTCTGCAATTTTAAATCTTTTTCACAATGTAGGGTTCTTCTTTTCATGCAGCCCAAGCTCCAACAGAACTAATTGTGTCTAATATTAGAGACAATTGACTGCCTTCTTCAGTAAGTCACATGCCACAGAAAATCACTATTGTTGACATTGTTTCAAATATTTAATTGAGGGATTCTCCAAAATTCTATGAATTGTGAACTTTCCTTTCCAGAGAGAACAGCCATATGGAAGCATGCAGGTAATTAGGGTAACTGGATGGAAGCAGGCAGATAACTAGGGTAATGGCAGTAAAGCATCCACTTCAAATTACAGTATGAACTTAGTGCAGTAGTTTCTTCTTGCTACTATAACACATTACTACACATTTCATGGCTTAAAACAACATTAATTCAGAATCTTACATATATGGCCATCCAAAGTCTGAAATGGGTCTTGCTGGGCTAATCAAGGTATAGACAGAGCTGTGTTCTTCCTGGAAGCTGTAGGGGAGATTCTGTTTCCTTACCCTTTCCAACTACTGGCCCCCTCTTTAAGAGAGCAATGTAGCATCCTTACATCTGACCCTGTTATTCCCTTCTGCCTTCTTCTTCCACATTAAAGGACTTTGTGATTACATTGGGCCCACACAAGTATTCCAGGATAATCTTTTTATTTTAATGTCAGTTGATTAGCAATCTTAATTTCATTTGCAACATTAGTCTCTCCCCCACCTTGTCATGTAACAAAACATATTAGAGGCTCTGGGGATTAGAGCATGGACATCTTTCAGAGTGATTATTCTGTTATCATACTTTGTAAGAGTAATTGACCTTAGAGAACTTTCACATTTCTAGCCATTCTGATATATGAATACATATAGATAGATAGATAGATGATAGACAGAGACAGATATAGATACTTATATCTATATAATCTATGAAAATTTTAGATTTATAGTAATTACAATATTTAAATAAATACATTCAAGATCTATCTACCTACCCATTGACTTTGGAAACCAGATTTGTAAGGTTTTTAATTGACCTCAACCACTGTCTATTTTACTTTGGTCATGTTGCTTAAACTCACAGAAAAATAACAGTAACACCAAAATTGCACAGATGGTTTGAGAAATAGAAGTAATTACTATAGCAGTTCATATAAGAGCTTAATAAATGACATAGATTATTATTTGTGCTGAAAACTGATCTAAACAATATGTGATTAAAAAAACTGTAAACATTTTCTTTAACTATAATATACTGTACAAAGTAGTGAACAACTCTCTGAAACTTCACAAATTGCACATACCTGTTAAATCCACATCCATAGCAAGAAACAATATTATTAACAGCACAGACCCTCATTTATACTGTATCATTTCTTAGATAATTCCTATTCTGCCCACTCAGAGTATAAATTATATTTATCTGTTTTTGTACTTTAAATTAAATGATGCCTAGATTCTCTTTTGTGTCTAACTTCTTTGGCTCAACATTATGTCTCTCAAACTCATCCATATGTTTGTGCATAGTTATGGATGTTTTCTATTATTGTTCTATATTATTACAGCATAATATTCTACTCTACATTATATTCCATTGAATATAATACAATTTTTGATACATTGTTTTCTGATAGGCATTTGAGTAGTTTGTTATTTAGGTATTACACAGTGTCATTCTCAACATTCCAGTACTTAGGTCTTTCAATTAACACATGTAGGCTTTTTGCTAGTCTTAGATCCAACACTAAACCTAACTAGCATTGGATTTGTTAATGGATGTGTTAGAATAATGCCCCCCTAAAGATGTCCACATCTTAATCCTTGGAACCTTTGTTACCTTGGAACTATATGTTACTTTAAATAGCAAACAATTTTGCAAATATGATTAAATTAAGGATCTTAATATGGGGAGATTATCCTGGATTATCCAGATGTGCCCAATTTATCCACAAGAATTGCTAAGATATGAGAACTTTTCTTGGCTGAGTTCCAAGTGAAAGAGAAATGTGATTACAGAAGAACCGTAAAGTGGAATGCAAACTCGCTGACTTTGAAGATGAATAGAGGAATCCAAAAGCCAACAAATGAGGACAGTTTGTAGAAACTGAAAAGCACAAGGAAATGATTCTCCTCTAGATCCTCCAGAAAGGAACTGTGCACTGCCAACACCTTGATTGAGATCTGACATGGATTCTAACCTACAGAATTGTAAGATAATATATTTGTGTTATTTAAAGCCACTACATTTTATAGAAGCAATAAAAATGAATACACTGGATGATTGAGGAGTCTCATGTTTAGCCTTTATATGTATACCTCTCAGCATATGATTAAAATGGTTGTTCGAATCACAGTTCAGCCAGATGTGTGTGAAAGTTCCAGTTTCCTCTCATCCTCACCTAAACTTACTATTTTCTTTTTTGTATTTTTATTCTGGTGAATGTGGGGTGTTATCTATCATAGTTTTTAATTTGTATTACCCTAGTGATTAATGACACTGAGAACATTTTCATATGTTTACTGGCCATGTGAATATACTCTTTTGTAAAGTGTCTTTAAGTCTGCATGATTTAAATTATTTTAAATGTGTTGAGGTTCTTTTTGTCATATTACTGTCTATTTAAAGTCTATGTTTAATAAGCGAAATACAAATAAATATTTTAACCTTTTACTTGTATTAAATCCATCCCATTTATTAAATAATTGATATTTCATTTCGCTGCCAGTTTATTGTTTCCTATTTAACACATCTGTTGTCTTTTGTAAAAAATCTGCTTTATTGAGATATAATTTACATTTTAAAATGCATTCATTTTCAATACAGGTCTCATGAGTTCTAAAAAATGTATACACTCAGGACTATCACCAAATTAAGATGTAAAACACTTTCTTCATCCCAAGAAAGTACCATCGTGCCTTTTTGCAATCAACTACTTATAACCTCTGGCACCAGGAAATAATCTACTTCATATTACTATAACTTTATTTGGTCTTTTCTTGATTGTCAGATAAATAGAAACTGCAGCTTCAATTATTTTGTGTGTGGCTTCTTTTACAAAGCAAAACGGTTTTGAGATGCAGTTGTATTGTTATGTAAATTAGCTCGTTATTTCTTTTTTTTTCAATATATGAAATTTATTGTCAAATCGGTTTCCATACAACACCCAGTGCTCATCCCAAAAGGTGCCCTCCTCAGTACCCATCCCCCACCCTCCCCTCCCTCCCACCCCCCATTAACCCTCAGTTTGTTCTCAGTTTTTAAGAGTCTCTTATGCTTTGGCTCTCTCCTACTCTAACCTCTTTTTTTTTTTTTTCCTTCCCCTCCCCCATGGGTTTCTGTTAAGTTTCTCAGGATCCACATAAGAGTGAAACCATATGTAGTTTGTTATTTCTTAACTCAGAGTAGAATCCTATTGTATGGATATACCACAATTTGTTTATTCATTCACCTTTTTGTTTTAATGATTATCCAGTAGAGTTAATATGAACTTTTTTACACAAGTATTTTGTGTATGAACACATTAGCATTTCTTTTGGGGAATTATCTAAGAGTAGAATAATGGTGCATATAGTAACTTTACATTTAACTTCAAAAATGACTACCAATTTACTCAGAGGTTGTTAAAATTTTGCATCCCCATCCACATTTTATGAGACATTCTATTGTTTCATGTCCCCACCAACGATTGGTATATGTAGCTTTATTTATTTATTTTTAATTCAACCATATTTGAATGGAGTAGAATCTCAGTTTCGTTTAAATTAACATGTTCCTAATTATGTCAAATATCTTTTTATGTATTTATTGACATGTATATAATTTCTTTTTATAAATGCTTTGTTCAAATTTTTTACCCATTTTTTGGGTTGTTTATCTTCTTGCTATTAAGTTTTAAGAGTTTTTTAGATATTCTAGATACATATTATTTGTCTGTTAAATAAATGGATTGCTAATTTTCTCCCAGCCTGCCTTTAGCCTTTGTATTTTCTTAATGATGCCTTCTGAAAAGCAGAAAGCTTTGATAAAGTTTAATTTTTATTCTTTTTCATATTTGGTTATAGATTTTTGAGTCCTAAAATGATCTTCCAAAGATTTTAATGATTTGATTCCATGTGTATAAGTTTCAAATTTTAGCTTTTACTTATATCTCAGATCATTTTTGTTTTTTTTTTATTTTTATTATTTTTTTTAAAGTTTACTTGTTTTTGAGACAGAGAGAGACAGAGCATGAACCGGGGAGGGTCAGAGAGAAGGAGACACAGAATCTGAAACAGGCTCCAGGCTCTGAGCTGTCAGCACAGAGCCCGACGCTGGGCTCGAACTCACAGACCGCGAGATCATGACCTGAGCCGAAGTCGGATGCTTAACTGACTGAGCCACCCAGGCGCCCCAAATCGTTTTGGATATATATATGTGTACACACACACACACACATAATGCACATAATATTTTTGGAGATATTATGTATAATGATATCTATACAGTAAATATATACATAATATATATGTATTTATATATAATATATTTTGAAGTTTTATAATTAGTTATATATATATATGCATACTGTTTTTGGTTGTTAAATATTCTGGTTGACTTTTATCATCATAAAATATTTTTATCTGTTGCCATTCTTTTCCTAAATATGTAGGTAATAATACAGATACTCTAGCTTTCTATAATAAGAAAAATTTGGGGTGCCTGGGTGGCTCAGTCGGTTAAGCGCCAACTTCAGGTCAGGTCATGATCTGTTAGTTCCTGAGTTCGAGCTCTGCATCCGGCTCTGTGCTGACAGCGTGGAGCCTGGAACCTACTTCAGATTCTGTGTCTTCCTCTCTCTGCCCCTCCCCCACTCACACTATGTCTCTGTCTCTCTCTCTCTCAAATAAACATTAAAACAATTCTTTATAATAAGAAATTGCATAGCATATATGTTTTTAATCTTTTACTTCTAACCCATCTATGTCTTATTGACATACTTCCACATGGCATATATTTATGTCTTGTTTTTTCTTTTGTAATTTCTGTGAGACAATATCTCATTTTTAATATTATAATTAGAATATTTATTACATTTAACGTAATTATTGTGAAGTTGTGTTAAGTATATCATCCAGCTCTTTGTTTTCTTCTTATCCCATTGTATCTATAATAGTGCTCTCTTTTTGTTTTTTTCAAAATTTTTTGGTTTGAAAAGTTTTTTACTATTCCATCATTCACTTGACTAATTTGTAATTTGTGCATAAATATTTTTATAGGTTTATATATATATTAAATTATGGGTGCTTACAATTTTTATTCACTCATTTATTTACCTTTTTATTGGTGCATTTTAATTCCATTCTCTATTTCTATGTTCACATTTTAGATCAGTTTTTTTCCTGCCTGAAGAACTGGCTTTAATTTAAACTTTTATTTTTAACTCTATCCCTATTATTGACAGCTTCCCTCAGTCTTTGTGCAAACATCTTTATTTCACTTTTATTTTTGAAGGATAAGAATATATTCACTTGTTATAGAATTCTAGGTTGACAGTACTTTTTCTTTGGAAATACAAAGATGTCATTCCACTGCTTTCTGACTTCCATCATTAGTGGTGAGAAGACAGCTGTCATTCTTATGGCTCATTGTTCTTTGAAGAGAAGGTATCTTTCTTCCTCTGTCTGACTTTTAGGATTTACTTTTTTATTCTTTGCTTTGCAGCAGATTTACTGTGAAGTGCCTCGTTAAACTTTCTTTTTGTATATACTGCTTAAGGTGTAATTAGATTTCTTGTACCTGTGAGTCTTACCATTTAAAAAACTTCTTAGCCATTATTCTTTTGAATACTTCTTTTAACCCAATATTTCTCTCCTCTCCTTCCAAGACTTTGATTGTAATTAGAGTAGACCTTTGAAGAGTGTCCAAAATATCTCTTATGCTCTGTTCTATTTTACTTTTTTTTTTCTTACTGCTTCAGTTTGTGTATTTTGTGGACCTTCTCCTAGGTAACTGACACTTTATTCTAATGTGTCCATTTAAAACTATCCACTATTCATAATTTCAGATATCAGATTTTATTTTCTTTTTGCAGTGTCAACTGATTCTTTTTTATTTTTGAGAGGTTCTAATACTTTAGTAAATTTCATGAACTTTTCATCTATGTTTTCACTAGGGTCTTTAACATATTATCATAGTAATTTTTAAGTACTTATTTTTGAATTCTACTATATGGATCTTTGGTGTGACTACAACTGTTCTCTGCCCTTTTCCTTGATTGTTAGTCATATTTTCTCTTATTCGTACCTTGTTTAGAAGTTTTTTCTACCAGTCAGTGCAATGACATAATTCTAGAGGTTCTAGATAATACTATGTTACACTTAATAAAGTTTACCTTTCCTCCTTAAGACAAATACCTGAGTAGCTAATCATCTAAACCCAATCAGAAATTAGGATGAGTTGGCCTTTGTTGTAGTCTTGATAAGACTTTGTATAACTCTGGTTTGTCTTTTTTTGTAAAAATGCCTCTCACAAGCTTTTGATTGAGAGCTTTCCAAGTGAATATCCTTTACCCCAAAAGATTACAAGAGATTCAATTCTCATTGAAAGATTATCCCCTATTCTACAGTCTTCCCTTGGTCCTGTGGCTTCACAACTGTGCACATGTCTTGCTGACAATGTTTTTAAAATAAGTGCCCACTCTGTCAAGTCTTGGGTTCATAAGTATCACAAGACTGGATGTGATTTCACTCTGCCTTTTTGAAGATTTGTTTTCTACTTTCTCAGTCTCCTGTGAAGCCAGCCATTTCTTTGTGTCCCCTCAATTTCTAGATTATCAGCTTTATCAAACTCCTAAAAAGTTTTGTTTCTTCTTTGCTATTTGCAATCCAGATTCTCTATGCTTGTCCACAATTTGAAAATGTCTCCAGTGAAAAATGACTAAGTATTTTCAACTTACTTTGGGAAGTGTTTCAATTTCTTGGATTTATGGATTTTTAGCTCTCTTTTAATTTTTCCAAGAGTTTTGTTGTATTTTAAAAATGTAATTTAAAAAAAAAGTATCCACTATGTTCTCATTGCTTTATAAATCTTTATAAAGCATGGATTTATATGGATTCCCAAATCTTCAAAATAACAGTGCTGTGTCAAATTCTTAACATGCTTCAGTTTTCTCTGACTTCCTATTCTGCAACCAAAAGGAAAAACCTGTCTGACTTAAGATCTCATGTAATTAGACTAGACTCATCTGAAGAATCTCCATGTTTAGTTACTCAAAGTCAAATGATTATTAATTTTAATTACATTGGAAATATTACAAATATGACATCTTATTATAGCCACATTCCAGGGATTAGGGGATGAAAGTTAGTCCATTTTGGAATTCAGCCTTCCAAAATACCTATATCTAAAATATCTAAAAACATTCATGAATTTGCTCTCCAGATACACCAATTTAACAGGCAGCAAACCATCTAGGTATGTAACTCATTATTTCTTGTTATTTCTTCTCTCTTTATTCTTTAGCTTCTTTTTGAGAAGGAGCCCATCTATATGAAGGTTTGCTTTGATGACAATTGGGTGCAAAGGCTATTAGCTGTGGAACAACAAAGATCTTCTAGACAAAACACTGCTTTTCCTTCTAACTCATAATTACTCAACAATTAAATAATGAGAGTCTAATTTGTGCCAGATTCTGTTCTGGGTACTGGAGATAATGCACTGAGTAGAGAAAATACCTGCTCTCACAGAACACAGTAATAACCCAAGAAAAATATATTGTTAAATATACATTTGAATTAAATAATATCATATCAGAAATTTATGACAACCAAATTTTTTAAATAAGGTAGAAATGAGGGCTAGAAAGTGTCTCAGAGAGAGACTTGATGGTTGAAATTTTTGATAAAGTGGAAGGGAAGGCCTAATTGAAAGGTAACATTTGAACAATAATGTTAAGACTAGTCCTCTTCAATTTTTTTTTGGCCTATTTTTCTTCCTATATGTTAAGTAGTTGTCTTCCTCAGAGCTCCACCATTGATCTTTTTTAACTTTTAGGTCCATTTGTACATTTTATAATCTGTGTTTCTCAAAGTGTAATATGAAAACAAAATATACTAGAATCAGCTGGAGTACACTTTGCCAGAGAAGTTTTCAAACTGCACACAAAAATTTGAGTCTGAAAATTGGTTATTATATTCCCAATTTTTAACAAGCACCCATTTTGATGCTTAGCCAAAACAAATTTGATAACTTTTTTTTGATGAAGAAATGATTAAATCTATTTCCCATGGCTTGTCCTGGCACACATATGTTGGCAACATCTTGGCATCTCTACTGTCTGGTAATAAATATCCATTGAATAAATTAAGGCATGAAAGGCTTTGAAATAATTCCCATACATAAATGTTACCTGTGTTCTATTCTAGTTTTAACATCATATTTTAGAGTACATCATGTGAAAATTTATTTACCAATTAAACTTTTTAACTATTTGTATTAGGTATATATTGCACACAGTGCTGTTTAATTAATCGCAAATCCTCAGTGGCATACAAGAATAAATTGACTCCCAATCACAATAATCTAGGGATAGACTGACTTGGAATGTTCACTTATGCATCTGAGGTCAGCTGAAGGCTGATTGGGTTGCTCCTGAATGTCTTGAGCATAGACAACTTGTTGCCTACAGCATCTCACCTTCCAGAAGATTTGCAGAGGGGCAAAATTTTAGAGATTGGAGAATTCATAATATAATTTGATATTATGTGTGAGCAATATCTGAAAGGGAGAACTAATAAATAGATCTGAAATTAATCTTATAGTCATTACAGAAATTGGCCATAACAGCAGTGTTGATCTTTAGTTATGTAAAAATTATTTGTAAAATTAGGTTTTAAACAAAATTTGCAAAATACACACACTGCTTTAATTGAAAGCAAGGAAAGTTACACTTCCACAACAACAACAAGAAAGAAGAAAATTCAGGAATTTAGATTTCACCTCAATATAAGGAAGAATTTTGCATCGGGGCTTCAACAAAAAGACTGCAAAAGATAAAAAAAAAAAAACAACGCTTCATGAAGTAGTGATTTTCCCATCATTGATGGCTTTAGTGAACTCTATGGTATTTATAGGAATTGATTTAGAGTGGATTTTAAAATTTGGAATAAATTGGTCTAATCTCTATGATTTTGTCCATTCATTAAATATTATTATCTGTAGAATCAAAATTAAGCTGATATGCAATTACAGAAATGAGACCATAGAATAAAGTTCTATGTAAATTCAAACTACAAAATGACCTTGAAATAAATACCAATTAACATATTATGATGCAAGTTGTTATACTGGATTATTTACTTGTCTGGGAAAGTTAAGTTTTCATCTAACTTGTGTCACACATTGTCATACATACTTTTTGTCATTTGGTATGTTACTTGATCTGTTTCCCTCAACTGTAAATGTAGAAATAGATGAACCAAGTGGCATGAAGGAGAGACTCTTGTAGATAGCTGCACTAAGAATATTTTATGGGGCACCTGGGTGGCTCAGTCAGTTAAGTGTCCGACTTTGGCTCAAGTCATGTTCTCATGGTTCATGGTTCGAGCCCCGCATTGGGCTCTGTGCTGACAGCTCAGAGCCTGGAGCCTGCTTCAGATTCTGTGTCTTCCTTTGTCTCTGCCCTTCCCCCTGCTCATGCTCTGTCTCACTCTCTGTCTCAAAAATAAATAAAAATTTTAAAAAAATTAAGAATATTTTAGGTAGAGGAAAAAATAGGTGCAAAGACTGTGAGGTAAAGACATGCCTGGGTTATTAAAGGAACAAAAGATTTCTGTGACTGGAGCACATGAAAGAGGAAGGCTACAAAGTTGAGAAGTAGTTCAGATCACTGCTTAGAGGGCATGGTAAAGACTTTGGAGTTTTGCAGAGAAGGCGATTCAAAGCAATGACAGGACGGTTCTGTTCCAGTTGTAACACAGTGAAAAGCCTGTGAATAGACAAGTGCGGCAGCAGGGAGATCACTCTTAGCTTTGACATTCCAGCAAATGGTAATCAATCTGAAATGAGATGTCAATGGTGAAATGGAATAGCATGGTTGCAAATGGACTGCACTTCACTGACAGGATTTACTGTTGTATATCATTGGAGGAGGTCATCAAGAAGACATGACCACAAGTTGACACTCGAGTTGGACCTGAGCAATCAAGGCTCCTTACTCCAACCTCTGTTCTTGGAATGTATGGTGTCCGCCATTCCTACAGTGGGAGCCACTTTCAAGGATGCAGACTTGAGAGAACAATGTGATGTTGAGAAGATCTGGACAGTATTTGTGACTAAATCCACTTTTAAGATTTGGTGGGCTGGTGTAGAAAACTACTCATTTGGCAGCTTGCAAAGATAAGCCTGGTAAATAAGTTCCCTTGTTCAATAAAACTGCCACCTACAAATCTGGAGTGATCTGCTTCTTTCTTCCCTCTCTCCTTATCCTCCATGAATGGGGACTGCTTTCAGATTATATCCAGGAAGCTCACAAAGAGGTTATGAACCAATGTATATGATTAAGGGAAGTCAGTTATAACATTATTATTTTTTGTGTGTGTTTCTGGTTCCCCAATTTGACATTGGATCTCTCTTAGAGAAGGATCATGTCATAAATTTCATTATTATATTATTTATTTTATCTTATATAAATAAAATTTATTAGGTAGATATCAGATATTCAGGTAACTAAATTTTACATCACAATTCAATACATTTTACAGATTATCATTTATTTTCATTCTGAAAGTGCATTGCCCAGTATTACTTTGGTACTTGCACATGAGTCACTTTGCTATTTGTCCTAGTCAACTTTTAGTATTACATCATTTACTTTCTACATCTTTTTCCTCCTCTTTGCTTCCTCTTCTTCCTCTAACAAGTGCCTCCTTCTCCTCCCCTTCCACTTCTTCCTCTTTGTTATATTCCTCCTCATTTCTTTTCCTTCTTATCCCTTCAAGGGCCTGATGTTGTCACCAAACTACAGTTAACAAAACATTGATTTTTATTAGAAACATTAATTATCAGTAGCAGAAAACTTCCCAAGAATGCCAAATTCAGCAACATACAAAGGACCATGCTTTACCTACCGTACTTGAGAAGCATATAAACCACCTAATAGAGTTTGCTACTACAGAAATGTTACAGTTCTGTACCACAGGTTGTCACTTTTTTTAAAAAAAAGCAAAATATGATTTTCTAGTCTCTTTTTCCAAATACTGTGTAACCAGTCTTGGCTTCAGGTGAAAAGCAGTTTTTAAAATAATGTGTAACTGAGATCAAAGTGTTGATTCATCTTACTATTAACAATTGGTATTTGAAATATAAGGAAATGACAAATAATGTGCCACTTAACTGTGGCTTATTGATAAGTAAGTGCTCTCATTCTATATGAAAATTATGTATTAATAATTTAGTTTCCAGCTTCTTTATATAACTACTTCTATATATTTACACATTGTGACAATATATGTGTTAGATGTTAAATTCCTAAATCCATAACCAGGAGGACTCTTTTTATTTACATAAACAAGTGTATGTATTTATTAAATTAAAATAACAAATAAATAACAATAACAAATAGATTTTGTTTATATAAACAAACGTATGTTCAAAATGATGTGAACACATCACTACAATCTGTAACATGAACAGATCCATCATCACCAAAATTTTCTTACAGCCCTTTTTATTTACAATAATAATTATATATTAATATAATAATGTTATATAATAATATATTAATAATACTATTACAATTATTATAGGATAAGAACACTTAACATGAGATCTACTCTTTCAGCAAATTTTTAAGTATGCAATACAATATTGTTAACTGAAGGCGCTATGCTGTATAGTAGATCTCTAGGACTTCATTTTGCATAACTGAAACTTTGAATCCTATGACTAATACTTTCTCATTTCACCCTTCTCCTAGCCCCTGGAAATCACCATTCTACTTTCTTCCACTAAGAATTTTACTATTTTAGATTCCTCATAAAAAGGGTGTCATGTATTACTTGTCCTTCTGTGATTTGTTTATTTCAACTAACATACTGTCTTCCAGGTTCATTCATGTTATCACAGATGGCAGGCTTTCCTTCTTTTGAAAGACTGTGTAATATTCCATTGTATGTGTATTCCACATTTTATTCATCCATTCATCCATAAATGGACATTTACGTTCCTTCTGTGTCTTATCTATTGTGCATAATGCTGTAATGAACGTGGGAGTGAAGATATCTCTTCAAGATCCTGATTTGAATTCATTTGGCTGTATACCCAGAAGTGGAGTTGCTGGATCAAATGGGAGTTATATTTTTAATTTTTTGAAGAATTTTCATACTGTTTTCTATAGTGGTTTTATCGATTTACATCCCCACCATCAGGATGTGGATTCCTTTTTCTCCACATCATCACCAAATATTTTGGTGATAGCCATCCTAACAGGTATGAAATGACATCTCATTGTGGTTTTGATTTGCATTTCCCTGGTAGTAAGTGTGATGACTTAATAGCCAAAAGGTAAATAATTTGATTACAAAGTGGGCAAATGAACTAAATATACATTTCTCCAAAGAAGACATATAAATGGCCAACAAGCACATGAAAAGTGATGAAATTTTTCTTTAAATTTTTTAATGTTTATTTATTTTTTAGAGAGAAAGAGAGAGAGAGCATGAGTGCAGAAGGGGCAGAAAGAAAGGAAGACACAGAATCCAAAGCAGCTCCAGCCTCTGAGCTGTAAGCACACAGCCTGACATGGGGCTTGAACTCACGGACCCGAGATCATGACTTGAGCCGAAGTCACACGCTTAACTGACTGAGCTACCCAGGTGCCCTGAAAAGTGCTGAAATTTTTAATTTTTCTAATGGCCAGTTATTTTCTTCTAATGAACCCAAATACCTTGTGTGACATTAAAATTTCCTTAAAAGGTATAAGCTTCAAATTCCTTATCTGTTTACATTGAGATAGATATTAATGCCAAAGATAAATGCTAGGATGTTTGGTTTGTAAAGAGCATTTCATGATGTTTTACAGGAAGTAGAGACTCTGTACAAATTGGAATTAGAGGTGGAGTAATGTCATTAGAGGCTGGTGATGATGTATTCTTGATAATAATAATAGCAATTATTATCACAATATTTATTTCCTGTTTGATTAAAATGTATTATATAGTAAGTAAATGATTTTCTTTTCATAACTATTTTTAAGAAGAAAAGTGGAAGAAGTGTATCAGAGTTATAGGTAAGCCGATTGTCAGCTGAGTAGGCTGTTTTAGATTTATGTGGTCAACAGAAGCATGTCCCAAAACCAAAGATGTAACATAACAAAACAATTTTTCCATTGTTATCGCTATAATATTTAAAAGTTCTAATTAACAGGGCTACTAATTAAACTTCTGGAAAATTTTAGATTTATCTGGGTGTTAAAACATTATAATATGTGTAGGAGACTATATTAGTTAACTCATATATTGATTTATATTTTTCAAATTTACTGAAAGATAGTATAAACCGTGATCAAGTATAAGACTAGACTTTTTGAATCTCACTTCCGCATTTTATGTGTTTTGTGACCTTGGGAAACTTACCTAAGTTCTCTGGGTGCCTTAATTTCCTTACTTATAAAATGACAGTTGGGGTGCCTGGGTGGCTCAGTCTGTTGAGCATCTGGCTCTTGACTTTGGTTCAGATCATGATCTCATGGTTTGTGAATTTAAGCCCCACATCAGACTCTGTGCTGGCAGTGTGGAGCCTGCTTAGGATTCTCTCTCTTTCCTTCTCTGCCCCTTCCCTGCTCATGTGCTCTGCTTCTCTCTCTCAAAACAAATAAACTTCAATAAAAAATAAAATAAAATAAAATAAAATAAAATAAAATAAAATAAAATAAGGCTCATTAAAGTAATGACCACACATGATGCTTGTAAGGATGGGCAATGTAGGAAAAGTGCTTATAATAGCTAATTGTCATCATCATAAATGAAATTCATTCCCCCTCACAATGACCCTTTGAGGTAGCAGAGTGAAGTTTGAGGGAATTCTGATCACTGGACAAGCGGATTAATTCAGAACTCAGGGTCTGGCAAAGGAGGCAAGAGTATCATAGACTTGAAGTTAGTGACAGAGGAAAAACCTCTTGATCATGGAGGTGAGATATATCTCAATTTACAAGTTGCCTAGAATAAGTATTTTTCAGCATCTTTTCCTTCTAACTCCTAGAATATAAATGTCACCACCAAAAGGAAAATATCAATAAAGTGGAGGCTTGAAAATCTTCCAATTCATCCTATGAGTAAGTGCTTCAATTTTGTTTACAGAGAAATCACAATGAATATAACATAGAAATCACTTAGAAGAGTCACTGATGTCATCAACACACTGAATGTGGAAGAAAATTCCTCTGGGAAAATCTTATGTTATTGAAATATGTCACTTGAAGTGTGTACAGCAAATGCAAAATGGAAAGACAGTAAGGAATAAACCGTTTATTAATAAATACCGACAGTTAAAAATATCCTGTATTATTATATCTATCAGTTCAGTAAACTGAAACACAGTACCTAAGGCTAAGATATAGTCAACTTTTATATTCATAAACAAAAAAAATCAGGTTTTTGCTTTTGATTCTCTGTGGAGTGCAATAGAATAAGCCCACATTAAACTTGTCGTCTTTAAATATTAAAATTTTGAGGTGGAAGGACATTTTATGCTTTACAAATTTCCAGCTTGTAGAGGCACACTTGACATAAACTGCAAGTATTTAAAAGGTAGAACCTGATAAGTTTTGACATAGTGTATACACCTGTGAAACCATAAAAAGTATTCAATTTTTACAAAACTAAATAATTTTTAAAACAAATTTAGCACTTCATGGTGACCTTTTATTCATAACTTGTACACTTACAGATATCTCTCAATGATTTTATATGCACTATTACACTGTTTTTTCTTATGTACCTAAAACCGTTATCCCTTTCCATATCAATTATTTAAGGCTCAGCTCCAATACCACTTTCGTTGAAACTTTTCTGATGTCCTCTTTGGAAGAAACCTTTTCCTCTTTGAACAGCCTTTATTCTGTTTTATGGCCCATTGAATATATTACCTTCCACTGAACTTGCAGATTACTACGCCATTTATAGATCATAGGTTTCGTGAGGCAGAGAACCTGATTTACCTTTGCACCCATTTCAAGGCCTAATACAGAGTGTGTATTGAATGGAGTACAATATAGATCAATGAACAAAGATTTTCTAACCTAACTTGCAAGCATGTTCTTCATTTACCAGTATGAAGGAGAGGAAGAAGGGAGGGAGGAGAAAGGGAAAGAGGGGAAAAGGAAGGAATGTAGAAAGAAAATGACCACCAGGAAAGATAACAGCTTTAGTTTTAGTGCTAAAGATTACAGACATATATTAAAATTTCTATCTGAAGACTATTTTAGGAATGTAGGCTCATATTGGCACTTGCAGGCATTATGGCACTCGTGTAAAAATAACAATTACTAGTTAGTTTGACATATTTGAAATTTAGTTGCATAATTCATGTAGAAGCTACATAATAAAACTTAAGTATGACATAAGTTTTATTTTAGAAGTAGGAACAAAGGAATCACTTAAATTATAAATAAGAAAAATTCATTCTCTCCCAGAAAATAAGCCTTTTTTTCTTTAAACTTTGACCATCTAGATCCAGAAAGAGCTCAGGAACTTGCATTGAACCATATGCTTCCATGCAGCATGGCGTGTGTTTAGGGACTTCCGGTAAACAATAGTCAAAGTATAATGTGAGGAAAATATATGTTTAAATTCTGTATATAAAACTTTATTTTACTTCTATCATTTGATTTTTAAACTCTTTCTTATTCCCTCATCATAAAAAAAGTATGTATCGTGAACTTGGCAAACACAGATTAGAAACCTGTGTTGCTTTAACACATACAACATATTAGGGGCTGAAGAGAAGGAATTGAACAAATATAAATGGTGAGCATGGAATTGGGTTGAAAAATTGTCCTTTATCTATAAGCAAAATTTGGGGGTAGGGCTTGATATTTAAAATGCAAACTTTTGGGGCTCCTGGGTGGCGCAGTCGGTTGAGCGTCCGACTTCAGCCAGGTCACGATCTCGCAGTCCGTGAGTTCGAGCCCCGCGTCAGGCTCTGGGCTGATGGCTCGGAGCCTGGAGCCTGTTTCTGATTCTGTGTCTCCCTCTCTCTCTGCCCCTCCCCCGTTCATGCTCTGTCTCTCTCTGTCCCAAAAATAAATAAACATTGAAAAAAAAAATAAATAAAATGCAAACTTTTTTAGAGATTAAATCATGGATACAATATATATAAATGTACATGAATACATATACATATAAGATGTATATGAAACTCTTATATCTTCCCAGACTCCACTCTCCTCCAAAAAAAGATCGGAAAGATCAGATTATATATACTAGTTAGCACCTTCCACACCTTTCTTATATTCATGAAAGGCAGAAAATTCCTAAGACTTTCTGTGTACACCTTCAAAACACAAAACAAGCATTAAAATAATAGAAAGAAAACCAAACATAATGAACCCTGAGAAAAATTTCAAACATATTAGACTCCTGCAGTTAGATGTGACAAGTAAGTATTGCTTTTCCTTATAAGACCCCACTAAATCAAAACAATGGGGCCGATGGTGCAGGATAATTGTCTCTCATATGCTGCCGGCAGTGTTATTTATGGTTTTTTATAAAATATGCTGTCACAATAACAGGCTGCCTAGGACCTCAGTATTTATGGAGCAGCCTACCTTTAGGTGCCTCTGGTATACAAAATTTTTAAAGAAGGAATAGAAAGTATGTTTAGCTATGTCATTGTAAAATTGCCCCTTATCTTTCACAACAACACGATCAATCAAAAACTAAATGTATGAAATTTTCACAAATGAACACACATATGTAACTAGCATGTAATTTCTGTAAGGTTTTATTTGTTTACTTTTTTGTTTTGCTTTGCAGAACCTCTTTATCAGATTAAGGATGTTCCCTATTCTTCCTGGTTTGCTGAGAAAAAAGTTGTTTTAATATGTTTTTCTTTTTTGTCAAACGCTTTTTTTGCATCTACTAAAATGGTTTCTTCCCTTAAAACTGTCAATATGGTGAAATATATTGCTTGATATTCTAATGTTAAAGCAACCATGTGAACCTGAAACAACCCATTTGGTCAAGGCACAATGTTAATTCCTTTACAATATGAGATTTGCTTATAACAGTTCACTTAGTACTTTGACCTCCTTGAAATTTAAGATAAAGATTGGCTTGTATTTCTTTCTTTTAATGTCCTTGTAAAACTGTTGTTGCCAGTGTGATAATGGTCTCATAGAATGAGTTAACTTTTCTCACATTTTCTATTTTCCCATAGAATTTATGTATAGTTTCTTTCTTCAGTGTTTGGGGAAAAATTACAATGAGACCATTTAGGCCTGGAGATTTCTTTGACAACCTGCTTTTATATGCAGACTTAAATTCTCTAATAGAACTAAATATTCATATCACCTATAATGTATTTTTTTCCTGGAAATATATCTGATTATTTAATAATCAAATATATTGCCATAAGAATTTTCAAGATCTTTTTTTCTTTTTCTAAATGTTTTACTTTATTTTTGAGAGAGAGACAGAGAGAGATTGAGCACGAGATGGGGAGGCACAGAGAGAGGCAGACATAGAATCCAAAGCAGGCTCCAGGCTCTGACCTGACAGCAGGAGCCCAACGCGGGGCTCAAACCCACGAATCATGAGATCATGACCTGAGCCGAAGTTGGACACTTAGCCGACTGAGCCACCTGGGTGCCCCTCAACATATCTTCCTATTGTGATTTTCAATATCTCTAAAAACTATGTATGTATCCTACTTGTTCCTGATATTATTACTTCAGTACATTTTAACTAACATTTCTCAATTTACAGCATAGTCTTGCTATTTCCCTCTTTAATTTCTCTAGTATTCTTTGTTGTCTTCTTATGGATTAAACAAATATTTTTATTATTCTATTTTCCCTTGTCTTAACTTTCATTGTGTGCATGTGTGGGGTGTGTGTGGGAGTGTGTACACATGCACCCATACTCTTAGTGGTTACCCTGGAAATTACAGTATACCTCCTTGAGTTACTACATTCTTACTTAAATTACTACTTTTACCACTTCTAAAACAATACTAGGACGTTAGTAGAATAGAATTGAATTAATGTCCTTTCAGGTGTTTAAATTTCTCTCATGATTTTGAACTAGCATGTTTTAAATTACATTAGACATTACTGGTTTTTGTCTACTTAACAGTTACTCAAACTTATTTACTCTTTGTAATGCTTCTAATTACTTTTTACATTCCTCTGCTTTAAGAATTTTTTTCTTTCCAATTTCCTTTTAATTCTAGATTGATATTTTAGCTTTTCTTTCAGCACTTGATAAATCTTATTGCTTCCTCTGGCTTACTTAATATTTGCTAAAAATTAATTATCATCCTTATTTTTGCTCCCGGCAGGTGTTTTTTTTCTCTGGTTTCTTAGAAGATCTTTTTACTTTGTTTCTTAAGCAGTTTATTAGGCTATGTTTAGGTGTTAGAAATGTTGAATTTATAATATCTAGTAGATGTTATAAATTAAGAATGCTTCTTAAGAATATCCAATGGAAAAAAGTCTCTTCAGCAAATGGTATTGGGAAAACTGGACAGCAACATGCAGAAGAATGAAACTGGGCCATTTTTTACACTATACACAAATATAAATTCAAAATGGATGAAAGACCTGAATTTAAAACAGGAAGCCATCAAAATCCTAGAGGAAGAAACAGGCAAGAACTTCTTTGACCTCGGCCAGAGCGACTTCTTACTTGACATGTCTCCAGAGGCAAGGGAAACAAAAACAAAAATGAACTTTTGGGACCTCATCAAGATAAAAAGCTTCTTCACAGCGAAGGAAAAGTAAAAGGACACTGGCAAAGCTAAAAGGCAACTGGCAGAATGGGAGAAGATTGCAAATGACATATATCAGATGAAGGGTTAGTATCCAAAATCTATGAAGAACTTATCAAACTCAACACCCAAAAAACAAATAATCCAGTGAAGAAATTGGCAAAAGACATGAAGAGACACTTCTCGAAAGAAGACATCCAGATGGCTAACAGACACATAAGAAAACGCTCAACATCACTCATCATCAGGGAAATACAAATCAAAACCACAATGAGATACCACCTCACACATGTCATTCTGACAGGCTAACATTAACAAGTCAGGCAACAACAGAAGTTGACTAGGATGTAGAGAAAGAGGATCTTTTTTGCACTGCTGGTGGGAATGCAAAGTGGTGCAGCCACTCTGGAAAACAGTATGGAGTTTCCTCAAAAAATTAAAAATAGAACTGGCTTATGACCCAGCAATTGCACTACTAGGTATTTATCCAAGGGATACAGGTGTGCTGTTTCAAAGGGGCACATGTACCCCAACAATACTATCAACAATAGCCAGAGTATGGAAAAAGCCCAAATATGTCAATTGACTGATGAATGGATAAAGAAGATGTGAGATAGATATATATATATATAGATATAGATATAGATATATATATAAACACACACACACACTGGAATATTACTTGGTGATCAAAAAGAATGAAATCTTGTCATTTGAAACAATGTGACTGGAACTAGGGTGTATTATATTAAGTGAAATACGTCAGTCAGAGAAAGACATATCACATGATTTCACTCATATGTGGAATTTAAGATACAAAACAGATGAACATAAGGGAAGGGAAGCAAAAATAATATAAAAACAGAGAGGGAGACAAACCATAAGAGACTCTTAAATACAGACAACAAACAGAGGGTTGCTGGTGGGTTATTGGGTGGGGGATGGGCTAAATGGGTGATGGACGTTAAGGAGGACACTTGCTGGGAAGAGCGTGGCGTGTTATATGTAAGTGATGAATCACTAAATTCTATTCCTGACCCCCCCCAAAAAAATTAAGCATCCTTCTTGTGATTTGTAGAATAAATACCAAAAAGAAAGTAAAAACATGTACACATAGTAAGTTGATAAAGGAATATATAGATAATTATTCAACTAATTCAAAAGAAGGTTAAAAAGGAAAGAAAAAGTGATATTAAGGTAGAAGGTGTGAAATAGAAAACAAAAAAAAAAGGAAACTTGTCAACTCAAATCAGTAATGATAATTATATATATATATACATATATATATATATATATATATATATATATATATATATATATAAAAATTTGGGGGCACCTGGGTGGCTCAGTCAGTTAAGCATCTGACTTCAGCTCAGGTTATGATCTCGCCGTCCATAGGTTCAAGTCCCACTTCAGGCTCTGTGCCGACAGCTCAGAGCCTGGAGCCTGCTTTGGCTCTCTCTCTCTCTGCCCCTCCCTTGCTCACACTTTGTCTCTGTCGCTCTCTCTCTCTCTCAAAAATAAAAAAATAAACATTAAAAATTTTTTTTTAAATATATAAAATTTTAAAATGTAACTAAAAAGCTAAGTACAGGGGTGCCTGGGTGGCGCAGTCGGTTAAGCGTCCGACCTCAGCCAGGTCAAGATCTCGCGGTCCGTGAGTTCGAGCCCCACGTCGCGCTCTGGGCTGATGGCTCAGAGCCTGGAGCCTGTTTCCGATTCTGTGTCTCCCTCTCTCTCTGCCCCTCCCCCGTTCATGCTCTGTCTCTCTCTGTCCCAAAAATAAATAAACGTTGAAAAAAAAAATTAAAAAAAAAAAAAACCTAAGTACATAAAACCTAATGTATGCTGTTCTCAAGGGGCTTAACTGAAAATTAAGGTAAGAGAAAGACTGTAGAAATATAGAAAAATATTAAGCATGCTAGTAGTATCCAAAAGAAAGCTGCTGTAGCTAGAGTCATATTAGACAAAGTAGATTTAGAGGCTAGCATGGCTAGACAAAACCTGGAAAATGTGTTAGTACAATGAAGGTCCAATGCAATAGGAATATACAAATTGAACTCATATGCATACAAAAATTAGGTATCAACAGATATGAAGCAAAATTGCCAAACTTAAAAAATGAAGCTACATAAGTCCATAATCATAGAAAAGAAATTTAAATGTCTCTTAATTATTCTAAAAACAGGAAAATCAGTAGGTATATAAAAATGTGAATAACACATGACATGATTAAAATATATAAACTAACAGAAGCCTCATCTCTCAAGTACACAAGGAACAACTATATATTATTATATCATATATATTTATGATATAAAATATGAATATAATATATATATAACTTTATTCTTCATAAATCAAACCTCAGCTATTATGACATGATTGAAAGAATTAAAGGTATATTCTCTGGCCATAGTGGAAATTAATAACTTAAAAATAACTACACGGATATTAACTAGATTTATTGTAGTGATCATTCTGCAAATATCCATATATCAATTATGTTTTACAACTGAAATTATTATGTCAATTATATCTCAGTTAAGAAAAGATAACTAGAGGGGCGCCTGGGTGGCTCAGTTGGTGAGCGTCCGACTTCAGCTCAGGTCATGATCTCGCGGTTTGTGAGTTCAAGCCCAGAGTCGGGCTCTGTGCTGACAGCTCAGAGCCTGGCTGGAGCTTGCTTCAGATTCTGTGTCTCCCTCTCTCTGCTCCTCCCCCGCTCACACTCTGTCTCTCTCTCAAAAATAAATAAACATTAAAAAAAATTAAGAAAAGATAACTAAAAAATCCCCTCGGGTTTAAAAAAGTATCTAGTATTTATCTCTCTGGTAAAGTGATACTGCCTCAAACTCTTGTCCACTGCTCTCTGTTTGATATCTGTGACTCATATAGTCAATTAACAAATATATTAGGAAAAGTGGCTTCTGATGTTGGGTCATCTCAGTGTTCTCCATTCTCTCCAAGAACTTGATATATTTTTTTTAACATCTATTTATTATTGAGACTGAGAGAGACAGAGCATGAGCATGGGAGGGGCAGAGAGAGGGGGAGACCCATATCTGAAGCAGGCTCCAGCTTTCAAGCCGCCAACACAGAGCCCCACGTGGGGCTCGAAGCCACAAACTGCTAGATCATGACCTGAGCTGAAGTTAGACACCCAACCCAGTGAGCCACCCAGGTGCCCCAAGAACTTGAGTTTTTAAATGTTGGATGCCTGATTTCTCATCAATGTTTCCAACAAAATTTTGTTTTATTTTAATCCAGCTTGCTCATTTTCTTTCCCTCACTGATAGAATTTTTCCAATTGTAAGTTTCTGTGTAATAACTTTCATGAAAGCTTCCACTAGATTTTCATGTAATAGAGAAATAAATTTCTCTGTTTATTTAAGTGGCTGTTATTTTGAGTCTTTGTTACTCATGGTTGATCTTAATCCTACTAGAATATATTACTGAAATATAGAAGGTTTCTGATATATAAAAATATATGCAGTCATTTTAACACATAGGGCAATGCATATAAACAAATACAAATATCTCAGAAATATGAATTATTTGTGAAACTCTTTGGGTGGAAATTTATTATCAAATTCATGTGTTCAATTAATTTCTAAACAAATTTCTATGCCATGAGCATCAGTCAGAGGCATTAAGCATTAACAGATTTAAATTATTAGCTTTGATTTCAAACCAGCACCACCAAATATGTTATATATATGATTCCATAAACAATGACTAGCTCAGATTTTTCTCAGTTAATGATACTTTTAGAAATAACCCATGCACCATAGTGTGCTGCAAAGTTTCAGTTCTAGGGGAAATCGAATCTAACTTCATTCAGGTTTCATTTATTTTATCATTCATTTTCTTTGCTTCTGTTTTTATTTATGTTGCTTTCATTTTTCCTTTCTTTTTCTTTCTTGGATACAGGAGGAGCAATTTTTTTTATTCTATTTTGTTTTCTTTAGTTTCTTTTATGCTATTTTCATTTAAAAACTTAAAAAAAATTTTTTTCTCTTTTTCCACTTTTTTTTATTGTTCTCAAGTTAGTTAACATCAGTGTAGCTTTGGCTTCAGGATTAGAATCAGTGATTCATCACTTACATATAACACCCAGTGCTGATCCCAACAAGTGCCCTCTTTAATTCCCATCATCCATTTTCCACACTACACCAATCCCATCAACCCTCAGTCTTGTTCTCTGCATTTAAGAGTCTCTTATGGTTTGTCTCCTTCTCTGTTCTTATTTTTCCTTCCCTTCCCCTATGATCATCTGTTAAGTTTCTCGAATTCCAGGTATGAGTGAAATCATGTGATATCTGCCTTTCTCTGACTGACTTATTTCTCTTAGCATAATATCCTCCAATTCCATCCACATTGTTGCAAATGGCAAGATTTAATTCTTTTTCATCACTGAGTAGTAGTCCATTGTATATATATACCACATCTTCTTAGTCCATTCATCAGTTGATGGACATTTGGGCTCATCTAATAATTTGGCTATTGTTGATAGTGCTGCTCTAAACATTGGGGTGCATATGCCCCTTTGAATCAGCAGTCCTGTATCCTTTGGATAAATTCCTAATAGTATAATTGCTTAGTCATGGAGTAATTCTATATTTAATTTTTTGAGGAACCTCCACACTGTTTTCCAGAGTGGCTTCACTAGTTTGCATTCCCACCAATAGTGCAAGAGGATTCCCCTTTCTCCACATCCTTGCCAAATCTGTTGTTTCCTGAATTGCTAATTTTAGCCACTCTGACTGGTGTGAGGTGATATCTCATCATGCTTTTGATTTGTATTTCCCTGATGGTGAGCGATGTTGATCATCTTTTCATGTGTCTGTTGGCCATCTGGATGTCTTCTTTGGAAAAGTGTCTATTCAAGTCTTCTGCCCATAGATTTTCTTCACTGGATTTTTTGTTGTACGGGTGTTGAATTTGGTAAGTTCTTTATAGATTATGGATACTAACCCTTTATCTGATTTGTCATTTGCAAATATTTTCCCCCATTCTGCTGGTTGCTTTTTAGTTTGGTTGATTGTTTCCTTTGCTTTGCAGAAGATTTTATCTTGATAAGGTCCAAATAGTTCATTTTTTATTTTATTTCCCTTTACTTCAGAGATATGTCAAGTAAGAAGTTGCTGTGACCAAGGTCAAAGAGGTTACCACCTGTTTTCTCCTCTAGGGTTTTGATGGTTTCCTGTCTCACATTTAGATTTTTTATACATTTTGAATTTATTTTTGTGTATGGTGTAAGAAAGTGGTCCAGTTTCATTCTTTTGCATGTTTCTGTCCAGTTCTTTCAGCACAATTTGCTAAAGAGACTGTCTTTTTTCCATTGGATACTCTTTGCTGCTCTGTCAAAATTAGTTGGCCATATATTTGTGGGTCCATTTCTGTGCTCCCTATTCCTTTCCATTGATCCATGTGTCTGTTTTTGTGCCAAAACAATATTTACTTGATGATTATAGCTTTGTAATACAGGTTAAAGTCTAGGTTTGTGATGTCTCCAGCTTTCGTTTTCTTTTTCAACATTACATTGGTTATTCAGGGTCTTTTGTGGTTCCATACAAAATTTAGGATTGTTTGCTCTAGTTCTGTGAAGAATACTGGTGCTATTTTAATTGGGATTGCACTGACTGTGTAAATTGCTTTAGGTACTATTGACATTTTATTTATTTGTATTTAAAAAACTTAGGTTTATTTATTTTTGAGAGAGAGAGAGACAGAGAGACAGAGAGAGAGAGAGAGATAAAGCACAAGCTGGGCAGGGGCAGAGAGAGAGAGGGGGGGACACAGAATGCAAAGCAAACTCCAGGCTCTAAGTTGTCAGCACAGAGCCTGATGCAGGGCTCAAATCCAAGAACCGTGAGATCATGACCTGAGCCAAAATCAGATGCTCAACTGACTGAGCCACCAAGGTACCCTTAGGTACTTTAACAATATTTGTTCTTCCAGTCCATGAGCATGGGATGTTTTTCCATTTCTTTGTGCCTTCTTCATTTTCTTTCATAAGCTTTTTATAGTTTTCAGGGTACAGATATTTACATCTTTGATTGGATTTATTCCTAGACATTTCATAATTTCTGATACAGTTGTAATTGGATCAATTCCCTAATATCTCTTTCTGTTGCTTCATTATTTGTGTATAGAAATGCGACCAATTTCTGTACATTGATTTTATATTTGGTGACTTCACGTAATTGCTGTATCCACTCTAGAAAATACAGGTGGAGTCTTTGGGTTTTCCATGTACAGTATCATGTCATCTGCGAAGAATGAAAGTTTGACTTCTTCTTTGCCAATTTGGATGCCTTTTATTTCATTTTGATATCTGATTGTTGAGGCTAGGATTTCCAACTCTATGTTAAACAACAGTAGTGAGAGTGGACATCCCTGTCATGTTCTTGATCTGAGGAGGAAAGCTCTCTGTTTTTCCCCATTAAGGATGATATCAGCTGTGGGCCTTTCAAATATGGCTTTATGATGTTAAGGTATGTTCCTTCTATCCTGACTTTCTTGAGGGTTTTTAAAAAATTTTTTTAAAATGTTTTATTTATTTTTGAGACAGAGAAAGACAGAGCATGAGCAGTGGAAGGGCAGAGAGAGAGGGAGACACAGAATCCGAAGCAGGCTCCAAGCTCTGAGCTGTCA
The DNA here is from genome assembly GCF_028749965.1 of Puma concolor. Classification (NCBI taxonomy): domain Eukaryota; kingdom Metazoa; phylum Chordata; class Mammalia; order Carnivora; family Felidae; genus Puma; species Puma concolor. The sequence goes on from NC_141674.1 coordinate 90,075,195, forward strand.
GCACAGAGCCCGACGCGACGCTCGCACTCACAAACCGCGAGATCATGGCCTGAGCCAAAGTCGGACGGTTAACCGACTGAGCCATTCAGGCGCACCTCTTGAGAGTTTTTATTAAGAATGGAGGCTGCATTTTGTGAAATGCTTTTTCTACATCTATTGACAGGATCATATGGTTCTTATTCTTTCTTTTATTAATGTGATGTATAACATTGATTGATTTGCAAATATTGAACCAGCTCTGGAGCCCAGGAATGAATCCCACTTGATTATGGTGAGTAATTCTTTTTAATATACTGTTGAATTCAGTTTGCTACTATCTTGTTTGTTTAATCAGGCATTTTTAGTCTATACTTTTTACATATTTTCCATATCTTTGTCTTCTTTATTGTCATTTCTCTTTCTCTGGATTAAGCTTTATAGTTCTTTTAACTCTCTGCTTGGTCTTTTCTCCTCTTTCATTTATCTCCTGGTATGGTATCAGCCTCCCCAATTCTGAACCTTTCCTTTTTTTTCCAGAGTTACTTCAGTGAACAAATCAAAGCACACCTGGTTGAAGGTCCAAACAATCCACCACTATAAGCAAAGAGGAGCTTTGCAGAGGACTTACCAGTGGGATAGAGCAGCCAAAATACCAACAGCAGAGTGCACACAACACACTCCACAAACACTTCCTAAAGTGCCAGGCCCTGGATATACAAATGAGCAAAGAAGATGTCAAACTTTCACTCTTTGTAGACAATATGATACTCTACATGGAAAACCCAAAAGTCTCCACCAAAAAACTGCTAAAACTGATACATGAATTGAGCAAAGTCACAGGATATAAAATCAACGTACAGAAACTGGTTGCATTTCTATACACCAATAATAAAGTAGCAGAAAGAGAAATCAGGGAATCAATCCCATTTACTATTGCACTGAAAACTATAGGAAACCTAGGATCCAAAGAGCTAAAAGATCTGTGTGCTGAAAACTATAGAAAGTGTATGAAAGAAATTGAAGACACGAAGAAATGGAAAAACACTCCATGCTCAGGGATTGGAAGAACAAATATTGTTAAAATATCTCTACTGCCCAAAGCAATCTACATGTTGAATGCAATCCCTATCAACTACCCTATGACCCAGCAATTGCACTACTGAAATTTATCCAAAGGATACAAAAATGGTGATTCAAAGGGGCACATGCACCCCTATGTTTATTGCAGCACTATCAACAATAGCCAAATTATTGGAAAAGCCCAAATGCCCACTGAGTGATGAAAAGGTAAAGAAGATGTGGTATCTATAAACAATGGAATATTACTCAGTGATCAAAAAGAATGAAATCTTTCCGTTTGCAACAGTGTGGATGGAACTAGAGTGTATTATGCTAAGTGAAATAAATCAGTCTGAGAAAATCATGATTTCATAAATATCATGATTTCACTCATATGTGTAATTTAAGACACAAAATAGATGAGTATAAGGGAAGAGAAGGCAAACCATAAGACAGTCTTTAATACAGAGAACAAACTGAGGGGTACTGGAGGGGAGGTGGGTGGGGAGATGGGCTAATGGGTGTTGGGCATTAAGGAGGCCACTCACTGGGATGAGCACTGGGTGTTATATGTGAATGATGAATCACTAAATTTTACTCCTGAAGCCAATACTCCACTATATGTTAACTAACTTGAATTTAAAAAAAACAAAAACAAAAACAAACAAAAAAAACCTAGTAATAACCCCATTCATGGATCACTATGGGAAATCTCAAGTAATGAAGTTTAAGGAAAATTCGTATTATATTTTACACCTTAGTCATTTTTAAAGCTCATTAACCTTTTTTATTCTACTGAAAATTGAAACTGTATTTTTAAATACTGTAACACTTTCAGAAACTAATGGTAAAGTTGATTTCTAATAATTTTGTACATTTTATGTTAACAATGCTTACAGAATGTTGTAGTTTGTTTTCAAAGTTATACACACAGAGAGCATACACATTTATTTATCAAAATCATTCATCCTTGTAGGTAAAGATTCTAGAAAAGCAAAATAAGACAATGCAAATGTAAATCTCCTGGGCCCTACTCCTTCCTATCAACCACTCTCACCTATTAACCATTCTTTCCCAAACCCTTCTGCAAATATAATCACAAGTTTATTTTTGGTTTCTCTCTGGTTACTTTTGTGTCCTTAAATAATAAATTTAAACATGTGTTATTGCTTTACAAAACTTAGTCAATATTTTATGAATATGATTTACTTTGCAGTAAAAAAGATTTACTATCTTACCTTATGCTCTGTCACTCTGCCCCTCCCTACACCCTAACATATTCTTCTCTATTTAGGCTTTTTCAGTATGGTGATCTCTGTTTTCTTTTATTACACTGAGATTCCTATGCTTTGTCTATAGAGTATCCAAAATTGGTAAGCTATTGAACAGTACCTTATATATATTAAATATGTAAACCATTTTAGCTATCTAGCCTAAATGTTTTCATTATTATTTTTTTCTTTAGTATCATGTCCCAACTCTTGTGGTATGTGAAATAATATTTCCGTATGTATGATTCTTTCTAATCATTTACCAGTTGTTCTAATTCTCCCATTATTTTTACTATGTTTTATATTTGGGCTGTAATTTCCTTGTTTTCTTTTTCCTCTTACATTATCAGCTGGACTTAATATATTCTTATTGATATAAAGAACACTTGCCTCCATATTTTTGGTACACCTGAAATATACTTCAATTTCTCATTCAATAATTATTCTTGAAGCTCATTACCTTCATGTTCTTTTTTGGGTTGGTTACTATATACTTGGATTATATTATTTTTATTTAGCTTTTTTTTTTACATCATATCCTTTGCATTATGTAAGATTAACAGATCTTTTTTTCAATAAGTATTTATTTATTTATTTATTTATTTATTTATTTATTTAACTGTTACTTTTTGTGTGTTTCTAGAGGAGATGTAATATTATACTGTCTAAAGCTGATTTGCCTAGAGTAGAAAATGTATTAAAATTTTCCACCTTCTGTAAAGCTTACATCTGAATCTAAACAGTTGCATTTGAAATTGCTCAGACTCTCTAAAAGGTCCTCTCTTTCCTAAGACTAAAAATATGTGACAGTGTACCACATATGTCATATTTAACATCTTGAAAAAGAAGCTTTTGTCAGAGGCAGATTTACCATGAACTGATATAACTTATATCTCAGATTCCCTGTGTGAACCACTTCTAAAGCCCTCCAATATGCCTTAGAGCATTCATATTCACATGGACATACAGTTTTATAAAATGTTCAAAAGTAAGATATTTTAGCTGCAACTTGTTAAGGCTGCTTAATTTTTATTCTCCAACTTTCTTTACATCACACATCTCTGTTGGGAAGGGCTGTAGAAAATTTGAGGATTCACTAAGAGCAGGTTACATTGAAGATACATTTTGTTTAGATATAGCAAATTATATCTGCTCTTCTGTCAAGTCTGTGTGCAGTTAAAGTACGGTTAGGCATCTCTGTGTAAGAAAAGCTTCTAGAAAAATCTTAGTGTCCTCTATACCACGCCCTATAGAATAGCGACATGTAACCAATAGTGACAATAACCAAAATGATTGATATTTATAACCAATACAAGTGTGTTTAAACTTAATTACTAGAAAAAGATAACTTGAAAATATTCTGAATTCCTATAGTACATATATGAAAGAAATGCTTCTCACATTTGATAGCAGTTCTGAATATTGAAATGATATTATCAGTAATATTCTTGTCACAATGATTTTCTAAATCATCACAAATAAAAAGTAAAATTTTGATTACCTATTCTACAGAAAAGATAATTTACCATCTTATCCTTTCTATAAAATATTTACATTCATTGATTATTAATAGAAGATCAAGGAGTATGAAGCTATAATATGCAGATAAATGTTACAGAGGTATGTTTTCTATTATGTTATCTTTCTGGATTCTGTGATGCTTGTAGTATTTTCAGCTTTTTGAAAATTATTTACTGTAATTTTGAAATTTTCTTTCCAAATAAATATTTGCATTTATTTCTAATCTTATAATCACAATCTTGTATTATTTTTCTTCAAAACAACCACCTAGCTATAATAAGCATTGGACCGCCTGCCTGGATCTATATTTTGTTCTGGGTCTTAGACTGTGTTGCTGTCCTCAAATGGTGTGGTCCAGGCCACATTTCTTGTCTGTCTCATTACTGAAATGCCTTTTGGTTTCTAATGTTGTAGTCTGTAGCTATGAACACAATGCTCTTTGTTTCGTTCATGTAATGCCCCTGGAGAGCACTGGCCATCTTCTCCTTGATGACTATTATGAGTTGAATTTTGTATCCCCAAAAGACATGTTGAAGCCCCAATCCCCAGAATCATGAATGTGATCTTATTTGGAAATAGGGTCTTTGTGGATGGGATCAAGTTAAACTGAGGTCATATTGCATTAGGGATTAAGGATGACCCTAATCCAATGACTACTTTCTTTACAAGAGGAGGGAAATTTGGACACAGAAACAGACACACAGGGAGAACATGTGACAGCAGAGGAAGAGCAAGGAGTTTTGTGGCCACTATCAACTGTAGTGTAAGCCCTGAGATTTGTTTTTCTTTTTTGTAAAGCAAGTACCTGACTCAAACTTTGATTGCAAGGCATACACTTCAGAGATGGCTATTGTATAAACACATTGCCAAACAAAGGACCAGATAAAGAGCCAGCCTTCCCCACCCCACTCCCAACCAGGCTTCTTTGTTTTAAAGCTCTTGGTTGATTTGGATAACTCACATTTTGGGCCACTTGTTTTGTTTTCTCTTCCTGTGCTTTAAATTTCCACTCTTATGTTTTAAATTCACCAATACAGAGTGAGTCCATGAAACCCTAGAACCCCATCCTTGACCCGAATAAGTGTAGAACTCCAGGCCTGTGCTCACTTACTCTCTCTGTCTCATCCTGCAACCTGGCTGTGTGGCCCCTGGTGTGCCATTTAATTTCCAGGACTTGTAAGTAATATACATTTTTTTTTTTTAATCAAAGTTTCCTGGTGGTGATTACTGAAGGCAGCTTGCAATCACAGTAAGAACTACAAAGGCTGGTCCAGCCACACACAACACCAAGGAATGACAAAGTTGTCTGGCAACCAACACAACTAGGAGAGAGGCATGAAACAGATTCTCCTTTGAGCCCCAAAGAAAGAACCAATCTTGCCTACACCTTGATTTCAGATTTCCAGCCTCCAAAACTGTGAGTGAATATGTTTCTGTTGTTTTAAGCCTCCAAATTTATGGTCGTCTGTTACAGTAGCCCTCAAAAACTTATATATACTAACTCAGACTCCCTTCAGCGTTCACAGATCTGTAGACTTATCTACAGTCACCCCCTCATGGGTAGGCTCCACCATCCTCTAGCAGGGAGGCAATATTTCTCTCCCATGTGGGCTCTGGAGGAGCTAGCATCTCCTTTTCTGGGCCATGGAATGGAGTAATGCTTATAAGTGCATCCAGCTCTGGCACCTAGGTTCTGCTCAACAGTCACTTCCCAGAATAACTATTAAGGGATTCAGAGTGAGAGCTCTTTGCTCTAGCTGTTCCCTGCAGCCTAAAGATGGGCAATGGGTAGTGCACATATATGTGATTGCTTTATTATCTCACTTTTCTCACTACTGCCATTTACAATTTCAGTAAATGCATTAAAAAATTTCAGATATTAATGTTTTTATTTGATAGACTCTGTTCTGAAAGGAAAAAAATGGGAAAAATACCTAATGTACAGAATCATTCTTTGAAACAAATAGTAAAATAAAAAGGAATTTTTCTACTATCAAACCATCCAAACCAATTAAACAGTGGCTCCTGGTAAATTTTTTTGATAACCAAAGTAAAAAATTATTTTAACCATCTATTTCTCAACAATGTTTTGCCCTCATTCTTTATGCAAATTTTTTACTGAATTATTTACTATTGCAAAATCTTTTGTGATAAAAATATGATAAAAAATTTTGACTTATTCAAATGCCACAACAAATATATTTAATATTGAATCACAATGAATTTATTTACATTTGGAGTAAGTTTTGAATCATTCTGAAAAATCATATTTAGCATAATTAATTTCAATCCATCACTAAAGAAAAAAAAACTATTATAACTCTAAATTAAACAATTTTAGCACTTATTATACATTTTATTTCACACACTTTATTTCAAATAGATACCTCAGTTATAAAGCTGACTACACTCTAGAAATACACTAGTGGTATCTATTATATTCATAAATACACAGAGAGATAAATCTGTTTAATGTATTCTGAATAAATTTTATTAAGAAGATGTCTGCAAGTATAGTTATCATTTTTTTCTATTTCTAATATGAAAACTTATTTTTTCTCTTAGCAAAGAATCAAAGTACATATTTTAAAACTATATGAATATTCACCTGAATTGGGCTAAAAAATACTTTTGAATACCTAATTATGATTCTTAAATAAATATTAAAATCCTGAACACCCTGACTTAGAGTCAAAATACACAACTTTTCTACAGAGAAGACATCTAATGAAGACCATGGAAAGTGCTCTCAGATTACAGAAATCTAATTTTTCACTCAAGAAAGTCTTTAGGCTAATGTTTGCTTTTTTTTCCTGGGTCAATCCGGCCCTGCTATATCAGGACTTCATGGCGATTAATTGATCTTTGCAGAGCCCCTTATACACTGAAAGCAAGTGTAATAGATTAGAGATTGCAATTAGAAATAAACTGACTTTTACTTTAGCTTTCTTCCATGCAGGTAGTCTAACTACCTTTGTTTTTTAAATATCAACTTAGCATAGCAGAGCTCAGATCACATATTGGACAATCTTACCGACTGATCTCACTTGAAAACAAAATTGAGAATCAAGTGTTTTAAGTGGTGTTATTCCTTTCAACAATTTACCTGAGCATATATAGATGATACTTTTATAGTCATCACAAAATGACCTTTTAGAGAGAGCACTCAACATGCTGAGTGTCCCTTTTGTTAATGGGAATCAGCGGCTAAATAATACAATTGCCCTGAAAAAAAAATGACTGAGCTGTCTAGAAATTTGCTTCTCATAGAAAAGCATCTAATTTTATTCGAGAATATATTAAGCACTTTCCCATCTATGAAATTTCAGATTACATTTGAAATCAAGCATTTTACACTTTCAGGCACATTGCAGTCTGGGACAGGTATTATTTTATGTGTATTTTATATAAGCAATTAATAGAAATTAGCCGAACAATGGATGTTTTCATTAATTTTTAGGGCTAAGTTTGATTGCCTCATTCAAGCTGAAAAATTATTTTGACGTCAGATCTTCAAAATGTCTGTATAGATCATGTACAAACCATGTCCTTGCTAATTTGTTTCATTATGTAGCCACAGACCTTTCCAATTATATACATTAGTTTTTCAGTGTAGACTTGTTAACTAGAAAGATGATACAGGGTAACTGAATAATTTGTTTTGGGAAAGGTAAAAATTCACCAAAACATATCAGATGAGAATACATATCAAATGAAAGTGATGGCAACTTAGATTAATAAAGGAATTGAGGCTATTGCTAATCTTATTATTATATTTTAAGTATAAATAAACTGTGATTCAGTGAAGTTACGTGAACTGGATGTATAGTACATCACACAGTTAATGTCATGCTCTCCTATGTCAGTTTTCCTACCAGGACTCTTTCCTTACACTACAGTGTTTATTCCATGTAAATACACACTTTGAAGAACAAATTGGTATTATAGATAATAGTATATTAGGTACATATGCATTTTGAGGAAATTTCTGTAAGTGAGCAGTTACTTAGGGAAAATGATCCTTTGATTATTTCTACGGGGGCTGCATACATTTAGAACTTAAAAATAATTATTGATATAAAGTGTTTATAGCTATAAATCATGTGATTATAAACATCATGTTTGGAAGTATGAAATAGAAGTATGTCTTGCTCAGTTTCAAGCTGGAAGAAAAGGAAGAATTCATATCTCAAAGTGTGAATTAAATCAATAAAGTAGAACATTCCATTACCACAGGTCCTGGGATCAGGCCAAATTATATGAAATTTATAGAGATTGAATCCTTGTAGCTAACTGAGTATTCAGAGATGTCTACATTACCATATGCCTTTAGTTGTGTGTAACATTAGGTAATAGAAAATTCAATAAGTGTATAAAATGTGACTGGAGTAATGATTTGACATTAGCTAAAAAGTATTTGCACTGCCTGATGTTATGTGTTTTTTTACTATCTTTTCAATTATGCTAACTTTTTCTATTCCATTCACATAGTTGTTTGATACTAACGTCATGCTTTTACAAAATAGTTCACCAAGGTTGAGACATTACAAAGAACTAAGAGAAAATTGCTTACCAGCCCATTTAATCATTATATATAGTAACTTGTTCTCAGGTAAAGAAGTTATTTCAAAATCATATGCTGAAAAGCTGTATAAATTAAAGCATCCCTATGATGTTTACATTTTTGAAAAAAATCTGTGTAATACAACTATCATAAACTATATATTTTTCAGAAAATGAAATGAAGAATTGTCTAGGTACCACTTCACAGGAATATTTTAATACAGAATATATCCAAAAATTTCTTGTTTATCTATTCTGATCTGTTATCTTTTATTTGATCTTGAACTATTCAATCCTACCCATCATCTGTTATGGCTAAATTTACATTATAGATAATCCTAATCCCACTAAATACTTTAATATACTGCAATTTACACACTTATATTCAGCACATACATGGATGTATTATCTATTACAGTTTATCTTTAAAAAGTCAAGAATGTAACCAATGTGAGCTATCATATTTCATTTAGAAAGAAGCTCCTATTTTTGGCTTTATATATAAATTAATACTGCTAAACAATTGTTTTCCTCTTATACATTTAATAATTATATGCTTTTGTTTTGCTTTGTTGTTGTTGTTGTTGTTGTTGTTGTTAAGGGCTTTTAAAATACTATTTGTCCCACTGGATCATTTTGCATTTATATACTATATCACAGACAGGGCAGGATTCTAGTTGGGGGCATCTTAACCCATCAGAACATGTCTGTGTTAGCTACGTCTCCCAGAAACACGTATGATTTGGGTTTTCCTCCATCACAGCAGCACACAAATATGAAGAAATGAAATCAGTATTGATTTACAACACAGATAATTACAGAAGAATGAGTGAGAAGGCTTTCTAATAGAATTCTGTCAATCAACTCCAGGCCCAACTTTCTCATTATGTGTTTGCTGAAACTATATGATGGAATTTGTCTGGTGACATTTCAGGGATAGTGACTTTGATTTCAAAGGAAATGTTTCAGGTTCATTTCATTACCTTAGAAAAGTAAAAGCAAATTTGCCTTATAAAAAGCAATTACTTCTTAGCTGACCAGTGCACAATAGCAATATAAGAGAGATTTCTCATTCCACTATTCAAATTCTGAACCAGCAAACTAGTGTTTGATTTTGCTTTAAGCCAATTTTACCATGTTTGAATTGCAAAAGCATTTAATCTTCATAAAGTAGGTTATTATAATGGAGATCATATTGTATTGGTATAGAATACTAGCAAAGGGACAACAGGATGAGTTATTTTTTTCAGTATTTATAGCATTTAAAAAATGATATTTAGCAGAAAACATTCATGAAAATTTTAAGAAATAAAGAGAATATATTTTAAATTGAGACATTGTGCTATTTTTTGCTTCTGCAGTTGTGCTCTTATTCATTTCAAATTATAGTTCTATGAATTCTTAAGTGATGAATACTAAAAATATTTCTAGTTGACTGTAATGACCGTAATGAATAATATTGGAAAAAATCTGGTTGAATCTTAATCATGTTGTTTTCATTTTTCTTTAGTACTTTTAATTTACTCTCTATAATAAAATATATTTCATACTTTTATAAAAGTGTTTTTATTTAATTTTTTAAAGTTATTCCAGAGAAGGTGGTATTAGCAGGAAGTGGCATCCCACGTTAAGTGGAGACTGAAAGAGGACCAATTCTGGGGGACCTCAAGAAAATTGTATGAATGAAGACAACCAATAAATTAAGTGAGGCAAACTGGTTCAAAAACTCTGGACTTCCTATCTCAAACCAATGGAGATTTTTATTTCTGATGTTAGAAGGGAAAAGTTAGTGAGACAACAGTCTCAATCTTGATGATGTGTCCTCTAATCTCTACTGCTGAGACTTGTAGATTCATTTTATGGGTCATTAATTTCTCAAATATCTGGAATTTGTCAGGCTGTTCACATTTTTTTAATTTAAAGTATACTTTATTATTAAAAAAATAGAGATAGAGATCGGGAGCCCATTTGTATGCATAGATTTGTTATCTTTCAGTATCAAGTCTAATAAGGAGTTAGATGAAAACTACCTCTCATAAAAATTGCCCTATGAATACAACGGAGTGGTAAAACCAAAAATTTGAAATTAACAAAAAGAAAAAAAAGTATGCTTAGATTAAACAAGATTTTTACATTAGTATCAGTTAAACTTACTCTCTAAAATAAACCTCCAGTGTGAAAAAGATGAAATGAGAGAAAAAGTATTAACAAGTAAAAAAATTGAAATATAATAAACAAAAACAAAACATTGAAATGTAGAAAAAGTTGATCTCTAAATTTAAATGAGTTAAGTGTCTGCCATTAGAACTAGTAATAATCGTGGTATAAACATATTTTAGGATTTTAAACAATAAAAATTTATATATGTATTTATCTGTGAAAATTAAAAAAAGGAAACCACATTTAGAATGGAATCCGGAGGCCAGCAGGTGGAGCTCTCATGCCCTACCAGCTGTCATCAACTGCAGCCCCCAAAAGAAGAGACCCACCTTGCAAATCTATACTACTTTATTTAAAAAAAAAATTTTTTTTCAAAGTTTTTTAATCTATTTTTGGGACAGAGAGAGACAGAGCATGAACGGGGGAGGAATAAAGAGAGAGACACAGAATCGGAAACAGGCTCCAAGCCATCAGCCCAGAGCCTGACGCAGGGCTCGACCTCATGGACTGCGAGATCGTGACCTGGCTGAAGTCGGACGCTTCACCGACTGTGCCACCCAGGCACCCCTGCAAATCTATACTACTTTAGATACTACTTTACTACACCAGCAGAAAGAAGAATGATTTTCCTCTTCCCCCACCAATAGCTCAACGAATGAGAGGCTCATAACTCATCCAAAGAAAAGCCACTATACTTTCAACTCCCTTTTTACTCCAGTGGCTTTTTTTGTGTATAACCACCTCCCAACTAACCCCCTTTTCCTCTGTAAAAGAGCATTTTTGTCCTTTGTTCTCCAGACTTGCCTACAGTTTTGCCATAGCATTCTTGTCCTGGATTATAACTCTCTGCTATTCCCCAATGAAGTCATTTTTTGCAGGGACTCTTACTTCTATGGTAACATATCTATTCATATATATATATATATATATATATATATATATATATATATATATTTGTGAGTTGTCAAAATATCAAGGACAAGAAATATGAATACTCCATGTTATTTTCTGCTAAAGTGTGTTAGCATTTTTGGATGTTATTTCATAATAAAGTACTTTTTACAGTCTGATCTAAGAGGTGATTTATTTATCACTACGTGTTAATAAATGGTTTAAATTTTCAATTCAACACTATCATGCTTATAGCCAATAGTCAAGTGACTTATTTTTTGTCAATGAACTACAATAAATGTTTAGGCATCGAATAAGTATCAACGAACCTTGTAGAGCTATAAAACTCTATCTTTACAATAGCAAGTCTAGCAGGTAAATTTGAGTTTTTATCTGTACAAGAACAGAAATGAAAACCTGACTACAAATGACATATGAATGTCACCATATAAATATTAAAGAACAAAAGGAAAAAAGTAAAAACCTGTGATAAAATATGTATTTGTAGGAGCAAAGAGGATGTAAATCATCTAAGTGGGGCACAGTAAGTCCAACATGATACAGGAGAATGGAAATAAGGTGGTGAAGTGTCAGTGGAAAAAATATGAGAACAGTGCATGAGTCAGAGAGTTTCATGATCAATTGGGATAAATGGGAGAGGCACATGCAACATCTTAGGTGAAAAAAACATTGTCAGTTGGCAGTAGAGACATTTACAACTGGAATTCTAAATTAAAACTCAACATTTACCATTGTACATAGAAATACTTATTATAGTCACAATATTAGAGTTTTTTTAGATACAGACTTTTTTTGTGAACTTGAGAAAAACAGAATCAGCATTATGAAGTGAAAATAATTATTTTCAAGTACTTTAAAAATAGGTCTCAAATACTATTTTAAAAGTAAGTGTAGGACAGGAAAAATAATTTTCTCCCTACCCTTCTAAGTTCTTGGCTGAGACATTCCTGTAATACATGACATTAATAGGAGGGGGGAAAAAACCACAGAAACCTAGAAACACTTATAACTCCTGCATATATGGGAGATAACCAGGAAAACTGAGTAACTCTCTGAAATGGCCCAGGCCATCACCTTAAATACCATCACTAGCAAAAGACAAAAGATTTTGGGTTTGGTGGTGCCAGTTATGGGAGACTTTCTGGCAAAGTAGAGTAAACAAGTGTATGGTTGTTATGCAGATTTAAGTCCTAGCTTTCTCCGTTGATAAGAGTTTCTGGAGATTTAGTCATCCTTCTCTTCCTGGTACAGAGAAGGAGGCACCCTTGCGATTGGAGATTTCCTTTATAAGTGTAAATGTTTCTTAAGGAACGGATAACATCTATCAGGTTTTCAGAGCTTTTCCTATATCTGTTTCTTAAAAATAATCTGCTCAAGATAATCCTTATGCCAAAAAGGCATATTTTGGGGTGGCAAATTCTGCTCCCTTTCATAATAAAATGTTCAGTTGCCACATAGTCTTATCCTGTGTCTTAATTAAGACACCTTAAGGGTCATCCACTCTCGGCAAAGCTCTTTTACTTTAATTTGGAAAAAATTAAATTAATTCCTGACAAATATCTCTCTTCTTTTCTTCTTTTTTTAAAGCTTATTTATTTCTTTTGAAAGAGTGCGCACAGAAGGAGAGGGAGAGAGAGAGAGAGAGAGAGAGAGAGAATTCCAAGCAGGCTCCATCCACGCTGTCAGCATGAGCCCAGCTATGGTCTTGAGCTCATAAACCCAATTCAATACCAGGTGGATCTCACGAACTGTGAGATCATGATCTGAACTGAAAAAAGAGTCAGACGCTTAACTATTTAAGCCATCCAGGCAGCCCTCTCTTCTTTTCTTTATACAGAGTTGATTTATGGTATTGTTAAAGATAATGTACCTCATGTTGTGTTGTTTGGTTGTTGAGGATTAAAAATAATATTTGTAAAGTGTGCATACAAATTCCAGTCATGATGTCTTTAACAATAGTGTAAACAGTTTGATGATTACTTAAGAATGTTTAATAGATTATTGCTTCCTTATGGCTCAATTATAAATCAATCAGCACCCCCAGATTCAACTCCATAAAACTTACACTCTGAACTTTAAATTATTCAATATTCCCTCAAATAATACACACTCTAGTGCTCTCAAGACTTTGCTCCTGGGGCGCCTGGGTGGCTCAGTCGGTTGCGCGTCCGACTTCAGCTCAGGTCACGATCTCACGGTCCGTGAGTTCGAGCCCCGCGTCGGGCTCTGGGCTGATGGCTCAGAGCCTGGAGCCTGCTTCCGATTCTGTGTCTCCCTCTCTCTCTGCCCCTCCCCTGTTCATGCTCCGTCTCTGTGTCAAAAATAAATAAACGTTAAAAAAAAAAAAAAAGACTTTGCTCCTAATTTCCTCTTTGCTTTACATACTTTGGAATCACATACCAAATATCACTTTCTTTTCAAAAGTATGCTTGTTTTCATTGGGTAGGATTAACTTCTTCATTCACATTCTTTCAACCTTCTCTATAGGCATCTTTCGCATAAAATACTGCGTCTAACTCTCCTACATGACTGCATTTCCAAAGGGGCAAGAGTATTCTTATTCAGTGTTGTATCCTGAGCATCTATCGATATTACCATATTGTGACTAATACAATAACTAAGGATGATAACCGTTAGCACAAAATAGCAGTCATGGGTAATTTCCTATGTGTCCACTGCTAGGCTCTTTACCTCAATCGTTCATTTAATTATTCAACAACTCTATAAAGTTGAAACTATTATTATCTCCTCCACGCTGTTGAGGAAATTAAGGCAAATAGAAGTAGAGCAATTTACGTATGCATGTTTAGTGACTATGGATACAGCTCACAAAGTAGTCAGATTGCTTGCATTTCCTCTGCGTGTGGCCTTCCAGTTCTGTATAACTAAGACAACTGTATCGTTAAATTTGAGAGGGCTCACGACAAGTGAGAGTCCCCAAGATTACTGCAGGCCCATCTGGGGAAAGATAATATTTGGAGAAAAAATGATAACCAGTTTACTAAAAGTTACCCGTGGAATAAAACTTAAATGCTGCATCTGAGCATAATTTAAAAACAGATTTGATCACAGTATGATAATGACAGAACTGTTTTTTCCCTACCCCTAGATGCCATTTCATCTGCTGCCCTGGCTGCCCCAATTGCTCTGCTAGTAAGGGAAGCAAAAAAAACGAACAAGCAAATAAAATAAAACACAGGTGCTGCTTTGTTCTGAGCACCTACAGTGGCAGAAAGATGCACTCACCTCTCTCCATCACAAGTTGATCTAGAATTTTGCTATTTGGACCCTCAGCCTGTTTGAATATATATCTATTAGCTCCAAATCAGATCAATACGTCAAACTTCTTTCATACAGTTAGCAAGATTGGTTGCTGGATTTTTATTACTTGGTACCACAATTCATAAATCTTCAAATGTGACATGATGAATATATTTAGATGTCTTTGGAGATTAGTGCCTTGTTCGCTTATTTTCGGTATGACAGGCAACACTTAAGAATAAAGTGTGGCACCATTCCAATAGACATTGCTTAGTTTTTCTACTGAGTGTGAAATTCTGAATCTCCTCCTAATGCTGAGTGGAAAGTAGAGTGGAGATGATACCAGATAAACTTTTTGGATTCCAGTGTAGTTAAAAAAAAAAAAAAAAAAGGAGATTATTGAACTCAAGATTTTAGTGTGAAAGAGAAAATCCCACAAAGAATTACTAACTTTTAACAACAACAAACATTAAAAGATATGGAAATACAGAAAAAAATTCTCTCCTAAGGCTTTGCTGTTTTACCATTTGAGATGAAGTAATGAGATATCGCAACAATTAACAGCCACATACAATAGGAAGCTTATCAAATATGATAGTTTTATGATTTCTACAATGATGTATTTTTCAAATTTAAGATATATTCTAGAAATACATTGTGTTCCATCTAAGTGCCAATCTTTTTGAAATATTCCTTCAAGAAATATCTGCAGAATTTTTCAAATCATTCAACTTAACCAATAAGAAGTTCTAAAAATGTACTGAACTTTGCATGAAAGTATATTCATTAAAAGCTGTAATGAAAGGTTAAGATTTGAAAAGAGTGTTTCAAGCCAGCATTATATTCACAAACTAAATTCTTTCCAACAAAAGGAGAAGCACAAATGTTGCAGGGGATAAAACTCAAAGAAAATACTTTAAAACAATGTATGATTCCATAAAAGTAATTTCAAGAGAAAATTTAGTAAATAGGATGAATGATGAATTGAAGGAAACAAACCAGTATAAATTTAACATGATTTACTTTAAAGGAACATGAAGTTTCATTAATCTTGCTTTACTTAATTTTATAATTTTGATTATTGCCACAACTCAGTCACTATCAGACCATACAATCTGATTAATTTGTGTGTCTCAAAGCCAGATAATTTATTTTCTTGATTATTTCCATCACTATTTTCCTTGGCTGATGCATCTGTTCTCCTTCAATTGCAAAATGGAGTCTCTGACAGTCTCGTTTTGATTTTATATCAACTCTTCTAAAAATCAAGTGGCTCTTAGTTGGTTGGTCCTTTGCAAAATGACTTCTTTTTACTGAGTTTTTCTGGGGATGCGATTAAAAGGCATAGCATACTACAAGAATCTAAGACGGGAATGATGAGCAAAGAGCAGGGCAAGTGCAATATCCATGTCGAAGAGACCAGTAGGTAACATTAACGTGACAAACTGGCATCAGGAAGCCACAGGAGAAATTTAGGGAATGGACATTGCCAGATCTAAGACAAGCAATCATAAGCCAAGTGATTGCCGCAAGCATGCTATGAAGGCACACACTTAAGTTGTGTCTTTCCACAGTGTCAGCTTTATTCAATCATAAAGCAAGGTTAAAGTAGGTTCAGAAGTCCAAGCTCAATGACATTATACTATGCGTTTAACCTGGCTTCATACATGCCACAAAAGCAAAGCACAAAACAGTCACACAACAAACAAAAAACAACAAAGGGTAAGAAGTTAATGAACCCAATGTGAAGTTAGTTCTTGAGTTAGTTGAGATGTAGACTCAGTCTAGTCCGGGTCAGCTCTCAGCCCATGCTGCTTTTTAATGTTTCAGCAGGGGAGGATCTCTGTTCTGTTCAGAGATCAATCAGGCAGAGCCTTCTGTGGCGTTTGCCTTTTTGATACCATCAGATGTGAAAGGTTCAGTGTCTGGAGACTTTGACAGTTTGCTGCAAAAGTTCTCCCTTTTTAAAGGGGTTTAATCCTTCTTGGACCTTTGCAGGTCTCCTGTCATTCTGCTTGCTATCAGTTGTGGGTGTTATCAGACTGTGTTGTTTTTGGCGATATCTGGACTTAGCTGCAACACTCTTGCCTGGGTACATCACTGCTCCACATGAGTCACTGCTTGACATGAGTGACTCCATCTTGCTCTCTACAGTGAGCAACAATCGTAGGGGAGTTGTAACAATAAGGAAACATGTGAATACAAACATTTGCAAGCATCAAGAAGATAGTATCACCATAAAATTTACCAGAGCCTGCCTAAAGAATATCTACACTTTTTAAGCAGTAAGATTCAATCTCAGAAAAGCTGATTTGGACTTTCAGTTGGGAACATTCATTTGGCCATAGTTAGGAAGTACTAGGACAATGGATCAGCAACAGCTGGTTACAAGATTCTTAAATAGATGCACATATGTTGTTACCATTTGTATTTAACAGATTCACATCATGATCCCGGAGGGAGATATCATGTTAAATCTGCCCTTTGTGACAATGAGTCTCGCTGATTATGAGTGCTAAAAGGGACTATAAAAATTATCGAGTCCAATGTCCCAGTTGTACTATTGTAAAAAGTTATTCTAAGCCAATTTAAATAGCCATCCAAAGTTTAAAGTTTAGTAAAAAAAAAAAAAAAAAAAAAGTAGGCTGAAAGCCAATGCTCTTGACTTTTTTTCCCCCATGTCATCACAAACCTCCACCACATTGACAATTTTTTCCTAGCCTAAAAATGAAATTACATTTCACTGCTATAGTGAAAATGGATAGATAAAACAATCTTTGGTGAAAATTAATATTTTGGTTATTTCTCCAACTTAAGAATGTTCCAAATATAATAGATACCTATAAGCAACTTCTTTCTTGGCAGCTCAAATAATAAATCCATAAAATATTATGTCTATACCCTGCTGATATTGTAATAGATTTTGCTTCAATCTTCTGGCACCATTGTACAGCTTCAAAAGAACACTATCTCGTCTTCTATGCACTGAAATCAAAATAACAATTTTCTTTAGCTCCATTATTTTTCCTTTGGAGTCGAAGAAATTTAAAAGCATATTAACATGTTTCAACTGTTAGTAAATTGCTTTTGCTTCTTTTGCAACAGAAAGTAATGAATATGGACTAAGTCATTGAGAGGCCTTGCGGTTACAAGCCAAAGAAGATCTTAATTTACAATAGTTAAACCTTCTATTTTAGGACATCCTAAGTGGTCTATAGATCTTAAGCACAACCTGAGACTGTTTGATCTGATGTATAAATTAGAGGTAGAGTTTGAATTTTATTGCAATAAATTAATTCAACATCAAGTTAAACCTGGAACTTGCTTAGTTGATGTCACCTTCTCAACTTTCTTCAAAATATGCATTGGAAACTGTTAGGAAAAATCTGTATTGGTGCTAGAGGCAATTCTATAATGATTAAAAAATATGGTTGAATTGTGGCCGAACCCTGTGAATGGATATCTTATCATATGAATCATGTCAAGGAGAAATACACATGTGGAAGATTTATAAAAGGGGAAAGCAGTAAAGAAGGCTGGTCATATTACAGTTGATTTAAAGAATTGATATTAATACAAGAAAAAGCAGATTGATGTGCTTGTACAAGTTTGAACATTAGGAAGATAATACTATATATAAAAGGCTATCTATAGTGTAAGGGAAGTAAATGTCCCTAGGTAACTTTGGATTGCAACAACAAGCATAGAAAAACCTTTATGCTATAGCTGTGATACTTCCTACCATTTGGTATTCTCTTTCTCTCTCTCTCTCTCTCTTTTTTTCTTTGTAAAAACAGTGTCACCTCTGTTCTGGAATTTTAAGTAACAGCAAACATTTTTTTTTCTCTTCTTCCATTAGATTACAAATATCTGTAGTTTCTTTCTTTGTTACTAGTGTACTATAAATCATAAAGACATTGAATAGATAACCCACAGAATGGGAGACGTATTTAAATTGTGCAAATAGATGAGTTTGACATGCACATACAGTTGTGAAATTATTGTCACAGATAGTGGTTATTTCTATCACTCTCAAAAGGTCCTTTGTGTCCTTTGCAATGCATTCCTCTCTACATTCTTTCCGCAGGAATGTTGATCTGTTCTATCGCTGCATATATGTTTCTATTTTTTAGGATTTTATCTAGATGGAGTCATATAGTCTGTATTCATTTTTATTTGGCTACTTTATCTTTGTAAAATTTGGCTCAGAAATTCATACATATTGTTTTATGCATCCATTGTTTGTTCTTTTTTTACTGCTGAAAAATATTCCATTAAATGTGTGTCTAACAATTTTTCTTTGTTAGTTTTGGTATCCGGGTAACACTGGCCTCACAGAATGAGTAGGGAAGTATTTTTTTATTGGAAGAGCTTGTGAAGAATTGATATTAGTTCTTAAATGTTTGATAGAATCCAGTGGTGAACCCATCCAAATCTGGGTTTTTATTTGTGGGTAGTTTTTCATTTTTTGTTTTTAATTTCAGTGTAGTTAACATAGCATGTTATATTCAGGTGTACAATATAGTGATTCAAGAATTACTCATGCTCATCAAAAGAAGCGTACTCCTTAATACCCTTCACCTATTTCCCACATCCTCCCACCCACCTCCCCTCTGGTAACCACTTGTTTGTTCTCTGTAGTTTAGAGTCTGTGTTATGATTTGTCTCTTTTTCTTTCTTTCTTTCTTTCTTTCTTTCTTTCTTTCTTTCTTTCTTTCTTTCTTTCTCTTTCTTTCTTTTCTTTCTTTCTTCTTTTGTTATGTGTGTAGTTTTTTGATTACTGATTCATTTTTTTTCACATTTTATAGGTCTATCAGGATTGTCAATTTTTTCACAAGTCAGCTATCATAATTTGTGTCTTGTTTAGGAATTTGTCCTTTTCTACCTAAGTGATCTAATTTCATGGCATACAGTTGTCCATAGATTCCATTATGAGCCTTTACATATCTGTAGAATCAGGGGCAATGTCTCCTATTTCATTTTAGATTCTAGAAATTTGAGTCTTTTTTCTTTGGTCAATGTAGCTAAATGTTTGTCAGTTTTGTTGGTCTTTTATAGAATCGGCTTTTGGTTCCTTTAATTTTCTCTATTGTTTTTCTATGCTCAATTAATTTCCATTCTAAACTCTACTATTTGTTTCCTTCTGCTTGCATTAGGTTTGGTTTGCTCTTTTTCCATCTGACATCTTAAAGAGGAAGGTTACCTTCTGGTATTTTCAATAACCCTGTGTTGGCACACTTAATGGTGTCCCACATTTCTCTCATGCCCCACTTCAGTTTTCCTTCATTCTTTTCTCTTTTTTCCTTCAACTTTCATAATCTCTATTCACTAGCCTTGGGTTTGCATGTTCTTTCTTCTGCCAGCTCAAATCTACTATTAGGTCTTTCTCATAAGTTTCTTCAGTTATGGTACCTTTCAACTCCAGAATTTCCAGTAGATTCTTATTCACAATTACTATTTGTTGATATTCTTTATTTGATGTGACATCGGTATTATATCTTCCTTTACTTCTTAAATCATGCTATCTTTTAGCTCTGTGAGCATGTTTATTATGGCTACTTTAAAGTATTTATTTTTCAGATAAAGCTGACATCTGGTCCTTCTGACAGGTAATTTTTGCTGCCTTCCTCACTCCCTGCACCCAAGTATATGAGTAATATTTTTCTATTTCTTTTCATGCATATTTTTCTAACTGGATTCTTTATATAATATATTGCAGTGACTTGGGACTTCCCTGCCCTTTTGGATCATGTTGTCACATTTGTTTGTTTATTTGCTTAGCCACTGACTATTTCCCCATCACAATATTTAGACTCTGATATTCCTCTGGGAGGTGCAGCTTTGAGCATTCCAGAGTTGCCATGGGATGGCACTGTTACTAGTAGGACTCTCTTCTCTTTTCCTTACCATACGTCCTAAACTCTACAGATTGCAGCTGGTTGCTCTTTTATTTTCAATAATATCCTGAGTGGTCTTGGTTCAAATACCACAGAATTTTGCCACTCCTACTGAATGTTCATAAATGGTTTTGAAAAGATTTTTCATTTGTTGATTACCCGAAGAGCATTTCTAGAAGACTTTTTTGATTTGATCTTTTTAAATAGTTCCTACCAGTTTTACTGGGAAGAGGCTCAGTGCATTCCCTCATGGTGTCCTGATGAAAGCTAATTCCCTATGCGTGTGCTTTTTAGTTTTCAAATATTTGGGAATTTCCCAAGTATCATTCTGTCTTTTATTTAAAATGTAATTATTTTACCCTCAGAACACATACTATGACTGATTTCAGTGTTTAAATATATATTAATATTTGTCCCATGGTATATGTTAAGTAACTGGAGTTAAAATAAAAACTATTTATAGTAAAAAATATTTGTTTCATGGTCCAGGATATAGTCTGTCTTATTTAATTTTTTTATGTAAACTTGAAAAGAATATCTATTTGTTTATCTGTTAGGTGAAATGTTCTATAAATACCAATTTGGTTATTAGTGTTGTTCAAGTGCTCTATATTCTTTCTGATTTTCTACTTGTGTCAATTATTGAGTGAGAAGTGTTGTGGATTTATCTATTTCTTCCTTCAGTTTTAATTTCAAGTTTTGGTTTTTATTTATTTAATTAATTAATTAATTAATTTTGAGAAAGAGAGAGAGAGAGAGAGAGAGAGAGAGAGAGAATCTTACGCAGGCTCCATGCTGAGCATGGAGCTTGCTGAGGGGCTTGATTTCACAACTCTGAGATCATGACCTGAAATGAAATCAGGAGTGGAATGCTTAACCTACTGAGCTACCCAGGTGCCTCTAATTTCAAGTATTTTTAAGCCTTATTATGCATACATAAACATAGGATTGCTATGCTATCTGGATGAAATGGCCTATTATTATTATGAAATGAGCTTCTTTAATCCTGGTAATATCATTTTCTTATCTACTTTTTCTGAAATTAATGTAGCCACTTACGTTTTCTTTTTACTAGAGTGAGAATGGTACATCTTTTTCAATTCTTATACATTAAAGCTATCAATGCCCTTATATGAAAAGTGGATTTCTTACAGACAGCATATAGTAGGGTCTTGCTTCTTTTTAAAATCAAGCCTGACAAACTCTACTTTTAACCATTTACATGTAGTGTCATTATTGTTATAGTTGTGTTTAAAGCTACCATGTGGCTATTTTCTGTTTTTTTTTTCTATCTGTGCCAGCATCCTATATGAGAGAACTTACCACATCTTAGATCCATAGGATGTTAGATGACAGATATTATCACACATACATACATAAAGAAGCAATAATATTGCAAATTATGTTAATATGTAAAAATTGAATGGTTAAATATATATGGGTGGGAAATAAACTTTCTAAACATAACACCAAAAGTAAAACCTATAAAGAAAACATCAGTAAGTGTCTGGAAGTAAAAAAAAAAACAAAAACATAATAAATCCTAAAACAAATGCCAGGATGAAAATTAAGTAAAATAATAAAAGTCTATAATTATATTTTCTGAAATTATTATAAACCAAAACAGAAACCTAGGCAAAATAGACATAAAATACATCATTATGTCAGCCATTGTGGTAGGCAGAATTCAAGATGGCTCCAAAGGAGTCATGTTCTTATGTAATCCCCTCCCGTTGGGTGATGGCTAAACCTGTCACTGCTTCTAACCAAAGGAATTTGTCAAAGGTAATGTGGTAGCCACTCCCTTAATTAGGTTATAAAACAAATGTGTTGGAATAATCACTCCTGAGATTCTATCTTGGCTGACTGGAGATGGATTGCTTTGCTGACTTTGAAGAAGGAAATCCTATGTTGTGACAAATCCTGTGAAGACATGGCAAGGACTGGGAGCAGCCTTTTGGAGTTAACAGTAACCCTTGCTATAAGCTTGAAAAACACAGCATGCCTGTCTTACAACTTCATCTAACTGAATTCTGACAACTACATGAGCTTGGAAGAGGACCCAAAACTTCAGAAAGGCATGCACCTTGATTTCACCTGATGAACCGTGATTTCAGTCTGGTGAGAAGAGTACCCAACTAACCCATGCCTGGATGTTGGACTCACAAAAACTGTGATATAATAAATGTATGTTAACTTAATATGCTGACTTTGTGTTAATTCGTTATGCAGCAATAGAAGACTAATGCATCTATAGCAGAATAAACATCACCAAAATGTTCAAAACATCAAAAAATATATCTGAAACAATGAAAATATGTCATTGTTCTTTTAAAACATAAACTCATAGCCTGTATAAAGCATTAATACATGTATTTACATATCCTTATTTATGTTTCTGTATTTTGTTATTATTGAAACTGATTTTGAAATTTTTATATTTATATTTAATCTGTTTCTACATGTACATGTACTACAATTTTTACATATGTTTGGAATCTCCATGTCTGTATGCATAATATCACCCCTTTTGACAAGAATGTAGAGCATCAAATATTTTCACATTCTACTGATGAAATCCACATTGGGTATACATTTACAAAATTCCTGACAAGGCTAAAAACACAGGAAATATTTGGTATTTACTACAATGTTAGCTAGAAAATACAGAAAATAAAAGGAAAATGAATTACTATTTTAAATAACACATGACAAAATCCCAGTTTTCTATTTATATAAAATATGTACTTATGACACATAATTATATAATAGATACACATATTTGTTATGGCTTCTTCTAAAATACATACAAATATACATAGAAAAATATATGTGAATTTATTTGACATTTCATTAACAGAGGTTATTTCTGGATAATGGGTATATGCATTATTTTGTGAGCAGTAATTTTTTCTTATAAATTATTTTTATTTTGGGGGTGCCTGGATGGCTCAATTCATTAAGCGTCTGACTCTTTATTCCTGATCTCATCATTGTGAGATTGAGTCCCACATCAGGCTCCACACTAAGCATGGAGCCTGCTTGGCATTCTCTCTCTCCCTCTGCCCCTCCCCTACTTGTGTGTGCTCTCTCTCTCTCTAAGCAAATTTTAAAAAATTAAATAAATAAATAAATAAATAATTTTAATTTTAGATGTTTTTTCAAAGTACATTTAATTTTTTAATATGAAAATTAAAGTTTTAATTTTATTTGTATATAATCAGGTGCTATTTTATTATCTTGGTTATACAATTGTTATTTTAGTACCATTTATGGTACATTTATGGGTTATTTATGTACAAATTTCATCTCTTCTCCTTGTTTATAAATTCACTGAAACGATGAGAGGTACTGTCATTTTTTTAGGTGCACAGTCAATATGTGTAGAAAGAATAAGTGAATAAGTCTCATGATGGCAATGGCGTGGCTCTTTACACTTACAAATACTGTCTCTTTCAAATAACAATCTCTTTGAAAAACACTTCATTATTTTGTGTAACTACACTAGTCCTCCTTGATCCATGGTTTCACTTTCCACAAGTTCAGTGACCTGGGGTCAACAGTGGTCTGGAAGCAGATAATCCTCCTGACATCATCAGAAGGTCAATCACATCAATAGAAGGTACATCATTCATCCCATTCATCTGATCGCACAGGCATTTTATCATCTTATATCATCACAATAAGAATGGCAAGCATAGTGCAATAAGATAGTTTGAGAGAGGCTACATTCAAATAAATTTTATTTCTTTTAAAATAAATATTTTTGAGAGAGCGCACGAGAGTATGAGTGGGGGAGGGGCAGAGAAAGAGGGGGACAGAGGATCCAAATCAGGCTCTGCACTGACAGCAGCAAGAGCCCAATGTGGGTCTTGAAGTCACAAACCAGGAGATCATGAGCTGAGAAGAAGTTGGATGCTCAACTGACTGAGCCACCCAGGTGCCCCTAACATAACTTTTATTATAGTATAGTTAAAATTGTTCTATTTTATTGTTAGCTGTTGTTAATATTTTACTATGCCTGATGTATTAAACTTTATCATAGGCATGTATGTATAGGGGGAATATATATATATATATATATATATATGTATATATATATATATATATATATATATATATATATATATATATATATATAGGTTTCAGTACTATCTGTCGTTTCAGGCAACCACCGGTGGTCTTGGAATGTATTCCCCAAAGATAAGGGGGGGACTACTGTAGTTTGATTTCCTTTCCATGGTCTGATAATATAGTTACTTTACAAAACACCAGGGATTGATTTAGCAACTTTTTAATTTTTTTTTTTTTCACCTTACAAGGTACCATTACCACTCAAAGGCACTAATTAAACTCAACTGAACACATGGGAGGCATTAGGCAGACAGAGTTGCAGCCTGCTGTGAGCCTAATAATCTTGGTATAAGAAATGTTGAAAAACAAAGTTCAACTGAGTAAATTGTAAAGATGTTATTGGCTTTATTCAACAATTCATGACTCCAGCAGCATCCCATCTAGCTGACAGAAAGGAACTCTGAGGAGCTATACAAAATGAAAAGCTTTTATAGGCAGAAGGGAGTGAGACAAGGAAGTCATACTGGCAAAAAACAAATTGTTTGACAAGGTCACCTTCCTTTGGGGCATTAATGGTCCCTATATCAGGCAGATTACCTCACTAGTACTGACGAGGTAATTCCTGATTGGCTGTTTAAGATTCATTCCTGGAAGAGGCCAAAACAAGTATTAAGTCTCAGTTTGGTGACATGAGGCCTAACATAAGTGACTCCATTTTAGGCCTATTGTCTTGTTTTTAACAGTATTATTGAAAAGGAAGAAGGAAGTTCATAGATTTGAAGAAAGAATCTGTTGAAGTCACTCTACACACTGCTCATTTCTTCACAAGTAAACTTTTTTGTACTTTTGCATAGTTGTCTTTAACTTTCAAAAGTTCCCTAGAGCATACTATCAATTCTAACCACAGAAATTTGAATTATCTTGGGGCACCTGGGTGACTCAGTCAGTTAAGCGTCTGACTTTGGCTCAGGTCATGATCTCAGGGTTCATGAGTTTGAGCCCTGCATCAGGCTTTGTGCTTACAGCACAGAGCCTGGAGCTGCCTTTGAGTCTGTGTCTCCCCCTCTCTCTGCCCCTCCCCTGCTCATGCTCTGCATCTCTCTCTCTCTCTCTCTCAAAAATAACTAAACATTAAATTTTTTTAAAATATTTTTTAAATATTTTTTTTAATATTAAAAAAACTTGAACTGTCTCCAAGAATGCTAAGACTGCCACCCTAGTTGCTAAAATAGCTACTCTTTCTCTGTACAGGATAAAGAAATGTTTCTTTGTGGCTTTTATTGACAAAAGTTTTAATAGAAATCCACTAATAGAGTACTAAGAGGAACAGAAAGAGCATATCTAGAATATTACTACTGAAAGTCGTTAACAACTACTAGGTGCTTATTAAGTGCTCTAATGCTTTACATGTTTTAAGTCATTTAATATCTCCCCAGGTAAAAATATATCTTTGTTACAATTGTGGATGCCACAATGACTCTAAATTGGCTTTATTGTCCTTTGTATGACCCTTGTTTAACTATCAATAAGCCTGAGAAATTAATGAGATTTGTTTCCCCTGCAAGAGCATTAATTTTAAGACCTACCTATGATGTGATACAATTTAAAAGGGGGTTTTCACTTGTTTAGTGCTCATCATCCACTTGATATCCATGTGAAAGGAAATTTGATACTCATTTATGTGAATTTTTTAATTGATTTTGATATTGTCCTGGTAATTTGCTGTGACCTAGAACCTATTTCACTTAATAAAAGTGGGATTAAAAGGCAGACCATTTCAATGAATATATGCAATCATTAAAACTAAAAAAAAAAATGTTATTTTTATTCTCAAAATCATGCATATTTGAGCAATATGTACATTGAGAGAATGTTTTTTAATTGATTATTCATAATTAGATTTTTTCCAAAAGGGTGATACAATCAGTTTTTGGATATATAATGTTGACAGTTTTCATTACATTTATTTTGGGAAATAATAAAAATTTAAATGTCACAATATCCCTTTCACATAGTGTCTAAATTACTTTTGTGGATTATTACCATGTCTAAACTAGAAAAGCTTACTTTTACACTTCCTGTGTAGGGAAAAACCCAGTTTTCCCTCCTGTGTGTTTTTTTCCTATGCATCTCCTTTACTACTCAAAGTAGAAGCATACTCACAGAGAGCACTTCACTCTGACACTTAGAGTCACCAAATGTGCAGAGGTTTTCTTTGTGACACCAGCTGGGTATCTTACAATCTCAGTTCTGACACCAGCTACCTGGGGATAGTGTCAGATCTCACAGGTTAAGGACTCACTCAAGAGTGCTCCTGCCCTACTTCAAATGCCAATCTCAGATTACATCTCCACGTTACACACAACTTCTGTCCAATTTGGCTACACACTGGAGGTTATCATGGAGGTTCCCATACTCAGGTTCAATGAACTTATTAGCGTGGTTCACAGCACTCAGGGAAATATTTACTTACATCTACTAATTTATTAAAGGACATGATAAAGGATAAAGATGAAGAGATAATAGGGGAGGTCTGGGAGGGTCCTGAGCATGGGATATTCTGTCCCAGTCAGATTGTTTCACCTTCCTGGTATAGATGTGTTCACCTATGTGGAAGCTTTCTAAACCCTATACTTTTGGGATTTTATGGAAGCTTCCTCATGTAGGCATGATCAATCTTTAGCCCCATTTTCAGATTTTCTCCCTTCTTAAGAATTTGGGCTATGTGGTTAAAAATTCCAATAGTGCGGGGCATCTGGGTGGCTCAGTCAGTACAGGGTCCAACCCTGGATTTTGACTCAGGTCATAATCTCACAGTTTGTGAGTTTAAGCGCCACATCAGGCTCTGTGCTAACAGTGAGGAGCCTGCTTGGGAATCCCACTCTCTCTCTCTCTCTCTCCCCCTCTTTCTCTGCCTTTCCCCCACTCTGTCTCTCCCTCTCTCTCAAAATAAATAAATAAACTGAGAAAAAAAATTCAATCGTGGCTTGTTCTTTCCAGTGACCAGCCTCATCCAGGAGCCATCTAGGAGCCCACCAAGAATCACCTCATCAGGATAAAAGACATTCCTATCACCCAGGAAATTATAAGGGTTTCAGGAAGCCTGTTCCAGGGATGGGTCAAAGACCACATATTAGACCAAGAAATGCTCCTCATGTTCTTATCACTTAAGAAAATACAGAGTTTTCAAGAACCCTGTGTCAGCAGCCATGGGCAGAGACCAATACATATTTCTTATTAAAAATACAACATCTAGGGGCGCCTGGGTGGCGCAGTCGGTTAAGCGTCCGACTTCAGCCAGGTCACGATCTCGCTGTCCGTGAGTTCGAGCCCCGCGTCAGGCTCTGGGCTGATGGCTCGGAGCCTGGAGTCTGTTTCTGATCCTGTGTCTCCCTCTCTCTCTGCCCCTCCCCCGTTCATGCTCTGTCTCTCTCTGTCCCAAAAAAAAAAAAAAAAAAAAAAAAAAAACCAAAAAAAAACATCTTAATCTTAATCTGAAAATTACATATAAGCCATTTACGATTAACAATCATTTGTAAAGCTTGCAATACACACTAATTATATAGATCATAATTGTTAATCTAGTTGTACCACATAATAAAATAGACATAGGGTACCTGATTATATATAAATATAAATTTATATTAATAAACCCAGGTTTATTGGGTTTTGTCACATGTATCACTGAGGACCTCTGGACGGTTTTAAGGAGAATCATATATTTGGATCTGCACTTTAAACAAAAACAATTGCTGTTTTTTCTTTTGTAAATAGCTGTTTAAAGAAGAGCCAAAGTGGACATGGGAAGGCCCAACCAGTTAGGGATAGTAGTACAGATGATAGCATTGGGGATGGGAAGAACTGAGGAAAGTTGATGTAGATTGGAGGACAACTCGAGAAGGACTGGTGATTAATTAGATGTAGCAAATGAGGGAGAGGGAATGCATCAAAAAAGTCCCTACATTTATTTGTAGCAGCATCAAAGTGATTTTTAAAACTTTTATTTTGTCTGTTGGCTATCTGATCCCTGTCACTGTCAAACCAAAAAAATTCAACATTTGTTAGATCAAAATTTATTTAGTTCATATTCCTCCAGAAATGGTTCCATTTGTCATGGTATAAAATCTAGTAAAGTATATTGTACTAGAATTTATTAACTATGATAGAGATATGACCCCTGAAAATGGTTGATAATGAATGTGATTCTCTAGTCATTTAACTGCTTAGAATTAGACTCATTGCTTAAAAGACCTTGAGGCTCAAGATGGGACAAAGCTGGACATAACACCATAAGGGAGAAAAAGAACAGAGACCCAGGCTTCCAGATTTACCTGGATTCTCACAGTTCATACCTTTTCACAAAGCAAAAAAGTTAAAGAAACTCACATGGTTTTTAGTAACTTTGTAAATGCCATGGGTTTGAAAAGGAACCTGGGCTGATTATACTATGTGGAACTTTGAGAGCTGTAGGAAGCAACTCCTAGAGATTTAGAAATAGGTATTTGAGACATAATTTATATAATTGAGCAGCTTTATAAGCATATTAAATACTTTGGATACTATCTTATGAACAATAAGAATTAAATAAAGACCATTAGGCAAATATGTTAAGGCATTATGCAAGAAATATGTATTTAAAAATACTATGTCTGCAGAGTAGAGAATAGATAATAATATGTAGTAGATATTTAAAAAATACTACAGGATTAAAGTGTTTTTTTTTTTTAATTTTTTTTAACGTTTTATTTATTTTTGAGACAGAGAGAGACAGAGCATGAACAGGGGAGGGGCAGAGAGAGAGGGAGACACAGAATTGGAAGCAGGCTCCAGGCTCTGAGCCATCAGCCCAGAGCCTGACGCGGGGCTCGAACTCACGGACCGCGAGATCGTGACCTGAGCCGAAGTCGGCCGCCCAACCAACTGAGCCACCCAGGCGCCCCCAGGATTAAAGTTTTTAAAAAATTATAGTAACCCAAGCAAACAAGGTGAATCCTTTATGTAAAGAAGTATTTATGAGATTTAAGATTCAGATAACTTTAAGACATTTAAAAGATGTTTATAATAGGAATCATAGTATTCACATTTGACAAAAATTAATTTTTTTAATGTTTATTTATTTTTAAGAGACAGACCATGCGAGCCAGGGAGGGGCAGAGAGAGAGAGAGAGAGAGAGAGAGAGAGAGACAGACAGAATCCCAAACAGGCTCTAGGCTCCAACCTGTCAGTACAGAGCTGGACACAGGGCTCGAACTCGCAAACCGTGAGATCATGACCTTAGCCGTACTCAGATGCTTAACGAACTGAGCCACCCAGACGCCCCACATTTGACAAAAATTAAAAAAAAAAACATGAATAACAAACATTAACCATTTTTTCTTGTGATTCACTATATAAGCACTTTAAAATTTTGAACATCACAGTAATGCTTTATATAGACATCTAATTCATAATAAGTAGTTAAGTAAACTGACATTTTTAAAAAAGTGAATAGTTTTCTGAAGTTCAGAAAGCTCTAGTGACACAACTATGTTTTAGATTTTTGATCTGATTTTAGAGGGTAGCTATAGAACAAGAAAAATGAATCAAGGATAAAACCTGGGCTTTCTCCTCAGAGAACTGTTTAAATAGAATACCCAAATAATTGAGTATCTTAAACTGTATAATTTAGAATCGAACCTGAGCCCAAATAACCCCATGATCATATATTCTATGAGAATCTATATGAAATAACCTGAAAGTCTCTCTTTAAAGAGTTGTCTAAAGCTGACAAGTTTCCTTCTTCCCAAAAGGTCTGAATTGCTTTCTATTTCCTTCACAGTTTTGGTAGAAAGTTTTAAGTACTGCTTTATTTTTTTAACTGAATAAGTTCCAAGTTTTAATGTAAAGACTCATATATCTGTTCTTTTAGGGATTGGTGAATGTTTTCCCAAGACCTTGATGACACATCTTTTAGGCATGTATGCCCACAATTTCTGTTGCAACTATTGGAATCTACTCTTGACTCCTCCAAGGTATTATAGACAATATGTAAATGAACGGTGATGGCTATGTTCCAATAAAACTTTATTTATAAATACAGGTGGCCAATTGGGTCATAGTTTGCTGACTGTGGATGAAATATGCTGAATATAAATATATAAGCAGATAAACCTGAAGAAGACAATTTTATAGTGTGAAAGTAATTTCATTTAAAATCAATGAAATAAGCTATGCTCCTAAACATAATGCACATGGCAAACTTTGTTCAGACTACACACTATCCAATCAGGGTATAGTTTTTATTAAGAAGAATCAAAGAAAATGTTGTTGTTAATAGAAACTTCCCCAAACCTGCAAATAATGCAAAAGAGAATACAACAAGTACTTCTAGTCTCATACTGTGCATTCTTGATTTTTCTATCTAAGCATTATTTAAAATATCTACTTAATTATCTAGGAGAATAAGATTTAGTCTCACTTTAATGTTTATTATTACTTGAATACTCTCATTCGTGAGTTTGCATAGTTACTTGTTACATCTAGTCCTGCAAAAATATAATTTTTGTCAGGTAGGAAAACAATTTTGTAGATTATTGTTGTGTTTGCTGGTAGTACATTGACCACATCTGCCTCCAACTAGAAATGTGTTTTTGGATGAAATCTATAACTTCTGCTCCATCTAATACTGCTTTCACCAATATTGGTTCTCTCAATAATGAGGTGATAAATGTATTAGAAGTGTTCATTTTATATTTGTATAAAGTGCTATATTTTAACATTTAAAAATATACTTTGATAGTGTTTCACATTTAAGGCTTTATATTTTTTAATAAAATGCATGTAATATTTTGATTCTTGAATAACCTCTAACCAGTGGTTATTAATCTTCCTTTATCAGAAACCCTGAGTCAGTGGATGGAGAATAAGAAATCTCTTTCTAGAACATATATTTAATCACAATTACACAAATTGTTCATTCATGTTCTACTCCATTAATCTTATTTAAAAATTCAGAGAACTGGACAGCCACATGGAGAAGAATGAAACTAGATCACTTTCTTACACCATACACAAAAATAAACTCAAAATGGATGAAAGACCTAAATGTGAGACAGGAAACCATCAACCTTAGAGGAGAAAACAGGCAACAACCTTTGACCTCAGCTGCAGCAACTTCTTGCTCGACACATCTCCAAAGTCAAGGGAATTAAAAGCAAAAATGAATGATTGAGACCCCATCAAGTTAAAAAGCTTCTGCACTGTAAGGGAAACAATCAACAAAACTAAAAGGCAACCGACGGGATCGGAAAAGATATCTGTAAATGACATATCGGATAAAGGGTTAGTATCCAAAATCTATAAAGAATTTACCAAACTCAACACCCCAAATAACAAAGAATCCAGTGAAGAAATGGGCAGAAGACATGAATAGACACTTTTCCAAAGACATCCAGATGGCCAACAGATACATGAAAAGATGGTCAACATCACTCATCATCAGGGAAAGTATTGTAATGTGTTGGTAATCTGGTCATGTGCCCAAATTTCTGTTTTGCAGCAAAAGTGGAGAACTATATAAAGAAAGTATAACAATTATTTATTTGTTTTTTAGGGGCTTTAACCAGGAAATCATCCTCTAATTGGTGTCAGGAATGTTTGCTTAATTTCCAGACTTTTTTTTTTTTAAACATGTGGGTTTTTGAGGCTCCTTCCTGATTAGTGCATGGTAATCCATCAACGAAGGCTGAGGCATCTCTACGGAGGTGGTTTTTGTTTTTTAAAATCATGTACTTGTTACAAAGTAATGTACTCGTTTCAACGGGAATGGTGTAAAAACTGAAAAGGCCTTATGTGATATGTATGATAATTAATAAATGAATCTTGTAAAAAAACAAAAAGTAAATAAATATTCTTAAATTTATGAATGAGCTGGACTTTAGTCAATATAGATATGTATGGGGTTTATTTCATTTCCTAAAGCATGTCCTTTTAGCTTTAAAAAAAAAAAAAACTCAGTATTCAAAGCAATTTTGGCTACAAATACACCTCCCATGTCTATCACCTTTATGTGCTCTCTACTCTCCTCTGACAAAATTCACATTCTGTTTAATTTATCCATGTGAGGTAGAAATAACTGCCACAGTGTTTTATCTTCTTGAAATATTGGTAATTTAACACTAAGTAAAGGCTGATATCAAAGCGTAAAAAATTGTGGAATTTTAAGGATTAGTTGGCCAAATATAAATGAGGACATATACATTTCATAGATACGTAATTCTTTGGTCTATCAATAGGATTTGAGTTGATCAATGGAGAGTAGCATCTGTATATGTTGGCTTCAGACATTTATCATGAGATTGGCTGGGGCCTTTCTAGGTTTGTGTATCATTTTACTTATTAACTATGCCACATTAACTCCTGGGATTCTCCTATCCTCTTTAGGAATTCATATGCGTGCTGGGATGTGAAGCTCTCTGATTGATTTTATACACATCCACTTTAAATTCAGTTGGCACTTATATTTTACTTTTTAATCTCTAAATTATCATTTTCTTCCCATTTCATATTTGTCTGACTCATCTTTCCAATTAAATGCTACATTA
The DNA here is from genome assembly GCF_028749965.1 of Puma concolor. Classification (NCBI taxonomy): domain Eukaryota; kingdom Metazoa; phylum Chordata; class Mammalia; order Carnivora; family Felidae; genus Puma; species Puma concolor. Next base: position 90,108,475 of record NC_141674.1, read on the forward strand.
CATTGCATGTTGGAATTATTTTTATTCTCTTCTTTCTTGTTACCTTATGGAAATCATGATAGTTTAAGGTACACATAGAAATATTAATGAAATAAAAGATTGCAGATAATAATTTCAGAAGATGTGTCTACGGTGAGAGAGGAAAATGATATTGTAGTGGGAAAATGTGGTTTCCTTTCACTCAAAATGATACGTTCTCCAAGATGTGATTTTTTTACTCAAAATGAAACTTTCCCCAAATAGATTTGTTTGAGAATCTCAATTGTAGAACAGATATATTCCCTAATGTTTACTTACTTTCTAGGGAATATGTTATAAACTTTCATATATCAGAAAAGTCAATGAATCTTATATGCTTTCCTCTTAATCTGAATTTCTCATTATTATATCAGCAGATGGCACTGTCTGAATAACCCATTTAAATTAATTTCTTTGGTACTTATGCTATTTTTAAATTATTTTAAGTGTACTCATGGGGAACAGGATGGTTTTGTTAAGAAGCATAAGGAACACTCATTCTATATTTAATGCAGAATGTAATTATTTAGTTGGCATACCCAGGTTGACAATAAGCTTCTTGTCTTTAAGTTCAGAGCAGAAATTGAATGTTTCCCTTGTTATTAATGGCCAGGCCTTGAAATTTTGCTTTTGAATCAACAGGAGGTTTTCTGTTTCATTTCTTTCTGAATATGAAATTGCCTTCTGTCTTGGGCTGCTATAATGAAATACCACAGACTAGATAGCTTATAAACAAAACAAATTTATTTCTCACAATTCTAGAGGCTGGAAGTCCAAGATCAGGGTACCAGCATTGTTGGGTGAGGGTGCCTTTCCAGGTCAAAGACTTCTCATACATTCACACAGCAGAATGGATGAGCTAGTTCTCTGGAGCCTCTTTTATAAGGTCACTGATGCCATTCATGAGAGCTCTACCACCATGACCTAATCATTTCCCAAAGCCCAAACTCCTAATAGCATCACCTTGGGGATTAGGTTTTCAACATAAAAATTTAGGGGATCGGGGTGAGGCACAGTCATTCAGACCATAGTACCTCAAGTGAGATACTATCTTGTTTCTCTAAGTCTTTCTAAGGCCTAGAATCTGTACCTAAATCCACAATTTCAATAGCTGAGCCTTCACTCTCTTCTGTCATACATCACTACACCATTACCTGCCTTAATCCTTTATTTTTTCTTTCTGATATTGCAAAGGATATCCAAAAAAAAGCTTTGGGTAATGTGATCAGAGACTCCTTCCATGACCCCATAATTTCTATTGACCTACTAATGTGTATGTAGGATACACCTATAAGGATTTTACCACCTGCCTGAATTTTCTCTTATTGTTCCCAAGTTTCTTTCCCTTTAAATATTGTCTCTGGTCTCTATCATATGCAAGTAATTCCTTAACAATCCATTCAACTGCTGAACAATTCCCTTTACTAGCAATCAAGGAAGAAACTGCTTTTACACCCATATACTTGGGTGTTGATTTTAGTAAATGAGTTCAGGAAAGTGAAATATACTCCTGAATCCTTTTTTAAAAAGTGTATTTAGGGGCGCCTGGGTGGCGCAGTCGGTTAAGCGTCCGACTTCAGCCAGGTCACGATCTCGCGGTCCGTGAGTTCGAGCCCCGCGTCAGGCTCTGGGCTGATGGCTCGGAGCCTGGAGCCTGTTTCCGATTCTGTGTCTCCCTCTCTCTCTGCCCCTCCCCCGTTCATGCTCTGTCTCTCTCTGTCCCAAAAATAAATAAAAAACGTTGAAAAAAAATTAAAAAAAAAAAAGTGTATTTATTTAGTTTATGAGGGGTCAGGGCAGAGAATCCCAAGCAGGTTTCATTCTGTAAGCACAGAGCCAGGACATGGGGCTCAATCTCAGGATCTGTGAAATCATGACCTGAGCCTAAATCAAGAGTCAGATGTTTAACCAACTGGGCCACCCAGGTCCCTACTCCTGAATTCTAATTTTAAGTTAGACAACTTTAATCTTTTTTTTTTTTTAATTTTTTTTTCAACGTTTATTTATTTTTGGGACAGAGAGAGACAGAGCATGAACAGGGGAGGGGCAGAGAGAGGGAGACATAGAATCGGAAACAGGCTCCAGGCTCTGAGCCATCAGCCCAGAGCCTGACGCGGGGCTCGAACTCACGGACCGCGAGATCCTGACCTGGCTGAAGCCGGCCGCTTAACCGACTGCGCCACCCAGGCGCCCCTAGACAACTTTAATCTTTAATGGTGGCAATTGTAGGCTCAATATATTAGAAAATGAGAGGTTTTAGAACAGATATAACTAGCATTGTCTGCTAGTGAGATATTATTGCAGTGAGGTATTTTCAACTATTGGATGAACTTAATAAAAAAAGTTGTTGAAATACTTTGATTGCAAAGATGTGGGGAAATGGTTATACATACTCATTTCTGTTAAGGAAGTAAATTATAAATATTTATAAAATTTTCTGATCATTACTATCTAAATTTTAAGTGTACTTAAGCTTTTATTCCATAATTATACTTTGAAGCCTATTCCCTACCAAAATAAAAGCAATATGTATAAAGATATATGGGAACAATATTTATTGCAGCGATATTTGTTTTGTCAAAACAAAACAACAAAAAAATTATTGACAACTTCAAGTTTATCACAGGCAAGGAATATGTATTTTATGGTTTAGTATCATCTTTCTACATTAAGCTATGATTTTTTTTTAATTTTTTTTAACGTTTATTTATTTTTGAGACAGAGAGAGACAGAGCATGAACGGGGGAGGGTCAGAGAGAGAGGGAGACACAGAATCTGAAACAGGCTCCAGGCTCTGAGCAGTCAGCACAGAGCCGACATGGGGCTCGAACTCACGGACCGCGAGATCGTGACCTGAGCTGAAGTCGGACGCTTAACCGACTGAGCCACCCAGGAGCCCCGCATTAAGCTATGATTTAAAGGATCAAATTATCACACTCTCCAGTTCCATCCACGTTGCTACAAAAGGCCATATTTCATTCTTTCTCATTGCCACGTAGTATTCCATTGTGTATATAAACCACAATTTCTTTATCCATTCATCAGTTGATGGACATTTAGGCTCTTTCCATAATTTGGCTATTGTTGAGAGTGCTGCTATAAACATTGGGGTACAAGTGCCCCTACGCATCAGTACTCCTGTATCCCTTGGATAAATTCCTAGCAGTGCTATTGCTGGGTCTGGAGAGTGTGATGCTAAGTGAAATAAGCCATACAGAGAAAGACAGATACCATATGGTTTCACTCTTATGTGGATCCTGAGAAACTTAACAGGAACCCATGGGGGAGGGGAAGGAAAAAAAAAAAAAAGAGGTTAGAGTGGGAGAGAGCCAAAGCATAAGAGACTGTTAAAAACTGAGAACAAACTGAGGGTTGATGGGGGGTGGGAGGGAGGAGAGGGTGGGTGATGGGTATTGAGGAGGGCACCTTTTGGGATGAGCACTGGGTGTTGTATGGAAACCAATTTGACAATAAATTTCATATATTAAAAAAAAAATAAAAACAAAATAAAACCTTAAAAAAAATAAAGGATCAAATTAGATCAGCAAGCATTAGATCAGAAAGAGATCTATGATATACCAAGTTTAAAATATTGCAAAAATAATCAGTATAGTATTTTACAATCTCTTTATAAGAGTTTTATTTATTTATTTTGAGAGAGAGAGAGAGAGCATGCACACAAGCAGTGGGAGGGGTAGAGAGAGAGGAAGAGAGAGAATCCCAAGAAGGCTCCATGTTATCAGGGCAGAGCCTGATGTGGGGCTTAAACCCATGAATTGCAAGATCATGACCTGAGCCAAAAGCAAGAGTCAGATGCTCAACTGACTGGACTCCCTCCAGTATCTTTAAAAAAGAAAATCTCTCTCTCCCTTCCTCTCTCTCTCTCTATCTCTCTCCCACCTTCCTCTGTCTCTCTTCCTTTACATATAATCACAGAAACACACATATGTATATACATATATGTGTATTTTTTCTGGATAAGTATGGAGAAATTATGAATGAATACATAACATACTTTTTTTAAACCGTCTAACAAAACGTTTATATCTGAATATACATAACTTTTATAATGTATGTAATAACATTTATATCTAAATATTATATGTAAATAAGCATAGTCTAAGGAGTGGTATTGGGGGAAGTAAGAGAAAGATTATTGGTTTTTCATTTTTATACAATCTGTATTGTTTCACTTGTTACAACATCATTATATTTGAAGTTATAATACTAAAGCAATAAAACTTACTAAAAAAACAAAATAATATCTGAAAACTGGTAATATGAAAGATTACAAGGGTACAGTATTTGAAAATAAAAGATTCAAGTTACTCTTGAAAGGACTATTTTTATAGTAAATGACAAATAACAATCTTTGAATTTCTATATATAGAAATAGAATCAAAATTGCATGGGAGTTACCTTCCATTAGATAGGACATTTAAACAGACAAAAGAGGGGTGCCTGGGTGGCTCAGTCGGTTAAGTGTCGGACTCTTAATTTATGCTCAGGTCATGATATCAGGGTTCTGAGAATGGGCCTGTCTCCACTGGGCATGGACCCTGCTTAAGATTCTCTCTCTCTCTCTGTCTGTCTGTCTCTCTCTCCTTCTGCTTCTCCCCCTCCCACACACACATGTGTGCTCACTCTTTCTCTCAAAAAAGAAAAAAAAAGGACAAAAGGAATAAAGGGTCAGTGGGATGTAGATTAGTTTAATGCTTTGGTTATAAGATGTTGAGGTAATGAACAATTTATGGCCTTACTTTTTTATTGAAATAAGAAGTGAGGTCATTTGCTCAGAAAAAATACAAAAGAATGTCTTAATTTTGAAGATCATCTTTTTTTACATTTCGTATTGGTTATTCATTCGTTTGCTTTTCTGAATTGTAAAAGCCCTTGTGTATTATATGATTATTAGTCTTTTAGCTGCTGATTATGGTGGTGGGTTTCTATTTATTTTTATTTTGGCTAGATTTGTTGTATCTATCACTCATTTTATTTATGCTTTTAAATTTGTGGGCAAAGCTGAGAAACTTGGTATTTTGCTATTGTTGTTACTTGTTTGTTTTCTTACTTAATATCTATTTCCTCTTCCTATAACAATCCCAATTAACTCTGGGGCATTGACTCTTATCTACAGTATATAGCATTTGTGATTCTATAAACTAGATGTCATGGGAGACTCAAGTTAGAATTACCAGATCATTTCCCTAGAATTCTGAATCTAAATTGGACAAATACAAGCATGGGAGGAAATGGCTGGAATGCATTTGTTCTATTGCTGGTGCCCATGCAAATAATTTCCCTAAACCCCATCCCTGACCAATGTGTTTGGATTAAGTCAACAATTATAATTACTACATTTGCACATGTGTAAATATGCATACATATTTCTCTTTCTTGCTTATATTAAAATATACATTTACATGTAAAACTAATACAAAATATTTTCTACATTTCTGCAATTTTATATAATTTACCCATTTATATTATAACCTAATTTCCCTGGCTCATTGCATGGATTAAAATTCAGGAAAGAGCAAGTCTCAGGGATGATATGTCAAAGATGCCTGTTGTACTGACTATTTGGTATTAAAATACTGTGTTTTACATTATTAAAAGGGCTTTGTCAAAATATTTAGCACATTACAACAGTACTGTCAAAATGGCTATGACACAATGTTGTACTTTCATTGTCTAGTTGGATTTACAAAAACAGGGATGGTCTGACAATCCTTTCAACCAGGATACAATACTTATTTTCATTAAACTATATTATTCCTTATTGTTTATGGATACATGTTTAACTACTAAAATGAGTATGACAAGAAAAATTTCCTTCAAAATTTTCTTAAAATTCATGGTCTTTGCTTATTTTATAAGTCAAAAATATGTATTATTCCTTTCCATTTCAGAAATAATAGCCTAAGTCAGATTTGTCTCTTTTACTGCCCTATGGATAAAATAAAGAAACATCAGTATAAAACCCACCTGTTTCGTATAGTCATTTCCCCTTAAAAAGTAAAACTTAAAAGAGAATATTTACAGAAATGGAGCACATATTCAATTCTCTTTTCCTGATATAATCCCTATAACATATTTTATCCAAAAGAAATCCCAACGTGTCACCTTTAATTAATGAAGAAGAGTATAATTTTTATCCAATTACATGCATCTTTTAAAGAGTATAGATTCAAAGACATGCTAGTAAAATATTCAAGCGCTAACCAAATATTTTTTGTCTAGTACAAAATTATCTTTTTATCCATCCACATGCCTCATTTTGATTCCACTGTACTGGAGAATGACACGTAATTCAACTAATATGGACCAAGCACCAGCAGCAAAATAAAAGTATAAAGCTTCATTTCTCAAAGATAATATCAAGGTATCAGAGTTTTATCTAATATAGACAGAGAGTAAAGTTTAGTAGGAACTAACTGTGCATTTAAAATCTCCACCCTAATGGATGACATATATAACAACAAACATTTGTTATGCAGTTAATATGAGATACTAACTATTCCTAGTGCTTCACATAGGTTTATTTTATTTAATCTTATCATAACCCTTTATGGTCAGTAAAATTATTATCCAATTTCTAACAGACCAAGAACTGAGGCACAGAGGTCAAGTATTATGCCCAAGGTCACACAACTATAAAACAGAAGATGGGGGATTTCGGTACAGATTATCTGGCTCTAGCCACTATGATAAACTGGCAGTCAAGGTTCAGCATACTATCAGATATAGTTGGTTTCCACTAACTACTTACTAAGAATAGTATTTTCTGACAGAAGGAGGGGTATTTTGCACATTGTAGTATAATGCTATTAGTAGCACTGTATTTCACCTAACTGAGGTTGCCATAAAATAAAATATAATTCACACTATTATTTTATGTACCACTAAATAAGAAACTGTCAATTTAATTAATACAATCTTCTCCAAACTTTTACTTCATTACAAGAATTCTTTTGAAAGATCTGTCAGAATATTTAGAATGATATGACATTAAACATTAGCACATGCTGATAATCTTGACCTTTTTAGTGTATTTAATATCAATAGTATAATTTCAAGGTTCTCCGTAAACATCAGTTATAATAGCCATCTCAGTTCGAGATATTCTAAAATACAAAAAATAAATATTTTGTATCAATAAAAGTAGCTGTAACTTATTGAAGACCTATAAAAACGGTAGCTTTGTTGTACTTCTACTTGTTGTCAACCCACTTGATGTGGGTTACATCATCAAATTTAACCAAATCTCTTTGAGATGGTGTGATGTAAACCCGATTCAAAAATGAAGGGACTTGGGATGCCTGGGTGGCTCAGTCAGTTAAGCATCTGATTCTTGATTTCGGCTCAGGTCGTGTCTAGATTGAGCCCTGTGTCGGGCCTCTGTGCTTAGAGCATGGAGCTTGGGATTTTCTCTCTCCCTCTCTTTCTACCTCTCTCCCACTCAAGCTATCTCTCTCTCTCTCAAAATAAATAAACTTAAAACAATGAAGAGACTAAATATAAAAGATATTCAATGATTTAACTTTAATTACATATTGGATATGTAAACCTAAATATTTCTTTTTTTAAAAAAAATTAATGTTTACTTATTTTTGAGAGAGAGAGAGAGAGAGAGAGAGAGAGAGAGAAGGGGAGGAGCAGAGATAGAGAGGGTGACAGAGGCTCGGAAGCAGGCTCTGTCCTGGCAGCAGAGAGCCTGACGTAGGTCTCCAACTCACAAAACATGAGATCATGACCTAAGCCGAAGTTGGAAGCTTAACCAACTGAGCCACCCAGGTGCTCCTAAATATTTCTGAAATAGAAGTCTACACTGTATTTCTTTCACTATATTACTAACCTTGTTATCTATCAACACACAACCCTGGAGCCTCATATAAGCAGTGAGCTTCCTCAAGGCACCAAGACACCTTATGAGACAAATAATAATAACCTTTCTTCAAATAAAATTACATAATTCTTACAGGTCTAAGAGAGCAAGAATATGAGCAAAATGAATAGAATAAAAAAAAAAAAAAAACAGGACTAGTAAAGAGCTGTAACGAGCCTAATGTAAAGAAAGGGCTGACAGCTATAAACTGAGTCCTATCATGCTGCATAATTGTTTCATCTGTAGCATTACTTTTTTAAAAAAAGAAATGTAACTAATAATAGTCTTTTGGAACTAAAAAATACATTCATAACCATCAACATCCAACACACCAAACATTGTGTTCTACTATAAGAGCGACTTGATTCCTTTAAATCATGTTTATTTATTACCCAAGTCAAAATTTAAGTGTTCTTCAATTGAGCTATGATTCATCTGAATGCCTTTTATTTTTTAGAGTACAATGTACTCTATAGCATTCAAATGTTCCTTAAAGTTACTTACAACATAAATTTAACATATACCAACTTAGTCATTTGGATATTATTAAAGACTTTTAAAGACTTACTAAAAGTATGTCATAAATTGTAATAATGTCTTAAATTACAGTTTTGATATTTTGTTTATGACTTAAAAGGTATTATAAAAGGAATATGAATGAGCAATGAAATATCAGTGGGAACATATAAGACCTTGTATAATAAAAGTTTTTCAAAATTCTGACCTCCTTTCTCAAGTTATGTCCAAAAATTTGAAGTGCTGAACCCCTCAGGCAATTGTTGAAAATTTTATGAGTACGATATTTAAGTGGGGACTAGCTTTTTGCTTAGGCAGTAATTCCATAGTATCAAAGAAGAGGGATTCCAAGAAGCATTTTGGGGAGAATCTGATTCAAAATGCAAATAGCTGGTCCAAAAAAGAATGGAACACCATGTGACTAGACAAAATTTGATTCTTCTTTGAAATGTCAATTGATCGAAAAGAAGACAAGGAAAGGAGAAAAAAGAAATAGGCAGGGGGAAGGGACAAAAACAAATAGTAAGAGATTATATTCAAATCCAACCATGTTGGTGACTACATTAAATATAAGTAGGTTAAACACACCAAATATAAGGCAGAGGTTGTCAGACTGTATTTTTTAAAAGAATCAATTATATTCTGTCTATAGGAAATGCACTTTATATAACAAGAGAAAGATGGATTAAAAGTTAAGGGACAGAATAAGGTATATCAGGTGGACATTAATTAAAAGGAGGACTGGTGATATTAATATCAAAAAAATTATGTTTCATTAGTGATAGAGACAGACATTTAATGATGACAAAAATGTAAATTCATCAAGAAGCCATAGCAATCTTTGAATGCAACTAAGAGAGGAAGAGAAGACCATTTATCAACATCAGAAAAAAAGAAGGGTTGTCACTATATAGATTACAGAATTTAAAAGGATAATAAAAATATGAACCAACATTATGGCAGTAAATTTGATACATTATATGGGATAGATTTGAGAAAATAACCACGGGAATATTACTAATTAATTTAACAGATATATATCTACAGAGTTTTTCTTCAGTAATTTTAATAATTTGTGGTTTTCAAAGAAGTTGCCTATCCCATCAAAATTCTCTGAATTTTTCTTCAAAGACAAGATCAAGTTATTTTTAAGATGTAAATTCATCATAAATTGTTCAATACAGGAATACCTCATTTTACCGTGCTTTGCTTTATTGAGCTTTGCAGATTTTTTTTTTTTTTTTTAGAAATTGAAGGTTTGTGGCAACTCTGTGTTGAGGAAGTCTATCAGGGCATTTTTCCAACAGCATTTGCTCACTGTGTCTCTGTGCCACATTTGGTAATTCTCACAATATTTCAAACTGTTTTATTATTATTTTACTTGTTATGATGATCCGTGAACAGTTATCTTTGATGTTACTATTGTAATTGGGGTGTCCTGAACCATGCCCATATAAAGCAGAAACTTAATCAATAAATGTGTGTGTTCTGATTGCTCTACTGAGTACCAAAACCATATCTCTTCCTCTCTTCAAGCTTTCCTATTCCCTAAGACACAATGCTGAAATTAGGCCAATTAATAACTCTACGACAGCCTGTAAGTTTTCAAGTAATAGGAAGAGTCACACGTATCTCACTTTAAGTCAAAAGCTAGAAATGATTAAGCTTAATAAGGAAGGCATGTTGAAAGATGAGATAGGTCACAGCTAAGCCTCTTGCATCAATTAGCCAAGTTGTGATTGCAAAGGAAAAATTCTTAAAGGGAATTAAAAATTCAACCCCAGTGAACACACAAATGATTAAAAGTCAAAAAAAAAAAAAAAGCCTTATTGCTGATATGGAGAAAGTTTGAGTGGTCTTTATTAAAGATCAAACCAGGCCCAACATTCCTTTAAACCAAAGCCTAATCCAGAGCAAGGCCGTAACTCTGTTATTCTGTGCAGGCTGAGAAAGGTGAGGAAGCTTCAGGAGAAAACTTTGAAGCTAGCAGAGGTTGGTTTGTGAGATTTAAGGAAAGAAACCATTTCCATAACGTTAAAGTGCAAGGTGAAGTAGCAAGTACTGATGCAGCATATTGTTCAGAAGATCTAGAGAATCGATGAAGATGGTTACAATAAACAAAAGATTTTCAATGTAAACAAAGAAGCTTTCTCTTGGAAGAAGATGCCATCTAAGTGTCTTTAGCAGGATCCTAAGTAGCTGGAGAAGCCAGACACATACTTACTGTCTTTCCTCTGTGGTAGAGATCTCTGGCCTCCTGCTAAAAAATGTGCCACCTTGGGAAGAACAGTGATGCTGGTAAAGCCCCTCTTACCTACTTTAATGCATCCAAACTCATAGACATGTGTACCTGAAAACCTGGCCTTCTACAGAGCTCTAGTCCATGGGTGATTGCCCAAGTAAGCCTTCTCCGTGTGTTCCCAGACCTGTCCAAGAGGAGCTGGTACCACAGTCTATACAGAGGTCTGTCTGCCTGTTACCCATTGTACAGGTGGGTGATACTCCTCCCAGGTCCTTTGGTCTATGATGCTGGAATCCACACTTCCAAAGAGGCACTTTTGTTTGGGAATGGATGTCAAATTTTAGTTGTTAAAGGAGGCATGTCTTCTGTTGCCATGAATGTTGACTTCTACATTTCTTGGTTGTATTTGGTTATAAGCTGAAATCATTGATTTTTAAGACTTTTTATTCATATATGTGCCTTTTTGCCCTCAAGCTTTTATTTAAATTCCAGTTAGTTAACATATTGTGCAGGTGTAGAATTTGGTGATTCGACACTTGCCTACAACATCTGATGCTCCTCACAAGTGCCCTCCTTAATACCCATCACCTATTTAACTCATCTCACTACCCACCTCCCCTCTGGTAGTCATTGGTTTGTTCTTTATAGTTAACAGTCTGTTTCTTGTTTTTCCTCTAAATAGTCTTTTGGGTACCACTTTAGCAGCATATATCCAGTTTTGACATGCCAATTTATTATTATTTATTTCCAAAATTTTGCTGTCCTTGCAAATTATACATTACTTAAAGTTGTTTAATTATTTGAATTTCAGGCAATCAGACTCTCTCTCTCTCTCTCTCTCTCTCTCTCTCTATATATATATATATATATATATATATATATATATATATATATATCTTTTTATTACTGTTTTCCAATTTAATTCTATAACAGTCAGGAAAAATTACTTTGTTTTATTTATTATTTCTTTAATTAATATATTTATTTTGAGAGAGAAAGAGGGAGAGAACACACAAGTCGGGGAGGGGCAGAAAGAGTGAGAGAGAGAGGATCCCAAGCAGGCTCTGCACCCCCAGCACAGAACCTGATGCGGGGCTGGAACTCATAAACTGCAAGATGATGACCTGAGTCAAAGTGTGACACAACCAACTGAGCCACCCAGGCATCCCAGGAAAAATTACTTTGAATGATTTCAGTCATTTGAAATTTGCAGAAGCTCTTCTTAGGGCCTAATTTGCTTGAGTTCATGTACACTTGATAAGTTTATTGTTTTCTTTAAGACTTCCTATATATTTATGTATTTTCCTATTTCTACTGTTAGTACTTTTATTTATCCCATTTCTTTATAAAATTTGCACTCAAGAAACATACATCATCTAAATTTATTCTCTTTCAATCCTGTTTTGTATCTTCTACACCGTTTTTATTTTCATAAAAAATTAGAATAAACTTGCCAAATACTACAAAGATGTCTTCTTGGTTTATTTGAATCTATAGGTCTATTTGGTGAGAAAATTATTAAATGATTTTGAGTCTTCTGATCCATGTATAGTCTATAGCTGTATTTTATTTCCTGCACAATATTTTCTCTAAAATTAGTAATTCTTTTACTGAGTTTTTCTTTTTATATAACTATTGCTAATTTATCTCGACACATACACAACATGGATCAGTTTTGAACATTTGTTCAGTTATATGGCCTTCTTCTCAGGCCACACATCTCTAAATACTAACATAAACAAAATTTAATTCTTCATTTAAAACATTTATTATTCAAGTTTAAATCCAAATTTAAAGTAAGTGATTTCAGGGTGCCTGGGTGGCTCAGTTAGTTAAGTGTCCACCTTTGGCTGAGGTCATGATCTCACAGTTCATGAGTCCAAGCCCCGTGTTGGGCTGTGGGCTGGGGGTGCAGAGCCTGCTTGGGATTCTCTCTCTCTCTAGCTCTCTCTGCCCCTCCCCCACTTGTGTGTGAGCACTCTCTCTATCTCTCTCTCAAAGAAACAAATAAATGTTAAAAAAATAAAATAAAATAAGTGATTTCTAGATATCAACTTTTATTTGACCTATATAAAATATGTATAGAAAAAGGCAATTACTGTTCTTACTTTCAGATCTAAAAACTTTTCATTTAATTTTTAACTATCTTATCTTATCCTGTCTTATCGTACCTTATTTTATTTTATTTTATTTTATTTTATTTTATTTTATTTTATTTTATTTTATTTTATTTTATTGAAAGAGAGACAGACAGAGAGACAGACAGACAAGAGGGGAAGGGCAGAGAGAGAGGGACACACAGAATCCAAAGCAGGCTCCAGGTTCTGAGCTGTCAACACAGAGCCCCAGGAGGGCTCTCCCACAGATGCTGGATCCTGACCAGAGCCCAAGTCGGACCTTGAATTGATCGAGCCACCCAGGTGCCACCTAAGGTCTAAAAATTCTCACTGTAAGGATTTCCATCTGAATTTTTACCTAGCCACAGCTGAAATAGTTGCATAACTATTGTGTAGTTGTGCTAATGCTGATTACTCCTACTTAGTGCTGGGATGTCATGTGCACTACATCTACAAACCAAGATTCCCCCCCCACCTCTTCTTTAGGAAAATAAATATTTTTAATGATTCCATGGGTATGTAGATGGAGAAAACATGGGACTACTATAGAAATAAGTGAATTAGGTGAATGAGCCACATGCTAACGTACATTGCTTATGTTTTGGGGAATTTCCCCCTAATCTTGAATATACTTCTAATGAAGAATGAAGAAGGGATGCTATTGCACACAGTCAGCTTCGTGATTTGCTAGATTAAGATAACATTTAAGTGAGGAGAAGCAGGTCAGTTTGCATGGGTTCTGTTGTTCTGTGGTCTGGTGTTAGGTTCATCCAAATAACAATACAAGATCTGTTTCACAATAGGAAAATATTAAGTCTCCAAAAATCCTAGAAGCATATTTTGTGATTCTCCTTTTAGAAATTGCTTCAGTCTCCATAGAGCATCCTGATCTGTCACAGACATTTCAAACAACATTTGATCTGCTCAAGGTTAGAACTGCTTGCACCATGCCTAAGGTGATGGATAGAATTATTCTCCTCTCGGATTTTTTTCCAAAAGACATACTCCCCCCACCCCTCCTGAGAGAGATCAGTACACACAAAGTGATATGCTTAGCATGTAGTATTCAGGGGAGACCTCAGACATTGTGCTATGATATGTACAAGAGCAGTAAATTCTCCCTCCCTCTCTCTCTCTCTCTCTCTCTCTTTTCCATTTTAGGAACAGTATCCTGACATGCTCAATACTTCTGGCTCTTCAAAACTACACTGTGGTGTAAGTCTTCAAATTTGTCAAATTTGACACTTTTCTCTCACCTCCTAACAAATATAGATATTACTGAGACTTCTATGGAACTTTTTATTCCTTCTCCTCAGGTCACATCATTTTGAAAGAGAGAGAGAAAGAGAGATTGAAAACAATCAGGAGAGGGGTAGAGAGAGAGAGAGAAAGAGAGAGAGAATCCCAAGCTGGCTCCATAATGTCAGCACAGAGCCTGATGTGGGGCTTGATCTCATGATCTGTGAGATCCTGACTTGAGCCAAAATCAAAAGCAGGATGCTTAACTGACTGAGCCACCAAGGTGCCCCTATGATAATACTTTTATTTTTACAAGATTCATCTGCCTTCTTTGCAGGTCATACAAACAAGTAAAGTAGATTTTAATGTTAGTAACATCTTCTTCTGACACACATCCCAGAGTTATGAGAATATCCAGAGGTGATGAGTTTTCACATCTTCCTTCCCAGAGTGTACTGCAGGATGCACTTGTGTCCAAATTCCATTCATTTTCTGACTTTCATGATACCCATGCAAACTGGAGGCTCATTTTGGTTTCCCACATTATAAAATATTAGTAATACCTCAAATCCAGGATACAGTCTTTACCCATATCACTCTCCCTCAAAACAAACAAACAAACAAACAAACAAAACAAAACAATCACTCCTATATATGTGTGCCTTTGAAGAAGACAGGGTGGAATAATTTTAGTGAAAATTTGCGGTGGTATCATTCAAGGTACTTTGGGGAAGGGCCATGGATTTTCATCATCATAATGATTCAAGCTTCTGTTTATCATATTTCAATTTTGTTGTGGCTATTGCTTTATGGATATGTTAAAGCTTTTGTTCATTGCTTATCTATATCCTTTACAGACACCTTGAAATCAATTCAATATCACCAATGGTTCTTCTGGTACAGTCTTCTGACTACCTCTCCAGTTATGCTACTTATTATAACAGCCATTCTCACTTTTATTCTGCTGGTTTGATGCTGCCATTTGGACTCTGCCACCCAATATATTTGCCCCTTTTTGATTCATGGGGCTTATTTTCCATGGCAGCTTCTCCTACACTTATCTCCAGCCTATAAATGACAGCTATGGCAGAGTTTTGAAAGAATGTTGGTGATTGCCTAATCCTAGTGCCTCATTGAAGATTTATTTTCAGTGTTCTCTTAGATGAGAAAGGTTATGTGAACTCAGGTTATAGAAATTTCCTGTATGCCTGTTTAAATTTCTTCCTCAACATTAGGCCAAGGCATCTTTGACATCCAAATATCGTTTAGTATGAATCATGATTAAATTGAGATTTCAAACAATCAGGTGAGTCAGCGGTTGTGTAAACTAATGCACTATAGTCAGAAACTATAGTAAGAATCCTTATATCAACACATTTATGTCAAACTAAAGCTAGAATCCACAGCATGTGTTCTATCTTCACACACTAGCCATTTTTATATATGAATTAATGTATATGTTAATTTTAGACACAAACATATAAATTTTCATATTTATAGGTCAAAAATGGTCAAATATAATTTCATATGATTCAACCTAAGAAATAAACACAATCTCATTTAATTTTAAGGGACATTTGATGTTTCCTTGGATTTTCTGAGACCTGACTCTACTTACATGTGAAAAACGAATGGGAGCAACATGAGGAAAACTCTTTTGTAAGATCACTACTTCAAGTGAGGTAATTATAGGGTTTCCAGGCAAGCCAGGTGTAGCTTGCTCAAGTAGCAGATGTGAGGCTGTTTATGCTGGCAATGGTGTTGGGCATTTTGTATCAACTGAATCCACCTAAATATGACTGAAAGAAATGTCCTATCTCTGCAACTCCAGTGATTGGAGTTTTACTGTTTCCAAATCTCTGAACAATTTTTTTCTGTAAGATACCTAGAAATATTTGTAAATTCAACTGATGCTTTAACTCAGCAACCTAGGGTATCAGATTTGCATATGATTTTAAGTATGTCTCTCCTGTGGCTGATGTCAAATAAATTATTTCGGGACAGGAATCAAATCTTTTTAGTTTCTTCATCATGTTTTAAACTAGGAATTTAAAGCTCTGAGCTTACCTCTTTCTTGAACTTCTCCAATTCAGATAGAAACTGCCACCCTCTCCCATGTACCTTGTGTTGTTTATTTGCAACAAAATGGCCAAATACATTGGTATTTCATTCCAGGTGACTATGACTAATAATTTAACTATTTTGCTGTTGCATGAATTACCAATTTCCTATTTCCCAGTGATAATTGAGTCTCACTGAAAACCCAAAACTGTCAGATAAACAATCTCAGTTTCCCATCTTTGAGTAATATATACCCACATCTATTTCTAGTTACACAACAGATTGTCATTAAAGGTATATGTTAGGAAGATAAATTATTTTAGGTATTGCGGCAGTTATTTAAAACAGGAAAATAGATGCTTATGAGATTATTAGAAGTTTTTAAGGAGTTAGCTTCAGGCTAGGGCTTCCCAAATGATTTCTAGAAAACAAGAGAACATACCTCTGTTAAAAGTTTTTTGGGGTGCCTGGGCTCAGTCATTTAAGCCTCCGACTTCAGCTCAGGTCATGATCTCACCATTTGTGAGTTCCAGCCCTGCGTGGGGCTCTGTGTTGACAGCTCAGAGCCTGGAGCCTGCTTCGAATTCTGTGACTCCCTCTCTCTCTGTCCCTCCCTGCTCGCACATGCTGTCTCTAAAAATAAAAAAAAAATTAAAAAAAAACACTAAAAAAGAGTTATTATTTATGCCACAATTGTGAACATAGACCACAAGGTCATTGCTATGACTACTGCATCTAAGTGTGCACACTTTACTTGAAATTCGGGATTCAGAATCAGGAAATTAGTACTAGAACTTCCACAACATCATGGACACTGGAAAGTGAAACCAACAGTTTTTAGCACTGCAATCACCTAATATCCCTGGAGTGACTCATCATTGTAATATCCGCGATCTTGCTCAATAATGCAAACTAGCAGGAAGTTGGCCTCTGCTGAATTACTGTCTTTCTAATTTTATAAAACAATATAATTTGTGGAACTTATCCACATCTAGAACCTAATTAATAGCAAATGAAACTAAAACAAATGTCCCATCTCTGCAACATAGGAAAGAAAACTGGAAGAGGATAAAAATGTGTGCGGATTGCCAATTATATCCTGTCCAACTTAAAGGCCAGCATATTGAATGGGCAGAATTATTGAATTACAAAAAATGATGACCATTCTTGGAGTGGAAAAGAGTGTGAGCTAAATTTTCAGATAATGAGAAAAATTAAACTCCACTGGTATCATGGATCAAATACATGAACTATTTTTTAGATTGGGGTTGGAAAACTATAGTTTGTGGCCTGTTTTTGTAATATATGTGAGTTTAAGATTTTTTTTTTTTACATTTTTAAAGTGTTGGAGAAAAGCGTGAAAGAAGATGACTTATCTTCTGTAAATAAAAAATAAATAAATAAATATTTATTATTGCACTTTTCTCCCAAAATGTCTGCTGATCCCTGTGTTAAATGAGAACAAACAGGTCAGAGAGGACATAATTCAATAGAATTTAGTATTCATGAACAGACTTTGTCTACCCTTCCTATACTCATTCCTAGTATGGTGTCTGATACCTGGTATACAGTAAGTACTTAAGTGTTGAATCAACATACTTTACAACACTACCAATCTTTAGCAGACTTTAGCATGATTCCTGTATATTGTGGGGTTTTTTGTACACACACCTTAACACTGTCATTCAGATCATGCAATAACATAAGCAATATATTACTCTAGGTTGATATGCATGTCAAAGTGGCACATCGACTCATATCCAACCACATATAAAATCAAGTCTGATTTTGAAAGAGCTTTATCACCATTCAGTTTGTATCCAACTTGGATCTCTTCTTGCTTGGGGAAATTTATCTCAAGCAATATATTCCATGTCACTGAAACCATTCATCCCTTTATGCAGTTCCCAGATATTAATATCTGGCTTGTTGAAGTATATCGCCCAGAAAGCATCAAATTCCTCATCTGTCTTAAGTGACCATGGTAGCAGCAGTGGACTGACTAGGCAGTGGCGGCGGGGCTGGGGGATGGAGTTTGGGGGGTGTAAGGGTGTGGGGGGATGGGTCTGAGTCCAGAGGCCTCGAAGGCTGGCACCTGCGGGGGCAGCTGCAGCTACATGGCAAATGGGGAGAGTGGGAGCTGAGCAGGATGACAATGACAGCAATCAGTCCAAGACTGAAGGGAAGCCTGGGGGGCTTACACCCTGGGGAGCTCCTGGGGGCCGGACTCATGCACCAGACACAAGGCGGGCAGAGCCTATAATGTGCTTTAATACCATTTTCCTCTGATTTTTTCTTTTAAACACCTGAATGAACACATCTGTGGTTTTGAGAATATTTTTCTCATATGACAATGTTGTTAAATTATCTAAAACTAATATTTCAGATTATATATTTACAAGTACACAATTTACATAATATAAGATACTCCTTAAATTCATGTATGAAAAGGTTCAAATCAAGATAAAGAACATCACAAATTCAAACAGTAAGAGGAGCATTCCAGTATTTGAATAAGTGAGCAGGACATAAAATGAAAATAGACTGTATGTAGAGAAAGAGAAGAATGGTGTCCAATAAGCTCTTTTATCTCTAGATATCTGTTACTGAAATTTCAAATGGACTTTACTAATGACAACATAATTTTCTCTTAAATATTTTGCCAGCGCAGAGAGGAATAATGATATTTGGGTGCCTGCTTCTTGAGTGAATTTTATGAAGTAATTTTTCTAAGCAAAAGCTTTGTAGCACCAAGGTTATAACCTAAGGCAGTGGAAAACTGATATTTTAATTTTTTCCATCCTTAGGGAATTGGTTAATTTTTCAAGTTAAAGTCCCTTTGAATAAATATGTTAGAACCTTTTTTTTAAACTGAAAAATCAAACCACCATTATAATTAACTTGCAGATAAATTCAGACTCACATTTTTCCTGAAAAATAAATTTGAACAATCATAATATCTACTTTCTGGGGAAAATAATCTTTTATTTTCAATATATTCTATTTTCTTAAATTTCTCTTTACATTCAAAGCCACATTTATAGTTATTAAATTAACAGATGATATTATATTTCTAAATATAAGGCATTCGGGATCTTAGTAAAATTTTGAAAGATGAAACTAAAGTAAAAGTTCTCAAAATCTACCTATCTAGTTAGATAAATGCAATGCATTTAATATTTCCACAACACAGGCAAAAATAGTTTTGAAATATTGTTCACAGTTGATTTCTTTTTATACTTTATGTTATATAATTTCAAATAAATTTATACTTCTTTAAACACTCTTAAATCTGATACTTGCTATTAATGTAAGAAAGTAAATTTTGAACTATATTACTCAGGTTTTGGGATAGTTGTCCATGAGTCAACAACCAGTTTTGACCTTTTAAAAATTTTATGGGTTTCTGGACTTTTTTAACTTTAATTTACAAGTGTCTGTTCCTATTTGTAATAAATTATGCCCACTGTCCACCTCTAGCCATAATAACTTAGACCAAGATGTTTCTTTCATGGAAGATTGAGAATGCATAGCTGTGGATTATTTTCCTTACGTAGTATAAATTTTCACATGCACAGTAGGATGATATAGTGATTATAGTATTTCTTGTGGACTGACAGTCAACACAAATGGTTCACAAAAAACAAGAGTAAATGCACAGAGAGAAGCAGAGATGCTGTTGGAGTTCTAATGTCAGCCTGCATTCTTACCTTTGGTTTTTGTGACACACAACTCAATTTGTATAAAGCTTTCTCTAATTTATTGAACTATTAGTTATTTTCCTTCAAATTGGATTTTGTTGCCTGCAGGAAAAGAAGCACAATTAATGGAAAAGCCCTATTCTCTACATTTTTCTAGTAATGCTATCAGTAATTCTCCTAATCAGAAGTTCAAACTTATTAACCTGGAATTACAATTTAATACAATCTGGGTTTTTTAAAAATCTTATAAAAACTGTATGCTTCAGTTTTTTAAAAAAAATTCTGTTCTGCGTATATATTTTTTCATTTATTTATGTTTTAATTTTTAAAGACTCTTTTAAAGTTTTTATTTAAATTCCAGTTAGTTAACACACAATGTAATATTAGTTTCAGGTGTACAATATAGTGATTTAACATTTCCATAAAAAAAAGTGCCCTTCTTAATCCCCATCATATATTTAACGCAACCTCCACCCACCTTCCCTCTGATAACCATCAGTCATTCATTCATTTACAAATATTTATTAAGCTACCACTGTGAAAATGACACCATGTTAAGTATCATAGAGACACATTTTCTCTCTTTTATTTTTCCTGTTTCTTCATTAAACTTTTCTTAATGTTTATTTATTTTTGAGAGAGACAGAGACAGAGCGCAAGCAGGGGAGGGGCAGAAAGAGAGGGAGACACAGAATCCAAAGCAGGCTGCAGGCTTCAAGCTGTGAGCATGGAGCCCAACATGGGGCTCAAACTCACAAACTGGGAGATCATGACCTGAGCCAAAGTTGGATGCTTAACCAACTGATGCTTAGCCACCCAGGTGCCCCAGTTTTTCCTGGTTTTGAGTTGATAATAATTGTCTTGCTTTTCTAAATAATCATGCTTTATTATTTGTAATTTTAATATAATACTGTGTGTCTAACTTATAAAATGTGATTAATGTATATTACCAATCTCCTTTTCTAGACTTCAAGATTTGTTTATACATCTTAATATATAAATATACTATAATGCATAGATAATCAAGATATTTGTTGAAGGAATGTGGGTTATTGAACTTTAACCTATTTTTATGGTTTTTATTGTTTCCTATTATATAAAATTTCTATTTTATATTCTCTAAGTTCCTAGCTCTCTGGTTGCAGTTGTCCATGCCAGAAGAATAATTTTATTCTTCAGCTTCTTTTCTGCCTTCTGCATTGGGAATGCATTTTTGCCCATTATCCCTTAATCCATTACTCTCTTTGTATAAGATAAGCACTGATTGCCTCACTGCCTCCTGGTATTCATTTTAAACAATTATGATAATCTTAGTCTAACCCTTGATAGTCTTTCAACTATTAATTTTATAATATTTTTCAAACTTCTTAACATTTAAAACTTCTATAGTTTCATTTAACACTTCTTTGTTTATGACTGGTTAGTCTGCATCTTTTGTGTTATTTAGTTCTTTATTTAATTTTCTGTTCCCATTCGCTTCATAAATTCTTTGATTGACCAATTTGTACATTGAAGTACCCAGCTTTCTACTATAACTCCTAGTGGAAGCTTCCCCTCCCTGAAATAGAATCTCTAGTCACACAAAACCTAAGGGTATGGTAAAAAAAGGCAAAATTCTTGAAGTGTCTCACTGGGAATGATGGTAAGTGGGGCCACTTAGACTTCCAAATGTTGCAATTCTACCATTTGGGGACCTATCATTTGGAGATTAAAGGCAATATAATAATTAATTTTGAGGGTAAATGGTGTCCATCCTCAAATGGTAACATCTCCAAGATAATGCACTTTCAAGACTGATGAAAAGATGGTTTACCCTTTAAGGCTGGTTCAGTAAGAAGGAAGACCAGTGGATCCATGATCATGTGCCCATTTCCATACTACCTTTGCTGTAAATTAAGTCTTTTAAAAGAGTTTTTATTTAAATTCCAGTTAGTTAACAAACAGTGTAATATTAGTTTCAGGTGTACAATATAGTGATTCCACACTTCCACACTTGTACTGGATACAATACCCAGTGTTCATCACAGTAAGTGCAATCCTAATCTCCATCACTTATTTAACACATCCCTTATGGTAACCATCAGTTTGTTCTCTATAGTTAAGAGTCTGTCGCTTAGTTTGCTTCTCTCTCTCTTTTTCCCTTTGTTCATTTGTCTGTTTCTTAAATTCCACATATGAGAGAAATCATATTGTATTTGTCTTTCTCTGACTTATTTTGCTTAGCATAATACTCTCTAGCTCCATCCATGTTTTGCAAATGGCAATATTTTATTCTTTTTTATGGCCAAGTAATATTCCATTATATTATATATATACCACATCTTCTTTACCCACTGGTCACTTGAAGGACACTTGGCTTGGACAAGTTTGGCTATTATAGATAATGCTACTATAAACATTAAGGTGCATGTATCCCTTTGAATTAGTATTTTTGTGTCCTTTGGGTAAATATCTAGTAGTGCAATTGCTGGATCATAGGGTAGTTCTATTTTTAACTTTTTGAGGAACCTCTACACTGTTTTTCAGGGTGGCTGCACCAGTTTGTAAATTACACCTTTAGGTTTGGGGCAATGTTATATGTGACTCCTTGTCAGTGAATCAAACACTTAGTTAGCTTTCAGATAATTGCTGATTAAGGCCCTGTGGAAAGAATGATATACCCATAAACTGAAATATATGTGGATTCCAATCAAGATGAACTGTCACCCCTTCCATGAAGAAAGGGTTTCGATTCAATAATCTCAAGATAAGTGACTAGTTGGTCTTCTCAAGGGATGGTGCTATATTAAAGACTCAACATTGATCTTTCTTGCTGACTGATTATATATTTGCTGTGGATCATCCTTAAGTATAGGATCACAGATGTTGAGCCAATGATAAGCCTACTTCCTTGCCAGCATGGGCACTCTGTGAATGAGCCTAGTGTTGGTATTGGGATGTCTCATGTAAGAACGCTTATAGCATTACTCACTAAATCTTTCTGTCCAGTCATTACTTAAGGCCTTTTTGTGGTGAGTGTTAATAAGTAATACAAATATATTCACCCACTATGCACTCTCATAGAATCGTCAACATTATTTTTTTTGTGTGTGTCTGACCTCTTTATCCCTGCACTTTTTTTGTCATTCTCTAATGTACTGATTATATCCAATTAGAAACATCCAATTTCATAGTCTCTAAAATTACTAATCCTTTAGACACAAGTACCTGAGGTATGTCTCCATTTGTGTGTTCACTTCTACCAGTATCTTATCCAAGTATGGCATCAGTAACACTTTAACAGAAGCACTGTTACTATATACTACAGTATGCTAGCAATTATTATCTCTCTATCTGACACCAGTGATGGGGTTAGACTGGCAGGTGACCTCTACTCTCAGAAAGGGGACCTCACTTTGAGAGAGAAAGTTTCCTTTAGGCAATGGTTATTCCACTTGAGGAAATCAGCTTTGTGCCACTAACAGTCCCCACAGTTGGGAAAACAAGTACCTCAGCCTTGAAGAGAGGTTGTAATTAACATGCCATTGCATTCAGGATGCTTTCAATCTTATTTTTAATCCTGGCTCATGTTCTTTTACTCTCCAATGGTCACTTTCCACATCTCACCTTGCACTTTTCTTTCAACCACCTTGCACTTTTCGTTCAATTTACTATACAAATATTTTTCAAAATAATGTTATCAAGAATCAACATTGATCATGACATTCTTCACTCAAAACCACCAACAAATGTCTGTCTTATAAGGGGTTATATTCTCCTAACTTAATTTGCTATTAGAAACTTTGAAGCATCTTCTATTTGATTTGCAACCCAATTGAACTTACAGTTTCATGCCTCTTGCTTTATCCTCAATTTCATATTTCTATACTTCCTTGACCTCAAAATCTTGTTGTGAAAATAATATACATTTATAAAAATTAACTGACAAAGATGCCATTTTATATTGAATTTTAAATTATTGAATTTATACTTTATACCGAAGTGTGAAATTATTAGTGCAATTGGTAACACAGACTTGTGGAATAGTGACCACAGTTTCCATGGTTCATTTGGGAGATGTGCAGAAGGTAAAAGGAAGGAGATAGCCTTCTAAGCATTGGAGAAGATAGAAAGAGAGATGGTTAGATGAAGTGTATATAGCCTTTTCAAAGACAATGTAGAGGACAGTCTGAACAACAACAAGAAAAAGGGTTTCATTTTGGTGACTAATGGGGGATACAAATGTAAAACAAGGATGGTTTTAGATTATTAATGACCAGAACTACCATTTCACAAAATTTGGATTTTATACCTTTTAAAGGAGTGGCATGATATAAGAGGTTTTCAGATTTATCTGAAAAAGACATATTTGCTCCAATTTTATTCAGGATTTTTCTTTGTATTAATTGGAGAATATGCCATTTTTACTTATTTCAATAGAGTGCATGAGTTCAAAATAATAATAATAATAATAATAATAATAATATTAATAATAACCATTGTATAGGTCTTACTTTTCTCTGGTTAAATTAAGGGGCTTATCATATAGTAAGATAACTCCATATATGAAGGAACTTTTTGTGACTTCTTAACTCTGATTTAAGCAATGGAAGATCTCTGGAAAAGAAATGTGGAGCAGCTGGTGGAAGGAGAAGAGGTCATCAATAACATTATTGTTATTTTTGATAGGTCATCTAACTGCAGACATTCACACTGATTGTAATTACATAAACATATGAGGAAATAACACAGTATAGAAGAAAATTGCTGGAGTGATTATCTGTGAAAATGGTCATAAGCTTAATCAAAACTAACACAGTATAAGACATTGCAATAGGTAGGTGGATGTGATGAAACGGAATTTTAGAATTTTTCCTTTGGTTACTTCTTTTTCTTATTTTCAGTGAAATAAAATGCAAAGTTATAAGATAAAAGGGAGGATGGAGAAAGAGTGGTTGGATGCCTGAGAAGAGAAAACAATGTCTGAAACCATCACTCAGGGCAGTGGAAAGATGAATGGACTGGATGAATATAGACAAATGGTTTGGCAACGCTAGGGACATATTGAGGACGATGATAATGGACATAATGTGATCCCAGTGAAAAACTTAAGTCAAGGGATAAGCAACTTTAGTTGAAATATCCTGAAAATAAAGTAGCTTAAAAAGCTATAAATTTATTTCTGTTCCCAGTTAACAGATCTGAGGTGATTGCCCCAGGTTAGTGGGAAATTCTACTCTTGCTACTGACAATCATTGAATGACCTAGTTTCTTTCCAGACTTCATCTTGGCTTTTCTCTAGGGCCTGACTTTATCTGCATGTTCAAATATAGCTAACAAATTTATTCTGGGCTGTAAGAAAGAGAGGAAGATCATTTGCTTAATTTTTTTTATAGGTAAAAAGACAGAGGATGAAAACATCGCTTCTGCTAACATTTAATTGGTGAAAAATTAGTGATGTGGGCACAGCCTGCCATTGTGGTGTATAATGATGGAAAGTATATCCACCTGGATGTGCGTCTATTGCAAAAGAGAAAGATAATGGATTGTACTAATATTCAATGTCTTCCATATACAGCAGACATTGAAAAACATTCAGCCCATCTGTACTCAGGTGTGAAGTAAGGAAAGTATGGATATAAACAGTTTTATTTTCCAAGAGGGTACAAGGAAGGGAGAGGTATCCAAGGAATTTAAGGGTGCAAGCAAAGATGTGATTATAATATTGGACAAAGGGATCCAAGCTTTGTGAAAGTGGAATAAAGATATGAGATGGGGCTGCTGCTGAGGGTTACTACAAAAATGGTGAGAAATGCAGTTTTACAGGAAGCTTATGTGACTATGGGAAATGACTTTAAATGGGTGAAATACCTTAAATCAAGGTTTTTAACAAGTAAATAATAATGAGAAGTTCTAAGGAATAAACACAGGACTGTTTTTTTTTTTTAAGTTTATTTATTTATTTTGACAGAGAGCGAATAGAGGAGGGGCAGAGAGAGAGAGAAAGAGAGAGAGAGAGAGAGAGAATGAGAATCCCAAGCAGGCTCTGAATTGTCAGCACAGAGGCTGATGTGGGGCTCAAACTCATGACCATGAGATCATGACCTGAGCAGAAGTAGGATGCTTAACCCAATAAGCCACACAGGCACCCCATGGACTATGTTATCAATTCATGTTGTTAGATGAAATAATTGGATGAGAGAAAGTCAAGGAACTGAGAGTCTGGATTCAAAGATGTATTCACTGAAACACTACACTGGAGAAGTTACCATCTGTAGGTCTACTTAAGTAGACCAATCATTCATCCCCTTCTCTTGGAGTAGGATCTTGGCACAACCTTTCTGTGTAAATTCTCCTTGCTTACTTTTTGATGTTACTGATGAGCCATCCCCAGTCATTACAAATGACCTCTTAGGTGAAGGACTTAAAAAAACAGAAAAGAAGACACTACATTACTAAATAAACGGGTGGAAAATGAATTCCTACTCAGTAGATTGAGACAGTGAGTCAGACAACATACCCTGTATATATCTCCGTTCTGGTTTTGATAAAATAATTCATGCTATCTGCCTGTCAAGGCATGGGTAATCCATAAAATAACACATTTTAGTGTTTTGTGCAGGAGGGCATTTAATTCTTAAGAAGAAAGACAGTTCTTCTGTTTAGTAGTCCAGTCAGGAAGCTATGTGTGTGTTTTAATCTTTAGTTGGCATAAATAACCCTGCCGCTTTTCATTCAGATTGCATTGCCTCTAATTCTGCTTCCTCCTCAAGAATTCCTTTTCTACTTGTTATTTACATCTTTCAAATATTTACAGATCATTTTCATATTCCCTTAGCCCAGCTATAAATATTATGCAGCTTTAATCTCCCCCCATAAATCTGTCTTCCCTTCTCATTATTTAGTTGTTTTTTTCCACCCCCCAGACTCTTTGGAACATTACTACGCATGCCTGGTATTGAAGTGCCCCTGAATTAACACAATATTGCAGCTTCAGTCTCACCAATGATGATAGAAATTTCCATTTTGAGTATTGGATATCTCTTCATTTTGTATTTACTATTATATTCATAGATTTTTTTCCTTTTGTATACTGTGCTACATTTCACTTTTCTGTATGAAATATTTTAATTAAACTAAGTCTTTCATATACTGGCCTTTCTAACATCCATGGATAAGTCACAATAATGGTCTCTAAAATCCATGATTTTCTTTCATGTTCGATTGTGATTTCAATTTCCCTAGAAACTGTATTTTCAAGTCACATTAGCAACACAGTATTCATTCCCTCTTTCAGATATTTGGAAAGGTGTTAAATAAAGGACAAAAAAAGTCTAATTACTGAAGGTAAGTTTATTGCCTACAGGTAAAATGTCTCCAGTATATAATTATCATTCCTTTGATGACCATATTTCATTCAGTATTTAAAGCAAGAAGAAATATTTTTATTCTCCACAAATTAGATTATGTGGAAGTAGCATTTAATGGAGTATTTTCTTAACCAAAATAGGGTTCTGGATGACCTAGCATAGTGTGCTTCCTAGGGAAATAGAAAATTTCTAAGCACCCTGAAAAATACTACATAGTTTCCAGTTGGTGCTATGACGCTCTCTCCCCAACTCCCAAAATATTATCCACATTATGATATTAATGTTCTAAGTTAAGAAGTACAACACTGTGTTTCCTGAAAAGAAAGTTATTCTCTGTATACAAATTTTCCTAATGGATTTAGCATATCTTTTAAGACTTGAAGTACAATTGTAAGTACATCATGCACAGTGAGATATTAAGAATGTAAACTGAAATGTATACAAGCAGAGAGGCCTAAAACAATATATTCTGGACACTTCAATTTTTGGCTGATGACAGGTTTTGGGGGGGTAAGAGAAAGTGGCTTCAACTAAAAGTCAGACAATTGGATGCTATTGGTTCCTACCCCAAATCTAATGCCTGCATTAATTTTCTTCAGGTGCCCACTCCTGTAATAGCGATTGAGGTGAAGATATCCCACATCCAGCTTCAGAGATTGTTTCTGATTAGTCATAGCCAATATATGCAGGAGAAATTGACCAAAGTCCAATATCCACTTCTGTTAAAACTTTCAGCAAACTAGGAGAGAGGTGGAATTTCTCCGGCCTGATACAGGCATCTACATCAACTCTATAGGTAGCATGATAATAGAAAATGGCTAAATGTTTTCCCCATAAAATCAGGAAAAAGATAAGTATATCCACTCACAACTTCTATTTAATATTGTGTTGGAGGTTTTAATACATGTGATAACGTATGAAAAAAATGGTATCCAGAATGGAAAGAAGAATAAAACTGTCTTAATTTGCAGACAACATGATCATCTATGTCGAAAATCTGATGGATTTACAAAAATGTTGCTAGAATATATGAATATAAAAGGGTTGCAGTATGTAATGCAAATATACAAAAATTGACGTATTTCTATACTCATAACAAACCACCTGAAATTAACATTAAAATAACATTTATAATAATATTGAATGGGGGCGCCTGGGTGGCTCAGTTGGTTGGGCGACCGACTTCGGCTCAGGTCATGATCTCGCAGTTTGTGAGTTCGAGCCCCGTGTGGGGCTCTGTGCTGACAGCTCAGAGCTTGGAGCCTGTTTCGGATTCTGTGTCTCCCTCTCTCTACCCCTCCCCCGCTCGTGCTCTGTGTCTCTCTGTCTCAATAATAAATAAAAGTTAAAAAAATTATAATAATATTGAATATATTATAAATTTTAAAGATGTACAAGAGCTTCACACTGAGAAGTGAAAACATTGCTAATTGCTGTTAAACAATTAAAGAATACTTAAATAAAAGGAGAGAGGTATTTTGCTTATTTCTCAGAAATCTTAATACTATGAAGAGGTCAAATCTCCAAAATAAATGATAAATAAAATACCTATTAAAATCTCAGCAGGCTTTTTATAGAAACTGACATGCCATTTCTTTTTTTTTTTTTTTTAATGTTTTTATTTATTTTTGAGACAGAGACAGAGCATGAGCAGGGGAGGGGCAGACAGAGGAGGAGACAGAATCTGAAGCAGGCTCCAGGTTCTGAGCTGTCAGCACAGAGCCCGACGCGTGGCTCGAACTCACGGACTGTGACATCATGACCTGAGCTGAAGTCAGACGCTTAACCAACTGAGCCACCCGGGCGCCCCCGACATGCCATTTCTAAATTCATTCAGAAATTCCGAGGACCTACAATTGCCAAATAACTTTCAAAGCATGAGGACAAAGTCAAAGGGCTGACCTGATTTCAAATCTACAGAATTATGACAGTGTGATTTTTGCATCAAGATACAGAAATAGATCAATGGAAAAGAAGAGAAAATCTGGATATAGACTGATGCATACATGGCCAACTAATTTTTTGTAATAGTTTTATTGATATATAATTCAAATGCCATGCAATTCACCCACTTAAAGGGTACAATTCAATTACATTTAGTATGTTTACAGAATTGTGCAACTGTAAACACAAATTTAGAACATTTTTGTCACCTCAGAATGAAAGCCCATACTCCTTAGATCTCACCTCTGAACCCCCCAGTTTTCCCCAGCCCTAAGTAAACACTAATCTACTTTCTGTCTTTATAGATTTACCTGTTATTCTCATTTTATATAAATGAAATAATATGCCTTATGCAACTGTCTTCCTTCATTTAACATGTTTATGAGGTGCATACATGTTGTAACATGTTATCAAGACTTTGATCTTTTTATGGCCAAATCATACTATAATTTTGTTTATCCACTCATCAATTGATGGAAATTTGGATTATTTCCATCTTTTGGCAATTATGAATAATGCTGCTATCAACATTTATGTAAAAATTATATGCATATCTATTTTCATTTCTCTTTGGTATATATGTCAGAGGGGAATTATTGGGCCAAAAGGTTATACTATGTTTAAAATCTGAGTGACTTCCAGATTGTTTTCCAAAGTGACCGCACCACTTTTATTTCAACCAACAATCTACGAGGGTTCTGTGTTTAAAGTGGAGTTTCACTGTGGTTTTGATTTGCATTTCCCTGATGACTACTTATGGTGAGTGTCTCCTTATGTGCTTAGTAGCCATTGGTCTATCTCTTTTGGAGAGATGTGTATTCAGAAACTTTGCATGTTTTTAACCAGGTTATTTGTATTTTAATGAGTTCTTTATATATTCTTATCAGATATCTAATTTGCAGATATTTTCTGCCATTCTTTAGATGTCTTTTCATTTTCTTGATAATATTTTTTGATGCATACAAGTTTTTAATGTTGATGAACTACAATTTACCTGTTTTTTCTTTCTTCTTTGTGCTTTTGCTGTCATATTGAAGAACCCCTTGCCAAATCCAAGGTCACAAATATTTACCCCTAGGTTTTCTTTTAAGAGTTTATAATTTGAGATCTTACATTTAGGTCTTCATACATAATATGAAGTAAGGTGTCTACTCCATTCTTTTGCAGGTGGATTTCCAGTTGTCTCAGCACCACTTGTGGGTAAGATTATTCTAATCCAGGTGAATGGTCTTGGTTCTTTTGTCAAAAATCAGTTGACCACAGATACGTAGGTTTATTTCTATTCCATTGATCTGTGTATCCATATGCCTGTACCACATTATCTTATTTACTGTAGCTTTGTAGTAAGTTTTGAAATGAAAAATGGTTTTCCAATTTGTTCTTCTTTCTCAAGATTGTTTTGACTTTTCAGTGTCCCTTGAGCTTCCATATGAATTTTAGAACCAGAATGTCAATTCCTATAAAGAAAGCAGCTGGGATTCTGATTGGGATTGTGCTGAATATATAGATTAGGTCAGTTTGGGCATAATGCTATATTAAAAATATTGTCTTCTAATTCATGACTATGGGAAGTCTTTCCATCTGTTTACATCTTCTTTAATGTCTTTCATCAATGTCTGATATTTTTCAGAGTTTAAATTTTGCACTTCTTTTGTTAAATTTATTCCTAAGTATTTTATTATTTTGAATATTACAAATGATATTTATTTTCAATTTTTATGTATTGTTATGGCTATTTTTATATAAACACAACTGATTTTTTTGTGTGTTTATGTTGTATCATAAACGTTGCTGACTCTTTTTAGGTCTAAATATTTGTGTGTCTGTGTGTATGTGTATGAATTCTTTAGGGTTTTATCTATATTAAATTATGCCACCTGCAAATGAAGATGTCTTAATTTTTATTCTTTCCAATTTGGATGCTTTTTATTTCTTTTTCTAGCCTAATTGCTCCAGCTAGAACTTCCAATACAAGGTTGAACAAAAGTGTCCCATTGAGCATCCTTGCCATATTCCTCATATTAGGTTAAGATTATCAGTCTTGCATAATTGAGTAAGATATTTACTGTGGATTTTTCTTAAATGTACTTTATTGAGTTTAAGAGGTTCCTTTAATTCTTAGTTCATTAAGGACTTTTATCAATAAAGGGTGTTGAGTTTTTTCAAATGTGTTTTCTGTATCAATTGAAATAATCATGTGCTTTATTATATTGATTTTTCAGTATGTTGAAACAACCTTGGATTCCTGGGAAAAATTCCATTTGGTCATGCTATATAAGCTTTTTCAGAGAGAGAGAGAGAGAGAGAGAGAGAGAGAGAGAGACAATCTTAAGTAGGCTCCAGGCTCAGCATGGAGCCCAATACAGGGCTTGATCCCATTACTATAGGATCATGACCTGCACCAAAATCAAGAGTCAGATGCTTAACTGACTGAGCCCCCCAGGTGCCCCTATAATCCTTTTAATATAATGTATGGATCAGTTAGCTTGTATTTTGTTGAGGATTTTTGCTTGTATATTCCTAAGAGATATTGGCTTGTAGCTTCCTTTTCTTGGAATTTTGTCTGGTTTTATTAGGGTAATGATGGCTTTATAAGAATAAGTTTGAAGTAGTCTTTCCTCTTCTTTTTTTGTAAGAATTTTAAAAGGATCATTATTAATTCTTTTTTAAGTGACTGGTATAATTTACCAGTGAACCCATTTGGACCTAAACTTCTCTTTGTTATAACGTTTTCAAGTATGGATGTTTTTACATGATAGTTCTGCTCAGATTTCCTTTTTTCTTTTTTTTTTTTTTTTTTGAGTCAGTTGTTAATGAGTGTTTTTCTAGGAATATGTCCTTTCATCTAGGTTTATTTAATTTGTTGTCATCCAGTTGATCATAATATTCTCTTATAATGTTTTTTATATCTGTATTATTTCCTATTTTAATATTTTGAGTATTTTATCTTTTTTCCTTAATCAACCTACCTAAAAGCTTGCCACTTTTGTTGATCTTTTCAAAGGACCAATTTTTATCTCATCAATTCTATTGTTTTTCTATTCTCTATTTCACTTATTTCTGCTGTAGTCTTTATTATTTCCTTTCTTTAGCTCACCTTGGACTCAGTTTGGTTTTCTTTTCCTAATTATAGCTTAAAGTTAGGTTCTTAATTTGAAATCCTTATGTTTTTATTTTTATTTATTTATTTATTTTTAAGTTTATTTATTTGAGACAGAACCATTGTTAGTTGGGGAAGGGCAGAGAGAGAGGGAGAGAGATTGAGAATCCCAAGCAGGCTCTGCTCTGTGAGCAC
The DNA here is from genome assembly GCF_028749965.1 of Puma concolor. Lineage (NCBI taxonomy): Eukaryota > Metazoa > Chordata > Mammalia > Carnivora > Felidae > Puma > Puma concolor. The sequence continues at coordinate 90,140,845 of NC_141674.1, forward strand.
AGAGCCTGATGTGGGGCTCATACTCACTAAACTGTGAGATCATGATCGGAGTCGAAACTGAGAGTCATACACTTACCCGACTTAGCCATCAGGAACCCCATGAAATCTTTATTTTTTTTAATATAAACTTTTTTAAAATTTTAAAAAAATATTTATTTATTTTTGAGAGAGACAGAGACAGAATGTAAGTGGATTAGGGGCAGAGAGAGAAGGAGACGCAGAATCCGAAGCAGGCTCCAGGCTCCGAGCTGTCAGCACAGAGACCGACATGGGGTTCGACCTCACGAACTGTGAGATCATAACCTGAGCCAAAGTGTGAGATCATGATCTGAGCCAAAGTCGGGTGCTCAACCAACTGAGCCGTCCAAACACCCCTAATATAAACTTTTACACCTATAAGTTTCCCTGAGCACATCTGTCACTGCATCCCATACATTCTGGCATACTGTCTCTTCATTTTCAGTTATCTCACAGTATTTTCTATTTTTTCTGTTGATTTATTCTTTGATTCATTGGTTGTTTAATATGTAATGTTTTATTTTTACAAAATTGTAAAATTCCAATTCTCTTTCTGGTCTTGATTTCTAGTTTCATTATTTTCTCATCAGAGAAGATACTTTGTGTAATTTAATCCTTTTAAACTTACTGAGACTTGCTCTGTGAAATAACATATGATCTACCCTGAAGACCATTCCATGTGTGCTTGACGTAATGTGTATTCTGCTATTGTGAGTGATGTCTTCTACATATGTCTATTAGGCCTACTTGGTTTGTAGTATTATTCAAGTATTTTATTTCCTTATGGATCTGTCATGTTCTTTCCATCATTGACAGTGGGGTAAAGTAGTTTGCAATAGTTTTTGTAAAACTATCTAATTCTCTCTTCAGTCCTGTCAATTTTTGCTGATCAGTTGTAGGTGTGTATGTGTTGATAAATGTTATATCTTCTGATAGATTGGCCTTTCCTCTGTTTATAATGTCCTTTTTTATAACTTAGAGTAACATTTGACTTAAATTCTAATTTTGTATATTAATGTACTATCCAGCTTTCTTTTGTTATTGTTTGCAAGGAATTTTCCCCCTTCTTTTCACTTTCAATCTGTATTAGTCAAAAGTCAGTCTTTCAGGGGCACCTGGGTGGCTCAGTTGGTTGAGTGTCCAACTTCGGCTCAGGTCATGATCTCACGGTCCGTGAGTTTGAGCCCCACGTCAGGCTCTGTGCTGACAGCTCAGAGCCTGGAGCCTGTTTCGCATTCTGTGTTTCCCTCTCTCTCTGACCATCTCCCATTCATACTCTGTCTCTCTCTGTTTCAAAAATAAATAAACATTAAAAAAAATAAAAAAATAAAGTCAGTCTTTCATAGATAGTTTGTAGATGAATAAAGTCTTTACAAATCCATTTTGCCTATCTATGATTTTTATTAAATAAATATTAATACATTTTTATTTAAAGTGATTACACATAAAAAATAATTGGTTTGTCATTTTTCTATTGGTTTTCTCTATGTCATATATTTTCGATTCTCATATTCTCTATTACCCTTTTTTGTTTGATTTTCTTTTTGTAGTGTGGCATATTTGCTTCTTTTTAATTACTTTTTCTGTATAGTTTTTAGGTATTTTATTAGTGGTTATGTAGAGATTCTAATTAACTTCTTGTACTCATAACAAGTATATGTGTGTATGTACATGTGTACATTTGTGTATATATTTATATATATGCATATATGTTTATATATACAGCAGTTATATAAATATATATATATACACACACATACATATATACATATGTAATGGGTTAACAGTATATTGATTTTACTTAGTAGTTCTCTATATTAAGAGGAACATAAACTCATTGCAATGTGAACATATAAATGTGTAGTAAAAGTGAAGGAAGCATAAAAATCACATTATATGCAGAGATAGAACTATATCATGCTTTAGAAATTATAATATACTTCCATGAATTATAGATTATTTAACCAGTTCAACTATTCCATAAGCTAGATATACTTTTGTTGTGGTTGTTGATAGTTAAGATAATTGATGCAAAGAGCTCGAAGACATATAGGTAGTAAGTGATTACACTGAATCTGAAATACAGGTCTCTTTAAGCCTCTAAATTCTTTGCTTCCTACTCTTTTATAAATATTTTACAAAATAATCCATCTTTAATTATCCATATGCAAATTATCAACATCACGGTCACCAACTCATATATCAAAACTTTCTGATATGTTTTAGTTTGTTTGTTTACCTTCAATTCTAATTTCATTTATGTAAAGTTTTCATGTTTGGAAAATTAGCAAACATAATTTTTACATGACAGTAGTTTGTAATAATTATCATTCTGTTAATTTTATAAATCTAAATTAGCTGTATCTTACATTTTAGGGATAATTTTTTTCCTTCAGCTTTGTACTATACAGAATTTGCCCAAATCTATGGAGCATATCTGTATGTGAAATGAATGAAATACTGCCTAATACTTGGTAGGATTTAGGTATACCAACTTAGATGAAGAAAAGCTGTCAGGTATGACAAATATATTGATTTTTCTTGCTTGGAAATCAGTTCCCCCTCTTCCACAGTTTTTCTCAGTTCCTATTTAAATTAGTTGAATGTGAGGCAGTCCTATTCAGGTTCATTTGAACATGCAAAATGACCAAATAAAAGCATTTTCTCTGAAGTCTTACAAGAAATTGATAAAAAAAAAAATAACTGTTGGTAAATCATAAAACTGGTCCATGCAAATACAAACTACCTGTGAGAAGAAATATAAAGAGGCCAACATAAAAATATAAGGGAAAAAAAAGAAAGATTATTTTGGAAGCCATCAATATTTTGTTGTAGGTGTATTTTTGCCATAAATCTACCACCATATTCAATCAATGCACTGCAATCCTGTAGTATAATATTTTAATTATCAGCTGTGTTCTCTATTCTTTAAATTAATGAATACCAGAACAACTTCTCCTATTACTCTAATGAGGCAAATTTGTAATCCTTTCTGACTTGCTTACACAGTGCTATTAACCATTTCTTAGTAACTATAAATCAAAAAGTCATTTAATCTTTACCTTATTGACATGAAATCTATCTTAACTTTGTTAGCTACACAGTTCTCCAAACTCTCAACTTTCAAGTTTCCCAAATCCCATACTAATAAATGGTTTATTCACCTTTTTCCTTGCCTTAAGACATTTTTTTTTCCTACTGGTGTTATGTAACTTTTAGTGTTTTAGATTTATTTTTTTTGTTTGACAGAGAAATAGATAAGATCTATATACCTCAGAAGAGGAAATGTTGGTGCGCTTCAGTAAAACACACAAGTGAAGAGAGAAAAAGATCTCACAAATAGAATGGATAATATTATAGAACAAGCCTAGATAAATGGTACAACCATGGTTACAGAGTACCAGAGAAGGGCATGGAGTTGTCCCCAAGCAATTGTGTGGAGTGTGTGTGTGTATGAGAGAGAGAGAGAGAGAGCAAGTGGGAACTAGAGAGACTGAAAGGGAAGGAGGGAGGGAGGGACAGAGGTAAGGGGGAGGGAAGAAGGGAGAAAGAGAAAAAGAGAGAAGGAAAAGATGAAATCTGGAAGAAAACAGAGACAGATAGGTTGGTAGGTAAGTAGAGACAGACGGATATATTCATTGATTATAATCAGATTACTATTTGTGTTTCTTATGTCTAGTTAATTTCAATGAACAATTTTTCATTGGGTGAACTGAATATGAAAAAATTAATAAATGCATTAGTAAGCTAATTTAGTCTTTCATCCTTAGGCTGGCCCTGTTAAGATGGTAGAGGTGGGGTTATCACAGCTAGGAAAGTCATTATCACTTTTGTGTTTGTTCTTCTTATTGGAACAAAATGGTTTTTCTTCCAAAGTGGGCAAGCTCACTAACTGCCCTTTTTATACTTCTCTCAAACTGCCAGAATAAATACTGTTAAATAATGTCTTCCTCGTTCATAGAGGACATGATCAGTCTGAGCGAATTCACAATGAATAGTGTTTAAGCATGCTGTGTCACCTGCATGGCCTTTCCTTTTCAATTAAAAGAATTCCACAGATTAAATCATAAGAATATATTAATGAAATATGCATAGCTTCTAATTAGGAAGAGTGGCACACTTTTATGGGCATTCTTGAATTTTTAAAGAATAAAAGGAAGTGGACCGAGTTCACAACTTAAGTATTGTGTGGCACAACAGACAACAGTACTATACAGTATATAAAAGAATCTGCCACGGTGCTTTGTCTTTTTAATTAATAGCATGAAAAATTGGATCAAATTATCTTCCACCCAGCATCTTATTATGGTCCAGTCTTATGTAACATTAATTTATCGTAAACAATTTCCTAGTGTGCTATCAAATTTTTTTCCAGCCAAGCAAATTCATACTTGGAGTTCATATGATAGGAAATAGAAAAATGTCATTTTTTTCATGGTTGCATAAAGACTGTAATGATTCAGTAATAATCAGTAATTAAGCATCCATCCCCAGAGAGTAAAATTTCAAAATTACTAATTTAAGAAAAAAATACTGCTGAAAGTTTGTGGAATACAGCCACTTAAAATACCAATTTTAGGGGCACATGGGTGGCTCAGTCGGTTAAGCGTTGACTTAGGCTCAGGTCATGATCTCGCGGTTTGTGGGTTCAAGCCATGTGTTGGATTCTGTGCTGACAGCTCAGAGCCTGGATCCTGCTTTGCATTCTGTGTTCTCTCTCTCTGCCCTTCCCCCGCTCATGCTCTCTGTCTCTCAAAAATGAAAAACGTTAAAAAAGTTAAAATATTAATTTAAAATTTTATAAACATATACAGGTAAATTTATTTGCTATTGATTGTAACTGTCAAAAATAAAATAGCTCTTTAGATTGGGATTTGGTCTTAAAAATTTGTGTTCTTTCGGGGTGCCTTGGTGGCTCAGTGGGCTCTGGATTTCAACTCAGGTCATGATCTCACTGTTGCAGGGTAGAGTCCTGTGTTGGGCTCAGTGCTGGGCATGGAGCCTGCTTAAGATTCTCTCTCTTCCCCTCATTCTGTCCCTCTCCCCTACTCATTCTCTCTCTCTCTCTTTCTCTCTCTCAAAAAAAAAAGTTAAAATAAAAATTTGTGTCCTCTCCCAGAAAACTAAGTATCTTAAGCCTAATGGTACCCAACACATATTTAATAAATTAGTAGATAATTATTTTATTATCAGATTTGCATTCAATTTACATATGTTCAGTTATTGTGGACAATGAAATTGCTCTCACTCCTACAAAATACACACGCACAGATATTACTTCAAAATAGTGTGTATATATATATATATATATATATATATATATATGTTTGTGTGTGTATTTAGTAGAACACTAAAAAGAGATCTTAAGTATGAAGAAGAAAAATAAGCTTTTAAATGAAAAATTTAATGAGATGATATTTTTTTATTTATTTTTTTAAATTTTTTTTTCAACGTTTTTTTTATTTATTTTTGGGACAGAGAGAGACAGAGCATGAACGGGGGAGGGGCAGAGAGAGAGGGAGACACAGAATCGGAAACAAGCTCCAGGCCCCGAGCCATCAGCCCAGAGCCTGACGCGGGGCTCGAACTCACGGACCGTGAGATCGTGACCTGGCTGAAGTCGGACGCTTAACCGACTGCGCCACCCAGGCGCCTCAATGAGATGATATTTATAGATGCTTCTTTATTTTGAATCTTTTAACAGGTTCAGGTTGTTCTAAAATCCTAAAAATAGTCTATCATCCGTAAAGTTTAAGAAAATGTGTAGAATTAAAGGGAATAAACACGAAAGACATTGTCCAGAAATATTTCTGCAACCAATTGTCCATATTTCTCCAGAAGAAACTGTTGACAGAAGAAGATTATATAGAATAAGAAGTGTCTTAATATGGAGTTCTTCCATATGCCAATAATGCTTGAAAGGAGAAGAAATAGAATTTTCCTGTGGAGTAAATTACCCATGCACTGTATAGTTTTGGTTTTTCCTTTGCTGTGACACCCATGTCTCAGGGTAGATAGACGAGTTCTTGTGATTCTAGTGTGACTGTAGTGAGAGAAGCTAAGTTTGTTGTCTTAGTTATATATGCTTATATCTCAGAAAACCCGGTACGTGATAGGCATGAAATAAATTACAACTAAACAACAATGAGTGAATATGGGAAGAACTCTGATTTGTATTCTAGAGAATCTTGAAAAAGTTATGGTGGCTTTCTTAACAGGTTTATCCTCATGCAATTAAAATACTAGGATAGAAATCAGAGGAAAATTGTTGTGTTAGGATATTTAACCCTTTTTATGTGAATTTGTACTTGAGTTGTTACCCTGGTTCTCTTGGTACATCCTGGGGATATTTTCCAAGATACTTAACACTTTAAGGGAGCATATACATATATCATATAACATATATTTGTATGTATATTTACATACATTCATGTACATGCATACACACACACACACACACACACACACACACACAGACCAAAGAGTGAATATTTAACTTTTAAATTATACATCATATGTTTCAGATATACCTTGTATCTGTTTATATTTTGGAACTGATTTGAATCTGTTTGAGACTATCATTACTGTTAAAAGCTATGGAAATCTTGGATTAAGAGCATTTCAAAGACTTTTTGACTGGTTGAGTCAATTTTGTTTCCTAAGAGGATCTCCATATGATGCCTGGCTCACAGAAGACACTCCTGTATATTTAAGGAAGAAGTCATCAAGTCCATCCTTCCTCCCTTCTCTCTTTTTTTAAACTTTAAGTATATTAGAAGAGTAGAAGGAAATGGCAATGTACAAAAGAAAGGCTAAAAGTTGTCTCACATGCTGCGGTCTGTCACTGTCCCCAGATCTTATTTATTCTCTCCTCAAGAAAGTTCACTGATCACTATGTCCCCTGATGTTTATGTCTTTTCTTCCTTCCTTCCTTCCTTCCTTCCTTCCTTCCTTCCTTCCTTCCTTCCTTTCTTTCTTTTTCTTTCTTTCTTTCTTTCTTTCTTTCTTTCTTTCTTTCTTTCTTTCTCTCTTTCTCTTCTCTTTCTCTTTCTTCTTAACTTCCCTCATAGCTACCACTATAGTCTGGAAACTCATGACTCATGTATAAATCATTAGCCATGTGAAACTTTCATAATTTTTATTTCTTTGCTTATATTTTTACTGTTAAGTGTTCTTATGTCCTAAACACTAACCCTTCACTACAACCATATTCTTTTACTATTTAGTCTTAATGCTACAATGTAGTAAGTGTTCTATTAAAATGTTCTTGGGGCGCTTGGGTGGCTCAATCTGTTAAGCGTCTGACTCTTGATTTTGGCTCAGGTCATGATGTCATGGTTTGCACATTTGGGCCTTGATTAGGGTTCTGTGCTGACAGTGTGGAACCTGCTAAGGATTCTCTCCCCCTCTTTGTCTGCCCCTCCCCTGCTCACTCTCTCTCTCTCTCTCAAAATAAATATACTTTAAAAAAATTTATTTTAATCATTTAAATAAATTTTTAAAATGTGTGTTATTTTTGGGGGGCAAAGAGGAATAATCAATAGATAGGAAGATATGGGAAGAAAAGATAAATGTCCAAGACTCAGAAAAAAAGGAAAAGAGACATGCTCCTCCATCTCCCTCTTTAATTTAAATTTTGAAATGAACCTACTTTGCACACTCATATAGTGTGTACTGTGTACAGTCTCATAAACATAACATTTATGGGAATGTGAAAAGTCTGGTGAAGTTAACTGAGGGGGGGGGGTCTAGAAAATCTCTGTGATTGTACCATGTATTCTTATCAATGTTAAAGGAAAGAAATTGGGGTTTAAGGAAATGAGTATCTGTTCACTCTGTTGAATTTTCTTCTGAGCATCCTAACACTCAGCACTTGATACATAATTACAATCAGATACTTCCTACTGGCAACTAAAAGGTTTCCTACTATTAATAGGTAAAATGTTATTCTGAGTTATTTAAAAAATTTTTAAGATAGACAGGTAAAACTTTAAAAAATCATAACTAACTATGATGAAACATTTGTTCTTCATATCACAGATAGCGTTTTGATAACTAGGTCAATTTTTGTGACTTTTTTTACTTTGTAGTCTATTGTGACTTTTCCAGTTTGATTATATTTTATAAATAGCTGAATGTTTCTAGCAGAACGTAGTCTGAAAAAAAGCAACATATTTGCTTTCCAGAGAGTTCTGAAGCATATTTGATTGAGAACAATCAAGCAGATGGGTTCCGATGAATCCTGTATGATTGGTCAGTATTGTTTCTACCACTCAGTTGTGAAGTTATTAAAATACTTATAAATATTGATTTTAGACATTTTGGGGAGCCTCAAATTTAAATCCTGGGTGAGTTTAAATCAGTACTGAACAAGGAGGCAGGAATCCTTGATGTTGATCCTCTCTCTGCTATGAACTGACTTTAAATCACCTTTATGATCTTGTATACATAAATTAACTTCCTCATGACTCTCTTTCCATATATTAGGTAAGAGAATTGATGAGAATATACTTAATTTTTGTGATGGCAGTGCTACCAATGTTAGTGGGATGGGTCTTTTCCAATCAGCCTATTCATCTCCAGTCACTCTGTGTTGCCTTTCTTCTAACTCTCAGAAATTGTTTGGTTGGAGACTGATTATAGGTATCTTGATTCTGTGAGGTACATGCTAGAGATGCCTCATGATGCAGAAGTTTAGATAGAGTTAAGGTTGACTTTGGCCAAAAGTTATTTTAATATTATAATTGTCTGGAATTGTGTTAGAAAAGTAGACTTGGTAAGTATAAACTGGGTTGAAAATTCACAGTCTATACCCAGATGTGCAACAAAAAGGTAATTTATTTATTTCACATAGTTTATCTGATTTCCATAATAAGCTTCACCCAACGGGGTGCAAAAAAAACCTCACAACGGTCTGGTTTAAACAAACTTTTGGAGAGATGATTGTTTGAAGGGAAATACCTGTCTTCCTCTATTTTTTTCTCCTTAAAGATGGCAAAATGGGAAGAATTTGATGGTGAAAAAAAAGAAAAAAAACCAAGATAGTGAATTTTACCTTTTACACTTGAAAGCTTCTGAATATTGCACACATGCTTTGTTTCTTTCAATGGCTGTATTTCTATATCCTTAGCATGTCCTTTGTTCTACTGATTGACTTCATTGCTTGGGGGTAATTTGGAATAGTATAAGTTGTAGCTCAGGACTCTCAGCAGAAAGAAGCTAGCTCAGAATTTCAGCAATACTGGAAGCCTAATTCTTAGATCCTTGCCACTACTTAACATTGTCTGGGAAAGTTTGGCATACTTCGTGGGAAACTGGGAGTAAAGCAGAGAGCCAGCATTTTGCACAACAGTATTTCAATATGTTTATATTGGGGAAAAAAAAGATGTTTAATTGGAACAGAGATGGTACAGGATTACTAAGTAATATTTTAATGATATATTAATGTATGTACATACAGGTATACACATATTGTGCTTGTACATACATTTATTTACACAAAAACTATATTCAATTTTCCAAATTTCTGAAAGTAAATCCTTGTTACTAACATTGGGAGACAAAGTGCAAGTAGATAACCTCTTGTGCTAATAGCTCACGAGAGAAACTGAGTTACTATCTATGGGACTTTTTCTTCTCGCTAAACCAAAATATCTGTCTTCTGATATTGAAGATATAAATAACTGCCAGAGAGCTGATCTAAGGCTGTAAAAAAAAAAAAAAAAAGGATTAAAAACTAGGAAAGCCTGTCAAATTTCACTCTTTTTGTATTATAAAATTATTTTATCCTGACTTAGAACTATATGGATTATGCTTAGGAGTGAGGTCTGCTTCTAAAACACATTATTTTTTTTCTTTCCTTTTAAAATGGAGATAGAAACTCTTGAAATTATTTCTCATGTAATCACCTATTTTTGCATGTATCATTTATCAGTACCTAATGTGTATGCCAAAAATGTGTTCAGTCCGTTCATCATATTAAACAATTTAATAAAAAGTGAATGCTTTTAATTATGAATATCGGATTTTACTTACATTGATTCATGATGCCATGAAGGGTAGAGAACAAGGAAACATTTAATAATCATTTTGCCACAAGTATATTGTGGATGGAGTTTAGGAGAGGATCATAGAAAATTAAACTGATAATATAAATCATATAAAAAAAGGTAAATTGTCTTTGAAAATGCCCAATTTTAGGGGCGCCTGAGTGGCTCAGTCAGTTAAGCGTCCAACTTCAGCTCAGGTCATGATCTCACGGTTTGTGAGTTTGATCCCCAAGTTGGGCTCTGTGCTGACAGCTCAGAGCCTGGAGCCTGGAGCCTGCTTAGGATTCTGTGTCTCCCTTTTTCTCTGTCCTTCTCCCACTCACATTCTCTGTCTCTTTGTCTCTCAAAAAAGGAATAAATGTTAAATTTTTTTTAAATAAAAAAAATAAAAAAAGAAAATGCCTAATTTTATTAATACATCTCATTGAAAATCTAGTTGAGAATTTATTTTAAACAGATATCCAATTTATGTAAAAGACAAATTGTAAAGAGAGATACTCAAATTTAAAATCAAAACATAAAGAAAAAAACTAAAACTGTGGAGGAGATTTTTGCTAAACCCAAAAAAATTATAGATGCAGTCATCTTTTTAATTCAGAAATCCTATTTGTAATAATTTGTCAAAGATGCAATGAGAAAAACATAAACTGTCATATTTGAGCATTATCTATTTTATGAAAAAATTGAAAATAAGGACATGCATATAAGTAAGAACTCTGCTTTATATTTTTTGACTTTGAAATCATGGATATATTTGACATAATTCAAAAGGAAACAAAATAACCTAATAAAACAATTGTTAAAGTTGAAAAAAAATGAAGTAAAACCTAACTATATATAAGTGTGGTGGCATAATTCCACTAAGAAGAATTATATTTGTGAGCTAAATATGTATTTTGACTTAGTCCTTAGAGTTAAAAAGGGCTTCACATAAATAATAAACGTCATGTATTAACCTCATTATTTAATTATCATTAATATGGCTGCATTGGAACATTATATAAATATGCATGTGTGGGTAGACAGAGATACAGAGAAATAGGTAAAAGAAATAATTCTGACCTTATAGTATCATATAGGGAATCAAGTTTCCAAGTGGAAAAGAGATGCAAATATAAAATCCAAGTAGTAAAATGGATTCTGTAATCTTGAATTTCAATGTGTTTTTTCTAAAAAAAAAAAAAAAAAAAAAAAAACATATTTCTAACTCTGTTCATTGTAAAGGTTTAGAAGTAATGGTAATCCAGAAAAATAAGTGCCACAAATACCCAGATATTAGTTTTTAAATAGAATTCTATAAAATTCTCCCCTATTATTTCCCCAAATATTGTCTCTTTCTCCTTCTTTAACTCTGATAAGATGTGTGAAACCTTCCTTCCCCTTTGTATATTTTAATCTCTTCACTAAGCTAACTAAACTAAATACTTCACTTGAGTGTCCTGGGTCAGTGCAGGTAATGTGAATTTGAACACAGTGGCCAACTTGTGGATATAAAGTTTCAGATATTTATTTTGTTTTCACTCACTGTGCTCTGACTAGCAAAAAATATTTTTCATGAAATTCTCTGAAGATACGGGATGGAGTAGATTTATTTCTGGGTCACTGTTAAATGGCTAGTAGTACTTCTAGTTTCTCTTCTTGTGGAGAGAGTGTCTTGTATTAGATTCTGCAACACATAACATGCCCTTAGTACTCTCTTTTTTTCCTTCATGTTCCTCAGGTTTGTGAACACAAATCTCAAATTCACTGTATTTGTGAAATACCTTCATAAACCATTTGGTAGTCAGTGTATTGTTCTGGATTATTTCTATATTTTTGTCTGATAATTTTCAACTATATTGTCAAAATTCAGATGCTTTCAAAAGTTTTTTTGTTTTTCAACATCTCCCCAATATGTAAAGGTGTTTTTAGTGGAGTTAACATTCAAGTGACTAGAACTAGAATTATAGATAAAACTACATATAAGATATGCTCAAAGTACTCTTTGAGTTTTTAGTATTAATTACTATAACTTTACCCCAAAATTCTATTTAGGTTGTTTTAGTTAGTTCTTTTTCCATGTCATGCTTTATTCCTCTTTTTTCTCAAACACATTAAATATACTTTGTTTTTACTCACCGAATGACAAATATTTATCTCATTCCTTCAGCTAATATGCATCAAAGATAGTTATAGGATCTAGGAGTAGAATGTCAAAAAAAAAAAAAAAAAAACCACACACACACACAAATCCTTGCCCTAAGAAGTTCAAATTCTAATAATGGAGGTGGAAGACAATAAAATAATAAGTAAAATATTTGGAATATTTGAAAACAGTAAGTGCGAAGGAGAAGACCATGCATGGAAAAAGGTAATAGACATGGTCAGAGAGAATGGTATTGAAGTTTTGATACAGTGCTTGGTAGTTGAAAGATAAGATAAATGAGGAAGAAATTAGGGTAAGACATCAGAAAGACAATAATGAGCAGAACTTTTGGAATGTTTGGCCATTATAAATATTGGAAAGGCACCTGGGTGTCTCAGTTGGTTAAGCCAAGTCATGATCTTGTGGTTCATGAGTTCAAGCCCACACGGGGCTCCGTACTGATAGCTCAGAGCCTGGAGCCTGCTTCAGATACTCTGTCTCCTTCCCTTACTCTCTCTCTCTCTCTCTCTCTCTCTCTCTCTATCAAAAATAAAAATTAAAAAATAAATAAACAAATAAGTAATAAGTAAATAAGTATTGGAGGATTTTGAATAAAGAGGTAAAATTGAAGTCCATATAACAGAATCACCTTGAATGGTGTATTGAGAACAAACTGCAGAGGGCAAAGACAAATGCAGATACAGCAGTTAGAATGTCTTATACTGTGCTCTCAGTGACATTTGGTGGTGACTTGGATCAGGGTTGTAGTTACTGAGATGAAGAGAAGTGGTTGAATAAGGAAATATTTGTTAAAAAGCCAAATATATGGGATATACATTGGAATCAGGGTTTCTTCCGTTTTTTTTCATACTGGATCACGTTCATAATTTGCCAATACTTCAATATCTATATGTCTAAAATCATGAATGCAATCTCTCCCTCAACAATTAGAACTACATGTGTAAGGCCCTTTTTCCTCTCTTAGTGGTACTACATTTCTCCTAATGATCTGGGTTTGTCCCACTACATTCTTCTTTGTTCTCACATCCATGTAGATGATTAGACCCTATCTTTTGTTGACTTTACCTTCTGAAATGTTTCTGATGACAGTTTCTTATTTTACTTATCCAACTCTAATCAAATTTTTGGATTTATCAGGACTTATATATAAATTTTCTAATTTCTAGTTTTAACCACTTGGATCATTTCTTCTTTACCCTGGCATATTACATCCTCAAAACTCTGTTTATTTACTTCAGTTTTTAATGGATCTGCATCCCTAAATCTAATCACTTAAAAAAACTATGTAAGGCCTAAAAGTTTTAGGCTGATAAAACGACTGCTTCTTGGGCTAGGTGAAAGTCACAAACTTTGTAGGGAATAGGGCAAAGAGGAGAGTGCATGTCCAGTACTTATATTTATATACTATATATCTATATCTATTTCTACCTATAATATATCTCTATCTATCTCTATCTCTATCAATCTGTAGGTAAGTTTCCACCAGATTGATAGCATAAATTGATTGAATAGGTAGATGTTCTACTTGTAATTCTTTAGGCTCACTGGTCCCTGAAGCTAAGAGATTTTTTTTTATATCAGCTCAAGCACCTAGAATTATGATTCATTCTTTAAATGATAGTTAAAATTCAATGTTCTAATTAAAGGTTACTTTTCTAACCTCCCACAGAATTTTGTTGGTTATTATCATGTTATTGGGCTTATACTATGATGTCTTCTATACTGTGATTTATGCGTTATTACTATTTCTCTAACTATGACAATATTCTTGGACCAAACCCATTCAACAATTGGTTCACTGTCTATGTCTTCCTTCCTTCCTTCCTTCCTTCCTTCCTTCCTTCCTTCCTTCCTTCTTTTCTTCCTTCCTTTCTTTCTTTGAAATTGCATTCATTGAAAATTTATTCATATGTAATATTTGTACTAAAGTCTCATATAAAAATAAAATATTTTTTCTATGATCTCAAATATTCAAAAGGTGAAATACCATGGGGTGTTTATACACTAAATATATTTTTTTTTAATTTTTTTTTTCAACGTTTATTTATTTTTGGGACAGAGAGAGACAGAGCATGAACGGGGGAGGGGCAGAGAGAGAGGGAGACACAGAATCTGAAACAGGTTCCAGGCTCTGAGCCATCAGCCCAGAGCCCGACGCGGGGCTCGAACTCACGGACCGCGAGATCGTGACCTGGCTGAAGTCGGAGGCTTAACCGACTGCGCCACCCAGGCGCCCCTATACACTAAATATATTTATGTAGGATTTAAATATATGGAAAAAAGTGTACTTCTAGTGCCTGTTTATTGACTCAGTCTTATAATCTGTTGGTAGAGGACGTTAATTTAATTCTGATCATTTCATGGGGAAAAAATGGTGGCTTCTGAATTTACCTATCCTGCTTTTTATTGGAGATAATATATCTTAACAATTAAAAATTTAGAGACTTTTCCTTTAATTCCAAAATCTCTCATATTAGACCCACAGATTTAATTGTGTGACCGATTTATTCTTCCCAGATTTGCATTTCATTATGTCAAACTTGTTCTCCAAGCTACCAAATGCATAAGCCTAAACAGAACACATTGCTCTGACATTACTTATATTTAAAAATAAAAAACAAAACTCACTTAAGGGGTGCCTGGATGGCTCAGTTGTTTGAGCATCTAACTCTGGCTCAGGTCATGATCTCATGGTTCAAGAATTCAAGCCTGGCATGGGGCTTGCTGCTGTCAGTGCAGAGCCCTCTTCAGTTCCTCTGTCCCCCTCTCTCCCTAACTTGCGCACACACTCTGTCTCTCAAAGTAATAAAGAAACATAAAAAAAAAAAAAAAACTCACTTAAATACCTGAAAAACGTTGACTTTTTATTCTTTAATTACATATATTTTATATTGTCAGCAATTTGGTAATGAATATTCAATGCCACAGCATAGCCACTTAGTGCTAACATGAATTTATTTGGAAAAAAGATGAAATCTCATTTTATCTAGACTTTTCTCTTGCCCCTACTTATAACTAGCACTTTTTATCTAAATAAAAAGAAATATACTTCCTATATTAGTTTGCTAGGGCTCCCATACAATATACCACAGACTGGGTAGCCTAAACAACAAACTTTGTCTTCCCACAGTCTAGAAGCTACAAGTCCAAAATCAAGGGGTTATCAGGTTTGGCTTCTTATGACACCTCTCTCCTTAGCTTCTGGGTAGCTGTTTTCCTGTTGTGTCCTCACAGGGTCTCTCCTCCATGTGCATATATCTCTGGTGTCTTCCTTTGTGTGTCCAAATATCCTGTTCTTATGAGGACCCCAGTCAAATGGGATTAAGGCCCACTCTAATGGTGTCATTTTAACTAAGTCACCTCTTTAAAGGCTCCATCTCTAAATACAGTCAGATTTGGAGACACTGGAAGCTAGGGCTTCAACATATGAATTTGGGGAGAGGCTCAATTCAGCCCAGAACTCCTCTCTTGTTTATGATTTTGACTTCTTACCCTTTGTTCAGTAATAAACTATCATTTATAAACTCACTTTCAGCAAGGGTCTCAAATACCTAAAACTTCTTACTAAAGCTTAATTTATTTGATATATTTTAATTATGTCATGTCATGTCATAAATATATACTGGTAAGTGTAAACTGAGGCTTATGGTACAAGGTGAAATAAAAGAAGGAAAAGCTAAACTTATCTGGAAAAATAAAGCGAGTTAGAATAAAAGAGATACAGCTTAAATGTTCCCCATTCACTTAATTTGAGCCTTATGTTTTTAATATTTTTACCTGACAAAATCATGTACTCATACACTAATAGGCAAATTTTATTATTTGTTTGTTGATTGTAAAAGCAACCTCTAATCTTTTCAACCTTTTAAATTGTTTAAGGCAATTAAGCCCTAGAAAACCCAGAAACAAGGCCAGAATGTGGAGTGCTCAATTTGCATATTCAAATTCCCAATTATGTGCATAGTGATATGCAAATAAGCCTTATTTTCTCTTGACTAAGAACTTTATGGTAGGAAAATTGCCTACTTGTCCTTGCAGAAAACCAGACATGAACAACAAACCTTTCCCCTAAATGATGAGACTGATGAGTTTTGTTTTTTTGAGAAGTACATATCTGTGAGATCCCAACTCTTCATATTAAACTGCAATAGGAGAAAAAAAGTGTAGCATTCTAAATATTTGTTTTGTATACATATACATTTGTGTGTGGATATACACATGCATATGCATGCACAAATATGTATGTATACGCATGCATGTGTATGTCTGTGTGTACGTTTCCATAATTTCTAGGCAGCTGAAAATATAACAAATTCTGATATACTGGACAGTCTACAGTCACTGGGAGAGCATGATGTTGTCCTGGGATTGAATACCATGCAATAAGATACAACTACTTTTAAACATATATTCTTAAGGAATAAAGTGAATTTCCCCTATAGATATCATTTCCTACTTAGTTATTGGTAAGAACAATGTAAGATTAACTTTGAAATTATTAGAAACTTAATTGTTTTTCTGCATATTAACATCAACACAATATATACAACCATAAAACATACAAATACACAAAACAGAACTAAAATGGATTAATTCAGAGGGCACCTGGGTGGCTCATTTGGTTAAGTGTCCTACTCTTGGTCTCTGCTCAGGTAATGGTCTCAGGGTTGTTATGGGATAGAGCCCCATATCAGGCTCTGAGCTGACAGCGCAGAACCTGCCTAGGATTCTGTCTCCCTCTCTCTCTGTCCCTTCCCTGCTCAAGTGTGCTCCCACTCTCTCTCAAAATAAATAAATCAAACCTAAAAAAAAAATGGATTATTTCTGATAAGTGATTTTTCATGTTTTCCAGCCTAAAATGAGATATAATGTTCTCCTTTGTAAATATTATCTAAGCACAGCCTTTATGTTTAACAATTTCATTTGTAAAGTATTTTGCTAAGTACTATGTCCTATTTTAAACTGTGTATGAATTTCATTCATTTCATTTGTTTGTATAGTGTTAAAGTCCAATTTTACCTACTGCTTCTAAAATTTATATGGATACTTTAAGAACAAAAATTTTAAATGTACTCTCTAAGGAGAAAAGTAAAATACCAAGTCATGGAGCTTTTTTAATAAAGGCATAGAAATTAAGACATTGAAGCATCACCATAGAATAGAAATAATATAGGGACTAATAGATTAGAATAGAACATGACAAAAACACAAGGAAGAGCGTGGATTTCAGAATCAGATGTATTTCAATGGGAGACAATATAATGTGGTATTTGGAGATAAACTAACGAATGACAAATAAGTATCCTTGAGAAAATTAAAAACTATGTAACATCCCAGTATCTCACTTTGGCCTCCATAACATATGGATAATAGTATGCTGTGGACTGAATATTTGTGCACCCTCATCCCCCATAAGAAGACTATATATATAAGAAGACTATATATATATATATATATATATATATATATATATATATATATATAATGATGAGAAGCCATGGACTTGGGCCCAGCTGATTACTTAACTTTTGGCAGTGAGGTCTAGGCCATCCCTTCATAATCAGCTCTGTGACACTGTTGCTGATTCTGCACACCACATTCCCAGACTCCCTTGCCAACCATCTTCTGGTTAAGAAAGTTCTAGCAATAAAACTTACTGATGAAAGATTATAACGCAGAAGGAAGAAAGAAAGGACTCTCTTCCTGCTTTGACCTTAGGTCAGCTTCTCTCCATCAACAAAAAACAATTATAGCTCTAGTCTCCAGCTTTTTGGGGCACTCCCAGGACCACTTTACCACACTTCCTCAAAGACACCAACAACATACTGCAACCCCTTAGTTATCTGAGCCGTGCATCTTGATGGTCAAATAACAAGCTAAATTTACCCCTATCTGGCTGTTAACACCTGTCAGGTCACACATACTCAAATAATTAGAAGAGGATCTCTCTCTATATATTTTTTTTTAACAGTAGGAGAGGGGCAGAGAGACAGGGGAACAGACGATCCAAAGCAAGCTCCACACTGACAGCAGTAAGCCCAATGCCAGCTAGAACTCACAAACCCTGAGATCAGGACCTGAGCCACCTGAGCCAAAGTCAGATGCTTGACCAACTGAGCCACCCAAGCACCCCTAGAGCAGGATCTCTTTGGTGCCCTCCCCACTGTAGTTTACCAGCAACAGGGCAGTCAGCCGGGAGTGCTAACACCAGATGTCAGCTGCAAGGCAATGCCTTAAATAGGTGTGAACACAAACCCCATGGTGACTATTTGTCCATTCCAAGGTTTTAGTAACTCCTTCTCCTCCTCCTTCTCTTTTTTCTGCTTTTCTTTCTTCTTCCTTCCTTCCTTTTTCCCTCCCTTCCTTCCTTCTTCCTCCTCCTCTTATAATCCTCCCTTTTCTCCTTGATTCACACCTTTGATACACATCTTCTTCCTTTAATTCACACCTCCATATATTAGTATTAATTCATTTAAGATGAGTCCTGAATATTAGAGATTTAAAATATCTTCAAGTTAACCAAAAGTTTGGCCAAGGTTAAAAACTACTACACTATTTCTTGCTTTGTACCTTAGCTTCATGAATATTCATGACCATTTATTAATATCATTATCAAGAAATGATAAATAAACACAATAAAGTCAAGCATGAACCAATAGTAATATTGTGTCATGCACTGTGGTTGTTAGTTCACGCTTTTGACTTTCAAAAATGGAACAGGAAATGGTCAAGTTTCTTTCCAACAAATTGCCACATAGCATGGAGAAACCCTTCTCATACAAATAATGACTGTGATTAATTACATTTTTAAATCATTTTAAATCAATTACGGAGCCAAGAAAAAAAAATAAGGGAAATGTTCATATTCCAGAAACTACAAGAAAGGGAGAGTCTGGAGAGGTAAGTGCATCACCGAGGCTAGAATTTTCGTGCAGCTTCTTTCAATGTCATAATTATGGTACAGAGCTGGGTTTTACTGAACTTGCTGTGTAGGGAACAGGAGGCAACACCAAGGATCTGCTCTGAAAATTAACCCAGCATAAAAATGAAGGCCTTTAGGATTATAAGGATCTTAAAGGATTCTACACTCATGGTATAAGTAGTGATTAAAATCCCACAAAATTTCTGCACTGGACTATTTTGAGAATAATAAAATATTTTGGCTTTATCACTGCCAATTTAAAAGAGAGAGAGAGAGAGAGAGAGAGAGAGAAAAGAAAAAAGAAAAGAAAGAAGAAAGTATCTGTAAATATTTCCTCTTTTCTGATATCTAAATTTTACCCCTTTGACCCCAACAAGAGAAATTTTATAATTTCCTCCATTTTGTTGTTTCTACCTTTACTTTTATCACTTGTGTCTAATCTGGGGTTTGTATCATCCATCCAATGTGACTTTCATTACGATTATATTTTTATTTCATAAAAATTCAATTTTTCATGTTTTTCTGCTAATTTCTCATAATTCCCTGATTTCTAAGTTTGTAATTTCATTGTTTTTTGTGTGTGTTATTTTGTCTTCAGACTTTTTTTTTTCATATCCATTTGTTCACACAGTCCATGTATTGTCACTGCAGAATTTTAGTAGTGGGAGGTAAGTATATCTTAAATGGGAAGTAAATATATTATTGTTTCTTTTTTTAAAAGTTTATTTACTTTGAGAGAGAAAGAGAGAGAACAAGTTGGGGAGGGACAGAGAGAGAGGGAGAGAGAGATAATCCCCAGTAGACTCCACATTGTCAGCACAGAGCCCGATGCCAGCTCAAACTCATAACTGTGAGATCATGACCTGAACCGAAATCAAGAGTTGGAGGCTCAATTAACCAACTGAACCACCCAGGTGCCTTTTATGTTTTCTTTATTTTGGTATATATTGTTTTTCCTTCCACATATGTTTGTTGATAATGGATGTGAGGTCAAGGTCAGTTTCAATCTATAGAAACCTGACGTGTCTGCATTAATGGATATTTTCTGCAAAGGTAGTTCCTTCTATTTTGCTACATGGAGGCAGAGGTTAGTTCTTTGCAGGGCAACTACCACCTCCAAGTGGCTTCAAGTCAGAGTCAGATTCTCAAAATCAGCTACTCTTCCTAATTATTTCATAAAATAACACATACACACAGAGTTCTATATTCATGTAATTTTGTATGTGCATGAATGCACAGGTGTGTGTGTGTGTGTGTGTGTGTGTGTGTAAGGAAAGGAGAAAAATATCAAAAGTAATTCTCTGGTGGTCAAATTCTGCAATTTAAGATTCCTTTCATTACTTTCTGTCAGTGAAGAGCCCTATGAGGTGCTTGATCTCATGGATGGTGAGATCATGACCTTAGCTGAAATCAAGAGTCAGATCCTCTACCAACTAAGCCACAGAGGAACCCCAGTAAATATTTAATGATTAGTTTATGCTGCTTTTATAATCAACAATTAGTTTTATTAAATTAAACATAATTTTTAAAGTGTAACAATTAGTCTCTAATCTTATTGTAATTATTTTTTTTATTCTTTCAGAACACTGTCTTATGAATAGCAACTTGTTACCTTTTCCTTTGTGTATTTTCTTATTCTAGAAATTTGCCTTAATTTCATCTATATGTCCTTTTAATTAATTATTTAAATGGATTATATAAAGCTGATCTTAATCATTTATTACCGGTATTGATACTTCTAAATATTCTCATTACTACTATTTTTCTTTTGTATGCTTCTTATATTTTCTAACTTTTTAAATATAATTACTGAGAGTAATTCATAATCTTTTATAACCTTCCTCTACTTAAATTACTATGATTTCACAGCATATTAAAAACAAACGAACAAAAGGAAAAGAATAAAATTAAACATTTAATGTATATTACACAGATAACCAAACTTACTATATCAAATTAAAGTTTTTATAGTAGATTGGTGCTGCTGAAGATTTTTAAAGTAAAAATAAGGCTTTGCATTAATTACTCAATGACCGTGTCTATGTAATTATCTGTTATTTAGTTCATGTCAACAAAACTTTATTGAATGCTAAAGCACAGATATTGTGTGAATACCTTATGATTAAAAAGTTATTTATGTGGCACCTGGGTGGCTCAGTCAGTTTAGCGTCCCACTTCAGCTCAGGTCATGATCTCATGGTTCGTGGGTTTGAGCCCCGCATTGGGCTCTGTGCTCAGAGCTCAGAGCCTGAAGCCTGCTTCAGATTCTGTGCCTCCCTCTCTCTCTGCCCCTCCCCCACTCACACTCTGTCTCTCTCTCTCTCTCTCTCTGTCTCTCTGTCTCTCACTCTCAAAAATAAACATTAAAAAATTTTTAAGTTATTTATAAAGAATGACCCATCCCTTGTAATTTTACACTTTGATGAGAAAGGCATGCATATAGCATATTATTTTAATAAACTATGCTTTATATTGAGATGCAGATATATATAGTGATGGCTATGTTAGCTCAGAAGAGGTCACAACCCAACTGATAGGTTTGGAGAGGCTTTCTGTAAGAAATAAATCCTTAACTGTCTTGAATAAATCAAAGGCATTAAATTTTGCCTCTAGGAAATTAAACTGAACGTGGTATTTTGTGCAAATGATTTCTTCATAGAGGAGACATTTAATATTTACACATTTTAAGAGCGAAACACGACTATAAAAAAGAGATAATAATTTGGGGGGATGAAAATGTGGGTCAGTGAGCAGCAGCATGTGGCCAATTTTGTCTCCAAGCAGAAACTAAATTAACCTCTGGATGACAAAAGTGTAAGTGAATAAATGACAGGCATCACTAATGGATTTTAATGGTAAGAGAAATGCTCACATGTTGCAGAGATAACGATTTTTGGTGGACTACGTAGTTCTTTGTTAGAATAGGCAATTTTAATTCCAATAATAAAGGGAAGCATTTTGAATTTCTTGCGTAGCGCCCAAAGCCAGAAATGGTGTTGTGTCAACCAAAAACTATGTAGAAAAATAATCACAACTAAAATAAATTTTGTAGTTTAAAAACAGAGGCGGATTAGCCTAAATACTTGCTATATATTAAGAAAGACCATTTACTAACTGCCACTTACTGGAACTCTGATCTAAGACAAGTTCTCAAACTTTCAACCTTATTTTCTATGAGTATTAAATCAGAAATAAAACTCTCTGTCTCTCAGCACATAATAATTCAATAAAGCTCTGTTAAAAGGAAGAAAATTAGAATAGCATAATCAAAAGAAAATATCTCAGTTTAAAATACATATATTCACAAACAAACAGGGATGTTGGAGAAGACCAGGAACCAGTCCTCAGACCTCTTTTTCATCTGCATTCCATTCCATGTAAATCTTTTCCATTACAATTGGTTTAATTACTGTATATATGCTCAATGAAAGCCCAACATTTTGATTAAACTTAATACCCAACTACCTACTCAACATCTCCTGGCATCTAAAAACCCCAAATCTGGGTTTTCTCTGAAATCTGTACCTATTTGTGTATTTTCCATCTGAACATATGTCACAATTCAATTAGTTTCTCAGGTCAGATGCTAAAATTATCTTTGATCCCTTATTTTATTTCACACCTTGCATCTTCCTCATCAATTTTTATAGATTTGTCCTTAAAAATTTTTTAAATATTTATTTATTTTTGAGAGAGAGAGACAGACAGACAGACAGACCATGAGTGGGGAAGGGGCAGAGAGAGAGGGAAACAGAATCTGAAGCAGGCCCCAGGCTCTGAGCTGTCAGCACAGAGTCCAACACATGGCTTGAACCCACAAACCACGAGATCATGGCCTGAGCCAAAGTTGGACACTTAACTGACGTAGCCACCAAGGCGCCCCTATAGATTTGTCCTTTAAAATATGGGGCACCTGGGTGGCTCAGTTGGTTAAGCATCTGACTGTAGCTCAGGTCATGATCCTGTTGTTTGAGGGTTCAAGCCAAGTGTCAGGCTCTATGCTAACAGCTCAGAGCCTGGAGCCTCCTTCAGATTCTGTGTCTTCCTCTCTCTCTGCCCCACCCCCACTCGTGTTCTGTCTCTTTCTCTCTCTCAAAAATAAATAAACAGGAAGATGGCGGCGTAGGAGGACGCTGGGCTCACCGCGCGTCCTGCTGATCACTTAGATTCCACCTACACCTGCCTAAATAACCCAGAAAACCACCAGAGGATTAGCAGAACGGAGTCGCCGGAGCCAAGCGCAGACGAGAGGCCCACGGAAGAGGGTAGGAAGGGCGGCGAGGCGGTGCGCGCTCCACGGACTGGCGGGAGGGAGCCGGGGCGGAGGGGCGGCTCGCCGGCCAAGCAGAACCCCCGAGTCTGGCTTGCAAAAAGCGGAGGGGCCTGACGGACTGTGTTCCGACAGCAAGCGCGACTTAGCGTCTGGGAGGTCGTAAGTTAACAGCTCTGCTCAGAAAGCGGGAAGGCTGGAGGACAAAGGGAAGGAGAGCTGCTGAGCCCCCGGACGACAGAGCTCAGTTTGGTGGGGAACAAAGGCGCTCGCCAGCGCCATCTCCCCCGCCCATCCCCCAGCCAAAATCCCAAAGAGAACCAGTTCCTGCCAGGGAACTTGCTTGCTCCGCGCGCAAACACCCAACTCTGCGCTTCTGCGGAGCCAAACCTCCGGCAGCGGATCTGACTCCCTCCTGCTGCCACAGGGCCCCTCCTGAAGAGGATCACCTAAGGAGAAGCAAGCTAAGCCTGCCCCTCCTGCCCCTGTGCACCTTGCCTACCCACCCCAGCTAAGACGCCAGATCCCCAGCATCACAAGCCTGGCAGTGTGCAAGTAGCCCAGACAGGCCACCCCACCCCACAGTGAATCCCGCCCCTAGGAGAGGGGAAGAGAAGGCACGCACCAGTCTGACTGTGGACACAGCTGTGGGCTGGGGGCAGACGTCAGGTCTGACAGCGGCTCCGCCCACGAACTCCAGTTATACACCACAGCACAGGGGAAGTGCCCTGCAGGTCCTCACCACGCCAGGGACTATCCAAAATGACCAAGCGGAAGAATTCCCCTCAGAAGAATCTCCAGGAAATAACAACAGCTAATGAGCTGATCAAAAAGGATTTAAACAATATAACAGAAAGTGAATTTAGAATAATAGTCATAAAATTAATCGCTGGGCTTGAAAACAGTATAGCTGACAGCAGAGAATCTCTTGCTACAGAGATCAAGGGACTAAGGAACAGTCACGAGGAGCTGAAAAACGCTTTAAACGAAATGCATAACAAAATGGAAACCACCACAGCTCGGATTGAAGAGGCAGAGGAGAGAATAGGTGAACTAGAAGATAAAGTTATGGAAAAAGAGGAAGCTGAGAAAAAGAGAGATAAAAAAATCCAGGAGTACGAGGGGAAAATTAGAGAACTAAGTGATACACTAAAAAGAAATAATATACGCATTATTGGTATCCCAGAGGAGGAAGAGAGAGGGAAAGGTGCTGAAGGGGTACTTGAAGAAATAATAGCTGAGAACTTCCCTGAACTGGGGAAGGAAAAAGGCATTGAAATCCAAGAGGCACAGAGAACTCCCTTCAGACGTAACTTGAATCGATCTTCTGCACGACATATCATAGTGAAACTGGCAAAATACAAGGATAAAGAGAAAATTCTGAAAGCAGCAAGGGGTAAACGTGCCCTCACATATAAAGGGAGACCTATAAGACTCGTGACTGATCTCTCTTTTGAAACTTGGCAGGCCAGAAAGAATTGGCACGAGATTTTCAGTGTGCTAGACAGAAAAAATATGCAGCCGAGAATCCTTTATCCAGCAAGTCTGTCATTTAGAATCGAAGGAGAGATAAAGGTCTTCCCAAACAAACAAAAACTGAAGGAATTTGTCACCACTAAACCAGCCCTACAAGAGATCCTAAGGGGGACCCTGTGAGACAAAGTACCAGAGACATCACTACAAGCATAAAACATACAGACATCACAATGACTCTAAACCCATACCTTTCTATAATAACACTGAATGTAAATGGATTAAATGCGCCAACCAAAAGACTTAGGGTATCAGAATGGATAAAAAAACAAGACCCATCTATTTGCTGTCTACAAGAGACTCATTTTAGACCTGAGGACACCTTTAGATTGAGAGTGAGGGGATGGAGATCTATTTATCATGCTACTGGAAGCCAAAAGAAAGCTGGAATAGCCATCCTTATATCAGACAAACTAGACTTTAAATTAAAGGCTGTAACAAGAGATGAAGAAGGACATTATATAATAGTGACAGGGTCTATCCATCAGGAAGAGCTAACAATTATAAATGTCTATGCACCGAATACTGGAGCGCCCAAATATATAAAACAATTACTCATAAACATAAGCAACCTTATTGATAAGAATGTGGTAATTGCAGGGGACTTTAACACCCCACTTACAGAAATGGATAGATCAACTAGACACACGGTCAATAAAGAAACAAGGGCCCTGAATGAGACATTGGATCAGATGGACTTGACAGATATATTTAGAACTCTGCATCCCAAAGCAACAGAATATACTTTCTTCTCGAGTGCACATGGAACATTCTCCAAGATAGATCATATACTGGGTCACAAAACAGCCCTTCATAAGTTTACAAGAATTGAAATCATACCATGCATACTTTCAGACCACAATGCTATGAAGCTTGAAATCAACCACAGAAAAAAGTCTGGAAAACCTCCAAAAGCATGGAGGTTAAAGAACACCCTACTAACGAATGAGTGGGTCAACCAGGCAATTAGAGAAGAAATTAAAAAATATATGGAAACAAACGAAAATGAAAATACAACAATCCAAACGCTTTGGGATGCAGCGAAGGCAGTCCTGAGAGGAAAATACATTGCAATCCAGGCCTATCTCAAGAAACAAGAAAAATCCCAAATACAAAATCTAACAGCACACCTAAAGGAAATAGAAGCAGAACAGCAAAGGCAGCCTAAACCCAGCAGAAGAAGAGAAATAATAAAGATCAGAGCAGAAATAAACAATATAGAATCTAAAAAAACTGTAGAGCAGATCAACGAAACCAAGAGTTGGTTTTTTGAAAAAATAAACAAAATTGACAAACCTCTAGCCAGGCTTCTCAAAAAGAAAAGGGAGATGACCCAAATAAATAAAATCATGAATGAAAATGGAATGATTACAACCAATCCCTCAGAGATACAAACAATTATCAGGGAATACTATGAAAAATTATATGCCAACAAATTGGACAACCTGGAAGAAATGGACAAATTCCTGAACACCCACACTCTTCCAAAACTCAATCAGGAGGAAATAGAAAGCTTGAACAGACCCATCACCAGCGAAGAAATTGAATCGGTTATCAAAAATCTCCCAACAAATAAGAGTCCAGGACCAGATGGCTTCCCAGGGGAGTTCTACCAGACGTTTAAAGCAGAGATAATACCTATCCTTCTCAAGCTATTCCAAGAAATAGAAAGGGAAGGAAAACTTCCAGACTCATTCTATGAAGCCAGTATTACTTTGATTCCTAAACCAGACAGAGACCCAGTAAAAAAAGAGAACTACAGGCCAATATCCCTGATGAATATGGATGCAAAAATTCTCAATAAGATACTAGCAAATCGAATTCAACGGCATATAAAAAGAATTATTCACCATGATCAAGTGGGATTCATTCCTGGGATGCAGGGCTGGTTCAACATTCGCAAATCAATCAACGTGATACATCACATTAACAAAAAAAAGGAGAAAAACCATATGATCCTGTCAATCGATGCAGAAAAGGCCTTCGACAAAATCCAGCACCCTTTCTTAATAAAAACTCTTGAGAAAGTCGGGATAGAAGGAACATACTTAAAGATCATAAAAGCCATTTATGAAAAGCCCACAGCTAACATCATCCTCAACGGGGAAAAACTGAGAGCTTTTTCCCTGAGATCAGGAACACGACAGGGATGCCCACTCTCACCGCTGTTATTTAACATAGTGCTGGAAGTTCTAGCAACAGCAATCAGACAACAAAAGGAAATCAAAGGCGTCAAAATTGGCAAAGATGAAGTCAAGCTTTCGCTCTTTGCAGATGACATGATATTATACATGGAAAATCCGATAGACTCCACCAAAAGTCTGCTAGAACTGATCCATGAATTCAGCAAAGTTGCAGGATACAAAATCAATGTACAGAAATCAGTTGCATTCTTATACACTAACAATGAAGCAACAGAAAGACAAATAAAGAAACTGATCCCATTCACAATTGCACCAAGAAGCATAAAATACCTAGGAATAAATCTAACCAAAGATGTAAAGGATCTGTATGCTGAAAACTATAGAAAGCTTTTGAAGGTAATTGAAGAAGATTTAAAGAAATGGAAAGACATTCCCTGCTCATGGATTGGAAGAATAAATATTATCAAAATGTCAATACTACCCAAAGCTATCTACACATTCAATGCAATCCCAATCAAAATTGCACCAGCATTCTTCTCGAAACTAGAACAAGCAATCCTAAAATTCATATGGAACCACAAAAGGCCCCGAATAGCCAAAGTAATTTTGAAGAAGAAGACCAAAGCAGGAGGCATCACAATCCCAGACTTTAGCCTCTACTACAAAGCTGTCATCATCAAGACAGCATGGTATTGGCAGAAAAACAGACACATAGACCAATGGAATAGAATAGAAACCCCAGAACTCGACCCACAAACGTATGGCCAACTCATCTTTGACAAAGCAGGAAAAAACATCCAATGGAAAAAAGACAGTCTCTTTAACAAATGGTGCTGGGAGAACTGGACAGCAACATGCAGAAGGTTGAAACTAGACCACTTTCTCACACCATTCACAAAAATAAACTCAAAATGGATAAAGGACCTGAATGTGAGACAGGAAACCATCAAAACCTTAGAGGAGAAAGCAGGAAAAGACCTCTCTGACCTCAGCCGTAGCAATCTCTTACTCGACACATCCCCAAAGGCAAGGGAATTAAAAGCAAAAGTGAATTCCTGGGACCTTATGAAGATAAAAAGCTTCTGCACAGCAAAGGAAACAACCAACAAAACTAAAAGGCAACCAACGGAATGGGAAAAGATATTTGCAAATGACATATCGGACAAAGGGCTAGTATCCAAAATCTATAAAGAGCTCACCAAACTCCACACCCGAAAAGCAAATAACCCAGTGAAGACATGGGCAGAAAACATGAATAGACACTTCTCTAAAGAAGACATCCGGATGGCCAACAGGCACATGAAAAGATGTTCAGCGTCGCTCCTTATCAGGGAAATACAAATCAAAACCACACTCAGATATCACCTCACGCCAGTCAGAGTGGCCAAAATGAACAAATCAGGAGACTATAGATGCTGGAGAGGATGTGGAGAAACGGGAACCCTCCTGCACTGTTGGTGGGAATGCAAATTGGTGCAGCCGCTCTGGAAAGCAGTGTGGAGGTTCCTCAGAAAATTAAAAATAGACCTACCCTATGACCCAGCAATAGCACTGCTAGGAATTTATCCAAGGGACACAGGAGTACTGATGCATAGGGGTACTTGTACCCCAATGTTCATAGCAGCACTCTCAACAATAGCCAAATTATGGAAAGAGCCTAAATGTCCATCAACTGATGAATGGATAAAGAAATTGTGGTTTATATACACAATGGAGTACTACGTGGCAATGAGAAAAAATGAAATATGGCCTTTTGTAGCAACGTGGATGGAACTGGAGAGTGTGATGCTAAGTGAAATAAGCCATACAGAGAAAGACAGATACCATATGGTTTCACTCTTATGTGGATCCTGAGAAACTTAAGAGAAACCCATGGGGGAGGGGAACAAAAAAAAAAAAAAAAAAAAAGAAGAGGTTAGAGTGGGAGAGAGCCAAAGCATAAGAGACTGTTGAGAACTGAGAACAAACTAAGGGTTGATGGGGGGTGGGAGGGAGGAGAGGGTGGGTGATGGGTACTGAGGAGGGCACCTTTTGGGATGAGCACTGGGTGTTGTATGGAAACCAATGTGACAATAAATTTCATATAAAAAAAAAAAAAAAAAAAAAAAAGCAAATAAAATTAAAGAAGTAGAAAAAAAAAAAAAAAAAAAAAAGAGTACTGATAAGAAAAAAAAAAAAAAAAAAAAAAAAAAAAAAAAAAATAAATAAACATTAAAAAGATTTTTTTCAAACATAACCTAAGTTGAACTACCTCTTCCTCTTCCAGCACCATCACCCTAGACCAGATCACTGTCATTTCACAGGTCTATAATTCAGGGTAAATCTCACAGAAATTCTGCTACCAGGCTTGCTCTCTAAAATCTTGTCTCTATAAGTCAGAAAGTATCATACATTAAAAACTAGATCATGACGAGCCCCAGGTGTTTTATGGAAGTGTTGAATCGCTATATTGTACACCTGAAACCAATATTACGCTGTATGTTAACTAACTGGAATTTAAAAACTAGATCATGTCCCTCTTTTAATGGAAACGCTGTAATCTCATCCTGCATAAAGGACAAAAACACTGATGACCTTTCCATGCCTTCTAAGATCCTATATGATGTGCCTATTATCTCTTATCCTCCTTGTTCCCTGTGTTCCAGCAACACTACTCTTTGTACCTCCTCAAATAAAGATAAACATATTCCTACCTCATGGCATTTTTATGGGCTGTTCTCCTTCCTCAGAACTATTTCTTCAGATGTTATATGGATTATTTTCTATTCTTCTGTCACATCTCGTAGTTGTCTTCTCTGACAACTTTCATTAAAATAGCAAAAAATGCCCGTGATCACTTGAACAATTTATTCTGCATTCTGTTTTACCTCCTGACTTTTTCTTACGACTTTGATTTTTAAAGCAGTTTTAGTTAAGTTCACAGCATAATTGAAAGGAAACAACCAAGATTACCCATATTGTCTTTTACCCTTACACATACATAGACTCCATCTTATCAACATCCCCTAACAGAGTAGTGCATAGTTATAATTGGCAATCCTACTTTGACACGTCAAAATCATGTAAAATCCATGTTTTACATTAAGGTTCATTCTTGCTGCTGTTCATTTTATATTTGGACAAATTAAAAAAAATTTAATGTTTATTCATTTTTCAGAGATGGGGAGAGAGAGAGAATGAGCAGGGGAGGGGTAGAGAGAGAGGGAGACACAAAATCTGAAACAGGCCCCAAGCTGTCAGCACAGAGCCCGATGCAGGGTTTGAACCCACAAACTGAGATCATGACCTGAGCCGAAGTCAGAAGCTTAACCGACTGAGCCACCCAGGTGCCCCTATATTTGGACAAATTTATAATGATGTGTAACCATCATTATAGTATCATACAGAGCATTTTCACTTCCCATATCTAAGGTATAGTCTTTCAAGGATCCTAGCTAAAAGTTTAGAGTGTTTTTCAAGGCTCTAAAATTTAAATTTTGTCCTGTGCCCTCCTACTAGCCACTCCCCACTCACCCCCACCCACTCCAACCTCCACCATGCTCCCAAATATTGAGAAGAGTACTACTCAGGCTCTGAACCCTTAGAAAAATTCTTTTAATACACTAAATCCACAAAAGGAAAATATGTAATGTTAATATCTCTGTACTTCCCTTATTTTTGGAATCTTGGACAACCACTCACTCATTGGGAACTCTGCAATTTCTTAAAGCTTTCCTAAATATCTTTCTAGTTTTTCTCGCTCTTCTTAACTGAATGGTCTATCTAACTCCATTAGTCAACCAAGTAGAAACCACAAACTTTTGCTTTTAATTGAGTGATACTGAAACCCACTGTCAGGTAAAAGATAGTAGTAGTTTATATAATTTTCATTTTAAGAATATTATTCTGACTACCCTTTTGGAAATATATAGAGTGATTTTTTGAAGGGTCTTTCAATCATTCAAATTAGGGATGACTGTGATTTGGTCCAATGTGGTAATAATGGAGGCTGTAAGACTGATCAAATTCAGGTATAATTTGAAGTTAGAATCAGTAGAATTTGTGACAGACTAGATTCTAGAATAGGAGAAAGTCAAGGATGACTTCAAATTTCCCATTTACTAAGGTGGGGAAAACTGTGGAAGGGACAGGAAGGGGAGTAAACATCAAAAATTTGGTTTGGGATATATTGTTACATACCTACTAATTATTCCAGAGGATGAGTGTAGAACAAAATAAGAAGAGGTCTAAAGGATGAAATCTTGCTTTCTGAAATTTAGAGGCCATGTAAATAGGGAGATTGAAAAATGCAAGTTAATGTAGTAGAAAGAGTTACAGAACTGTGCAATATCCTAGACTTAAAAAGATGTCACTGGGCGCCTGGGTGGCTCTGTCGGTTAAGCGTCTGACTTCAGCTTGGTCATGATCTTGCAGTTCATAAGTTCCAGCCCCACACCGGGTTTTGTGCTGACAGCTCAGAGCCTGGAGCTTGCTTTGGATTCTGTGTCTCCCTTTCTCTCTGCACCTTCCTTGCTTGCACTTTGTCTCTCTCTCTCTCTCTCTCTCTCTCAAAAATTAATAAACATTAAAAAATTAAAAAAATAAAATAAAAAATACAAAGATATCACTAATAGAAAGTAATAGTCAATAGTAACAAATTAAGCTACATCTTTATTGCTAATGATAATCATTTGGAAATGAAAATATTTAAAGAATGTCCATTGGCAACTTAAAGTCTAAAATAGATACTAGTTCTGAAGTCATACTTAAATTACACCATAAAACAGAGAACAGGAACAAAAGGCCCTGGTATCTTCCTTATGGCCTGTTAGGTGTTCCTGGAAATAATTTTTTTTCATATTTTTCTTTCTGAGTTTAAAAGGTTGAATCTGCAAATATTTTCTTAAAAGTACGTATCTAATTTCAGCAACTGGTTATCCATAATGCAACCATAAAAGTGCATGCTACATATTACTAAGTATATTATCTGCATCTGGTTTCAGTCCAACAGTGTTCATAGGATGAATTTTATGATTATTTTACAGGGGCTACTTTAGACTAACGATTGAATGTGACCAGAGCTTTTAAAGGTACACTCTTTCCTTCCACAATACTGTGTCACCCATACACATATATCTAGACATTAATGAGACAATTAAAGTTGGCAGATTGATACCAGGGTATTTTGTTTATCTGGCTACAGAGCATTGGGTGAGCAATGGTTGATATTTGGAAACATTTTATGGAAGAACAGTAATGGTAGAAACTAATCAGAGGAAATATCAGATGTAGGAAATGGATATGGCTATTCTGGTGTTCATGTGCTAATGATTAGCCCTGCATATTTACGTAATCTTTAAATTTGAGTCTAGCTGCCAACATTTGCTAGTTTCTTAAGTTAGACAAATCAATTAACTTCTCTATATAAAAGTATAAATAGAAAAGTATTCCCAAGTTCTGAGATGGTCTATTCAAATATGTATAATTTGGAAAGGAACTATTCCCAGGCGCGTGTGGGTGGCTCAATTGGTTGAGTGCCCAACTCTTGACTTCAGCTCACATCATGATCTTAAGGTTTCTGAGTTTGAGCCCCACATAGGGCTCCATGCTGTCAGCTTGGGATTCTCTGAATCCCTTTCTCTCTCCCCCTCCCCCTTTTTTTCTCTCAAAAATAAACTTAAAAAAGAAAAAGACTATTCCCTAATTATTGTCAATAGTAGGCACTAGGTTATTCTCAGAAATGTAATAAGTCTATTTGACTAGATTATTCTTAGCTTTGACATAACAGGCATCAGAAATCCTTATAAAAACTTGAGATTGTTTATACAATGGAGTATTACTCAGCAATCAAAAAGAATGAAATCTTGCCATTTGCAACCATGTGGTTGGAACTGGAGGGTATTATGCTAAGTGAAATTAGTCAGTCCTAGAAAGACAAAAATCATATGACTTCACTCATATGAGGACTTTAAGAGACAAAACAGATGAACATAAGGGAAGGGAAACAAAAATAATATAAAAACAGGAAGGGGGACAAAACAGAAGAGACTCATAAATATGAAGAACAAACTGAGGATTGCTGGAGGGGTTGTGGGAGGGGGGATGGACCAAATGGGTAAGGGGCATTAAGGAATCTACTGAAATCATTGCTTCACTATATACTAACTCATTTGGATGTAAATTTTTAAAAAATAAAAAATAAAGTTAAATGAAAAAAATCAATATAATCCACATATCAATAAGCTAAAGAATAAAAACCATATGAAAATCTTTAAAAAAATGAAAAAATTACCACAGAATCTAGTAAACCCACTTATGGGTATATATCCAAAAAGAATTGAAATTGGTATTTTGAAGAGATATATGCATTCCCATGTTCATTGCAGCATTATCTGTAATAGCCAAGACATGGAAATAACCTAAATGTTCATCTACATATGAATGGGTAAAGAAAATATGGTGCATGCAAACAATGGAATATTATTCAGCTTTAAACAAGAAGGAAATCCTGCCATGTGTGACAACATGGATGAACCTAGAGAATGTTATGCTAAGTAACATAAGCCAGAATGGTGGTTGTCAGGAGCTGGGGGTTGAGGGAAATGGAGAGTTGTTGTTCAACATCTATATAGTTTCAGTTATGCAAAATGAATACATTCTAGAGATCTATCATACAACTTGGTGCCTATAATTGGCAATACTGTACTATGCACTTAAAAATTTGTCAAAAATGGTAGATCTCATATTAAGTGTCCTTACCACAATAATTAAAAAATTAAAAACCACCAAAACTTCTTTTCAACATTTTCATAAAGTTGTCATGGGAATTCAATGATACAGTTTCCATAAATCTTTGAAAAAAAACAGGGTGCAATAAAACTAAAAAAAAATTGAGATTGTTTTGCAATTTCAGGGGAAAAAAGAGAGATAGATGGCTTGATCATTTTTTCAAATATGAAATTTTGATTATATCCTTATTTTCACAAGATCTCTTTCAATAGTGTCATTGATTCCATTTTTCTTCTTTCTACCCTTGGGTGAAAAGCTTTGTATATGCAACAAGAAACATATTCAACGGATGAACTTAATCCATATAAAGTAATGAAGTTGTAAAGTAATATCAGCTATAAACTACTGTTAAGTTCTGATTTCCAAATAATTGCAGAAAAACATGTTGTCCTTGTTTAAAAATTTTCATTTTTCATTTTATTTTTTGTTTGACACTTGAAATATTCAAGACATTTATCTCATCATAAACAAAAGTGTCTCCAAAGAAATTAAACTATATCAATCATACTGAGTAAGCCAGGCCATTACTGTATACACATATGCATGGGTATATTAACTTATAAACACACTCAAGCATAGCTTAAATAAGAGAACACACTAAAATTTCTAAATTTCCTTTGAAAAATGAAATAGATGTTTGAATTTCCTGAAGTGATGTTTCCTCATTTTACTTTTATTTATTAATTATAGAACATATGCTTAATGGTTGGCTTATAAAACTTTAATTTATAATTAGAGATAATGTTTATAATTTGAGAATATATTTTTCATTTGTATATGTGATTTATAGATACTATTTAATTAATATTTAGTAGTATAATATACCTAATGTACATATATTGCCTACATATAACATTAAATTAAATGTGTGAACATTAAATGTTTAAAAAACTGTGTATTAAGGTAAAATGATTAGTCTGATTTATCTAACCATTTAATAGTTTAAAACTTAAAGCTTAATTAGCATCTAGTCCCATTTACTTCATAATTCAGAAACACTACATTCTCTAAAATGAAGTCTTTGCTGCCAGCAGTAGGCAGTATATCCATATTAAGAGTGATTGGACTCTCATTAGAAAGAAAAACAGCATTAATTAAAAGTAAGAAGAAATAAATTTCAGTCTGGTCTCCAACATTCCCTAAATTTATATACTTGAGGAATCCAATAACTTCTCTGAATTAAACTTACCAGTATTGTGAAAATAAAGGATTATTGAGGATCAGATGAAATTATTTGAAATTTCACGGTAAACTGGATATATTCTATAATTTGGCATTATTTTCTTTATTATTTTCTTTAACTTAATATTACTAACTTGAAATATCCTCCTTGTGACACTTGCCAGTGGTCTTAGATCTAGATATAGACTGATTAAATCTACTCTTTCTTGTATGTTCTCCCTTTTTCTCTTTGTAAGACAGTCACAAATGCCTTGTGATTTTTCCTCCTGAAAAATTCCTAATTTCTTTGAATAATTATTTAAGTGATATTGTGCTTATAGTCACGTTTTATAGGTACATTTTCTTCATGGATTATAAAGTTTTATCTGGCTGGCTGATTTGTTTGTTTTGGCAATGTGTAGCTCTAATATAAATATTATGAACCATCTTTCATATTTTGAAAATTTTATCAAATCAATAGTAATGTTATAGTAAGATAGCTTCCTTTGGAAATAACATATATTTTTTTTTTAATTTTTTGTGTTTATTTATTTTTGAGAGAGTGAGAGACAGAGCACAAGCAGGGGAGGAGCAGAGAGAGAGGGAGACACAGAATCCGAAGCAGGCTCCAGGCTCCAAGCTGTCAGCACAGAGTCCGACATGGGGTTCGAACACACGAACCATGTGAGATCATGACCTGAGCCGAAGTTGGACTCTTAACCGACTGAGCCCCCCAGGCACCCCCTGAAGATAACATATCTTAATAAACCAATTTACATGGTATCTTAGGCATAATTTTCAGGGGAAATTTGCAGAGCACTTTGTAAAAATGCTGCATCAACTTCTTCTTGATTCTCAGGTAGGTATCAAGAGGTCTTTTTCAACACTTGAAAGTTACACAAAGTGTTTATTTATACAAATTAAGTCTTGCATTTTCAATAGAATAAAAATACAATCTTTTGCTGCATCTTTTTGCTGTAGTTTCCCTAGTCATCAGTTGATTGGTTGGAATTCATCCTCTCATTTTGCCACCAAATAGAGCTCATGGGTTATGTGGGTTATGTATATCTTTCATATTTTAAGAACAGATTTTCTGGATCTTATATTTTTGGTTTGTGTTTTTTTTTTTTTTCTCTAGAACACAAGTGCCCATTCAATATGTAGATTCAGTCTTCTTTGCATTTAAAACTTATAATAATTAACATTTGTTTAGTATTTATTTTGTACTTTTTGCATTTATTCAACAAGTATCATTAGGGATCTATTATGTGCCTAAAATTATCCTCACTACTGGGAATACAGGAGCAAAAAATCAGACAAAATTTCCAACCTCACTGAGCTTGCATTCTAGTCAGGGAGGATAAAAAAGAAATAACACAAATAAATAAATTGTACCAGATGTGAGAAAGTGATGATCTATTAAAAAAACAAAAAACAAAAAACAAACAAATGAAAAACAGGAGGGGTAAAAATACTCAACACAACGTTGAAGGAGAAGAACAGACTTGGAAGAGTGACACTACTTGACCTAAAAGACTTACTATAAAGTTACAGTAATCAAGAGTGTGGTACTGGTGAAAGAAAAGACTAATGATCAATGGAACAGAGCAAAGAGCCCAGGCATAGACCCATACAAATATTGCCAAATGATCCTTTTGACAGTGGAGCAAAAATAGTCTTTTCAACAAATGATACTGGAACCACTGGATATTCACATGCAAATTTTTTTAAAAAAGAATCTGGAGACAGACTTTATATCAGTTATAAAAATTAACTCAAAACGGATTATAAATCTAATTGTAAAATGCAAAACTCCTAGAAAATAACATAGGAAAAGTAGAAATGACCTTGGAAAGGGCAATAGCTTTTGAGATATAATAACAAAGGCATGATCCAGAAAGAAATAATTGATAAATTAGACTTCAGTAAAATTTAAAACGCCTCCTCCATAAAACACAATGTCAAAAGAACAAGAAGACAAGCCACAGCCCAAGTGGAAAATATTTCCAAAGACACATCTGATAAGGACTGTTATCAAGATGTACAAAGAACTCCCAACAACAGGAAAACAATGATTAACGATTAAATGATTAATGGAGATGATGGTTTAATAATGATTTTTTAAAAAAGGCCAAAGACCTTAAGAGACACCTCATCAAAGAAGACATACAGATGAACAGTAAGCATATGAAAAGAGGATCCACAGAATTTATCATCATGGAAATGCAAACTGAAATAATGAGATACCAGTACACACTACAATGGCCCAAATTTGGAGCACTAACCACACCAAATGCTGACAAGAATACAGACCAACAGAAAATGTTCACTCATTTATGGTACGAATGTAAAGTGCTACAGCCACTTTGAAAGACAATTTGGCAGTTTCCTAGAAAAGTAAACATACTCTTACCATAAGAATCAACAACTGCACTCCCTGGTATTTATCCAAAGGAATTATAACCATATGCCCATATGAAAACCCACACATGGATGTTTGTATTAGCTCTGACATAATTACCAAAACTTAGAAGTAACAGGTAGGTGAATGGATAGAAAATTATGGTACATCCAGAATTGGGTTTTATTCAGCACTAAAAAGAAATGAGCTATCAGCCATGAAAAGACACAGAGAAATCTCAAATGTATATTACTAAATGAAAGAGGCAAATGTGAAATGTCTACATACTGTATGATTCCAAGTATATGAAATTCTGAAAAAGGAAAAACTATGGAGACAGTAAAAAGGTCAGTCATTGCCAGGAGTTAAGAGGATGACAGGGAGGATGAATAGGTAAAGCACAGATGATTTTTATGGCGGTGGAAATACTCTGTATCAATACACTTTACTCTACATTTGTCCAAACCCATAAAATGTAAGGTACCAAGAGTGAACCCTAATATATCTCTTGGAACTATTAAACAGAGCAAAATTTTAAAACTTCATGTAAAAGTTACAGCAGACAATGTTTTAAACTGCATTGAGAAAGTTATTTTTTTTTTTAATTTTTTTTTTCAACGTTTATTTATTTTTGGGACAGAGAGAGACAGAGCATGAACAGGGGAGGGGCAGAGAGAGAGGGAGACACAGAATCAGAAACAGGCTCCAGGCTCTGAGCCATCAGCCCAGAGCCTGACGCGGGGCTCGGACTCAGGGACCGCGAGATCGTGACCTGGCTGAAGTCGGACGCTTAACCGACTGCGCCACCCAGGCGCCCCGAGAAAGTTATTTTTTAATATATGTTTTGGTTATATTAGCATGAGCATGGAATCTATTCAGAATTTTAGGTAATTAACATAATTTGTCATTGAGACTATGATACTTGGAGAACATATGGGGGGCGGATGAACAAATGGCTAAATGTCTTTAAGTAGTTTGCTAAATCCTAGGAAATAAAATCATGGCTCTGCATACAGGAAGCACTCATGCATAAATTTCCCTTTTTCCTTCAAAGACTGTGTTTGTTGTTGTAAATGAGAACCCACATACACAATTACCTGTGATTCAAGAAGGCAGCTGCAAATATATGACACCACGGATGCATCTGTAGAAGAAGAAGAAAAAAAAGCAGATGCTGTGATTTTTATTTAGACTCCTTTCAAAGAAGAGATGAGACCCAATAGGAAGAAAAGTCACTAGACAATTAATAAACATTACTTTTCATCTCACTGCTTTACTTTTATTGCCTCATCCTTTATAGTTTTATGGGTTTGTTCTTGCCGCCCTAATCTTTCCCTCTTGTAATTTTGTGTTGATTTAAAATCAGCTTTCCTGTGGCTTTTTTAAACTAGGGAGTTCTCCATTAATAGTGTGCTTGCCTAGCATTTTCCCTTATCCTTCACAGCTCTACTTAAGAGTTAAAAAAGTAGGTGATAAAATTGAAATATGTCAATATAAAAATGAAGAAAAGGATTTGTCTTAGTATATTAGGAAGATTAAGCAATGGTAAGAGAGTTCTAGACCATCGAGGTTTTATCTTTTGCTTGTTGAAGCTGCTCTCACATCTCTATAAAGACACTGGATGACAGCTCTCCTCCAAGGTCAGGTTATTTTGTTACTGCAAGTGAAAAGCATGAGGGAGATTTATTAGGTAGCAACGTGCATCTATGCATTTTATCTCTCTCCAATATAAATACCTAGGAGACGCTTGAAACCGTGTTTAAAAGGAGTCCTAATGAATTATAAATGATGATAAATCTGACTTGATTTCAAAGTGATGGGCGTTTTACATTTAGCACTTTTACTGTGGAGGTTGCCTTTTGTTACCTACATCTTTTAAGTTCAAATATATGATGCATTATGCAAAACTGGTATTTAGAGGCTTCAATTAAAACAACAAAACTATAAAATAAAATATAAATACAGAACAGTCTTTTATTAGAAAACACTGAGAACTTACATATAGAAGCATACACACATACATGGATTTATCTATTTGGATTTACTATTTATCTATACAGATTTACTTTTTCATATCAAGTTTATACTAGTTTTTGAAACAAGGGCATATTTAATTTTGACAAACCACAGATAATTGTTATTGTTTTTACCTAAGAAAGATCCAGTTACTCCAAAAAAAAAGGCTTGAAATGTTTTATATGAAGAAACTATAAATATTTTTATGATCTTGTTTGCTATTATGCATTTGAATATTTCTGGTGCATGACCACAAATAATAAATATTTTATAAATTTAAGGAGTCTATATGTGTGTTTAAATTTCTCCAGGAATGAAAAAAGGTGTAGAATATAACAACATTTGGGGCGCCTGGGTGGCTTAGTAGATTAAACATCTGACTTCAGCTCAGTTCATGATCTCATGGCTTGTGAATTCAAGCCCTGGGTCAGGCTCTGCATTTATAGCTCAGAGCCTGCTTCAGATTCTGTCATTCTCTCTCTCTCTCTCTCTCTCTCTCTCTCTCTCTCTCTGTCTCAGCCCCTCCCCCACTTGGGCATGTGTGCTCTCTCTCAAAAGTAAGTAAACATTTAAAATAGACTTAAAAAAAAGAATATAACATCAGTTTTTGGTATGCATATTATATAAACCAGACAGGGAAATTGACTAACAACAAATTACCGATTTCAGGATATGATTAGAAGTTGGGTTAATTATACCTATTCTGAAATTAAAAGCTTTGAAATTCCACATTTCTGGCACTCATTTA
Source organism: Puma concolor (assembly GCF_028749965.1). Taxonomy (NCBI): domain Eukaryota; kingdom Metazoa; phylum Chordata; class Mammalia; order Carnivora; family Felidae; genus Puma; species Puma concolor. The sequence goes on from NC_141674.1 coordinate 90,181,021, forward strand.
CTACTCTCAGTCTCCATATTTGTAAAGTAGGAATAATAACAGTGTAATGATGTTTACCTATTGGTTACTGTAAAAATGCAATGCAAAGGGAATTATGTACACAAAGGTATTAATAAACTCCTAGCTGGTAGCAAGTGTTTAATAAATATTTGTTATTAGATAATAATTTATTCCTTCTCACTTCTTTTATTAATTGAAAAAACACAAAGTGCTTCAATGTACCAGAGACTATTTTCAACACAAAAGTTGTCTACTTTGTGGAGGTTACATTCTGGTGAAGAAGATGGAAAGACAGGTCATAAGGAGATGATCAATATAATTGTACTATCACAAGGAGTAATAAGTGCTATGAAGATAAAAAGGGTAAATTATGAGAGAGTTGCCTTGATGCTATGTTAGGTCGAGCTGTTGGAATAAGTTTTTATTCTTAGTAAATTGACTCATGCTTTTAATCTACATACGTCTGTGTTTCAGTTAGAAATTGTATTTAACATCTCCATTTTCTTGAAATACCGCGACACTGAACTATCATTCCTATCTCTATCCTTTCTATATCTGTAACTCTAAACTCTAGTGAAAATGGACACAACATTCTGTTTAACTTTGAAATATTTAATTTTAAAGAAAAAAGAAAATATAAAGGCAAGAAATTCCTAAAACATGAAAACTACAAAAAACATTTCCTCTTTATTTTTCTAAACTTCTTTGTCAGATTGCCCATCTACACCATTGAGAAATCCTGGTTTCATAATGTTATCTACATAATAGGCCATGCAGGCCATATTAACATAGTAGCATTGCTAAATTATTTAATGTCTCTAGTAGACCTAGGGGTCTATATTAAAGATTGCAATGATTAAGAATTAAATGATGTCACTTTGGCCTATTTCTAATTTTAAATTTACTATTTCCTTCTATGGGGTGATGACCAAGATGTTAAATTTAGGTTTGAGGTAAGTGTATATCACACAGACCTTGATCTGGCAGCAAACTTATTTTTTTTTAATCAGTAAAGTTCTCACTGTAATGTGAATCTTGTCTCCTTGCATAGAATAACATATAGATTTAATTTCTACTCTTTTCCCCACAAATCCAAGAATTCAAAACTATTTGAAAGGTGTTCAAAATTTCTTTTCAGAGACATGTCTTAAAATGTATAATATTTAGTCTAATTTGGTGGAAATAAAGACAAACTTAAAGATGCAATTCTCTTAAGGTGGGAATATGAAAGAACAGAAGATGAAAACTCAGCGTAAATGGAGAGTGTCACAAGGCTTTACAGTAAGTATCAGCCAGCGATGTGACAAGAGAAGCAATTTTGTAAGCACCATGGTAGTAATTAAATAAGTTACCAAGATACATTCCAAGATGCCATTCTTGATTATATAGCTCAAAAGTGTCAAATTCACAGCCTATATAGGAATATAAATTCCATCACACAGGATAAAGAAGACTATATTAAAAATGTGGATGTTGACTAAAGAAATAGGAATACTAACCTACTGTAGTTAATTAAATATATCAAATAGGAAGACATAAAGCAATCTAAAGTTTGTATTTATGTAGTTATAGTATTTAAAAATAAGCATTGTGATTAGGGTTTAGCTTACATTTATCTTCTAAAACACTGAAAATAGAATATACAAGATCATTTGAAATTCTGGTTTTACTTATATGCTTCTATTTATACTTATCAAAAGTTAGGAAAAGCATTGGACCGATGACCACTTACTGCCAGGATGTTATACAATAACCACATGTAATTTTATAGAATGTAAAATGCAAAATATAACTTGATGGATTGTATAGAAGTAGGTATGACTTGCTTAATTTTTCTGTTGTTATAATTTAAAGGCATGCTGATACCACTATTAAAGAAACAACAGTGACTTCGTGGTCTCTTTTATTATTGGACATTGCAGAATTGAGCAAAGTAGCCTCTGCCATAAATACAGGGATCCCATTCATGTGAATTCCAGAAGTCTCTTTCTCTATATGTTTAACCCTTTTATCTTTCTTGCTGTGGTATAACTGCTTGGTAAAATATTAACCTTATTTAAATCTAATGTCCACTCTATCTCTGCAGTTGAATCATACAATGCATCCACCATGCTGACTGGTTTTATCACAAATAAATGAAAGGCACCCTTCAGTAGGCCTTTAAGGCTACCTGCCAATCACACTATACTTCCCCAGAGTATCCACTCATTCCCTCTCCCATTCTTTGTAATACTTAGAACATATTTCTTCCCTTGCTCAAACCTTCAATAACCTCTCAACTATCCTCATTTTCAAGTTTTGTCAAAGAGGACTCCCACGTTTTCCTTCACCAAGTCTACCTACTTATAGCATATACCCAGATGCTATTGCTGTCCAAGAACCCTCTGTGTTATTATGGTATGTCATACCCTCTTTGTGTGTAGTAATTCTTTTTTTTTTTTTAGTTTATTAATTTTGAGGGAGAGAGAGTGAGAGTGATCGGGGGTGGGGAGCAGAGAGAGAAGGAGAGAGAGAATCCCAAGCAGATTCTGCACTGTCAGTGCAGGGACTGACATGGGGTTCAATCTCATGACCTGAGCTAAAATCAAGAGTCAGATACTGAACCAACCGAGCCACCCCGGCACCCCTGTATCCCATCCTACAGACATGGGACATTTACAGTTTCTTTCCTTTCTCTCTTCTGTATCACCTAGCTTTTGGCTCTCTCTTTATGACAGAAATATGCTCTTTCCATTTATCTTATGATTTTCTTACCCTTACATCTCATTTTCCCTTTCACTTGTCAGCAGAACTATGAAGAGTGCTTATATTCTTGTCTTCGAATCCTCTCATTATATTCATTTTTGAAATAACTCTAATAGAGTTTCCCACAATACCTCATCTAGCTTCTAGGAAACTGTTTTTGTCAAGTAAAGTCAGCAATGAGTTTAATTTGCTCAATTTAATTGTCATTTTTCAGTCTTTATTGTGCTTGATTTATCACAAACATTTTATGCAATTGATCAATCCCAAATCACAGAAAGACTTTCTTTACTTGCATTCCTGGACATCACACTAACATTGTTTTATTGATATCTTATTTGACAATCTACTCCAACAATTTTCTGAATCTTTTCTAATTTCCTGAACTAAAATATTGGAATATTTTATGTTTCATTCTTTTACTTTCTGGTTCTCTATCTACATTAATGAGATTTCAGGCACATTTTCTTTAAAGGACTAATGAGATTCTTACACAGTACAGAATAGTGAGGGAGGAGTCAAATTTGTTTACATATGTCAATAGTGTCATTAATATATTACTCTTGCTTTGTTACTCTTGGAAGGAACCCTTGACTGGGATGAGGAAGTGTAGTCATAATCACGTCATGAATTGTTTGACCAGAAATCAAATGGTAGTATAAACTTTTCATCAAATGCAAATGAAGAGTGTGATTACAACCAAGAAACAGATAGTGTCATCCCCAACTTAGTTAGTGAAGCCAGCAAGGGAAGATAATGAAAGGAGATCAGCAAGAATTTAAATTACCCCAGTTATGAAATCAATAGACCCTTTATTGACTAAGCCTATAATTTACAGAGGAAAAAATTCCTTGACCTGTTTGAAATTCTCTAGAATTGACTGATACTAAATTATGGCCACCTGATTGAATGAAGGATCAAGACATAAATCACAGTGGAACAAAGGTAGTTGACACTCCTGCACATTTGAGTCTATGGATGAGAAATGTGTATTATTTGATTATATATGTTACAGCCAAGAAGACTTTCTACTGTAAACATGTCTTATTTAAGTCTTATCTATTGAAACAAAGGGAAAATATTATCTGTGGATAAGAGCACAATATTTATCCTAAAAAAAACTCCATAATGTTCAGAAGGAAGGATATACTATATTTTGCACATGTTGCCTTATCTTTCTATATTAAAAACTTATCATTATAGAAATATACTCACAGTGCAATATTTCAATAAAATATCTGCAGTTTAATAATAAACATATAGTTCATAATCATGCATTAAGGAAATAACATTGTTTCGGCCACATCTTTAGTTTGAACTGTGAGCTTCTGAATAAATAAATTTTGTGGAATCCCAATTTATTTAATGAACATTTTAGTAGTTACTCATTAAACCCATAATCCTAACTGATGTTATGATTAATAATTCCACTTTACAGTAAAAATAGCCAAGCTAAATCAGTTATACACATAGTAGATTATATTCACATATTGGTACATTCTTACCAGTATAGTTATGATTATGAGTGTCCCCATTCAGAATTTCATTCACAAAAACTACAAAACTTGCCACAATTTCAATGTCTTTGTAAATAACACTTAAAAATAATAAATATTGAGGATTGCTTTGGTAGTTCAATTTGTTAAATGTTCAATTTTGTCTCAGGCCATGATCTCATGGTTCGTGAGTATCAGCCTTGCATTGGGCTCTGCACTGACAGTGTGGAGCCTGCCTGGGATTCTCTCTCTCTCTCTCTCTCTCTCTCTCTCTCTCTCTCTCCCTGTCCCTCTCTCTCAAAATAAATAAATTAAAAAAATAATAACTATTGAGATTAAAATTATAATATAAATTGACATCTTTCACATAGACATTGTCTATCACTTTTGTATTTCTTATAATGCACCTTCTCTAGGCAAGTTGATCAAAAACTTAAAATGGATAAATTGCCTGATAATATGTGGTTTTAATACAATATTCTAAGAAATATATTAAGTTTAAAAAAGAAAACATTTTCTTTTTCCCTCTATTAAATGCCAAAACTATTGGTAAAATATTTGCTATATTTTTCAATATAGGATTTTATGAAAAACAGATTCTACAGAGTATTAACAAAATCTTAAGTTTTTATATAGGATACAAGTATACATAAATAATGTTTGGATTCTATATATTTAGCCAAACACCATGTCAATTACTCAACAATATGTTCAGAATATCATGTATTCATCATTATAACTTATTCTAATTTTATCATTTATAATACTGTCCATATCTATACAGTGAATATAAAATATACACAAGTGTGTATATGTATACATGTATATATATGTGTACACATATATATACATGTATACATACACACACACACACACACACACACACATTTTGGGCTACTACCAATGAAAACCAAACTTTAAAGTATTTTTTATTGCTGTGCACATGTGGTTGATTTGTTTTAAAAAAGTGTTGCTTAGTCTTTCAAAAAATAAATTAGCCTCTGCAGATGTTACAATGATACACCAGCAACTCAAATAATAAATTGAAGCTTCAAAAACATGTATTTAGTATTTATGCACAAAAGTAATTACATTAATTTATCTAAATGCCAAAGGTATCATCTGTCTTTGCTTTTATTTAAGTATGAACTCAAAATCACTTTTCTTATGAGCCAGAATAAATATGTGAACTATCGTTAATGTCCCAAAAGTATTCTTGTAGTACTAATTAAAAAATTTAATGGCTCCAAAACCAAATGGTTAAGATAAAAACTACATCACCTGTGAAGCTTAGACTAAAAATATGAAGTGAGAAATTATGAAGGAAAATTATGGATAATAAGATTTTTTCCTCAAATTTTCATAGCATTTATTTGATTTTTAAAAAGTTTGAATAATATCCTTTATTATCTAGTTCTTATTCCATGCTCACAAAAATTAGTAAGGGATATACTTTAAGAATATAATGCAATGAATATATTTTTATAAGTGTATAGCATTTTAATGGGTATGTAAAAACCTGGTATGTTTGTTATAAAGTAATGCTATTAATATTTACTAAAAGCATATGATGTTCTAGACATGCTTCTAAGCCCTTTGCATACTAATGCATTGAAAATTAAATTAATTTAATTCTCAAAACAACCCAATGAATTAGGCACTATTTTTATCCAATTTTGCAATTTAGGAAACTAAGAAAGATATAAATAAATGTAAGTTTATTCTGAATATTTTGGAATAATGTTTGTGTGGTCAGGTTTCTGACCATGTGTGCAAGTATGACTGAAAAAAACTGTGTGCTGACAATCGTCTTCTTTCTCTCATGGTTTCATAAAGACCATCATCTTCTGGTTTATAGCTAAAAGTAATATTTCTAACTAAGATGACATTTGTAAATTCCTGGCTGTGGCTCAATTTTTTTCATTTATAAAAACATAACATTTGATCAAAATTATGACATGTTTTCTGATGTTTTAAATTAAAATTTCCATAGTCTTATTACCCAGAAATCCATCTTATGTGCTACCATCATGTTAGCACTGTTATCTAATCATAAACTGATCTATCATTGCATCTTTTTGGCAACAATAACTTTGTATTAGTAGACTGTTCAATTTCTTGGATGCTGCAATTGGTGACTACAGAATTTAATGAAATATTCATATCATGGGCAACATTAGTGACATTGACGAAATGTCTAAAAAATTTGGATGTAAGAGTAACATAGCTACTCTACTCATATAGAAACATAAATATAATTATTCATTAGATTATGTTAGTTATATATTGCCAAATTGTTAACTGGTTATCTTGTGATAACTATAATATTTTTCCTTTGGAATGATGTTCGTGAATAATAGTTCATATTAATATATGCATTTTGTCATGTAACAAAGTGTTCTTCTATTCTCAGGTTTTGAAGATTTTTCTTAAATCAGGAATGGTGTTATATATTACCCATACTTATTATTAACACGACTAGATTTTCAAATTTTATTCTATTGTTAAGATTTTTAACATTAATAATTGTCCTAATGTTAAATTATTTTTAAATCTCAAGAGTACACAAATAATTTTTAAGTAACTTGCTTAATTTTTAAGTTACTACTTAGTTTTGATAAATGCCCCATGGTTATTAAATGTTCACATTAGAGAAAGCTGTGTGATAGTATTTGAGAACTCTCTATACTATCTTTGCAACTCTTCTGTAAATCTAAAATTATTTAATAATTTTTTAAAATATCCCTGCTCATTATAAGATAAGAATCAAAGAACTCTTAATCAATTAATATTAGTTCTATGGCCATTATAATTCTTGGTCCATGATAATATGCTTTTAAACACATCTATTCAATCAATAACAATTCACTTCAGTGAATCCACTTCTGAAAGGTATCCAGTCACTATCTACCTCATTTTTTGACCTCAGGTTTTCAGTGAATTTACTCTAGTGGACATTATTCTAAAGATGATGTAATCAAACACACATCTCTACCCAACATACAATACAAACTATTACATGCCACATTCTCAAGACTGATGTCAACTCACTTTAACCTCTATAACCAACACCACCTTAAAGCCAAAGGCTTTTAAATACTTCATAAAAGATCAGAATGCTTTGCTAAAGGACACCATGCCTGACCAGCACCATAGCACTCCCTTATTTAAGAAAGTAATACATTAAAGCTTTTTGTTTAAGTCATTTATTCTTTCAATACAATTCACCCGGGCCTCATAATGAGTAATAGGAGAAGGTATAAAACTCCTACATTGCCACTCTCTCGTTTTTTGAGGTCACAGAGTCTCCTATCTCTGTTGACCCAAGAGACCCTATCTCTTAGAGCCAGAAGTAGACTATTCCAATAGACTACACAAGTAGGCTATTCCAATAGGCTACAAACAATAATTAGTCCAAATGGAGGGAATTTGTTCTAAATGGGGTCAATTGGAGGCCTTAACTGAATTTTTTTAGAATTGTTTTGTTTATACAAGTTTAATAAAACTTTAGAATCTTCTTCTAATTATATCTCATCTGGGAACCATGCTGTTCATATATATCTCCCACCTCCATGTGCACTCACACCCAATGAAACCTGTATGTCTTCAGTCACATGTTCTTCCAAAACGTATGTTCAAATACTCAGAATTTGAACAGTTTATGTTACGCTAACAGCAACACAAACAATCCTTTCAGCTAGATCTTCTATCTAGTTTAAATTATCACAGAAAACATCATATACAAATGTAGACCCCTCTGACTCAAACTTTCTATTAAAAACTAATGGTTAAATAGGTTACGGCGATTAAGGAGGACACTTGTTGTGATGAACACAGGGTGATGTATGGAAGTGTTAAATCACTAAATTCTATAGCTGAAACTAATATTTCACTGTATGTTAACTAACTGGATTTTAAATTAAAACCTTTATAGAAAGAAAAAAAACTAACAGGAAAAAAATTGAAGAGCAATTTAGAAGGATATGATGAATACACTTTTAAAAATAGTTACAATATATAAAGGAAAGTATATATTATAATAGAAATGTTTTCCAAACTACAAAATACCAATGGGAGTTCCCTTTCACCCTTTGTTATATGTTTCTTCTGTTTGCAATTTCTAAACATAGTTGTAGTTTTAAGAGAATAATGACAGTGCATTATTAGGAGTTGCAGTTATTTTGTTAAGGAATCTAGTAGGAGAGAACATCAATCACTTGGAGGTAGTACTGTCCATAATCAGAAACTTTAATTTAAGAATATGTTATTCACTCAGAACATTTCCAGAAGTCCTGTGGATATATGGAGATTTTGCATATGAATATGCACAATCTTATAACAGTTTAGTAAGTTATTTTGGTAAGTAAACACAGCATTTTTTGTATACAAATCAGCTACTGAATTGGAATGATAAGATCCAGAGTTAAGTATTTCTGAAGCTGTCTCTATAAAAACAATTTTCAAAATATAAGTTTAAATTGTCTTATTGTTCTTAGACAATTAAATTGTCTTAAATTGTCTTATTCATACCTCAAGTAGAATGTTTTACAATGAAATTTTGCTGTAACTTACATGAATTCATAATTCAAAATATAGTGGTGTCATATATTATGTATAATTTATGGGTGTGAATTCTCAGGGAGGCTACTGAGGAATGCTAGGTCTAGAACACCCATCCATTCAACTATGCAAAAAATGTTAATTGTAGATATCATAATAAATAAATGTCTTTCTTGGGGCTTATACTCTGGTTGAGTGGGAAAAAACAAAAATCAAGATAAATAAAAAAATGTACAGAAATGTGTGATAAGTGGTATGGAGAAAACTAAAGCCAGAAATGTAACAACGAATGTAGGTTAGAAATTGCAGCTTTGGTAGATGTGTGTGTGTATGTATGAGTCTGTGTGTGCATACACATGTGTGTTTATGTAATGCTTTCTTTTTAGAGTAAGTAGTGCTTCTTGATTTCTGGATTGATGCTTCTCATACTTTTGGGAAAGCCTTGTGCTAATCATGTCCATATCCTTGCTTCTGTCACTCTTATATGCCAGTTGTGATTACATTAATGGTTTCTACATTTCCCTTTTGTCTTTTATCTTCTCTCCTTTTCTGTGTTAGTAAATCTGTATTTTTCTTTCAAAAAATTTCCTCTGAGGAACAACATCAAAGTTTTTTTTTTTTTTTTTTAATGTTTATTTATTTTTGAGACAGAGAGAGACAGAGCATGAACAGGGGAGGGTCAGAGAGAGAGGGAGACACAGAATCTGAAGCAGGCTCCAGGCTCTGAGCTGTCAGCACAGAGCCCGACGTGGGGCTCGAGCTCACGGACCGTGAGATCATGACCTGAGCCGAAGTCGGACGCTTAACCGACTGAGCCACCCAGGCGCCCCCAACATCAAAGTTTTTGTTGCATTTGGCTACCCTGACATACAGCCAGATCAACACTAAACCATCCTGCACACCTAGAAAACTAATTTGAGGATTAACACAACAATCTTCACAACCTGAACCAGAGAACTTGGCAGGTACGTGGTGCAGAGAAGTGAACTGCATGAGAGAGAAGACGTGGAGGGCAAGGAGTTATTTGTGCTTGTGGAGAGAGGATGGAGATGGGGGGAAAGTTTGGGAAAAACACCCCCCCCCCCAAAGCAGCTGGAGAGAAAGTGGAAAAGCAGAAACAGCTTCAGGGACTGAACTCAAAAGGGAGAAAGGATAAAGGAGAGGGTTTAAGTTCCATTAAGATTCTATACACAGGGGGAGTGCAGAGTCTGAAACTCCGCAGCTCAATACTTAGTGGTAGTGGTGCTCTGGTACGAAGGGGTAATCCCCAGGAGCAGAGTGAAGTCCGGGGGTCTTTGGGTCACACGGGGAGAGGCAGTTCCCCTGCTGGGAGGCCATTTGGTAGAGGCTGTGTGACCACCCCGCAGGCAAAGGTCCCAGCAGACCCCAGAGAACAACCACATTCATTGGTGTTAGAATAAATACGTTAAGGGTGAAGCCTGGTGCCAGATGTGTGCTGCAATTTTCTATAATCCCTGAAATGCTGCTGCCACACGATCGCATGAACTTTTTCTGGGGCAGTCTGGCACCTAGCCACAGTCTCTGGGCATCAGCAGCAGCACAGTCCAGCAAACATTCCTGGGTGCAGCCAGCATCCAGCCATTGCTCGGTGAGACCTTCATGCAGAGGGTCAGACATTTTTATTAAATATTTTTATTAAAATATATATTTTTGTACCTTTTTTTTACTTTTTTGTAAATTTTTCAAATTCTATTTTACTTCCATCATTTCATTTCATTCTATTTTATTTTATTCATTTTTTTTTCAAATTTTAAAACGTTTTCCTTTTTTTTCTCTTTTCTTATCTTTCCCTTTTTTCTCTAATCTATCAAGCTCCTTTCAACAACCAGACCAAAACACACCTAGGATCTAGCACCATTTACTTGATTTGTGTGTGTGTGTGTGTGTGTGTGTGTGTGTGTGTTGTTTTTAATTTTTTAATTTTTTAATATTAATTTTTTTACCTTCTTAATTCCTTTTCGTCCTTCAAAATGACAAAACGAAGGAATTCACCCCAAAAGAAAGAGCAGAAAGAAACTACAGCCAGGGACATAATCAACACAGATACAAGCAAGATGTCTGAATGAGAATTTAGAATCATGATAATAAGAATACTTGCTGAGTCGAAAATAGATTAGAATCCCTCTCTACAGAGATAAAAGAAGTAAAATCTAGTCAGGATGAAATGAAAAATGTTGTAACTGAGCTGCAATCTCGAATAGATGCCACAGAAGCAAGGATGAATGAGGCAGATCAGTGAATCAGTGATATACAGGAAAAACCTATGGAGAAAAATGAAGAATAATAAATAATGAAAGAAAAGAGGGAGACGAAGGCAAAAGAGCATGATTTAAGAATTAGAGAAATTAGTGACTCAAAAAGGAACAACATCAGAATCATATGAGGCCCAAAAGATGAAGAGAGAGAAAAAGTGGTAGAAGGGTTGTGTGAGCAAATCATAGCAGAAAACTTTCCTAACCTGGGGAAAGACACAGACATCAAAATCCAAGAAGCACAGAGGACTCCCATTAGATTCAACAAAAACTGACCATCAACAAGGCATATCATAGTCAAATTCACAAAATATGAAGGCAAGGAGAGAATCATGAAAGCAGCAAGGGAAAAAAAAGTCCCTAACCTACAAGGGAAGACAGATCAGGTTTGCAGCAGACCTATCCACAGACTTGGCAGGCCAGAAAGGAGTGGCAGAATATATTCAATGTGCTGAATAAGAAGAATATGCAGCCAGGAATTCCTTATCCAGCAAGGCTGTCATTCAAAATAGAAGGAGAGATAAAAAGTTTCCCAGACAAACAAAAATTAAAGGAGTTTGTGACCACTAAACCAGCCCTGCAAGAAATTTTAAGGGGGAGCTTTCTGAGGAGAGAAAAAATGAATGAAAAAAAAAAGACCAAAGGAACAAAGACTATAAAGAACCAGAGAACACCACCAGAAACTCCAACTCTAGAGGCAACATAATGGCAATAAATTCATATCTTTCAGTACTCACTCCAAATATCAATGGACTAAATGTTCCAATCAAAAGACATAGGGTAACAGAGTGGATAAGAAAACAAAATCCATCTATATGATGTTTACAAGAGACCCACTTTAGACCTAAAGACACCTTCAGATTGAAAGTAAGGGGATGGAGAACCATCTATCATGCTAATGGTCAACAAAGGAAAGCCAGAGTAGCCATGCTTATTTATATCAAACAATCTAGACTTTAAAATAAAGACTGTAACAAGAGATGAAGAAGGGCATTATATCATAATCAAGGGGTCTATCCACCAAGAAGACCTAACAATTGTAAACAATTATGCTCCAAATGTGAAAGCCCCCAAATATTTAAATCAATTAATCACAAACATAAAGAAACTCATTGATAATAATATCATAATAGTAGGGGACTTCAACACCCCACTTACAGTAATGGACAGATCATCTAAACAGAAAATCAACAAGGAAACAATAGCTTTGAATACACCCTGGACCAGATGGACCTCACAGATATATTCAGAACATTTCATCCTAAAGTAGCAGAATACATATTCTTCTCCAGGGCACACGGAATGTACTCCAGAATAGATTACATACTGGGCCACAAATCAGCTTTCAACAAGTACAATAAAGGACAAAAAGATCAAGATCATACCGTGCATATTTTCAGATCACAATGCAATGAAACTCGAAATCAACTACAAGAAAAAATTTTGGAAAGATAACAAATACTTGAAAACTAAAGAACATCCTACTAAAGAATGAATGGGCTAACCAAGAAGTCAAAGAGGAAATTAAAGATGAAATGAGATGAGATGATATAACTAAAATAAAGTAATACAATATAATAAATTAATATATCACCCTGTTTTTGTAAATCAATTTTATTTACCCTTTCTATGAAAAGTTTGCCTATCTCTGATTTAGAGTGAAGGAAATGGTTGTTTAGTTGCCAACTCATCCAGACTAATACTTTTTCAAATAAAAAAAAAGTATTAGAAAGCAACCATGCATTTAGATGACATATCAATGTCAAGGAGCTCTTATGTTTATAAATGTTTAAGCTCAATCTGTGTACTTATCTTCAAGCAAAATGGATCCAAACATTTCTTGGATCACACAGGTTCTCTGGATACACTCTGAGTAGCATGAGTATAGAGGTGAAAAAAAAAATATATATATATTACCTCCATAAAAAAAACTGCCTAGGTTTAAATCGCAGCTCTACAATGTACTACTATTTATTTTGTCAAGGTATTTATATCTTTGTTTCTTATGCTCCATATGTGAAAAGTGAGTAGAGTCATAATAATAGTGAAATAATATTTCTTATCTCATGGAATTCTTGCAAGCATCACATTAGTTAAAATATAAAGCACTTAGAACCTGCCTAGAATGTATTTTTAGCATTAAAGTGCTAGCTATTATTACTATTTCTTAATATCTGAAGCAGTCATAAAACCAAAATATAGCTCAACTACTTACTCACTTAAATGTTAATTATTGTTTACTCCAGAGCAAAGGAAATAGAGTGTACCTCTGGATAATTTTGGTCATGAATGAATCTAAGATTTGCATAGAGAAATCCAATTAAAAATAATTATTTTACCTCCTTTGGTAACGACTGAAACATTTTTTTTAAATTAAGACTTTATTTCCTTAGAGCAGTTTTAGGTTCTTAGCAAAGTTGAGGGAAAAGTACAGAGATTTCCTATGCATGCCCTGTCACCACACATGCATAGCTCTTCCCCCATTACCAACATTTCCCACCAGAGTGGCAGATTTGTTACAACTAATGAACCTACACTGACGCATCGTTATAACCCAAAGTTCAGAGTTTACATTACAGTTCACTCTTGGTGGTGTTGTATATTCTGTGGGTTTGGACAAATGGATAATGACATGGATCCATCACTATAGTATCATACAGAGTATTTTCACAGCCCTAAAAATCGTCAGTGCTTTATCTCTTTTTCTCTCCCTTTCTCAAGTTCTGGTAACCACTGAGCTTTTTACTGTCTCCATAGTTTTGCCTTTTCCAGAATATTACAAAGTTAGAATCATACAGTAGGTAGACTTTTCAGAACAGTTTCTTTCACTTAGAAATATATATATATATATATATATATATATATATATATATATATATGTATATGTATATATACATATATATATGTATATTTCAGGTTTCTCATGTCTTCTCTTGGCTTGATAGTTCATTTCATTTTCACACTGAATAATATTGAAACATTTTTTGAAGGACTATGCTCTCTGAATGGAAGCCAAATTTTAAAAGGCCCATTTAAGAAACAACAGGAAGGGAATGTTTTTTGAGCAAGATTGAACAAAATCTCTTAGCTAGGAGCTACAGCAACTTTTTGTTTAACAAACACCTTCTTATTCAGCTACTTTCTTTTGAACTCTCATTTGCAATATACCACAATATATTATGCCCTTTGTTTATAACTGAGCTTCAGTTTACAGTACCCAGAGGCCATGATGCAGGTTGCTTGTTCTCAGCCTCATCTGCCTTTCTTTCAGGGTTGTTTACTTCTTCTTTCAAAATCTCAGGTCTATAAAGAATTTGGAAGCCCTTCATAGAGGACAAACAATTATTTTTAAACATGAACTATTTGATGTGTTTGTATTCAATAGATGAAAAGATACAATCATAAAGGTTGTTTTTTAGAAACGTGTAACATTTATCCAAACTAAAATCTAATTAATGTATTGTGATAAGATCATACAATTATCAATAAATTATTTTCTCACCTCTGACCATAATTTATCCATTTAGGTCTCATCTCAGATATCTCATTTTCTATGAAATAGCTACCAATTTTTATAATCAATGATTAATCCTCATTCTTTTTATTGCTAGAATACCCAATTTGTACATTATAGGGCGCAAAGTTGTCTGCTTTATACTATAGCTATTTTTTTCTTTCAATCTATATTGTGAGATCTGTGAGGCTAGACTTATCTTATTGATACTAATAACTTTTCAAATTTAGTGTTCTTTTGCTTTTAAAATTTAGCCACCTAATAGTAAGTTAGACCAGTCCATACTGGCATGCAATCATAGAGCAAGAGGTCACAAATTACTGAGGTTTCCAGGCAGGAAAAACTGGTGAGTCATTAATAATTACACAGACATTGATCATATTGTAACTATTAAAGCTCACTTCCCCTCAAAAGCAACACAAATAATATAAAAAAATAAGCTCGATGAGAATAGCTTGCTTACTAACATGCAATATTTATATAGTGATTACATATTGTAATCTTATTTAATTTTCATACAACACAGGGGAGTAGTATCATCCTCACTTTATAGATGAAAGAAGATATATTTGAATTTGTCATGTTGTGAACAATAGACTTAAACCTTAAGTCCTGGCTTTTAACTTTCTGTATAGGTTCCTTTTATCTACATGAGAGTTTATGTTATGATTTAAGTATTGGTTTCTTATGTATCTTCAGGATGGGTACATTATAAATTTCCACTAACAAATAAGCCCACTTTTCTTACTTAAATTTTAATATTCTTCCAATGGGAACTGTAGCTGGCACTGGTTTAAAATACGATACCCAAGTGATATCTGGTCAATAACACTTAGATCCCCACAAAATGATTTATTTCCCCTGTTTCTAGATAACAAAATTTCACTTCCAATCTAAACCTGACCAACAACACATTGAATGTAGAAGGAAAGGAAAACAGAACTAATTAAATAATAATTGATGCCTAAGTTGTTTGATTCTTCATGAATATGATTAAATAGGGTGTACTAGTAGGCAGACTCTTAACTCAGAATATCTATCTTTGATGTGAAGTACATCTAAAGGATTCTCATGTAAGAGTTGTATGAAAGAGGGCTAACCACCTTTCAATCTATTCCCAACAGTTACCTGCTAGTCTGAGTGCTTCCGTACCATTATAAAAATCTGCCAAGCATTCAAAACCAATTACACACAGGATGTCAAGTGTTGTCATTCCAGCTGTCCTTTCACTCCTCAGGGGCTCCCACTGTCCGTTTTCAGTTAAAAACATATCCTACCATCTTGAGGTTTTTGCCAAGATAAGCATTACTATTTTTATGTCTATCTCTTAAACAAAAATAAATGTGATTGTCTTGAATAGACAATAATTATCATAGATTACAGATGATTTTCCTGGTTACTACATTCTATAGATTTCTATTATCAAGAAAAAAAATCTCAATCTCTGTGGGTGATTTTCCACGGAATTTTAGGTCTGTTACTGAATAACTTTACTATATCATCCGAGAATGTTACCAACATGTCTTAACCAATCTAAGAGATAAAAATGTGGAAGCTAGTAATTAGAATGAATAAATTACCAATAATATTCTAGGATCATTTCCTAAAATTTTTGGTGTATGTGCATCATTTAAAATTTTTCAAATATTTTAGATTAACAACTTTTAATGGATTCAGCAAATTTTAATCACGTTAATCAATAACAACACCAAATCAAGTACCTACTTTGCACTAAGAAGTTTTAAGATCTTTGAAGCCTAGAAAGAGGTAATGTTTTGAAAATATTGGAAGACAATGAATAAATATTGCAATAAAAAGTATTAAATTCTATGTCATAAAATGTTTTTATGGGGATAAAATAATAACAGAACTATAAATCATATGTTCTGACTTCAGTGGATTTCTACTCTCAATAATTAAAGTTAGAAGGAAGGAATTTATAATAACAAAATGAGTGAAACAAAATTTAGAAGGAAGTATTGTGTTTTAAAAATAAAATGGGACACCTGGATGGCTCAGTCAGTTGAGTGTCCGACTTCTGGTTTCAACTCAGGTCATGATTGGTTCATGAGAATGAGTCCACGTTGGGGTCTGCACTAACAGCACAGAGCCTGCTTGGGACTCTCTCTCTCTCTCTCTCTCTCTCTCTCTCTGCCCTTCTCCTGCCTGAGCTCTCTCTTCAAAATAAATAAACATTACAAAAAGAAAGTATCATATCACAGTTCCTCAAAATACATTGAAAAATATTAACACTATATGTTAATTAAAACCTGCACAATCTAACATGACTATTTCCCTTTTTATCTTTGTTTCCATTTTATCATTTCAGTACTCAGCACATATTCATGGAATTTATATAATAACCTACATGATTGAGATAAATTAAATTTTATTTTTACTACTTTTATCTAAAAGATCAGATTTATTAGAAACTAGAAAATTTCAAAACATTACCAATTCTATAATTAAGTAAGAAATGACAGGAATTTTAGGTGAATGTAGGTCAACATGAGATTCATTGACAAGGGCACCCCAGTGGCTCAGTCGGTTAAGCGTGACTTTGGCTCAGATCCTGATCTCATGGTTTGTGAGTTCAAGCCCCACTTCAGGCTCTGTGCTGACAGCTCAGAGCCTGGAGCCTGCTTCGTGTCTTCCCCTCTGTCTGCCCCTCCCCTGCTCATGCTCTGTCTCTCTCTGTCTCTTAAAAATAACTAAACATTAAGATTGATTGATAAAAAAATATCAATAATATTACTTATGCTCACTGTGTGCTTGCTTTGTCCACAGCACCATCATAATATGTAGAAAATACTGAAGTGAAGTACAAGTGCAAAACTTTCTGCATTTGTATTTATACTCTATAAGGTACTGTCTTGGATTGTCACAAATGGCTCTAATGTAAGAATTAATAAAATTAACAAGAGAACAAATAACATGAATGGAATTTCTGCATACAAGAAGATAATTTCGAACTGGGAATATCATATTAAGTCTTTATAAAAAAGAGTAAAATGAATATAATTTAAAAATACTAAAAGAAAAAAAATACTGAAGTACAAAACTATGTTTTGAAATATATAATGCATATATATAATAAATAATAATTAAATTTAAACAAGTTAAACAGAAAAATTATACATCACACTAACAAGAGGAAAGAAAGACCACATTATTATTGCAATACATGCAGAAAAAGAATTTGAGAAAATGAATTAAAAATTCTCAACAAAGTAAGATTAGAGGAAACATACCTCAACATCCTAAAGTCATACACAAAAAGTCCACAGCAAACATCATGCTCAATGGTGGAAACCTGAAAGAGGTGGAAACTTCTTCCTCTAAGTTCAGTAACAATATAGTCCTTATGTCCTAGCCACAGCAATCAGACAAGAAAAAGAAACAAAAGGCATACAAACTGGTAAGGAAGAAGAAAAAAAAGTCACTATTTGCAAATGACATGATACTAGAAATATAAAACCCTTAAGACTCCACCAAAAAAAACTATTTGAATAAAACTCAGGAAAGTTGCAGGACACAAAACTAATAAACAGAAATCTGTTGTATTTCTATACACAAATAATGATGTAGCAGAAAGAGAAATTAGAAAACAATCCCATTTACAATTGCACCAAAAAGAATAAAATATGTAAGAATAAATTTAACCAAGTAGGTGAAAGACCTGTAATCTGAAAACTATTAGACACTGATGAAAGATAATGAAGTCAATATAAATAAATGGAAAAATATTCCATGCTCTTAGATTGGAAAAATTAATATCATTAAAATGTCCATACTACCCAAAACAATCTACAGACTCAATACAATCCTATAAAAAATATCAACAACATTTTTCACAGAACTAGAACAAATAACCCTATTTTTATGGAGCCACAAAAGACCCCAAAGAGCCAAAGTAACCTTGAGAAAGAACAAAGCTGGAGGTGTCATAACCACAGATTTTAAGATATACTACAGAGCTATAGTAATCAAAACAGTGGTGTTGTCACACAAATAGACACACAGATCAATGGAACAGGATAGAGAACCCAGAAATAAACTCACTTCTATAGTCAATCAATCTATTACAAAGGAGGAAGGAATATATGATGAAAAAGATGGTCTTTTTAATAAGTGATGTTGGGGCAAAAGGACAGCTACATGCAAAAGAATGAAACTTGACCACTTCCTTACAACATACACAAAATAAAATAGATCGAAGATCTAATTGTGAGACCTGAAACCATAAAACTCTTTAAGAGAAAAACATAGGTATTAATCTCTTGGACATGAGGCTTAGTAAAGTATTTATGGATTTGTCTCCCCAGGCAAAGGAAACAAAAGCAAAAACAACCTAATGGGATTGCACCAAAATAAAAGATTTTGCACAGCAAATGAAGGAAACCACCAGCACAACAAAAAGGCAACCTAATGAATGGGAGAAGATATTTGCAAATAATATCCAACAAAGGATTAATATCCAAAGTATATAAAGAATTTATATAACTCAACATCAAAAACACAAATAATCTGATTAAAAATAAGTATTTTTTTCCAAAGAAGACATAGATGGCTGACAGACATGAAAAAATGCTCAATATCACCCATCATCAGGGATATGCAACTCAAAACCACAATGAAAGACCACCTCATACCAGTCAGAATGGCAAAATCAAACACACAAGAATCAAATGTTGATGAGGATGTGGAGGAAAAGGAATCCTCATGCACTTTTTGTGGGGATACAAACAGGTGTAGCCACTATGGAAGACAGTGTAGAAGCTCCTCAAAAAAAAAAAAAAAAAAAAAAAAAAAAAAAAAAAGAACTGTATGATCTAGTAATTGCCCTACTGGGTATTTACTCAAAGAATACAAAAAACATTAATTTGAAAGGATATTTGAATCCCTATGTTTCTTGCAGCATTATTTACGATAGCCAAATTATGAAAGCAGTCCAAGTATCCATAGATAGATGAATGGATAAAGAAGATGTAGTATGTGTACATAATGCGATATTTTCAGCCATAAAAAAGAATGAAATCTTGCCATTTACAACAACCTGGATGAAGCTAACAAAATAAGTCAGAGAAAGACAAATAGCATATGATTTCACCATGATGTGGAATTCAAGAAGCAGAACAAATGAACAAAGAAAAAAAAGAGACAAACCAAGGAACAGACTCTTAACTACAGAGAACAAACTGATGCTTACCAGAGGGGAGGTGGGTGGCAGAATGGGTGAAATAGCTGAAGGGGATTAAGAGTACACTTATCTTGATGAGCACTATGTAATATAAAGAATTGTTTAATTACTATATTGTATACTTGAAACTAATTTAACACTGCATGTCAACTATACTGGAATTTTTTTTTTTAAAGGGGAAGAAGAACACTTAACTTAGGATCTATCCACCTGGGAAATTTTTAAGTATACTGTTCAGTATTGTTAACTATAGGTGCTATACAGTACAGTAGATCTCTAGGACTTATTCATCTTGTGTAACTGAAACTTGTACCCTTTGACTAATATCTTCCTATTTTCCCTTCCCTCTATCCCCTGGCAACCACCATTCTACTCTCTGTTTCTATGAGTTTCACTTTTCTTCCCTTCCCTTCCCCTTCCTTCCTTCCTTCCTTCCTTCCTTCCTTCCTTCCTTCCTTCCTTCCTTCCTTCCTTCCTTCCTTCTTTTCTCTTTTGAGAGAGAGAGAGAGAGAGAGAGAGATCAGGGAAGGTGCAGAGGGAAAGGGAGAGAAACTTAAGCAGACTCCACACCCAGCATGGAGCCCAGTGTGGGGCTTGATCTCATGAGTGTGAGATCTGAGCTGATATCAAGAGTCAGACTCTTAACCAGCTGAGCCACCCAGGCACCTCTGAGTTTTTAGATTCTTTATAAAAGTGGCATCATGTCATATTTGGAGCAACATTGATGAACCTGGAGAACATTATGACAGGTGAAAAAAGACAGACACAGGAACACAAAGGTATTCTTGAGTGTAATAATCAAAGATTAACCCAGGGCGCCTGGGTGGCTCAGTCGGTTGAACGTTTGACTTCAGCTCAGGTCACGATCTCACGGTCCGTGAGTTCAAGCCCCATGTCAGGCTCTGGGCTGATGGCTCAGAGCCTGGAGCCTGCTCCTGACTCTGTGTCTCCCTCTCTCTCTGCCCCTCCCCCGTTCGTGCTCTGTCTCTCTCTGTCTCAAGAATAAATAAACGTTAAAAAAAAAATAAAAAAAAAAAGATTAACCCAAAAGCCAAGCTACTTAGTAATTAACTTGGAATATTAAAAAAAAAAAAAGTGAGGATACACTGAACTGGATTTGCTAATGGTAGGAAAGCAAATTATTCAATGTTAGAATATATATAAATCAATATTTCATTCACTCATTCATTCATTCAAAGCAATAAACGTTTTTTAGGAAACATAACCAAGGCTTATAGGCAAAATAATTGGTCTGATGTCACAAAACTTGTTTATTGAGTAGATAGGATAAAGGGTCATAGACCCTCAAACTTTAGTGGCAAAAAAATATCAGGGTTTAGTTCCTTATCACATAATTGTTCAAGTTATGGTTTTCAGGTCACAGGCAATTCTAGTTTACAGTATCTTTCTAGAATCCAGGCTGATGGATACATTGCCACCTTCATCTTCTGGCTTCTGAAAGCCACTCTGGTCATTGTAATACCAGCCCAGCATGGGAAAGTAGAGAGAACAAAAGAAAAGCACAGCCACTTTCTTAAAGACCCTGTCATGGAAGAGAAACACATTACTTCCATTCCCATTTCATTACTGAGATACTGGCACAGGGCCACACTTAACTACACTTGAGGCTGGGAAATGTAATTTGGTGTGTGTCAGAAAAGAGGAAATAGTTTTTGTGGATGTTGAAGATTCTGTCCCAATCAATAAGTGGCAAATAGGGATTTCAACACAGGCAGGGATTTCAACAGTTTATGCTTTTAAATATTATTTTAAGCAAGGAACTGGAACACTAGAAAATCTTTTAAATACACCTCTAGTTAGACACTAATACAAAGAAATACCTTCACATTTAGTTTAATCAAATTTTAATTAGCTGTCTTTCCCCTGCAACGTTTTTTGTGGCCACAGCTATTTTTATTACTATTTCACATGTAGTGTTTAATAACTATAAATATTGTGCACAGAAAAGTAAAATTTCTGTTGACTTACCCAAGGTCTTATTGACTAAAGTTAAATTTGAGGGATTGTGGGACAGTACAATTAGAATGAGATATGGAGCCATAATCATTCTATATCATTCTTTTTCTTGTACACTATTTAAGAATTAAAAATAAAAAAAATAATTACTAGAATGAAACGTAATTACATACATTAATTACTTTTATATATACATATAGCATTCATACATATTATATATGAGATTCATCTATCTCATTTTTATCTACTTGTAACCTATCTATTATCTTTACATGGCGATCTCCTGCATAGTTTCCTTTTAGTTGCTATATGTTTGCAAATGAAATACTAACTGAAGCCCTAAAAAAGTGCTATCTTCTTGAAGCTATTTGAAATCATAGCTAAGAATAACCATTGAGCCAAAAAGAAAAACTATAAAAACACCTCACGCCAAATCCACAGAACTTGTAATTCCATTGATTAACAAAGCCCATAATGTTATAAAACTCCAAATCTCTCAAAAATAAAATATCTAATTGTTCCATATGCCAATTATTTATAAAAACAGAAATACTAACTTAATTTTAATTAAAATTGAAGCAGGATATTTTCAGGTTGATTAAATTGAAAGGGAAAATTCTGATAGCCCAAAAAATTTGAAAAATTGCATTTTTTTGGATAAGCGTATTTTCTTTTATGTTAGATTATATCAGAGATCTATTTTTTTTTTTTTAATTTTTTTTTTCAACGTTTATTTATTTTATTTTTGGGACAGAGAGAGACAGAGCATGAACGGGGGAGGGGCAGAGAGAGAGGGAGACACAGAATCAGAAACAGGCTCCAGGCTCTGAGCCATCAGCCCAGAGCCCGACGCGGGGCTCGAACTCACGGACCGCGAGATCGTGACCTGGCTGAAGTCGGACGCTTAACCGACTGCGCCACCCAGGCGCCCCATCAGAGATCTATTTTAATATAAAAATTCTGTCATTCCAAGCAAACACAGGTATGTGGTATATAATTTCCATGGCTAGTACTTATGTAAAGTGTTTTTTTGTAAGATGTAGTTTGATTAAACATGCATTAAAATTAGTTTCTATAACAGAACAAATAAAAGATACTTAAACAAGTGCAATGCAAATATTTCGTTTGTATTGTAATTTCATATATCTAGAAATAACAAGTAGTAACTGTGCCATTAATAGCTGTGACACAAAATAATAACTCAAAAGTATTTAATGACAAGATACTATAATATATTTGCTACTGATTTGAGGCACTATCACTTCTGAAGAAAAAGTAACTGTGTACAACTGACACAGAGAAATAACGTCTAGAAGTAAAATTATCAAAGCAATTTTTCTTGTTACTCTAGCAAATGGAATAAAACCAGGGAATAGAAAGAGCAATTCTGCACCAGCAGCTAATTTTTGGAAGATTGATCTTTCAGGAACCATGGCAAAAAAGTGCATTAAGTAGCTATAATTTTGTTTTAAATAGGAACATTCTAAGACACAGTCAGAGATGCTTTGGGAATAGGAAATGAAGAAGTAATATGCAATTACTTTACTTTTGAATCTTCAAATACTTTAAAACTACATTTGGGTCTTTTAATTGGTAGATATGAGAGTTTATATAACTTCTTGAAGTCCTTTACAATTATACCTTATAAGGCCAAGTTGATATTTTAATTTATGTTCAATTCAAATTTTGAGTTTCAGAATTTTATAAGTACAATTTCAAACTACCTGATTATGAATATGCTTATTCAATAATTCTATATCTTTTTAAAATGTAAATTATATGGCAATAGAAAATATTGTTAGTTTATCTGCAATATTATTACTAAAAATGCTTTCATAAAATTATAATTTAATATTAAGTAATTTCTAATTCTCATTGTAGTTTTAATTTGACTAATCAAAACTGGCTTAAATCCTTTAATTTGTTTCAAAGGTAATCATGGATTTAGAAGATCAATAAATGCTTATTAAATACTCCAATAATGATTTGTCTGTACCTTTGGATCTATGGTTTGGTATCTACCTTAATTTGGGGAGATTCTCAGTTATTATTGTTTCAAATATTCTTCTGTTCCTTCTCTATCTTCTCTTCTGGTATTCACATTATGTATATGTTACACTTACTGAAGTTGTCCCATAGTCTTTGGATATTTTGTTCTGCTTTTTTAAGTTTTTGCCATCTTTACTTTTTGACTTTCAAGGATTCTGTTGATATACTTCTAGCTTAGAGTTTCCTTTCTCAGCTGTGTCTAGTCTATTGGTATGCCCATCATAGGCCTTCTTCATTTCTGTTACAGTATCATCTTTGATCTCTAACATTTCTCTTTGGTTGTTTCTTAATATTTCTCTTCACTTATATAGCTCATCTGTTTTTGCATGCTGTCTATCTATTAGAGCCCTTCAAATATTAACCATAGGTGTTTTAAATTCTTGGTCTGATAATTTCAATATCCCTGCCATATCTGGTCCTGTTGCTTACTCTGTTTTTAAGTTGTGTTTTTTACCTTTGGCTATGCCTTATATTTTTTTCTTGATAGTTGGATATGACACACTGCGTAGAAGGAATGGGTATAAGTAGTCTTTTAGTAATATGGTGGTGAGGTGCTGGGGGAGGGGAAGGATTCTATAGTTCTATGATTAGGTCACAGCCTTTTAGTGACTCTGTGCCTCTAGTCTATGAACTTCACAAGACTTTCTCAGTTTATTGTTCCTCCAATAGAAAGACAAGATAGCTACAGTGGGGTAGATTTAGGAATTTCCCTTCTACAAGGGTAATTAGGCTCTGACTAAAACCCAGCTGGTTATGCTCTTATTAACTAGTTTCCCTTGGAACAGGCATTGTTCCAGGGGAACTGAGTGTTGTATTTTTTGAAATGATTTCTTTTAGCCTTCTCTCTGCCAGAACCAGGGAAAACTCACAAAACTCTGGCCCCTCAACACCCGATGACTGGCCCCCTGACGTTTTTAACATTCAGATTGGTCTGAATTGAGCCACCAGCAATTTGTCACTGTTCAGGTCTTCCTATGCCCTCAGTGATTCTGTGGCAGCTATGCTTTGGTAAGCCATGACTCCCCATATTCATCTGTCTCTCTAGTTTTGGGGGTGGGGGTTTGCCCTGTTTCCACACCTCTGAAACATTCTAGAAGAGCTGCTGATGTTTCAGTCTGTTTAGCTTTTATACTTGTGGTTACGATAGTGTGACAACCGCCAAGCTTCTTACATACAGAACTGGAAACCTGAAATAGACACATTACTTTTAAAAAAGCAAATAAAGTTGATAGCTGATAATCTTATCAACGCTGACAGTGGCTTAGTATTTAAAAAAAAATCAATGTTTATTTATTTTTGAGAAAAAGAGAGACAGAGAGAAATAGAGCATGAGTGGAGGAGGGACAGAGGGAGAGGGAAGCACAGAATCCGAAGCAGGCTCCAGGCTCTGAGCTGTCAGAGCCGAGCCCAAAGTGGGGCTCGAACTCATGAACTACCAGATCCCAACCTGAGCCGAAGTTGGAGGCTTAACCCACTGAGTCATCCAGGTGCCCTGACAGCGGCTTACTACTTAAAAAATACACATATATAGGGGTGCCTGAATGGCTCAGTCAGTTAAACATCCTACTCTTGGTTTCAGCTCATGTTAGAGCCCACCTGGGATTTTCTCTCTCTTCCTCATTCTCTGCTTCCTCCCCTCCCTGCCTACACTCCTTTCTCTCTCAGAATAAATAAATGAACTTAAAAAGAAAAAACCTTCTTTGTTCTATTAATATGTATTGCCCAAAAATATATTGCGAAAAAACATTTCCTCTTGTTTGCAGTCATTTCCCATCACAGCCCCAAGCAATCACTGGTAATATTTCTATTACAATCACATTATTTAATCTGCTTACATTTGGATCCTTTCTTATCTGGATTCTTTTTTTCTTATCTGGATACATCTATATCTAATCTACATCTATATCTATATCTATATATCTATCTATCTACACATATACATGATTAAAACTATGAAGAAATACTATGTGATTTAAATTTGAACAAAATAGAGAGGAGCCAAGATGGCGGAACAGCATGGAGGCTTTTTGTGTGTCACGCATCCATGAAATACAGCCAGACCAACACTAAAACATCCTACATACCTAGAAAACTAATTGGAAGATTAACAGAACAATCTGCACAACTGAACCACAGAATTCAGCAGGTATGCGACACGAAGAGTTGAACTTGGGGAGCAAGAAGCCGCGAAAGATAGGGAACCCCTTTTGCGGGTGGAGAGAGTATGGGGACTGGGGGGGGCATACGGGAAAAGCACCCCTCCCCAAAAGCAGCTGGAGAGAAAGTGGAAAATTGGAAACAGCTGCAGGGACTAAACTAAAAAGGGAGAAAGGAGAAAGGAGAGGGTTTAAATTCCATTAATGCTGTAAACAAGGGGAGCACAAAGGCTGCAACTCCGCAGCTCGATACCTGGCAGAGCTCTGGTGGGAAAGGTGAATCCCCAGGAACAGAATGGGGTCCGGGAGGCTCTCAGGCCACACGGGGAAAAGCGGTTCTGCTGCTGGAAGGACATTTGGTAGAGACTGTTGAAGCCACATGGTCCCAGCAGACCCCAGAAAATGGCCACATTCGCTGGTACTGGAACAAGGTCGTTAAGGGTGAAGCCTCGTGCCAGATGTGTGTTGCAATTTTCCATAATCCCTGGAATGCTGATGTTACACTGTCTCTCAATCTTTTTTGGGGGCGGGCTGGCACCTGGCCGCAGTCTCGGGGCACCGGCAACAGCAGGGTCCAGTGGGTGTTCCTGGGTGCAGCCAACATTCGACCACTGCTCATTCAGCCATTGCTTGGTGAGACCCTCCATCAGAGGGGCAGAACAGGTCAAAGCCGCAGTTCTTCAGAAGTAAGAGGCCAGGGAAAACAGCCACATCTGAGACAAAAATTGGGAGAGAGGTACTGCCTGGGGCCTGGTCATTGAGAGTGGAAAAGCGAGGAGTGGACGAGAGCTGAAGACGGAGGACCGGTGCGTGATTCCTGATCGAGGAGAACAGACTGTGTGGCTGGGTGGCGCCATTTTCACTGCTGCCGTGCATGAGCGTGTGCCCCTATAAGCACCACAACAATCCACTCCAGTAGTCTAGCAGCGCCATCTAGTGGAGAGCAGAGCTGTTACACAGAGTCCCACCCAACTGGGCCAACTTTCTTCTTCAAGAACACAAACCTCACCGCCGGCTTAATTTAGGGACTATAAAGAGCTACATGACTAACCTCTAGGGGAAAATGAAACAATTTCAGTCCTACTTCAATCTGTTAGCAGGCTCATCTATTCAATTTTTTTCTTTTTTTTTCCTTTTTCCCTTTTACAATTCTTTTTCTTGAATACAGAAAGAAAAAAACCTCATTTTTATTTTCAATTTTTATTAAAAATATGTCTTTAACTTTTATTACTATATTTTTTACTGTTGTGTAAATTTTTTAAAAGTCTACTTTACTTCCATCATTTTATTTTAGTCTACTTCAGTGTACTCAACTTTTCTTTTTTTTTTTAAATTTTTTTAACGTTTTATTTATTTTTGAGACAGGGAGAGACAGAGCATGAACAGAGGAGGATCAGAGAGAGGAAGACACAGAATCTGAAACAGGCTCCAGGCTCTGAGCTGTCAGCACAGAGCCCAACACAGGGCTCGAACCCACGGACCGCAAGATCATGACCTGAGCTGAAGTCAGCTGCTCAACCGACTGAGCCACCCAGGCGCCCCACACCTTTTCAAATTTTCAAACAATTTCCTTTTTTTTTTCTTTTTTGCTTTTTCATTTCGTTTCTTTTTCTTGAATGCAGAAAGAGAAAAACTTCATTTTTACTTTCATTTTCTTTTTAAAATATTTTTATTTAATTTTTATTACTATATTTTTTGCTTTTATGCAAATTTTATCAACTTCTATCTTACTCCTATCATTTTATTTCAGTCTACTACAGTGTATTCAATTTTTCAAATTTTCAAACGATTTCTTTTTTCTTTCCTTTTTTTCTTTTTTCTCTTTTTCGTTTATTTTCTTTTTTCTTAAATACAGAAAATGAAAAAATTCATTTCTTTTTAATTTTTATTAAAAATACTTTTCTTTAATTTTTTTCTACTATATTCTCTTCTTTTGTGTATATTTTTTCAAATTCTATTTTACCCACATCATCTCATTTTTGTCTACTTTAGTGTATTCATTTATTCAAATTCTCAAACGATTTCATTTTCTTTTTTCTCCACCTTTCTTTCTTTCTTTTTTTTTTCCATTTCTCTAATCTGTCAAACCACTTTCAACACCCAGACCAAAACACACTTAGAATCTAGCATCATCTATTTGATTTTTGTGTGTGTTTTTAATTTTTAATTTTTAATTTTAATATTTTTTAATTTTAATTTTTAAAATTTCAGTTGTTCTACCTCATTAATTCCTTTTCTTCCTTCAAAATGACAAAACGAAGGCATTCACCCTAAAGGAAAGAGTATGAAGAAACAACAGCCAGGGATTTAACCAACACAGATACAAGCAAGATGTCTGAACCAGAATTTAGAATCACGATAATAAGAATACTGGCTGGAGTCGAAAACAGATTAGAATACCTTTCTGCAGAGATAAAAGTAGTAAAAAATAGCCAGAATGAAATTAAAAATGCTATAACTGATCTGCAATCAAGTATGGATGCAACGGTGGCAAATATGGATGAAGCAGAACAGAGGATCAGCGATACAGAGGACAAACTTATAGAGAATAACAAAGCAAAAAAAATAGAGGGAGATTAGGGCAAAATATCACAATGTAAGAATTAGAGAAATCAGTGACTCATTAAAAAGGAACAACATCAGAATCATAGGGGTCCCAGAGGAGGAAGAGAGAGAAATAGGGGTAGAAGGGTTATGTGAGCAAATCATAGCAGAAAACTTTCCTAACCTGGGGAAAGACACAGACATCAAAATCTAGGAAGCATAGAGGACTCCCATTAGATTCAACAAAACCCGACCATCAACAAGGCATATCAGTCAAATTCACAAGATACTGGGGCAAGGGGAGAATCATGAAAGCAGCAAGGGAAAAAAAGTCCCTAAACTACAAGGGAAGACAGATCTGGTTTGCAGCAGACCTATCCACAGAAACTTGGCAGGTCAGAGAGGAGTGGCAGGATATATTCAATGTGATGAATCAGAAAAATAAGCAGCCAAGAATTCTTTATCCAGAAAGGGTGTCATTCAAAATAGAAGGAGAGATAAAAAGTTTCCCAGACAAACAAAAATTAAAGGAGTTTGTGACCACTAAACCAGCCCTGCAAGAAATTTTAAGGGGGCCTCTCTGAGGGGAGAAAAGATGAAAAAAAAAAAATATATATATATCAAAAGCAACAAAAGATTAGAAAGGAACAGAGAAGACCACCACCAACTCCAATTCTACAAACATCACAATGGCAATAAATTCGTATCTTTCAGTACACACTCTAAACATCAATGGACTCAATGGTCCAATAGAAAGACATAGGGTAACAGAATGGATAAGAAAACAAGATCCATCTATATGCTGTTTACAAGAGACCCACTTTAGACCTAAATACACCTACAGATTGAAAGTAAGGGGATGGAGAACCATCTATCATGTTAATGGTCAACAAAAGAAAGCCGTAGTAGCCATACTTATATCAGAAAATCTAGACTTTAAAATAAAGGCTGTATCAAGAGATGCAGAAGGGCATTATATCATAATCAAGGGGTCTATCCACCAAGAAGACCTAACAATTATAAACATTTATGCTCCAAATGAGAAAGCACCCAAATATTTAAATCAATTAATCACAAACATAAAGAAACTCATTGATAATAATACCATAATAGTAGGGGACTTCAACACCCCACTTACAGTAATGGACAGATCATCTAAACAGAAAATCAGCAAGGAAACAATAGCTTTGAATACACACTGGAAAGGATGGACCTCACAGATATATTCAGAACATTTCATCTAAAGCAGCAGAATACACATTCTTCTCCAGTGCACATGGAACGTTTTCCAGAATAGACCATATACTGGGACACAAATCAGCCCTAAGTAAGTACAAAAAGATAGAGATCATACCATGCATATTTTCAGACCACAATGCAATGAAGCTCAAAATCAACCACAAGAAAAAATTTGGAAAGGTAACAAATACTTGGAGACTGAAGAACATCCTACTAAAGAATGAATGAGCTAACCCAGCAGTTAAAGAGGAAATTAAAAAGTATATGGAAGTCAATGAAAATGATAGCACCACAACCCAAAACCTCTGGGACGCAGCAAAGGTGGTCATAAGAGAAAAGTATATAGCAATCCAGGCCTTCCTAAAGAAGGAAGAAAGATCTCAGATATACAACCTAACCTTACACCTTAGGAGCTGGGAAAAGAACAGCAAATAAAACCCAAAACGAGCAGAAGACAGGAAATATAAATATTAGAGCAGAAATCAATGCTATCGAAACCAAAAAAACCCCAGTAGAACAGATCAATGAAACCAGAATCTGGTTCTTTGAAAACATTAACAATGTTGATAAACCACTAGCCAGTTTGATCAAGAAGAAAAAGGAAAGGACCCAAGTAAAATCAAGAATGAAAGAGGAGAGATCATAACCAACACAACAGAAATAAAAACAATAATAAGAGAATATTATGAGCAATTATATGCCAATAAAATGGGCAATCTGGAAGAAATGGACAGATTCCTAGAAACATATACACTACCCAAACTGAAACAGGAAGAAATAGAAAATTTGAACAGACCCAGAACCAGTAAGGAAATAGAATCAGTAATCAAAAATCTGCCAAAAAACAAGAGTCCAGGATCAGATGGCTTTCCAAGGGAATTCTACCAAACATTTAATGAAGAGTTAACATCTATTCTCTTGAAACTGTTCCAAAAAATAGAAATGGAAGGAAAACTTCCATACTGTTTCTATGAAGCCAGCATTACCTTGATTCCAAACCCAGACAGAGACCCCATGAAAAAGGAGAAATATAGGCCAATTTCCCTGATGAACATGGATGCAAAAATCCTCAACAAGATATTAGCCAACCGGCTCCAACAATACATTAAAAAAAATTATTCACCACGACCAAGTGGGATTTATACCTGGGATGCAGGTCTGTTTCAATATCCACAAAACCATTAACGTGACTCATCACATCAATAAAAGAAAGGACAAGAACCATATGATCCTCTCAATAGATGCAGAGAAAGCATCTGACAAAATACAGCAACGTTTCTTGATCAAAACTCTCAAGAAAGTAGGGATAGAAGGATCATACCTCGAGATCATAAAAGCCATATATGAATGACCCAATGCTAATATCATCCTCAATGGGGAAAAACTGAGAGCTTTCCTCCTAAGGTCAGGAACAAGACAGGGATGTCCACTCTCATCACTGTTATTCAACATAGTATTGGAAGTCTTAGCCTCTGCAATCAGACAACACAAAGAAATAAAGGCGTCCAAATTGGCCAGGAGGAGGTCAAACTCTCACTTTTCGCAGATGACACGATACTCTATATGGAAAACCCAAAAGATTCCACCAAAAAACTGGTAGAGATGATTCATGAATTCAGCAAAGTTGCAGGATATAAAATCAATGCACAGAAATCGGTTGCATTCCTATACACCAACAATGAAGCGACAGAAAGAGAAATCAAGGAATCAATCCCATTTACAGTTGCACCAAAAACCATAAAATACCTAGGAATAAGTCTAACCAAAGAGGTGAAATATATATACACTGAAAACTATAGAAAGATTTTGAAAGAAATTGAAGAAGACACAAAGAAATGGAAAAGATTCAATGCTCCTGGATAAGAACACATATTGTTAAAATGTCGATACTACCAAAAGCAATCTACATATTCAATGCAATCCTTATCAAAGTAACACCAGCATTCTTCACAGAGCTAGAACAAATAATCTAAAATTTGTATGGAACCAGAAAAGACCCGAATAGGCAAAGCAATCTTGAAAAAGAAAACCAAAGCTAGAGGAATCACAATCCCAGACTTAAAGCTATACTACAAAGCTGTATGGTACTGGCACAAGAACAGACAATAAGATCAGTGGAATAGAATAGAGAACCCAGAAATAGACCCACAAACGTATGGCCAACTAATCGTTGACAAAGCAGGAAAGAATATCCAATGGAATAAAGATAGTCTCTTCAGCAAGTGGTGCTGGGAAAACTGGACAGTGACATGCAGGAGAATGAACCTGAACCACTTTCTTACACCATACACAAAAATAAACTCAAAATGGATGAAAGACCTCAATGAAAGACAGGAAGCCATCAAAATCCTCGAGGAGAAAGCAGTCAAAAACCTCTTTGATCTTGGCTGCAGCAACTTCTTACTCAACACGTCTCCAGAGGCAAGGGAAACAAAAGTAAACATGAACTACTGGGACCTTATCAAAATAAAAAGCTTCTGTACAGCGAAGGAAACAATCAGCAAAACTAAAAGGCAACCGACAGAATGGGAGAAGATATTTGCAAATGACTTATCAGATAAAGGGTTAGTATCAAAAATCTACAAAGAACTTATCAAACTCAACACCCAAAAAACAAATAATCCAGTGAAGAAATGGGCAAAAGACATGAATAGACACTTCTCCAAAGAAGACATCCAGATGGCCAACTGACACATGAAAAAGTGCTCAACATCACTCATCATCAAGGAAATACAAATCAAAACCACAATGAGATATCACCTTACACCTGTCAGAATGGTTAACATGAACAATTCAGGCAACAACAGATGTTGGCGAGGATGCAGAGAAAGAGGATCTCTTTTGCATTGTTGGTAGGAATGCAAGCTGGTGCAGCCACTCTCGAAAACAGTATGGTGGTTCCTCCAAAAATTAAAAATAAAACTACCTTACAACCCAGCAATTGCACTACTAGGCATTTATCCAAGGGATACAGGTGTGCTGTTTTGAAGGGACACATGCACCCCCATGTTTATAGCAGCACTATCAACAATAGCCAAATTATGGAAAGAGCCCAAATTTCCACCAATGGATGAATGGATAAAGAAAATGTGGTATATATATATATATATATATATATATATATATATATATATATATTTGCAGCTACATGGATGGAACTGGAGGGTATTATGCTAAGTGAAACTAGTCAGTCAGAGAAATACAAAAATCATATGACTTCACTCATATGAGGACTTTAAGAGACAAAACAGATGAACATAAGGGAAGGGAAACAAAAATAATATAAAAACAGGAAGGGGGACAAAACAGAAGAGACTCATAAATATGGAGAACAAACTGAGGATTGCTGGAGAGGTTGTGGGAGGGGGGATGGGCTAAATGGGTAAGGGGCATTAAGGAATCTACTCCTGAAATCATTGCTTCATGATATGCTAACTTGGATGTAAATTTTAAAAAATTAAAAATAAAGTAAAAAAAAACTCAAAAAAGATTCAAAATAATAAAGAAAAAGTAAACATTAAAAAAAAAAGAAAAGAAAAAAAATCTATAGCAGACCTCATATTTACCAGTAAAATGTCAAAAGCATTCTTTAAGATCAGGAACAAGATATGTACGTCAGCTTCGCCTCCCTTATTTAATGTTGTGTTGAACATCTTGACCCAGTCAATAAAATAAAATAAAGGTAAAACCTATATAGGAGTTAGAAATATTTTTTTTAAAAAGTGTTCTTATTTGCAGGTGATTGATTACTTATGTAGAACACCAAAAAGAATCTACAAATAAATCATTAGAATTAATAAATATTTCACTTCGTTCCTAGGTAAAACCAACATGCAAAAAATCAATTGTATTTCTATACATTAGAAACAAGAAATTAAAAAGTGAAGATTTAAAGATATCTTTAAGAAGAAATTTCAGGAAATTCCTGAAATAAATCAAGTCCTTTAAGAAGAAAATTATAAAACTTTATTCAAAGACATTAAAGAATACCTAAACAAACAGAAAGATTTACCATATTCTTGGACATGAAGAGTCAACATTGTTAATATGGCAATTCCCCTATACTAATTGATAACTTCAAAGCATCTCAGTTAAGATTCCAACAGGATTTTTCATAGAATTTGGCAAGTTAATTCCAAAACTTAGGTAGAAAAACAAAGGCCAGGAATAAATGAGCCCCTGGCTGAAGAGCAAGGTGAGAGACTTACCCTGTTAAATACCAAGACATAAAACCTCTAGAAACTAAGGGTGCGTAGCATCAACTCAGGAACAGACACATAAACCAATGGAATAAAACAGCCCAGAAACAAACAAACAAAAAATTTGAACAAAATATTTGAAAAGACATTTTACTAAGAATATACACACTCATGTGTGCATGCAGGCACATGCATGGCAAAATTCCCACAAATCCTGGATCAGAGAATACTGAATGACTGATCCTACCAGAAATACAGGGTTAGCTTCCTGTGAGCCTTGGTCACAACATTTTCATCAAGTGATTAATAAATAACCTTGTTTTATGTGTGTTTCTTTTTAATGATGCCTACTAAATACATATTGTTATTTCATTCACATTAACCTTAAAAGTCAACAGCACGTAAGCCATGAATGAATAAAGCTTACCAGCACATATTTTTTGTCATGTCTTTCATGGCCCTCTTACACTTAGTAGCACTAGACTTCAGCACAACACTTCAGCACTACATTTGGGGTAAATTTTAAACAGCAACATTATCAAAAAAAGCATAAAAATGCAAAAATCATGGCACTAAATAGAGTGCAAAATGGACACTGTTTATAGTCTGAGAGGTGAACAAGTAGGCAGAGGATTGCTTTGCTCACATTCAGCTGGGAACGTCCAT
Organism: Puma concolor; assembly: GCF_028749965.1. Classification (NCBI taxonomy): domain Eukaryota; kingdom Metazoa; phylum Chordata; class Mammalia; order Carnivora; family Felidae; genus Puma; species Puma concolor. The sequence continues at coordinate 90,215,636 of NC_141674.1, forward strand.
TTTGGGGGATTCAATTTTTTTTACTGGTTTTTACATGCCTATAAATGACTATGAGTATTGATTTTGGGAGATACAAATAAATTTTAGCAAGTAGGAGATTTCTGAAATATGAATCATTGAATAAGGAAAATTGACCATATATGTGTGTGTATGATATATGTATCTAAATATTTACTTTATAATAAGTATATTTCTATATATAATATGTATATAAATAAAATATATACACACATTTTATTTATATAGCTATATATATATATATATATATATATATACATAACCCCATAAAATACTAATTGTGACTATTCATCAAGGAAATATATATTAATACTACAGTGAGATACCACTATATGTCCAGCAGAATGCCTAAAATTAGAAAACACTGGTAATACTGAGTGGTAGTGAGGACATAGAGAAAGAAAACTCTTATTTATTATTAATAAGAATTTAAAGTATTAACACACATTTTGGAAAATGTAGTCTCTTTAAAAGTTAAATTGCTTTAAAACTCATTATTTTAACTAGTTATTTATGTAAAATAAATGAAAGTATATGTTCTCAAAAATACATATAGAAATGGTTATTTCAGCTTTATTCATTATAGCCCAAATTTGGAAACAACTCAAATATAAGTCAGCAGCTGGATGGATAAACAAATTGTGAACTATTCATACAATGGAATAATATTCAGCAAGAAAAAAGGAACAAACCACTGATACACACACCAACATGGATCTCAAAACTCTATGCTAAGGAAAAGAGTCCAGGTAAGGAAGGATCCAAATGTAAACAGGTTAAATAATGTGATTGTAATAGAAATATTACCAGTAATTGTCTGGGGCCGTGATGGGAGATGACTGCAAACAACCAGAGGAAATTTTTTTGGGCAATAGAAATATCCCGTTATGCTGTCATATCCATTTATCATAATTTATCCAATAGGACACTTAATGAATGCTTTTTGTTGAAATGAAGTACACATTGATAAATTAATATAAAAAAGGAGACAAGGGACTTCATAAAAAACTACTTGATGCACAATTCACAAAAATGGAAATAAAAACATTCAATAAATTATGAGAATATGCTCAAAATCTTTGGAATCAGGCAAATTCCAATTGCCACCATCAAGATACTATTATAAATCCAAAAGATTTAGAAAAATAAAAAGGTCTAACAATATTAATGTTGACAGATGTGTACAATAATTTGAAACACTGTAAGTAGATTTATCAATTCATACAACCATTTTGGAAAAAGTTTATAATTATATGGTAAATTTTAATATCTACATCCTTTTAACACATCAAACTCTAGGAAAAAATGTTAGTCATGTATACCAAGAAAAATATGCAAGCATGTTTGAAACACCATTGTTTTTAAACACCTTCTTTTTTAATAAGTTGAAACTGGAAATAATAGTTAACTATAATTTTTCCATACAATATTTTATAGCAACAACAAAAAAACTTTACACATAGCAACATGGATGCATTTTTCAAAACTAACATTAAACAAAAAGATGAAATCACCAAAGAATATATAAAGGATGACTTAATTTACATAAACTTTAACAATGTTAAAATAATTATCAGAGTACATACATAAACAATAATATTATAAAATATTAAACGTATGAATTTGAATTAGTACTTAAATCTAGGAGAGGGATGTGATGTAGTAAGATACACAGTTTATTGACAATATCCAATTTCTAGCCAATGGTGTTATATGTAAGTGTAGTTACTTTAAACTTTATACTATAGTTTTATTGCACATCAAACAAACGCACACACACACACACACACACACACACACACACACACATATACACACACAATAGTAAAATAAACCTCTGTCAGATATACTATAGACATTTCCTACTGCCCTGGAAGAACACTAAGAAGACAAAGGTACTTTGATACATGTAGAATAGGAAAGTAGATTTTTTTTTAGCTCAAAAAGGAGGTTCCAGCATCCCTAAAAGTTGATACCAATAAGGAAGTAGCACCTAACTATGTAGATTGACTCCCAATAAAGGAAAGAGTAAGTAAAGACATTAGGAGGAAAATAAGTCAGTGCAATTAGTGAGTAGACAGAGTGTTGTCAGACTCCAGACATTCTAATTTTGCCTACTATATGCTTTCCCCTAGACCAGCACTAACAATTATATTCTCTGTCTGCTATAATTAAAGACAAAAGAAAACTGGTAAATACAGTTGTGGTTAAAAATAAGGCCTCGCATAGTATCAACAACAAAAGAAACAACAGGTGCTGGCAAGGATATGGAGAAAAAGGAACCTGCTTGCATTTTCAGTGAGAATGCAAACTGGCGCAGCTACTCTGGAAAACAGTATGGAGGTTCCTCAAAAAGCTAAAAATAGAACTACCCTCTGGTCCAGCAACTGTACTGCTGGATATTTACCCAAAGAATACAAAGACACTAATTCAAAGGGATGGATACATGCACCCCTAGGTTTACAGCAACATTATTAACAATAGGCAAATAATGGAAAGAGCCTAACTGTCCGATGACTGATGAACAGATAAAGAAGATGTGGTATACATGTACAGTGGAATATTATTCAGCCATAAAAAAGAATTAAATCTTTCCATTGGACAACATGGATGGAGCTAGACAGTATAATGCTAAATATGAAGTAATTGAGTCAGGAAAAGACAAATACTATATGATTTCATTCATATGTGGAATTTAAGAAACAAAAGAGCAGAGGAGAAAAAAAAAGAGACAAACTGAAAAATAGACTCTTAACTATAGAGAACAAATTGATGGTTACCAGAGGATGGGTGGGGGGATGGGTTAAATAGGTGATGGGATTAAGGAGTGCATTTGTTGTGATGAGCACAGGGTGATGCATGAGTTGAATGGCTACTTTTATGCAAGTCAGATAGAATAGCTTTTCTTCAAGCCTAAATTCCAAATTGTGAGTTGGGTTTTCATCTGTAGCTAACATTCCTATCTCCAAATTCCCCTTAGATCAGACTCTAGCTAGAACATACTCTTCTCATGGAGAATCATAAATGCACATCAGGCTTATTAATTTATACAGGTACATTTAATCAGTCTGCATCAATCTGCTAACATTTCATTAGCTAAAAGTCAGTGGGTCAGGGTAGTATCTTCTGCCTCAACAGAGAAGCATAGAAGAGTCAATATTTGCTGAATAACAATACAATTTCTCAAAGATGTAGGTGACTTAAAGTTGGGAAGCTGGATGAAAGTTTTTAAAGATAAGACCATGTTTGACTTTCCTGATCATGATTAACTATTTTTGAGACAAAATATTAAGGAAGGTATTAGTGACACCCACATATACAAATATATTTTAAAAGAATACTATACGTTTATATATTTCTAGTGAATATAGAATGACATTTTTGAAGTTATAATTCCTATACACTTTAAAACTCAAGTACATTATTAAAGCAAGAATTAACAAATTTGAAAAATTGTGTAAGTGTTCACATTTCTCTGAGTAGCTAAGAAAAGTTTTAGATAGGGAAGAAGAAAAAACTTTATAAAACATTTATTTATTTGTGCATTTCATCTACAGATATTTAAATGAACCCTATATTCTAAATACATGTTTAGACATAGAGATTGCTATTTATCAACTGATTCATGACTTCTAGGTTTCATAAAATCAGTTTTCAATCCCATGGATTACTCTATATTTTTACTTTCTCTTTGAAATTCGTTTTTAATGTTTATTTTTGAGAGAGAGAGAGAGAAAGACAGAGCATGAGCATGGGAAGGGTAGAGCATAAAGAGACACAGAATATGAAGCAAGATCCAGGCTCTGAGCTGTCAGCATAGAGCCTGATGCAGGGCTTGAACTCACAAACTGTGAGATCATGACCTGAACTGAAGTCACATGCTTAACCAACTAAGCCACCCAGCACCCCTCAAATATTCTTTTAAAATAACACAATTTCTCTTTTTAGACAATGAATTTGCTTAGCTTGATGGTTGTTCAATCTCAATATCCAAAATATTTAAGGAATACTATCATTCTAATAAGTAAAGGACACAAATGGAATAATTCAAAGTTTACATATTGGTCAGGGGATTCTCAGTCTGCTTCAATATTTGGGTATAAATATAAATCACTAAAATAAAAACAAATAAATCCAAGAAAATAACAGGAAATAAATTTGTTTTCGTCAGGATAATACTTATAAAGTATAACCCATGAGCATGCCAATATAATGATTATTTTCAATAAAACTTTGATAGTAGCTTAAATGATTAATAGGATATTCATCTGAAATAACATAACTATATTTATTTCTAATGTTTTTTTAAATATCATCCACATAAAGTGTGGTACTCACCTCTTGGATACAGGTAAATTTAAGGTGATAATAAATTAGATGTTGTCACAATGGCTTATAAGATGGGAACACTAGGTGAGAACAGGTATTAACTAATTCTACTAGTAAGGATATAAAAATACACAGAACTGACTGAGTCAGATTCATGGTAGTCATTGATGACAGACAGAAGTTAATCCCCTAGTCTCCTAGCAATGACTGTTCATCTTTCAAAGATTGTTTCAATTATACTGGCTTGAAGAAATCTTACCTTTTCCCCAAGCAGAACTATTTATCTTTTAGTCTCAAAGACCATAATATATGTACTAATTTGTTCTCATAAAAATGTATTCAACTTAGTGTACATTTATAATATAATTCAATAGTAAGCTTTGATAAGAATGAACTGTGTTTTATTTCACTTTCTATACTATCATCTGGCATAAAAGAGATCTTTGGAAAATGCTAACTAAAAGAAAATATATATAAATTCCTGAATGTGGATGAGAATGTACATATAGAGTAAAGGTTCTTAGGGGGAAAATAATATGAGGTGGGAAAAACGTTTTAAAAATAGGTGGAGAGGAGGGGTGCCTGGGGGGCTCAGTCGGTTAAGCGTCCAACTTCAAGTAAGGTCATGATCTCCCGATTTGTGAGTTCGAGCCCCACGTGGGGCTCTGTGCTGACAGCACAGAGCCTGGAGCCTACTTCGGATTATGTGTCTCCCTCTTTCTCTGACCCTCTCCTGCTCACACTCTATCTCACTCTCTCAAAATAGATAAATAAACATTTTTTTAAAATAGGTGGAATGGAAACTATATTCCATTTTTCCCCTTTCCAACATGTGACTTTATAATAAGAAGTTATAAGAAGCATAAATATATTTCCAACTCTAAATTAGCTAAAAATCATTTTTGAAGATGTAATGGTCAAGATATGAGGAATATCTTGAAAACAAGATAAAACAAATGACAAATAGTCAATTGATGCTTTGGAAGCAAAAATGGAAGAAGAGAAACAGAAGAAAATAGAAATGTTATAATCATGTCAACTTTAAAAACAGGCTTAGGGGCGCCTGGGTGGCGCAGTCGGTTAAGCGTCCGACCTCAACCAGGTCACGATCTCACGGTCCGTGAGTTCGAGCCCCGCGTCGGGCTCTGGGCTGATGGCTCTGAGCCTGGAGCCTGTTTCCGATTCTGTGTCTCCCTCTCTCTCTGCCCCTCGCCCGTTCATGCTCTGTCTCTCTCTGTCCCAAAAATAAATAAATGTTGAAAAAAAAAAAAACAGGCTTAAAATTTAGTTAGGAATTTTGACAAGTCAGAGACTAGTATTGAATCACTGAATGGCTTTAACCAATAACGAAGTCTAAATGATACGCAAAGCTAAAGATTTAAATTTTTCAGGGAGCTCAGAGAATTCAGGATAGCATCCATATAAATAAGAAGGAAGATTCCTAACACTTTAAGGCGATCCCAGTGAGTTAGCTTTGAAGATTTTGGTTTATATCCTTTATATTTTGTGTTTTATTGTTGTTTTTTTTTTTTTTTTTTCAGAGGCAGTGCTCACTGGGGTCTGAAGCCCGATTCAAACACTCTACCCTTCTTTTCTTACTTTCGTGAAATTTCTATTTTAGTATACTGTTTCTATGGTGACAGACTTTGTTCTCAATAATGTTTTAGTAATGACTGCATGTTACAATGATAATATTTTGGATTGTTTGGGTTAACTAAAATATAGTATCACATTTAATTTATCTGTTTCTTTCTTACTACATTTTTAATAAAGCTACTAGAAATTTTAAAAGTACATTAAGTGACACATGGTATATTTAAAGTTTTTATTGAGATATAATTGGCATATAACATTGTGTAAGTTTAATTTATATGAAGTGTTGACTTGATACATTTATATGTTGCAACATGATTCCCACAAGGCTTTAGCTGATACCTGTTTCATGTCACATAATGATCACTGCTAATTTGTGGAGAGAACATGTAAGATCCAGTCTCTTAGCACATTTGAAGGATATAACACAGTATTGTTGACTGTAATCATTATTCTGTGCATTAGATCACCAGAATTTATTTATCTTCTAGTTCCAAGTTTGTACCCTTGAACAACGTTGCACCAGTGCCCCACCCCCTAGCCACTGGTAACCACAATTCTGTTTCTAGGAGTTCAGTTTTCCATAGATTCCACATATAGCTATAGATTCCACATATAGCTGATAGGTACCTTACAATATGTGTCTTTCTGTGTCTGACTCATCTCACCTAGCATAACGCCCTCAAGTTTATTCATGTAGTCACAAATGGCAGGATTTCTTTCTCATAATTGATATATACGTATAGTCACATATTCTTTATTCTTTCATCTGTTGACAAACACTTAGGTTGTTTCCATATCTTGGCTATTGTATATTATATACATGTATTGAATATTATATACATTACACACAAATATCTGTATGATAATATTGCGGATATATTTTTGATATCCTGTTTTCATTTCCTTTGGATATATACCCAGGATTGTTGGATCATGTGGTATTTCTACTTTTAAGTTTTTGAGGAACCTCCATACTGTTTTCCATAGTGGCTGAACTAAACCAATTTACATTTTCACCAACAATGCACAAAGATTCTTGTTCCTCTACATCTTCTCCAACAGTTTGTCTTCTTGATGATAGCCATTTTAATAAGTGTGAGATGTTATTTCATTGTGGTTTTGATTTTCATTCTTCTGACAGTTAGTGATGTTGAGAATTTTTTCATGTACATGTTAGCCATTTTTACGTTTTTGAAAAAAATGTCTATTCAGTTCCTGTGCCCATCTTAAAATAGTTGTTGTTGTTGTTGTTTGTTGTTGTTGTTTGTTTTTTGCAATTGAGTTGTATGATATCTCTATATATTTTGGATGTTAACCCTTTATCAGATATATGGTTTGCAAATATTTTCTCCTGTTTCATAGGATGCCTTTTCTTTTTGTTGATTGATTGTTTTGCTGTGCAGAAGCTTTTTAGTTTGATGTAGTTCCATTTGATTTTTGCTTGTGTTGCTTGTGCTTTTGATCATGGCTAAGACCAATACAAAGGAACTTCTATCCTATGTTTGCTTCTAGGAGTTTGTCTTTAATCCATTTAGAGTCTATTTTTTTGCATCTATTATTTTCTGATAGAAGTATAGCTACTACTGTTTTCTTTTGGTTACCATTTTTTTGGAATATCTTTTTCTATGCCTTCACTTCAAGCCTATTTGTGTCCTTAAACTGACATGTGTCTCTTGTAGACAGGATATAGTTTTGACATATATATGTGTGTGTGTATATATATATATATATATATATATATATATATATATATGTGTGTGTGTGTGTATGTATATATATATATGTGGGGGTGTGTATATATATATATATATATATATATATATATATATATATATATATATCAAGCTTCAGCCTGTCTAGCTCCTGTCTGTCTTTTCATAAACAAAATCTCGGCTTCTATGTGGTGAAATTCACTGATTATTCCTCTAATTTATGTAGTTTCTGTTTCTTAAGAAAGCCTATCATAGCCTAAGACAAATAAAATTTCTACTGTAGTAATTATTTGCTTAGTTTTATAAATAACATCCTAGTATTTAATCTATTAGTAATTAATATCTGTATATAGTATGAGGGGTTTATTTTCCTTTCCCTTCCATAAAAATAATCTATTGTCCCACCACCATTTTTAGGATAGCCCTTTCTTTCCCAGAGATCTCTAAAGCTACCTGCCATGTGTCTAGGGTATCATAGGTGTATTTCTAGGATCTGTAGTATCTTTAATTGGTCAATTGTTTTTATCCCTACCATAATAGCAAACTCTCTTCTTAACAATAATTTTATAATGAATCTTGATATTTGGTAGGTATAGCAGATATCCTTCTCATGATAAGCCTTCATCTTGTGTTTCTTATTCAGAAAAGGGTTGGTTCATTATGCCCATCTCATCTTTCACAACATACTAACATTAATATCCTCATAAAAGCACTTTGAGGCGTGCCTGGGTGGTTCAGTTGGTTAAGTGTCTGACTCCTGATTTCGGCTCAGGTCATGATCTCATGGTTCATGAGATTGAGTCCCACGTTGGCTCTGTGCTGACAGTGTGGAGCCTACTTGGGATTCTCTTTCTCCCTGTCTCTCCGCCCCTCCCCTACTCACTCTCACTCTCTCTCCCTCAAAATAAAAACAAAAACACCAAAAAAACCACTTTGAGATACCTTTAATAATGTGTTATATTTTAACTATGAATGTCCTGTATGTATTATACCTTTATTTTTTATATTCCTTAATGTTTCATATGATTGTAAAATTATATTTTTGAATTTGTGTTTTTAAACCCTTTATTGGTGCTGTATTGAATGGCATTTATTTTTTGTGCTTTCCATTTACAGCAAACATTATCACTAGATTCTGCTATTACTTAGAAGTTTTCTGCAGTGTTAATGTGGTCACTGGAGGCTTTGTTTATTGTTTTTCATCTTTATATTATTTAATATATTTTTGCATTTTTTTCAGTGGCTAGAAATTCCACTACAATATTAATTAGAAGTGATAATAGTGGTCTTTGCCTTGCTGTGATTTTTCTTAATGTTTACTTATTTTTGAGAGAGAGAGAGAGAGAGAGCGAAAGGGGGGAAGGGACACAGAGAGAGGGAGACACAGAATCTGAAGCAGGGTCCATGCTCTGAGCTGTCAGCACAGAGCCTGACGCAGGTCTCGAACTCAAGGACGGCGAGATCATGACCTGGGCCTAAGACAGATGCTTAACCAACTGAGCCACCCAGGTGCCCCAGGCCTTGCTGTGATTTTTAAGGAAATTTTTCTGCCATTTTAACATTAAGAATAATGATCGTTAGAGTTTGGGCAGATACAGTTATGACTACTCATGTGCAAAACTATGCCTCAGGAAGAGCAAACAGTGGCACTAAATAAATACCTGTTGAAGTGATGAATTAATGAAGGAAAGGATATTAGAAATTAGGGTATCATTCCTTATTTACTATGAAGATTCATACTTGTATGTGGGCAGGGATATCCTTACAAATAACTTTAAATATATTTGAATTTACTCCCATAAAATAATTCTTGTGAGAAAGAAACTTCAACATTTCTTCATTATTTATTGTATTTGTGCATATTTGATAGTGTATATATCTGAGCACCAGCTATCATATGTGATCTAGGGGAAAATTGGCGATGCCTCTGAAAATTATTCAAAGCATGGCTTAAGGTGACTACCACAATTACAGGCTTCATTTTCCCAGAAAGCTTTTCTGTGGACTGTAAAAGCTTAACTAAATGTTAGCAACTTGACAGGCTGCACCTGCAAAAGGAATATTTTATTTCTAAATTACTATTCTGCAGACCCCATAATATTTAATCTTTTAAAGTGCCATAGCGATTCAGAGTAGATAAAATTGAAATGCATGTTTTCCAGAAGACAGGGACCGAAACCTATTAAGCCAGAAAACCTAGACCATTAATTTTCTTCTACCGTCTGTAATGGGAAGTTTGTGATAGACTTGTGAGTGATCCCTTTCCTCAGAGATCATTTCCTGGCTCTGTCTGTGTTCAGTAAGATGTAATATCATCCCCCTGATAATAGGTATTTGTTACTTAGCAACAAGTTCTACTTGTATATACTACAATTCATGGTTAATATATCTACACATTCTCTCGAAAAATGAATAGTTACAATGTTTTAGGCTGAAATAATACTTAAATTGAACTGAATGTTTTAAAAATTCAAACCAACTCTGCTAAAGTCTCTGAAAAAAAAGAGAATATTAAACTATGAAATAATCTACACATAAGATAAAATAAACATGTTCAGTTTGAATATCCATATCTCCTATTTTGTTTTTTAAATGTTGAAACTGAAAAAGAGTTAAAATAGTAAAAACAAACTAGGATTTTTTTAGGAAAATGAGGGGGACAACTTCATTTGAATAGATTTCTCCAGGTGAGAAATTGAAGTAAAACTGTAAATTCAGAATGACTAAATACTAATGAGGCTGTTTGAACGCTGAATGTGACCAAAGCCCACTTCAATAATACGAGAATATTTGTTGGGAAAATGAAATGTTCTGGCAGTGTGATTTATGTGACATTATATACATTTTGGCTCAAAAATAAAATAAGATGCCATAACATAAAATAGAACCATGTACAAATTAACCTGTCAAGAAATAAATACGGTTGATTCAGGACAAGTTAAGTCCCCATTACTATAAAAAATTAAGTAGAAACTGGATTATGTTTTGAGAGGGAAGCCAAGTAGGAAATTTATGCATTGCTAGAAAGTGGTACATATTAACTATGATTAATCTTGGTTTTCAAATTAAATAATAACAATAATAAAAAGCCTGCACTCATTACATTATTTTTCCAAAAGTAATTACTCATTAGTTTTTTTTATAGGTGACATACGATTTAAATTTTTTAACAGAACAACTTTAGTTTTTAGAAGCATCTATAACTAAATTTTAAGTGTATTTTGCTAGTCATATAAGAGACTATTGATGTGAAACTATCAATGTGAAATATGATCTTGTCAACACATCCATTCAATATTTAAAATAAAAATTTTAAATACGTATGATAATGATTCTTAAGCTTCTGGAATGTCATAAACCCTTTTAAAATATAATTAAGCTGAGACTCTAACCCAGGAAACTGGATATATATATATATATATATATATATATATATATATATATATAAAGTGGTCTTAAGTAGTGTCTCAGTATTTACATTGGAGAACTCTAGTAAAATTCAATGTTTGATGAAAAGGTATTATAACATAATTGACATAAAAAGCTATCATTTGCTCTTCTGATGTAATGATATTCAGTATACAGTCTGTTTTTCTTCTGCCAATAATAGATTTTTAAAAATGGCATAAAGCTAAGAAAGGGTTCTTTTGATTCTTATTATTCATATTCTTTAGCACCATTCAGATGAGATTTCTTTTAAACAGAAAGAAGTCAAATTTTTGTGCTGCATGATGTTTCAATAGTCAAATTCTGTGCACTTAAAAGTATTTTTATAGATCTCTCTTAAACATGTCAGGGGGTAGGTGGAAGAATAAAATTTGAAGAATAGTAATATTTGATGTATTGAAGCTTAGAAGAAAACACTGATTTCCATTTGAAAATTAAAAAAAAGTCCACTTCTTATTCTATAATCCTGCTCTTATTACGACTTTAACTTCCAACAATTACTACCAGGAAGTTTAAATTCTTTTTAGTGTGACCTAATATATCTCACTACTACAGCCTTTAACTTCTATCCCTGGATTCAGTTTGATTATTATGCACAAATTAATTATAACACAATTTCATTCTTTGTGGTGGCCATGTAGTTATCTTCTTTTCTTAATTTTGAGTCAAAGAAGAAAGGATGTGTTAAGAAATTGTGTTTTTTCAGAACTACTTCATACCTTACTTCTTCATTTTATTTGCTTTGTATACACATGTAAAACGAAGGTGTAACTCCTTATTATTATAATATTTCAAATAAGTTTTTAACTTATTATAATATACTTATTTATTTCCATAATTTTAATTTAAATGTTATATGTTATGATTAGTCCCATATACATAGAAACTTCCCTTTTGAGGAACAAAGTTATTTTACTGAAAAACAAGTTATGTGTGATCATATTTTATGGTGTTAGCATACTAAAAATATATGAAATATCTTTTTCTCAAGATTCCAGAACAGAGCAGACACTGCTCTATACTCCTGGGTATTTTACTATGCTGCTGAGTTAATATCGTTTGGTTTTTCACTGATAGTTGAGTTTTGGGAAAGAATCCCAAGTGTTCTTTATAATATCAATAATTGTTTTTATTCTCTGTAATACAATACAAATAAAATTTTTTATCCACTCTTTTAAAAAGTGAATCATACACTGTTTTTCCTTTATGCCAATGAACTTTATTGGAAAATTTACATACACTTGTATCTTTTAAAAAAAAAAATTTATGTTTATTTATTTTTTGAGAGACAGAGCATGAATGGGGGAGGGGCAGAGAGACAGGGAGATGCAGAATCTGAAGCAGGCTCCAGGCTCTGAGCAGTCAGCACAGAGCCCAGCATGGGGCTTGAATCCCTGACCTGTGAGATCATGACCTGAGCCGAAGTTGGACGCTTAACCGACTAAGCCACCCAGTTGCCCCTACACTCCTATCTTTTTAAAAATGCCTTTCAAAGGAAACAACCAACAAAACTAAAAGGCAACCAACGGAATGGGAAAAGATATTTGCAAATGACATATCGGACAAAGGGCTAGTATCCAAAATCTATAAAGAGCTCACCAAACTCCACACCCGAAAAGCAAATAACCCAGTGAAGAAATGGGCAGAAAACATGAATAGACACTTCTCTAAAGAAGACATCTGGATGGCCAACAGGCACATGAAAAGATGTTCAGCATCGCTCCTTATCAGGGAAATACAAATCAAAACCACACTCAGGTATCACCTCACGCCAGTCAGAGTGGCCAAAATGAACAAATCAGGAGACTATAGATGCTGGCGAGGATGTGGAGAAACGGGAACCCTCTTGCACTGTTGGTGGGAATGCAAATTGGTGCAGCCGCTCTGGAAAGCAGTGTGGAGCTTCCTCAGAAAATTAAAAATAGACCTACCCTATGACCCAGCAATAGCACTGCTAGGAATTTATCCAAGGGACACAGGAGTACTGATGCATAGGGGCACTTGTACCCCAATGTTCATAGCAGCACTCTCAACAATAGCCAAATTATGGAAAGAGCCTAAATGTCCATCAACTGATGAATGGATAAAGAAATTGTGGTTTATATACACAATGGAATACTATGTGGCAATGAGAAAAAATGAAATATGGCCTTTTGTAGCAACGTGGATGGAACTGGAGAGTGTGATGCTAAGTGAAATAAGCCATACAGAGAAAGACAGATACCATATGGTTTCACTCTTATGTGGATCCTGAGAAACTTAACAGAAACCCATGGGGGAGGGGAAGGAAAAAAAAAAAAAAAAGAGGTTAGAGTGGGAGAGAGCCAAAGCATAAGAGACTGTTGAGAACTGAGAGCAAACTGAGGGTTGATGGGGGGTGGGAGGGAGGAGAGGGTGGGTGATGGGTATTGAGGAGGGCACCTTTTGGGATGAGCACTGGGTGTTGTATGGAAACCAATTTGACAATAAATTTCATATATAAATAAAAAAAATTAAAAAAATAAAAATGCCTTTCAAGGGTGCTTGGGTGGCTCAGCTGGTTAAGTATCTGATTCTTAATTTCGGCTCAGGTCATGATCTCATGGTTTTGAAATCAAGTCCTTCATTGGGCTCTGTGCTGACAGTGGGGAGCCTGTTGGTATTCTTTCTCTCTCTTTCCTTCTCTCTCTGTTCTTCCTCTGCTAATGTGTGTTCATGCTCTCTCTCTCTCTCTCTCTCTCTCTCAAAATGAATAAATAAAAACATTAAAAAAGAAAAATAAAATGCCTTTCAGATAGGAGCTAAGATGGTAGTGGAGTGGGAGGACCCTAGGCTTGACCAGGGTCCCTTGAACACAACGAGATAACTATCAAATCATTCTAAATACCCCAGAAATACACCTAATGACTGACAGAACAAACCACAACTAGAGGGAGAGAAGAGGTAACAAGGAGGAGGGTAGGAAGTGCAGAGATGTGGTTTGGAGGAGAAATGTATGGATAGCAGGTGCTGTGAAGGGGAAGGAGCCATGGTCATGGAGAAAGGTGAGAGAGAGAGAGAGAGAGAGAGAGAGAGAGGAGCACACAGGGGAATGCACAAGGAGAATACTTCTCCAAAGCTGTTGGCTGGGAAAATAAGAGAGGGTTGATTTTCAGAAGTTCTTGCCACCAGCAGGGCTTAAAGCCTTGAATTTGAAAGGTCAGCAGGCTTGGCTGGGAATGAGTCCTGAGGGCACTGTCCTACTCCTGGGCAGAAGACAGGCAAACAACCCTGGGGTATGATGGCATGAAAACAGTGATCTCAAGAATGTCTGCAGCACGCAGCGGGGAGATTATTCACATTTCTTGGAGTGTGTCCCTGAGGGGTAGCTTTCATGGAGACCCCCTTCTGGGGACAAAGAGCTGCAGGTGCTATTTCCCTCCCCCCAGCCCCTCAGCATAAAAACACAGAGCCAACTGCAGAAAGCAGCTCAGCCTTGATAATGGCCGCTAAACTTGTTTATACCAAGTCCCACACCTCTGCAATCTGCCACCACTGCCCTTCTTGGTCAAGGCTGCTGAAGTTCCAGCACAGTGAGACTCTGCTCCAGATGACTAGTGCAGGCCCCTGTCCACAGCATGTCCCTAAATCCTCAAGTTTTAATGTTTATTTATTTTTGAGACAGAGAGAGACAGAGCATGAATGGGGGAGGGTCAGAGAGAGAGGGAGACACAGAATCCGAAGCAGGTTCCAGGCTCTGAGCTGTCAGCACAGAGCCTGACGCGGGGCTCGAACTCATGGACCGTGAGATCGTGACCTGAGCCGAAGTCAGATGCTTAACCGACTGAGCCACCCCGGCAGCCCTAAATCCTCGAGTTTTAAAAGTCAGTAGGCTTGGCTGGGATAGAGCCCTGAAGGCACTGTACTGTTCCTGGAGAGAAGGCAGGCAACAACCAGGAGGCAGGCCACAGCTACTTTTTACTAGATATGTGTCTCTGTAGGCAAGGTCAACAAAAACAAAAATAAACTATTGGGACATCATCAAAAGAAGAAGCTTCTGCACAGCGAAGGAAACTATCAACAAATCTAAAAGTCAACCTACAGAATGGGGAAATATATTTGCAAATGACATATCAGATCAAGGGTTAGTATCCAAAATCTATGAAGAATTCATACAACTTAACAACAAAAAACCAAATAATCCAGTTAAGAAATGGGCAGAAGGCATGAATAGACATTTGTTCAAAGAAGACATCCAGATGGCCAACAGACACATGAAAAGCTGCTCAACATCACTCATTGTGCTGAAATACTACCTCACACCTGTCAGAATGGCTAAAATTAACAACACAGGATACAACAGATGTTGGTGAAGATGTGGAGAAAGGGGAACCCTCTGACACTGTTGGTAGGAATGCAAACTGGTACAGTCATTGTGGAAAACAGTATGGAGGTTCCTCAAAAATTTAAAAATAGAACAACCCTGCTAGGTATTTATTTATCCAAAAGATACAAAAATACTAATTTGAGGAGATACATGCACCCCGATGTTTATAGCAGCATTATCAACAACAGCCACACCACAGAAAGAGCCCAAATATCCATCAACTGATAAATGGATAAAGATGTGGTGTATATATACAATGGAGTATTAATCATAAGAAAGAATGGAATCTTGCCATTTGCAACAGCTTGGAGCTAGAGAGTATTATGCTAAGTGAAATGAGTCAAAGACAAATATCATATGATTTCACTCATATGTGAAATTAAAGAAACAAAGCAAATGCTCACAGGGGGAAAAAAGAGAGACAAACCACGAAACAAACTTTAAAAAAAAAACTTTATTCATTTTGAGAGAGAGAGAGACCATGAGTGGGGGAGAGGCAGAAAGAGAGGGAGAGGGAGAGAATCCTAAGCAGGCTCCACACTATCAGAGTGGAGCCCATTGTGGGGCTGAACCTACAAACGCGAGATCATGACCTGAGATGAAATCAAGAGTCAGACACTTAACTGACTGAGACACCCAAATGTCCTAAGAAACAGAGTCTTCACAATAGAGGACAAACTGATGGTTACCCGAGGTGCAGTTCGTTGGGAAAATGGGTTAAAGAGAGGATGGGGGGCGGGATTAAGGAGTGCTCTTGTGATGAGCACCCAGTGACGTTTGGCAGTGGTGAATCACTAAATTGTACATCTGAAACTAATATTACACTGCATGTTAATGAACTGGTTTTAAATAAAATATATATAATATAAATATAAAAATATAAAACATCTTTCACTATCAATTTTCTGTCTTATCAGTGGCACCAAGTATTGTCCTTTTTTAAAGTATTGTCCTTTTTTAAAGTATTGTCCTTTGAATAAAAAAAAAACGTTTCTCTGATGCAGGTTCTCCTTAATTTATGCAAAGTCACTGTTAACGGGTACAGAGTTCTGCATATCATCCGTTCCCTCTTGTCTGAGGGTCTTAATTAATCCATCCAGTCTTCCATAGATCCCCAAGATATTTTACAGCCACGATGTGTCCACCCAACCTAGATGTTGGAGACATGATGGTAAATAAAGTGGCAATTGCCTTTTCTTCACGTAATACATGCATTCTGTGTTCCTGAAACTGAGTGAAGTGAATTGTCTCTGTTAGGGAATTGGGAGCTAGGAGAGCCAACCTTGAATCTTAGATAGGCAGCTTCCAAATTGAAAAAACAGGGCTTCATTTTTATTTTATTTTACTATTTCTCTTTTTAATCTTGTAGGTTTTCTGATAACATTCAAGAGCTTGAGGATTTGATCCCTATTTGTCCTTATTTACAAGGAAAGAATCATCAAAGTAATTACCCAATGGCTATATTTCCTAAAACCATATGTCGATTCCTCTGTCAGTAACATTAATGTCATGGACTGGATGAACTATTTTAAATTTGTCAAAATTTAGAGCTCAGACTCCACAGCAGGTCACATATTTCACTGGCGTGGTATTTGATTCTCATATCTCAGCCTTCTTGAAATTGTTCAGCTTCTGTCCCTCAAGCATCAAATTTAAGACAGATGCTAAGGAGCTTCAAATGCTTCAGTAGTGTAATGTCTTCCACTATCTGTTCCCTTCCATACACAAAAACACTGCTTCTAATTACTAGGTAACATTTGATCTAAGATGTTTTGTTTTCTACCAGTTTTTCTATATATAATTGCTTGACCTATTTTTTTTAACTTGGGATTTATTCGTATGCAATGTTAGTTCTATGATTCACTCAGTTATATGTGATTTTTTTTCCTAGCAAGAAATACATTTCTTTTTATGAAGTTGCTTATGACATTATTTCCATGCCAAAATTAATGATATTGAGCTTGTGTAATGTACTAATTTTTTTTTAAAGGAATGAAATCCTGGCAGCTGTGCTAATCCAGGAGACCATCACTCCACAGCATGACATGATTTCCAGTTCAGCAATCTGAAGCTTGTTAAGATCATCAGAAATTGAAACTGAAATAATTTATTTTATTTGACATTGATAGATTGAAATTAAAATATAAATGAATTAGATATGTTATAGATAATTAGTTTTCAAAACTCCACTTAACTTAGGTGTCAGACTTTGGAGTACAAATTTCATTTCAAAGATTATTTTCTGACTTTCCATGACAAACAGATGGTCCCCACTCAGAGAGAGAGGAAAAGAAAAAAAAATAAACTTTGTAAATTTTTAAAACAGCATAGAGCCAATTTGAAAATATCTTTTAGCCTACATTTAAATAAATAATGAGCCAATGTCAGTTAAATATGTCTGACTTCCAAACCATGATGGCCCAACAGTGCTACAGGGGCCTTCATAAATTTGAGCTGTCATCTGGGATATAGGATCTCAAACACATTTTAAGTAAAACAACGACTTAAATTAAGACTTTTGGCAATGATTCAAAATACTATAATTATCCAGTAATCTTCAAGAATATTCACAGATGGAATCAACATATTTAAAATGCTCAGTTACTATTGTAATCATTTACAATTATATGAGTTGTATTTTGAAGTAAGTGAAAGTGTGGTATAATACTTCTGTATCAAGATTTCTACAGATCAACTTTATTATGTATACCAATAGGATGAAAGCAAATGAGACGATAGCACTCAGTTGTCTTCTTCCTCTTAAAATATGTTAAATCTCCATAAGCATCAAACCAGAATGTTATTAGGCACTTACAATGGAATGTTTTTGTATACTTACACATTTATAGGACACTGGTCCTCAATTTAATATTTGAAACTTTAAACAATATGTAAGAATGACAATCATCATAAAATTCAGATCTATTTATTCTTGTTTGAGCTCTTGGGAGTGGTTTGGTTGTTTAAAAAATATTCACAGAGTATTCTAATGAATTGAGAGAATTTAGAATCAATTTTATAATTAATTATATTTAAATACTTTTTTCTTCTCCATTCAGTTTGTCAACTTAGATCTAAAAAATATACTGTCCTCCAAAATAACTTTGGTAGAAATTAGATAAAGATTTCTAAGCAAAAGTAATAATAACACATGTCCAGGAAATTTAAAGATAATAGTTGAAATCTATTGTTTCTAAATTAAAATAATATGAAAAGGAAAGAAGTTGTAATTAAACATGCTGGAAGTAGTATTTGCATTTATTTTTACTCCTTCCTGAAACCAACAAGCAGTAAAGAGAATAAAACAAAAGATGCATAAGCATAAATTGTAATTTTGAAAACTAGGTAAGAAATCCTGAATGATTTGTGTTTTAGCTTTCTCCATTTGGTTAAATACTACCAAGAGACAAACCAACAAAAGCAGAGTAATTTACAATACAGTTTCTCACAAGGATTCAGTTCTCTCTGAAGGCCAAGGTTTTGGTGGAGCTGAAATCAGAAGGTGTTGAGTAAAATATTTAAAGAGTGCATAGTGAAACTCCCTGATTCCATTCCTCTACCTGCACAGCCAACAAATGATTCTCTCAGACCTGGGCAGAAGACAGTTTTAACTATGTGGAAAAACCAATAGAGATTATCTCTAAAATTAGCTGTGAGTTGATGTGACTCATTGAGATGCAATGAATATCTGGACATTACAGAATGAGATACAAGATACTAGATTACCACCAACTTTTCTCATCACCCCATTCCTTGTCCTATCAAGATACTGGATACTTTTCTCTGGGGTGAGTTTCTGAATCAGAAGGAAATGTCAATTGATGTTTGGAATTCCCAGATGAAACAGCCTGATTCTTGCCTCAACATTAATCCAAATACCCAGCAGGTCACCAGCTCCATCAATATATGAGAATGTCTTCTCATATTAAATTGATTCGTTAATAAATATAGGGAGATAATCAATCATCTAATATTTGAAAGGCAGTTTTAACATGAAAGAGAAAGAACACAATATATACAGAAGAAAAATAAATTGGACGTGAAACAAAAATGCAAGAAGCAGAAAAAATATAAAAAAGAACTAAAATCGCTACTGTTAATATATGGAGATAATAAAAATAACTTACATTCGCCAGTCAAAGACAAAATTCCCCCTAAAAAAGTGAAATTCAAAAGTAAAGAGCAAACTTTAGAAAATTAACAATAGTATTACTCTAATAAAAATTGAAAGAAATGTTATATAATATAGTTTAGGACATACTGGAGAAAGTAGATAGACAAGCAGTATTATAAAACAAGAGAAGATAGTAGGTGAAATTACATCAAAGTGCAGGATGCTTAAGATGGAACTTATATGTATACCAGAAATAGAGAACAAAGAAAATATGAAATGTCTAAGAAAAATTTCTAAGATATTAAATAACAGAATTTTCCTAGAAGGGTCCAGTAAAAGCTCAACAGAGTTAATGAACAAAGAATCACACCAAGACACATCAATGTGATACTACAGAAAACTTTAAAATAAGTGATAAACTTAAAAAGTTCCAGTGGGGGGAAATAAAAAATAAAATACAGTCACATAAAAAGCACTGGGCATCAAAATAGCATTGCATGTATATAGCAAGCAAGCAAACAAACAAACAAAAACAAATGAACAAAAACAAAACAAAATGTTTTATATGTGATGCAGCATAGAGAATAGTTTGGACATAATTATCAGGGACAAGAATACTTTTAATAGTTGGAAGTAGCAAAGAATGCTGAACAGATGCAACAGTCACCCATTCTATTTGCCTGCCCAATACTCTCTCAAATAAGTAACGTCTTCAACCCTATCTCATGCGATTTTTTAATCACATTGTTATGAATCATTGAAGCTTTAATCAGTCATGACAAATACATGTCCGTAAGAGTGGAAAGAATGACCAAACATGGCACCAAGTTCCCTGTAGTCTAGAGAGAAATGATTTTTTTTTCTATGACATTGGATAGAGGCATGGTACTGTCATTCTTTTGGGATCAAAAGCTTTACGGCTAATACATTGTGGATATATTGTAACTACCTTTAATTAGCCAGAATAACAAGTCAGCTAAAGTAAGAAAAATGGCATTAGTAATAAAAGAAAACACAGTGAAGCAATGACAAAAGGTGGCTGGCTGGAGGAATACAGAACTCTAGCAAAAATGAATGACCCACTGCATGTAGCTAGGTAAGAGGCAGATGATCCCCAGCACCATATATATGGAGCTAACATATTTCCATTTTGTATAAAATATCTTAAATTTGATAATTCTCATTTGCAATTGTTATTGAATCCAAAGTTTGTTTTTTTCAATGTGGAGAAAGGATTAGAGAAAAGTCATTTCTGTTGTTAGTAAGTTTCAATGCTAATTGATAGTGGAGAAACAATATTGTGTGTGTGTGTGTGTGTGTGTGTGTGTGTGTGTGTGTGTGTGTGTGTGTTAATAATCTTAGTGTCAAATTTGGGATCAAACAATATTTTTTAAAATGCTCAAGTTTTAGGGGCACCTGAGTGGCTCAGATGGTTAAACATCCAAATCGATTTCAGTTCAAGTCATGATCTCACAGTTAGTGAGTTGGAGCCCCCCTGTTGGGCTCTGAACTGATGGTATGGAGCTTGCTTGGATTCTCTCTCCCTCTCTCTCCTCTCTTTTTCTCTCTCCTTTCTCTCTGTCCCTCCCCCATTCACAGTCTGTGTACTCTCTCTCTCTGAAAATGAATACACTTTAAAATATAAAATAAAATATTTAAATTTTAGTAACATGAAAAAAAATTCTGGAAATAGGACTTTTACTTACATGTATGAAGAAGAGGCCATTTTAGAACAATTTAAAAAGACATAAACTTAAGAGACAATACAGTGATGTTGAAACATCAAGTATTAGAATCTAAGATTCTGGAGGATAAAGAGTTGCAGCAATGTGGAGAGAATGCAGTTGTGTTTTCCTTGATGACCTAAGATAATTATGGACACAGATCAAGAGCGTGGGTATCTGGGCTTTGGTCTGGCTGGCAAAGGGCTACTTTTGGGAGGTGGAAAAACTGCAGATTGCTTTTGAAAAGCAGAGCTTTGTTGCTAGCAGTCTCAGCATGCAACAGAGACAAGGATTATAGGTTGGTATTTGCCAGGAGGATGGCAAATGTCAACAAATCAGGATCTCAGTTTTTAATCCCTGGAGAGCTACAATTTAGGTAAGCAGAAATTTAGTAAAACTGGAAACCACACTCAATTTAGCTCAGCCTCTAATTGAATTACAATTATTATCCCCCACTCTAGCTGTCTAGCAGAGGAAAGGGTGAACCTTTCTAAAGAAAGATCATAACCAGCCTCTATAATTTATTAGGTACTCAGAATTCAAACAAAAATTACTAAGTATGTCAAAAGATTGGAAAATATTATTCAAAATTAAGTCTTAAAAATTTAAACAAAAAAATAGTAATAGACTTATGGGTGACCCTGATACTAGATTTGATAGTTAAAGACCTTGAAATAACAGATTGATTTGTTCAAGAAAATAAAGAAAAATTGGAGAAAAGGTAAATTAGGATTGGAGAAATTCATCACCAGTGAACTTTACAAAAATAAAGCAATAACACTAACAGGAAAAACAATAACAATTCTGAATAGGTACATAGCTGTTAGCATAGACTCAAAAGATACAAAGCAAAAGTAGACACAGCTAATGAAATAGACAAATCAATAATTATAGTGGAAACTTACACACACCTCTTTCAGTAACTGAAAAAAAAAGCATAAAAAGCAAGGATATAGAAGTTCTAAAAAACATAATTAACAAGTTTGGCCTCCTTTATGTACAGAACATAGAAATCACAGACTACACATTCTTTGAACTTGCACATGGTATGTTTCCCAAATTTAAGTGCCTCAAAAAACTTCCAAGAATTGAAATAATGTAGATGACTTCCAGTTGCCAAAATGGAAGGAGCTTTATAAAAATTAATATAAATAATTTAGAAAACCACCAGGCTTTAGAAATTAAGAAAAACAATCATATTAGAAAATGTTTTTAACTGAGCAATCCTTAAAACCGTAAATGTCAAAACATTAGGATGAATCTAAAATTGAGCTTACAGAGACAGTTAAACTCTGTAATAAAAATATTTGAAAATTATAAATTAGAAAAGTAGATAATGAATTAATGATATAAGTAAATATCTTAGGAAGTTAGAAACATTAGTTAAAAGCAAATGATGTAAAAAGAAGCAATAAAACAAAAGCAAATATTAATGAATTAACAAAATTGTATAAGAATCCACAAAGCTACAATGTTTAAAATAATTTATATTTGAATTATCCAATCTCTTTTCTTTGTTCCCATTGTCCCATGTATTTTTGCCACTTCTTGCAGTTGCTTTCCTACTGTCTATTCAATTTTCAGTCTCTCTATAGTCATTTAAACAACCATCTATAGTAAATTATTTCTTTTAAAATAACACATAGAGTCTCTATTTTCCTGGATGGACAATGATTGATACAGAAGAAAATCCAAAAGCACTTATAGACAGAGTATTAATATTATTATATGCTTAGAAAGGTCATCAGACACAAGGTCAACATTCGAAAATTGATCGCACTTCATAAATCAGCAAGAAGCTAAACAGTAACATTATAAAGTTGATATCATCTACAGTATCATTAAAAACACCAAACAACTGGAGATATAGACTACAAAATATGAGTTACCTTCTATGCTGAAAGCTACAGAAAATTTTTGAGAGAAATAAAGTAGGGCTAAATAAAAGGAGACCTATATATACCATGTTCAAGCATCAGAATACTCAATATTATACACATTCAATTCTCTCTAAATTTATCCGTAGAATCAATGAGGTGGCAATCAAAACTCCAGCGGAATATTCTTGCATAAGCTAAAAAGCTCATTTAAAAACTAATTCCAAAATAGCAAGGGGCTAGGATACTTAAGGCAATGTATAATGAGAAGAAAAAATTTAGATGACTCATTCTATCAGAAATCAAGACTGTTTAGGAAGTTTTAGCAATTAATAAAGAGAAATAATACACTAAAAATATATATATTGGAACAAAACAGATGATCTGGAAATAGACCAGTGCATATGGTCCCCCAATTTATGAAAAAGTTATTACTGTAGTGCAATAAAGAAAAAAAATTCTTCAATAAATGATTCTGGGTCAGCTGTATATCAATTAAGAAGAAATTAATCTCTTTTTCCCTTTTCACAAACATATAAACATTGATTCCAGGAGGATTAATTGTTGGTCATAACGAACTTTAGAGAAGAAAAAGAGGTAAATAAATAAGATGTCTAACACTTTATACTAATCTAGGGACACTACTCAATACTGAAAATCAATTCAGAGATAGAGAAAAGATATTTACAACACATATATTCAAAAGAGTACTCCTATCTAGTATAAAGAATTTCTAGAAGTTAATATGAAAAAGGTAGGCAATTTATTAGAAAAAATAGACAAAACTCTTAAATGATAGTCCAAAAATATGAATTCAAATTGCAAATCAACATATAAATATTCATTACTCTTCAGAAAAATGCAAATTCAATCACAAGAAAATACCAATGGACACATACAAATGTCTAATAGTAAAGTGCCCAAGAAAAGCAAATTTTGACAAAGGTGTGAGGCATGCTTGAAAAATTTTGTAATTTTAATACTTGGCAGGTAAGAAAAATGTACATTGGTACAACCACTAGGAACCTCTCTGGTCTATTTACTATTCAGCTATCTATTAACTATGAAAAATAAATATTAATACATTCTATGATCCAACAATTCCACCTCTAAGTGGATTATAATTAAATTTATTATAACCAAAATAAATGCACATTATTGCCCATCAAAAGACACATGCATGGATTTTATAGCAGCATTATACAAAAGAGCCAAAAACTAGCAACAACCCAATTGTTCACCAACAGAAGGATGAATAATAAATTGTGGTGCATTTAAATAATCGAATATACTATAGCACTGAGAACTGAACAATCTAGAATTACATGCAATAATATGGATAAATCTTACAAATACAATATTGAATTAATATACCTATTCTAATATATGATTTTATTTGTCCACAATTCAATTCAAAAACAGACAAAAGTAATATAAAGACGTACATTTATGACTCTTTCATGACTAGTAAAAGGGAGGGAGCACAAGAGCATATTTTGAATCGCTGGAAACCTCTGCTTCTTTATCTGCGAGGTAGTTATATGGATGTATTTACTTGGTGAAACGTCTATGCACAACTATGCACTTTGTTTTCTTTCAGTACATATGCTACACTTCAGTGAAAAAAATGTAAATTTAAAAAGTAGTAATTTTTCTTTAGATTATGATAGATCAGACTAATCCTCCCACCAAATATGCCTAGAAGAACTGCATGAAATTATTTGAGAAGCATCATGCATGTCGGGCAGAAATTAAAATGCCACCATTTCAAATAAATAAGAAAGCTCCGGGAAGAGAGTTTGACCTCTGTGCTGAGCTTCACCTCAAGGCATCTGCAAATTTTTTAAGTTTTACAGGGCTGATCTGTAAATAATCAAATGGGGAGTACAGAAAATGCCCTAAGAGAATATGAGAAATAGTTTTTAAAAAACGTCTAGATTCCTGAATTCTTGAAGGGGAGAAAGAAATAGAAAGAAAAAAGTAATATTTGAAGAGATATTGTTTGCCACAAGTTTTCTAAAAATGATTTAAAATCACACAACACAGATTCAAAAAGTTATGTGAATACCAGACAAGGTAAAATAGAACAAAGCACACAAAAATATTTCTGCAAACCATGTGAAATTCTTGATAAAAGAACAAATTTAAACAACAAAACAAAATAGAATAAAAAAAGAAAAATTTTAAAAGCAATCAAAGGAAAAAAATAAATTGCTTTTCAAGGATTATCTGTAATACTAATAGCTAAATTTAAACACACACACACACACACACACACACACACACACAAAACAATAACAAACAAAACCTGAGATATTCGGTGTATCTAAGTTTTAAAGTTGTAATATTAAAGCTTGTAGAAGATAACAAAGAAGTAATTAAAGAAAACCTTTAAATAGGCAAAAGATTCTTAAACAGAACACAAAAGACCAATAACCATAAAGGAAAGATTGATAATTAAAGTATATTAAAATGATGAACAACCATTCATCAAAAGATACCATTTAGAAGATACTATCATATGTATATCAAACAAAAAACTCATATCCACTCATATCAACAATATATAAAGAGTATTCCATTAGATTCCTAGGGATGCTGTAATAAATTAGCACAAACTGGGTGTCTTAAAAAAGAAAAAAAGTATTACCTCGCAGTTATGGAGGGCAGAACTCCAAAATCAAGATCTCTTCAGGATCCCATTCCCACTTCAGGGTCTACGGGAGTATCATTCCTTGCCTCTTGCAGCTTCTGGTGGCTCTGGGCATTCCCCGGTTCTCTTGGCTTGTGGCCCCATTACTCCAATCTCTGTTTCGGTCTTTACTTTGTGTTTTCTTCCCTTTGTCTTAAATCTTTCTCTGCCTTTCCAATACAAGGACACTTGTCCCTGTATTTAGGACTCATGTGGATAATCCAGAAATATCTGCACATCTTAAAGTCCTTCACTTAATCACATCTGCACAGACCTTTTTATTACAAATAAGGTAACATTAACACATTCCACAGATTTGTTGCAGCTATCTTTTAGCAGTCTATATTTGAAAAAAGAAACAGTAAACGCTTACAAAATCTTGAACACATAGATTCAAGATTCAAAATCTTGAATCATCTCCAAATGACCAATTCTCTTTGCTTGAGCTCTCCCATAAAAGAAAACAACAAACAATCAAACAAGCAAACAAACAAAATGGCTGTGTAAGTAGTTTCTTTTAGGAAAGCAAAGGAATATGATTAGGGCCCTGGAAAGTGTGACACAGGAAAGGAAGAGTAAGACATGTTATTGAGTCTGTTACTGCTATGACAAATTTGGGAACAATTCTCTGGGGACTTTGTGAGAACTCAGGTAGATTATACCTCAACATTGTCTGTCCAAATAAAGGGAGAAAAAAAAATTCTTCTTTGGGGTCTCTGGGTGGGTCAGTTGGTTAAGCATTGGACTCTTGATTTTGGTTCAGGTCATGATCTCAAAGTTGTGAGATCCAGCCTGTGTCGAGCTCCACGTTGAGACTGGAGCCTGCTTGGGATTCTCTGTCTCCCTGTCTATCTGCCTCTCCCCTATCACACTCTCTTTCTCCTTTGTCTCAAAATAAATAAATAAACATTAAAAAAAATATCTTCTATTAACTCATCTCCTGCTATTGGGTCAATAGCTTGGTCCACATGCTTCTGACTCCATTACACATGCTATCAAAATGGCTGATAGGTTCTGTTAGGCATCTCCCCCGTACCCCATGTCCATGGCCAGAAACAAAAATACAGGAAGCAGTTGAAGCACTGTACTATCAGATTAAACCAGCAAGCATCTGCTTTTCATGACAATAACTGAAATGGAATGATGGGCTCGAGTTAGGTAAGGTGGGACCATGCACAGGTATAAGAGGGTCAAACTTACAAGTAAATTATAAAAGCCATTTCAACATCTTTGTAGTCAGGAAAATTCAAGTTACATCTTGATTAAGATGCAGTGGGGTGCCTGGCTTGCTCAGTTGGAAGAGCATGTGATTCTTGATCTCAAGATTGTGAATTCAAGCCCCATGTTAGGTGTAGAAATTATTTTAAAAAAATAAAACTTAAAAAGAAGACACAGGACAGTGAAATTCTCAGTTTCATGGAAGGATTAAAATGGGTACAGCCACTTTCCAAAATGCTTTGACTGTGTCTATTAAAGCTGAATTATGTATACTCTATGACACTGAAGGTCCACTCCCCTGTATACAGCTAACAGGAATGCAAGCATATATGTGCCAAAAGATATCCATGCGCATATTCATAATGGCATCATTAGTAATAGGAAAACACTCACTGTGCAAATGTGCATTGTATCAGAATGGATAATTGTGGCTTATTAATATAGTGAATATCAATAGGGTGATCAATTAGAACTATAAAACAAAAACTTGACTTAAACAAAAAACTACATCTAGGGGCGCCTGGGTGGCTCAGTCAGTTGAGCGTCCAACTTTGGCTGAGGTCATGATCTCATGGTTCGTGAGTTTGAGCCCCACATCAGGCTCATCACAGAGCCTGCTTCAGATGCTCTCTCCCCCTCTCTCTCTGTCCCTCTCCTGCTCACTCTCTCTCTCTCAAAAACGAATAAACATTAAGAGAAACTACATCTATGCACAATAATATGTTGAGCAAAATAAACTAGACAAAAGAGAGCAGGCATCATATAAATTTATTTTAAAAAGTTTAAAAAAAGGCAGCACTAACTTATAATGATAAAAGTCAACATAGTAGTTACCCTTGTGAAGCCAATTACTGGGATAGAACACAAGTGGAGCTTTTAAAACAGAGTACTATTTTATGTCTCATTCTATATCATCGTTACACAGCATGTTCACTTTGTGGAGATGTATTCAGCTACAGATGGATCTGTACACTTCTGAAGATACATGTTATACTTCAATAAGATTTATTCCTTAAAATTACAAAATATATTTTTTCATACTGTACAAATCAGGTTATATGAAAACCATAAAGAAAATAAGATAAATATTCCATCATTCAAATAACATTTATCTGCCTCTGATATTTTACCTAGCATATACAGGCGGCTGTGATTTGCATAGCCTGTTTGTGACTAACAGTTTTCTCTCCCTGCTCAGTGGAGTTCCATAATTAGGCAGTGGTGATTGCCAGCCCTTGGCATGTTATGTGAAGAGGAGACAAGCTCCCAGCATGCTCATGGAGACAACCTGCGAAGTTGAAGTGGCTCAGCTTGGATCTTATCTCTTCCACATAGGGTGTCAGTCAGAAATAGGTATAGTCAGTTACTGACTTATTTTTAAGCTTTGTTGGGGCACTGGGCATCCCATTCCTATTACACCTTAATAACTGCTATGTTTAAGTATTTGTTTTTATTTGTTTGTGTTTTAACTATACTTTGAACTCTCTGTGGTTTCCTTTATCACCATTTTCCAGTTATACATTTAATATTTTATATTTAAGCTTTATTAGTCATAGACATCCCATCATGTAGCACAGTGCCCCAGTGTATGTGTACATGCACTTTGGATTTTGGTTTTAAGGGTATGCCTAGGGGAGAAGGCATGAAATCTGAGTCCAAAATATTTAGCAAGCTACCTCCTTTCTCTATAACAATTCCCTCTACCATCCAAGACTAGAGACACTATTGAAATCCTAGTTTATTAATTGCTGGCACTTTTATCACAAAGTGCCAGTCTTGGTAAGCTGAGGCTACATATAAGCATCAAGTACTCTATTTATGCAGGCCACCAATCCTGAAACTTCAATGCATATTAAAATCATCAGGGGGGTTGTTAAAACACAGAGTCCTAGGTCCCACATGCAGACTAAGTACTTTTGTGGATCTGAGATAAAATTGGAGAATTTATTTTTCCAAGTTTATAGGTGATTGGCAGTGCTGCTGGTCAGGGGTCCATGCTAGAGAGCCATTGTGGACTCAAGGGGACCTAATCTTTAGCCCCCTTACCTGCTTCCCACCCTTGTTTCAGATCTCTCTATAGATAGCTGCTGTTCATGATTGTTCAGTCAACTTTGTCGCCCCTGAATTTTTTTCTAGTAATAGCAATTTTTACCTCCTTCACACTTACTTCATGGATCTGCTATTAGTGATTATAATAAAACTCTGCCCTTACCACAGGTATAAGCATATGAATCCAAATGAAATAATAATCCCAGCCAAAAGATCAGGACAGTGTGGTTATGTGACTCAGGCAAGTTCAATTAACATAGATGCATGCATATATAAATATAGGAGTAGATAGATGGATTGACAGATATACAGGTCAATGTCAGTCTTCTGTTCAAAATTCTCTAGTAGCTCTCCTTTTTACTCAGAATCAAAAATTAATATGCTCTAAATGGCCTACAAGTCCCTAAACTGTCTATATTCTGCAACCCTCTACCCTGTACTGACAGCGTTTCATACCCCTCTCTGTCTTTTGGTCCCATTCCAGTTCTGATGGCCTCTTCCAGTGCCCACTTTTTTGGACCAGGAGGAGATCTCCTCACTGCTGCTGCCTTCCCATGATTCTCCTCCTGGCACAGGCACCAACTACTCAGTCTAGCCTACCTTCATTATTGGACTTAACCTTCTTGTTCTCCCTGGCCCGAGCCATCCTCCTCCCTGCTTTTTTGCCATCACCTTCAAATATACTATTAAATACACAACTTGTTTGGTGCATATTTTACCTCTTGCCACGTTTGTTCATTTTATTCTAAAAGCGATGACTTTTGTTCATTTTATTCACGGCTACGTCCTCAGCACCAATGAAAGACAGGGGGTCTTAACAGTATTCAATAAATATTTGTTGAATTGCTTTTTGTATGTATAGACATATAAATAATTAAACATGGATCACACTAGAGCTTATTTCGATCAAGTATGCCAAGCTTTCCTTTAGCTGGATTTTGCTGAAGAGAATCAACCTGAAGCAAAAGTGAGAGAGTTGCTAGCCTTCCAATAAAGGACTCTTTACTATAAATGTTTATTCTAAAATTACTCCTTTAAAGTCTTCTAGCTTGTATGGTTGAAGTCATTACAAACTCTATTGTCCACTAATAAAGATAACAACTGGAGCACCTGCATACATTTCTCTATCTCCACTCTCCCGGCAGATTTCTCTAGGTTTTGTTACTTAAGTTATTTTATATTTTAAATATTAATATTTATATTCTTATATTTAGCCATGATTATTTTTATATTAAAATGGATTAACCACCAATTGTTTTACCAAAAAGTCTCTATATTGGCTGAAATTCAAAATAAGTAACTTCCCCCCCACCCCACCCTAGGGATAGCACATGTGTGAATGCTTGGGAATATATATTATTACCCAATGTGCCTCTCTGGCTTATTCATATGACTTTTCTTTCAGAGCCACTTCCCAAACTGTTGTTTCACACTAGATTTTAAAAGACATAACCCCTATCTTCTCTGTAGCTTTTCTGAAACCTTGTATCACATCACTTCCAAAAAAAAAGGCACATTGATGATTCTTTTCATGATTCTGGCACTAACTTTGTGCGTGTTCTGTAACCTGCTAATTGACTTTCAGAATGCCCCCAGAATGGCTTTCTGAATGTTCTCTCATCTCCAAGATTCATGGATTGAATCTGTCATACATTATGTTCATTGAAGATACTTTGTTTGTAAACAAGCTGGCATTTCTTTTAAAAAATTTTTTTTAATGTTTATTTATTTTTGAAAGAGAGACAGAGTGTGAGTGGGAGAGGGGCAGAGAGAGAAGGAGACACAGAATCTGAAGCAGGTTCCAGGCTCTGAGCTGTCAGCACAGAGCCTGACGCGTGGCTTGAACTTGTGAACTCCAAGATCATGACCTGAGCAGAAGTCAGATGCGTGACCTACTGAGTCACACAGACACCACTTAGTGGGCTCATTAAAAGGCCATAGATATAATATGACTACAGTATTTGGCAGGAGAGAAAAATATTTAAAGGTGCTAGCGGAGAGTCATTTTGGTAACTGCCTATTAAGAGACATTTTGGTAATTCATTCTAATGTGATTATTATCTCTTCTTGACAAAGTAGGTCTTTATCAGTAGATAGCACATCTCTTCATTACTTATTCTGTTTTTAGCTTTAAAGCTTTATTTAAATTATATTTAGTCTGATGTTAACATTTTCTACAAGCTATTTCAGGTTCGTGTGTGTGTGTGTGTGTGTGTGTGTGTGTGTGTGTGTGTGTGAATGATTCCATTCAACTTAAGTAATTATTTTTTCTGTATCTTTGCAGAAACAAAGATAATTGGTTGTTGGATCTTTGCGAATTTATTTTTTTTAAGTTTATTTATTTATTTTGAGATAAAGAGAGAAAGAGCGAGTGTGAGCAGTAGAGGGGCAAAGAAAGGGAGAGAGAGAGAATCCCAAGGAGGTCTCCATGTTGTCAGCCTAACACAGTGCTTGAAACCACGAACTATGAGATCATGACCCGAACAGAAACCAAGAGTCCGACGCTTAACCTACTAAGCCACCCAGGTGCCCCTATTTATTTGTTTTTAATATAATTTGGAATTCATCTTTCCATAGCAAGTTTAATTTATGTACATTGTAATTATTATTTGGGAAGTATTCTTTGTTAACTTAGTTTTGTTTTATATATATTTTTAAAGTTTATTTACTTTGGGAGAAAGTGGGGGAAGGGTCAGAGGCAGACAGTTCCAAGTAGACTAGGTACTGTCAGCGCTGAGCCCTACATGGGGCTTGAACTCACAAGCCATGAGATCATGACCTGAGGCAAAATTGTATGCTTAACCAACTGAGCCACCCAGGCACCCCTGTTTTACATTAAAAAAATTTTTTTAACATTTATTTATTTTTTGAGAGACAGAGAGAGCATGAGCAGGGGAGATGCAGAGAGAGGGAGACACAGAATCAGAAGCAGGCTCCAGGCTCTGAGCTGTCAGCACAGAGCCTGATGCGGGGCTCAAACTCATGCACCGTGAGATCGTGACCCCGGCCAAAGTCGGTCGCCTAACCGACTGAGCCACCCAGGCACCCCTACATTTTTTTATATATTTTTTTATATTATATTTTCCCATTTCTTAATTTTCTTTTGTTCACCTGCAGTTTCTCTGTTATTCACACATTTATTTTTATTCTTCTGTTGGTTTTCATTAGTGTATTACTCTCCATTGTATACACCTACATGTTAGTTTAGATTTCCAATACTTATAACTACCATATCTTCATCCCAAACAAGGTAAATTACTTATGATCCACTAATGACCCTTGATAACCACTTTCTTAATATCATTTTTTTGGCACTACTTATTTAGACAATGAAGTTTACTGAGTTATTTACTTACCTTCACTTTCCATAGTATTGTTCCTCTATTTGGAGCTATTTCTATTTTTGCTCATGTACTTTGTGAGTGCATTCAAAAAATACCATTGGGTAATAAACTTTCTGAGAACTTATATTTCTGAGAACTTTTTCAAGATATTCAAATGATAGTTTACTTGTGTGTAAAATGTGATGCTCAAGTGATTTAAAAAGGAATTATTAATATCTTTAAGTACTTTGAAATATCATTTAGTGAGAAGTTTGAAGTGATTTGTATCTCTTGTTGGTGATTTTTTTTTTCCCTTTTGGTGGTTCTGGAATTGTCATGTTTTGTTTGCAGTTCCTAAATTTAAAAACATTATTTCTGATTGTGTGTGTGCATGCATGTGTATAGTGGATCTGCCCTTATATAACCTGCTCATTATTTCTATGTTTAATTCTTGGAAATTCTAGTTAGTGTATCATTAAACATCATCCTCCTTTATTTTTTTCTCTTATTTGTTACTCACAAAACTTATGCTGACATTTCTAACTCAATTATTTTGGGATAGTTCCCTTACCTCATCATCTAGTTCATTAATTCTACCTGTTGACCAAATCCATTTTTCTATCCAACACATTTATCGAGATCTTTATTTCAGCAATTAAAATTTACACACAATAATTTAAATTGACTTTTTCCTGCTGCTAGTTTGTAACTTCATCTCTAACCTTTGTTGGCATATTTTTTAAGTTTTTTTAAAAGGTTGTTCTA
Source organism: Puma concolor (assembly GCF_028749965.1). Taxonomy (NCBI): domain Eukaryota; kingdom Metazoa; phylum Chordata; class Mammalia; order Carnivora; family Felidae; genus Puma; species Puma concolor. Next base: position 90,248,845 of record NC_141674.1, read on the forward strand.
CTTTCTGTATAAATGCAGTTGTTTGCTTTGTTCTCTTTCTTCACAGTGCTTGTGCTCTTCAGATATTCCTGTCTGTGTCTGTGGAGCTATTATGTTTGGTTCATATTACATCATTGCCTAGTTAGTCATTCATATCTGAGGAGAAAGGTGAGATCTTAAACCTTATTTTGTGCCATTATGTTAGTTTAGGTATTACATATGGGTCTCAAACATACCCTCTTTAGTTTATTCACTTTCCTCCCCCACGGTGATGTTGATCCACAGGGATACCCTTAGATACTCTGAATTCTTGTGTTTCAATATTAAGTTTAATATTTGCTTTAGGTTTCTGTTAGCTAAATTTTAAGCTAAAAACATACAGAGTTCTGTCTTGTGAAGTTTTTAACCATCAGTGTATACTTAATTTCATTTTTCCTGAAATTGATAATGTTATGGTTCTATTTATAAGTCATGGTTGGTTAGGAAAATGTCTCTGAACAAATCAAGACATAGAAACTCGCCTCCTCTCAATTTTTAAATTTTTTTTTAACATTTATTCATTTTTTTTTGAGAGTGAGAAAGACAGAGCATGAGAGGGGGAGGGGCAGAAAGAGAGGAAAACACTGAATCAGAAGCAGGCTCCAGGCTCAGAGCTATCAGAAGCACGCTCCAGGGCCCGATGTGGGGCTGAACTCACAGACTGCGAGATCATGACCTGAGCCAAAGTCGGAAGCTCAACTGACTGAGCCACCCAGGCACCCCTCCTCCTCTCAATTTTTGTCTTCATGAGTAGATGACGTGAGATAAGTGGACTGGTATAACTAAAGTTAATAGATTTACATGAAAGATTTTCCCTTCAAATGGGGCTAGAAATGGGGCATTACCTATGTTTGAAGGCTCTATGTGATCACGGAAGTACCAATATTTCTAGGGAAAATATTTTGCCATCTTTTACTCTGGGTTTCCAAGTAGATTTACTGTAAAGGAAATTCTTACTTTTTATTTGCTGTGGTTTGTTTCCATCAGTCTCAGCTTGTAATTTTGGTGTTTGTTTACTTTTTTAAGGTTTATTTATTTTTGAGAGAGAGTGTGAGCAGGGGAGGGACAGAGAGAGAGGGAGACAGAATCCGAAGCAGGCTCTGAATCCATGAACTGTGAGATCATGACCTGAGCCCAAGTCTGACGCTTAACCAACTGAGCCACCCATACACCCCTACTCATTCTTGAATCAGAAAAAAGTCAATAATGGCCTGAGGTTAGCTGATCATTGAGATGAGTAGATTTTCCTTTGTTCTGTTTGTTTGTTTGTTTGTTTTAATTTATTTATTTTGAGAGAGACACAGACAGTTCAAGTAGGGAAGGGGCAGAGAGAGAGAGAGGAGCCCAATGTGGGGCTTGAACCCACCAACCGTGAGATCATGACCTGAGCTGACATCAAAGAGTCAGTTACCGACTGAGTCACTTAGGTGCCCCTGTTCTCATTGTTCTTTAATTTGGTAATTCTTGAAATCCTTCTCTGCCAATTGCTGTAAATTTACATTGCTATATCAATGATTCAGGAGCCTGAAAATGGGGGTGAGATGGAGTCAGATCTGTGGTGGACTCCTTGATGAATCCCCAAGACTTGTCACTTCTGACATTTCAATTGTGGTTGAGTCCTACTGGATGAAATGACATGCAAATGAGTTTTGTTTTTTTTGTTTGTTTGTTTTTTTTTTTGTTTTTTTTTGTTTTTTTTTTTGTTTTTTCCTTTTTTTCTCAGGGTGTCCCATATGTCCTCATCACTGGCTCTTGTTTTCTATATTGTGAGTATTACATGGTTTCTTGTGGCATTTTCTCCTTTATTGTCTGGTAACATTACTGACTTTCATAGGGGATAAATACAAATCTAGTACTTATTCATTTCCTCCATCAAGCTCATCCTATCCGTATTACATACTAACCTTCCCTAATTTTTAGTGACGTTGGAGGTTACTGCCATTTTATTTGTAATCGCTTTATTCATTTCCTAAGACATACAGGGAAAACAGAGAATGAATTGGTAGAGAGATGATGTCATTAGGTCTCTGTACTTTACAATATTACATGGAAATCTGTAACAATATCTTTGTTAATTTGCCTCTTGAGAAAACCATAGAATATATTTCATAACTGGCTTACTCAGGTTTTCATGTGTTTTACTCAATACATTTACGTGATCCAGAAGTAATTAATTTAAATTTACTCATGTGTGTCTAATATCAATTTTTAACTTTATCAAGATTTGCTTTTTAATGACTCTTGTCATATTTAGACTCCAGATGTTATCCAGGAGAATTAATTTATATATTTTGCTTCTAAAAAAGAATCAGTATGGTTAGGGCCTCTAAAACTTAAAATGATTATAGCATGGAGTGTTACAAAGAGGTAAGCATCCTCCATAATCACTCCTCTCTAGACTGGATGAGAATTAAAGGATTATTTCTGATGAAATATTCGTAATTTAAGATAAATATTAATTTCCCTCTCTCCAATCTGTTCTCTCTTAAACTATTTTAGTTAACTCACATATAGGAATATTTTGAGACATAATCATAGATCATTACATAATCTGACCATTACAATGAGATGATTTTGTAAGCAAAAGAACAACTTATTCAATGTGGTCTGGTAAACTGAAGTTGCCATTTTAAGAAAAAGAAATCTTACAAAACACGATGGAATATAGCTCATAAAAAAAGATATATGTTGTGTATATAGACAGAGGAAAAAAGTAAATACTACAGTTAAATATCCGTAAATGGAAGAAAGCCGCAGCTGCATAAAAACAGACCCTTTCAACCAAACATTGTGTTTTAATTGAATTGCCTGCTGAGCCAAACAAAAATCAAGTCTCTCCCAGAATCAGACTCTGACTGTCAGGCACTTTAAGTGAAGGCAAGCAAAATGCCTCTCCAAGCTTCCAGAGAGTATTATGGCTTTCACAGGGTTTTGGAAAGCTTTTCGACAGGGTTTTTCATAATTGTACTTTCCCTAGGTTAAAAGAGATCTCTAATCACAGTGCCTTTTTATTCCCTCAGGTACTTCCCTACCTGTGTTACATGAGGGACCACTGTGATTCACAGGAGGAGCCCTCTTTGCCAGATTCAAACTAATTTTATACAAACTTCATTGAAGCTTTAGAGTATTGGATTTTTTAAGTAATGCAACTGCCTTTTAAGAACTTTTCCAATTAACATTTGCTCCTTCATGGCATCCTTTATCCTTTCTAACTGGCACAGTAAAATTTGTGCTGCATACAATATGTATATTATATTCAAACGCATCTTATATCAACTATTATACACAGATAAAATAGACAGGTATGATATATATATAAATAAAACACATAAACGATGATAGTCAAACAATTTTTTTCTTTTTATAGTAAAATATATAACATAAGAAAGAGTGTAAAAATGTTCGTTTTAAAAAATAGTTAAAAAGAAAATCCTAATTTTACCTTAACATGACTAAGTACTAGGACATAGTTCCTTAGAAGGCCACTTCATGTTTCTTCCTCCTCTGTACACTTTTTGCCTAGGGCGAATCACTAGTCTAGTCTGGCTTTTGTGATAAACATTATCCAACTTTTTTGTGTCTTATCATCTCTGTGTATATTCTAATATTATATTAAGTTTTTCCTTCCTTTTAGAAGTAGTACAAATGAAGTCTGGTCAACTGTTGATGAATGTTTATGTGATTCATTATGTAATTATATGACTCTTTTTGCCAATAGGTATTTGGGTTGATTTCAGTTTTACAAATGAATAAACTGTTACAAATACTACCGTGTGTACATGTTTGCGGTCATTTTCTAGTAGGTTATATAAAGGTTCACTTTTAGGAGAAAAAGCAACGTGGTTTTTCAAATGGTTTTTAGTATTTATACTCTATTAATCAGCATATTGACTAAACTGCTAATACAAAAAGTGCCAAAAAGTGCAGTAACTGGGTATTTATTTCTCTTTTACGAAACAATTGAGTTGAACAGCTTTGGGCAAACAGAGCTGTTCTACTTATCTAAAAAAATTTTTTAGTGTTTATTTATTTTTGAGAGAGAGGGAGAGTGGGGTGGGGGAGAGGCAGGGAGAAAGGGAGATACAGAATCCGAAGCAGCTCCAGGCTCTGAGCTGTCAGCACAGAGCCTGATGCAGGGCTTAAGTCACGAATTGTGAGATCATGACCTGAGCCGAAGTCAGACACTTAGCTGACTGAGCCACCCAGGCACCTCAGAGCTGTTCTACTTAGTCATCAAAGTCTAGGGTCTTTTCCTTTGTTCTCCCCTCCCTTCAAGGGTTTTGTCTTCATCTAGATGGTAGAAGAGCTCACTTTCACATCCACTGAACTACTCAGGGGAAGAGTGCAGCAGAAGTATAGGGCAAATGGCTTGTTTTAAAAGAAATGATCCATAAATTATACTCATCTTTCCACTTTGTCTTGAAAGCTCTGATAGTATTCAAGGAAAAGTAAGTAGAAATTTGGAACAAATTTTAATTTCCAAAGTTATTAGAAACTTAAAGTTGTGAGTACTTTCCAAAAAGTAAAAAATAGACCCAATAACAGATTGAAGTATAAATGTCCAAATAATGAGCACTAGAAAGAGTCAGGAAAGAAATGGGAGATTTTAGAACTTAAAACAAAAATAAATATAAAAGTTAACTGAAGAGCATGAGTTTCCAAATTAAAATGATTTATGAAAAAGCATAGCATTGAATTTTAGAAACTTTGTGATAGAAAAATCTTAGAGGGAGAGAGAGAAAAGGAGGGAGAGAAAGAGGGAGACAGACAGACAGTCAAGAGAATTAAAGTTTGTATAAAACCAGTTGGGAACAAGAGTGCATCTGATTTAGAAATAACAGTAGAACCCAGAAGCAAGGGAACAAATGTTCAAAAATCTGCAAGGTAATTATTTCTAATATAATTCATTCTAAGATAATAGTTTACAAAATAGTTTCCAAAATTTTAAAACTAAAAATTTAGTATGCAGAATAAGAATCAGATGTGATTGTAGACTACATCACATTGAAGAGGGCAAAGCTCCTATAGTCCTTTGCGAAAAAAGCTACTAAAACTTATTCTGCAGAAAGAGGAATAAACTAAGAAAGAAAAAGTTAGGGAAACAAGAAAAATAAAAATATACTATGATACAGAAGTGCTGTTGTGTAACTGGCCCAGAAAGCAACAAGTCCATTTTTGAGGAGTAGAATGGAAGGTTCCAAGACACATGCCTACCTCCCTTCAAAAGTTGATCCTTGGTCTTTATGAAATTTCAAATTCTGAAAGATAGCTTATGGATAAACAAAGATGGGTGTATAGAAAATTACATAAAACCAATGAGACAATGACTAACTGCTGGGCAAACAAAAACTATATAAAGCAATGCATATATTTATTTAGCATTATGGAAATCAACCGGAATAATGCTACATAGTCCTAAGTATATAAATACGTTAATTATGCAACTCAAAACATTGTGTAGATTGTGAAAGAAGTGAGCATGTGTGCTGCAGGTAGAGGTGAAGGGGGCCTGGTAGAGTATAAAGAAGATAAGCTACTGCTTTCCATACGAACAAAATATTAGATGGCATATAACCCTGAAAAGTTAGCAAATTAAGATCTAAGAACATAATTAAGAGACATGGAGATAAATGCCAAAAGAAACAGTAAAGGAAAGAAAAATGACAGCTTGTGAGAAGCAGGAAATGGGGATGGTAAGGAATGGAGCAGTGTCTAGTCATCTTGTTTAAGAGATTTTTTAGAACACTGGCTTTTTAAACTATATTCATGAGAAGCACCTGAGTTACTCGGTTGAGCACCCAACTCTTGATTTCTGCTCAGGTCATGATCTCAAGGTTCGGTTTGTGGGTTAGAGCCCTGCATTGGGCTCTCTGCTGTCAGTGCAGAGCCCCCTTCAGATCCTCTGTCTCCCTCTCTCTCTGCCCACCCCACCCGTCATTCTCTCTCTCAAAAATAAACAAAACATTAAAAAAGAGCTTAAACTATATTCATGAATAACTCTGCTAAAAATAAAACATATATATATATATATGAATGAACATATATATATATATATGAATGAACATATATATATTCATATATATTTATACCCCAAACCACCATTAGCTTTACTTTTTAGAAACTTCCTTGATTTATTTGTCTATAAAAAGGGGTAATACTATATACCATGCCAGTGTGTTATGCAAATGAAATGACAAAATGTCTGTAAAATCTCTAGAACAGAACCTCAAGGGCATATTATAAGCATTAAACTAATGTTACATCTGCCATTTTAATTGATCAGGGAACCAAATTCTAGAAAGTTTAAGTGACATGACGTAGTGATAGGAGTAAAAAAGAGGAAGAAGAATTCAGATCAAATGTCCCTCTAAAGCATGACTTTCATTATGCTACATTTCCCCTGATTTATTTATACTAAGGAACACATTCTACTGTACATATTTGTGCTTAGTAAGATGATTAAGAACAAATTTAAAATATTCCAAGGGAAAGTCTTCACCTAAATCTGTCATAATTGTTATCACTTTAAAAGTGGGAAAATACAGGGGCGCCTGGGTGGCGCAGTCGGTTAAGCGTCCGACTTCAGCCAGGTCACGATCTCGCGGTCCGTGAGTTCGAGCCCCGCATCAGGCTCTGGGCTGATGGCTCAGAGCCTGGAGCCTGTTTCCGATTCTGTGTCTCCCTCTCTCTCTGCTCCTCCCCTGTTCATGCTCTGTCTCTCTCTGTCCCCAAAATAAATAAACGTTGAAAAAAAAAAATTAAAAAAAAATAAATAAATAAGTGGGAAAGTACAGATCCAGTATGTCTAACAAATTTCAGATTATCTTGTGGCTCCTTTTTCTTTTCTAATCTATCTTTATACTTCACAATGGTTTAATAAAAAAAAAAAAAATACTGTCCACATTTAATATTACTTACTGCCTCCAGCCATAAAAGTGATAGAGAATAAAAATGGAGCCTTTCTGAATTGTTTTCAGATGACTTTGATAAACGATAAAATTCACCATTAACTCAAACTAGTTTTTTGCTTCTGAGTAAACACATGCGATATATAGTTTTAAGTCTGAGTCTTACTAAGAATTCACCAGGACTACAATGTATACAGCAATAAAAAATGCATTAACATCATGAATGCCTATGAAAGAGCGAACTTACAAAAGAAAATGGACAATTATGTCAACATAAAATTATATTACATGACACTCTCAGTTTTAGTGCTTCCATTACTGGTATGGGATTTGGGGGTTTGTGGAGGAAGCATTAGTGTCAAGTGATTTTCCATTAGGGTTGATCCATCCATGTTATCATACACATATCAGAAAAATGAATATAGATTGTACTTTAATACTTAATAAGTACATATAAACATAGGTTTTATGCTGGGTGGTGTCCTCTTAACTGTGAATAATAAATAGCACATCTTGCTGAGAATATTTTGAATTTTATGTGAATATTGTTCACGTTGTTGGTGAAAAAACATTGCTGGTGTCAACCTGTGCTTAAGAAGGTAAGGATTGATGTACTTATTTTTAATATATTTCAGTGTTGGAAAGAGACAAAACTGCATATGACTTGTTTTTTTTTCATTATATTTCCAGTGCTTAGAATAAAGAATGAAATAGGCTAGGGATTCATTCCTTCATTAATCCTTTTAAATTTCATTCATCAATTCATTTAACAAATATTTATCATGAATCTAGAATAACTACTTTCCACTTTTTTTTTGCACTGAGAGTACAACATAATGCAACATAAATCAAAACTTCTTCCCTTATACAGCTTAAAAGCTAGTGGGAAGAAACAGACAATAACATAAAAAATTACTAAAATATATAGAGTGTAAGACAGTGATATATATCACAGAGAAAAATAAATTAGGAAAAGCAACAGAGAATGCCAGGTGCAATTCTAGATGGAATGGACAGTGTTATGGGTTGATTTATGTCTGTCAAGAAAAAGATATGTTAAAATGTAATCCTCGGCATCTCAGAATGTGACCTTATTTGGAAATAGGATTGTTGCAGCTGTAATTAGCTAAATAGGTTATGCAGGAATAGAGTGGACTCTCAATCCCATATGACTGATGTCCTAATGAGAGAAAGGACACACAGAATGTGGCCATAAGATACAGAAGTAGAAACTACCACAGGAAGATGGAGGCAGCAAATGAAGTGTGGCACCCAAAAGGCAAGGGATGCCAAGGATCAGTGCTCAACAACATAAGTTTAGAGAGAGACACAGGAGAGATTCTCTTTTGGTGCCCTCTGAAAGAACTAACCTTTGACGAATTCTTTGATTTCAGGTTTCTAACCTCCAGAACTGCGTAAGAATACATTTTTGTTCTCCAAGCCACCCAGTTTGTGGAATGCTGCATGGCAGCTCTGGGAAATGCATACAGTCAGGAAAAGCCACAGGGCAGAAGGTGATACATCAGTTTAGACCTGAAAGGGACAAGGGACAGATATTTGAGAAAATCACCGGGAGACATTCCAGCCATGGAAAAACACAAGTTCAAAGTTTCTGAGGGTTAAAGGTGACTCCTATATGGCTGGAGCTGAGTGATTAAAAGAAAAGGTTAATGGGAGATGAGTTCCAAGAATTAAGAGGTTGGGAGAACCAGGCAGGCCCTTGCTGTTAGTGGATTTTGAGCAGAAGAGTGACTGGGTAAGATTATGTTTTAATTGTATAAATCTAGATGTATGTTGAAAACTGACTAAAAAAGGCAATGTTAGAGGCAGAGAAATATTTAACTATTAAGTATGCAGTAATTCAAGAAAGATTTTATATTGCTTTTTCCAGAGTAGTAGCAATGGCTGATGTGGAAATGGATTAATCGGATATTTTAAATATACTTGGAAGGTAGAGCTTATAATGTTGGTTACAGATCAAACACAGGATCTGAAAGAAAAGAAGTCAACAAGGCCTGCAAAGTCTTTGTCCTAAAAAAAACTAGTGGAACGATGTTACCATTTATTATGATACAGAAAAGAACAGAAAGAGTTGACCTGCCTGGAGAGAACAGAAGGTTTTGATGTTAAATAGACATTCAAATGGAAATATCAATAGTCTGGAAAGAAATCAGTGTAGTTATATCATTTATAAAAACATGGAAGTGGATAAGCTCATTTAATAAATGTGTGTAGGGGCGCCTGGGTGGCGCAGTCGGTTAAGCGTCCGACTTCAGCCAGGTCACGATCTCGCGGTCCGTGAGTTCGAGCCCCACGTCGGGCTCTGGGCTGATGGCTCAGAGCCTGGAGCCTGTTTCTGATTCTGTGTCTCCCTCTCTCTCTGCCCCTCCCCCGTTCATGCTCTGTCTCTCTCTGTCCCAAAAAAATAAATAAACGTTAAAAAAAAAAAAATAGTTTTTAAAAAAAAAAAATAATAATAAATGTGTGTAAACAGAAAAGAAGGCGCCCAAGAACTGAGTCCTTGAGGACTCCATGGTTAAAGGTCAATAAGATAAAGAAGAACCATAAAAAGGAGGCTGGGAAGAACCAGACAGAAAGTTAGGAGGGCACTTGGGTTTTCATTCTTGAAGGTCAGTGCAGAGGTTTCAGGGAGGGAAAAATAGGGGGAAATGATCTAGACCATGTACTACTAATCAGACAAATGAATTCAAGACTAAATTTTAGCCATTGGGTTTAGCCGTAGAAGGATCATTACTGATTTAATGAGGGGCAGTTTTAGTGTAGCTTGGGTGTTGAAAGTCTAGAGGAAGTAGGTTGAAGAGAGAATGAGAGCAGAAATATTGGAGAAAATCTAACAGATTTTCCACAAAGATAAACAGAAAAAGGAAGAAAAAAAAGAAATGTGGTGGTATCTAGAAAAGTCACGTGACTTTGTTAACTGTGTTTGTGGGAAGAATGTAAAAGATCCACTCAAGAGGAAAACATCAACTGGTGTAAAGGGAATAAGACAAGAGAATTGTTACATAGTTATCTTTGATTATGTTGGGGGTAGGTTGTGCACAGTTATTTGAATGAGAGTACTAGTTAGAAAGTTTGACTTTTGTTGCAACAGTATTGTCTACCTATAAGTAAAAAGCATAACTACAGAGAACATGAACACAGATGGGAGGCTTAAGGTGAACGTGGCAGTAGGAATTAGACAGGAAGTTCCCTTTTTTTTAGTTTTCATTTCCTCAGTGAAAAGAGAAAGCAAGGTCAGGAGCTGAGAGCTATAATAAATTAGGAAGGAATTTGATGAGAGACAAAAGGCTATGAAATTAATGGCCAGAGAGTGAAAGAGTGAATGAACTAGGACAATATTGTGAGATTGGCAGGCAGCATTCGGGGCACATTTGAGGTAAATGATAATGACTTTAGAGTGAGGTGGTCAGCATTGCTGTGGATTTTTTCTAGATATCTGATGTTGCCAGGTTGTATGCATGAAGTAGATAGAAAGTTGCATTCAATTGACCAGGGCATAATTTAGCTTAATCTCCTTTCACATAATTGCCTGTCAGTCCCCTGATTCCATCACAAAGGTCCACTTCCCTTCCTTCTATATTTATTATGTGATGTTTATCCTATATTTAAGTGCTCCATAATTATTAAATTATTAAATATGTAAACATATTTAAATATGTTTATCACATATTTAATATGCTCTGTGATTATTTATATCGGTCTCCCCTTTTCCCCTCTAGAATTGGTATAAAAGGAATACAGTACATACAGTTTAGAATTCTATATAATACTGTTATATAGATTTCATTGTGAATGACAAGAGGGGCCATTAGATGATTTTGTGTATGGTGTGATATTTTCTGAATGATATATCTGAAGGTGACACTAAATACTGAATGTAGGTACTCCAGTAGAAGAGAGGACAACAGAAATCATAGATCAGTTTGGAAGCCTTTGAAATATTCCTGATAATAGATGTGCTGTTTTAGATTAAAGATGTAATGGGGCGCCTGGGTGGCTCAGTCGGTTAAGCGGCTGACTTCGGCCCAGGTCATGATCTCACGGCCCTGAGTTCGAGCCCCGCATCGGGCTCTGTGCTGACAGCTCGGAGCCTGGAGCCTGTTTCAGATTCTGTGTCTCCCTCTCTCTGACCCTCCCCCGTTCATGCTCTGTCTCTCTCTGTCTCAAAAATAAATAAACGTTAAAAAAAAATTAAAGATGTATTAGCACTGATCGTAAGACTTGGAAATAGAGTAACAAAACTTGGTGATGAAAAATGTGAGAAAAAGAAAGGAACAGAGAATTTCCAGTTTTTGGCTTGAGAAAGTGAATGTATGATGGCAATATTTACTGAAGTGTTAATATTGGCAGATTTTCACATTTTCATGAAGATGAGGAGGTTGAATATGAGAATCTAGAATAACTAAATTTCGAGATAAACTAACTTTGAGATTACAAAGCATTGACAAAATGATTTCAATATAATAGATAATTTGTCACTATGAATGGTAGACAAGGTACTATGAACTGTACATAAATTAATATATGTGATTTTAACAAAAAAATCTGAGGTAGGTGTTACTGTTGCCTTAATTTACAGATAAGGAATTTGAGAATTAAGAAGTTGCTTATTCTTGGCATCAAAATAACACTGTCCTTTTTTAGATGTTCATGAAACTGATTATTACTTTAATATTTATTATCCAGTAAAGATTTTAAAAAATGTATTAGTCAACTATTTTCAAAATAATTCTAAGAAACAATTCTCAAACCCAGAGCCTCAATACAACAATTACTCAGCTTCTGCATCAGTGGATCTGCTTGGGTTCATCTGATCTAGGCTGGGCGAGGCTGTGAAGCTCTGCTTCAGACACTCTGAAGTGGCTCTGATTTCTACTGCAGGCCTGTGGGCCAAAGAAGCAGCTCAGCTTCTCATGTCTGGTACCAGAAAGTTAGTCCAAAGCAAAACACAAGGGGACAAGGCCTAGACTTCAGAACTGGTACATCGTCACTTTCATTCCATTCCATTTACCAAAGGAAGACACATAGCCAAATCCAAAGTAAAGAAGAAATGAGCTCTATTATATCGATAACAAGGTTATGGCAAGAGTGTGTATACGGGAGCTGAAAATTGCAGAGAAAAATTAGAGCCAATCATTAAATCTTTAAGAAATAGTCTGTGTGGAATTTAGTGGAGATGATTGAAGTGGAGTCTGTTGTTAACTTAGATATACATGGTTTTTAAACCATGGAATTGTATGAGGCAAATAAAGTAAGTGTAGATAGAAAAGAGAGTATTCTGTAAAGAGTTATCTCAGCAGGCTTAGGATGTTCAAACTGCACATTCCAAACTAAAACCTAGCCCTTGACCAGTTCCTAGGATTTAACCTCTAAGCACTTGGAATATCTTACATGATAAAAATGCCTTTGTATACGCAGAGCCTTGAGTCATGCCAGATAGTTTATGTTAACTGTGATTTATGTAGTCTTGGGTAATTCTGTATCAGTCTGACCTCTAGAGAAGATGGAGACTGAGTAACTAAGGTCAGTTACACAGCGCTCCATGCCTACATGACTACCCCCCAACAAATATCCTGGGTATCAAAGCTCAGGTGAGCTTTTCTGTGGTCAGCAATACTCATACATATCATCACCAACTGTTGCTGAGAAAACTAAGTACTGTCTGTAGGACTCCACTTGGAGTAAGTAACTGGGAGCTGTGCTTGAACTCTGACCCATGTTCCTCTTGTCTTCGTTGATTTTAATCTGTATCTGTTTGCCATAAGAAACCATAACCATGAATATAATAGCTATATGAGTTATGTGAGTCATTCACTCATTGCACCTGAGAGTGGTCTTGGGGGGACCCCTGATACATAGGAGCAAAAATAAACTCTGAGAACACGAAGTTTAGGAGTGAAAAAGCATTAGCCAGATAAAAACGTAATAGATTGTAAAAAGCTGCCAGTGAAAGTAACAGAATAGAGGACTGTAGTATCCTGCACACATGGGAATAATGTCTTCTAAGATGGAGGAAGTGTCACTTGGATCACATGTTACTGAGAAAAATTAAAAATAGTCAATTAATTTTAAAAAGAATATTAAAGCAATTGGAGATGTAAAGAGAGAATTATTATAGGCCTTGTTTGGAGGGATTAAAGGAGAATTGGGTATGAAAAAAGAGAGTGGTAAATATTGACTGTACTTTGTTTTAAGCTGCTTATAAAAAGAGCAGAAGAACAGAGAAGTAGCTGAAGTGGGAGGCACTCTTACAGGCTTCCTTTTACGGATGCAACGGCAACATACTAGAACACATTTCTATATGATGACAAAACACATAGAAGGGAAGGAAAATTGTAGGATATATGAAATAGTGAGCTAATTTCTGGAATGAAGTCTGTAATCGGAGATATTGAGATTCTGTGAACAAGTATAAAATTTGGCTTCAGAAAGGAGACAAGGCAGTTTATATATTTAATAGGAGATAAGGAAATATTATATAAATAATGATACCAATAAGTTTGTAGCTTGGAGGTGGTAAGATTAGGTAGTTATTCTAAAATTGCTTCTACTTTAGTCAGGAAATAATAAGATGTGATTAAAATGTTGAGGTAGGAAGGGCATATGAAGGTTTGAGTATGGTGAACAAGCTGTAACATATTCATTTCAGTCTTGAAGATTAAGTTTATTAAGAAGGGTGAAGTGAGATTTCAGCAGAGGGTCCCTTGAAATGTGTGGTTCATAAATTTAAAGTAAGAGCAATTTATATGGCTTGCCTTTATTCTAATTGTGTTCAGCTGCTAGAATTCAGACTTTGTGTAAATAAATAAATGTGTTTAGTCAGATTTGGAATTTTTTGGAGTAAGTAAAATACAGTACACAAGGAAGTTGTGCATAAAGATAAAGGGGTGAAGACAATGATGAACTATGAAATCTAAGAATACGGCAGGTAGTAAGGTCATAGCAGGGGCAATAAACGTAGATGTTGGTATACCTGCAGTAGAGGACTCTAATCAGGTAGAGAATCTTAGGAAGGTAGTCATGTATTTGTTTCACATCAAAAATAAAGGAAAAGTTGGAAGACGGCAACCTTTCAAAGTTGATGCTTCAAATGAAATCGTGATTTTTAGATGAAGTGCAATTAGTTGTAATTAGAAACTCCAGCATGTGAGTGAATTGCTGAGGTGCTGTGGGTAAACAGATCACTGGGAGGGAAGAGTTCCCATAATGAATGTGAACATTACCGTTATATTAACATCAAAATATGAAAGAATATCTTGATAGCTCAAAAGGAGTATTTCTATACACACATATAATTTCCATAATATTATGTGGGCATTGGAAAAACATAATTAAATAATAACAGAAAGTTAAGGTTAGTAATTTATTATAGATTCCGTTTTCCATTCATGAGCACCCTCAACATGATTCTCACTATTGGTACACTTTAGGAGGTTCATGTTTTATAAAAGCAAATAAATAGAATTGAAAAATATTTAGCCATAAAAAACTTTGATTTTAACTCTAGTGAAAAAGAATTAATCTTCATGTATTAAATCGTGCTGAGTAAATTTACTGAATCTGTTTCCATGTTAACTATGTAATCACAAGAGAATTACAATAAGTCACCTAAAGAAATTATAGTTTTCAGTGACAACAAGGTCCTTAATTTACCAAAAATAAGTGTTTGTTTTTCACTTACTAGCATAAGACCACAAAATCCTCAAACCACGGAGTGTTAAATTTCTTATTGCTGCCTGAAGAAATATGCTTATGATACATTTGTGCAAATTCTACAGTGCTGGTCATCAATTCTCTTCCATATAAACGAAAAATAAAATAAAATATAGCAAGAACAACTGATACAACAATCCATACAGGAAGTAAATGTTGTTTTTACCTCCTCATAGGTCTCCTGTTTTTGTCATTCTTATATTGGAAGTCTGGTTAGTGAGAATGTGAGCACTTGTCCCCACAATCATATTGCTTATTTTTCCAATGCATTTGTGAAATTTGGATACTCTAACTCTCTGATGCCAGTATGATGAGGACTCTCAGTGAATTTATTGTATGAGTCATATGAGTAGCCTGACAAAGTCTTGTGTGTTTGTTGTTGCTGCTGTTATTCTCCTTGAGATGTGGGGATGGAAGCATAACTTCATTACGCTGCCCCCTTCCCATTACATTTCTTATTATCCTCTATTTTCTGGGTAGATGGTTATTTTGCGATGACAGGAGCTTATACTTTGCTTTTAAAGCCAATGGCTTTACTTTCACATTATATAAATTAATATTCTACAACTTAATATTCCAGCATAGGGGGCGCCTGGGTGGCTCAGTCGGTTAGGTGTCCGACTTCGACTCAGGTCATGATCTCGCAGTCCGTGAGTTCGAGCCCCACGTCGGGCTCTGTGCTGACAGCTCAGAGCCTGGAGCCTGTGTCAGATTCTGTGTCTCCCTCTCTCTTTGACCCTCCCCCATTCATGCTCTGTCTCTCTCTGTCTCAAAAATAAATAAACATTAAAAAAATATTAAAAAAAAATTCCAGCATAGGAATATTCTAAGTCCCATTGTGCCAAATTGTTCAATGATGTCGACAAACTCCAAACAGCTGTCTACCTTAGATCATCCTGCAGACTCAGGGTCTCTTACACTCTAGTTTTTACTACCCTTTCTTTCAAAATGACAGCTTTACTCACAAGCTCTATTCCTAGAAGCATTTGTCATATTTCTTGTATCTAATAATAACAATTAGGTCACATGCTTAGACTAGTTTCTGACTTCTAATTTTTTTTAATGTTTATTTTTGATAAAGAGAGAGAGACAGTGTGAGCAGGCAAGGGGTAGAGAGAGAAGGAGACACAGAATCTGTAGCAGGCTCCAGGCTCCAAGCTGTCAGCACAGAGCCTGATGCCAGGCTTGAACTCAAGAATCACGAGATCATGCATGACCTGAATCAAAGTCAGACACTTAACCAACTGAGCCACCCAGGCATACCACTAGTATCTGACTTCTAAGCAATTTACATTACACATATTCCTTACATTTTAAGAAATGGTGTAGCTACGAGAGTTCTCTCCATTGTTCTGAAATGGTCCTTTGTGTATGCTCCTCACACAAGGGGGATTCCTCTGACATATGGAAGCAATCATGACTTTGAGGTGTTCTCCTGTTTTAGCTAAATCATTTAATAATGTAATTTATATGTCATTTTTCAAAACTCTTTATCAGCCATCAACCAATTTTTTTCATAAAAACTAATCTTTGAAGAAAGAGTTTTGGGAAGATCACATCCAATTATCCCAAAGGAATTGCTTTCAGGAATGCCAAAAACCTTGGAACAATTTCTAACTTTTTAAAACAATGGGAATATAGCTCTTGTCTGTCCCCAGCTGTATCTACATAAGAAGACAAATGAAGCCATGGGAATTCAAAAAAGGACATTTTCCACAATAGTACACACACAATTTTGAACCTAGTTCCGTGGAAAAAGCCCTTTTTTGAATTTCCATGGCTTCATTTGTCTTTTTATGCCGAGTTGGAGGCTTAACTGACTAAGCCATCCAGGCACCCCAACAAAAAATATCTTTGATTCCTCTCTTGTTGAGTTCCTACTACACAGTTTTTTTCATTTTAAGGTAGGGTTTATTTCCCCAAGTTTTTCTTGAGGATCATTGGAAATCCTCTTTCTTTTTTATACAAATTAAATGTAAAACACTTAGTATAACATCTAGAACATAATGGCCACGAAGATAGTGGCAATGACTTACTTTCCCCTTTCTTGTTACACATTTAAGAATCAAAATTTGAAGTCAGTTTTGTCTAGCCCTAAAAAACAGGGCTGTCTCTTCCATATCATACTGCCACCAAATCTTAAAATAATAATATGCTAAAAATGTCCAATATTTCCATTGTATTTATCAGTGGCCATTTTTAGGCAAAATGCTGTACATGAATTTAGCAGCACACTATGATGAATCCTTTGAAGGCATCCTCCATTCTTTAATTAGTGGCACACTTTTAGAGGTGGTTGTTTTATCCTAAATAACGTAACAAACACTTTGGTCTCACTAAACACTTTGCTATGCTTTTGTCCATTTTAATTTCAGTATATCAATTCACCATTTTAAAGGGACATGAATAATCTTAATAAAAACAGTTTCATCTTGATTCTTGAAAATAAAAGAATTTGGCAATTAATCATGCCTAAGAATTTTTTCTTGAGATCACTCAACATTTGCATATTTGATTCTCTAAAACCTATACTGTTGTAACAAATGAAAATCCATAAGTTAGTGACTATTTGAGATAATGTACATTCATTTTAATATATTAACACTTCAAAACTAACATCTAATTTAAAAAAAAAAGCCTTATAATGTTAATGTTGCAACATTATTGTGGTAAACTGAATTACTTAGCTCCTGTAAAATTTCCCTAGAGCCTTTTCTTTCACACCTTTCTGTAGAAAGTTATGCTTTTTTGATTTTTAGTTCCATAGGGATCAGGATAATGCCCAACACTTTCTAATCATTTTCCAATGTACAAGTTACCAATAGGTGTTGAATTATGAGTTGAATAAATTACAAAAATGAGGTACACACACAGAATGTTTAGGTGACTTTAGAATTTAATCTTTTTTTAAAGGCCAGAGAAAGTTTTCCAACTAGAAAAAATAAAATAATTCAAACTTTATCATGCAGTTTACAAATGCTGCATCAAATTTTTGATCAACTTATTTGTGAAGTCTCTCCTTGATAAAAAGGCACTATCTGTTGTAGATTAGGATAACTTAATCAAATGAAATTGGGTTTTTCAAACAACTCTGTTTATCAAATCATGCCCTCAGCACTGTTAACCAAAATATTCAGTCCACCAGAGCGGCACATCTATTACCTTTTGCAACAGCTAAATGATTAAGCACATATAATCTTACCCCAAACGAACAAAGCACATCTGTCATTTTCACCACTAGCTTATTTGTCTAACACCTGGGAACCTCAGTGTACTACACTGCGAAGTAGGGGAAACAGTAGTACTAACGTCATTATTTTGAGAAACAAGTGACTAAAATATGGAAGACTCTCTTTTTCTAAAATGTTGAGAGAGAGAGAGAGAGAGAGAGAGAGAGAGAGACAATACATGCATGCACATGAGCATGTGAGCAGGGGAGAGGCCAAGAGAGAGGGGGAGAGAGAATCCCAAGCAGGCTCCACTCTCAGCATGGATCCCAACACTGGGCTCAATCCCACAACCTTGAGATCATGACCTGAACTGATATCAAGAGACAGATGCTTAACCTACTGAGCCATCCAGGTACCCTAAATAAGTCTCTCTGAACAAAGTTTAGCAAGTCTGAGTACTAGACACATATTAGCTGGTATTAATTTGGGGGGATTAAACTTTGTATAATGGCCCATATTCAGACATTAAGTAACATGATATCTATAGCATATAGACTTTATTTTGGTTAGTTTGTTTTTTAAAAATTTATTTATTTTGAGAGAGAAGAAAAAGAGAGTGAGAGGGAAGGAGGTGGGGAAGAGAGAAAGAGGGAAAAAGCGAGAGAGAGAAGAGAGAATCCCAAGTAGACTCTGTGCTGACGGTACAGAGCCCAGCTCGGCGCTCAGTCTCACCAACTGTGAGACCATGACCCCAGCAGAAACGAAGAGTTGGGCCCTCAACCAACTGAGCCATTCAGGCATCCCTGTTTAATTTGTTTTTAAAACAAAAGTATATATTCATGTATTTATCTTTAATCTATCGTTTTTATTATTATTCTCATATTTATATCTTAAATATCTTTACCTGTACTGAAATAGTCTCTTTACTTATTTCATTACCTTACTGTTGACTCACTGAGGCAGAGACTGGTTCTTGTCCACTGCTATCTTTCCCGTGCCTAGCATACAACTAAACACATAGTAAATGCTCAATTAATATTTTTGAAGTAAATGATCATATGAATATAAAGCTTCTCAATTTTTAACATTAAAAAAAAAGAAAGGCTTTTTTTTTGTGTGTGGTCAGTTGCAAAATACACTCAACTCATTAATTTTAACTAAAATAATGAATCATAAAATAATTGTATATACAAGCAGACCTTCACTTTATTGTGCTTTGTAGATATTGCATTTCTCTATGTCATATTTTGGTAATCCTAGAAGTATTTCAAACTTTTCCATTATTATTATATTTGTTGTTATATATAATTAATATATAATATAATATCTATTAATACATTATATATTGTTCTGGTGATCTGCGATCAGTGATCATGATTTGCTGAAAGCATTTTTTAGCAGTAAAATGCTTTTTTAATTTATTTTGAGATGGGGGGGAGAGAAAGTACAAGTGGGGGAAGGGCAGAGAGCAAGGGAGGGAGAGAATCCTAAGCAGGCTCCACACTATCAGCACAAGAGCCTGATATGGGGCTTGAACTCATGAACCATGAGATCATGACCCGAGCTGAATTTAGATGCTTAACGGACCGAGCCACCCAGGTGCCCCAGCAATGAAATATTTTTTAATTAAGGTATATACATTGTTTGTTTAGACATGATGCTACTGCTACTTAATAGACTACAGTGTAGTATAAACATAAATTTTATATGCACTGGGAAACCAAAAAAACTCATTTGGTTTGCTTTATTGTGATATTCCCTTTATTGCAGCAGTCTGGAACCCGAACCTATAATATCTCCAAGGTATGCCTATATTATATATTTCTTCTTGTGTGCAGATTATCTAACATGCTGTATGTTCCAGGAACTCTTCATAGGAACAATCAGCCTACTAGTAAACATTTCTATAGAAGCCCGATTCTGCTGTCCTTTGATCTCTAACTAAAATAATAAGGGGAAAAGTTGTTGTGTAGATAAAATTGATTATTGCTATTCTTCCAAATGTTACTCAGTTATCCTAAGATCAACTCGCTGGAAAAGGCAGAAACTAAATAGCTAAAAATAAGCCTATACAACAATATTTTTAAAAATGTATTCATTACTTATAGTATCACAGTTATGTCATGAAATCATTATGTGTTTTGATAGTGAAAATAATCTCTAAATAATTATATGGCTTTCAAAATATAAAATACATATTCAGTTAGGGCCATTTTTCTACTCTCTTATGAATAAATATGCTAAAAATTGCTTGATGAATCAAGCATTCTGATGTTCTGAGTATTAGTCCCAGCTAAAAGCTGAATTAAATAATTGCACGGGTTGAGCAAAAGGACATTTTAACACAAGCCTGACTAAATATATTAATTTGATGAATTTTCAGAACACTATAGGATTATGTATGGTATTATGTATTTGCAAATTAAATATAATCAAAGAGTGGGTCATCCTTTATGTGTTAACTAAATTTTCAAGTAATTAGCAGATAAAATAGAAAAATACGATCTTAAAAGTTTATTTATGTCTCAATATTGTTGATAAGTCCAATACATGCCATAAACTAATTAACTCTTCATTATATTTTTATGACTATATTTAGTGCTTAATAGAAAACAAAACTAAATTCCTTCAGGCCAACATTTGCCATCTAAGAAAATCAATATCTATAAACATAATCAATATCATAAATTTTAATTAAAAACTCAAGCACTAGCTAACACACAAACATTTTAAGTCATTTTAGTGTGAAAAAAGTAGAATATGTTCCATTATCAGCTAAATTAAAAATAATACGAAGAAAAAAAGTATACACATAAAAGGAAATATCCTTAACAACTATTGTTCACACATAAGATGGGTGCTTTGCTGTGACCTCTCAACTATATAGTATAAAATACATTTCAATAGCTATTCATAGATCAGTTTACTCATTTTACATTATATCCCCTACAAAATCAATGCACTCATCTTTATAAAACAAAAATCCAAAGAGTATCACTGCTTACACACTTTGAATAGCTCATCACTGTGAGGAATACAAAGTCTAAGCTCTTGAATTTGCTATATAAATGTTTCAGAAACATCTGTTGCAACTTCTCTCTCCTGCTTTAACCCTACAGTCCCCTGGTCCAGTTGTAAGAGGAATGTCTTCAATCATCTGACATACCAGAGTCTGCAGCCCCTTCATGCCTGTGTTCTGATCTGGCAATTCCTTCTTTCTTTCATACTCTCTTATTGGGTCCCAAACTCATCAGCCTCACTCTTACTCTGCAGAGCTCTGAATTTATACAGGAAGCCTCAGATGCTCATCTACCATGCTGCTGTATCAACTCTGTGAGCAACTTCTGTCCTGCATATTAAGTCATAGTTTAACTGTCTCCTTATATGTCTGTCTGTCTTAATAGATCATGAATCCCACAGGAACAGGGTGAAAGCCTTATTCATATTTATATCTGCCCTCCTTAGCACAGTCCTACACACATACTGTTTCCACGTTTCCAGTTTTCTATGTGCACAAAATTAAGAAAATCTCTTATCTTATTTGAGCCTCTTCTTTGTCTTAAAAATGAAGCTAAAGATATTTTCCTCTACCAAATGAATAAAGGATATTTCATTTGGGGAAATTAAGCTTGGTATGTAAAATTAACCTCCTTTCTCTCCTAGAAATGTGTAATAAGGGTTGAATAAATATTAGCTCCCGCAATTTTGCTTAACTTTCATTGCGCAGTAACAACCATTGTTATATCATTATCGAAGAATAATGAATGATGAGAATATGATATAAATTAAAACAAGAGGGAATTAACATTTTTATCTAAGATGAAAAATGCAACCCAAGTCCAACAGTCAATTCTTCATTAATTAAAGGGAAGACCAGAAGAAGCATTTTAGGAATTTTACAAGGCAGTTTCTCAAAATTATTTCTTCTGCGGGTCATGTAACCTTCCAGATATCTGCCTGGCTCAGTCAAATGTCTCCTCTTCAAAGTGTTTTACCCAAAATAAGTATCTTTCCTATTGATCACCATTCCCTCATTCTGCTTTATTTTTCTTTGGAACACTTACAACCATCAGCTAATATGTTGATTTTTATTTATTGTATCTATCCCCTACTAGAATGTTATAAGCACAAGGGTAGAGTCTGTTACATTCACATCCCCAAGCAGAAGCTAGGAAGGTGCTTGTCTTAGTCTGTTCAGGCTGCTATGACAAAATACTACAGATTTGGAGGGCTATAAATAGCAAACCTTTATTTCTCATGGTTCTGGAGGTGGGAGGTCTGAGATCAAGGCGCCAACATAGTCAGCTGAGGCCCCTCTTCTGGACTGTAGACTGCCAGGTTCTCACTGTATCCTTGCATGGTTGAATGGGGCTATCAAACTCCTTGGGGCCTATTTTGAGAGTATTAACCTCAATCATGCAGGCTCCATGCTCATGACCTAAGTATTTCCCAAAGGCTCCTCATCCTAATATCATCATTTCAGGTATTAGAATTTCAACATGTGAATTCTGGGGAGACACAACTATTCAGACCATAGCAATGTCTAACATGAAGTAGGTGCCATATAATTGACTGAATGAATGCAATTTGAAGAGGATTAAAAAAGTATTCAATTCCCAAATATATTTTACCCTCTGACTTTTGGAGTGCTAGAAATTCCTTCCAAACTGTGTTCTGAGGTATAGTAAAGGCACTTTCCCTCAGTGGATGCTCAAAAGGACATAAGAGAAGGAAGAGATACCACAGCTCTCTCCATGCATATACAGAAGAAAGGCCATCTGAGGACACAGTGTAAAGACTCCATCTGCATGTTGAAACCAACTTTGCTGGCACCTTGATCTCAGACTGTTGCCCTCCAGAACTGTGAGCAAATAAATTTCTGTTGTTCAAGGCACCCAGTATGTGGAATCTTGTTATGGTTGCATAAGTAGACTAATACAGCATTTAAATAATAGATTGGAAACTTCAGAGTTATTTATTTCACCCTGAAACATTTACTGACTTCCTGGCTAGGAGAGAGACTTAGAAATTGGGCCCAAGCTTCGAAAAGCAGAGTAGAATTTCTTACAGTTTCCTAGCAATTAGAGAACAAAACTACTAGGTGAGAAGGACAGCTTCAAGCATAAGTCATTCTACCAATCAACACACTGCCAGATTCTAGAGCTCTAACAGTAGGAAGCTAGAGAACTGGGGTGGGAAATCCTAAAGGAAAGAGATCAATCTCACATAGATGTCCATAGCTAAGGGGATCATGATCCACAAAAGTCTCAACCAAAGGGCTTGAAAGCCATATCCAAGAGTCAGGCTTAAACCAGATTTAAAGTGAATTCTATTAAAAGTGCCACCTCGATAGTGATCGAATACAATCCTTAATTAGATTGAGATGATAAGTCTCTAGCCTTATCTCTCAAACAAAGAAATGGGGAAACCTCTGCAGTAGAAGATAATACCATTTAGAATGCATATTATTTTCATATGCAATATTTGGTGTATAATAAGATATTATAAAGCAGAGGAAGAAGCAAGGATATATGACATAATCAAGAGAAGAAATAGAGCAGATATGTAGTTTATTCAGAAATAAATTTAACATAAAGAACTTACAAATAATTTGATTATAAGAGCAAGAAAATAGAGATGAAGAAAATAGATGAGAAAATAGAGAATTATACAGGAAAATTAGAATTTATTTTAAAAAATCCAATGACATCTCCAGAAAGAAAAAAAAAAACAAAAAACTACAGTATCTGAAATTCAAATCTTGACTAATAGTTGTCATAACAGTTGAACACAGTTCAAGAGATTAATTACCTGCAAGACAAAACATATTAAAGAATATATTAAAAATGAAGTACTTAAAATAACAAATAATGTG
This sequence comes from Puma concolor, assembly GCF_028749965.1. Taxonomy (NCBI): domain Eukaryota; kingdom Metazoa; phylum Chordata; class Mammalia; order Carnivora; family Felidae; genus Puma; species Puma concolor. Next base: position 90,272,550 of record NC_141674.1, read on the forward strand.
GAGAAGAGGTACCAGAACATAAGATACACATGCAACATGTTTTAAACACTAAGTCTTTTTTTAAATAAAAGTATTTTAAGTGAGGGAAATGCTTTTTTATCTGCATGGTAACCATTAAAAATCATAAAGTATATTATAAATAAGACATTGATTAAATAAAAATTTGAATAATTACCTTTTGTTAGTTGAAAGTCAGTAAAAACGGGAGAACAAAGAATATATAAACTAGGTTGGCCAATGATAAAATAAATAGTGAAATAATAAATATAAACCCACATGTCAGCAACTGATTTAAATATAAATGTGGTCCATATTCCAAATAACAGATTGATTGTCAGAATTAATGGAAAAAACCTCCAATGTTGTTTAACAGAAACAACTTTAGATATAGAGCACAGAAATATCGACTAAAATGATGACAAATATACTATTAAAATCCATCCAAAATCATATATAGAGACTATACTAATATCAGACAAATTGCATGTTAAAGCAATAAGCACTTCCAGTGATGGATGGTAGTATTTCATAGTTAAAAGTGGGTCAATACAATAGAAAGATATTATAATCCTATATGTAATTCATAGCTTTAAAAAATGTAAAAAAATATGATAGCACCAAGATGAACAGTAGAAAAATCTACAATTACTGTGGGAAATTTTAATGATATGTTTTCAATTTTTTTTTTAATTTTTTAAATGTTCATTTATTTTTGAGAGAGAGAGAGAGAGAGAGAGAGAGAGGGAGGCAGAGTGTGAGCAGGGGAGGGGCAGAGAGAGGGGGAGACACAGAATCTGAAGCAGGCTCCAGGCTCTGAGCTGTCAGCACAGAGCCCGACACGGGGCTCAAACTCATGAACTGGGAGATCATGATCTGAGCCGAAGTCAGATGCTCAACCGACTGAGCCACCCAGGCGCCCCATGTTTTCAATTTTAAGGGCAGGAAAAAAGTCTACTGATATGGATAACATAAACAATAAAATTAACAAACATAGTCTGATTAGTAAGATTGTACATTAGACCAAAAAATGACAGAGGTTTAATATTTTTTAAATATATGTGGAACATATGATGAAATGAAGAAGGGACCCTTGACAAATTTCACAATAATGAAATTACCTGAAATATATTCTGTGATCACAATAGAATTAATACAAAGAAAAGGTTAATTTAAAAAGTTTTATTTTTAGAACTAGAGCACTTCTATAAAATGTATCTGTTGCTCAAAGAAATAACAATTATGGCAGGAATTTTTAAAGAACTGAAATATAGTGACTGAATAACACATAAAAATTTGGGGAATTAAGCCAACATAGTGCCTAAAGAAAAAAGTACAGAATCTTGAATTCATATGTTAGAAAAGAAGAAGAAAGATAAAAATCAATCATTTACATTTGATCTTAAGTAGTTAATAAATAACAGGAAGACAAAACAAGAAAGAAGAAAAACAGAAGAAATATTTTAAATATGAGAGCAAAAGTCAAGGAAATAAAAAACCGTAAAAGACAAAACAATGAACAAAGTCAGTTACTGATTCTTTGAAGAGATTGATAAAATTGATAACACCCAAACAATAATTATTAAGAAAAAGAAAAGAAAGGGGCGCCTGTGTGACTCAGTTGGTTAAGCAACTGATTTTGGCTCAGGTCATGATCTCACGGTTCATGGGTTCGAGACTCGCATCAGGCTCTCTGCTATCAGCACAGAGCCTGCTTCAGATCCTCTTTCTCCTTCTTTCTCTGCCCTTCCACTGCTCATGCTCTGTCTCTCCCTGTCTCAAAAATAAACAAACATTTAAAAATATATAAGAAAAGGAGAAGAAAGACAAGTTGCCTATTTTAGAAATAGAAAATGGGTATTGCTACAGATTTAAAAATCTGTAAAGAATATTAAGAAAATGAGCAAATCTATGCTAATATATTTGACAATATATACGGAATAGAAAAATCTACAGAGATCAAACCAAAGCTCAAAGAAATAGAAAATCTAAATTTTATTAAATGTTTATTTATTTTTGACAGACAGAGAGAGACAGCATGAGCAGGAGAGGGCAGAGAGAGAGAGGGAGACCCAGAATATGAAGCAGGCTCTGGGCTCTGTCCTCAGAGCCCGACGCGGGGCTCAAACCCAGGAGCCATGAGATCATGACCTGAGCCGAAGTCAGATGCTCAACCAACTGAGCCACCCAGGCACCCCAAAGAAATAGAAAATCTAAATAGACAGTTACCCATTAAAGAAATATGTTTTTAAACCATTCCACAAGAAAGAAATGACAGTCTTGAACAAACTCTATTGGAGAACAGAAAAGGAGGTGACATGTCCCAACCTTTTTAAGAGACAACCATGGTGATGCATCCAAAATTTGTCAGTGACATTTCAAGAAATAAAACTAGGGTGATTAATTCTGACACCTGAGATATACCGAAACATGGATTAAATGCCATTAATAATCTAAATTGGATCTTTAAATAAATTCATTTTAGATCAGTTACATGATATAGAAAAGGGGAAAGGATGGATAAAAATGTTTAGAGGGAGACACATTGATGGGGGGAGGGTGGAGAGAGATACTGACTTTAGTTATTTAGGGACAGCAAACCAACACTGAGAACATTACAAGCTATTTCTTTGAAAAACTTGCTTATGAGCTAAAAAGAGAAAACTAAGTAAAAGTACCTGGATTCTGAAAGCTATTGACAAAGGGACCAAGGGAATGACATGTTCCAGAGTGTAAAAAGTTTGCCCTGTTTAGGGAAAACCACATGTTTTGGTACAGTTAATGAATATCTACCAAATTAGATTTATCTCCTAAGAATTAGCTTATGTATTTCTCAAAACACCTTTTTTAAGTAAAGTCATATGTTCAAAAAACACAAAGGAGTTCACCAACTATTAAGCATAAGATTATCTATCTATCTATCTATCTATCTATCTATCTATCTATCTATCATTTTTTCTACCCATCTATCTCACAACAGAAGATAAGGGTAGAAGTATAGGCAAGGTCTGAATCACTAAAGACAATTGCACATGGATTTTATCTAGGATAAAGAGCTGCTGACATATTTTAAACGTTAGTGTAACATGATCATATTTGTAATTTAGAAAGAACGGTCTGGGAGCAGTAGATTGAATGAATGATAAGGGAAAGATCCTGAAAGGGAAACCATCTGGGAGGCTCTTGCTGAAACTCATGAAAATAATAATGAGATATTGGCTAAAGGTGAGAGCACAGTGATGGAGGGGAGCAGTTCTGTTCCATAAATGTTTAAGAAATAGAATGGATAGATTCAATGGTCGTATGTGTTAGTAAGGAGATCTAAGAATTAAAAAAATTCTGGTTTTGCCCTTTGGAAGCTCATAAAACCATCACAGGATAGTTTTCAACAATTATTGTTTACATTGGATGACAGCATGAGACCATCTTTAAAGAGTTCTTTGAAAAAATTCAAAAATGATATCCAAATACTTGTGGGACTAAATGCTCCTGAAATAGTAAAACAGTCAGTGATGACTATGTACTGTCTACGACTACCAATTAATAAACATCATTAACAAACGAATATTATTTCTGAATACTGGTAGGATTTGATGCCAACTCAATAAAATGGAGGCTCTGTAATCCATAATTTACACCTAATTAGTGTTTAATCTTTTTTCAATCCTCTGATTTAATTACAAATGTTTAGTTCAGCGAAATGAAAACCTTTTTTGTCATTATTGTTCAGTTAAAATCAACAAGGTTTCCTGATAGGTATAGATTACCAATACAGGTTTATCCTTTTATAATTACTCTAAAGATTAGGGCAGCAAACAGAAGTCACTAATAGATCTTGAGTAAGAGCAGTGACAAAAGGTTTCTAAAACTTACTATTTTGTTAATCTGCCCATCAGAAATCAAGGTTTATTTGTTTTATAAACACGTTTCCCATTTCTCTTGGGAAATATAAGCTTGAAGAATTAAATATGCTATGATATTAATGCATATATTTAATACAGTTAGAAAAATTTCAACTATATTTATCTCTAATTATCTTAAGCCTTTATGTATTTGAGAAATTGATAGTGATAATACTGATTTTGATCAATATTGATATTTTTCCATGACTTCTTCTTCACTAATAAAGAATACTTCAGAAATTATATTAATTGATCAAAAAATAAAATACATATATTTAAATGTTTATCTACAAAAAGAGGGAGCTTTCTGAAATTATAAAATTGAGCATATTTAATTAAAATTGGTATAATTGACAAGAAAGTTCAAACAACAGAAATTAAAAAAGAAAAGGAATGTGATTCAAAAAAATTTAGTAGTTACACAATATATTAGATCTTTTCAAGTAAACTGGAGTATAGACATGTTTTAGAAATAGTGGTAAAACAGACAATAACCAAAATATTCACTAACCATATGACACACAACTACAAATGCATATACATATGCACACATACACACATCAAATATAACCTATTGAACACTGATGTATATATGTCCTTTTCCCTAACTTTTAGGTTACACTGCCCTGAGCCAACATTTCTTGCCTAAAATTCTGTTTTGGTGTTTCAGATAGCAGTTAATCTACTGAATTTTTATCAGAAACTGGGCATTTTCTCTAAGCTTCTTAGGCAATGCAGAGTAGGTTGACTGGTCCACTGATAATTTCAATGGTCACTACCTACCACTGTCTTCAGAACCAGGGGTATTTTCAAACTGCATCAAATGAACAACAGTAAAAGGGGAGTCAGGAAAATATGAGGGATTGATGGTTCTAACTTGACAATTCATTTGGCATCCTTTATTCATGTCCATGTTCTTTAAACATAAATATGAAACTTCTTACAACAGAAAACAATCAAAATCTTTAAAAATTTTTTAACATTTATTCATTGTTGATTGACAGAGTGAGAGCAAGAGCAGGGAAGGGGCAGGGAGAGAGGGAGACACAGAACTCGAAGAAGGCTCCAGGTTCTGAGCTGTCAGCACAGAGCCTGACGCGGGTCTCGAACCCATGAACCATGAGATCATGACCAGAGCTGAAGTCTGACGCTCAACCGACTGAGCCATCCAGGTGCCCCAACAATCAAAATCTTTTAGTTTAGTTGCATATCAGCTATCTAAGAATACCAAATAAATATGAGTAATTGAGATGTTGATGAAATATCCAGGCATATTTCAGATTGAAATATCCGAGTCTGAGAATGGCAGGTACATACCTGAGAGATTTATACTAGGATATGAAAAAGAAGGTAATTGCTGTTTGAAGACAAGTATTTGGTTTTAGATACAGGACATGTGTTTATACATATAGATATAAATTCAAATACCAATGATGTAATATTAACACCTCTGCCAAATTTCAATGGTTATAGCTGCATTAGAGAGAAGTTCTTTGGAAAGCAAAATACAAGAAAATCCAATTGACAGTGGATTAATTAAATAATATTTCCCAATATCAAGAAGTCTGTCTATATGTTTCCATTGATGTTGACTCAGATATTCAACAGCATCTTTGCAAATTACTTTAGATTATATTACCTGTGTTTGCAAGATGTATGCATGCTAAAAATCCAGGCCTCACATAGCTATTTAAGGCAGAAATAAAATATATTCAGAGAAAATGATGACAGCCTATTTATTTTAGTAGGAAAGCAATAGTTTTTCAAGATAACTCATTTTTTTTACTTTCTCTAATTTTTAAATTTTATTTAAATCCAAGTTAGTTAACAGTGTAATAATGGATAACCCGTTCTTTCTAAAAGACTTCCCTTTCACCTGTTATTGGCTAGAACTAGATCACATCATTTCTCCTAGCAGCAAAGAATAAAAAAGAAAAAGAACATCAGAATGTTAGTTGGCTTAGAACAATCCTGATCCGTTGTCAGGTATCAGATTGCTGTTGACCAAACACGTCAAATTCTACTGACAAAAAAATCAGGAAAAATGGACAGGTCACTAGCATTTTCTTCGACAGGTTATCTATTGCAACAAAATTTGGTGCTGGGTATTACATATCTTAAACATTGAGATAAAAAAAATTGTATTTTTAAAATAAAATACCTTTGCAAGATTCTTTTAAAATTGAGAGAATAAAGTAAAAAAATCAAAATAAAATATAATAGATTTCCACTATTTCTTATACTGTAAATATCTGTATGTCACTTCTTATTTTTAATTTAGCACACCCAATGGTACAAAGTTCACTATTTGGAAACTTTTATTAAAGGCTAATGAGGGTGAAATACTGAATATGAAGTTTTTTGTAAGTGTTACTTTTCAAATAGTAAACTAGAGAGAAGTTATTCCTGTTGCTGTTTTTTTCATAAAAATTTTCTTAATGCATCTAGAAATAGATTATCATTCAGAAATTTTAGGAGTAAGATGTCTTAGTTAATGTCATTCTATGTTTTTATCTCATTTACCATCATTTTACTTAAATGCAACGATAGTGTGAATAAATTAACATGGATAGGACCAGAAATAAAAATAGCCTGCCTATTTTAAAATATATGGCCATAAGACAGAATTCCATTTAAGAAATCAAATTATAATGCTTAAGCTAATAAAATTCTCATATCCCTATAGAACAAGTTGAATGAATGCATGAATTGATGAGACAATCTCTGGCATATGCATGAGAGTAACACAGAAACACGTGCTTAATTTGTCAGACATGGGGCATTAATGCAGATACACCAGAACCATAGAATCAGCCATAACCACTTGGAACAGGCTGAAGAAATACTTCACTGTGGTTGACTAAGTCCCATTCGTGCCAGTTTCCAACAACCACTCCTAGTTATGAACTGTCTCAGACTGAATTTTCATTTGATTCACTTTTCTTTTTTATTTTTTCTTTGGTACTTCAGATCATCAGTCTCTTCTGGGATTATTCTGGTTCATTCTGACACAAGGAATGGTGTTTCTTATTTATTTATTTATTTATTTATTTATTTATTTATTTATTTAATTCTAGTTAGTTAACATACAGTGTAATATTAGTTTCAGGTGTACAATTTAGTGATTCAACACTTCCATACACCACCCTGTGCTCATCACAACAGGTGTACTCCTTAATCCCTATCATGTATTTCACCCATCCCTCCACTCACATCCTCTCTGGTAACCATCAATTTGTTTTCTAAAGTTAAGAGTCTGTTCTTTGGTTTGTCTCTCGCTTTCCCCCTCACCCCCTTGCTGGTTTTTTATGTTTCTTAAATTCCACATATGAGTGAAATCATACAGGATTTCTTTCTTTGACATATTTCACTTAGCATTATGGTCTCTAGCTCCCTTTATGTGAGTTGTGTTTTGTTCTTTTGTTTTGTTTTGTTTTTCTACTGACCAAATCTGGACTGTTCCTTTCCTTTTTCTTCTATTCTCATTAAATCTCTGTCTTTCTCTCTCATTCTTTCTTGCTCCACACTTAACTTTTGTCCTTTTTCACTAAAAAATTAATCATTTTATTTTTTCCAACAGGTAGTTTTAAAATGCTAGTGGCCCTTAAAAAAGACAAAAAACAAAACAAAACAAAAAAACCCAAAAACCTTGTATCTAGTTCTGGTAGAATCAGTGGATCTCTGGTGTATAAATATGCAAATTATCAGTTTATGGTTCCTACCTTTACAGTATAATGCTTTGCATAGGCACATAGAGTGCAGAAATCAACCCATAAGAGTTACCTGAGGATTATCTGAAAGCTTTTAAATGATATTCATAAGTGATTGTGTTAAAATTATCTTACAGGGGAAAAGTGAATTATAACATTCATTTTCCGGTTATTTCCCGTACTTTCAAGCATGACAGTGTAAAATTGTTCAAATAGGATTGGTTTTATATGTGATCCAGTTTTACTCCTTTGGAGACATGCTAAATTGAAAATATTAGGTAGTAAAAACAGTAAAGCACTGAATTCATCTAGTTTGCTAATGCTGAGACAAAGCTCTACTGGATACATGTGTAGAAAAGATGAGATTCATTTACCTAGCAGTACCTATAAGGAAAGATGCAATGGTTTAATTATGAGAAAAAGAAAGTTTCATTTCCTGTTCAGTTTATATTCACATTAAATCAATTAAACATATTAGGACATTTAAAGGAACGTAATTTGATTACTGAGTTGAAACATGACTTTAAAAAAACTATATAAACTTAGAATAATTGATACCTAGGATACTCAATAGGTTTTCATTCTAATGCAAATGATTGGATTCCAATCTCTTCACAAGCAGGAATTTAGATCAGGAAGAAATATTTGAGGTCATCTAGGACACTTGTTTATTTTTCAAATGAGGTTATTAAAGTTCATGAGCATTAATTTCACTGGGATTCATTACTAAATGGTGGCCAGGCTGCAACAATGATTTATATGCTGTTGTTTTCAGAATTTGAAGTTTTCCCTTTGATGTTTTAAAGAAAATTCTTACTATGAAATAACTGAGATGACATATTTTAAATTGTCTTACATAACATAAAGCATAGATAATATTAAAGTTGTTGTTATTATGATTTACAACATTATTCCCATATCAAAGAAAAAGATTTGTTGTAAATATTGAAGAAAATCTAATATTTGGTGGTTTATTTACACATACACACACACACATGCACACACACACACACACACACACACACAAACACACACACACACACACAGGTGACTAGAAAACATCAAACTGGCCAACTGGTACAAAGCTGGAATTTGAAGTCTAGTTCAGAAAATTAACAAAAATCCTGCCAAAAAGGATGGAAGTCGACTTTTGGCAGGGGGTGGGGAGGGAAGAGATAGATGTAAAAAATATTAAGGAATGAGCATCTCAGCACATACCTATATTTGGATATTATGGATAAACAGAAAGTTAAAGATGGCTTTCAATAAATGAACCAGGGTGAGGAAAGAAAGGAGATACTTTTGAAGACGACCAAATGACAAGAGTAAATCTATTGATTTTGAGGTGCTTGTAGCATCCATATGATCAGTCTCTTCATAGATTTTAATCTTCGGATAGCAAAACAGAGATATGATTTGTCCTTGTACACAGACTTTGTTGTGATCACTATTTCACAGGAGTAAATATACAGGGAGCCTATACAGTCATGTGAAGAAAACAGAATAAACAATTTTGCAAAGCACCCAATAGATGGAGAGTGAAAAAACAGGGAAGGAAGCTGAGATTGAAGAGACAAAGAGATAGAAGAAAACTGAGAATGTTCAAGTGTTTTAAGGGAAGATGTTCCACAATTATCAACAGACAGCAAAATATGAAGAATGATAGGAAACAAGACAAAGCCTCCTATTTAACTCTAAAATTATATACATTGAGATGGTATTACACGTTTCATTTTTATCACTATTTATGGCACTGTCTGTAGATTTAGGGATTTTGACTATGAGTCCATAAATCCTAATCTGGTAGGAATGCCTCTACATTATGGATATTTAATGTCAAATACTTGAATATGTCAGGCTACTGTGTGTATTACCTGAAAAAAATTAGGGTTGAAGAAACCATATTTTCCTGACTACAGTGTTCTAACAAACTCAAAAAAGATAACTTTGGTTTTTATTTCAAAATTAACATGATGGCAGTTATGCAACTAGTTTTATATTAAATGATTCAGATTGGATGAAGTGTTTTCATTTTGAGAATATGTTTAATTATCTGAAATCCTGAACTGTGTGAGTAGCAATTTCTAAATATGGTAGCATAGGGGTAACTTGTTCATAAAAATTATATTTAAAATGAACAATATTTTTCTTTGTTTTAAATGACAGACACTAAAACTTTTACTAATATCATTTTCAATTATGTTAACCTTTCTCAATGATAAAGTAAAACAGGCACTTGTGCTTTTGTGTAAGTAGATAAATGTATAAAAGAGTCTCCCCACCACCAGATTTTTTTGAAAAGTCTCCAAACCAAACTGAAGTGGCTTTCCTGAACTGTTGATACTTACCAATATATTCCAATAAATTGAGAATTTTTCGAGTTAAACTTGACCAAAACAAACTCATCATAATTTATAGATTTCAATTTCATTGCTTACACTGTAGTTTCAACACTTATTACTTAACAAAGTATATTTTATTTATTTATTTTGAGAGAGAGAGAAAGAGTGAGAAAGCATGTGTAAGGTCATGACCTGAGCTCAAAGTAAAAGTCAGACACTTAACTGACTGAACCACCCAGGCACCACCAACATTTTGTACTTTATTTATTTTTTATTTTTTTAAACTTATTCATATGAATATATTAAATTTTTTTTTAATTTTTTAAATGTGTATTTATTTTTGAGAGAGACAGAGACAGAATGCGAGTGGGTTGGGGCAGAAAGAGAGGGAGACACAGAAGAAAAGCAGGCTCCAGGCTCTGAGCTGTCAGCACAGAGCCTGACATGGGGCTCAAACCCACAGACCATGAGATCATGACCAGAGTCGAGGTTGGATGCTAACTGCACCCAGGAGCCCCTATGTTTAGTACTTTAAGTCACAGTATATAGTGAGAAAATTTTAAGATATTTTACAACATCTTTGTTACATGTCACATCCATATAGCAAAATAACCTTTTAATTAGGTATAAATAATTGACCAAGAAAAGGAGCAAGTCCATAGAATCAATTATTTCTCTTAAAGTCTCAAACTTATCAATTTATAGATTTCCAAAATAAAAGATCTTTGAAATACTTTATTAAAAGTTTAAACCTAGTCAACATTATTTACTGAAAATACCCTTTTTTTAAGAATTTGAACTCTTTCTTACAAATAAGAATACTAAGTGATTCTTTAATAACATTAATACATACAATTCCTTGATTATTGTAATGGTTAATTTTATGTGTCAACTGGGCTACCAAGTGTCCAGATATTTGGTTAAATGTTCTTCTGGGTATGCTCATGAAGGTATTTCTGGATAAGATTAACATTTGTGTTTGTAAACTTAGTAAAGCAGATTTCCTTACTCAGTGTTTGGAGGATGGAGGAAGGAGACCCTCATCTAATCATTGGAAGGCCTACGTTGAACCAAAAGACTGAGGAAGAAAGAATTTGTTGTTTCTACCTTAATTGTCTTCCAGCTGGGACATAGGTCTTCTCCTGCCCTTGGAGTAGAACTCAGATTGGAATTTATACTATCAGTTTTCCTGGTTTTCAGGCCTTCTGATTTGGACTGGCACTCTACTATTGCTTCTCTTGGTCTCCAACTTACAGATTGCAGATCTTGGCACTTCTCAGCTTTTACAACTGAATGAGCCTACTCCTTATAATAAATATCTTTGCACACATTTATCTATGTATCTATTTATCTATCTAATCTATTTATATCTTTATATTCTACTGGTTCTATCTCTCTGGAAAATACAGGTTTTGGTACTGAGAGTGATTCTAGAGGAAGAGGAATTTAAGGGCAAGTTTTCTGAAATGGTTCTAAAGTTTCTAGAATTGACTCTCCAATGTGATTAGATTTAAAGATGCTAAAAACTCTACTTCCCCTAGAGAGGAGAGCATTGGTAGTCCACACGATAGGTTGGGCAATAGAAACATGCAAAATATCTCCATTGGATATTCCTAATCAATCACTTATAAGAAGCAAGGAATGGGTGAATCTGCATATGGTACTTTTGGACATTTTTTGAAAACTAACAAATAGAGTGAGGTTGCCTGGTTATTTCTAATGTCACTGGAAAAAGTGGTGAAAGAAAAAGAGAAAATATATGCAGCATATATCTTTCAGAGGAAGTATTTCTAGAATATAAAAAGAACTTTTATAATTTAATAAGAAGGCAACATATTTTGATTTGCCAAATTTTTAAACTGAAAATTCACAAATGCAGTTATAGAGATAAAAAATAAACACATGAAAATATGTTCAGTATCATTAATACTTGAGTAAATGCAGAGTAAACTACAATGAAATACTATACTCATAGAATAAAATGGTTACATTTTTAAAAGACTGGTCTTAGCAAATGCTGCCATAGGTGTGAAACAACAGCTGGTGGGAATATATAATGATAAAACCATTTTGGAAAACTGTTAGGCAGTTTTTCAAAAAAAGTTAAATAAATACTTATCATATGACTCAACTGTTACGCTCTTCAGTAATTAGCAAAGGGAAATGAAACCATATGTGTATAACGTGTAATGAAATTTCATAGTACTTTATTTTTAGTAGCCACAATCTGAAAAAAAAGTGTTCAAGAGGTAAAAGATGAAAAAACTATATACTACTCTACATAAAAGAATACTATTCACTCTTAATGGTACATGAAACACTGATACTACAACATGGATGAACCTCAAAATAATTATGCTGAATTAAGGAAGCCAAATAATAGATCAAAATTACAGGAATCAATTTATATAAATTTTAGAGATCCAACTAATCAATATGAACAGATAGGAGTGGTTGTTTGGTGAGGAGACGAGGGAGGAAGAAAGGTCAGATTACAAGGATGCATAAACAAATACTTAGGAGTGTTGAATGTCTTGGTTATTTTGATTTTGGTAGTGGTTTCATTGGTATTTGCATATGTCAAACTCACTAAATTGTAACATCACATATGTGTGATTTATTATACAGCAATTGCATACCAGTGAAGCTCTTAAAGTTATTTTCTCAGTGAGGCCTTATGTCACTATATGTAAAATTTCATTTACCTTCTTGACAATTCTAATCCCCTTTGTTTATTGAATATTACCTTAATATTTATCATTATCTAAAAACATGTAATTTATTATTTTAACTTGCTTACAGCTAAGCATATATTTTATCCATTTTGTCTACTGATTTATTTCTACTCACTAGAAAATTCTTCACCCATAATAAATGCAAACTAAGTATTTGTTGAATGAATAAATAAATAACAGGATAAGAGGGTATGAAAAATTGATGGTATTTATTACATGTCTCAGTGGGGCCAATGGATGATTGGACGTGGGTTGCTAGAAGTTTTGTGAAGGAAACCAAAGAGGACATGCCCCAAAGATATATGCTTGAATAGTTATTGGAGATATTACATTTATTGGCAATGATGATGTCTAAATTTAGACCACGGGGCTGAGTAACTAGGTAAGGCAAGGGAAGCATTATTTGAAGGGAAGAAATCAAGATAGTGAGAGGCCATAATTTTGGAAATATTTTCATCATTGATATCAATGGTAAGGTAAATTTGGTTGGGAAGAATTACAGTATGCCAAGAGCTAATAACTTCAAAGGAATAAAGTAAACTCTGTGATGACAGATTTTTGTAACAAGTAGGTACATCAGTGGATAAGCTGATATATCATAAGATTCAGAATTTCCTGGCTTTAGGAAGAAACATCTGCAGACAGAATGAAACTGCTACAAGCAACCTACTTAAATTTTAGATAGCAGGAGAAGAAACAGTCCCATCCTGAGAAAGCTGTAAGGGAAACTGTGTTTTAAAGAAACAAGCCAGAACACAGTGAAAAGGAGAAAGCCAAAGCTTTCATTCTGAGAAGAGGTTAAGGGTATAGGAGTTTTGGTTGATGACCGACTTTGAAGACTATTTACAGAGCTCTGCTAAGATTTAAGGGAAATTTATAAGGGGAACTGAAGGGGCAACAGGATTGCACAGATTTTACAAGCCCATGAAAGACAACACTGTAGGAGAGGACTAACAGGAGCTTTGGCCTTCAGTAGAGGAATGAGGCCAGGACAAATACCATCCGCACAAAGTCACAGCCAGGGGATCATATATCTTGGCCTCCCTTTTCACACACTCCGATTTCCTGATGGTGGCTACCAATAACAAAATCTAAATAGAAAAACTAAGGAACAAAAGACTGGGGTTCTTGCATTATATAGAGGTCAGCCTTCTGAGACAGATGACAGTAGGGAAAGGTAGAGAGTAAATCTGGAGGAGCAAGTGATGAGTCTATAGCACAGAATCTTTCTGTGTTTCTCAATGATATGACTCAACTTTTAAAAGATGTTAATTCTTCCCTAATTTTTTTCATAAATCAATAGAATTTCCTTTAAAATTACATTTGTATTTTATTTTGGTACAGTTTGAGAACATTTTGAATACATTTGTCTAAAATATGTATTTTTAAGTTTATTTACTTTGTGAGAGGGAGAGAGAAAGAGAGAGAGGGAGGAAGAAGCAGAGAGACAGGGAGAGAGAGGATCCCAAACAGGCTCCACACCGTCTGTGCAGAGCCTGATGTGGGGCTCAAACTCACAAACCATGAGATCATGACCTGAGCCAAACTCAAGAGTTGGACGTTTAACCAACTGAGCCATCCAGGCATCCCTAACATATTTTTAGGAAAGGATTAAGTTCCCTATTTGATAAGCTGACTTGGAAAACCAAAGAATAGTATTTGCCTTACTAAAGATGCTCTATGACATTATAGTAATAAAATTATTTTGGGATTATTTAAGAACACATGGTGTATGCCACAGTAATAGAATAGAGACCTCAGAGATAGACCATGTATATATGAAAACTAGAATTATGATAAAGTTGGATCATCTAATAAATGAAGAAGAGACAGAATGTCTTTTGCAGTGCTTAAAAAAATGCTCACCCAATGTAGAAAAATTAACATGAACCCTGATAAGCTTTTAGCTCCTGCTTCATTTGCAGGAAGCTTGAAAATAGTGATATCCTCACATTTATAATGTAAAAAGCCAGACAGAAAACACAAGTCTTCTTAAACCCAACAGAAAACTGAGATCACAAGACAACTAACTAACCTGAACTTTAAAGAAAGATAGGTGATGGTGAGATGGTGACTATTACCTGGGGCCGATATTGACATCCATACAGCCTGGAAGTCAAGAAGAGAATTCAACTAAAATTTATAATGAATTTCTACAAGCCACGTGTGGACCAGACTAACATTAAGCAAGTCCTGTAAGCTACAGACACAGACTGAATTTGTACGTGTTTTTAGTCTCTTCACCACAAACTTCTCTTGGTTTTCACAAGAAAGATCGGGAGGTGAACGGGAGTCCTGAGAAAGTCTGTGTCATGGTGTCCTCCTGGGGAAGTAAATAGTAGCTGTACAAGGAAAGGCATGAAGCCCCATTTGGACTCTCTCCTATGTTTCCTATGGAACAAAAGCTTCAAGCTACTTGCAGAAGGGCAGCAAATCTGTTGCCTGATGGCATAAGTGAAGACCCAATGGAACGTGTAAAGGTCCTGGGCCCAGAAAATGAGAGGTCTTAAGAGACAGGAGCAGGGGTGAGTAGAGTCACTTAGAAAGCCCCACCCCAGGTACCCAGGGCCACATTTCCTGCAGAAAGCTGAAACACAACAGAGAATGCATCCTCTCCATTCACTCCACACCTACTCCAGGCTAACAAACAGCAAGTAACAATTAACAGCAGTTCATTGTTAGGGAAGTTAGAGAGGAAAGAGATGTTCCCTGAGGAGGAATTACAAAGGGAAGACCTAAAACTGAGGGCAGAGCAAACATTAAGAACAATTCACTGACAAACCAGCCCCTGCACACATTACAAGTGAACTCTAGAAATATTTAAAGCCTGTGGTGCTCCGAGGGTTGTAATAGCAACAACAAAATCTAAATGCTGCTCAAATCCTAATTTAATTGACTAAAACCTCAGACTGGCAATATTTATAAAGGTGGGGAAGGCCAACAAGTGGGCTCTGACAACACAGGAATTTTTATGTATCCCATAAGACGTATACACATTTGCATCCATGTAACCTTATGGTCTACCTCTGAGAAAAATATCTCCTAAAGGTCCATGAAAAGAATGTTCACTGTGGCAACAGGGAGTTGAGGAAACTGGTTTCCATGACTTGGGCAATTGATAAGGAAAGTGGGTTCATTTACCCCATGAAATTTGTACTTGTTAAGAGCAAAATATAAGGTGCCTGTAAAGATTGGTGTTTAAATCTTAAAAGTGCTGTGAGATAAAGAAAAAAATACATCTATAGCAGAATATAGTTTTAAATAAAAATATATGTACATAAACAAATTAAATATAAAAAGCTAAATATTTAAGGTGGACATGTATCAGTAAAATGATACATACCAAAGCCATTAGAATGGATGATCATGTAAGGGAATGGGAAAAGGAAACGACAAATAAAGTGAATAAACAGATAAATATGTAAACAAAATAAGAGTTTTGTAAGTAAAATAGGAGTGGGCAATAAATTAACATCAGTAGAGAATAACTTAAATCTTTGAACTTGACTTAATCAAAAAAACACAATAAAACCTGTAGTAGTCACTAAATGTATGGAATTCTCTCTAGTGTGGTTACAGAAAAATATTTAGAAGCACCTAAGACATCTTTATGTGTGTGTGTGTGTGTGTGTGTGTGTGTGTGTGTGTCTGTAGTTTAAAGAAGATATATCAGTTATCTACTACTTATGGTTTTTTAACCTTAATTAATTGATGTCTAATGTCAACACAAAAAACATTTAAATAGATGGTATTTCTCATGTGTAACACAAATTCAACTTTTATATTTAATAAGATTCATATTTACAAAGAAGAAATAATAAGGCAACAGTAGAGTTTTCAATTATTTTTCTGACTCTGGAAAGCCTAGGGAATGAATCACAATCTTCTCTCATTGAGAGCAGTAAACTGACAAATCTGATGAGTGTTACAATGAAAGTTTAAGTAGTATAAATGAAATTCATGCAAAGATCTTCCTTTGGAGGCCATTATACAGAGTTTCATAGAGTCTTCTGGCTTGCTGATAGGCTACTCATACAAAATAGTGACATCTGGGACTGGGAAGTCCTAGATATTAGACTCGATTTTCATTCACATATCAGTGTGCAGAAGCATGTTGTTTCCCAAATAAGAAGCATCACTTAGTACAATTATCCAAATATTCTCCCTAGAGGATGACACAGATCATGAATGTCTGGGTATGCCAAACAAAATCCCAGAATATTTATCTTGAATTTTTGTTAAAGAAAAAATGGACTCTTTCCATTCAGTTACTGATTCCTGTCATCCCACCCTCCAGTAATGTATTGTCATATTGTCATTGCTTCACCAGTAGCCATTTGTACTAGCTTACATTTAAATTAATTAAATAAATAAAATTTAAAAGTCAATTCTCCAGGCACACTAGTCACATTTCAAATGCTCAGTCATCACTTGTGGCTAGAGGCTACCATATTGACAGTGAAACTTTAGAGTATTTCCATCATCACTGAAACAACATTGTTGTAAAGTGTACACATTAATTGGTTGCTAAAAAGAGAACAACCTACTCATTTCACAAGGCATCTGTCATGCTGATAATGTAGAGAAGTATTCCCAGAATCTGTGGTCTATAAATTTTAGTGTTAGTGTCAGACATGGAAACAGCCATGCAAAATGAGAATGGGTTACACAGATACAAAAAGCACATGCAATTCAATGAAAGGAAACTAATCAAAGGAAGATGAAAGGTATTTAAGAGTCATAAGCCCACAGAATGGTGAAGCCTGTTTTATGACATAAAATACATAGGTGCATATATACATATATATATATATATATATATATATATATGTATATATGCACCTATATATGTAGCATGTAGCTTTGTGTATTCAAACAAAAATCTTCAAATATATTTCCTTTTTTTAAGTTTATTTATTTATTTTGAGAGACAGAGACACCATACAGACAGAGAGGGAGAGACAGATTCCCAAGCAGGCTCTGCACTGTCAAGAGTACAGAGCCTGACACGGGCTCAAATGATAAAACAATGAGAACATGACTTGAGTGGAAACCAAGAGTTGGACACTTAACCGACTGAGCCACCCAGGAACCCCCAGAAAAATTTCCTAAAAAGAGATATAGTAACACTATTTAGTAAATCTATATAACATTAAAAACAGATAAAACTTCCCATAACATAACAAGAAATTTTTAAAAACAAATTTTATTTAAAAAGTACCATTATCGGGGCGCCTGGGTGGTGCAGTCGGTTAAGCATCCGGCTTCAGCCAGGTCACGATCTCGCGGACCGTGAGTTCGAGCCCCGCGTCAGGCTCTGGGCTGATGGCTCAGAGCTTGGAGCCTGTTTCCGATTCTGTGTCTCCCTCTCTCTCTGCCCCTCCCCTGTTCATGCTCTGTCTCTCTCTGTCCCAAAAATAAATAAAAACGTTGGAAAAAAAAATTAAAAAAAAAAAAAAGTACCATTATCAAAGACTTTTCACACTTTGATGAAAGTCTTAACACTATTGATTTTCCAAAGTACTCATGTACATAGTAACTTCTATGTAAGATTATTGTTAGTAAGTATATATCACCTTTTTTGGTTTCCTCTCTGAGACTTATCTGTAAGAGAGTTTGATGACAAAGGCAAATGACCCCTGGAAATTGTTTCATTGTTGTTCCTTTCAAAGAAATGACATGCAAACAGTTTTTTTTTTGGATGGTTTTTATTTGACATTTTCTTTCTATATTACATGTAAAAATCAATTACTAGTTGAGTTCAATTACTCATGAAGCCATTTTTACTTATTTGTTTATATAATTTATTTATTTTTACAATTTATTGGTTCTAAAGGGAATTGTTGGCATCCATGAAAAAAAAAGGCATGCAAACTAATAATGTTTGAATTAACATTTAGTCAAATAATTAAAAAATATGTTGAAGCCAATGGATGGACTTGGACCAAGGACTAATTAAACACACAGAGGGTAATTTTAAGAACAAAGACATTATAAATATTATGGTTGAGATTTAAAAAATTGATGTAAGCAAAGTGGAAATAAAAAAGCAAAGAGAAAACAACATGCCAATTAAAGCATGAAATTGCTTACAATCATCTAGATTTTGTTTGGTAGGTCTTATGTGGGATCTGCTCATGTCATGTAATTATTTTCCTGATCCAAAGTTCTGTGCCAATTATCTATCTATTGTCTCTCAACTCCAAATTCACATTTCATTTTCTGCTGTGTGAAGTGGGATCTGGGTCTTTGTAACATTTTTCCTTTGCCAGTTGGCATTAATGTTAAGCTTTGTCAGTAGAGATTACTAGAGAGACATAGCAGGAAGAAGTGTTTTCCTTCCATTTTTCAACGCACTCACATGGGTGACTCCCGCAGCACACACAGTTTCCCTACCATCTAACTCCTGCAGCATGGGTGGCTTCTACAGCATCCAACACCTTCAGTATATGGTGCTTAGCAGTACCCAGAAATCAACAGCTTCCTGTAGGATATCCTCTCCCAAAGTAGCAGAGTACCACTAGCTTACTCTAGGATCCTGAGAACAAGTTCCAGAGAACATATTCCCAGTAAGTTCTGCCAGCAAGCATCAGGTCTTCTTTGCTCCTCAGTGAACCACCCCCCTGGCCTCTCTAACAATTTCTGGATCTGAGCTTTGTTCTATATTCTTTATAGTTACTTTTATTTTATCAGCCATTCCCACATTACTCAAATCCCCTGTTATAGTTAATAATTCTTTATATTGACCTTTTGCTGTTCAAATTATTGTGTGGTTTCTTTCTACTGACCAAACTATGACTGATATACCATCTAAAGCCATTTATATCTGAAGTGTTATTAAGACTCCTAGTTTTACATTTCCTGATATAATGGCAGTCCATGTCTTATATCTTTTCAGCTAGGACACATTTAGCCATGGATCAATACTCTGATGATTAAGTGCTGATTTAGTGTTCAAACGTATTTAATAGGGTCTTTTCCAACATGATTCTAAGACATTTTCCTCTTCTGGTATATTTTCCAGAAGACAAATTCTTTAGTCTCAGGTCATTTAGAGCCTATTGCAAGAATGTGAAGAAAGGAAGTTTGTCCTTGTTGACGATAAGACTGGACATGCTGCATGAGTCCTATGTATGATTTGTGATGTATTTCTGAGAAAAGTTAAGAGTCCAAAATCTGGAGTCAAGTAGCCAATCTCATAGGGCAACTTGTATCAAACTTGATAGTGAAAGTCATGAACTCTGGAGAGTGTGGACCTCATGGAAATGAAGGCCAGAGACAGCACTCTTAGCCAAGGAAGCCCAAGAGCATCAGCTAACTGTGCTAACATAGTTTAAAATGTCACTGGCTCTCTCTTCTTTTCCTAAGTATTAAGGATGATTGAAATAATTAAGTCTCTTAGCAAGTGGTAAGACTTTTCAAATTTCCCTATTAAAAATCCCAGTAAAATGAATGTCTGTATCATTGGAGATTGAGGTTAAAACTACCTAGGACAAAAAAAAAAATTATGCCAAGTTTTGCTTCAGACCCAGAGCTCTCCAGAAAAGAAGAGCTTCCTTATCCTGAAAGTAGAAAGAAAGAAAGAAAGAAAGAAAGAAAGAAAGAAAGAAAGAAAGAAAGAAAGAAAAGAAAAAGAAAGAGAAGAAAGAAAGAAGGAAAGAAAGAAAAAGAAAAGAAGGAAGGAAGGAAGGAAGGAAGGAAGGAAGGAAGGGAAAGAGATTTTCAAAACTCGTAGCAGGTGGGTGGTTGTAGAAATCAATGTGGAGATGTTCAAAGGGACATTGAGGTTTGGATAACTATCCATGTTCCACCTTTACACTTTCGTTGGGATAATCATGATAGATGATACATATGCCAAGAGACATTTAGCAACCCTAGTGTTGAAATATGTTCCCCTCAAAATTCGCATGTTGAAGTTGTAACCTCCAATAGCTCCAAATGGGACCTTATTTGAAGACTGAGTCTTTTGGCTGGGGGGGGGAGGGGGGGAGAGGGGAGGAGTAGTCAAGTAAAACAAGGCCATTAGGGTAGAGCCTTATACAGTAAGAATGATGCCTGTATAAAAAGGGGAAATTTGGACACAGAGAAAGAAGATGGTGTGAAGATGTAGGGAGAATATGGCTATTTAAAAGCCAAGGAGAATCTTGGAACAGATACTTCCTTCAGGGCACTCAGAAAGAATCAACCTTGCCAACACCACCTTGATCTTAGGTTTATAGCCGCCAGAATTGCAAAAATAAATAAATAAATAAATAAATAAATAAATAAATAAATAAATAAATAAATAAATAATTTTTTTCTGATTAAGTCACCCAGTCTGTGGTACTTTTAATGGAAGTTGTAGCAAACTAATACACCATGTATGTCTTTCTAATTTAATGATATATAATACTGTCTCGCATATTTTAAACACAATAAAAATGATACCATACTTTCATTTACTCTTATTAGTTAATGTTATGAGAGATATACCTTTGAATATTGCTTTGGCTCATATATTTTCAATGCTATGTAGAGTTTTTAGTTCACTTTCATTATACTACCTTCCCCACTTTTTGTATGCTGAGATTGTGGGCATAGTCTTGCAAGAGAGGGGCAGTCCAGTTGCATTACCATAAAAGCAATTTAAGCTTATGGGGATTTATGGGAATTGGACTCGCCCTCCACTTAGAAAACCTGGGGCAATATGATACTGTGGGTAACTCTTCCTGCTGGAGTGAGGAGTAAGCCATACTTTCTATAGGAACTGGAACTGTTTGTGTATCCTCTTGTAGCAGCGGAGGGGCAGGCGGTTGGGTGGGAGGGGCAGGCTCTGCACCCAGGTAACCCATTGACAGGTAGACCTGGCAGAATTCATTATGGGGAATCAAAGCAGATAATCCTGGTTGTCCTTCCACATGCTTATAAATAGGTTTTAACCTGAATGTCTCTTAAAATTATTAATATCATTTAAAGTTTAAGAATATTATCTTATTTTTAAACTTTTTAAAAAGTTTATTTATTTTGAGAGAGAAATAGAGAGAGAGAGAGAGAGAGAGGTGAGAGCATGCACTAGTAGGAAATGAGCAGAGAGAGGTAGAGAGAATCCCAAACAGGCTATCAGCACAGAGCCTGATGTAGGGCTCCAGCTAGTGAACCATGAGACCTGAGCTGAAATCAAGAGTCAGAGGCTTAACCGACTGAGGTATCCAGGCACCCTTAAGGACATTCTCTTGTTGAAATACTGGGTAAAGCTTTACCGTGATATGTTGTAAACATTGTTTACTTCTACATTTCCCATTCTTTCAGGAGAATTATCTTGTTCTATTATGATTTTCTTCTTCATGCATTTGAAATGCAGATATGATCTTTGCTTTTCATTGTGAATTTTTATTTTCATTTCTGTACTCTTGTCATTAGTATCTTCAATGTTCTATATTCTTTTTCAGTTTTTGTCATTTTTAATTCCTTCCCCCCTCCCCGATTTCTGTTACCTTACATTTTGTTGCCTACTTTTTTCCATCTTTTATATCCCACGTGTTGTCACAGGGGTTTGTGCTTTCTCTTCACAGTGTTAAATATTCCAATGATTGTTTTAGTCACGTTCCAATATCGTCTCTGTTTTCATCCATTTATTTTGAGTGCTGTTCAGCTGTTAATTTGTTTTGCATGTTTTGCACTTTAATATCTCTATATTGATGGTATTAGTTTTTCTTTTTTTAAAATAATTATCCTTGAAGCAGGAAAAACTTATTCAGATTATACATTCACAACCTTCTTGAGTAGGGGTGAAATAAAAATCTGATTTTCAAAAGGCTGGTATTTTCCTTTTGTGTTACAATTTTGTTTCTAAGAATGTTTGTATTTTATTTCTCCCTAAACAACTGACACAGGAGCTGAGCATTTCACACAGTGGAAAGTCTGCACGCTCTCTCTCTCCCTGCTCTTCTGCCCCCAATGCAGTGCCTCGGAGACTGACTCTTTTGAAAATATGGCTTGTCTCTGAATATTCTCATTTGGCCTATCCCAGTGCCCCTCAAGTTTAATGTGAATGCACATCATTTAATAATTTAGCTGCAATGTAGAGTTGGGCTAAGTATGGCTCAGAGCTTGTGATTTTGAATTTCTAACCATCTCCATGTGATGCTGATACTTTGCTTCTCAGACCACACTTTTCAGTTGCAGGAGCTTAGCCTGGTCCAGTTTTTGGCACCTATTGGTTCTACAAAAGATGCTGCAGAATGATTTTATACCCTTCTGACCAAATATTTTGGAAATTATATCACACCACATGTAGCTTGCCTTTTTGTAAGTTTATTTATCCAGTGTTTTCTAACAGCTGCATCCATGGCATTTATTCTCCATTTCCTTCAATGAATATTATCTGTTCTTTGATTAGTCTTGCACCTTGTCTGTGCTTTAAGCCAACTCCATGTATATTAAATGAGGAATGTGTCTTTTTATTCTTTCTTATTTTGCATGATTCCTAGGGAGAATAGGAAAAAGCCTAAATAACATCATTAAAATCTGAATTCTTTTTCATAGTTTTATAACTGAATTTTATTATAGGCAAAAGAGTTCCCCTATATTTAAATTTTTAAAATGATTGTAAGTTACCTTATAGTCTGGTTAATAGACAAACATCCATTCTCTAATTATTAAATTGAATTTTTTAATTATATGTTCAAACTTTTATGTATATATTGATTTTGTTTGTTTGAGCTGTTACATCTTGAACAAGGTTCAATAACATCTTCTAAAATAATGATAGCTAAAAAAAATAATAAAAAAAAATAAAATAATGATAGCTTTCAATAGCTACTTGTCCTTTTACCAGTTTTTGGTTTATATATATTGAGAATTTTCACATGAATGTAGAAAATTATTTCACACATATTTATTATGACTACTGTTTTAGCTGTCATTATTTATAGCATCTTTTTTTAACTTTCATGACTTATCTACATTTATTATTCCTAAATATATATGTTATAATATTATATATTTTTGTATTTTAAATATAAAAATATATTTAATATTTTATATATTTTATAATAAAAATATTTTTATTATTTTAGTACTCACCCCTAAAAGTTAAAAATAAATGTTTGATGTAAGAAAGATAACATAAATCACATTTATCTATCTCTTATTAATAGTACAAGTGCCATAAAATACTTTAATTCCAATTACCATCTGTATTAGTTTGCTACAGCTGTTAGAACTAGGTATCACAGACTGGGTGGCTGAAACAAAAAATTTTTTCTCATGTTTCTGGAAATGAAAGTCTAAGGTCAAGGTATTGGCAAGGTTGGTTCCTTCTGAGGGTAGGGAAGAATCTGTGCCAGGCCTTTCTCCTTGTCCTGTAGATGGCTGTCTTAACTCTCCATCTTCATATCATCTTCCTTGTATATGTATTTGTATGTATGTATTTACATCCAGATTTCCTCTTCTTATAAGGATATCAGTCATACTGTTCTAGGGTGCATCCTAATGAGCTCATTTTAACTTAACTGCCTCTGTAAAGACAGTCCCCTATTATAATCTCATTCATAAGTATTGGGGGATAAGACTTCACAATAGGAATTTTGAGTGGGACACAAATGAGCACATAAGACCACCCTTACAAATTTGCCTGTTATTTTAAACTAGCAAAATTATTTTAAACATTTTTAATAAAATAAATTATATATTATATTCAGTCAATATAATTTCGGATTTAACTACATGTTTATATATACCTTTTCAAAATAATTTGTTGAGATGTCGACTATCAGTGGAATAGTCCTTGACTATCTTTTGCTTCATTTACAGTTTATTATAGTTTGAATTATGTAGATATATTAGTATGTGTTTAATATTATCTATAAATTGAATTATCTTTATTCACCCTTCCTTTGATATGTTTTGTTATCTGATTCTAAGAAAAAAATTCTTTAAAAGAGTCATCATCAATGATCTCATCAAATAAGTATTTCTCCTCTGTGTTTATTTCTCTTTCATATGTTTTATTGCTTTATTTTTATGCTGCATTTGAGTATTTTCTAAAAATCTATCTTCTAGTTCACTAATCTGCTTTCAACTATTCATAATCACAATGATTTTTCAAATATTTAAATAATCTTTATTGACACATTATTTAGGTACAAAAATATTACCTAAACTATACAAATTGTTGAGTTTTGAAAACTACTAAATCACCAGAATAAGCAATATGTAGAATATTTATCAATCAACATATAGAGCATATTTATCATCCAAATTTTTCCTCAAGTTCCTTTCCAGACAATCCCTTCCTCCACTGTTGAACTCAGCAAACCACTGATATTCCAGTTTGAAGTTTCCAGAATGAATCAGACCTCACTCACTCTTCTGTGTTTGTTTTATTTACTATATTGTTTGTGAGATTTAGCCATGTTGCTGTATATGTCAAACTTTTTTTTTTAATTGCTGATATGCCAAAGTTTCTTTATTTACCGGATGGTAAATAGTAACACATGAAAAGATGCATCATGACTCACTCATTAGAATGGTCAACATTAAAAAAGACTAATAATGCTAAAAGATGATGCAGATGCAGAGTGCCTAGAACTTTTATATACCAATGGTGAGAAGAAAAAATTGTATAACCATTTTGGAGAAAAGTTTCTTATTATATTTCACAATTTATTATATAATTAAGTGTAAACCTACTACATGACCCAAGAAATGCCATTCCTAAATACTTAACCAAGAGAAATAAAAACATGTTAATACATATATAAAAAATACATATATATGCATAATTAACATATATCTTTGTATGAAAATATTTACTGAACTATTAACTAAAACCTAGAATCAATTAGGTTTTAAATTTATTTTTAACTACGAGAAGTAATATTTAATTTCAAAGTTCTCTTATTTTTGGTGTTTTTTCATTACTCAGATTTTACTTTTTTTGTTGCTGTTGTTATTGTTTTTAGTTATAAGTCATTTCAAATTAACTTATTTTATCTTTCCCATAATTCTGCTTGAAGTTCTTAGATGTCAAATTGGGGTTTTTTCATGATTTTGGTGACTCTCATGGTGGTTTGATTTCTTGTCAGTGGTGTAATCTTTAAAAGTATTTGTTTTGAATTCTGTTAATGAGAATACTGTAAGTTATGACTGAAAGTATCCCCTTTCTACTTCATACCCTGTGGAAATATATTAGGCCACCTATTCTAACAGGACCAATTTATATGAATGTCCAAATAATGTTGGTAATATCAGTTTTATATGCTATGGATACTTTGCTCATGGCTAGGGAATTGATTTTAAATTCTCAGAACATTATTTTATTTTTTAAACTCAGAGCCCAAACTAAAAGAAAAGTTTCCTCTTTTTTCCTTCCTCTGCCAGTGGCTAGAAAATATTCTAGCCATCATGTTTTCTCTGTGTGTAGCACTTTAAGTGTCCTGTTTTTATCAGGGGGAGGGATTTTAATTTTCTGTCTTGGTTGTTTGTACCCAAGTATTTGTCTTTTATAACCCATGTGGTCATTAAAGCCCAAGCTTCCAGGTCCCCAAATCTGGAAAATGCCCCAAATTAATTGGCACTTTAAAATGTTTTATTTTTTAATGTTTATTTTTGAGAGAGAGAGAGCGCGCGAGCGCGCGAGCACCAGTAGGGGAGGGGCAGAGAGAGCAGGAGCCAAATTCATTGGCACTTCAGTATCAGCTTATTGTTTGGTTTTCAGTTGACTCTTTATCAGGAATGCCTTTGGGTCTTGGATTTTGTTCTTAACTTTTGGTAAATTTACCAATGTATTTAAAAGCTTGTTTATATAAATCAAGAATTTATATAGTATTTAAAACATTGCTCTTAAGGGGCGCCTGGGTGGCGCAGTCGGTTAAGCGTCCGACTTCAGCCAGGTCACGATCTCGCGGTCCGTGAGTTCGAGCCCCGCGTCGGGCTCTGGGCTGATGGCTCAGAGCCTGGAGCCTGTTTCTGATTCTGTGTCTCCCTCTCTCTCTGCCACTCCCTCGTTCATGCTCTGTCTCTCTCTGTCCCAAAAAAATAAATAAACGTTAAAACATTGCTCTTAAAATAAGGATAGCTCTTCAGACTGTGCATTCCATATTTACCAGAAACTGTGACTTTCTACTGTTTTCTTTTTTGTTTGTTTTTCATTTTTTTTAATGTTTATTTATTTTTGAGAGAGACAGAGACAAAATGCGAGTGGGTTAGGGGCAGAGAGATGGAGACACAGAATCCAAAGTAGGCTCCAGGCTCTGAGCTGTCAGCACAGCTGACGTGGGGCTTGAACTCACAAGCTGTGAGATCATGACCTGAGCTGAAGTTGGACGCTCAACCGACTGAGCCACCCAGGCGCCCCTGTACTGTTTTCTTAATCCAGATTTTGGTAAAGGATATTATTTGTTCACAACTATATTCTCCTTCAATGCCCTTTCTGTAGACAGAGTATGTTTTCCAGATCCATTAAATTTGAGTTTGTCCATATAATCTATTTGCATTAATGGAATCTGAACAGTCAGACATGTTGTACTCTCAATCTCAGAAAACATTTTAAGTATATTTGAATGGTTGAGCTGTTCTTTCGTTTAAGGCTTGGAATGAGATGATATATACAAAGGCTGGAAGAGCTACAGCTGACCCACACAAGCCCTCCTAAACACAAGCAAGTAAGTAAATGTTTGTTACTGTTAGCCATAATCAATTTAGGATTGTGTGTTGCCAGAGCAAATGCTGACTAATACAATAAGGAGCCTGACTGCATTTCATCTTGGTTCTTGTTTCTTTCACTATTGATAAGACTGATACTTTGCTACACTTTCTAGACTGCCTCTTGTCTTTTTCTTTTTTTTAAAATTTCTTTTAAATGTTTATTTATTTTTGAGAGAGAGAGAGAGAGAGAGAGAGAGAGAGAGAGAGAGAGAGAGCATGAACAGGGGAGGTGCAGAGAGAGAGGAAGACACAGAAGCCAAAGCAAGCTCCAGGCTCTGAGCTATCAGCACAGAGCTTAATGCGAGTCTCAAACTCACTTATCATGAGATGATGACCTGAGCCCAAGTCGAGCCTTAACCGACTAAGCCACCCATGCACCCCTCTTTTTCTTTAATAAACAATAAAAATAAAAGAAGAAGAGGAAAGAAGAATATGAACTGATATACTGATAAAAAATACTAATGTAGTAGCCATAAACTCAACCATATACATAATTAATTGCATTAAATGTAAATTGAATAAATTCTCCATGTAAAAGATTGACATTGTCAAACTTGAGTAAAGAAAAGTTAAACCTAACTATCTGTGCTGTTTTCAAGATGCATATTTTAAAATAATGATGTTACATAAAGAGGAAAGAAAAAGGACAAAAAGAGACATAGCTTTTAAGCCATAAAGTAAGCTTTAAAGCAAGTAGTATTATTAAAAATAAATATTATATCTTCAACATTATTATAAATAATCGTTTCCTTTGCACAGATCTTTTATAGTTACTTGAATATTTTGTGATAATTAGTTTAATTAACACTAAGTTACAAAATGCCCAAATCTATTAAGTAAAGCACAAGTAAACTGTAATATGTCATATTATCCTGAAAGACACAAATTAATGATTGTCAATGAACTCATACTGTGCAACTGTCTCTGTTCTTTCAAGATATTACATATTACACATGAACATCTGCCATATAAGCCAAACAACTAAATAGTGAAATGTGGTAATTACTAGCAACACTTAAATCCTCTCAGAAGCATAACACTGAATTTAAGAAATCAAACACAGTAATTCAGTTTGGACAAAGTTTAAGGACCTGCAAAAATGAACCCATATAGAAAAGAAATCAGAACACTTGGTTACCCATGGGCGAGAAAGCTTGCAATAGGAAAGGGGCATGAGGGAGCTTTTGGGGTTCTTAAAAGAATTTCTTTCTTGATCTAGATGATTGGTAAACAGATAAATTCACTTTAAGGAAATTCATCAAGTTGTACAATTATGAGTTGCACACTTTTCTATGTATGTAATATTTTAAATTTTCAATAACTGAAAAACAATGCTTATAAAAATATTTTGGGGGAACAAAAAGATCGCAAATATTAAACTGCTAAACTTTACATATTTTCAGTGGATTGGTGCCAGTAAAATAAGCAAAATTTTTATTTATTTTCAATTATTGTTGGTCTTTTCATTATTTCAAGATAAATTATTGATAATATTTCTGAAGCACTTTTCAGTATCTGTAAATTTTGATATAAAGTGTTTGCATAAATCTCGGGAAGCACGTTATATCTTGAAGGAAAAAATAACTGAGAGGTAGAAACTGTTGTCTGGTACATAATTTTAAATCGTAAAATGTAAATTTCATGAGGAAATTTTTTCTCTGAATCAGACTGAACAGGAATAATTTCCTAGTGGAAGATTAAAAAAAAAAAAAAAGAAGATAAATTAAATAAAAGCCAAACATCTAAAGGAGGTAAATACGTTAAAAAAAGTGAAAACAGAGCATTGGCAAGACAGAATTAATGTCCACAGCTTCAGTGTCAAAAAGAAATATGGGAAAGAATTAACAATACATGAAGCATGAATATAAACCACCTGAAACAAATGTTCGACAAGAGGATAAATGGAACATGAAACACCCTGTCCTTAGCCTCAGAGATAGAGACAATAATTGAGAAGATTATGCTTTGTGATCCACTGTGATAAATTCTATTGACAGAGACAAAAGAATGGTCATGGAGCAGAAACAAAACCTCAACTTCAGATATGGCATTTTAAATTGAATGACCAATTTAAACCTTAAAACCACTTAGGTATGCTTGAATTTACAGTTTATAACGCTAAGGAAAATTTAAAAGTGTGGTTGCACTTAATACTTTATGGAAGATTTTTATATATACATCTGTTGAATATGTGCATCACCAACCTTTTTCTTAAGAAATAATTGATGCAGATTTTAACCCTGACTGTAAATGATGGTTTAATAGTTAATGTTCTATAATCTTTTAAAGAGACTAAAAGGGAAATTTTGAATTACTGCTATTGTAAGAATATAATTTTTTATCTATCCCACTTTTTTTTCTTTTTCATAAGTGATTGCAAGTTTCAATCAACTGTTACACGTATAGGGAGGATTAAAAATCTTACACATTCCAGCTCAAACACACCAATCTATAGAAGCTTGGGACTGGAAGTATTTAGATACAAAAATAATTGTTAGAGCATGTAAAAAAATGATATTCACATAAATGTGAAATGATTTTTAAATCATTTAAGGCAAAGCAAAAATTCTCTTATGCTTAAATGCTTTAATAAATAAATAGTACATCCAATTTAATTTTAACCTATGTTCTAAGAACAGAAATATGGAAATGAACAAAAGTAAAAACAGGAATGCAATATAGTTCCCAAGTGGAAGGTTATATAAAGGTGGAAACATAAAAAAAAATACAAATTGAATTCGATTTGATAAATTCTCATGTTGCCAAGGGAGCAAAGGAAGGTAACATTCTGAGACATGAGGGTAAGTTCTCAAATGATGGTGTAAGTTAGCAGGAAGTCTATTATAGTAGACTATAGAGGTCAATGTGGTGTGAAACAGTGTGAAGGAAGAGGCGTGAAGCATAACAGTCATATTAAGATGTGTTGTGAGATAGCACTGCAGCCTCAAATAGGCATAACTACAATGAGGTTTTGCTTGCAGGACAATAACATCAAACTATAGACTTTTATTCCTGAAAGCGGAGAATCCCATATAAAATGTTTAATTAAGAAACATATATATTTTATGCTTTAAAGGGATTATGCTTGGGGGATCCTTGAAAATTTGGCTGGTAATATTTCCAGAGAACAGAGAGACTAAATATTATATCATTAAAATTTATTATTATAGCTCTTTAATACTTGATACTATGTAGTTGTTTTACATTTATAATTACATGTAAATTATGTTATATTATAAATAACATAGATTATTATAAGTATTAAGTAATTTTGAATATTTAATCTCTGCCAGAAAAGTGTAATAGTAATGAAAGAAGAACACAAATCTCAAATGATTTGAGACACACTTACAATCGCATCCAGTCTTCAGGGAATACCCTTCTTACTGATTTGTAGTTTTGTGTATTTCTCATGTAAGTCTTTCCAGGGATTTTATTCCTCTTTTAATTACCACCTACCATGTATCTAGAACAACCTAAGCTCTTGGAATAAAATGGTCAGACAGAAAGGGTCTCTGTCCTCAAAAAACTTATAGCAATGTGTGATATTAAAGAGAACATGCCAAGACTTCTGTAGCTGAGGGCCTTGGAGAATAATCATAATTTTTCTGTGTGTTGATAATGTCATCATTGGAAAGCTGGTAGATCTAAACAGGCATATCTGCTTGGACACAAGTGGACAAATAATTGTTTCAAGGTACATGTGTCTGGTACAGGCTTTCTTTTGAACCTTGAAGATTAGTCCCCTGGAAAAAAAAATAACTAAGAAGATTAATTTAAAAATTCAAAATGATATGTTAAGAAATAAGACAAGGTTTATAACTTACATAGGTAATTCCTTTCAAAAACACTAACTGCAAAGGAAAAGAAGCATCAAGCTTATTTTTTTTCTTCAACATTTATTTATTTTTGGGACAGACAGAGACAGAGCATGAACGGGGGAGGGGCAGAGAGAGAGGGAGTCACAGAATCGCAAACAGGCTCCAGGCTCTGAGCCATCAGCCCAGAGCCTGACGCGGGGCTCGAACTCACTGACCGCGAGATCGTGACTTGGCTGAAGTCGGACGCTCAACCGACTGCACCACGCAGGCGCCCCTACATCAAGCTTATTTTTAAATTTTTTTTTTTCAACATTTATTTATTTTTGGGACAGAGAGAGACAGAGCATGAACGGGGGAGGGGCAGAGAGAGAGGGAGACACAGAATCGGAAACAGGCTCCAGGCTCCGAGCCATCAGCCCAGAGCCTGACGCGGGGCTCGAACTCACGGACCGCGAGATCGTGACCTGGCTGAAGTCGGACGCTTAACCGACTGCGCCACCCAGGGGCCCCAAGCTTATTTTTAAATAGATAGAAATTCTTAGTTTATGTTTCAAAGAATTCACAGAAAAATAAAATGGTACAATGAGAAAATACACATGATTTACTTTCAGCACATACACAAGGTCAATACATTTCATCCAAAACACAGTATGCATTATACTATGCCCAATACCAAAGCCACGTAGGAGCTAACATAGTGCTTTCTCGATAAATTGACTGAATATTACAATAATTACTTCATAATTCTGATCCACCGGGATTTTAAAGAGCATTGAATTATGGTTTGTTGTATTTGATTTCCAAAACACTGGCTTAGTAATGCATGTATGATATATAAATAAACCTGTGGAAATGTTCCATTTGGAGTTAAATTCTAACCTTCCTTCATGCCCTATGCTCAAATTCAAAACAGAGAATGGGCCAATTATAAGTTTTGGTGACTGCATACTGGACATTTTTGGAGGGGATTACATTGGGATATAGCTAGATCCTAAGGCAAGAGAGAATTGAGGGGAAAAAAAACCCCTAAAAATCTGAGTTGGAAACTAGCATCATTTCAGGGAAGAAGAAAGAAGATGCTATGAATAGCTAACTATGAAGTACCCTTATGATTTTTCCATGACTATTCCTGAGTAGCATAGTGCTGCCTTACTTTAAGCAATGTTACCTGAACAAGGGCAGGTATTACCTATTTATAATGGAAGAAGGGAAGAGAGGCTTCATCACTTTCTCATTTCTTCATGTCTAATAATGTTGAATATAGACCCCTGTCTTGTTAGCTGTGCTATAAATGGGATAACGATTTACAGGCAAACTTATTAGCTCTTTGGAGTATTTTAAAATTTACTTTCTATATCCTAATTTCAGACTTTACTGAAACAGGACTACTACGGTTTGTTGCTTGCCTGAAACATTACTCACTTGGTGAGATAAAAATAAAAAATTTGTTTGAATGTCACAAAGCACTAGGTCACAAGGAATCTAAGCTGTTTGCTATAAGAAAGACAGTTATCTCATATAGTTACGATTTGAATATATTGAGTAGTGACCTACTTTTTTTTTGAAGTAACAGAAGTATCTGTATTTTCCTTCATTATCCCTCTAGAATTAGTGTTGTGAGCTGCAAACTACACTGTCACTCAAGTGACAAAATACATTATCTTCAAGATCATTCTTGGTCATTTATTTTGCAGATGACAGAAAAGGATTCATGGTTATTTGTGGTAGCCATATCCTACCTTCTATTTTCTCATTTCTGCACACAAACCTCATGCCTTTCATTATTTCATCTTCAAAGAAAGCTATTCAATACAAGCCATCTTTACAGATGAAACTAACAACCTCTTCCTTAATTTTAATTGTTCTGATGAATTCCTTCTAAAAGAGAACCACTAAATTTTGTTTTTGTTTATTCTTAGTAATATGTCTATAATTTGAATGAGAAAAAAATTATTCATACATTTATGAAATTACTATTATTATTAATCACAGGGTTTTAAAAATTAGACTCTAGTTTGGTGAGTAAATTCCTCATAAAGTATATTTGTTAAGGCTTTTATATCAGAAGATAATTCAAGATTTGCAATTTTCACCCTTCATTTTCATTACCCCATTCCAGTATTGCAATAGTCATTTAAACTGACTTTTAAAAGGCCGTTCAAGCTGATCAGTTAGCACATAAATGTTCTTTAATGATTTCCTGTTTGTTTTGCATGCAATATTCCTCAATCTAGAGCTAGACTGACAGAAGAAATACCTAAAGTAATTTATGAGATGAATGAAGATTTTCTAACTGATTCACTAAACAAGCACACTCAGATTATTAAAGGGATGGTGTATTCTGGCTTCAAAGGTCTATGTTATTTCATACTGCTTTCCTCACAAACCAGGAAATCTATGAATAGCTTTTTTTCTGTCACAGCCCCAAATCCTAATATTTTAGGATTCCATGTGTATTTGCAGTTATATAATCCAAATTAGAGAAGGAAAGGATAAAAAGTAATTTCAATATCTACTATCAAGTATTATACTAATTTCTTTATATGGGTTAATTTATTTAAACCTCAGCATGAAAGGACATGGTGAAATTGAGACATTCAGATTTTTGCTGTCATCACTGCCAAAAAAATATTTTTAAAGAATTTTTTTTTCCTCATGGCCTAATGTGTTTTAGGTTTGGAAAATAATTTTGAAATAGTAACTAATTTATTCAAAATAACAGTTAATGAGAACTGGATGAATAAACACCAAGAATTATCTATGTCCTGATGATTCAAAGGTAAGAGAGATACTCATACTCTTCTAATTCTCAACAAGGTTGTATTCTCTCAATAATGAATGTCCTATTTTAAAAACATGTAAATTATATTTTGGTGTGAATGTGTGTGTGTGTCAATGAGAGAGAAAGAGAGAGAGCAAGAGATGGATGAACAATTTTATGTATCCTTTTATATTCCATTCATAATTTAGAGAAAATGAGATCAAATAAATGTATGTTATTGCAGATAACTGGTATTTCATTCTTTTTTCTCTCCAAGAAAGGTTTCTTTGCCTCACTTTTTATTAGATTAAGTGAAGACTTTGACATATAAAATGGGTGGAGTGCTCCCTCCATAATTTAAAAATGAAAAGCCAATTTTAGGACTGGTTATCAAATGGAAGTTGAGTTTTTCCACAGAGAATAGGTAACTGATAAACCACACAGTTTCCAGGATCACCTCCGAAAGGCAGTTGAGGCCTTTAAATTCTGAGTTGTGATTAATAGGAGATGAGGGTGTGATTTCTATAGTTGCCCTCTAGAGGCCTGTTCTTGAAATTCTTTGACAGATAATTTTATAGTTCTCTCATATTTATTACCCCACTTCAGAATAAGTTCCAAGTGTCTTCCATAGCATATGAGAAATGGAATGTGGAGGTGAGTTCAGAGAATGGAAGGAAAATCTGTGAGTAATAGACCAAACCTTCTATTTATTTTCCTCAAGAAAACAAGTAGACAGACACCCAGAACTTCATGATGGTTACAGGAATAACTCCAGTTTCTGAAGAGTTCAGCTACCTCTGGTCCTTATCTTCTGCCCATTAACTCTTATCCCTTCTGGTGAAATATGCTTTTTCTAAACTGCGACAGCTGATTGAATTACCTATATAGGTAGCTGCCTGTGAAGAAGTTCTTTTCTCCCCTTTTTCCAGGCTCACATATCTTGTGGTGAATGGCTTAAGAACTGCCTAGTGGTATGTTCCACTAAATATGGATGTATTACAGTGAAATGTGAATTTTCTCCTCTAAATCCCTATACTATAATTGATTAAAAATCTTCATCTAAGAGATAATTCTGCTTTGAAGAAATGGGTGTTATTTAATATGCCAAGCTCCCTGATCACCTATTCTGGGACTTTGTCCTGATAACTAACCTTTATATCTCCATCATTTTTATCTTCTATTTCTATAATGGATAATTCCTATACTATTAAAAATAACATTTCCCATAAAAGAAACTTGATTTCTCTATTTTTATTTAATTTCTATTTTGTATCCTTACTATACCTTGCACACAATTTAATGAAAATAGTTGGCTTTATTAGAAAGCTTTACTTTTTCACTTCTCTTTTGTGCTCTGCTGAGGGGCCTACCTTAATCTTAACCTCTATCTATAATCTTCCCCATGAGCACACAATGAATGCCTACAATAGGCCTGTGAGTAGACAAATCAGTGAATATCAATGGAAAGTATTAAACATCAATTCAGATATTTAAAGTAAAAAAAAATGTACTAAGACTACACACCCATGGGATGATACCTAGCAATCTAACAAATGTGTAACTGGAGTCCCAGAAGAGAAGGGAAAAAGAACAAATTTTTAAAAAGTAATGCCCCAAGTTCTTTCCAAATTTGATGAAAAGTATACATCCACACTCTAAGCCATTAAACAGACTCCAAGTAGAATAAATATAAAGAAAGAAATAGACATATTGAAATCAAATTGCTAACAAAGCAGTGATAAAATTTTTTTTAAAAACTTAAAAAATATACACACTATATCGGGGCGCCTGGGTGGTGCAGTCGGTTAAGCGTCCGACTTCAGCCAGGTCACGATCTCGTGGTCCGTGAGTTCGAGCCCCGCGTCAGGCTCTGGGCTGATGGCTCGGAGCCTGGAGCCTGCTTCCGATTCTGTGTCTCCCTCTCTCTGCCCCTCCCCCGTTCATGCTCTGTCTCTCTCTGTCCCAAAAATAAAAATAAACATTGAAAAAAAAATATACACACTATATAAACAGAACACAGAATGACAGAAAATTTCTCATCAGAAACTAAGAAAATCAGAAAATGAAGTTACTTCCTCAAGGTGGTAAAAGAAAAAAAAAAACTGTCAACCTAGATTTCTATACTAGCTAACATGTTTTTAAAAATAAGGGCAAAATGAAGACATTTTAAGACCAACCACACTACACAAATAATATAACAGCTATCATCATCATCATCATCATCATCATCATCATCACTTACAATACTATTTGCTGGAGAAGACACACAGCAACAGGAACTCTAATTGTTTGCAAAATAATACAGCTGTTTAGAAGTCATTTGGCAGTTTCTGACAAACCTAAACACAGTTTAATATACAATTAGGATCCTAAGTATTTATCCAAGTTATTTGAAAACTATGTCCACACAAAAGTCAGCATGGAATTGTTTACATCTTCATAATTGCCCAAAACTGATGAAAGCAAGAGCAAGAAATAAATGAAGTAGTATTGGATTTTATTCTGAAGTATAACATAAGTACCCATATGTTCACATTGATATAAATAAATGAATAAATAAATGAACTGGAGAGAATGTACAAATTTCTCATGAAGACAATTTTAAATAATTGAATAATTTCCCAATCTTTAAGTGTGGATTTCACTCCAACAAGTACAGTATTGAAAGGAGGAATATATTATTTTTACAGTAGAGAAGCATACCATATATTACCTGAACAAAGTGATTAAAGTTAACATCAGTAGTGGTATTATTGTTAATAAATATTCTTGAAAAACATCAGACAAATCACAAATAAAGAACAATCTATAAAATTCATGATCAGTCCTTCTCAAAACTGTCAATGTCATTAAAAACAATGAAAGTCTCAGAAACTTACTGCTAAGAGATGCCAAGAGATATAATGACTAATGGTATACTTGATAAGATCCAGGACAGAAAAAGGATATTAAGTAAATACTAAGGGTATCTGAACAAACTATGAACTTTAGTTAATATTAATCTATTAATACTGTCTCATTAATTTGAACAAATTTGTCATAATATGTAAATTGTTAGTAACAGAACATGCTGGTTATTTGTTATACAGCAGCTCTCTGTATTACCTTAATTTTTCTGTAAATCTAAACTACTTTAAAATACAAAGTTATCAAAATAATATAAGGAAATGAATATATATGTAAGCACTAAGAGAAACTCAAGAAAACTTGAGTATAATATATTAATATGAGATAAAGCAAACACTTCAGAAGAAGGAATACTCTAGGGGCAACTGGTTTAAGTGCCTGACTGCTGTTTTCTGACTCATGATCTCAAAGTTCATGAATTGGAGCCCCACACCAGGCTCTGCACTTATAGTGCTTGGGATTCTCTCTCTCTCTCTCTCTCTCTCTCTCTGCCCCTACTCCGCTCACACTGTCTCTATCTCAAAATAAATAAATAAACTTAAAAAAAGAATACTTAGTACTTGAATATGTACTAACCTAATAAGAGAGCTTCAAAATACCTAAAACAGAAAACTATAGAAGTACAAGGAAAAATAACAAAATATACAAATACAGTAATAGATTTTGATATCTCTCTTAGTAACTAACATAACAAGTAAAAAAAAAAAGCACAAAACAGTAAGTCTACAGAATGACCAAAAAAAAAACCATTATCACTAAAACTGATCATATACCCCTGAAATATTAGGATATACTTTATTTTGAGCTGCATAAGAAATAGTCTGTAAAGGAGACTATACTCATGGTCATAAAACAAGCTTTGATGAATTAAAAACACTGAAATTAATCAGTGTAAGTTCTTTGCCCATATGGAATCAAAATATAAATCAGTAACAGAAAAGTATACAGAAAATTGCAAAATAATCAATACATTTTTAAGAAATCCATGTTTAATATGTCATAATAAAAATAACCAGTGACGTTAGAAAATATATTGATATGAATTAAGAAGAAAAGACAATACATCAAAATGTGCAAGATAAAGTCAAGTGGTACTTAAAGAGAAATTTATATCATTAAATACTTACATTAGAAGGAAAAAGAATAAGGTCTCAATTCAATTAACTATGCATATACTTTAAAAAGCCAGTAAAGAACAAATTAGCTCCTTAGAGGCAGGAATAAGGAAACAGCAATGGCAAATGTAGAGATAATTAAGAGAAAATCAAAATAGAAAAAAGAAAAATCTGGGGTGCCTGGATGGCTCAGTTGGTTTGGGCTTCTGGCTCTTGATTTTGGCTCAGGTTATGACTTCACAGCATCGGGCTTCATGCTGACAGTGCAGACCCTGCTTGGGATTCTCTCTCCCTTTCCCTCTCCCTCTCCCCTGGTTGTACTCTCTCTGTCTCAACTCAAAATAAATAAATTGTTAAAACATTTAAAAAAGAAAAAGCAAAATCTGCATTCACAAAGAAACTGGTAAAATTGATAGCTATCCAGCTAAATTGATCTATTAAAAATGAAGAAAGAAACCCAAATTATCATTATCAGGCATGAAAGAAAAGACATCACTCTAGATCCAACAGACATTAAAAATATAATAGGGGTGGCTGGGTGGCTTAGTCAGTTGGGCAACCGACTTCGGCTCAGGTCGTGATCTCACGGTTTGTGAGTTTGAGCCCCGTGTCGGGCTCTGTGCTGACAGCTCAGAGCCTGGAGCCTACTTTGGATTCTGTGTCTCCCTCTCTCTCTGCCCCTCCCCCACTCATTCTCTGTCTCTCTCTGTCTCATAAATAAACATTAAAAAATATAATAAATGTATATTATGAACAATTTTAAAATCAAATGATTAGATGGAAGATGCAAGTTCCTTAAAGTCCTACACTATGAAAGTTTCCTCAAGAAGCAATAGTCACAATTGCCTACATCAACTAAAGAAACAGA
The DNA here is from genome assembly GCF_028749965.1 of Puma concolor. Classification (NCBI taxonomy): domain Eukaryota; kingdom Metazoa; phylum Chordata; class Mammalia; order Carnivora; family Felidae; genus Puma; species Puma concolor. The sequence goes on from NC_141674.1 coordinate 90,311,396, forward strand.
CTTCATATGTAACAATCTACTCACATAGAAAATCTCAGGCACAGATCACTTTAATGATCGATTAATTATACCAAATATTTGAGGAAGAAATACATCTGTTTTTTTTAAAGTTTTTATAAATTATAGAAGAGGAAGGAACATTTCCCAATGAATTTTAGGATGTGACCATTACCATAATAACAAAGTCTAGTGAAGCCATTATAAAAAAATGTATACTTAACACTGATACCCATTGTGAACACAGATGCAAAAATCCTACACTAAATAGTAAGGAATCAAATCTATCCATGTGTTAAAAAGATAATCATCAGGTATAAGTAGAATTTATCCCAGATATGCAAGACTGACATTTGGAAACCATTCTATGTAATTCAATTTATTAAAACAATAAAAGGAAAAACCTAAAAATCATATCAACAGATATTAAAAAGCATTTAAAAATTCAACATGGTAAAATCTTACCAAATTAGAAATGAAAGAGCATTTCTAAAGCTGGCAAAGGGAAACCATGAAAAATCCACAGCTTATTTCATTCTTAATAATGAAAGATGAATGTTTTTCTCCTAAGATTAGGAACAAGGCAATGTTGTTTACTATCTATTTTTATTTATCATTAAACTCAGTTTCTAGTAAGTAGAGAAATGGAAAAGAATTAGAAAATAAAAAGAAAAGCATAGATATCAAAAGGTAAGATGTACTTTTGTTTATTATATGATCACATATATAGAAAACAACAATGAATCTTTTAAAAGCTACTGTAAGGGGTGCCTGGGTGGCTCAGTTGGTTGGGCGTCTGACTTCAGCTCAGGTCACAATCTCATGATTCATGAGTTGGAGCTCTGAATCAGTCTGTGTGCTGATAGCTCAGAGTCTGGAGCCTGCTTTGGATTCTTTGTCTCCCTCTCTCTCTCTGCCCCTCCCCTGCTCATGATCTGTCTCTCTGTCTCAAAAATAAATAAACATTAAATTTTTTTTTAAACAAAGTTACTATAATACATTAGTTTACAAAGTTTATTAGACTGAAGGTCAATATTTATTTATTTATTTATTTATTTATTTATTTATTTATTTTAGAGAGAGAGAGAGTATGTGAGCAGGGGACAGGGGCAGAGGGAGGAAGGGAGGGAGAATGAAAGAGTGAAAGAGAGAGAGAGAGAGAGAGAGAGAGAGAGAATGAATCTCAAGTAGGCTCCATGCTCATTGTAGAACCTGAAGCGGGGCTCAATCCCAGGACCCTGGGATCATGACCTGAGCCAAATTAAGTCATACACTCAACTGACAGAGTGCCCCTGAAAGTCAATATTTAAAAATTAAATGTTTTATCTAAATATTATCAATAAAATTTAGAACATTAAAATACCATATGGATAGCATCAAACAGAATACCTAAAGTGAAATTTAAAAATATACATATATATGTAAGGCTTATATACAAAAAACTACTAGACATTGTTGAAGGAAATTTAACAAGACTCAAAGGAAATTTCTACTATGATACTGTATTAAATATTTCAACATTTTAAAGATCTCAATTTTCCCAAAAATTATCTGCAGTTTCAAATAAATCAAAATCAAAATTCCAGTGTGTGTGTGTGTGTGTGTGTGTGTGTGTGTTGTGTGTGTGTGTGTGTACATGCGTGTTTGAATGGGTTTTGGTAGAAATTGATAAGCTGACCTAAAAATATATATGTAAGAGTGATGTACATGGAATAACTGAAACAACAAAATAGTTTTTAAACAGAACAAAGGCGAGGAGAACTCTGTTTTAAAGACTAACTATAGGAGTGCCTGGGTCGCTCAGTCGTTTGAGTATTCAACTCTTGATTTAGGCTCAGGTCATGATCCCAGGGTCATGGGATCCAGCCCCACATCAGGCTTTTCCCTGAGATGGTGCCTACTTAAGATTCTCTCTCCCTCTGCCCCTCTTTCCTACTCATGCATGGGTGCTCTCTTTCTCAAAAAACACAAAAATAAAAATAAAGGTTTACTACAAAGCTATAGTAACCAAGAGTGAGTCATTAAAACCCAGAAATGCATAAACTTTAGTGAATGAATTTTATTCTATGAAAAATATACCTCAATATAATAAATTCACCAATGGAGTGGAGTCCAGATATAAATCCATCGATTTTTGATAACTGTTCCAAAGTAATTCAAAGGGGATGGAATAATCTTGGAAAATGTGTCTATTTCCAATATGATGGGTATTAGCAGATAGGTCTTTTTGGAGGTTATTAGATGACCATGAAGGTGGAGCCCTCGTGAGGATATTAGTGTCTATATAAGAAGGGGAAGAGGCCATTTTCTCTTTTTCTTTGCCCTCTGGGGATACAGGGAGAAGGTAGTTGTCCATAAGGTAGGAAGAGGGCCTCATCAATAACTGAATATGCCAGTACTTTGATGATGGACTTCCCAGCCTCTAGAACTATGAGAAATAAATGTGTTAAGCCACCCGGTCTATGGTTTATTATAGTAGCCTGAGCTAGGATACTTACCTTTATAAAGGTACTCTTTATAAAAAAAAGAACTTGAAAACTGATTAGAGACTTAAATGTAAAAGCTAAATCCATAAAGATTCTAGAAGACTACAGGAGGAAATGAGACTTTGATTAGGGGAATAATTCTTCAAACAAAAAGAATATGAACCATATATAGAAAAAATGGAAAAAGTGTACAGATTGAACAACAAAACTTTAAAAATGTGTTTGTACCATTGTTAAAAAAAAGTGAAAATCAAGATACAGACCAGAAGAATAATTGGTATTTATTTATATTTACATAATATATATTTATGTTTATAAAAATTTATATCTGGATAATACAACTAAATAATAATAATAAAGCAAGGTATAATATGCATAAAAACTCCAAGAGACACTTAAATCAAAAATAAAATTCAATGGTCAATGAAGTCCATTATAAGTGGCTCATTATTATTAGTTGTTAGAAAATGCAAACTAAAATCAATGAGAGACCACCTCCCACTAGAATAGCTAAAATTAAAAAGATTGGGAATACCAATATTAACAAGAATGCTAAGCAAATGAGACTGTCATACACCAGGCATGCAAATGCAACATGGAACAGTCACTTTAGAAAATAGTACACTGGTTTCGGGGCACCTGGGTGGCTCAGTTGGTTAAGCATCTGACTTTGGCTCAGGTCATGATCTCATGGTTTGTGGGTCTGAGCCCTGCTTTGGGCTCTGTGCTGACAGCTCACAGTCTGGAGCCTGCTCTGGATTCTGTCTGTCTGTGTGTCTCTCTCTCTGTCCCTTCCTGCTTGTGCTCTTTCTCTCAAAAATAAACATTAAAAAATGTAAAAAAAAAATAGTATATTGGTTTCTGACATAATTAAACATACATTTCCTCTGTCACTCAACAATCTACTCCTAGATATTTACCCAAGAGAAAAGAAAACAAAGGCCCATGTAATGATTTGTATGCAAACGTTCATAGCAGCTATTTCTTAAGAGCTCAAAGCTGGAAAGAATCTAAATGTCCATCAAATGGTGAATGGATAAGCACATTGTTATATACTTACAATGAAATACAACCTGATAAAAATGAGTGAGCTGCTGATGCAAACCACAACATAGCTGAATCTTAAAAGCATTATGCTATATGAATAAAGACAGACACAAATGATTACATACTGTTCTGTGCCATTTATCTAAAATTCCAGAAAAGACAAAATTATAGTGGGGCAAAGCAAATCAGTGGTTGCTAAGTGTTGGGTTTAGGGGAGGGTCTTAATTGCAAAGGCCCATGAGGGAATTTTTGAAAGCGCAGGAAATGTTCTGTAGCTTGATTGTGACAGTGTGATATAAAACCATATTCATTTGTCAAAACCCATCAAAGTATAAACTTTAGTAAATGAATTCTATAGTATGAAAAATTATCTTAATAAAGTTGAAAATTTTAAGGATATGCTTAGCAAAGTGCTTACTTTATAGTAGATGCTCAATACATGGGCAGATAAATTACATTTTTATTAGTAGGTTGCAATGGTCTCTTTAAATAGAGGCAGAACTCAATTAGATTTTTAATACTACAGAACGACATCATGAGTCCAACCACTGGTACAATTTGGCTTTAAAAGGAGTTGAACAAAGAACAAGTTCACCCTCTTTCATAATGACTTAATATTTAAATGGGATTTAAGTCATCTTGGATTGTTATATGAAAAGCACAGTCCCTAATGGGTAACAGATTTTACACGTTGGAAAGAAATATTTTCATGCCTTAACTTTTTTCCTGTGCTTTCACAGTTCTGACACCATGAAAATTTCCCAGCCTTTAAATGCCTGCTGCAAACATTAAACTTACTTTGCCAACTAACAACTGAGCAGGAAAGGCATGTTACTGCCCAATGTAATCACCCTTCTTTTCAGTAGCATCAAAATATTTGGAATGCCAGTTGCAGAAAACTATTTAGCAATTATGAAGTGAGTATTGGATCCACGCCATATCATTTTGAGTCGTTCCAGCTCCCTAAAATGGCACCACTTTAGAAAATAGCATTATATCGCTGTGGGTAAGTGAGAATGTTCTGCATCCTCTAACACCTGGGCATAATGGGGGGCAGACTTAACGACCTGTCGCTATATTCCCTTTCCTTCGCTGGTAGACTGTATTCACAACCACTTCTAGTGCTATATTTTCCTGATTTCTAATATCTTCTTGTAAACTTTTAACATGAAGTCTTCTCTCTGATTTGTCATCATTTCCTGAGTTCTACTTAGAAATTTAGCAGAATGTTCACTGTTCAGCACGATTATTATCTCAACATTTTCAAATGGAAATCACCATGTAGATCTTGTTCAAATTTTCTGCTTACCTTATAGAATTCATAGGCTGAGAATTAGGCTGTAGAATTCCTGTCATTGGCAAGCTTCTCTTAATTTTCACGCAGAGGGCAGGAATGAGGGCTCATCTACCACTTTTGTGCTTTCAGAACAGTTCTTCTAGATGATGTTTATTTCTGTGCCCTTTAGGAATTAACGTCCTTCCTCTGGGTCTCTGTGACCCTCTATATACTCCTATATTTCTAGACGTGAGTAGAAAACCAGAACGTACAAAATGTCAGGAAATTGTATCAGGAGTTAAGTATAAATCTCTTGCTGAATTAGTAATTCTACTAAACAATACAAATTTGTCTACTATTTTCTATTTTTAAAATATTTTCAATGTATTATCTTATTTGATTTTCATGAAAACTCTTATGGAAGAAGTAATTATCATCTTCATATAATAGGAAAATTGAGGGATTCAAGGAACTGCCTAGGGCCATCAGGCTCATAAGTAGTGTTGAAGGAAATAGAATCAAATCACTTTATTACAAATCCATGAGTGTTTCACAATATTATGAAAGTGAAATCTAGGTGGAAAAGTAGAGAAATCTCTTCATGTTGTCAAATCCACATGGAGGCTGATTTCAATAATTAGAATAAAGGTAAAAATACATTGTCTTTTTTTTTTTTTTAAACGTTTATTTATCTTTGAGACAGAGAGAGACAGAGCATGAATGGGGGAGGGTCAGAGAGAGAGGGAGACACAGAATCGAAACAGGCTCCAGGCTCTGAGCAGTCAGCACAGAGCCCGACGCGGGGCTCGAACCCACGGACTGCGAGATCACAACCTGAGCCGAAGTGGGACGCTTAACCGACTGAGCCACCCAGGCGCCCCTATATTGTCCTTAATCCAAGGAATTATTCTATATTTTGTTTGTGGTGGTTATTACATGGTTGCATACATTTGCTAAAACTCATCAAGCTGTATACTTAAGTGTTTATATTATATGTAAACTATACTTCAATAAAGTTGACTACATACTACTTCTGAAAAATAGTGATATTTACATTTGCAAATTTTAATATTCTGCATCATTAGTTCATGTAAAAAATAATTGATATGTAAGCATATTGATATGCTTCACTGTCACATACATTATGCAACTATTTTGATGATTTCATATATGAATATTGAATTAAGTAATCATGCTTTGTGAATCAGCTACTTATTATATTGTTTTTTTTTTTTTTTTAACTATACCGGTTTGGGTTTTCTTTTAATATCTATGCTTATAAATTTCTTCAATAAGTTTTAAAAAATACAAATTCTATTATATGAAAAATTCTAAGAGTAAGATTTGCATTTAATACTCTTTAAGTAAAATGTAGCTGACATTTCCAAGAAACAATGATTTAATTCCGCAGATGGTTCACCAAATAATTTACTGTTTTCAGAACAGGATTCTCAAATGCTATTTGCTTGTCTAATAACATTTATCCAACCAACTTGGGAGTTCGCGTAAACATTAAAAAAATAACTTCAGCTTAACTAGAGGAAATGATTTAAAAAATAATGATTGTGGTGATAACCACAATAAGTTCTTCCTTTCTCTTCCAATTGATCGAGTACCTCTACTTACCCAGCAAAGGCTTGGCTCCTGGGTACAAGCACAAGAGCCGGGAAGAAGACGCAAAAGCGTGCGCACGACGTCAGCCGCAGCCGCGCACGACCAGCCGCGCACGACCGGCGCGCAGGACGTCAGCCGCAGCTGCGCCCTCCGCCGCCTGACCCAGAAAAAGCCGATCATGAGCGCCAAGTCCTTTTCCCTGGACTTCAGAACGAGACCCTGGGTGATACGCACTTGGCCGAGTTCCACCAGCTCGAGGGCATTGTGGCTGACCATGATTGCACCCTGGGGCATCTCAGGGCCGTCATGAGGCAGTTCTTCACCAAGCCGGGTATCACCTAGCTATGCTTCAAGCTGTCCTACAGGCCCTGCAGGGAACCCAGCATGTGTTTTGTGTGGTGTTCAGGGATCCCTGAGGCCTGAAGTAGTGGGTGGAGCCCAGAGTTCCCAGGCTCTTTGGTCTCAACATGTTGCTGTCTCTGGGGCTTCCTGACAACCTATGCATCATTGCTTGGGGCCTCTTCCTGGAGCACCTGATGATGATCAACTATGGCATCAATAGTATCCAGGAGCTGGTGGACCACAAGGTAAACCTACAGGTGATGTGCGACAGTCCCCTGTGCCGCCTGAACCTCGAACCGGATTTCCAGGTATGGATGGAATTTGTGGGGCATAGATGAAATTTATAGGGGGCATGCAGAGGAAGGAGAGAGGCATCAGTTTACTAACTTTGGGGCCTATTTGTGATCTATTATTTTCCATCAATCTTTGGATCTAGCCTTTGATCAATACCACAGCTTTGATTACTGTCACTTTCAAGTAAACATTACAAAATTTTTTTAAAATGTTTATTATTTTAGAGAGAGAGAGAGAGCACAAGCAGAGGGGTGGGGGGCAGAGAGAGGAGGGAGGGAAGAGGATCCAAAGTGGCTCTGTGATGATAGCCCGATGGGGGAATAGAACTCACTAATGGTGAGATCACAACCTGAGCCAAAGACAGATGCTTAACCCACTGAGCTACCCAGGCACCCCTTCAAGTGAACATTTAAATTGAGATGTGTGAATCTTCCAGATTTGTCTGCAGTTTCAAAATCATTTTTTGTCCCTTCAAGTTTCTCTGTATTTCCATATAAATTTTAGAGTCACTTATATCTTCAAAAATCTTGCTGGAATTTTACTTAGTATTGCACTGAATCTCAACTGATCAAATTGGGAATCATTTATTTTTTAATGATATTGATGCTTCCAGTTCAAGAGTGTGGTATTTATTTCATTTATTTATAGTTTTTAACATCTGTAACCTGAACATATTTTGTTAGGTTTTTTTTCTGCTGTTTTAATTTTATTTAGTGCTCTGGTAAATGGTATTTATTTTCTTAATTCCAGTTGTTCATTGCAAGTAGGTAGAAATAAAATTGATATTTTTATGTTAACTTTGTATTGTAGGACTTGATAAACTCATGTATTTGTTATAGAAAATTATCTGAGTTTTTCAGATTTTCCACATAGAAAGTAATTTCTTCTGTGAATAGAAAACATTTTACTTCTGTTAAATTCTGTATGCTATTAATTTATTTGACTTGATCATGGCATTGGCTACCATATTTAGTGCAATGTTGAATATGAGTGAAGAGCAAGGGAGAGTGTTCTTGCCTTGTTCCTGATTTAAGGAGAAACCACATAAGCCTTCATAGAAGGTATGATGTTAAAAGTAGGCTAGTGTAGATATCTTCTTAGATGGAGTAACTCCCTTTTATTCCATATTTAACTGAGAGTTTATCATAAATTAATCTTTTTTCAACTGCTTTTCTTTCCATTTATTGATAGGATCTTGAGCTCTTTCTTGTTAGGTCTGTTAATATGATGAATCACATTAATTGATATATAGATTGTTGAACTTGCCTTGAATTATTGGAATAAATTCCATTTTGTTGTGATGTATTATTCTTTCTATTTATTGGTTGAATACACTGGCAAATATTTTTGAGGAGAAAATTTGAATTTTATGTTCATAATAAGTTATTTCTAACGCTGCCAAACTTCTGCCAGGATAGCCCAGAATGACCAAAGAATAAATTTAGATTTACATGGTGGTTATAAGAGATTTGTGTCTTGCTAGGGAGATACCTGTATTTTTACTTCTGAAAAATAACTATCTTGAATTTGCTTTATAGCATTATAATATGTTTTTATTTACTGTGACCAGCAAAATGAATGGTGATTGGAAGGGACGTTGTTTATTTAATACAAGTATTAAGAAGAGGGTTTCTTTATAACTTGCAGGCACACTCGGGATTTTTGCCCCAGTTTTAAAGAATGACAGCAAAAGCACCTTTATCTGACATTTAGGATGATTAAATTTTGAAAAATCACTTGGCATATTCAGCATGACTCCACAGGGTGCTCTAGCTTTATAAGGCAATGGATCATGTTAGCTTAACTTATACTTAAGATTTGCTGGCCTGATATTATTGTGTTAGGCAGTATTGCTGAAATGGAAACATAAAATTTTGCTGCCATGAGATCAAGTTTGCGCCTGCCCTACACTATAAATTAGTTCCATAAAGTTTTAAAATGCAGTGTTTATTCTGGTTCTAGCAGTATTGTGAAATAGCAAACTGTGCTTAAATATATAAAATTAAGCCTATTCTTTGTGAAAACATTTTTTTTTTCATTCATGTATCATTGAAATTCAGGAGTAAAGGTTACTTAACCACCAAGAAGGCTTATATGAAGCTAAAAGAAAAAAAGGCCAATTGTGTTGAGAGTTCATTTTTTAAAAGCAGCATATTCTTCTGGCCCATAATGCCTAATTTTTATGAGCCTACATATATATTGGTTACTACTAAAATAATAACAAGGATGTAATGAGACATGCAAATAATACTTTAGAATAATACAGTGTTCATAAAAAGTATACCATCTATGACATCGTACATTGAAAATATATGTTTAAGCAGAAATATTAAATAAATTTGAAAAATGAGTCTAACTCAATTTTAAAAGTACAAAATTTGTTACATGTTAATTCAGCCATTTTCAGAAGAAATTCACAAATAGTTCGTGACAAAAAATCAGTTAACATTGGAAAATAACTTGAAAAATATAAGGCAGAGTATCCTTTTGGCAAAGAAATGAGTAGACAAAATAATTTATATAACTCATTGAGTTTTTTCTATCAGTTTTAAAAAGGAAATAGTGTTGCTTTTAAACAAAGCATGAAAGTATTGGAAGAGTGGATCATTACTTGGTAGCTATAAAATGATCTTATTGTTAACAACTTATAGAATAATATTAACACATACAGTATGTCAAAATTTATAACCATTTAAAATTTTTCTTGTTTAACAACTATGTATAATTCTATGGAAGTATTTTTTGATTTGCATATTTGCAAGCATTTAGTTCATTTTCTTGCCAATGTAGGACAAATTAAGTAAAATGGTAGCTTTCTTTTTTACCTCAACTATGCTATTGTTGAAAGGAAAAGTAGTAAAATGGGCTTTTGGTAGTCTATGTAAAAGTGACTGTAACCACTTCTAAGTTCTTATATATAAGAGATACCATATGTGACTAAAATTATCTTTGTTTTCTTTTTTTAATTTTTTTACTATTTACTTATTTTTGAGAGAGAGAGGCAGAGCATGAGCAAGGGAGGGACAGAGAGAGAGGGAGACACAGAATCTGAAGTGGGCTCCAGGCTCTGAGCTGTCAGCACAGAGCCCGATGTGGGGCTCAAACTCATGCACTGCGAGATCATGACCTGAGCCAAAGTCGGATGATTGACTGAGCCACCCAGGTGCCCCTAAAATTATCTTTCTTATTGTATTTATTGAACTAGACTCATCTGCTGACTGATGTAAAATAATATGAGCTATATACAATTTCACTATGACAAGGAAATAAATGATATTATGACAAAAATTTTAGTTGTACCCAACTCTTTCCTAAAATAAATTTTTAATTTAATTTTTAATTGAAGTATAATTATCATATAGTGCTCTGTTAGTTTCAAGTGTACAACATAACAATTCAACAATTCTCTACACTACTCAGTGCTCACCACAATAAGTGTAGTCACCATCTGTCTCACCAATGTTATTACAATCTTATTGACTATCTTGATTTAATGTACTGGAGACATAAAATAGCATCTATCACATATGAAGTGCTTAGAAAAGGGAATTTCATATTATTTACTTGACAATTCTATACATCTATGACACTAAGCATTATAAGATAAATTGCTTAAATCTTAGTGTACAATAAAATGAGGTGAATTTTCTAAGTCGTCCAAACTTTTTTTTTTTTTAATTTTTTTTCAACGTTTTTATTTATTTATGGGACAGAGAGAGACAGAGCATGAACGGGGGAGGGGCAGAGAGAGAGGGAGACACAGAATCGGAAACAGGCTCCAGGCTCTGAGCCATCAGCCCAGAGCCCGACGCGGGGCTCGAACTCACGGACCGTGAGATCGTGACCTGGCTGAAGTCGGACGCTTAACCGACTGTGCCACCCAGGCGCCCCTAAGTCGTCCAAACTTTTAAAAAAAAACTTATTTTGTGATGTCCATTTTAAATATTTAAGAAAAATTGGAAAAATATTCCTAAATTGGCCAATAAACTGAAGTTGAAAAATACTCAGCCTGTTAAATTAAGCAACATGTAAAAATATTGACTGATCATATCTTTTTCATTAGAATATCAATTAAGCATAATTATGTTAGAAATTGTGTTACAATCATAATTATTAGCAAGAATTTGTGTTAGGTACATTATGTATAGGTAGAAATTTAATCAATCTAATATATCATTTGGAAATTATTCTAAAGTTATCTGTTAAATCTATAAGATTTAGAGGTGCCAGTTGATTTTATAGGAATCCATAGATCAAAAATAACATTTTATGTTACTCTACCTGGTCATTAAACACTACAGCAACACAGTTGCTGGCCACAGCAAAAGTTTCATCCTAAACTCTATCATCAATGTGAAGAAACAAACATATCAGTGTTAATATTTTATTTATTTTATTGTTTTTTAAGTTTTTGTTAGAGAGAGAGAGAAAGGGCACACAAGCAGGGGAGAGGGGCAGAGGGGGGGGAGAGAGAGAGAGAGAGAGAGAAAGACAGAGAGAAAGAGAGGAAATCTTAAGCAGGCTCCACGTTCAGTGCAGAGCCTGATACAGGGCTGGATCCCATGACCCTGGCATCATGACCTGACCCAAAATCAAGAATCAGAAGCTCAGCCAAATGAGCCACCCAGGTGCCCTATCAGTGTTAATATTTTGATGATAATGAAATGTTAATATTTTAGTTCCTCCTATCTACATTTAAAAAAATAATCTTCTGCAGATTTTTTCTTCTATATTTTGTTTAAACTTTATTCAGTGTTTACTGTAGTTAGGTATACAGTGAATATCAATAATGTCATTTTTATATTCAGTATAAACTACAGTGGCTTTCATGTCTTCTTAAAATGTCCTACAATTTTATTTGGATTTACCTAAGGAGATGCTTAATATGTGTTTATGAAAACTGTTTTCTGTAGTCACCACATACTACCCACTATGTGTGCTATTGAGGGGGAAAATTGTATGTTTGTGTGTGTAACATTTGTGAATAAAATAAGAAGATGACAACTTCCGTCCATTGTCATAATGGAACATCATTTAGCAGGCTTACTAAACTATTATTAATTACGTAGGAAAATGCAGTTGTGTTTATCCTGGCTATTTATTATGTGATTAGCACCCAGACATTATGGTGTTATATGTTAACTTGTGGATTTCTGTTGTATAGTAGAAAAGATAATTTTAGTGCCATATTTTTAATGCTCTGTAGATCATTAACCAGTTTTGTATCTATTTACATATTTAATTTAGCATTCCTTTGGGTGATTACAAAATTGTTCAGTTTTCAAAATATTTTTTAAATGTTTACTTATATTTGAGAGAGAGAGGGAGACAAATTGTGAGTGGGAAGGGCAGAGAGAGAGGGTGATACAGAATCTGAAGCAGGCTCCAGGCTCTGAACTGTCAGCATAGAGCCCGACACGGGGCTCAAACTCATGAACTGGGAGATCATGATCTGAGCCGAAGTCAGATGCTCAACCGACTGAGCCACCAGGCACCCCTCAAAATATTTTTTGAACCAACTTTACTATCTCATTGGTTCCTTGATTAATATTTTTAACAAAACATTCTTTTGTATTTATATGAAGGCCATGTTTTTAAATTTTGAAAACTGTATATAGCCCCTGTATATAATGATTCCAATTTGATAAGTAGGAAATTTGTGGTTTTGAAAATTTTATTTTGGTACTAATTTTCACTAGATCATGACTAAAGGCAGAATAATATGGCACTGTTTTAGAGTTCTTCTAGAGGCTGATTCAGTCATTATCTCAAAGTATTTAATGAAGTTTAAAAATGAGGTGAATTTCCTCAAGTAATTTAATACATCTGTTTCCTTATAAGGCCCTTCATTTATGCTTTTGCATTCTACTTTTGAAATGTGTTCAGAAAGACATGAATTGTGCTATATAACTACAGCTTCAGGCGAACATTTATACAAGCTCTCAAAGCTTAAAAGAGCTTATTTTTCTTCTTGAAAACAATCTTTTCAAAATACATAACTTTGCTACATATATGAAAAATGGAATGGAAAAGAATTGGCTCCGCTTAGAGAAAATAGTATTTCCATAGAACACTGACTACCTAATTGTGATAATGCATTAATCTATCTGTGATTACATTGAAAATATTGACAAGCAGTCTTCAGCAGATGCATCTGCTATCCCAACAGCTCATTTGCAGACTAAACGTACAGATTTCAGCCATCTCTGCATATTTCCCGACAAAGCTTTTCCCAGTCTTCTTGGTTGTGTGTTTTGCCATTCTTATCCTAAGACATATATTTCTACAGGCTAGAGATAAGATTAGAAACTTCTAGCAACATAAATATGACTCTGTTTCAAATTCTCAAATGAACTATGTTGGTTAAGGTTTTAGATTTCTACTGCAGGTGATCACTAATTCATAAACTTAAAAAATGTCCAATAATTTTTTTAATGAAGCTCCAGAGTTCCTTTACATCACTTTAATAGATGATATTATTACTTGGTGGTTTGGTGATCATATATTTCTGAATGTTAAATAACATTATTATGAGATTTTGAGTCATTCTACCATGCTATTGTATCTTCTTTGATCTTTACTTTTTGAGCCTTAATAAATAAAAATATCCTCCATTAATGTTTAATTTACATTATTATCAAGGCTGATTATGTCACTTAAAGTGTTAAAATTGATAACTGAGGTTTCTGTACTTCCTCACATCATTTAATTTTACGACACCTGATTAAAAATCATTTTTAAGCCTTTCCCACCAATTTCATGTTTTAAAAAAACATCTGATTTTTTTTTTGCTTTAGATTGAATCAAGAATGGAGATAGTGTTTTGGGGTTTACAGCACTAGCTGAATTGTAGTGTTTTTGACATTTGTAGACGTGATTTGTTTGTTTTGTTTTATTTTTACACAAACCCTATGACCTCTAGCTTATATAAGTGAGCCAGAATTAAAAATTCTACAATTCATATGATTTCTATCAAGGTAACAATTACTGCATGTTGAGAACTATGAGTATCTCTAGCCTTTTTTGAAATTTCTGATCCACTGTTACAGAGAAATAGCTGCAAGAAATGTAAACAGGGATTCTAGGTATGTGGCCAGTAGCATATTTTCTAGTTTATTTTACCTCTAAGTTCACTTGGCAAAGACACCAAGCAAAATATGCAATACATATTTTAGGCACTGCTCCATGATATAATTAACAATTAATTTTGTGTGATCAAGGAACCTGTATTTTGAGTGAAAAATAATAATTGTCCATCTTTAAAAAAATTAGGGAGTAACACCATGCACATGACTGTGGAAAAATTTCATTTTCTTTATCTGTGAAATCAGAATAATAATTATGCTTTCTTCATAGGGTTATAGTGGAAATAGAATATTTGTGAAACAATAAATTGTATAAGAACAATTTGTAGGCAAAAATACTGGATAAGAATATGTCAATATGAAATATGACTATGTATTTTCATAGCAGCTTAAGAACAATTACTTTCATGTATGGTATCTGATATGTATATCATTTGTATAGTCCCAATTGGTAGGTAAAATAACTCTTATTCAGACTTTATAAATAAGGAAATAAAGTTTGAAATGCTCCTAAATACTATTAAACACCAAGACAACTGAAAAATTGATCAATAATAAGGCCTCAAATTCAGAACTTCTGATTCCAAATGTAAAATTCTTTTCATTACACCAAATGAAAGAACTCCAATCTTTTGAGTGAGAAATAGCAAAGAATGCGGATGATTTTTCCAGCATAAGCAATGTGTTTAGAGTACTTGAGTTACATGATTTTTTCAGAATTTGAAACTATTCAAAGATATGTCACAATTTTTATGTTAGTAGTAGAATAATCTTGCACAAAAGAATATATATTCTAAAGAAAATACACACACACACACACATACACACACACACACACGTATGTATGTTTATTCATTTTTGAGAGAGAAAGGTGGGGAGGGGCAGAGAAAGACGGAGACAGAGGATTCGAAGTGAACTTTGAGCTGGCAATAATGAGCCAGAGCCCGATGCAGGGCTCGAATTCATGAACCATGAGATCATGAGCTGAGCTGAAGTTGGATGCTCAACCCATTGAGCCACCCAGGTGCCCTTATATATTATTTTACATTATTTGAATAATTGTCTAATATTGAACTGATAAAATTATATAAATTACATAATCTTTATTATAAAGCAAAACTCATCTAAACAACTGTTTGCTTATCAGTACTTGACTCAAAAATATTTCTTTGCTCCGTCCACCAATCTGAAATTGCTATTTAAAAACATTTACTAGAGTAGTTTCGTTTCTCCACTTGGAACCTTGAACCACTTAAGCTGAGACAGACCTCAGAGTAATATATATTCTAACTTCCCCTTTCTGAAATATGGCAAAGACTGGTGAGATGGATGTATTGGTCAGTGTTCAGCTAGAGAAACAGAACATATGGGATACATACACACACATAAATATGTGCATATATGCGTGTATATACAAACATAAGTATGTATACGTATATGTAATAAATATGTATTACTTGTAAGGAATATATATTTATTCATGTATTATAAGCAATGGATGCATTTTTATATAAGTGCATATTTATTTTATGGAACTGGCTTATGTAATTATGGCCAAGAAAACCTAAAATCCAGGAGGTGGACAATCAGGAAGGAAAGGGAAGATCATGAGCAGAGTGGAACCTCAACGGCACAGGCTAAAGTTTGTTGTTGATAGGCTAAAATGTCTTAGGATGGGTCTCTGCCCTCTCTTAGAAGTCTTCTAATTAAGTCAGACCCTTCTGATTCACTTAAAACCAACTGATTAGGGACTTCAGTCCCATCTATCAAATCACTTCACAGCTATACCTGGTAATATTTAACTGAATAATAGGAGACATTGTGTCTTGTTACAAAAATACTGCTGCTTTTCTTCTGTCCTCCACCTGTTTTGAGAGAATATCATTTATAGCTACCTGAATCAGAAGCATACTAGAAAGGGAATTCTGGGGACCATAATTCAGCTTAGCCAAACTGACATATTAAAAGCTAGCCCAGTGACATTCTTCCTTACTTCTGTAATTCTAATACATTAGGCTTTGATAACAGGTTTTCTGGTGATGCTTTGGGCAGTTTAATAATTTGGAGGTTACACCAAGATTCATTTGATAGGCCCTTGCTTTGGCAACCAAAGACTCTTGACTCAAAAGCAGTGTTCTCCAGTGAAGCAGCTTTGGACTCACTCAGGGGTCTGTTTGGCCACAAAAATGGCTAAGCTTCTCATTCCATTCAGAATTCTATTTTCATTGAAGTTAGATCAAATGTGAGACTTTATTTATTGTATCTAAAGAAGTAAAATTTCTTTTAAGAATCTTTTGGCTATGTGGGGAGCCTGGGTGGCTCAGTTGGTTGGGCAGCCAACTTCGGCTCAGGTCATGATCTCGTGGTCTGTGGGTTTGGGCCCCACTTCGGGCTCTGTGCTGGCAGCTCAGAGCCTGGAGCCTGCCTCCGATTCTGTATATCCCTCTCTCTTCTGCCCCTCTGCTGCTTGCTCTCTGTCTCTCTCTCAAATAATAAACATTAAAACAATTAAAAATCTTTGGCTATCTGATCTTACTGGAAAAACTTTCATCGTTTGTGGAAAATGATCTTGTTGCTGTTAACATTACTATTTGTCAGTCTTCATTAGTTTTTTAGTACTAAGTCTATAAAACATTCATAAGGAAAGAATGATTATAGGCCTCAGTAAATTTATTCCTTGACCTGGCTTTTGGGTCTGAGGAGTTCAGAAGGTAGCTTTTCAGAACAGCAACTTTTGGACAGATTTTGCTGCAGACTACTTATAAAAACTTATGAGAATTTTTCTCAGGCTGTCATGCTTTGTCTAGGAGATTTGTTCTGTGAGAAACTCCTCTCCAAGCCTTCTATATGCTAGGAGTCCTTGACTGTGAGATTGGGGTTAGATGCCCCAGAAACAAGTTGATAAGAAACTTTTAGACTGGTCTTTGTCAGTTTATTTATTTAAAACAATTTTTTTAGTGATTATTTATTTTTGAGAGAGAGAGAGAGCGCAAGTAGGGGAGGGGCAGAGAGAGGGAGACACAGAATCTGAAGCAGGCTCCTGGCTCTGAGCTGTCCACACAGAGCCCAAGGCGGGGCTCAAACCCACAGACCTCAAGGTCATGACCTGAGCTGAAGTCAGAAGCTTAACTGACTGAACCACCCAGGTGCCCCTGGTCTTTGCCAGTTTAAACAGAACTCCATGCCCTCTCGAAGCCAAGACAGTATTTAAATTACTGCTGTCTTTCATTCATTGAGTTGCCACTCTAAATAGCATAATTTCATCAAAGATAATTTATAATTACAGTGGTGACTATGAGGAGCTTTTGAGGTAAACGATTTATTTTTACATAAGTTTACATAGAATATAAACTAAGTAAATTCCAAAATATTCAAAGGTCTGTACTTTTTTATTGGTGTGAAGAATCTAAGTTGTTTTCCAAATTGGTTATAACATTTTACATCCCCACCAGCAAGGTATGAAGTTTCCTTGCCAAAACTTAAGATGGTCTGTATTTTTTATTATAAACCATTAGTGAGTGTGAAATGGTTTTGCATTATGGTTTTAACTTTCATTTTTCTAAAGCATATTTTGTCTATTTGTCTACATAAAAACCCAGTTGAATTTATGATCATGTGTTCTGAAACTATATTTAACTCATTTATTAGTATGAGTGCCATCTTTGTGATTGCCACTTCAGTGACCATTGGACTGACTGGATTCTATGGCTGAACTAACAGAGCAGCTAGCACTGCAGTCTAGACCCGTTGCAGGACCTCACATAAAACGAGCACATTTTCAGGTTACTTGGCAAATGGACTGGGGAAGCACAATGAAATGAGGGATGTTATCTCCAAAATCCAGTGAAACCCACTAGTCCTTGTGCCTCTTTTTTGGTTGTGGGAGGGGACAGATGCAACAACTTAATTTATAACTTCAGAGGGATATCTTGGCATGTACCATACTTGATAGGCTGGCCTTTTAGAAATTCCACTGAGGTGGAAGTCTTGTAATTTTTTGACCAGTTTTATTTCCCACCCTCCGGCATGCAAGTGTCTTACCAATAAGTCTAGAGTATTTGCTACTTCTTTTGAAAAAAAAATATTTTAAGTTCATTTATTTATTTTGAGAGAGACAGAGCAAGTAGAGGGGCAGAGAGAGAGGGAGAGAGAGAGAGTCTCAAGCAGGCTCTGCACTACCAACGCAGAGCCTGATGTGGGGCTCTATCCCATTAACCGTGAGATCATGACCCAAGTTGAAACCAAGATTCAGACACATAACCAACTGAACCATCCAGGTGCCGCTAGTATTTGCTACTTCTTGCTGTCTAGGTAGTATCAGTGTAATGTTATCAAAATAATTGAGCAGTATAATTTCTTGTAGAAGGGAAACATGATCACAGTCCCTGGAAACTAAATTGTGACTTAGGTCTGGCAGTTGATGTACCCCTGAGGTAGAACAACAAAGGTGTATTTATTGCTGGCCTTGCCAGTTAAAACAAATGGCGCCTTGTGGTCTTTGTTAGCAGGTATTGAGGAAAAATCATTTGCCAGATCAGTGTTACCAGGTACTAGGGATATGTTTCGAGACCACATCTGATTCAGCAACTTTAGTTGGAGTCAGTTTCTGGTAAAGTTTATAAGAATCCACTATCATTTTCCAGGATCCATCTGTTTTCTTCACAGGCCAAAAGACTAGTTAAATGAAGATGTAGTAGAAATCATCACTCCTACATCTTTCAAGTTATCAGTGGCATTTACCTCTCAAATCCTTCTAGGAATGAGGTATTTGCTTTTAGTTTGCTATTTTCCTAGATAGAGGCAGTGCCATTTTGAGTCTCCTAGAATTAGTGTTCATTCAGCGTTCAGAGATAGTGTTCACTAGTCCCCAAAAGTTCTGATTATTTCCTTTTCCCAAAATGGACAGTTACCTGGCAAAAGACTGTAGGTCCCTTTGGGTAGTGCACTGAGATCCGTTCTCAAGGGAACCCAGCCTGTTGTTCATTCAAGGGGCTCTGGTCTATAAACTGACTCAAGTCTGGGAATTAATGAAGGAGCTGTGGCTCTTTTTTGTAATTCAAGTAGGCCTTTTGTACATTTAACCTAGAGCTTTTCTGCTTATATAGGTTAATTCCACATTTAGTAGGCTCCCTATCTCTATCACTTATAGGAATCCCATGATAAACTAACCAATGCCATCTGTATGTCAGAGACAGAATATCTTATCTGAATGCCATTGATTGCCACTCTGCTGGCTATCACAGTAACCACATCCACCTTGCCTTTGATGGTCGAGTGCCATCACTTGACTCCTACTACCCTGGAATCCAGTTATTCCCATTGCATTTCAGTGACTGCAGTTCCCACCTTAAAGTCTGGCCTGTAAAGAAATGTGATCATGGAAGTCTTCAAGGATGGCAGGGCTGCCCTCACAAATTTACGTCTCACAGTGTTAGTGGAAGGTATGTCTTCTGGACACTCTCAGTATAGTTATTAAATGACAAATCCACTTTAACTTTGTAAGTTACAATCCCTTGTAAGCCTTTGAGTTTTTCTTGTACATTAAACCAAGATTGGTTAGGCAGTTTTGATTCACTGACTGTGAGCCACCTTTCAGTCCATGTTTAAGACAATCACCCAACCAGCTATTACTCTTTCTAATTCTCAAAATTGTAACATTAAATACAGAATCTCTATTTATTTAGCTCATCTCAATAACTTCAGCCATATCCAACTTTTTGTTCCTTCCACAATCATCTCACCCCCTTAGTGTCCATTCCCACATGTTTTCTGGATTTTTGTCTGCATAAATTATAAAACTCCAGCTTATTGCAGCATTATATATAATAGCCAAATTTCGGAAGCAGCCCAAGTGTCCTTTGATAGGTGTATGGGTAAAGAAGGTCACACAGACACAGACACACACACACACACACACACACACACACACACACACACACACTGTGGAATATTATTCCGTCATAAAAATGATGAATTTTTGCCATTTGCAATAATATAGATGGCTCTAGAGAGTATAATGCTAAATAAAATAAGTCAGAGAAAGACAAATACCATATAATTTCACTTAATGTAGAATTTAGGAAACAAAACAAAAATAAAGGAAAAAAAGAGACAAATGAAAAAAAGAGACTCTTAACTGTAGAGAACAAACATGATTACCAGAGGGGAGGTGGGTGGAGGAATGGGTGAAATAAGTAAAGGGGATTAAAAGTAGGCTTCTCTCTCTCTCTCTCTCTCTCTCTCTCTCTCTTTTTAATTTTTTTTAACATTTATTTTTGAGACAGAGAGAGACAGAGCATGAATGGGGGGAGGGTCAGAGAGAGAGGGAGACACAGAATTAGAAGCAGTCTCCAGGTTCTGAGCTGTCAGCACAGAGCCCGACACGGGGCTTGAACTCACGGACCACAAGATCATGACCTGAGCCAAAGTCGGACGCTTAACTGACTGAGCCACCCAAGTGCCCCCCTCTCTCTCTCTCTCTTAATGTCTGTTTGTTTTGAGAGAGAGAGAATGCACAGGTGCATGAGCCAGGGAGAGGCAGAGAGAAGGAGATAGAGAATCCCAAGCAGGCTCCATGCCACCAGCACAGAGCCTGATGTGGGGATTGATCTCACAAACTGTAGATTATGATCTGAGCTAAAATCAAGAGTTGGATGCTTAACAAACTGAGCCACCAGGCACCCCAAGAGGAGGACTTTGTTGATGAACAATGAGTAATGTATGCTAGTGTTGAATCAATATATTGTATACCTGAAACTAATATAACACTATATGTTAACTACACTGGAATTAAAATAGAAAGAAATAGGGCTCAAGTAGTTCTTTTGGAGTATACCACACCTATCCATGGGTCATACTTTGTATGTCACCTTTCTGGGCCTGCTGGGGCTGGAGTCTGGTTATAGGTCTAGAAGCATAGAAGGGAGGTAAAGATTGGTCTTAAGAAGAATAAGCATCATCTTACATGGCAACTGCATTAGAATTGCCTTAGCCTGTGAATTATTAATTCCCTCAGACTGTGATGGAAAGGCTGATATCATTGGAAGTAGTGAGGTCATACTGGGGGTAGGGAGGCTACTTTCATTGCAGAAAGAGAGGCCACTTTCTGGGAAAGTAGGAATGGGGGGGGCATTACTTCCTCTTGGCATTCAAAATCCATGTTCAGTGTAGGTGGGGAGACTTTTTCTACTGGCAGAGAAGACTCATCTGAATTTAAGAGCTCAGTGTTCCCAGTTTCATTAGGGTTTTCTCACATAACACTGTCCCAATTTACAGTATCCCATTCTTTCCCAATCAGTACTTTCACTTTAACAATAGACACTTCCTGGAAATCTAGGAGTCAAGCATTGTAATTCAGCCAGTCACCTGATAGAAGTCCATGTTTGCTTTTCAGAAATTTTCGCTCACCTGCTACAAGGCATCAGGTATCCTTTAGGGCATAAATAAACACCTTCAGATCATTTATAAAGCACTTGAGGTGGGAATTTGAATCCTAAACTCATCCATTTTTTTCCCACTACTTTGTCCATCAACAGGAGCAATCACCAACTTCATTATATTGGTTTGTTTTCCAAAAATGTTCAAAACAAAT
Source organism: Puma concolor (assembly GCF_028749965.1). NCBI lineage: Eukaryota > Metazoa > Chordata > Mammalia > Carnivora > Felidae > Puma > Puma concolor. The sequence continues at coordinate 90,333,128 of NC_141674.1, forward strand.
GTTTGAATAAAAATGTTCAGTTTTTGTTAAAATTGGCTTATGATAAGTAGGCCACCAGAAGTAATCCATGAAAACATTTGCCTATCTCTTTTGTAAGCTCATGCCATAAACTATCAGTGGCCTTTCTACTATTGGAAATAATCATTAACATCTTCCATCAGATTACAAAGCTAATTCCAGATACCTCAGACCAATTCAGAAAACTCATCCTTAAAATTCTGTTTCTTCACAGAAGATTATTTTAGGGAAATAAAAATATTTTGTATCATGTAATCTTGATATTTTGAGAATAAAGTTATTATGGTCTACACTGGCTTCTGTAATCTGTGTATTATCTCCTCTAGGAACATGTGTATGGGTCCCTGTCAGGGGGCTGGATGGTGGGGATGGGTAGTAGCTGCTGAACTAAAAGCTGAAATTAACTGAATTAATCCAGTTTATCTTCCAAGCCTTCTCTTGGAGGTTGCAAGGCTTAATAGACTCTAGAGCTCCAAACTAATTACATCACTACCTTCTGTCAGTGCAATTGTTGTCTGGGTGGGGAGACAGATTCCGAGTGCTTCCTATTCTGCCATCTTCCCAGAGTCCTGCAGTCCTCCATTTTATCTTCCATGTAAGTTATTCTGAGTAAGTTTAAATGTATCAAAAAAAGAAGAAATTCTTCCCCATGATATTGTAGGCTCTTTCATTGTATCATTCTCCTCATTAATTACTCAAACTTATTTAAATTGTGGTATTTTGCAAATATTTTTTATTCTGAATATCATTTAACTATTCATATGGTCTTCACATTCTAGAACTAGTATAAAATAAAACCAGAGTTTCACAATTAATTAGATTTTTGCTTTGAAATGGATTGCCTCAATAGAGTTTTTCTGAGTGTTTAGCATTCAAATAAGGCAAATATTAGTTTTTTTCAGAAAGTTTGGCATTGAAGTTTCACTAATAATATGCCATTCATGGTCATAATCAAATGGTAAATGATTTAAATAAATTATAATGTTTTAATCAAATCAGTATTTTTTTCAGGCCCATAAACTGAAAAGGAAAAGTATTATCAATTTTTTTTTTTTTTAATTTCCAACTTTTTCATTTTTGAGTGTATTCAAATCAGTATAGCCTGGAACCTTTCCTTATTTGTTATCTAACTCCAAAGGTCTGGGACATAATTCCATGTAGATATCTAAAATAAAACCCATTTTCTAAGTATATAAACCTTCTTTTCTAAATATCCTCTCTGTGCCAGTGGTACTGCCAGGCATCACTTAATCCTGTGGAGAAAGTAAAGTAAAATGCCAGTACGCTGGGCTTTGAAGTCAGGAGACTGGTTTTAAATTCTGAAGTGTGACTCTAAGAAAGCCTGTAACAGTTTACAACCACAGTTTTCCGTATGTTAAATGACTTCTACCATGTAGCTTGAATTGTTACTATAAAGCTTATTTGAAAAATGCACTGTAAAGCATATAGACCCTCAATATTGTTAGGCTTTTCCTACTTTCTCTTCTTGGCATTTTATTTGCACATTCTTTCTCTTTCATCTCCTATCCATTTCCCCAATCCAATTTGTTTCTCCTGTAAAGGAGTGTTCTATTTACCCTTTTTTTTTCAATATATGAAGTTTATTGTCAAATTGGTTTCCATACAACACCCAGTGCTCATCCCAAAAGGTGCCCTCCTCAATACCCATCACCCACCCTCCCCTCCCTCCCACCCCCCATCAACCCTCAGTTTGTTCTCAATTTTTAAGAGTCTCTTATGCTTTGGCTCTCTCCCACTCTAACCTCTTTTATTTTTCCTTCCCCTCCCCCATGGGTTTCTGTTAAGTATCTCAGGAACCACATAAGAGTGAAAACATATGGTATCTGTCTTTCTCTGTATGGCTTATTTCACTTAGCATCACACTCTCCAGTTCCATCTATGTTGCTACAAAGGGCCATATTTCATTCTTTCTCATTGCCATGTAGTACTCCAATGTGTATATAAACCACAATTTCTTTATCCATTCATCAGTTGATAGACATTGAGGCTCTTTCCATAATTTGGGTATTGTTGAGAGTGCTGCTGTAAACATTGGGGTACAAGTGCCCCTCTGCATCAATACTCCTGTATCCCTTGGGTAAATTCCTAGCAGTGCTATTGCTGGGTCATAGGGTAGGTCTATTTTTAATTTTCTGAGGAACCTCCACACTGTTTTCCAGAATGGCTGCACCAATTTGCATTCCCACCAACAGTGCAAGAGGGTTCCCGTTTCTCCACATCCTCTCCAGCATCTATAGTCTCCTGATTTGTTCATTTTGGCCACTTTGACTGTCATGAGGTGATATCTGAGTGTGGTTTTGATTTGTATTTCCCTGATGAGGAGGGACGTTGAGCATCTTTACATGTGCCTGTTGGCCATCTGGATGTCTTCTTTAGAGAAGTGTCTATTCATGTTTTCTTCCCATTTCTTCACTGGGTTATTTGTTTTTCGGGTGTGGAGTTTGGTGAGCTCTTTATAGATTTTGGATACTATCCCTTTGTCCGATATGTCATTTGCAAATATCTTTTCCCATTCCGTTGGTTGCCTTTTCGTTTTGTTGGTTGTTTCCTTCGCTGTGCAGAAGCTTTTGATCTTCATAAGGTCCCAGTAGTTCATTTTTGCTTTTAATTCCCTTGCCTTTGGGGATGTGTCAAGTAAGAAATTGCTACGGCTGAGGTCAGAGAGGTCTTTTCCTGCTTTCTCCTCTAGGGTTTTGATGGTTTCCTGTCTCACATTCAGGTCCTTTATCCATTTTGAGTTTATTTTTGTGAATGGTGTGAGAACGTGGTCTAGTTTCAATCTTCTGCATGTTGCTGTCCAGGTCTCCCAGCACCATTTGTTAAAGAGACTGTCCTTTTTCCATTGGATATTCTTTCCTGCTTTGTCAAAGATTAGTTGGCCATACGTTTGTGAGTCTAGTTCTGGGGTTTCTATTCTATTCCATTGGTCTATGTGTCTGTTTTTGTGCCAATACCATGCTGTCTTGATGATGACAGCTTTGTAGTAGAGGCTAAAGTCTGGGATTGTGATGCCTCCTGCTTTGGTCTTCTTCTTCAAAATTACTTTGGCTATTTGGGGCCTTTTGTGGTTCCATATGAATTTTAGGATTGCTTGTTCTAGTTTCGAGAAGAATGCTGGTGCAATTTTGATTGGGATTGCATTGAATGTGTAGATAGCTTTGGGTAGTATTGACATGTTGACAATATTTATTCTTCCAACCCATGAGCACGGAATGTCTTTCCATTTCTTTATATCTTCTTCAGTTTCCTTCATAAGCTTTCTATAGTTTTCAGCATACAGATCTTTTACATCTTTGGTTAGGTTTATTCCTAGGTATTTTATGCTCCTTGGCGCAATTGTGAATGGGATCAGTTTCTTTATTCGTCTTTCTGTTGCTTCATTGTTAGTGTATAAGAATGCAACTGATTTCTGTACATTGATTTTGTATCCTGCAACTTTGCTGAATTCATGTATCAGTTCTAGCAGACTTTTGGTGGATTCTGTCGGATTTTCCATGTATAATATCATGTCATCTGCAAAAAGCGAAAGCTGAACTTCATCATTGCCAATTTTGATGCCTTTGATTTCCTTTTGTTGTCTGATTGCTGATGCTAGAACTTCCAACACGATGTTAAACAACAGCGGTGAGAGTGGGCATCCCTGTCGTGTTCCTGATCTCAGGGAAAAAGCTCTCAGTTTTTCCCCATTAAGGATGATGTTAGCTGTGGGCTTTTCATAAATGGCTTTTATGATCTTTAAGTATGTTCCTTCTATCCCGACTTTCTCAAGGGTTTTTATTAAGAAAGGGTGCTGGATTTTGTCAAAGGCCTTTTCTGCATCGATTGACAGGATCATATGGTTCTTCTCTTTTTTTTTATTAATGTGATGTATCACATTGATTGATTTGCGAATGTTGAACCAGCCCTGCATCCCAGGAATGAATCCCACTTGATCATGGTGAATAATTCTTTTTATATGCTGTTGAATTCGATTTGCTAGTATCTTATTGAGGATTTTTGCATCCATATTCATCAGGGATATTGGCCTGTAGTTCTCTTTTTTAACTGGGATCTGTCTGGTTTAGGAATCAAAGTAATACTGGCTTCATAGAATGAGTCTGGAAGTTTTCCGTCCCTTTCTATTTTTTGGAATAGCTTGAGTAGGATAGGTATTATCTCTGCTTTAAACGTCTGGTAGAACTCCCCTGGGAAGCCATCTGGTCCTGGACTCTTATTTGTTGGGAGATTTTTGATAACTGATTCAATTTCTTCGCTGGTTATGTGTCTGTTCAAGCTTTCTATTTCCTCCTGATTGAGTTTTGGAAGCGTGTGGATGTTTAGGAATTTGTCCATTTCTTCCAAGTTGTCCAGTTTGTTGGCATATAATTTTTCATAGTATTCCCTGATAATTGCTTGTATCTCTGAGGGATTGGTTGTAATAATTCCATTTTCATTCATGATTTTATCTATTTGGGTCATCTCCCTTTTCTTTTTGAGAAGCCTGGCTAGAGGTTTATCAATTTTGTTTATTTTTTCAAAAAACCAACTCTTGGTTTCGTTGATCTGCTCTACAGTTTTTTTAGATTCTATATTGTTTATTTCTGCTCTGATCTTTATTATTTCTCTTCTTCCACTGGACTTAGGCTGTCTTTGCTGTTCTGCTTCTATTTCCTTTAGGTGTGCTGTTAGATTTTGTATTTGGGTTTTTCTTGTTTCTTGAGATAGGCCTGGATTGCAATGTATTTTCCTCTCAGGACTGCCTTTGCTGCATCCCAAAGCGTTTGGATTGTTGTATTTTCATTTTCATTTGTTTCCATATATTTTTTTTTAATTTCTTCTCTACTTGGCCCATTCATTCTTTAGTAGGGTGTTCTTTAACCTCCATGCTTTTGGAGGTTTTCCAGACTTTTTCCTGTGGTTGATTTCAAGCTTCTATTTACCCTTTCTTATTTTATTCACATTTCCCACACTCTAATTGAACCCATCACCACTTCATACCCATTTTCTCCTAGAACCATGTTGTATTTGGATATTCTTCCCTAGATCATTGCGTAGATTTGCCTTGTCATTGAAGTTTCAGATCAATCTTCTAGAAGATCTTTTCTAAAATTCCCCACATGTCCACAACTCACTTTCTAACATTCATTCTGTTTTGTTTACCTCATAACATTTACAACTGAAATTATCTCTTTATTCATTTACCTTTTGTCTTCATTGTTAGAGTGTCGGCTTTGTGAGAGCCATGGCCTCATCTCAGTTGTTTGCTACTATAAACTGAGCAAAAAAGAAAAAAAAGAAAACTGTTAGTAAAATACAGTGGACAGTAGATTTTCTATAGACAGTTGACTTTTGGACTACATTCATAGGCAAAGTATTTTCATATCTTTTGATCTTTTTATGTGCCATTGTCCTAAAGTCTTCCCATGTTTTTATGAATATACTTGAATGTTGCAAATACTATACCATGGTTTTTACTAATTTATTCATCACAGTCTCTGCACATCTACCTTCTGACTTGGTCTAGTAAGTCTTTTCCAGAGATATCCAGCTATATATACTCTTTGTGTTTACCATTACATGGAATGTATTTAACTTCCTTTCTTGATTTAGAAAAATTCCACTAACATAGATATTAAATTGCATACCTCTCAGAATGATTCTTCTATTGTTTCTGTTGTCATTCATTTCTGTTTTTTAAATATCCTATGATTTTTATTTGTAATGCACAGTTTGGCAATTTAGTATAATTCTTTCACAGGTCACTGGTTGTCTTGGGGATATCCAGTCCTCCCTGCAGAGCCTACTCTCTAATTGTCATTCTGTTCCCTACCTTGCATTTTCTGTACCTTAGCATTTCTGTTATACTGTTCCTTCTGTGTGAAGAATATTTTTTCTCTTCTCTCCATGTGAAACCACTACTCAGCCTTCAGTGTAGATGTCAAATTTTAACTGCTCCAGAATTAGAGTTAAGCTCTTCCATTTCTAAATCTAAACCATCTCTTTTCTCTAATTTATAGAATAAGTACTAGAGTTATTTTTTAGCTCTTCCCATTGACAGTGTGAGCTCTTGATGGCAGATAAATGCCATATACTCTGCTTAACACAAGGGTCTATCACATAACAGTTCCATAAGAACAACTGGTTCTGAGATCATTCTGTGCCCAAAAAGTTTCTAAGGAATATAATAACCATGTATCTTTTTTAATCCCTGCAATAACTCTATGTGGTAAGGACCAGTATTATCTCCATTTTATCTATAAAGTGAATGAAAAAAAAATCTATGAGGAAGAGTTTGATATTCTGATTATATAGTGAGTAAAGTGATTTGCTCAATGTCCCATAACTAGGAAGTGATGAGGTTTTTTTCTAATTAAGAGTCTGACTCCATTTTCGTGCTTGATTAACTGACATTATTTAGAGGCCTCTACCCTCTCTTTATCGCTCTTGTTCCACATTTGGACAACACTCAGTAAGAAAGCCCACATGATCTGTCTTTTAGCAATAGTGACAGGTTCAAGCACAATCCTTTGCCCTTACATTGAAATCCTCACCCCACCTTCACACCCTGACTGCAAAAATAACCAAAGCCATAAAGCCCCTTCAGCTCAAAAATTTGAGATAAAATTGGATGCGTGCCTTCCTCTCCTGAAAAACCTTCATAATATGAGTTTAAAACATCATACCTCTGTGGTGTGTGTGTGTGTGTGTGTGTGTGTGTGTGTGTGTGTGTGTGTGAGTGACTATGGCATTATCAGTCTTGATTTTTAAACCAGTTTTGGGGGAAGGAGGAGTTGATTTTGTTCACCAAGATGTAACCACAAAACGATTTTGAAACTGGTTGTCTGAGTCCAGAATTCAAGCTCTTAACTGTAATGCCATATTACTTCTCAGATAATGTTAAATACCTATTTGTCACATGAGCTAATTGATGAATTCCTTGAGGAAAGGGATTCTTCTTGACAACTTTGTATTTATCCATTAATTATTAAAATGAAATTATGTTAAATTTTTTACATAATAAAATAATATAGAGAAATGGAGTAGTCTGGAACAGAAGATACACAAGATTTTGGGACCGTTATCAAGCATTGTATATACATTAAAAATTATATAATAAATCTCATTCATTAATATTAACATAAAAAGAAGGATTCACAAAAGATAAAAAATTGAATGAACCTTCAAATCAACTAACGAATAGTTTTTAATTTTATCTGTTGCCAAATGAATAGGAACTAGTTCCTGAAATAGTTCATATTTCATGCATTTGAGTCCTCATATCAATTTAATAATCAGACTTTTATCTCTATTTAATGTAATTATTTAAAAATTGAAGAAATATCTCAAAAAGGATTTTAATCCATTTGTCATGAGAAGGTAGCACACAATATGTATTAATACTTATAAAAACTTACTGGAATGGCAAATTTGATTTAAAAAAAAAAAAAAAGATTTCCAAAAGCCTACTTGAGTCAGTTCAAACACTAAATACCTTGGAGATAAAGCATGAGTTTTTAAAAATATATATCTTAGTTAACTGGCATTCTTTGAGTAAAATTTCTTGATCATCATTTTTAGCACTCTTTATCTCTTGAGTCTTCCATATAAAAATCTTGCATGGTAGTTATTTATGGAAATGCTATCAATTCATTCAAATTATCTACTGAAGTATATTTTATATGTTGTGTCTATGTTTTAATTTGAAGTTAGACTGGAGATTGCCATTGAATAAATTTATAATTTACCTAAATTTAGGGAAAATATGTAGAAAAAAACCTTGAAGATGTGGAGTACTCCTCATTTATCGTTTTAGTGCAATCTATCCTAAGGCTTTGCCTAGAGATCCTCCCTTCTTTGTTTTTTCTTTTTCCTTCATACCTTTTTTCCCTTCCTTTATTTCAGAAATATTAAGGATATACTGTGTGCCTGACATTTTGAGAAATAACAGGAGGTATGCAATTGTTAACACCGGCCCTAAAACAAATTAACCAGGGAATGTTGGGAGTGTTGGATACTCAAACAAATACAAAGGCAACTTAAAATGGAGCTACATTACTTATGGTAAAATGGTCAAAAAAACAAAAAGTTGAAGAAAGGAAATATCAGATTGGAAACAGCTTTCCTGAGAGAAGGAGAAGAAGGGGCCTTATTAACAACCATTAGCTCTATTTAGTTTGATGAATTTAATATTCACCATGCTCAGTGTCTCAAAAGGATGGGAGGTAAGGTATGATTTGGATTTCCTTTCAGGGAGCTATGTCCAGATACTCTATCCAGACATGATAAACAGATTTAAAATATGTATAATGATTATATTTTGTGAAATTCTGTAGGCAGACATTCTTTTCCCTTATGGTAGGGTACCCTCCCTAAGGGGGGGGGACCTCAAGGGAACCTGGCTATGCAAGAATGTGACAGTATCCCTCATGACCTTGTCACAAGAGACCACTTAATCAGACTGCATGCTGTGTGTTTGTGTTTGTTACCTTATATGGGAGACAAAGAAGTAAAAAAAAAAATGTATAAAAAACTAAGCCATGTGGCATTCAAGGCTCAGTTCTTCTGTAGGCACCCAACTGAGCGGTGCTGGCAAGAATAAAGTTGCTTCCTGGAAAGAAAAGCTTTAGTGTCATGATTCTCTGTGCTAGAATCCTGCTACACCATCACATGTGGATCTTCCATTAATCACAATATGAGTCCTGCTTTATTTTAAAAATACTTTCATTAAACTGTGCAAAAAGGCTTTAAGTCAGATCATTCTCTGTCTGGGTGTCACTGCCAGAGGACACAGCATAACAGAAGGCTGAGAGCATCAGTAGCTCAAACTTTTAGAGGCAGTTTGAAAATGTGGTATGAAAATCAAGTGGACTAGACCCAAAGCATTAGTAGATGAGGAAAAACAAAAAGGCAAAATCAGATCACAGGTTAAAAACTGGATACAACTTCTATGCCCCACATCATTCTTTAAAATATTTCTTTATTGGCTGCATACTTACTAAAATGAATGATTTGTAATTTAAAGTTCCTTCTGTTGTTGAAGAGTTTTTGCACTCTTTGTTATTGTAAGTAATGCAATTGGATATCCATGTACATATTTTTATCACTTACTTTTACCATTTATATCAGGATTTTGTATGCATGTCTATAAGTGAGGTCGGTCTGTTCTCTGCTCTTCTGGAATAACTGTGTAAAGTTTTGGTATCATTTGTTGGGTAAATATAATTAAAAATGAAATCTTTTCCCAGCCCAGAAAATCTCCCCATAAAATTAGAAGAGAAAAAAAACCAATTTTATTATTGAGTAAACATTAAACCAACATACTATGCACATCAAAAGCAATCCACTAAGAGACTTCAAAGACAGAACCAAGCAGATACAATCCATTACATTCATGTTCTCAAGAAAAACAATAACTATTTTCAAATATGGGAAAATGACAACATCGTTTCAAATTTACTTGATGATGGGAGTGGCCATCAATGTTAGTTTCTTTTCTTAAAAATGAACTTCTCATTTCTTTATGTCAAGAGGTAGTTCTGCAACTTGGAGAGGCTTCTGTCCAAATGAGGCTCCTATTTTCTCACAGAAATTGGGAGAGATGTGCACATCTTCCTTGATGTTTGCATTTCAAACAGACAGTGCCTAGGTCCTTGAGAAACACATTCCTGAGTCCTAAAATTGGCAAGATTTGTATTTAGTTTCAAAAAAGATTTACACATATTTCAAGGAGAGAGAGAAGGAACTCACAGAGTTCTTTAAAGTTACTGCTCTTGGAAAAAGAAGGACGGGAAGCCTCTTCCTTTTTTTTCACTTATAAAATAGTAACATTAAAATTTCTAATTATTATTTCCTTTGTTGTTCCTGTCTTTTTCTAGGCAGGTTACAGCAGTCTAAATATCCGGCAAATCTACAGTAAAATATAAAGAAAAGAGATTGTTAGAATGGTGAAATAACAGAATTATTGAATTTTTTTAAAAGTCAGTACTTTATTTACTTTGAGGGAATAACCTTTTAGTATATCATTGCAGTGGTAAGCAGTTAAATCAGATACTTGGTTATTATCTACATTACAGAAATGTTTTTAGCCATACATTAATTTTATCAGTTGTTGTGTTGTCAATATTGCATTCTCAAATTATTATGAAAATACAATTTAGTGGTTCATTATAAAGTCCTGTCTCTTCCAAACCTAAGGAATGACTCAACTCTGGAGACTCGAAGTCTAAATTTTTAATTAGAAGTTTCTCTTGTAAGGTCCAATAAATAAAGTCCTGTCTCTTCCAAACCTAAGGAATGACTCAACTCTGGAGACTCAAAGTCTAAATTTTTAATTAGAAGTTTCTCTTGCAAGGTCCAATAAATTTTGAGTGTCAGTGAATCGTAACTGCCATCACACTGATATGACAATTTAGTCTCATTAGTAATTTTCTATAATTTTCAGTAGTTTTTCCCAAGTGTGAAATGCATTGATATATACCACCATCATCTAAATCTAAAGTCTTATGATGAGGCACTCATTGAAAGGCAGAGATTAAGCTTCTAGTGTTTACTTATAGCTTTAAGTCTTAAGGATAAACCCACCTGCGGGCTTGTTGTTTTCTTTTGTTTTGGCATTGAGTCTAAATCAACAGTTACATTATTATAACAGCCACCTAAATCTCCATTAGTAATAGACATTCACCTTTGCTTATCTACCTATATTGGGTTTGGAGTGAACCGGCAACCCAAAGTTAATTAAATGACATTAGACCTGTCTTTTGCAGTTTCTATCTGTGAATGCCAGATTTGTTTGTGCATTAATTAGATGTTTATTTCTACATCATCCTTCCAGTACATTTGTGTGTATATGAGAGAGAGAGAGAGGGAGAGAGATTAGGGCTTGAGTACCTGAATACATTTAATTATTTTTACTTTGTTGTTATAAAAAATTATTAATGGAGATGGTACCACTTTTACTGTGTCAATCATCACATTGTTAAGAGTTATAAATACAGATCCTGTTTATACTGGGAGTACAATTTAGAAATGATAGGAAATGAGACTGCGAGTACCATTACTGGGTATATTAGTTTGCTAGGTTTCCTGTAACAAAGTACCACATGCTGGTTGGTATAAAAAGCAGAAATTTATTGTTTTACATTTCTGGAGGCTTGGAAGGTCCAAGATTAAGATGTCAGCAGGGTTTGGGCACCTGGGTGGCTCAGTCATTTGAGCATCCGACTTTGTCTCAGGTGATGATCTCATGGTTCATGGGTTCAAGCCCCATGCCAGGCTCTGTGCTAACAGCTTGGAGCCTGGAGCCTGCTTTGGATTCTGTGTCTCCCTTTCTCTGTGTCCCTCCTCCCCCCGCTGGCTCTGTCTCTGTCTCTCCCTCAAAAATAAATAAACATTTAAAAAAATATGAAAAAGCAGGGTTGGTTCCTTCTGAGGGCAATGAGGGAGACTGTTTAGTCCCTCTTACATGTCATCTGGTGATTTGCTGGCAATCTTTGGTGCCCCTTAGCTTGTAGAAGCATTAATTCTGATCTCTGCCTTTATCTCCATATGGCATTTTCCTTGTGTGTGTAATCTGTGTCCATATATCTCTTTCTTATATAATGATATGAGTCATGCTGGATTAGGAGCCCACCCTATTCCAACATGGTCTCATCTTTACTAATTACACTGGCAATGCCCAGTTTCCAAATAAAGTGTCATTCTGAGGTACTGGTGGACTTCAACATGTGGGCAATACAGAAACAACAACAACAACAACAACAACAACAACAACAACAAACTAATGTAACAAATAACATGTTTGTTTTTTAGTAAAATGTGCTTTTTAAAGTAATGGAAATAATTCTGTGCATAGCAGACCACAGCAGTCTGAGAATAGAAACACGTTTGTTAGAAGAGCTCCTTTAATTTGTATTCAGCAAACAACACCACTTATTCTAGACAACTTAAATTTTAAGTCCTGGATCGGAACCATCATCCAGTTTTCCTGAGAAGTTGGCTTCTCATGAGAAACATAAATCTAGTTTTTATTTTGTTTTTGTTTTTGTTTTTAACTTTCACGGTTAATTTTATGTGTCAACTTGACTGGTTGAAACAAGGAATGCCCAGATATCTCTAGTTGAATGTGATTTGTGGTTGTGTCTATGAGGTTGTTTCCAAAAAAGAATAGCATTTGAATTTGTGGGTTGAGTAAAGCATCTGGACCTCCCCAGTGTCAGTAGGCATCATCTAATCTGTGGAGGATCTTTAGAAACTTTGTCATTTTGCCCTGTATGAACTCTAATGTGAAATGCTGCTATCTGAGCAGTTAATTATAAATTTTTATCTCTGACAAATCAGCAAACAATTTTGCCTGAGAAAAAGTAGTTTTTGTTGAGGTAAAAAAAAATATTAAAGAGAATTGCTCCAATTTTTTTAAAACAGGGTAGAGATGTACCCAATTTCACTTATTAAAAAACCTTCTCATATTTTCAGTTTATTTTCAATGTTTATTTACTTTTGAGAGAGACAGAGTGCGTGTGGGGTAGGGGCAGAGGGGAGACACAGAATCCAATCCGAAGCAGGCTCCAGGCTCTGAGCTGTCAACACAGAGCCCAACACCGGGCTGGAACCCATGAACCACGAGATCATGACCTGAGCCCAAGTCGGATGTTCAACTGACTGAGCCACACAGGCTCCCCAAAACCACCTCAGATTATAAAAGTAGAACTAGGGGCGCCTGGGTGGCGCAGTCGGTTAAGCGTCCGACTTAAGCCAGGTCACGATCTCGCTGTCCATGGGTTCGAGCCTGTTTCCGATTCTGTGTCTCCTTCTCTCTCTGCCCCTCCCCCGTTCATGCTCTGTCTCTCTCTGTCCCAAAAATAAATAAAAAACGTTGAATAAAAGTAGAACCAAAATAGTTAATTATCACAAACTGCTCCATCATTTTCTGAAAAAAAATTGAACCCAGTATCCACAATATTGTATTCCCCCCATCCCAATAGTCTATTTGTTGCTTTGGTTTTTGGGTTTTTTTTTTTTTTTTGTCTTTTGGGGTTTTGGGGTAGTAGGTTGTTTGGTCTGCAAAGTGAGCTAACTTCTAGATTATAATACTCTGTGGCCTACCAGCTGACAACAGATGCTGTAAATGTTAGACTTCACATGAGCAATAATTGCAGTTAGTTTTGGGGAGGACTCATGTCCTGTGAAGCAAACAACTGTAACAAAGACCCAAGTGTCAGTTTTGCAATGTTCTTAAAGTTTCTGAGGACACCAGCAATTCATCTATATTTTGAATACTTACAAATTTTTCTGGTGAGACAAATTTCTCTAAGTTTTTCTGTAAATGTCTAGAAAAAAACAAAGTCTCAAGACCCTTGGGGAATACTTTATTAAAATCTATTAAAAAAATTTTTTAACGTTCATTTATTTTTGAGACAGAGAGAGACAGAGCATGAATGGGGGAGGGTCAGAGAGAGAGGGAGACACAGAATCTGAAACAGGCTCCAGGCTCTGGGCAGTCAGCACAGAGCCCGACGTGGGGCTCGAACTCACGGACAGTGAGATCGTGACCGAGCCGAAGTCGGGTGCTTAACCGACTGAGCCACCCAGGCGCCCCAAAAATATATTTTTTTAACGTTTATTTATTTTTGAGACAGGGAGAGACAGCATGAATGGGGGAGGGTCAGAGAGAGAGGGAGACACAGAATCTGAAACAGGCTCCAGACTCTGAGCTATCAGCACAGAGCCTGACGCGGGGCTCAAACTCACGGACTGCAAGATCATGACCTGAGCCTAAGTCGGATGCTTAACCGACTGAGCCACCCAGGCGCCCCAAGGAATACTTTAGCATAAATACTGAATTCCTTCCTAAGGAAAAGTAAGCAATAATTTAGATCCTTTCTCCAGTGAAACAGAAAGAAATAGAGAAAAATCAGAACGTAGATGAATTATAGAGAAATATTGTGCAGACAGTGTTACTCAAAGCAGAAGTGAGAATAGTTACTGCGTTGGGAACTACAGAGATTAATGGAAAAATTATGCGCAAAAATGTATAGTGGTTAATCATCTTTATCAAATTTACCTTCCTCCTTTATCCATATCCCAAAGCTATGTGGTTTGGAGTGTTTTTTCTAGAATGGTCTGCCACTATCTATCAGAACACTTTACTTTCAGAAGGCACATAGTTGATCAATTTAGGTGTCTTTTACCAAGTTGCTCCACAGACTATCTGGAATACAGGGTTATGGTAGCCTTTAAGTTACATGGCAGGTATCTCTCTAGTAGATTTAAAGGAAAATCAAGAGAAAATAACTTGCACCTGTTTCTCAGCAAGAGGACCTATCTGTATGGTAAAAGCAGAGGAAAAGGAAGAGATAAAAGGCCGATCTGAAATACCAGCAACCTGTATTGCTCTATCACCAAATGGAAAGCAAGAAATTTCTGAGGAAATTGCAGAATAATAAGTATCACTAATATCACCAGTTGCCACCCTGCCCCCCCCAACCCCCCCGAGATTCATTAAATCTGTCCATTTTAAGACACTTGTCAATCACTCCCTAACCTGCTGGGCTTTCTTGGTTTCCTTGTTACTAATTCCTTCACCCCCAGAGTCTCTTTCTACAACTCCTTTTTCAACATCCTGGGTTTTTTTTGTTTTTTTTTTTTTCAATAATGACATACAGTTTCCTTTCTTCATTTTGCCTTTTGTGGGTTAGTCAGAATAAAGATAATTCCCTTTAGCAAAGAGTTCTAACTAAGCAGCCTGCATAACACTCTAATTCTCTTCCTCTTTTTTTTTCTCAGTTGTCCCCAAACTGAATAGTTGCTATTAAATTTGAGTAATAGTATGTCCTTGCCATTTTACCACCTCTTAACTTGATTTTGGATAGTTGCCAAAAAAAGCCAGAGAAAGTTTGCTAAGACCAAAGGGCAGATTTTATCTGCCCCTGGGTCACTGACAGTGAATTCTAAGGAAGCCTCAACAATCTGCTGAAGGAAATCAGTGAAGAATCCACGTATTTTCTGGGTACACAGCTGCAATTTCTTCCAGCTTACTTGTAGTTAGTGAGAGAGGCTTCAGATATTACCCTAAGCAACCTCTCATGTTGGGTTTCTTACTCCCTTAGTTTTCCAATAGTTTGGGAGGTGGTAGAAAGTCAGCTTCCCTTGGCCACCATACTGCTTTATGTGGTGATCTTCTGGCCCCTGATGCACTTACTCCATTTAATGAGCAAAATCACTTGTTGCAGAATTCCATGCAGTAGCCAGTCCACACCCCATTTATGGGTTGTAAACTGAAAGCATTCTAGTGCACAGGGAAGAGAAGCCTTTATGTGAGTAATACGAGCCAGCAAGAAAGGCATGTGGCTTACCCCAGAGACCCGAATAGCTTCTCAATGGCATTAGCTTTGCTGGTGACCTGAATAGAAAGAGCTAATTTTCCTCATACCGAGACAAGAAAAATGTGAACTGCTGTATATGTTAATTTGGTTTCTCTTCCTATATTGATGTTTGTCAACCTAATAGCTCACCTCATTTGTTTCCTTCTTTGAAGGGACTAGTGCAGTTTTTCTCCATTCTGCTGCCTTCATATATGGACAGAATCCTTTACTCAAGTTTTCAGTGATTCTCAGATCAGGTCTCTTTAGCATGTCTGCTTTCCCAGCTATCTGGTGTGTGGCTGGTAATGGACTCTTGGAGGTGGAATTTGGGCTAGGCCAAGAGACATGTAAATCTGTGTGATCAAAGAGAGCAGGTAATTCATTACTGGCTAAAGATATTATGTTCTAATCCCTTTTTGAAAAGAAATCCAACAATGAAGAGAACTAGCCATCTAAAAAATCATCATTTCCCCCTTCCTTTCATTGGTCAGTTTGAGACAAGGAGGGATACAGATATGCTGGGGAAGTAGAGGAAACACGGACAGCAGAGAGGTTCTCCACAGACCTATCATTCCAAGTGTTGGGATTAGGGTATGAAAATTTAGAATGTAAACACCTAAATACTGGAATATAAAGAAGAATTGTACTTTTGTACAATGAAAATAGTGCTTGGGGTGCCTGACTGGCTCAGTCAGTAGAGCATTTGACCTTTGATCTCGTGTTTGTAAGTTCAAGCTCCCTGTTAGGTGTAGCAATTAATTAAAAAAATTAAATAAAGAAAACACTGATTGAATAGTCTTAACTTTTAATAAATGTTAAAATATATTTTAAAATGAGTATTAATATTATATTTATGTACAATGGAACTATAACTTGGAAATTGGTTATCCTTATATAAGAGATTAGTTAGCTTGTTGAGTTCAATTTATTCCTCTTTTCCATAGAATAGTCATAAAAATATGAACTTTATAAAAAAACAAAAAAAAGAAACCTTCAATTTTTTCTACTTTGAAGGTAAGCCATCTTTTCTTCTAAATAAATTCACAAACATTCTGATTTGTGTTGGGAGAAATTGTTTTGAAATAAAGGAGAGACTTTACTGGAAAGTTATAGATTAGTGTTTTTCAGCTTAGAACATAAAGTGAGTTTAAACAATGATTTTTCTATGTTTTTTTTTTTGTTTGTTTGGCAATACTTTATAGAGATTAAATTGATACAGATGAATGGGAAAATATATGTTTACTATAAAACTTTTTTTAAAGAAAGAAAACTGTATAGCCTGTGGAGCAAAATGAAATTTATTTTAATTAAGATTGTAACATATTACACTCTATTTGGTTTATTGGAAATTCGAAGCTAAGGGAAAATAACTTATAATTTTCAAATCACAGTCCAGGGTTCTTTATTTCAACAACCAAAGGAATTATAAAATGAATAAAAATGGAAAAGACTGCATAATGCAACATTAAGTATGTTTGTTTTGAACCAAATTACAAGAACTCTTTAAATGAAATCGGATCACTTGACCATCATTGGGTCCCAAAATGTCCCTGATAAAGTAGGGAACCCTTCCTAGACTGTCCAATTCATGTGATCCCTACGTTAATTTGACTCAGAATGTGAGTCTCATATGTTCAAAAGCTTTTATTAGAGGAGGAATACATTTATCAGTACTAAAAACAGTATTGAACACGTTTTCAGAAATAATCTGTTTATTGGAGTCATTTGCAGTGTGCTCCTGAATGAAGAACAGACGCAAATTCACCCAGTATTACTTATCAAATATCTTAGTTTTACCTCAAGATACATAGTTAAATGTAGTTAATTTGTTATAAAATTAAATAAACCTTAATTCTGATACTAAACATGATTCCTATGCTTATCTATGCAAAGGCCTTAGATACAAAGATGTTAAGTGAAAGAGTGGAAATGGGCATCACAAACTATTAAAATAAAAACTCTTTCAGAAAAATATCTCTTGGAACCAATGCAAAGAGTTCTCCATTTATTGAAGATCTAGTGTATGCCAGGCTATAATCTAAATGTTCATGAGACAATTCAGAAGCCTTTAGGACAAAACGGGATTCTTCTAAAATAACAATTGCCCATGTTAGTCAGAATGGCATTTGAGCATTGTACTTTTATAATGTTACACAATTTTTCTTCTTATACCTCTTTGTCTTTCTTTTGGTAAGTATACCAATGAATAACACTGGTAAAGGTAATTTGCTGTATACATATAAAACTCTATTTGAAAGGATTTATTGCTTAACAGGTTTTCATCATAGGATAATGAATTGTACCAATTATCTAACTATAATTAGATAAAGTGCCTAAATAATTTAACCAGTTGGGTAAGGGATAAGCCAAGGATTGGCAAACTGATCTACTTCTTTAATTATTGAAGATATTGTCCCCTGTACAAAATTCAGATTTCATTGTACTGAGTTTTAGCATTAATAATACATAATGCTAAAGAAACCACACACTATTCTTCTAAATAAAGAGTCTGTTTCAATAAGTGAGATCTGTGGTTTTATGCTGGGAGCCTTTTTGTTTGATTATTATGTTGCTGTTTGATTGTTTCTTCTCCTTATTTAAATATTTAATGAAAGTTTTATCCAACTTGTGCTCTGAGGCTTTGAAGCAAAGGGCATAATTTAAAATATCTAATAAGTAAACAAATGTCAGAATACGGAAAAAATGTGGGATATGTAAAATATATTAAAAGCCCTGTTTTAATAATAGAATAAATTCTGCTTTTCTCTTGAGATAATTAAGTGAAAGAAATAAGATTCAATAAGCTGTAAATCTTTTCAAAACATGGCTGTGAAATACTAATTTTTGTCTGTTGTAGTGTCTTGCACATAATTGTTCAAAAATGATCAGATATAGATCCTGCAAAAATGCCTTTAATAAAGTACCAGATACCTTTTTAACATTTTCCATGTGTCATGCAATGTTGTAAATACTGAATGAGGAAATATTTTTAATAATAAGTAGGGCAGTTGAAAGTATTTTTATCACAAGTTGGAGGTCTCAAAGTTTTATTAATACCTATATATGTATTTATAACTAAATAAATATAATGGTGGCCATTTTCCAAAGGGTAATAGGAAATTATAGAATTATGAAGATTCAAAAGTGATTTAGGAATAGTGCATGGCGAATGAGTATAAAAAGGGTTATATTTAAAAGGAAACATTTGCTGCTTTAGATATAACTCTTAAGTGAGAGAGATTTAAAGATGGAGGCAATTGTATATATAATATGTGATATATATGTATATTTTTGGCCTGAGTGTGAGGAGGAAAAAACAATCAGAGATTAAGTATAAAAAGGCACATATTGAAATGTGAGCTCCACATATCTTGTGAGAATTAAAAAAAAAAAAAGCGGTCACTAAAATGGAGAACTAGAGCTAGGCTGTCAGTGTTCCCTTGACTATGTATTTAATTTTTTTTTTCACTGTTTATTTATTTTTGAGAGAGAGAATGTGAGCAGGGGAGGGGCAGAGAGAGAGGGAGACACAGAGTCTGAAACAGGCTTCAGGCTCTGAGCTGTCAGCCCAGAGCCCGACGCGGGGCTCGAATTCACGAGCCGTGAGATCATGATCTGAGCCGAAGTTGGACGATTAACTGACTGAGCCACCCAGGTGCCCCTGACTATGTATTTTATATTTGAGAAAAACTTGGGGAGACTCGAGATAGAGAGAAATGAGTTTATAAGGTCACATTGCCTCTGAACTTAGTCTTCACATTTTCAGTACTCTGGTTGAGCAATCGTTCTATTCTTCCATAACTGTTCAGTTGACTAAGGTGGGAATGGTTAGTTAACATAAAAATACTGACTCAGTTCAGTCACTGAATATTAGATTACTAGAGAAATCTTTAAGTCAAAATTTTAGTCTCTGGCATATTTTGTGTAATTCCTTTTATTGTCTTTAGGAAATTCCCAAATGACTACTAAAATGATTGCTAATTATATATTTTCCTTTCCTTCTCAAATTCACAGGGGTATTTTGAATAGCTAGCAATGCAGCAAACCAGTAACCTTGTCACTAGATATTAACTCTGCAGCAGAAGCACTAGATTGGTACCCAAATGCCATGACTGAATAATGGCATTCTGTAATGTATAACTTATGTTTTTCACTTGCTATTTATCTGTTTATTTATTTATTATTTATTAGAATTAGACTGAGACTATGGATTCTGTCCCAGAAAAATTAACAAAAAATATACAAAGAGAATTTTTCATATTTTTGTCAGGAATTGCCCGGACACATTCAGTTCTACTCATAGATCTCTCCAAAATCATGGATGCAGATTAATAATTCTTGTTCCATTTCAGAGGGAACAAATGGATTTTTTTAACCTACATTTATATACATAGTCAGTAGACTTGTAATCTCTCATGTGGGCTCCACTATATAAATAATTTGATATAAAATTTCAATAGTTTTATTTATAAATTCATGTATATAATTCCATAATGAGATAGTATATATATTACAAGATGTATATAGAAGTGTTAGATGTATATAGAATTTTTAAATGATGGGATAAATAAAATATATGTATAATTTTTTACAATTTAATTCTGTGAATGAATATTTTTTGAACCACTTAATGTGTTCTTGCTCTACGTGTCCCTTGCGCAGGGGCCATGCTAATCTTGTCTGTATCGTTCCAGTTTTAGTATATGTGCTGCCGAAGCGAGCACAATGTGTTCTCACTCTAAATTGAACACTTCTTTTTTTTTTTTTTTTTTTAATTTTTTTTTCAACGTTTATTTATTTTTGGGACAGAGAGAGACAGAGCATGAACGGGGGAGGGGCAGAGAGAGAGGGAGATACAGAATCGGAAACAGGCTCCAGGCTCTGAGCCATCAGCCCAGAGCCTGATGTGGGGCTAAAACTCACGGACCGCGAGATCGTGACCTGGCTGAAGTCGGACGCTTAACCCACTGCGCCACCCAGGCGCCCCTAAATTGAACACTTCTATTATGTTAGGAAATAAATATTGCAAATTTATTTATATTTTAAGTGTTCCTAATTATTTGGAAAAAATTGTTTTGCCATATTTTTTAAACAATTTTTTTAACATTTATTTAGTTTTTGAGAGACAGAGCATGAGCATGAGCAGGGGAGGGGCAGAGAGAGAGAGTGGGGGGGAGACACAGAATCCAAAGCAGGCTCCAGGCTCTGAGCTGTCAGCACAGAGCCTGACGCAGGGTTCAAACTCACCAGCTGTGAGATCATGACCTGAGCTGAAATCAGACTCTTAACCACTCAACCACCCAGGTGCCCCTGACATGTTTAATTTAAAACCTGTGTATATTCCACAATTTCTGTGAATTTTTAACAAAGAAACCCATATTATTTGGTTTTAATACTAAATTTTGTTCCTTGTTTAGTTAATCAGAGTTGATTAGTTATCCAGGAAGATGTTCATTTGGGATCTTTATATTTGAAAGAGCATGGATGTATGACCTTTGAGGAAAGACTGAATTCCTGATTTTTGTCTGAATAAAGCTTTCTAGAAGAAGCTTCTTTCACAAATACAATACAAACTGCTACTTTACATTCAAGTACAATTGAGTTCAGCAAATATTTTATGGCATTTTCTTGAATTGTTTGCAGTGTTGAAGACATAGAGTTGAATATGATCTCATCCCTATAAGGAATGATCTTTTAGTCTAGTGGCAGAACAACTTTTATACCAGTTTTTATAAATTTTTCAGACAAATAGATCAATAGATATTATTGTTTATGCATCCCTTTTGTGATCTATCCTCACTGAACCACATTTATTTTAACCCCACCAAATAGTAATTGGTCAAAAGTCCTCTATATAAATAACCTAATCCTTAACTCCCTTGCTAGGGCAAGACATATTATGGTGAAGCTTCATAGCTAGAATTTAAATTTTGTCTTGCATTGTGTGGAAATAACAGTCATGATCATTTGTGGTGCTCTTAATCATGTCCTCTCTTAAAAATTCAAGTCCATTAAATTTTGCCATATGACTGTCCTTTAAGCAGTTGAAGACTTATTATGTCTTCTTTTATTCTCTTTTTTAAAAATTCATTTCAAAATCTTATTAGCTGTACTTACCTTCAAAATATCTTTTATGACTCCTCAAAAAATGTCTTTCCTTATTCCTATTGCAATTCTAAAAATTGGAGGGATAAAATAAAGTAAATAGAGAAGCCTTAACAATGTTTTCCTTATTACTAATATTAGAGGTTAATCAGATAACCTAGTTTACCTTAAGAATCAAATCCATCCACTGGCTCAACTCTGATGAAATTACCTCAGCAGATTCGGCAGAGCAAATCTGGGGAAAGCCAGTGAACAGTGGCAGTTAACACAATATCAAATGAGACAAAAATGTAGATGACCTATTTTCAGTGTTCATGAAGACAAACAACCTTCCTGCTGCCTCCAAGCTGAATTTGGGGACAACTGTGAGAGAAGTTGAAATTGGGGGATGGACTGGTAAGAATGTATTGTGAAACTATGCAGTTTGGAAAAATGAGTACAGCTGTTCACAGAAATAGTGTAGTAGTAGTGAGGGCATGCTGAGAACTTTATTATGTAATGTAAGAGTTCAGTTAAATGGGACACATGGCAATAGGGATTGGAAGACAATGCCAGTTGAATAGACCAGAGCTGTGTTAGTTGGTAGACATTTAGAAAAAGGGACTGGAAGAGGGAACTGTGTATGCTGACATTTCCAGCCGTGTACCTGAACACATGTGCATCTCTTAGAACTAATACAATAACACATTAATGTACTACCTAGTAAGACCCAAATCCAAAATTCAAGAGCAGCTATGTCTGTCTTCAAAATTAGTGTATTGATATGTACTCGTTGTATTATATTGACAAGTTACCTAAATGGACCATGAGTTTAAAATGTACTGTATTAAGAAAAAGTTTCTATATATAAACTCTGTTTATAGGCAATGCTTAGAAAATGACAATCTATAAATTTATCTTTAGTAACAATCTTCATAATTTATAATGGTAGTACAAGTTGGTAAGAAGCTGGCCCTTGGGAATGAGTCAGCCCAGAGTTATAATTCTGGTTCAATTATAAACCGTGGAATCTTGGAAGAGAATGTTGAATTCCTCAGGCTGGATTCCCTTCGTTTCATAGAAGTGTTGTCAGAGTTGACTGTTATAATGTATATGAGGCATGTTTATCACAGTGCCTGGTAAGCACACAGTACCTGTGAAATATTATTTTGAAAGCCTCAGATGATTATTGTAATGAAATCAAGGTAGAGTGCACATTAGAAAGTAAGACTATAAACTATGAGAGTTTTATTTTACTGCCCTCTATCACTCACAGTACACTGCACCTCAAAACACAACATTTTAAATGATTAGAAAACAGTAAATCACATGGAGTGTATTATATAATCTTACTATAAACTAAGAAAGTAAAAAAACTCATTTTGTGGCTTTCTGAATATACACATACGCAAGTATTTTTCTGAAGTACACCAAAAAAGATGGAGCCTCCCCAAAAAAGTTGTATTTTACTATTCTTAATACTATGACAGCTATTTCAATACAAATAAAAAATATACTACAATCATAAGCCAAATAGATGTAGTTAACATTGTTTTTATCTCCTAAGAGAGATAAGTATATGATTATAAGATGAAATAAGGGAGAAAAGCCATAGGCATTGGAAAATGTTTGCATATACCTTCTCAATCTTTTATTGTTAGCACTTTGGAATCCAGCTGTTACTGTATTGTCTGAAAAATCCACTTTGCTTTCCCATATAAACTAATATTCGGTAGATATCCATATATCATGCTACTATCCCTCTGAAAAAATTGGATTATAAACATACCAGCAGCTAAACCAAAATGTATGATATTTATTCTCTCTTCACTTGGACTGCGATAGACATGACAACTGTATAAAGCCTACATATATTTAGAATTTATTCAAATTAAAAAAAATAGAAGTTTAGCATGCATGTTACCTGCTCATGCAGTTGTATTATCTACAATATCAGGGAAAAAAATTCAAGCTGAAAAAGGCATATTTTTAAAGAATGTTGTGTATATGTGTGTGCACGTCTGTGTGTCTGTGTGTGGTTTTCTATATGGAATGGGAAAAGATTAATAATGCATTGATCTATGGCTGCCCCATTTAAGTTTTCTCCCACAATTTGCTAACATAACTCAATATTTCCTACACACAGAGATTTATTCCAATCAGTCATTTTCGACATTTCTTGACTTCTTGCTGTGAAAAGAATATATATGAACAAAGCAAAATCTCTAGCACCCGTGTCTGATACAATAGTGTCAGAAAATGCTTTCACATATTTCCTCTCTATAAAAACAGCCCATTGGCATCACATTGCTTATTAACCACTATTATAATTGAGAAAAAAATTTATTTCTCATTTCTTTTATACCCCAGTACATTTATGTAACCCTTGGTTAAGTAATCTGAGGAAGTTTTAATTCAACTCTGATTTATTTTTTATTTTTTTAATGTTTATATATTTTTAAGGGAGAGAGAGACAGCGTGAGCAGAGGAGAGGCAGAGATAGAGGGAGACACAGAATCTGAAGCAGGCTCCAGGCTCTGAGCTGTCAGCACAGGGTCCGATGTCAGGCCCAAACCCACGAACCACGAGATCATGACCTGTGCCAAAATCAGATGCTTAACCAACTGAGCTACCCAAGCACCCCTAGTTAAACTCTTACTAGATGAAGATTACAATAAAACCAGTTATAATCATCACGTTAGTCTTGGCTGTCAGAATAAGGTGTCTCTGATGAGAGGCCATTGTCTTCATCCCTTTTTCTTCACCTAGCCAACACCAATGTCCTCCTTCATTTATGTAAACATTGTCATACAAATGCCAACATCATACTCCATTCTTCCTTCCGGATTTGTTGCTGGCCTTGTTTGTCACTCACAATTCTGTATATACCTAGGAGAAAATACATATCAAATGTTATCAGAATATATGCATGCATGAGTATATGTGTGTATATGCAACTTTTCATAAAAACACTGGCTGCCTAAGACTTACGCTTTCAATGTTTCTGCTTCCCTTTATCCGTCATTTTTTCCCTGGGGAATTTATTTCACTGCTCTTCGTCTTACTTTTTCTTTAGCACCACCTCACAGTTGTTCCTGTGTTGCACATTTAACACAGAACCCACATAGTTTACATTGCAGTCAGAGGTTCATCCATCTTTACCTTTGGTCTTTTACACTCAGAAAGTTCTTGTGTGCTACTTTGTCTGAATTCATCACTTACACCATGAAATTTTAGAAACGTGCGCTAAGAACAAGAATAGGTAATTATATTCTGTCCTTGAGAAATAGCCTTTACAGTATTAGATGTATTAATATTTCATGGCTATATTTCAATATGATTTTATCATATTTGTTTAAGCAGTATAAAAAAAGCAAACCAATTTGGCTCTAGTGGTAGAGAGATGTTTCTTTAGAATAGGACTTTTAAAAATTTCGCCTTGTTTCTTTGGGGATATGAAATGACTATGAACTTTTATTCAAGTTGGGTTTGTTTCTTTAACTGCTTCTAGGTTACTCAAGCCTGGGGTATCAGGTACTCTGTTAAAAAAAAATACCTTTCTCAGGCACAAAAATTTATATCAATTTGGAGCTTCTGTTTACGCATAAAAGTTCTTTATCTGCTCTTTCTTATCTGCTCCAAAGGAATTACTGTATCTACCCAGCAACTTTGGACCTATGTCATGTATATAGCTTGGCTTTTTCCCAAGCTGAGGCCTCACAAATGACCCAATGAACTCCAGATAGTGCAGTCATTGGAAAAGACAGACTGAGAGACTGTCTGACCCACAGCCAGGTTCATAGTATCTTGGATTCATGCTATGGGGTAGGGGTGTGTGTGTGTGTCTAAGTATGTAAGCACTTCAAGAGGAAGATTTTACAGTCTGTTCACAGTGTGACTAGTATTTACAAACAACTAAGTCAGAGACTTTCTGGCTATTGTACCATCATTAAGAATGAGGCTGGGGACGCCTGGGTGGCTCAGTTGGTTGGGTGTCCGACTTTGGCTCAGGTCATGATCTCCTTGCTTGTGAGTTCAAGCCCCATGTCAGGCTCTCTGCTCTCAACACAGAGCTGACTTCAGATCCTCTGTCTCCCTTGCTCTCTCTGCCCCTTCCCCTGCTTTCTCTCTCTCTCTCTCTCTCTCTCTCTCTCTCTTTCCCCCAAAGATAAATAAACATTAACAAAAAATTTAAGAATGAAGTTGATCTCAGAACCTAATAAAGTAACTGGAGTAATAATCTGTCTTTTGAATGTCCTTACATTTTGATGTCTTTCAGGGTTTCAACTTTTGGCCTGAAGGTGTTATCAAACTATATATGCTTCCTTAATGATCTTATCCCACCAGGTCCACATTTGAAAATGTCATTCATGGTAATGGCTCACAAATCAGTTCCTCCAAACTGCACTACTGAATACTACATGATAAAAGCTAATTTTTTTTTTTGAGCAACCACTGTATACTAGGCACTTTCCTAAGAACCTTTTATATTTTTACTCATTTAGCCCTCAAATATGTGAGGTAGGTACTATTTTTACCTCTTTAGAAAGGGACATTTGGGCATGTATGTTACATATACGTAACCTGAAAAAATTCTCAATCCCTTTTAACCTACATTCAATTATTTGAAATGTGTCAGAGACAGTGCATTAAATCAAAGAAATAACTTAAAATATAAGTATTTCTAATACAATGGAATTTTGACATGGGATATTTCTGAGTGCATTCCAATGTTTATGTCATATGAGTGAATTCTTACTCTGTCAACAACTTACAAGAACTAATCAAAAGCAAGGACTTCAAACAAAACATATTTCCATAATCATAAATATAGAACTCGTATGTATTCCAGGTTTGATTCATTTGGTATGTGTCATTAGAGAACAAAAGTAAGATAATAATTGCCTTCCTTAATTCCTACATTCAGAAATAACACTGATATTAACTTCCTCTGTATCTTTTCACTGTTATAACATATGTCCCTATGCATGGATAACACATGTACATATAAATATTTACATTGTATTTAATAGGTGTGTATAATTCAATGGTAGATATACACTCTAGCATATTCAGGTATCTGGATTTAAACCTATTTCATTTAGTTTTTGGTGAATGACAAATATACCACAAATTAGTGGCTTAAAATAATAGCCATTTATTATTTTGTATAGATCCATAAGAAGGTCAGACAGTTCTGCTAATTTGGACCAGCACAAGGCTTGTTCATGAATAGCCTCAACTGAAAAATACAGCTTTGTTCCATGTGGTCTTTAATCTTTCAACACACTACTCAGGGCTTGTTCTGATGGCTATAACAGAGACCCAAGAAAGAGAGCTATCTCAAGCAAGTTTTCAAGGATGAGGTAGAGGATCAAGAGTGATGACAGAAACATGCAGCTACTCTCTTGGACCTCTGCCTCCATGAAGTTTGCTGCTGTCACATTGGCAAAAGCAAGTCAAATAGACATTGTCTATCTGACAAGCACAGACTTAGTATCTGGAGCATTGTGAGGGAGTGGGGAGAAAACCCTCCCCCAAGAGCATAAAATATTGAAATATTGGAGATATTGATGGAATAAATTCACACAATTTTTAAAAATTATTTCAGATGATTCCCTAAAATAAACAATACCAAAGAGAACATCTTTTAGCTAATTATTTTTATACTTATGGTATGACATAATATTCTTACCGTTAGCTCTGGAAGATCCCAATGCTGAACATTTTTCTATATTGAGTTTGTCAAATCACAGATGACAAATTCTAACATACATGGAATGGACTTAAAAAAAAACAACAAACAAAAGTAGCGCAATGTTGCTTGCTCTGCGTCGTGAGATGTTAAGATGTTGAAAAGTACTACAAACAGGATGTGATTTTTTTTTTTTTTTTTTACCTGTAGCCACAGAACACTAAAAAACAGCTTCAGAAACATTAAGAATCAATGGTGTGTGAAATGTTGACATTTTCAGTATTTTGGTTCACACTGTTACATTGTTTGGAAGATGATTGCCTTCAGGATAGAATCCCATCATTTTATGTCAAACTTGAAAAATACTAAGTACAACAGTGGATATTGTCCTACAAAATATAAACAACTGCCTATTCAGACAATCAGCCCCTCTGAGGTTAAGAATGCTTTTACCCTACCTTACCAAGAATTCTGACAGCTGTATATTCATATTATATTGGAGACCTTATAAGAAAATTTGTCCTTGAGAGTATGAATGTGTAGAATAATTCAAGCACCCCCAGCTCAATGTGTATAACCTTTTCTCTTTTCATTAAATCTGTTTCTGGAATAGTAATAGAAATCTTGATTGTCAATTACCTTTCACTTACCATGGGGATGCTTTGTCATGCTATAACATAAGCAACATGTGTTTTATAAACCAATGGCATTGGTGTAGTGAAGGTTTAAAATCTACCACAAATTAAGTAAACAACAATTAAAAAAAAAAACTCCTGAACATATCTAAATAAAGTGATATATATGAAATCACTGTCTTATATATAAAGTAATAAATAACCAACACATCCTTCTTACAAGTAGGTGGATTTAAAATAAAAGCCAGAATAGGCATTCTTTTTATATAAGGGATCATTTGCCCAAGAGAAAGCTTTAGTCAAATTTGTCCCATAGGCATGCATAATACGTATGCATATGTAGTATATAATTGAAATGAGAGTAGATGATTTTTTATCTTATTAGTTTTACAAAAATGCACTGGCCAATATATAATAAGTTGCATGAGGTGAGTATAATTAATAAGACATACTCTATTATTGATTTCAACTCTTCCTGGAGTGCAAATCACTATTTTAACTTTTATTATTTTTTTTCAAATTCTAGTTAGTTAGAATATAGTGTAATATAGGCTTCAGGAGTAGAATATAGTGATTCATCACTTACATATAACACTCAGTGCTAACACACATGCCTTCTTTTATACCCATCACCTGCTTAGCCCATCCCTTGCCTAACTCCCCTCCACCAACCCTCAGTTTGTTCTCTATAGTTCAGAGTCTCTTATGGTTTGCTTCCCTCTATTTTTTTCCCATTCCCCTATTTTCATCTGTTTTTGTTTCTTAACTTCCACATGAATGAAATCATACAGTATTTGTCTTTCTCTAACTTCTATCGCTTAGCATAATACACTCTAGCTCCATTCACATTATTCGGTAGACAATATTTCATACTTTGTTATGTCTGAGTAGTATTCCATTGTGTGTGTGTGTGTGTGTGTGTGTGTGTGTGTGTGTATGTGTGTATGTGTGTGTGTGTATATATATATATATATATATTTATATATGGTGTATATATATATACACACCACATCTTCTTTATCCATTCATCAGTTGATGGATATTTGGGCTCTTTCCATAATTTGTCTATTGTTGATAATGCTGCTACAAACATCAGGGTGCATGTACCTCTTCAAATCATTATTTTTTTATCTTTGGGTAAATATCTAGTGCAATTGCTAGGTCATAAGGTAGTTCTCTATTTTTAACTTTTTGAGGAAACTCCATACTGTTTTCCAGAGTGACTGCACCAGTTTGCCATCCCACCAGAGAGTTTCCCCTTTCTCTACTTCCTCACCAACATCTGTTGTTTCCTGTGTTGTTAATTTTAGCCATTCTGACAGGGATGAGGTAATATTTCATCGTGATGAGTGATGTTGAGCATCTTTTCATGTGTCTGTTGGCCATCTGGATGTCTTTGGAAAAAATGTGTCTTCATGTCTTCTGCCCACTTCTTAACTGGATTATTTGTTTTTTGGGTGTTGAGTTTGATAAGTTATTTATAGATTTTGGATAGTAACCCTTTGTCGGATATGTCATTTGCAAATGCCTCTTCCCATTCCTTAGGTTGCCTTTTTGTTTTATTGTTTTCTTCTCTGTGAAAAAGCTTTTTATCTGGATGAAGTGTCAATAGTTCATTTTTGCTTTTGTATCCCTTGCCATTAGGGAAATGTCTAACAAGAAGTTGCTATGGCCAGGGTCAAAGAAGTTGATGCCTGTTTTCCTCTAGGGTTTTGATAGTTTACTGTCTCACATTTGGTCTTTCATCCATTTTGAATGTATTTTTGTGTGTTGTATATGACAGTGGTCCAGTTTCATTCTTCATGTTGTTGTTTAGTTTTCCAACACCATTTGTTGAAGAAACTGTCTTTTTTCCATTGGATATTCTTCCCTGCTCTGTTGAAGATGAGTTGACCATATAGTTGTGGATCCATTTCTGAGTTTTCTATTCTGTTCCATTGATCTATGTGTCTATTTTGTGCCAGTACCATACTGTCTTGAGGACTGCAGCTTTGACATACAGTTTAAAGTCTATAACTTTGATGCCTCCAGCTTTGTTTTTCTTTTTCAAGATTGCTTTGGCTACTTGGGGTCTTTTGTGGTTCCATACAAATTTTATGATTGTTTGTTCTAGCTGTGTGAAAAATGCAGGTGGTGTTTTAAGAGAGATTGCATTAAATATGTAGATTGCTTTGGGTAATATAGATGTTTTAACAATATTTCTTCTTCCAATCCATGCACATCAAATATTTTTCCATTTCTTTGTGTCATCTTCAGTTTCTTTCATAAATGTTCTATGGCTTTTAGAATAGATATCTTCTTTTATCTTTGATTAGGTTTATTCATGGGTATCTTGTGGTTTTTGGATTGATTCCTTGATTTCTCTTTCTGCTACCCCATTATTGGTGTATAAAAATGCAACAGATATCTTTACATTGATTTTATATCCTGTGACTTTGCTGAACTTATGTATCAGTTCCAGCAATTTTTTTTTTTTTGATGGTGTCTTTTGGGTTTTCTCGATAGAGTATCATGTCATCTTGAAATAGTGACAGTTTGATTTCTTCCTTGCCGATTTGAATGCCATTTATGTTCTTTTGTTGTCTGATTACTGAGGCTAGGACTTCCAGTAACTACGTTAAATTGCAATGGTGTGAGTGGACATCCTTGTCTTGTTCCTGACAGTAGAGGAAAAGCCCTTAGTTCTTCCCCTTTGAGGGTAATGTTAGCTATGGGTCTTTTGCATTTGGCCTTTATGATGTTGAGGTATGTTTCCTCTATCCCTACTTTGTTGAGGGTTTTTAATCAAGAATGGATGTTGCATTTTGTCAAATACTTTTTCTGCATCTATTGAGAGCATCATATTGTTCTTGTGGTATATCATGTTGTTTGATTTGCAACTATTGAACCACCCCTGTGGCCCAAGGATAAATCTTTACTGTGGGATTTAATTTGCTAGGATCTTGTTGAGAATTTTTGCATCCAGTTTCATTGGGGATATTGGCCTGTGAAGTCTCCTTTTTAGTGGGGTCTTTGTCTGGTTTTGGAATCAAGGTAATGCTGGCCTTGTAGAATGAGTTGGGAAGTTTTCCTTCCATTTCTATTTTTGGGAACAGTTTGACAATAATAGGTATTAACTCTTGTTTTAATGCTTGGTAGAATATCCCTGTGAAGCCATCTGGCCCTGGACTTTCGTTTGTTGGGAGATTCTTAATTACTGACTCAGTTTATTTGCTGGTTATGGATCTGTATGTTTAGAACACAGTTTAGCATTATGGATGTGGCATAAAACAATAAAACCTCATATACATTTAAATACCATTTGGGACATATGGAACACTAACCTCTTTATGTGAATTTTTCACATAAATAACCAGTATAGGTTTAGTTTAGTTTAGTTTTGTTTGTTTTTTCTGGATCCTTGAGATGTCAGATTAGGCTATTTATTTGATATCTGTCTTCTTATTAAATGTAGACATTTACTTCAATAAACTTACCTTCTAGTACTGCTTTTGCTATATCCCATAAGTTTTGGTATATTGTGGTTTGCCTTAGAGTGTATCCAGCTATTTTTTAATTTTGCTTTTAGTTCCTTTTTTGACCTAATGGTTGTTCAGGAATGTGTTGCTTAATTTCCACATGTTTTAAATTTTACAGCTTTCTTTCTGGTATAGTGTTCTGCTTCCATTCCTTAGTGGTCAGAAAAGATATTTGGTATCCATTCTTAAGTTTGTAAGACTTGTTTTGTGACCTAATATAATATGTGATCTAACCTGGAGAAAATTTCATGTGTGCTTGAAAAGAATGTATATTTTGCTGCTCTTGGGTAGAATGCTCTGTATTGAAAAAACAGGATATCCACATACAGAAGAAAGAAACCTTGTATATCTTACATTATACACAAAAATCAATTCAAACTGGATGAAAGAATTAATGTAAGACCTGAAACTGTAAAATTCCTGGAAAAATCTTCAAGACATTGGTCTTGGCAGTTATTTCATGGATATGTCACCAAAAGCACAGACCACAGAATCATAAATAAGTAAATAGCACATTGAAATGAAAAGCTTTTGTATAGCAAAGGAACAATTAAGAAAATGAGAAGGCAACCTATGAAGTGGGAGAAAATAATTGCAAACCATATATTTGATAGGATGTTAATATTCAAAGTATATAAGGAACTCCTGCATCTCAGTAGCAAAAAACCCTAAAAACTTGACTTAAAAATGGGCTAAGAGCTTAAATAGACATTTCTCCAAAGAAGACATACAAATGGCTAACAGGTACATGAAAAGGTGCTCTGTGTTACTAATCATCAAGGAAATGCAAATCAAATGTACAATGAGGTATTACCTCAGAAGATACCTGCCAGAATAGCTACTAAAAAAAAAAAAAGGACAAGTTCTGGCAAAGATATGGACAAATTGGAATCCTTATACACTGTTGGTGGGAATGTAAAAAAAAAAAAAAAATACAGACACTATAGAAAACAGAATGGACATTCCTAAAAAAAATTAAAGATAGAACTACCATATGGTCCAACAAATATATCCAAAAGAATTAAAATCAAGATCTTAAGGAAATACTACACTCTGTTCATTGTAGCACTATTAACGATAGCCAAGATATGGGACAACCTAAATGTGCATTGACAAATAAAGAAAAGGTGGTATGTACATTCAACAAAATATTGTTCAGCCTCAAGAAAGAAGGAAATATTGCCATGTGCAATCAAGTGGATGAACTTGGAGGACATTATGCTAAGTAAAATAAACCAGTCACAAAAGGATGAATACCGCCTGATTCCACTTATATAAGATAATCTAAAATAGTCAAACTCGTAGAGAGCAGAAAGATGGTTGCCAGAAGCTGGGGGGTGGGAGAATGGGAGAAAGGGAGAGTTGTTCAACTGGTAT
Organism: Puma concolor; assembly: GCF_028749965.1. Classification (NCBI taxonomy): domain Eukaryota; kingdom Metazoa; phylum Chordata; class Mammalia; order Carnivora; family Felidae; genus Puma; species Puma concolor. Next base: position 90,365,814 of record NC_141674.1, read on the forward strand.
AAAGTTTCAGTTATGTAAGATGAATAGTTCTAGGGAGCTGTTGTTCAAATAGTGTCTATGGATAATAATACTAGTATATTATAAAAATCTGTTAACAGCATAGACTGTATTAAGTATTTTTACCACTATATATATATATATTTTAAAGTTTACTATTTTTGCTAATAAAGCATCATTATAAATAAATTTCAGTACAGTGCCTTCACCATAAAAACATGGTTCTAAAAATGTAATGACAAAGAGTAAATGTATTTTCAGTTTTAAGTTGCATCAGATTTACCTCTGAAAATGTTGAAGAAATTGGCCAATTCCTGGCACATTTGAATACTTTGCCTTGTGCCTAGTGATGGAAATTAATTTTCTTTGTAAATATTTTGCCATCTAATGGTCACCAATAATATATTGTAACTCATTTAATTTAAAATACTAATTATTAGGAAGTAGATATATTTTTGGACATCATTGATAAAAATTTATATATTATGATAAAATATGTTATTTGGGGGTATTATACACTTCAATTTGTAGGAGATTAAAGTACATTTGGAAGTTAATTCTTTGGCTTCCATTTGTTGTAATATTTTCCCATATTTTGATTTGGCTCATAATAATCTTTCTCAAAATGCATAAGTGGATCTAGCTTTATTGTTATTAATTTTCAGATACAAGGGCCAGTGATGTTTATCAAATAAATATCTCTTTTCTATAGAATAAAATTAATGCTCATTGCTTTACATTAATTTCTTTTTTTTTTTTTTTTTTTGCTTTACATTAATTTCCTGGATAAACATGAGTTTCTACATTTTCAGTCCTTTTTAATGTTAATATTCAAGGGCTGACATCTTTACAATACTGAGTATTCTCATCGAAAATACTTTATACTTCATCACTTAGTCATGACTTATTTTACATCTTTAATAATATGCTTTTGTTCATATAACATCCATTCTTATTATGTATGTTCCTATATCTTTATGACTTTTGTCTATTTTCCAATAGAATAACTGCATTTCATTTTGAAGCAGTTATTATAAATTTATTGAGATAATTATTTTACGGTTTATTTTTATAACCATCACCTTAACTAATTGTTTTAATAACTCTAGGAATTTTACAAGTTATTCTTGTTTTTATCATTATAATATATCATTCATAAATTATAGTGATTTATCTTTTACAATAATTATGCCCATTAAAATATTTTCTGATTACATTGACTTTAGCTTTCTCCAATAATACTTATCAATATCTGTGATAGTTGGAATGTTTATCTCTTTATGATTTTGATAGACATTGCTTCAGCATTTGTTATTTAGTATAAAATTCCCTGTTGATTTTAGCAAATACCCTTTAATATATTTATATATTTTCTTCTGTTCCCACATTCCACTAGTTTACTTTTTCTTTTATATTATTCAGAAAGAGAAGTCTGTAGAACTTGATCTCCCAAATTCTCATAATTATTAATTAACTGTATGCATTCATTCAGTGACTAAAATTAAGAATACTGCAACAAGACTTCTCTGTGAAATAGGCAAAATATGCAACATTGCTTTCATGTCTGGAAAGTTAATAGTAGAGTGTAATAGCAATTGTAAGAGATGTTAAGTTTGTAGGGCACAAAGTTTTGCGTTTTTTGTGCATTGAAATTTGAAGTTATCCACAAACTGATTAGAAGTAAAGTTCCGTCTCCCTAATTAGAAGACCTATAAGGATAATCATGAGTTAGCAATATAGTTTGAATGTCAGAAAGATATTCAGTTACTATTGCTTTTAAATAACTTGTTGAATATATTAGTAGTAATGTTATACTCTTTTAGTATGGATAATGTCTGTAGTTACTGTATTATTTTATTTGTAATACTAAATGCATTTTTATTTTATATGTACAGAATTAACATGTTCAATAAGTATTCCATAAGTGTATATCTTTTCCTTTCAACTAATTGCAAACCAGTGTAATATCATAGATTTTATATTCCACGTAAAGTGCTGGGCATATTTGTTAATCATGTTAATTCATTTGATGCTTGACCTAGCAATTGGTGAGTGGCATTGCATAAAGCCAAAAGAAAAAACATTGTTTCTACCACTCCTTATATTGGTGATTTTTTAATGTATAAAACAGGTTAAGTAAGTTAAAGTTCTCTACTTTATATGGAGATTCTCCACTTAACAATATGAAATTTTCCCTGGTTTACTTTAATATAGAATTTACCTATGCAAAAGACTCACCAATTTTTAAGTAATACTTGTACTGTATAAAGTGAAATAGGTATTTTCAGATTCAGTCATTTGTCTGAAGAGATGACTGCACTAGATAACTGTAATGTTTAAGGATTGAATATAGAGTTTAGTCATAATTATTACAGATTTTCAGTGAACCAGCACTATATATAAATTTCAAGTTCATTAGGTTCAAGTTGCGGCAACAAACTAGGGAATATATAGAATTCCGAATAATAATTCAGCAAAGCTGAGTAATCCCACTTAATGCCAAGCATTGATCAAAACTTTTCCAGTCATCCTAAGTAAGTTTACTATAGAATATTGTCCCATGTTCCTGCTTAGCAACCATAACAGTTAATTCAGAGAGTGCTGCCATATGCTATCTTGTACATGAATTAGGTACAGCATGCCCCCAAACTGCCTGTTCTCATAACAGTCTTTCAAAGTTACTTTAAACTCAAACTCCTACGTACAGATCGACAAAATAATAACCCTATCCTGATGGTGAATCATGTTAGAAATTCTTTATTTCATTGAACCTAGAAGTAGTTCATAAATTCTGTTCAGTAAAAGGAGAATGTTAAGAATGTGGAATCACATGCCAGGTGGCTACAGTAATAAATTTGACAACTAGAATTACTATAATAAAACGAATAGACTTTATTGGCAGGGCAAGACTTTTGCACTAACATATAAAACATATGCTATAAAATATATTTAATGATATTTATGTAAATTTCTCAAAGCACTGCATTGTCTTCTAGGATCTTGTACTCATTGCTAATCACAAATGTTAACATAAATTAATTGTATTTTAAGACACACTTTTAATAAATTTGCAATGTTATGTATCCTTATCTAAGAATACTCACGGTCTCTGAGTAACCAAAGGGTAGCTGTGAAATTCCTGGTTATAAAAATAGCCAGTAAAGGCAAAGCTCATTTTTCATCTATAATTATGTTATTATTTAAGAACTCTCTGGGACTTTATTTTCTTTTAAAAACGTTTCCCTAGAAAATGGGTTAGATTTAGAGAATCAGATCTAAATTAATATCTTTTTTCAGCAATGGGAAGGTTAATCTTGAGTTTCAGTTCAACTCTGGCATGTAAAGAGGTTGGAAATAGCCACTCAAGCAAGGTCTTACAAGAAGACAAATTTGGACAAATTGAAAATCCATGACTTACCTTGGATCTACAGAGAAACTGAGATTTCAGGGAAAACTGTGACCCATAAATCTGTACACCTAGTAGCATCCAGAGTCCCTGATGAACTGTTCTTACCTAGAACAGAAGCCCCTGAAACCATCAAATGAGAGGAGTATTTGAATGTAATTTTGTGAGTTACTGGTAACTGGGCAATCACCTGGGGATCACAGTCTAATAGGGGTCCCTACTCTTTCATTGGCTTACTTTCAGGAGCCCCATCAGGTTCCCGTGAGGATCCAAGAAGTAGCCCCTGGCAGGGGGAACAGAGTAATCATTGTGTGATATACCCAGTCTTCATCCTCATGAAGTCCTAGTCTCCACTCCTGCTAGTCTTGATCTTTCACCTAAGTGTTCTGGGGAGTAGGGCATAATCAACTAGTTTAGGGCTACAAAGATACAGGTTGAGAACCCAATAGCCAGGAAAGGGAGGAGGGAGCAGGTGGGGAAAAAATCATTAAAAAGCAAAACAAAACAGTGGAAAAAATACCTGTGAAGGTCAAGGTCTCAAGACACAGGCTCTAACTGACATTTAATCAGAAAGTTTTAGAATGTTCACTTTCTCCCACATATTACAATATAAATATAACTACAGTAGAATAGCTGGGAATTATACCTGAAAGAGCTTCAAGGAAAAGACTCAGAGGAAAGTACTTAGGGAAGTACAAAGTCAAGAAAGGAGACAAAAACAAAGACATTAGAGAAATTAGAATCTCAGTTCCTTATAGCTATACCAAATAATAAAGCTTGTCTTCTAGTCAGAATTACATAATCCTTACACTGAAGGTCTATTTACCTTAGTATATTTTCTCCTACAATAGATCTGTTCTTTTTCTTAATTACAAGGTATTTTAGAAAGCAAGGGCGAAACACTGTATGAAGAGACAAAGCACTCGTCAGAACACTGATTCAAAAATAATACAGATTTAGGAAATGAACTATGATTAATAGTTAAGATCCTTAATGGAAAAAAGTAGACCACAACATGCAAGCACAGAACTGTAGTGTAAGAAAGGAAATGAAAACTCTAAGAAAGATTCAAAAGGAAATGCTAGAAATAAAAAAAATAATAATTAACAGGAGTGAAGAATATCTTCAGTGGGCTCATTTGTAGACTTAACATAGTCAAGGAAAATAATGGAGTGCAAGAGGAGTTGTATTACTAGTCCGTTGCTGGTGATGGATAAAAAAGGAATACAATGAAAAATTTTGTACTTAATTATATTTGGTAAAACTTAGATAAATTATATATATCTCATATCTATATCTATATCTATATCTATATATCTCATATATATATATGAGATATATAGATATAGATATAGATACATTTTTTGAATCAATAACTGATAACCCTCCAAAAAAGAACATATCAGGTGCAGCAGGCTCAGATTATTTTACTGGTGAATTCTACTAAATATTTAAAGGAAAAATAATACCAATTCTCCATTATCTCTTTCATTAAATAGAAGCAGAAAAAGGACTTAGCATCTTATTCTATGAGTTTAGCATTCTAATATAAAAACAGATTAAAAAATTACTGGAAAGGAAAACTGTAGAGCAGTATCTATCATGAATGTGGACACAAAAATTTTCAGTAGAATATTAGCAAATCAAATCTAACAGTACATGAAATAAATTATACATATCAAATGTATCCAGGCATTGAAGGTCTGTTCAAAATTTGAAAATCAATCAATTCAATCCACCATATTAAGTAACTAAAGAAAAAATAAAGTCCTATGATTATATCAAGTGATGCAGGAAAAGTATTTGACAACAAACAAAAATACCTATTCATGATCAAAGAAAAAAAATCTCTTAATAAATAGGAATACAGAGGAATCTTTTAACTTCATAAAAACCACAAAGTCTACAGCTAAGATCATACTTAATGGTGACAGACTTTAAAAGACAATTTGTCAGTTTTCAAAAAATTTTAATTTTATTTTAGAGAGAGAGAGAGCACATGCAAGCAGGGGAGAGGGGCAGAGGGAGAGAGAGAATCTCACAGAGGCTCCATGCTCAAGCTTGAATCCATGACCCTGGGATCATAACCCAAGCCCAAGCAGAAATCAAGAATTGGACTATCAACTGACTGAGCCACCTAGGTGCCCTGATAATTTGTCATTTCTTTTCAGAACTAAAATAGTTTTAGCATTTAGGATTATATTCCTGCATTTGTATCCGTAAGTATTAGACAACTATTTGAAACTTCATGCATAGGCAGGGTTCTCTCTTTGGCAAGGTTTGTTACAGATATGGGGAGGAGCCTAGATGATCCACATGGCAATATATTGCAGTTGGATACATCTATATGAATTCGTGTATGTTAACTTACTATAGATACAAGTGTTTACATATAGAAATATTTATAGATATATATACCACATGCATTTTCTTGCTTTTTTGGCTGAGAAGACCTAAAATCAAAGATTTCAGTAGCAAGAATCACAGAGTAGTATCCAAATCTTAGTTTCTAATACCATTTTTCAATAAAAAGGACCAAGGCTCTTTAATGAAATGATTAATTGTAGGATCAGGATGTGAAATACACATGATGATCTTGAAGGATCTCATAGTACCAGAAAGCAAAGAAGTGCTCAAAAGCAACCACACAAAGAAAAGTAGCTCAGACAAATCATCTGTGCATAAGACTTCCCAGTAATTTATGAAGATAGGTCCATCCTCAAGAAAGGGAAGCATAACTCCTCACTATTCAAATGTGGATTGTGCATAGTGACATAAAACAATATGCCCATGCATTTATAGCTGAGTGTTGCCTAAAATAGGATGGACACAGCTGGTATATTTTAACTCTGGAGGGTTAGTTCTACATGATTTGCATCCATTTTCTGAGACCAGCAAGCTACCCTGGCATGTTCTTCTAATAGAAATAGCTGAAGTGCAGGAGATCAAGTAGATGCACAGAAGGACTATAAAGTGTCACACTGTCACTTACAGCTCATGCTGTTGGCTTAAGCAGTTCTCATGACTGAATTCAAATAAGAAGTGGGAAAATAGAACCCATTCCCTTAATGAGACGATCTTTAAGGTTACATCCCGAAGATGTGTCTTTGGAGTGGCAGGGTGAAGAAATGGGCCAACAATACAGAAAGCTATGGGTAAAAGCATATTATACATCATTTTCCCTCTATTGTAAACAATAAGAAAACAAGTCACATATGATGTAGATTTAGGTATTGGGCAACATGGATCCAAAGAACTGGGATCCCTGAGAAAAGAAAACATACTGTGAGCCTTATGATCATCATTGGTGTTTCCTAGGAGGCACATCCCCGGGAGAACGTGAACAGCCAAAAACAAGCCCCACAGAATGGTCTCTGAACTGAGGAGATGGGGATTACAATTTAGTCAAGTTGAGGCAGCTGGAATTTGTGGAGCAAGGCAGCAAATAGAAGGTCTCTACGTAAACAGTTTAAGAATTTGTACAAGGTCCTTTGACTCTATCAAGGAATAGTGAACTATGCATGCATGTGAGGCTGGCAAGGAATAAGTGGGGAACCATATACTGTTAGCTATATGCTATATGCTGTAAGTGGTAATACTGCAATTGAAAAAATATTAATTGAGAACCTTTATGGGGCACCTGGGTGGCTCAGTTGGTTAAGCATCTGACTCTTGATTTTGGTACAGGTCATGATCTCATGGTTTGTGCAGTCAAGCCCAGTGTCAGGCTCTGTGCTGACAGCATGGAGTCTGCTTGGGCTTTTCTCTCTCCCTCTCTCTCTGCCCCACCCCCCAAAATAAATAAACATTAAATATAAAAAAGAACCTTTATACACACTCTCTCTGCAGGCCCACATGTATTAACTGGTTAATTCTACCAAACATTTAAGGAAAACATCAGACCAATCCTATTAAATCTATCATAATAGAAGAGAAAGGAACATTTGCCAACTTATGTTATGAACACTGTGCTTATATAATCATCAAACAGACAAAGAATACAAGAAAAGAAAGCTACAGATCAATAGGCCTCAGGAGCTTTTCCACAAAAATCTTTAACAGAGTATTAGTCAGAATGAATCTAGAAACATAGAAAAATTATCATAGTTCAGGACCAAGTGGAGCTTATCCCAGTAATGCAAGACTTCTATAAAATTGAGCATCAAGCAATGTTATTCATCATATTGAGAGTAAAAGAGACCAAGCACAGAATCACCTGAATAGATGCAGAAAAATTATTTGAAAAATACAGCACCCATTCATGCATGGTTTTTCCTTTCTTGTTTTCTGAAAATCCCAATGCTTTTAGAAAAGCATTTTATTAATACATTTATTATCAAACCTTTACCTGATGCTATGTGAGACATTTATTATAGTCTTTATAATACTTTGACCAAATCTACCTTTGTACTGTATAACTGATTACTGTTAATGTTGATTATTTTTTTATGTTGCATGCCCTTTAATTTTTTTGCTTCTTAGAAGGTTTTCATTTATTTGAATTCTCAGCTTATTCTAATTATTTTATGGAAATCGTAATACTGCTTATCAATACCTTTTGCATACACTGTACTGTACATACTTTCTCCTGGTTCATATTTTGCCTTTTCTTTTTTGTTCTTAATTTCAATGTAGTTAATGTGTGTGGTGTGTGTATGTATATTATAATTTTGTTTTCTAAGTAGCCTTTTGTTATTGAGTACTATTAATGAATTTAAAAAGTTTACTGTCTCTGGATCAATTTCCAAAGAGTATTTACCATGAATACTTGTTGAATATTTATTTTGTTTTTATATTGATTGATAATTTTATATTTATTCTTTAATCTAAAATACAAATAATTTAAATTCACAACAGTAAACTAAACATTCCTAAAATTAAACCTAAGCAGGTTGTTATGTATTATCTCTCTGAAGTCCATTTGCTATTATTTGGTGTAGAATTTTGCATCTATATTATTGACTAATATTAGAAAAGGATCTTAATTTTCCTTAATCTTTTTTGGAGGGGCATCAAGGCTTCTTTGGCTCATATAATTTATAAGAAATTGATTCTTTTTTATAGTCTGAAAAAAATGTGTAATTTGGAATTAATCTAGTTTCTGAGGTTTTGTTTTTGTTTTGTTTTGTTTTTGTTTTTTGTTTTTTTTTGCACCAGTTCTTAGGGAAACAGCCTGGTTGGCATCATGTATGAGAATATTACGTTAAAAAAAAACTTTTTTCAATGTTAGATTGCTCATTTTTAAAACTTTTTCAAATTAAGCTTATAGTTATTTATAATATTAACATAAATATGTATTTCTTATTTCTAACAAAAATAGGGAGAATATGTGTTTTTATTCTTATTGAAAGATCAGTTTTTCTGAGGCTTGGTCAATTTACTAGTATATTCAAAGGGATATATATTTTTTAAGTTTATTTTTTAGAGAGAGAGCACGCACGAGAGAGAGCAAGTGAGGAAGGGCAGAGAGATGGAGAGAGAAAATCTCAAGCAGGTTCTGTGCTGTCAGCCCAGAGCCTGACACTGGGCTTGATTCCACAAACCATGAGATCATGACCTGTATCAAAATCAAGAGTCGGATATTTAACTAATTGAGCCTTTACTAGTATTTTCAAAGGTGCCCCTTCACTAGTATTTTCAAAGGTTCGACTATTGGATTTGTTTATTCTTTCCTTTGTAGCTTTGTTTCATTATGTTGATGTACTTGATCAATCTAAGTAAAGATGTTAAAAATGTAAAGATACTAGAATTGCTAGTTTATTCTTGAAACATTACTGCATTTTGCTACAAATATTTAATGATTTATTATTGAGTATGCATATTTAAGTATTCCCTGTCTTTCTTTTGAATTGGAACTTTATGAATAAATTGTGGCTACTTTTATCTCTAATAATATTTTTGCCTTTAATTTTTCATCTGTTATTATTATGGCCATACCAGCATTCTAGTTTAGAGTATGTGTCTGGCATAACGCTTTGATTATTTTCTTATGTTTGTGACCCTGTGTTATTGTGCTTACTGTTAAATTAGTAATCATTTTACTTTACTTTTTTATACTCTTTTCTCCTGTGCATTCTATCCTATAATTTCTCTCCTTTTCTTGCCTTATTTTTTAATGTAATGATTTTTTACTTTAATCCATTACTTCTCTCAACTGACTTGGAAGTTATACACCCTAATCTAAGTAATTTTAGTGGTGATCATGTACTATAGCTAGTATAACTCAAACCTCTCAACTTACAAAAGATTAACTCAAAATAGTTCATGGAATTAAATTTAAAACATAAAACTCTAAAACTTTTAGAAAACAATAACACAAAATGTTGGGGATGTATGATTAGATAAGTTCATAGACCAAACATGAAAACACCACTTTTCAATAATTAAAAAAAAAAAGATAAATTGACTTAACAGTATTACAAAATTTGCTTTACAAAAGACACTGTTAAAAGGATGAAAACAAGTCTGCTAAGAGGAAGAAAATATTTTCAAATCAGATATCCAGTAAAGAGCTAGCATCTAGAATACATAAAGGACACTCAAAGCTCAACAGTAAAAAATAATATTACTAGAAAATGGAATGTATCATATTTCCATCCACACACACATATCTCCATCCACTTGGGCCTTCTAAATTTTCCCTCAACAGTGTTTTTTAGTTTTCAGTGTATAGGTTTTTCACATTTTTAAAGACTTATCCTTAAATATTTCATATTCATTGATTCTATTTTAAATTTCAGTTCTTAATGATTTCAATTCTTAATGGTTTATTGCTAGTATATTACCATACAGTTGGTATGCAGTTGATTATTCCGTTTTGGTGTTGGCTCTAACAGCCTTCATAAACTTCAGTTGTTAGTTCTGGTAGGGTTTTGTTTTATTTTTTAATGAAGTTAATTTATTTTGAGGGAGAGAGAAAACAAGCGTGCATAGGAGCTAGGGAAGGTCAGGAAGAGAGGGAGGGAGAGAGAGACAATCCCAAGCAGGCTCCCCACTGCCAGCACAGAGCCAGACAAAGGGCTTAATGTCACAAACTGTGAGCTCCTGATCTGAGCTGAAATTAAGAGTTGAATGTTTAACCAACTAGCCACCCAGACACCCCAGTTCTGGTAGGTTTTTGATATCTGACCCTATTTTCTCGATATTATATAATCTGTAAATAAAGACTTTTCATTTCTTCTTTTCAGATTTTAATGCCTGTTATTTGTTTTCTTTGTTATTGTACTGGCTAGAACCTCTAATATAATGTGGAATAGAAGTGTTGGAACACTCTCATTTTGATCCTGGTGTTAGGGAGAAATATTCTGTTATTCATCCTTAAGTACGTTTTTAGCTACAAGCCTTTCATAAGTAACTTTTATCAGGTTGTGATAATGTTCTCATTAATTTGCTGATATTTTTTATAAAGAGTGATCGTGGGATACCATGCTTATTTGCATGGAATGCTTATTTGCATAAATGCATAATTTTTCTCTTTCAGATTTATGTATGGTAAATTAGTATAATTTTCTAGTGTTAAGCCACTCTTACAATATTAGGATAAACCCAATTTACTCTTGATGTAGTATCATTTTTAAATATTCTGCATGAAATTTATTAATATGTTGTTTAGAATTTTACATATAACTTGATTTGAAATATTGATCTATACTTTTTTATCCCTTGTGATGTCATTTCTGGTTTTATTATCAGATTATTACTAGCCTCTTAGAAAGAATGTGAAAATACTCCTGAATTTTCAATTTTCTGGATGGAATTACAATTTGTTCTTTATATTTTTGACAGAATTCATCAGCATAACCATCTAGGTCTAGAGTTTTCTTAGTGGGAAGGGTTTTAACTAATTTAATTTCTTTAATGGGTGTAATCTGTTCAGATGAACTGTTTCTTGAGTGAGTTTTTGATAGTTTGTGTATTTCAATTGGTTGATTTATTTCAGTTTTTGGTTGTCACTGTTTTGGAATAACATGTATGTAACTTTCCCCTTTTCAAATCAGATTTGCTGAAAAGCAATTTTTATATTTGTGAGTAAGTAGCAGTTTCACGTTGGTCATTTCTGATGTTGGCAATTTGTGCATTCTCTTTCCTTTTTTTTTCCTCCTTGGTCTATATAGAGGGTTTTGAATTCTATTGATCCTATCAAAATTATATTTTTTAAAATTGAAGTATAATTGATGTAAAGTATCCTATTAGTTTCAGGTGTCCTCATCATTGTGATGTTATTTTTATAAATTATGAAATGATCATCATGGTAAGTCTAGTTACCATCTGTCACCATCTGATGTTTTTACTTTATTGACTGTGTTCCCTATGCTGTACATTACATCCCTACAACTTATTTATTTAATAACTGGGGATTTGTACCTCTTAATCCTCTTCACCTAGTTTACCAGCCCCTCCACCCTGTCTCCACTCTGGTAACAAGCAGTTTGTTTCTGGTTATTGAGGAGCTTTTCATTTTGCTTGTTCATTTGTCTTGTTTTTCAGATTTCACATATAAGTGAAATCATGTAGTATTTGTCTTTCTGGCCTATTTCACTCAGCATAATACCTTCTGGGTCCACCCATGTTGTTGCAGATGTCAATATCTCATTCTTTTGTATGGATAAATAATAGACTATTGTATATGTGTATCACATCTTCTTTATCCATTTATCTCTTGATGAACACTTAGGTCACTTCCTTATGTTGGCAATTGTAAATAATGCTGCAGTGAACCTAGGGGTGTACATATCTCTTCAGATTTATTCTTCATTTTCAGAAGTGGAAAAGCAGGATTGTGGTGGTTCTATTTTTAATTTTCTGCGGAACCTCCATACTGATGTCCATAGTGGCTATGCCAGTGTGCAAGGGTTTCCTTTTCTTCACATCCTCTCCCACACTTAACTTTTTGATAACAGCCAACCTAACATATGTCAGGGTTTTTTGTTTTGTTTTTGTTTTGGTGTAGTTGTAAATGGATTGTTTTCTTAAATTCTCTTTCCGACAGCTCATTGTTAGTGTATAGAGATGCAACAAATTTATGTATGTTAATTGTGTATCCTACAACTTTACTGAATTCATCTATTAGTTCTGAGAGTTTTTTGGTGGAGTCTTTAGGGTTTTCTATTTTTAGGATCATGTCATCTGCAAATAGTGGTATTTTTACTTACTTGCTTCCAATTTGGATGTCTTTTCTTTTTTCCTATTTAGTTGCTGTAGCTAAAATTTTAAATACTATTTGAATAAAGGTGGTGGGAATGGGTATCCTTGTCTTATTCCTGATCAGATATCACCTTTTGATTTCATTGAGTTTTCTATTATTTCTATGTGTAGATCCATATTTACATCTGATTTTATTTTTCTCTGTCTTAAAACTTCTTTTAACATTTTCTGTAGTGGGCCACCTGGGTAGCTCAGTTGGTTGAGCATCAGACTTTCAATTTCAGCTTAGGTCATAATCTCAGGGTTTGTGAGTTCGAGTACTGCATAGGACTCTGCATTGACAGCACAGAGCCTGGTTGGGATTCTCTCTCTCCCTCTCCCCTGCTCATGTGCTTTTCTCTCTCAAAATAAATAAATAAACTTAGAAAAGAAAAAAACATTTTCTGCAGTGTGGGTATGATGGTGATAATATCTTCAGCTTTGTATGTCAGAAGAAGTCTTCACTTCACCTTCACTTTTGAAATGAATTTTTGCTGGGAACAGAATTTTGTATTGACTTTTCTCCCCCAGGACCTTATATATGTTGTTCCACTGTCATACTGCCTGCATTTTTCTTTTCCTGACAGGAAGTCTGCTGTCAGCCTTATCTTTGTCTGGCTATATGGTGTCTTCCCCACCCCCCCCAGCTGCTTTCAAAAAGATTTGTTTATCACGGGTTTTAAGCAATTTGATTAGATGTACCTTGATATAATCTGTCCTCCTCCTTTCCCATTGTCCAATCCCCCTCCCGCCCCCGCTTCCTCCTTCTCCTCATCTTCCTCATCCTCGTTTTGTATGTACTTTTGGTTCCTTGTGAACTTTTGGATCTCTGGTTTCATTTTTTAAAAAATCAAATTGAGAAGTCTATTTCTTTCTGCTTTCCCTTCTCTTCTTCTTTGAGATTTAAAAGTACACATATATTAGATTTTAGATGTTGTCCTATAGTTGTATTCTGTGTTTAATTTTGTATATATTTTTATTATTATATCTTTACTTTCACTAATCTTGTCTTCTGGAGCAACTGTTTTCTCATTAATCTTGCCCAATGTATTTTTTATCAGACATTGAGTTGTTGTATTAGAAAGTTGATTTAAGTCTAATGTTTTCTGTCTTTTCTTTTGGAACATCTGAAATAGAGTATAAAAATAATTTTAACATCCTGGTCTGATAATTTTAATATGAGATATTTCAATTGATATATTTTTCTCATTCTGTAGATCATAAATTCCTGCTTCTTTGCATGCATGGAAGTAATTCATTTTAATGTCAGACATTGTGTTTTTTTGTTTTTGTTTTTACTTTTTTTTGATACTGGGTATTTTTATATTCTTATATACATTTTTGATCTTTGTCTTGAGATACAATTGAGCTACTTAGAAACAGTTTAATCCTGTTTTTAAATTTTAAATTTTAAAATTTATTAGGTCGTACTGGAATAATGCTCAATCTAGAATTACTCTCTAAATCTGAGATGAGACCTTCTATGAACTCTACTCAGTGTCCTGTAAATTTTGAGTTTTCCCAGTCTGGCTAGTGGGAACAGTCACAATTCTTTTTTTTTTTTTTTTTTAATTTTTTTTTTTTTAATTTTTTTTTTTTCAACGTTTATTTATTTTGGGGACAGAGAGAGACAGAGCATGAACGGGGGAGGGGCAGAGAGAGAGGGAGACACAGAATCGGAAATAGGCTCCAGGCTCCGAGCCATCAGCCCAGAGCCTGACGCGGGGCTCGAACTCACGGACCGCGAGATCGTGACCTGGCTGAAGTCGGACGCTCAACCCACTGCGCCACCCAGGCGCCCCTACAGTCACAATTCTTAGCCTTAGCGGGAACAGTCACTATTCTTAGCCTTATGTAAATGCTGAGCGGTACTACATCTAATCCATTTAGATGTCTCTTTATTTGGCTCCAGGTGTAGTCCCCTTTCCAGCTTGCACTCTTTCTCTCAAAAATAAATAAACATTAAAAAAAAGTAAAATAAATAAATAAATAAATGAGAGTAATTATGGTTTCTTTTACTTCATTCTGACCAGAAATATAAGTTTTCCATCAAAGGAATTTCTAAAAGGCATATTTTTGATATTAAAGAAAGAACAGTGAAATAATTCTGTTTATGGTCAGGATGAAGTAGTTAGTTTCAGTGGATATAAAATTCTGTGTTAACATCAATTTCCCATAGCATGCTAACAATATTATTTCATTTTCTTTTCACTCCCATGCTGCTGTTGTGAAGTAAGCTGTCAGTTTGATGAGGTTTTGAGGTGATAGAGGTTTGTGGGGTTCGGAGCTGATGGCCAAGAAAGAATTCTTGAAGATGTCTTTGGTGCCGAAAGGTGATTTTATTAAAGCACAGGAACAGGAGCCATGGATAGAAAGAGATGCACTCGGGCTGTGAAGAGTGGCTCCTTATTTACTATGGGGCTGGGGGAGGTAAAGTCAAAAGAGAAGTTTCCAAAGGGATTTTCATATGCTAAAGGCTCACAGAGTATCTGAGGCCTAGCTATTGTCAGGCTAAGGTTGTTTTTCCCTTTAGCAAAGCATTAACAGTCAGAAAATAGGGAGTTCTTGGACTTTAGGCTATTGGTGGGATTGCCTTTTTCTTCTAAACCAGTAGAGACTCTCTCAGTTTAACCATTTGTTTTTTTGCCTTTTCCTGGTTTGGGGTAGTGGAGAGTGTCCCAGGGGTGTGTGCTAGCTTATACTTTGCCCTCAGACTGCCTTATGCTCCCTATCAGGTTTGTTATTCTTTAAGTAATCTACCTTCTCTCCTTGGTTGCTTTTAAGATATTCCCATTGTGGAAATATTCTGATTATTATTTTATTGGTCTCATTTGTAGTCCTTTGAATTCATACTGTTTAGAATTCAGTGTTGTTTCCTAAAAATGAGATTGGTTTAAATTCTCCTAGTTTTTTAATATTTCTACTTTTTATCATTTCTTTATTTTTTAAAGCATGTTTTCAATAAACTTCAATAAAGTAAATATTTGGAATACTCTTGTACCATTGTCCTCTCTTAATCTTCCCTCATGTTGATGTAATCTGAATTATTAGTTCTGAATGACTTCAGGTTTTCTATTTATACCCTTAGCCTTTTCTTTTCCTAAGCTACAAATTTTTATAAGATATTTGTTTACATTTATTTCATATATCTCCTGTACTATTTTATGAATTTGTTTCTCTTATTTACTGATTTGGAGTTTGTTTATCAATCTACTATAATCATTTTTATAGCTTTATTATTTTTTCTCCATGATATTTTCAATGCCCATTTTATTTCTTTAATATTATTAAACATCTTGTGATGCTTAATTTTATGTATCAACTTAACTGGCTCACAGAGTGCCTAGATAATTTAGTTAAACATTATTTGGTATTGCTATGAGGGTGTTACTGTATGAGATTAACATTTTTGTTAGGCTGAGGAAAGCAGGTTCCCTTCCTTGTGTGGATGGGCTTCATTGAATCAGTTGATGGCCTGAATAAAATTTTAAAAAGGTGAGTCAGAATTCTTTCCCTCTTCTGGACTGTCTTTGAGTTGGGACAGAGGTCTTCTCTTGCTTTCAGACTTGGAACAGAACTTATACCATAAGCTACTATCTAACACGCACACACACACACATATATAATCAATAGTCTATATATATATGTTCTGTTGAAAAAGTATATGTATCACATATTTGTTCTATTTCTCTGGAGAATCCTAAGTACATTGTGTTTATATTCTTTGATTATTTTAATATTTTCTGTTTATGTAAGTCTAATTCTTTCTTTCTTTCTTTCTTTCTTTCTTTCTTTCTTTCTTTCTTTCTTTCTTTATTTTTAACTATCTAGTAAAAATCATTGAATTTTTTAAAAATGCTTTTCTCCAAAAAACGTTTTAATTCTCTTTAAGTTCCTGGGTGATGGCCAAATGAGCCCATTTGAATTAAATGATAGTGTAAATTAGGTCCTTAAATCCATAGATGGGTAGACTTGTTGTTAGGATGTATTTTGTGACACATACCCACTCAGATTTAAGAAGCAACAAGAGTTTCAACATTTCCTTCTGCAAGAGAATTATATTTTCCCTACAACTGCTAATCCTTACTTTATGTGTGCTCTCTAATCACATGTCCTATTCTGTCTGGGTTTCACACTTTGCCTTCTATTTCCAAGTTGGAGGCCGTTAGAGATTAACAGATGACCCAGAGGCACACATCAACTGCAGTATTTGATAATCTTGTTTCATGAAGTTCTGGAGTTTCTAGACTCTGAAAATTTTTCTTACTTTCCTACTTAGTTACTCCATAAGGAAGTTGTTTTTGTTTCTTTATTTTTTGAGTGTATCCAATATTTTTAGATGTATCATAGCAAGAAGTTTTCATAACATGAATTTCTAAAGCAGTATGAAATAATGTTCTTTGTTATTCTATTCATTGGCTGAATGTTGAATTGAAAAAGGAAGCCTAAAAGAACATGATATGGCTATTTATTTGATGGGCTTATTTTACATATATAAAGTTTAGAGTTAACTGCAGTCTTTAATAATTATTGAGAAGCTAATTCTATATTTTTAACCATGTATTTTTTGTATCAAAGTTACTGAGGTGACTGTATAATTTAAAAAACAGAATGGCAATAAATAAATACATACATACATAAATACGTAAGTCAGTCAATAAATAAATCATGAATGTGTTTCTAAATACTATAAAATCTTTGGGAGGGTTGTGAAAAATTACATTATCTTTGAGAGGATTGAAAAAAATGTCACTAATGTTTGGCAAAATAAAGACAAGTTAATGTAGCAGCAGCAATATTATTTGACTGTGGATAGAAAAAAAAAGTAAGGTACCATCCTCTTCCCTACTAGTAGGGAAAGGGTGTAAATGAAAAGAGGCATGGAAAAGAAAGAATGAACTGTAAGAGAGTATAATATATCTGGCCTGCCCCTAAGGAGGGTTAAGATTCTTCTCCTCTCAATGAAGTCTCTGTATTGCCTTTGATATTAAATCATAGTTGCCTTTTAATAAAAGTTTTATATTAAATTGTCTCTCTGCTGAGCACTTTTTAAATGACAAAAGCAAATGGCAGCATATACTCTCTAGATAGGTGATGTCTTTATTTGGGGGGAAAAAGGTAATTTTTGTAATAATGGCTGTCTAGCCACTGTTTCCCAAGTTAAAAGCAGACTAGCTTTACAATGTGCC
This sequence comes from Puma concolor, assembly GCF_028749965.1. Lineage (NCBI taxonomy): Eukaryota > Metazoa > Chordata > Mammalia > Carnivora > Felidae > Puma > Puma concolor. Next base: position 90,383,589 of record NC_141674.1, read on the forward strand.
TTATCTTACTGCCTAGTAGCTTCCTCATTCTTTTATGGCAGTTCTTAGGTCTTAATTATCTCCAAAGTCCTCAATATGCTTAGTACAGACCATAGCCCATTTGGGGTGCTTAAATGTATTTGTTACAAGATTGGACAAATGAAGCACCCTTTGGCTTAGACCTGAAAATTAAAGATAAATATTCAAAATAGAAGCATTTCTGTGTCCAAGTCAAAAAAGGCAAATCAAGGAAAGGAATTATGGGATCACTAAAATTTATTCCCATTGTACTAGTTAACTTCAGGCATCATTCCCCACATTGATGAAGTGCTTTTGGAAAACCTGACTTTTAAAAAAATTGTTTATGATTATTTTAAATCATTTTTACAATCTACATCTACAATTAAGCACAAGAAAAGGAGTTATAAATATCTTTTGAAAATTATCACAAATCTCTAATGTTAATTATATATGAAAGTAGATTTTTTCTCCTATGTTATAATATTTTCAAAGATTAAATATATTAAATATGAAAAGGTCTATATGCTGTTGGTTTTTGGATATGCATTTAAAAGTATATTAGGAAGATACTTAGAAGGCTAGTGCATTGAAATGTTTCTTAATTGTAGAACTATAGATTTGGAAAGAACCTAAAATGTTGATTAAATTTATTTTCAATTTATAGCTTAAATGCTTAAATTATTTGTATATCTTCCTATTTTTAATTATCTCTGGAGACTAATCTTTTTTTTTTTTTTTTAATGTTTATTTACTTTTGAGAGAGAGAGAGAGTGAGATCAGGAGAGGGGCAGAGAGAGAGGGAGACAGAGGATCTGAAGCAGGCTCTGTGCTGACAGCAGAGAGCCCTACCTGGGGCTTGAACCCAGGAACTGTGAGATTGTGACCGGAGCCAAAGTCAGATGCTTAGCTGCTGATCCACCCAGGCACCCCGTCTGAAGACTAATCTTAAAACAAACTTGGTAACTCTGTCTGGGATGAAAAATCCCAACTTAGAAAACTTTTCTCCATTCATATCTGATATGCGTAATGTCCTTCATGCTATAAACAGTCACTAGAGAAAAAACAAAAAAACAAACAAAAAAAAACCAGAAAAATGACTGTTTTTTTCAGAGTAATAGTTCTCAAATCATGTCAACTTCTGTCATTTGATTAAAAAAAATAATAAATGGTGTATATTATTCTTTAACATAGGGACTTGAAAATTTTGGATGTCATGGGGCACTTGGGTGGCTCAGTTGATTAAGCGTCCGACTCTTGATTTTGGCTCAGGTCCTGATCGCCAGTTTGTGAGATCAAGCCCAGGGGGATGGAGCCCCACATTGGGCTCTGGCTGACAGTGTGGTGCCTACTTGGTATTCTCTCTCTCCCTCTCTCTCTGCCCCTCCTCTCTCTCTCTCTCTCTCTCAAAATCAATAAATAAACGTTTAAAAAATATGGATGTCATGATGCAAGTATTGCTACTTGTCAGTCACCATTTTGAGTGCTTTAAATTTATTTAATATTCATTCACAATGATAGTATACCATTTGCATTATTAATCACTACTTTTCATATGAGAAATCTCTGGAGTCCACAGTAACTCCACACCTATAATAACTTGAATGTGAATTTGAGGTGTCCTCTGTAGGGTAGGAAAAACTTTTCTTCTAGTCTTTTAGATTCAGTTCTGGGCCCAGCAAATTAAACTGACAAAAGACGGATTAATAGGAGAAAAAAAGGTTTATTTTGTATGCATATGGAACCAACAAAAGAAGTGGCTGGTTGGTTAAATATTTAAAGTTGAAAGTTTATATACCTCATTTGGTAGAGGAAAGGAATGGGGAGAAAAGAGTATAAAAGGAAGAACAAATACGTTTCCTTACAAGAGGGGAATGGGTTTTTAGGAGAACAGATGGGAGATAAAAAAGTGTATGATAGTATTCTTCGATACAGGTATGAATAGTCTTCTTTCTCCTTCAGGACCATCAAATTCCCCTAGAGAGAGGATTTATGTGCTCCCATTTCACTGAAGTTGCTACTGTTAGATAAGGAAAATTCTGAAAAGACTTTTTTCTCTATCTGTTGAATCTCAAATGTTTACAGCTTAAAATAACCTTTGTGCAAACTCTGGGATTCCAAGTGGGTTCCTCCACTTCCATGTGTTTACAATACAGAAGGGAAAATACTGTTCATTATATAATTATTGAATACTCGCATTTGTTTGCAGAAAATCTTCATGTAATATGTTCCCTGTGCGTTCCATGAAGAGTAATTTATACTTCCATTTTTCTATTTATTCTACAGATAACACAATTAGTAATCTGCTTTCAGTATCACCTGCAGGGACAGAAGTCTCTTTCCTATTCTAGGGTATAAATTTAAATATCCAATGGCCTATCTTATAGGTTTTATACTTATAACTGAATACAAAGCAAAGTCATAGGTTTCTCAACTCTTGGGATTCATGCCAGTTAGAGGAGGCTCTTATGACATATGGAGGCAAGAAGCTAGGTAATTGTTTTGTAGTGTTTTTAAATACCACATAAATACAGTGAAGAAACATCCTAGTTTTCTCATAAATTGAGAAAAGTCTCAATTTATGTCTGCTGTACTGAGGTCCCATAAGTGTCCTGGTTTGGATGATAAACTAGGTGGTTATGTTCCCTATAAACCTACTTCTGATAGTGTAGTTGTTATCCTACTGACCTTTATCTAGAGGAGAAAAATACTGGGAGGCCAGTGCATGTTTCTTTAGCTGTAGCAGGTATCCTGAAATGAAAATCTGCATTAAAATGGCAAAGTAAAAATAGAAGTATGAAAATGGTAACACAAATAAAGGGACATGTAATCTCTAAAATACTCCATAAAATATTGCTGAAGTAAAATTTCACAGAACAGATAAACTCTATAGGTAGGTGTTATCGTTTACAAATTGCTTCACAAATTGTGAATGGTGACAGATAAATGAACTCTCAACTCATTTCACAATGCTAAGATTAAAATCAATGTTACTTCTCTGATTGCTATAAAAAGTATTGCCTTTTTTACTGTACTGCAGATTTTTAACCCTATTATCCCAGAGACAGTGGCTTTCAAACTGTGATATAAATGAAAATTTAATACACTGCCAATCATGTCATATCTATATTCACAACAAGAAAAATCAAATTCACTTCTCAGATTTTGCTAAAGTTGTATGCTAAAGTTATAAATATGGTCTCATTGATTCTTCTAAAAAAAGGGTTAATTGAATTTAAAGTAGATTGAAACAATATATTCATTCATTCTGACAGTCTCTTTATCCCCCTAAAAAAGTTTAGGGACTTATTTTGTTAAAAATTGACATATAAAATATTAGTATTACACAACACTTTATCTGAAATATTATTTAGTATTAACTCTTATAGGATTAGGTGATTAATACAACATATTTATTGGTTGAGATGGTAAATTATATTGGTTAAATCCATCAGCTATTTTCTCATTGCTTATCATCATTATTAAACATAATGTCTGCTGTTGCCAACATAGAAAAATTTTTAAATGCCATACTTATACTAGCAATATTGTGATTAATAAAATTATTTTTAAAATATCTTTCACTTTGTTACAATATCACTTGACTTATTTTCAAAGTACTCATGTATCAAAGCTAGACTGTTAATTAAAACTATTTTAAGTTCTAGTAAAAATACAAATTTAGTCATTTTATTCATCATTATCAAATAATCTATAGTGTTTTAGTAACACATTTATTCAGTCCTTTATATGAAATCATTTCAGTTATTAAAGTTGGTTTGCTTTAATTTTTCTTTTAAAAATATGAAGAAATTTAAACTATCAGTATATTTCAAAGAATGACAATTATATTAAAATTCATTGCTTTTGAAAGGCTCAAGTTAAGTATTCTTTCCATTATATTTACAAGTTAATTTTCTGAATTTTTAAAAGAATTATTTGTATTTTTAATGCCAGATTAGGTTTCCTTTTATAAAATGATGTATAAACACTGTGAAACTCTGGAAACATGAAATTATAAAAATGCTCTACAATTCCACCATTCATAAACAACTACTATTAATTTTTTTTAATTTTCATTAATTTTTTTTAACTATTTAACTTTTTTTAACTATTTTTTAACTATTTATTTAACTTATTTAGTTAACTATTTAGTTAACTAAGTATTTAACTTATTTTAACTATTTTTTATTTTTTTTATTTATTTTTTTTTTATTTATATATGAAATTTATTGTCAAATTGGTTTCCATACAACACCCAGTGCTCATCCCAAAAGGTGCCCTCCTCAATACCCATCACCCACCCTCGCCTCCCTCCCACCCCCCATCAACCCTTAGTTTGTTCTCAGTTCTCAACAGTCTCTTATGCTTTGGCTCTCTCCCACTCTACCCTCTTTTTTTTTTTTTTCCTTCCCCTCCCCCATGGATTCCTGTTAAGTTTCTCAGGATCCACATAAGAGTGAAACCATATGGTATCTGTCTTTCTCTGTATGGCTTATTTCACTTAGCATCACACTCTCCAGTTCCATCCACGTTGCCACAAAAGGCCATATTTCATTTTTTCTCATTGCCACGTAGTATTCCATTGTGTATATAAACCACAATTTCTTTATCCATTCATCAGTTGATGGACATTTAGGCTCTTTCCATAATTTGGCTATTGTTGAGAGTGCTGCTATGAACATTGGGGTACAAGTGCCCCTATGCATCAGTACTCCTGTGTCCCTTGGATAAATTCCTACCAGTGCTATTGCTGGGTCATAGGGTAGGTCTATTTTTAATTTTCTGAGGAACCTCCACACTGCTTTCCAGAGTGGCTGCACCAATTTGCATTCCCACCAACAGTGCAAGAGGGTTCCCGTTTCTCCACATCCTCTCCAGCATCTATAGTCTCCTGATTTGTTCATTTTGGCCACTCTGACTGGCGTGAGGTGATACCTGAGTGTGGTTTTGATTTGCATTTCCCTGATAAGGAGCGACGTTGAACATCTTTTCATGTGCCTGTTGGCCATCCGGATGTCTTCTTTAGAGAAGTGTCTATTCATGTTTTCTGCCCATTTCTTCACTGGGTTATTTGCTTTTCGGGTGTGGAGTTTGGTGAGCTCTTTATAGATTTTGGATACTAGCCCTTTGTCCGATATGTCATTTGCAAATATCTTTTCCCATTCCGTTGGTTGCCTTTTAGTTTTGTTGGTTGTTTCCTTTGCTGTGCAGAAGCTTTTTATCTTCATAAGGTCCCAGTAATTCACTTGTGCTTTTAATTCCCTTGCCTTTGGGGATGTGTCGAGTAAGAGATTGCTACGGCTGAGGTCAGAGAGGTCTTTTCCTGCTTTCTCCTCTAAGGTTTTGATGGTTTCCTGTCTCACATTCAGGTCCTTTATCCATTTTGAGTTTATTTTTGTGAATGGTGTGAGAAAGTGGTCTAGTTTCAATCTTCTGCATGTTGCTGTCCAGTTCTCCCAGCACCATTTGTTAAAGAGACTGTCTTTTTTCCATTGGATGTTCTTTCCTGCTTTGTCAAAGATGAGTTGGCCATACGTTTGTGGGTCTAGTTCTGGGGTTTCTATTCTATTCCATTGGTCTATGTGTCTGTTTTTCTGCCAATACCATGCTGTCTTGATGATGACAGCTTTGTAGTAGAGGCTAAAGTCTGGGATTGTGATGCCTCCTGCTTTGGTCTTCTTCTTCAAAATTACTTTGGCTATTTGGGGCCTTTTGTGGTTCCATATGAATTTTAGGATTGCTTGTTCTAGTTTCGAGAAGAATGCTGGTGCAATTTTGATTGGGATTGCATTGAATGTGTAGATAGCTTTGGGTAGTATTGACATTTTGACAATATTTATTCTTCCAATCCATGAGCAGGGAATGTCTTTCCATTTCTTTAAATCATCTTCAATTACCTTCATAAGCTTTCTATAGTTTTCAGCATACAGATCCTTTACATCTTTGGTTAGATTTATTCCTAGGTATTTTATGCTTCTTGGTGCAATTGTGAATGGGATCAGTTTCTTTATTTGTCTTTCTGTTGCTTCATTGTTAGTGTATAAGAATGCAACTGATTTCTGTACATTGATTTTGTATCCTGCAACTTTGCTGAATTCATGTATCAGTTCTAGCAGACTTTTGGTGGAGTCTATCGGATTTTCCACGTATAATATCATGTCATCTGCAAAGAGCGAAAGCTTGACTTCATCTTTGCCAATTTTGATGCCTTTGATATCCTTTTGTTGTCTGATTGCTGATGCTAGAACTTCCAGCACTATGTTAAACAACAGCGGTGAGAGTGGGCATCCCTGTCGTGTTCCTGATCTCAGGGAAAAAGCTCTCAGTTTTTCCCCGTTGAGGATGATGTTAGCTGTGGGCTTTTCATAAATGGCTTTTATGATCTTTAAGTATGTTCCTTCTATCCCGACTTTCTCAAGAGTTTTTATTAAGAAAGGGTGCTGGATTTTGTCAAAGGCCTTTTCTGCATCGATTGACAGGATCATATGGTTCTTCTCTTTTTTTTTGTTAATGTGATGTATCACGTTGATTGATTTGCGAATGTTGAACCAGCCCTGCATCCCAGGAATGAATCCCACTTGATCATGGTGAATAATTCTTTTTATATGCCGTTGAATTCGATTTGCTAGTATCTTATTGAGAATTTTTGCATCCATATTCATCAGGGATATTGGCCTGTAGTTCTCTTTTTTTACTGGGTCTCTGTCTGGTTTAGGAATCAAAGTAATACTGGCTTCATAGAATGAGTCTGGAAGTTTTCCTTCCCTTTCTATTTCTTGGAATAGCTTGAGAAGGATAGGTATTATCTCTGCTTTAAACGTCTGGTAGAACTCCCCTGGGAAGCCATCTGGTCCTGGACTCTTATTTGTTGGGAGATTTTTGATAACCGATTCAATTTCTTTGCTGGTGATGGGTCTGTTCAAGCTTTCTCTTTCCTCCTGATTGAGTTTTGGAAGAGTGTGGGTGTTCAGGAATTTGTCCATTTCTTCCAGGTTGTCCAATATGTTGGCATATAATTTTTCATAGTATTCCCTGATAATTGTTTGTATCTCTGAGGGATTGGTTGTAATCATTCCATTTTCATTCATGATTTTATCTATTTGGGTCATCTCTCTTTTCTTTTTGAGAAGCCTGGCTAGAGGTTTGTCAATTTTGTTTATTTTTTCAAAAAACCAACTCTTGGTTTTGTTGATCTGCTCTACAGTTTTTTTAGATTCTATATTGTTTATTTCTGCTCTGATCTTTATTATTTCTCTTCTTCTGCTGGGTTTAGGCTGCCTTTGCTGTTCTGCTTCTATTTCCTTTAGGTGTGCTGTTAGATTTTGTATTTGGGATTTTTCTTGTTTCTTGAGATAGGCCTGGATTGCAATGTATTTTCCTCTCAGGACTGCCTTCGCTGCGTCCCAAAGCGTTTGGATTGTTGTATTTTCATTTTCGTTTGTTTCCATATATTTTTTAATTTCTTCTCTAATTGCCTGGTTGACCCACTCATTCGTTAGTAGGGTGTTCTTTAACCTCCATGCTTTTGGAGGTTTTCCAGACTTTTTTCTGTGGTTGATTTCAAGCTTCATAGCATTGTGGTCTGAAAGTATGCATGGTACGATTTCAATTCTTGTAAACTTATGAAGGGCTGTTTTGTGACCCAGTATATGATCTATCTTGGAGAATGTTCCATGTGCACTCGAGAAGAAAGTATATTCCGTTGCTTTGGGATGCAGAGTTCTAAATATATCTGTCAAGTCCATCTGATCCAATGTCTCATTCAGGGCCCTTGTTTCTTTATTGACCGTGTGTCTAGATGATGTATCCATTTCTGTAAGTGGGGTGTTAAAGTCCCCACAATTACCACATTCTTATCAATAAGGTTGCTTATGTTTATGAGTAATTGTTTTATATATTTGGGCACTCCGGTATTCGGCGCATAGACATTTATAATTGTTAGCTCTTCCTGATGGATAGACCCTGTTACTATTATATAATGTCCTTCTTCATCTCTTGTTACAGCCTTTAATTTAAAGTCTAGTTTGTCTGATAGAAGTATGGCTACTCCAGCTTTCTTTTGGCTTCCAGTAGCATGATAAATAGTTCTCCATCCCCTCACTCTCAATCTAAAGGTGTCCTCAGGTCTAAAATGAGTCTCTTGTAGACAGCAAATAGATGGGTCTTGTTTTTTTATCCATTCTGATACCCTATGTCTTTTGGTTGGCGCATTTAATCCATTTACATTCAGTGTTATTATAGAAAGATATGGGTTTAGAGTCATTGTGATGTCTGTATGTTTTAAGCTTGTAGTGATGTCTCTGGTACTTTGTCTCACAGGGTCCCCCTTAGGATCTCTTGTAGGGCTGGTTTAGTGGTGACAAATTCCTTCAGTTTTTGTTTGTTTGGGAAGACCTTTATCTCTCCTTCTATTCTAAATGACAGACTTGCTGGATAAAGGATTCTTGGCTGCATATTTTTTCTGTCTAGCACACTGAAAATCTCGTGCCAATTCTTTCTGGCCTGCCAAGTTTCAAAAGAGAGATCAGTCACGAGTCTTATAGGTCTCCGTTTATATGTGAGGGCATGTTTACCCCTTGCTGCTTTCAGAATTTTCTCTTTATCCTTGTATTTTGCCAGTTTCACTATGATATGTCGTGCAGAAGATCGATTCAAGTTACGTCTGAAGGGAGTTCTCTGTGCCTCTTGGATTTCAATGCCTTTTTCCTTCCCCAGTTCAGGGAAGTTCTCAGCTATTATTTCTTCAAGTACCCCTTCAGCACCTTTCCCTCTCTCTTCCTCCTCTGGGATACCAATTATGCGTATATTATTTCTTTTTAGTGTATGACTTAGTTCTCTAATTTTCCCCTCATACTCCTGGATTTTTTTATCTCTCTTTTTCTCAGCTTCCTCTTTTTCCATAACTTTATCTTCTAGTTCACCTATTCTCTCCTCTGCCTCTTCCATCCGAGCCGTGGTGGTTTCCATTTTGTTACGCATTTCGTTTAAAGCGTTTTTCAGTTTCTCGTGACTGTTCCTTAGTCCCTTGATCTCTGTAGCAAGAGATTCTCTGCTGTCAGCTATACTGTTTTCAAGCCCAGCAATTAATTTTATGACTATTATTCTAAATTCACTTTCTGTTATATTATTTAAATCCTTTTTGATCAGCTCATTAGCTGTTGTTATTTCCTGGAGATTCTTCTGAGGGGAATTCTTCCGCTTGGTCATTTTGGATAGTCCCTGGTGTGGTGAGGACCTGCAGGGCACTTCCCCTGTGCTGTGGTGTATAACTGGAGTTGGTGGGCGGAGCCGCAGTCAGACCTGATGTCTGCCCCCAGCCCACCGCTGTGTCCACAGTCAGACTGGTGTGTGCCTTCTCTTCCCCTCTCCTAGGGGCGGGATTCACTGTGGGGTGGGGTGGCCTGTCTGGGCTACTTGCACACTGCCAGGCTTGTGATGCTGGGGATCTGGCGTGTTAGCTGGGGTGGGTAGGCAAGGTGCACAGGGGCAGGAGGGGCAGGCTTAGCTTGCTTCTCCTTAGGTGATCCACTTCAGGAGGGGCCCTGTGGCAGCAGGAGGGAGTCAGATCTGCTGCCAGAGGTTTGGCTCCGCAGAAGCGCAGAGTTGGGTGTTTGCGCGGAGCGAGCAAGTTCCCTGGCAGGAACTGGTTCTCTTTGGGATTTTGGCTGGGGGATGGGCGGGGGAGATGGCGCTGGCGAGCGCCTTTGTTCCCCACCAAACTGAGCTCTGTCGTCCGGGGGCTCAGCAGCTCTCTTTCCCTTTGTCCTCCAGCCTTCCCGCTTTCTGAGCAGAGCTGTTGACTTATGACCTCCCAGACGCTAAGTCGCGCTTGCTGTCGGAACACTGTCCGTCAGGCCCCTCCGCTTTTTGCAAGCCAGATTCGGGGGCTCTGCTTGGCCGGCAAGCCGCCCCTCCGCCCCGGCTCCCTCCCGCCAGTCCGTGGAGCGCGCACCGTCTCGCCGCCTTTCCTACCCTCTTCCGTGGGCCTCTCATCTGAGCTTGTCTCAGGCGACTCCGTTCTGCTAATCCTCTGTCGGTTTTCTGGGTTATTTAGGCAGGTGTAGGTGGAATCTAAGTGATCAGCAGGACGCGCGGTGAGCCCAGCGTCCTCCTATGCTGCCATCTTCCTCCTATCTCCTAACTATTTTTTAACTATTTATTTAACTATTAATTTTTTTTTAACGTTTATTTATTTTTGAGACAGAGAGAGACAGAGCATGAACAGGGGAGGGGCAGAGAGAGAGGGAGACACAGAATCTGAAACAGGCTCCAGGCTCTGAGCTGTCAGCACAGAGCCTGACGAGGGGCTCAAACTCACGAACCATGAGGTCATGACCTGAGCCGGAGTCAGACGCTTAACTGACCAAGCCACCCAGGCGCCCCAATTTTTTTTTTTTAATAAGCTTCACTCCCAGCCTGGAGTCCAACATGGGGCTTGAACTTGCAACCCTGAGATCAAGACCTGAGCTGAGGTCAAGAGTTGGATGCTTAACCCACCGAGTTACCCAGGCACCCCTACTATTTTTTTTTAATTTTTTTAAACATTTATACTTCTTTTTGAGAGATAGAGGGAGACACTGTGTGAGTGGGGGAGGGGCAGAGACAGAGGGAGACCCAGAATCTGAAGCAGGCGCCAGGCTCTGAGCTGTTAGCACAGAGCCCAACACGGGGCTCGAACCCACCTACTGTGAGATCATGACCTGAGCCAAAGTTGGATGCTCAACCAACTGAGCACCCCAGGCGCCTTTAGGCACAACTACTATTAATATTTTTCTATTTCATGGCATTTTTTTTCCATTTGCTGATGCCAGGTTTTATATGCAGACTTAAAGAGCCTTCTGTGAGAACATCTTCCTTCAGTCTTCAATCCCTCTAATCTCACTTAGGAGTTAATGTTACTGACAGTAAAAGTGGTGTGTCTGCACAGTATTTCTTTGGTTCCATTGAGCCTGCCACTTACTAAACTTGAACCTAATGTCATTTCCTATTTTGTCTTGCTCACTTAAGAACCTGAGTCAAAATACCCTCAATATGATTATCGCATAACGAGGACAGGACAGATTACAGCTTTCCAAATGAATTTTGGATTACTTGGAGACATTCTTGGTGGTAACAACACAGGGGTAATGCTATTGTCATTTAGTGTGTGGATCCAAGGAAGCTAAACATCTTGTGATGAACAGGACATTTCCAGTCCGAAAGACAAACCCTTACCCATTGTGAGACAGAAAGCCTTTAAGAAGAGTGTTTGTACTTTTAGAAAAAAATCTTTAAGATTTTTACAATATTAAAAATGTATGCTTAGGATATGAGAGTATATGTGTTGGTTCTAAGCATCTTTCCTCTTCTGACTACTGTTACAAATTATTTTTCTCAGTAAACTTCACCTTCCATGATTGGGGGGGTTGTGACATCTTTCCTAACCACGTTGTGGTATATGAGATGGCACATATCTCCTTCATTTACTTGTTTTATTGTTGTTTGTGGGTGCAAAGAATGGGAATATAATAATAGATGTGTTTTACCAACCTTAACCTCTACCTGAGGATGTTTAAATGATGTGAAAAAGGAAGACGTGAAATAAGTGGCACAGTAATTGTTCTAAAAAGAAGGGTGGGACTAAGATGTCTGATATATTTGAAAGAAAAGAGTTTCTATAGGGAGGGACTATGTCATTCACTGCAGAAAAGGAGAATAGAAAGGGTGGATCTTATTGCCAATAAGGAATAAGGAAATTAGGATTCTTTTGCTTATTAATGATATTTTCTTCAGTCTAAATCTCTCTCCTAAATTGTAGACCCTTCTATTGAACTACTTGTTCAACTTTGCTACCTAACTGGCTATTCTATTACCTCAACCTTAAAAACAAAATAAAACAGAACTGAATTTGTGACCATCTTCCTGAAAAGCTGCTTTATTGATAGCCTTTCTCATCCCATTTTACCAAAACTTGTCTTTGCATTTGGACAGATTAAGGACATTGGAGTCATCATTGACTCCTCACTTCTTTTGCAATCCAAGTTCAATACATCATAAAATGGTATTGAATGTACCTTAAGAATATAAATATGACCATTTCTTACCTCTTCCACTGTTCTAACCCTGGAACAAGCCACTACCATCTGTTACTTGGATTTCTGTAATAGAATCTAATTGGTCTTTCTGCTTTTGTTCTTATTTCAGAGAGCCAGTTTCTATTCCAGCATACAGAGTGTTCTTTAAAATACCTAACCTTGATCTTGTCATTCTTCTGCTCAAACCCTGCAGTGGTTCTGCATGTCAGGCAGAGTAAACAGAGTATCACAGTATTCTTCATGATCTTACTCTGTGAGCTGTCTTATTATTCTCTCCCTTTAGTCTGCTCCAGGCTCACTATCTTCATAGTTAGTCCACGCTTTGACCGTATGGTCTATGTACTGGAAATCTGCCAGGAATATCCATATCCTTTATGTTCACGACTAACTTGTTCATCTCTTTCTGGTCTCTGCTCAAATGCCCACTCTTATTCGGTCTATAATTAACCACACTATTTAAATTATTTTAATGTTTATTCATTTCTGAGAGTGGGGGGAGGAGGAAGAGCGTGCGCAGCGGGGGGAGCAGCAGAGAGAGGGAGACACAGAATCTGAATCAGGCTCCAGGCTCTGAGCCTTCAGCACAGAGCCAGACTCAGGGCTGCAACTCACAAACCATGAGATTGTGACCTGAGCCGAAGTCAGAAGCTTAATGGACTGAGCCACCCAAGCACCCCTCCCTGCACTATTTAATACCTCCTGATTTCACTTATCTTTTTTTCCTTCTTTTTTTTTCTTTTTTTATTCCTATGGTTGTTCCCTTTGAACAAGATATTTTCATTCATTTGTTAGGTTTACTCTTGCTGCATGTCTTCCGCAACCAGAATGTAAGCTTCAAAGTGCCAGAAAGCTTGTCCGTTTTATTCACTGGTTTCAACTGCCTAAAACAGAGTCCAGCACTGAGTAAGTGCTCTGGAAGTAATTGTTGATGAAATCAATACATGAATGCATGAATATGAAGTTGAGAGGGGACATTATCTGTTGAGATTAAAGGATAGGATGGGACATGCTGGCATTTCTTTATCTTCTGCAATATAAGTTTTTTCTTCATTATTGTTTTATTGTTGTTAATGTATAAACATATTGCAGTGTCTCTGCTCCAGTAAAGAATAGCCTCCTTTGGTCACATATTTTCTCCAGTGACTACCCCTTTTTGCTACATTGTAGCAAAATTCTAAAAAATATTTATCTTTTCTGTCTCCACTCCCACACCACCCCCCGCCATCATTCAGTTCTCAACCCAAGTCTCAACCATTTACTTGTTTGAAACCACTCTTTTCAAGCCTCCTACAACTTGCACATAAGGCAAATGTTAATGACCACTTATCAACCCTTAGCATATTTTGTATCTCACATTTGGTACAGTGGGTCCTGCCTCTTTTCTTGGAAATATTTCTCCATGAATTCGTGGTTCTCCTCCTTCCACTTGGAATACTCCATTAAATTCTTTCTTCTCCCTGCTTTTTAAATGTTGGAGAACTCCATTCTTCAAACTCAAAGTCTTCTGCAGTTACTATGCAGTTCAACTAATCCTATGCATTTTATTATAATTTATATGGTAAATGCTCCCACATATACATCTCTATGGGCCATATAAACTATGGTCCAGACTACCGACTCATGTATAACAGTTGCTTGGTATCTTGACTTAACTTTGCTGTTTTGACCTCTGTATTTCTGCCCTATTCTCCCCTTTTAGTCTCTTCTATACAAAGCAGTCACAAAAATATATTTAAAAGGTAAGTTAGGTTACTTTTATCATATATATAAAACAAACACTTTTTCATACCCTTCCAGGTCCTCTTTGGATTGGCCTATATCTGCCTTTCCAAAACTATTTCCTCCCAATCTTATTTTCACTTCATCTGCTTAAGCTACACTGACCTTAATATCCTCATCTCAAAATTGCTTCAGTTACTGTTCCCGCAGTTTATTGTCACCATGATTCATCCTGGTTTCTGTTCACATGTTACTTTCTTAAATGTTACCTCCCTATCAAATGCATCATCTGTTGCTGGTTTTGTAGCAATAAATACAACCCAAATTAATATTATTTTTGTGTTCACTTGATTGTTATCTATTTTCTCTTCTCTAATCAAGCTTCATGTAGGCAAGGATCATGACTGTTTTATTCATTTGTTAAAATATATTTGATCTGTATATAAGTAAAAGGATGTTTAAAATTTTTTTTTTTCAACGTTTATTTATTTTTGGGACAGAGAGAGACAGAGCATGAACAGGGGAGGGTCAGAGAGAGAGGGAGACACAGAATCGGGAACAGGCTCCAGGCTCTGAGCCATCAGCCCAGAGCCCGACGCGGGGCTCGAACTCACGGACCGCGAGATCGTGACCTGGCTGAAGTCGGATGCTTAACCGACTGCGCCACCCAGGCGCCCCAAAAGGATGTTTAAAAGGAGGCTTGCATGCCATGAAGTTTAAGATAAACAGGTATGTCAGGGATCCCTCAGACCATCCTCAAGCTTCATGTCTCACTAGAATGACTTAGAAATGGTGTTTTGTTTTTCAGTAGAAGAATACAGGTTAAAATTAGCAACAGAAAAAGGCACATAGGCAACATCTAGGAGAAACTAGGCACAAGCTTCCAGGTGTCTTCTAGTGGAGTTGCAAGGGTATGTGTAATTCTCCTGGTGACAGTGTGTGACAACACTGTGCATGTTTTACATGCACAGTGTTGTCAGTCAGAAGTTCACTCATGCTTTGTTTTCCATGTTTGTATTGGAGGTCAGTCATATAGGCATGTTATGTAATGTAGCACCTGCATGACACAGCTACTCAGCTACTCAGATTCCAGTCCCTCCAAGCAAAAATGAGCATAACATACTATGAATCATATTGCTAGCATAAACTGCCTGATTGAACTGGTCCCTTATGGCCTAAGTCCTTAGGCATAGAAACACACACTTACAAGGTAAAATATTCCAAAGGCTCAGAGCTCACCTTCCATGAGCTGTTTTAACTAGTTCTTTTTTGTGAATGTGCAGAGGTCAAAGGACCTAGGGTCGCTGAGTTAACCTTTTGTTGCACAATGGGGAGTAAGTTAAATAGAAGCTACGGGTTTTAAGTAAGATAATCCTCACTTTGCATGGTTCTGATATGCACGCATTTAAGTTGCCATGGTTTAGATAAAATAACCCCCATCCTCCCAACAACATGTTTTAATACCACAAAGTATTAACTGTAATTACATAAAGTACAATTTTGCTGCTAGTTCTCAGTCTGCAACTATGTATGTAAACAACAGATGTCTGTCATGATTTCTTTGACTCAGTTTATACACAGATGGCAAAGTGTATAGTTGTGTTACCTCCTTGTCTTCCAGTGATAAACCTAGTACACAAGGCAAAAATGGAAGTACATATATGAAACATATGCATGTTGTGCACATTTTTGGATGGTGTACATAATAGTCTATATATTATTTAAAGTACTTTAAAGACATTATACATATGTATATAATATAGGTAGATATTATAGCTGAAATAGCTAACCTTGGGAATGTTGATAGTGCCACCATCCAAGAGACTATAAATACACTGCCCGGGGAACTTAGTGAAGGTGAACTTATCAACATAAATGAGAAAACTGGTCATGGTAAAAGGGTGAAGATGACCCAGAGAATGTGAAAATGACAACAAATTTCATACTAAAAAAACTCTTGGATATTTCATGACATTTAAAGTGCAAAGGACAATTATATGACCTGATAGTGATAGATAGTGTAGCTAACACTACAGTGGAAATTACATGGCAACATAGAGCTGTATCAAATCAGCTCTTTGTACACCTTATACTTACACAATGTTATAGGTCAGTTTTGTCTCAAAAAATTTTTTTAAACAGTGCAAAGGACAAAATGTCTAAGATCCTAACTTAGAAAGGAGGATGACAATTCACTAAGGCATTGAAAATATGCTTGCTTAGTATTATAATTTATACAGCAAGAAGAAGGCAATCCCTCTTTGAACTGTTCTTGATGATTGTTTTACAAAGAAAACATTTTAATCCTCTATCCTTTCAGTATTTCAAATTACAGTGTGCTAAATAAATATTAGTTTTACTAAATTGTGTTTATTTCCTCATACATCTATAGTCAACAGTATGAGAATTTTTAATGTTTAACAAAAATTTGTTAAAGGTCGTGGAAGAATCATAATTTTTCCAATTGAATATCAAGATTATCTTACATAGTTTCAGTGTTCATAGACATTTTTATGACACTGTACTGGCATACAAAGCAAAAACTGCATGTATTTAACAAAAATCATAAAATTCTAATTGATTATTTGTATTGTCCATTTTGCCTTCATAAATTTCCCTTTGGAAAATTTTTCTCTTAATGGGTTACTGAAAGACAAGTGTGTGACTTGCATATTTTGTTTAATAAGCACCAGAAAACAAATTTAAAAACAAAATAAAAATAATCCATTGGACATAATTTCTTTGAAATAAATGAGGAGTTTAGACTGAAATAAGAGATGAGATAATTGAATTAAAAATGTAAATGCATGTAACATCCTTGACTTTTAAAATGTTTTCATCCCACTAAAGCAAATACTTACCTAAAAAGATCAAACAATTTAGCTGTATTTACATACCCCAGTTCCCTAATTGCTAGCCATTGACTTGTGCTTTCCATTAGCTGCATACTTTCCCTGATTTTTCCTCACTTGTATTTCTGTTAAACTCTGCACTGTTTCCTAACATTTTTAAACATTAGTCTTATTTGTAGCAATTTGATAATTTTATCTAGTAGGAAATTTATACTTAATATAACTTCTATGAATATCATAGAACCATGTCACATCTATTGTTCTTCACACTAAAGAGAAATTCACCAGCTGTAGGAGAATATTAGAGTTTTAGAATGTAAGCCTTTAATTTTTTCTCTAGCTGTATGCATTATTTTAATAGAATTATATATATGTGCAAGCTGTTTCAGCATATGATGAAAGGTAATGGGTCCGGTATGGATTTTTAGGTGCTTTCAAAGCTTTGAGTCAAACTAAAACTAATTGGTGCACTTACAAATCAAACTTAAGGCTTTCACATTGCCCTACCTTGCTGTAGTGGATTGTATTTGATAGATTTCTAATAACTTTTAGAAAGTTTATTTATTTATTTTGAGAGAGAAAGAGAGAGAACATGTGTTTGGGTACGTGCATACAAGCGGGAAAGGGGCAGAGAGGGAGAAGGAGGATCCCAAGCAGGCTCCGCCAGTGCACAGTCCAACCTGAGACTCTAACACCAACCCCGAGATCATGACCTGAGCCCAAATCAAAAAGTCTGATGGTTAATCGACTGAGCCATCCAGCTGCCCATCTAACATATTTTTTAAAAAACGTATTTTTTTAATACTGTGTTTCCACTTTGACTTCAAAAAAATTACAAGAACTATAACTTTGTGGCTATTATTTAAATTAGATTCAGTATAATTGTGATGCTTCGTAATGAATAATGTAAATATAGGTTTTTTGATAGAAAGAAAAGAAATGACTTTCATATGTTTATTTAGGTGTGTTATTTGGTACTTCTTCTCTAATGTTAAGTTTTTTTTCCTTTAGTTTAGTTTCAAACAATAATTATTAGGAATTTTTTTTATACTCTAATCAGTTGGTGATATTTTCCAGAAATTTGTCTGTAACAGTGATTTCCATGGACTGCTTATCATTATGGTGCTCTTTATGCATATAGTTTGTTTTGCCAAGTGTAAGAAATATTTACTTAGATCATTTTGATATATGATTAAGGGAAGAGCAAACTGAACTTGATTGAAAACATATTGTAGAAATTGATTTTTAAGTCTATCATATCTTTGAGACTTTTTCGCACCTCTTCTCTAGATGGTTGTAGTTATATAGACTTCTGCATTACAGGAGTGGAATTCAGTGATTTATCACTTACAAATAACTTCCAGTACTCATCACATATAAGCATTTTGTTGCCATATGTATTTTCATTGTAACACTTCTCTTCATATTGTTCTCTTCCTGTTTAAAAAGAAAAAAACATTTAGACTTAGTAGCTTAAATTCCACTACTGTGGTTACTAGGAGACAAGAAGGCATACTGAGACACAACATTTCTCTTTTCTAGAATTTAGTTTGAGTACAAAAGCTGAATATGAAATACACATGTCTTCACTATTACCTTCTTGGTAGGATGAAATTTATATCCTCAAAATGACTTCAGTATGTAACTGAGCACACCCTGAGCCTTATTTCTATATTACTCAGGAAAAAACAAAAACAACCCTCCCCCCAAATAAAAACAACAAAACCTTTTTTTTTTTTTTTTTTTAATTTTTTTTTCAACGTTTATTTATTTTTGGGACAGAGAGAGACAGAGCATGAACGGGTGAGGGGCAGAGAGAGAGGGAGACACAGAATCGGAAACAGGCTCCAGGCTCTGAGCCATCAGCCCAGAGCCCGACGCGGGGCTCGAACTCACGGACCGCGAGATCGTGACCTGGCTGAAGTCGGACCCTTAACCGACTGCACCACCCAGGCGCCCCAACAAAACCTTTTTTAAGAGGAGGAGAGTGAGTTAGTTACTCTTTTAAGTTATTCATTAGGATCTCACTGATTTGCCTTGTGACGTTATTTTATTTTATTTTATTTTATTTTATTTTATTTTATTTTGTTTATTTTTTTAAGTTTATTTATTTGAGGGGCAGGCAGCAAAAGGGGGAGAAAGAGAACCCGAAGTAGGCTACTTGCTTCCCAAGCAGAGCCTGATGCAGGGTTTGAACCCATGAACTGTGAGATCATGACTTGAACCAAAATCAAGAGTCAGGGACTTAACTGACTGAGCCACCCAGGTGCTCTGGTGGTGCTAACATTTAAAGTCAAAAGATTTTTGTGAATCCAAAAGAAAAAAAATGTAAAGATTTCAAAGGCCTTTTTGTTTGGACTTTTAAAAAACTTGTAATTAGTCAAAGTAATAGAAATTGCCTGTTTCTACTTAATTTCCTTTTATATTTAGCCACTGTATCTATGTTTGTCACATGTATATAGCCATATAAGTTTATGGAAATTATTACCTAAATGAGTTAATATTTCTCTTGTTTTTGTAACTTTTATTTACCTTAAGTAAATAATATGTGTATATGCATGTGTACACACATATTTTTGTAAATTCACATTTCACTATATATTTGGAAATAAATAAATCATAAAAATGTTGAAAGTAAAAGTATTTGCAAAAATACGATTTACTGGTCAATGAGGAGATATTTTATTCAGGCTATTGAAATAATAATTTGTCATCAATGACAGATATCTCCAATAAAATGAGGCAGGCTTGCAGGCTTCTAGAGCTAGTGACATGGGACTCATTCATGATTCTCAGAGGAGTTACAGAGACGAATGGACAGTGTTACCTATCTGATTTCCAGTCTTCATATCTATCTTTTATGAGTATATAAATGACATCTTTATTATGTGAAACACTGAATATATCTGAAATCAACTAGTTTTCACACAAATACTGCTTTCTTTTCTCTTAAACATAGACTGCTAGATATTTCGGTAACTTGTTCTAAAGAATTATAGAAATTTATATCCCTTATGTAACATATTAGTATAAAATACAGTGTCTTTTTTAATGTTTGTTTATTTTTGAGAGAGACAGAGTTTGAGTGGGGGAAGGGTAGAGAGAGAGGGAGACACAGAATCCAAAGCAGGCTCCAGGCTCTGAGCTGTTAGCACAGAGCCCGACGTGGAGCTCGAACTCACAAATTATGAGATCATGACCTGAGCTGAAGTCAGATGCTTAACTAACTGAGCCACCCAGGCGCCCCTAAAATATAATGTCTTTTAAAGCCTATTAGTACTAATCAGATGAGCAAACAGAAAGACATTTAAATAGTAAATGACGCACACTAATGTAATAAAAATATTTTTAAACCATATAAGAAGCTTGGAGATCAAAATTCATTTAAAGCAGTAAGATGTGCACATCTAATTAATAGAATATGATATTAAGCAGTATGAGAATCACTGCTTTAATAAGACAGAAAAGATTGAAAACAATCAAAATGTTTATCCATAAGCCCTTATTACTTTATACATCTAACTCAGCATTAAAAAAATATTTAATAATTTTACTTTCATATATGTAGTATGTGATGTTTCTATTTGCCTCTCTTTTTCTGTTTCCTCACACCATCTCTGAATATATTAGACAAATGACAATGGAGGGTAGAAGTTATTGGTTTAGATATTTTAAAGGATAAAAGACTAGAACATGTAGATTTATGATATATCTTGAAAATAGCAATTTACTAGAGGATTGGAAATTTATAGGAACAGTCATTGAATCAAATTCATTAAATTGCTTAACTAAGTTAAGCAATTTAATAGGTGTAATGCAGTGTGCACAAGTTTTCATTATAGGATTCCAATTTCTTGAACTCACTGCCCATGAAGCCTGAGATGACATGCAAAGGATAACTGATAATTGTTAAAATTAAACATAGAATTAAGGCATTCATTAGATAAAGATAAAATATACCTGCATATGGCTATTTAACATTTTTATTAAAAGAGAAATTTTAGAGGGGCGCCTAGGTGGCTCAGTTGGAAGTTAACGTCCAACTTCAGCTCAAGTCATTATCTCAAGGTTCATGAGTTCAAGCCCAACGTTGCACTCTGTGTTGACCCCTCAGAACTTGGAGCCTGCTTTGGATTCCGTGTCTCCCTCTGTCTCTCCACCTCCCCCACTGGTGCTCTGTCTCTTTCTCTCTCAAAGATAAACATTAGAAAAAAACTTTTTAAAGAGAAATTTTAGAGATGTTTACTTATATGCTGGAACTAAAAATATATAAATGCATTGATGTGTACAGTCTGAATAATAATAATATTAATAGTAAATAGAAGTAAAATTTGAAAACTGTATGAACTTGAAAGAAATTATGATTCTAAGCTCTAGAAATATTACTTTCTTTTTAATTTCTTCTAGATTTTGTAAATTCTTTCTTACCTTGACAGTTATGAGTCCCATCCTATCCACACTAGAATTAATATCATAATAAACAAAATATGATGCTTTTTATTTCTAAGTTTTGGTGAATTTTAAAATCAAATTTACACCTATGTTTACTTCAGTGAAATACTTTTGATTTTTCTCTCTGTAGATTTTTTTGTTATATTTTATGTATTATAAAAAATATAAATATTGTAAAGAATGCCTTTTAGTATACTATGGGAGTATTTGATAAAAGAATCAAAATTAGTCTTTGCCTTTAGGCAAGTACACATATAAAAGAACAATAGGAGTAAGTAATATCTTTTCAGGCACAGGAAAAATGGTCCAGAGTTTGAAGTAATCATGGCAATTAAAGGAGCTGAATGAAGGTAGGTCAGTATAGCTAACATATTGTATTAGTCAGTGTTCTTCAGAAAAATAGTACCAGTAGGATACATAGAGAAATATATGAAGATATTTGTTATAGGAATTGGCTTACTGTTCTGGAGGCAGTGAATTTCCCCAGTCTGTCATCTACATGCTAGAGAAAACCAGTAGTGTAATTTAATCTGAATCTGAAGGTCTGAGAGCCCATGGTATACATCCCAGAGTGTGAAGGCCCAAGAACCAGGAACTCTGATGTCCAAGGGCAGGAGAAGGCGGACATCCCAGCTCAAAAAGAAAAAGTCTTTTTGTTCCCTGCTGGGCCCCTAATGGATTGGATGAAGGTGGGAGTCTTCACTCAGTCTATGGAATCAAATGCTGATCTCTTTCAGAAACACCCTCACAGACACTTCCATTAATACTGTTTACCAGATATCTGGGTCTCCCTTACTTTGGCAAGTCACCACACTGACACATAAAAGTTATCATCACAGGTGTGGAGCACCAAGGAAATAGAACTGTGAAAGGAATCAAGGAGGCAGGCAGAAAATAAACCACACAAAGCATTATTGAATTTTGGATCTGTTCAAATATCAACAAGAAGTCACTGAATTGTTTTATACATCAGAACACAGATTTACATTTAATAAAGGTGATCATAGCTGAAGGATAGAGAATAAAATCATAAAGAGCAAGATTGATGTGAAAGATCAATTAAAAGACTATTAAAGTAACTCACAGGAAAAATCGTGGTCACTTCACAGTGAGGAACAATATAGTGGATGGGTTTCAGAGAGTTATGGAATAGAATACACTAGATTTGTGAAATTGATAGAAAAGAGAGAAAGAATCAGAAGTAACTCCAGGTTTTGAATTAAGGGAATTGGGTAACCATGGTGTAATTTCCTGATTTAGGTAGCATGGAAAGAGTATTATGTTTGGGGGGAGGGGAAGGGGTTAGGGGATGATGTTAAATAGGAAATGCCTGTGCGAGGTGTAAAGGTGGATGTTAATGAGAGTTATATATCCAGGCCTTGGATCAATATTAGCTGGAGATACGAAATATGAGGACTTTATCTTATAGATTATAATTGAGTCAATAAGAGTCAATGAGATGCAGATTGGAAAGAAAAAATAAAAGAACAAGTATAAATCCCAGAAAACCCCTAATAATTAATTAATATATAGATAAAGAGGAGCTGAGAAGAAGGAGGAGCTGCAAATACTAAGAAGGAATGTCTGAAGAAAAAACACAGGAAGCATCAAAATGGAATTTTATGGTATTATAAAATCCAAGAGAAAGAATATTTCTAGAGAGAAGCAGTACCAGCCCTATAGGGTGCTAGTGTGAGGGCAAAACAGGTTACAATTAAGGTATATCCATTGCCTTACTGATACGGAGTTGTTAACAGTGTTTGAGGTAAATTGTGGAACAGTTTTCCATGTAACCTCTCTTAGAATGAGATTAGGAATAGTTGGCCGATGAACACTTGGAAATAGCATGTATAAGAAACTCCACAGGAAAGTTTTCTTATTTTAGCCCCATAGAAGAAGTGCCTACTTAAATCTAGAAAAAAACTACCATATACTAATACTACATCTATTTTTATTTAATTAAATAAACATATATGATATAATGTATATGGTATAACATAATATATATGATATACATGATAGTAAGGATTTCTCTGATATTTTAGAATTGTCCTGTCTATGCTTTCAAAAAAACATGTTTTCTTTGTTCATTTTTCAGAGAGTTACTTCGTATGTTTACCAGTACTGTTTTATATTCAGTTTGATAGAATCATCTAAAAACATCCCTTTATAAAAATTTTTAAATGTTTTAGTTTTTTAATAAGAGTTTTAGGTTTACAATAAAATCAAGAGGAGGGGAACAGAGATTTCCTATATACTCTCTGCCCCCCACATGCATAGCATCCCCCATTATCAATATCACTTACTAATATGGTACATTTATTACAATTAATGAACCTACACTGATACACCATTATCACCCATAATCCAAAGTTTACCTAAGGGTTCACTCATTCTATGAGTTTGGATAAATATATAAGACATATATTCACCATTATCTTATCATATATAATATTTTCAATGTCCTGAAAATCCCTTATGCTCTGCCTATTTATTTCTCCCCCCACCACTTCTGATGGCCAACCACTGATCTTTTTAAAAAAATTTTTTTTAACATTTATTTATTTTTGAGAGACAGAGAAAAACAAAACATGAGTGGGGAAGGGGCAGAGAGAGAGGGAGACACAGAACTTGAAGCAGAATCCTGGATCTGAGCTTTCAGCACAGAGCCCAACATGGGGGTTGAACTCAAAGACTACATGGAGATCATGCCCTGAGCTGAAGTTGGATGCTTAACCAACTGAGTCACCCAGGTGCCCCCCAATTTTTTAATGTTTATTTTTGAGAGAAAGAGAGAGAGAACAAGTGGGGGAAAGGCAGAAGAGAGAGGGAGACACAAAATCTGAAGCAGGCTCCAGGCCCTGAGCTGTCAGCACAGAACCTGATGTGGAATTTGAACCCTGGGGCTGTGAGATCATGATGTGAGCCAGAAGTCAGATGCTTAACCGACTGAGCCACCCAGGCATCCCTACTGCTGATCTTTTTATTGCCTCCATAGTTTTTGTCTTTTCCAGAATGTCGTATAGTCAGAATCATAATGTATGTAGCTTTCTCAGATTTCCTTCTTTCACTTAGTAATGTGCATTTAAGATTACTCTGTGTCTTTTCATGGCTTGATAACTGATTTTTTTAATCACTGAATAATATTTTATTGTCTGCTTGGTACCACAGTTCATCTATTTCATCTACTGAAGGGTATCCTGGCTGCTTCCAAGTTTTGGCATTATGAGTAAAACTGCTTTACTCATCCATTTTGATAAATATCAACATGTTTTATAAACATCAGGTTTTTGTGTGGACATAAGTTTCCAGCTCCTCTGGACAAACACCAAGGAGCATGATTTCTGTATAACATGGTAAGAGTATGTTTAGTTTTGTCAAAAACCATCAGATTGTTTTCCAAACTGGACATTCATTTTGTATACACACCAGCAGTGTATGAGAATTCTTGTTTCTCCACATCTTTGCCATTTGGCAATCAATGTTCTGAATTTTGGCCATTCTAACAGGTGTGCAGTGGTATCTCATTGTTTTAATTTGCATTCCCCTGATAACATACGATGTTGAACAACTTCTCTTATGCTTCTCTGCCATCTGTGTATCTTCTTCACGGTATGTGTTAAGATCTTTGTCCCAATTATTAATCAGGTTGTTGTTTTCCTATGGTTGAGTTTTAAGAGCTATTTGTATATATATATATACATATGTATGTATATATATATGTATGTATATATGTATATACATATGTATGTATATATGTATGTACATATGTATGTACGTACATATATATGTACATATGTATGTGTATATATATGTATGTATATATGTATGTATATACATGTGTATATATATATATATATACAGTAATAAAAATTCTTTATCAGATATCTTTTTTAAAATTTTAAAATATTTATTTATTTATTTTGAGGGAGAGAGGGACAGAGAAAGAGAGAGGGGCAGAGAGAGAAGCTCAGAGAATCCCAAGCAAGCTCTGTGCTCTCAGCACAAGCCTGATGTGAGGCTTGATCTCACGAACTGCGTAATCATGACCTGAGCCAAAATCAAGAGTTAGATGCTTAACTTAACCGACTGAACCACTGAGGTCCCCAGATGTGTCTTTTGCAAATATTTTCTCCTAGGCTGTGGCTTGTCTTTTAATTCTTTTGATTTTATCTTTTGCTGAGCAGAAGTTTTTAATTTTAATGACATCTAGCTTATCAATGATTTCTTTCAAGGATCATGTTTTGGTATTGTATCTAAAAAGGTATTACCATATCCAAGGTCACCTAGGTTTTCTCTTATGTTATCTTCTAGGAGTTTTGTAATTTTACATTATATAGTTAGGTCTGTTATCCATTTTGAGTTAATTGTTGCACAGGGTATATGATCTGTGTCTAGATTCATGTTTTTTCGTGGAGATCTCCAGTTGTTCCAGTACCATTTGTTGAAAAAGACTCTTTGTCCATTGTATTATCTTTGCTCCTTTGTCAATGATCAGTTGACTCTGTTTACGTGGGTCTGTGTCGGGGGTGTCTGTACTGTTTCATTTATCTATTTGTGTCTACTTTTGCCAACATCATGCTGTCTTGGTTACTGAAGAGTTACAGTAAGTCTTGAAGTCAGGTAGCATCAGTGCTCCAACTTTGTTATTCAGTATTGTGTTGTCTGGTAATATCTTTGCCTCTCCATGTAAGCTTTAGAATTAATTTGTCCATATCCATAAAATAACTTGCTGCGATTTTGATTTAGATTGCATTGAATCCATACATCAAGTTGGGAAGAATTGACATCTTGACAATATTCAGTACTACTATCCATGACCTGGAATATTTTTCCATCTATTTAGTTCTTTTTTATTTTATTCATCAGACTTTTGCAGTTTTATTCATATAGTCATTATGCATATTTATTAGACTTATATCTAAATATTTCATTTGGGGGGTGTTAATATAAATGGTAATGTGTTTTTCATTTAAAATACACTTATTCAGGGACGCCTGGGTGGCTCAGTCGGTTAAGCGGCCGACTTCGGCTCAGGTCATGAAATCGCGGTCCGTGAGTTCGAGCCCCGCATCGGGCTCTGTGCTGACAGGTCAGAGCCTGGAGCCTGTTTCAGATTCTGTGTCTCCCTTTCTCTGACCCTCCCCCGTTCATGCTCTGTCTCTCTCTGTCTCAAAAATAAATAAACGTTAAAAAAATTAAAATACACTTATTCATTGTTAATATATAGGAAATCAATTGACTTTTGGATCTTAACCTTGTATCCTACAATCTTGCTATAATCACTCGTTAGTTCCAGAGGTTTTATGGTTGATTCTTTTGAATTTTCTGTATAGACAATCATGTCATCTGTGAACAAAGATAATTTTATGTCTTCCCACTCTGTTTACTTTTGTTTTCTTTTCTTATTTAATTGCATTAGCAAAGACTTACAGTATAATGTTGAAAAGCAGTAATGAGATGGGACATCCTTGATTTGTACCTGATCTTAATAGGAAAGCTTCAAGTTTTTTAACCATTAAGTATGATGTTAGCTATAGGTTTTTTACAGATAGTCTTTATCAAGTTGAGAAAGTTTCCCCTTTATTACTGCTTTCCTGAGTCTTTTTCATAAATGGGTGATAGATTTTGCCAAATGTTTTTTCTGTATCTATTGATATGATTGTGTGATTTTTCTTTTTTTTGTCTGTTGATGTGAGGGGTTACATTAATTGATTTTTGAATGTTGAACCCATATTGCATACCTAGAATAAATACCATATGATTGTGTGTAATTTTTACATACTTTTTTGGATTCAATTTAATAATATTTTTTGAGGATTTTTAATCTATGTTCATGAGATATATTGGTCTATATTTCCTTTTCTTGTAATTTCTTCGTCTATTTTTGCATTTGGGTAATGCCGGCTGTGTAGAATGAGTTAGGAAGTATTCCTTCTACTTCTGTTGTCTGAAAGAGATGATTATAGAGGATTAGTATAATTTCTTCCTAAAATGTTTGGTAGGATTAACCAGTGAACCCAAATGCACAGAATTTTCACAGTATGATCTTCAGTTACAGGTCAAATGTAGAATGAGGGAAAAATCACTTAAATTAATTTTCAGCTCAGAGATTCAGTAGTTTTGGATGTCAGAAATCTCTAACATCTATAAAAAACACTAGAGATATGAATAAGCAGTCATGTAAAGCAGCCATTGTATACCTCTTCTCTATCTTTCAAAAACTATTCCAAGAATAAACTGTTAAATACATTCATCATCATTCTTTTCTTTTTTTTTTTTTTAATTTATTTATTTTGAGAGGGAGGGAGAGAAAGAGAGAGAGAGAGAGAGAGAATGAATCCCAAGCAGGCTTTCTATCATCAGCACTATCAGCATAGAGCCTGATGCAGGGCTAAAACTCACGAACCTTGAGATCATGATCTGAACTGAAATCAGGAGTTGAACTCTTAACTGACTGAGCCACCCAGGTGACCCATCACATAATCTTTTTCTTAACTGAATGTATTACATAAGCTGTGAGGGAAGTGACTATGCCCCCATCTAAAACACTCTATCAGAGTCTAAAAGGATAAAGCAGATAAAGATGGTCCAAGTAGCAGAATAAACAAATTACTTAAACTTCCCTTGATATTTTCCTGATGTAAAGTCTAGTCAGTAACCCAATGGGACCTGATTGATAATCAGTATTAAGATGTGAATTACTCATCTGTAAATTAGATATTCATTTAATCAGTACATTTGTGTACTAATTTACCTGAATTCATAATCACAATTGCCTTATCTAGAAATGTTTCTTCTGTGCAAGAGACTGCAATTAGAAATATAGCATATGATCACATAATTCAAACATCAAAGAGTTATAACCATTTTTTTATGTTCCCCACCACAACCAGTTGCTACATATTATTGTAAATTTTACTCCTTTAACATATCCACTATAAGTTTTTTTCTCTTTAGTCTTTTTTATACGCTTTCATCTTTCACCTGAATGATTGCAATCATTGCATTAAACACTCCCATTTCCAATATCATATCCACCAAGACACTCTAAAATAAAGATTTATTATATTACTACTTTACATGGTTACAATGACTCCTTGATACCAAGTCCCAGAAGACAAATGGTTATTTTCTACCATTTCATGAACTATTTTATATTTTAGACTGTTTCTAAAATTTATCCATTCTTGAATTGATAGGCATTTGGTTGGTTTCTAGGTTTCTCCTATTACAAGCACTTTTAATATGAACAGCTTTAAAATTTTTTGGTATGTAATTTTGAGCGTCTCTACTAAATTTACATAAATATGGGATAAGTGGACCAGAAACCACACATATTCAATTTTTCCAATGTTTCTAGGAATTGATACTTTCAAATATCATTGTTTTACAATCTCCCATTATATTTCATTTGCTAGTTTTTGGTACTAGGAAATTGTAAGTTTCACCAACATAGTGTATACAAAATTGTATTTATTATAATGATATTTTGCATTCCCCCTATGACAATTAAGATTAAACATTTTAATATATTTTTAAATGTTAATTTCTACCTGCATTTAATTTCATATTCTAAAATTTGGATCTTGATAGGTTTCAAAAATCATATGGTTAAATTAATCATCATAGTTTAATCTCACACCATTTGTTTAGATTCCAAGATAGTTCAACAAAATGAATTCATGTCTACTCTGTGTAATTAATTTCTAAACCATCTAAAGTTACATAATATTTTCATGTTAGCATTTCATGATTTTTTTCTTTATGTATTTGTATACATATATAGTGGTATATTTGGCTATAAATATATTGGTGGCATATTTGGCTATAAATATATTGGTATATTGGGCCTCCAAGGACATCATTGTGCATTCGATATGTAAAGCGTCCTTGTTTATGCTACTGGTTTTAATAGCAGTGCTGTTTCAACTTAAAGAATCATTTTAAAAAGTCACTGATTTGCTTATAAGAATACACAAAGCTGGGCTGGGGGCACCTGGGTAGCTCAGTCAGCTGAGCATCCAACTTCGGCCCAGGTCGAGATCTCATGGTTCTTGAGTTCAAGCCCTGCATCAGGCTCTCTGCTGTCAGCGCAGAACCTGCTTTAGATTCTCTGCCCTGTCTTTCTCTGCCCCTTCTCCCCCTACTCTCTCTCAAAATAAATAAACATTAAAAAAAAGCATACACAAAGCTGGAGTATTTTCAGGAATAAATATTAAAAGAATTAAAATTATTTTACTCCACCCAATACACACACACAGACACACACAAACACATACATACTGTGCTTTTTTTTTTTTTTTAATTTTTTTTTTTTTTAACGTTTATTTTTTTTGGGACAGAGAGAGACAGAGCATGAACGGGGGAGGGGCAGAGAGAGAGGGAGACACAGAATCAGAAACAGGCTCCAGGCTCTGAGCCATCAGCCCAGAGCCCGACGCGGGGCTCGAACTCCCGGACCGCGAGATCGTGACCTGGCTGAAGTCGGCCGCTTAACCGACTGCGCCACCCAGGTGCCCCTGTGCTTTTTTTTTTAATTTTTTTTAATGTTTATTTATTTTTGAGACAGAGAGAGATAGAGCATGAACGGGGGAGGGTCAGAGAGAGAGGGAGACACAGAATCTGAAGCAGGCTCCAGGCTCCGAGCTGTCAGCACAGAGCCCGACACGGGGCTTGAACTCACGGACCGTGAGATCATGACCTGAGCCAAAGTCGGACACTTAACCGACTGAGCCACCCAGGCGCCCCTATGCTTTCTAAAGAAATCAAAGAAATAGACAACAGGTTCAGTCCGTCAGTCAAGTATCTGGGTGGATTACTACAACTGATACAATAGTCTAGAAAATACACAGAAGATCTGAAGGCTATAGTCTAGACCTGCAACATGTTATCAAGTATATACAGAGCAAAAGGCACAGAAATGTGGGAATATTTGGAAAAATTATTATTTTTATGTTGTTCAAGTGGTTCTTTCAACGAAGGCAGCATTTTATATGCTGGTTATATATGCAGATTTCCCTTATGAAGTCTTTGAAGTACCGTCTAAATTAACAGATTTATGGATATGCACACTACTTCAATATATGTAATGCTGTCAAATCTTACCATTTATTTTAGTTATCTGCACTCACATTAAAAGACAAAAATCACACTAATGTACCTTGATATGAAATTATATTGTAATATTGCATATGAAATGCCTCCCTTTATATTTTAAACTTCATGAAATCAGAGCCAGTATTTGCTTATTATTCTGTTTTCAATGTTTTTCTTAATAATTGCCACATATTCAAAACCTTAACAAGCATTTGTTGAAAAATAAAAATAAGAATTATTATTTATAACAATATCAAATTACATTTATATATGATAAGAATAAAAATGAAAACACTTTAAAAATAAAACATTTTTATCTAAAACAACTATAGTACAAATACAGTCTGATTTTCTTGCTTTAGAGTAAACAAAATAGCTTTAGTAATGGAATAAGTTAATTGTGAAGGAAAATGTGAATGAATATGTATTTACCAGCGGGAAGAGAAAATGTGAATGGATATATATTTACCAGCGGGAAGAGAATATTCTTTAAATATCAACCATATCTGGAAATAATTGGTTTGATTTAGTTTTAAATTATTCATTTTATAACCCAGGATATAAGCAGGTCTCTGTAGGCATTATATTTCAGAAAGACGCATCTATCCTAGTTTACATCTGATCTTTACTCTTGTACTTCGAATTAAGTCCTTCTAAGAAAACTAAATAAAAAAATCTCTTAGGGTTAATGGAATAACCCAAAACACAAACCCATGGCATCTTCAAAGTTATTATTTGCTGAAAACCTGTATTCGTTGCCATGGAAATTATCCTTATAAAATCCATATGTAGAAATAAATGGTAAGAACAATTTAGCCACAAATAGTGTAGGATAATGTATAGTAGAAAAAATAAAATTGAATTATGAAAAAATTTTATCTAAAGAAGAAATCTTAATTTTAATAACATATATGGTGATCAGATTATTTTTGCATTAGAAGGAGTTCAAAAAAGTGGGTTAAATTTAGAATGATTTTGTAAGTTCACTGATGCCTTACAGAGTTAGAGACTTACAGAGGAAAATGTTCAACACATGACTTATGTTTATAGCTTGTTCTAGAGAAATAGATACAAGTATTTTCTGTTAATATGTGGTCAAGTTGATTTTCAGAAAGTAAAATATGTATGTAAACTTCAGTAGAGTATAATTTCTACTGTTAGGAAATGCTGTATACTATAAATT
The DNA here is from genome assembly GCF_028749965.1 of Puma concolor. NCBI lineage: Eukaryota > Metazoa > Chordata > Mammalia > Carnivora > Felidae > Puma > Puma concolor. The sequence continues at coordinate 90,414,968 of NC_141674.1, forward strand.
ATTTAGGCTCACAGAATTTAACTTACCCAACCCCTAGCCAGAAAAAAAAAAAAAAAAAAAAATGCTTTCAATCAAATCCAGGGCTAAAAGGATAAAAACAGAGTGTACTGAAGGGAAACATAGATATACCCATATTAGTGATCTTAAGCTTTAGCATGTAAATAATGATGGTATGTTGGTTAAAACACTGATTTCTAGGCTACATCCTCAGAGCTTCCTAATTCAGTACCTTTGGAGGGGTGTTCAGAAATTTGCATTTATAACAAGTTTCTGGGTGGTACTTCTGCTGCTGGTCCAAGGGCCACACTTGGAGAACCAATAATCTAGATCCTTCCCTGAGGAATGTGTCTATATATATGTATATATATACATATACGTGTGTGTCTATATATATATATAATATATATATATAGACACACACGTATATGTATATATATACATATATGTACACATATATATATGGCTTTGTGTATGTATATACATATCACAATTATGTGTATATATATATATATATATGACACACATACATGTATATATATACACGTATATATGTGTGTGTATATATATACATCTTGCTTATGCATTCATCTGTGGACAATTGAGTTGCTTCCATGCTTTAGCTATTGTGAATAATTTTGCTGCTGTCAACATAGGGGTGCAAATGTATTTCAACACCTGCCTTTTAATTATTTTGGGTATATGCTTCAAAGCAGAATTGTTGGATCATATGGTAATGCTATTTTTAATTTTTTGATAAATTGCCATACTGTTTTCCACAATGGCTTTGCCATTTTACATTCCCACCAGCAGTGCACAAGGATTTCAATGTATCCATATCTTAGCTGACACTTGTCCTCAATTTTCTTGATAGGAGCAATCCAGATGGATTGGTATCTTCTTGTAGTTCTGATTTACATTTCTCTAATTATTAGTATTGCTAAAAATCTTTTCATGTGCTTATTGACCATTTGCATACCTTCTTTGGAAACACGTATGTTCAAGTCTTGATCATTTTTTCACTGGATTGTTTTTGTTGTTTTTGAGTTGTATGAGTTCTTTATATTTTCTCCTTTTCTCTAGATTGCCTTTTTATTCTGTGGATAGTGTCTTTTGATGCACAAATTTTTTAATTTTTCATGAAGCCCACTTTTGTCTGTTGTTTTGTTTTTTTTTTTTTGTCACAAACATGACAAAACAAAAAGTGCCTTTCATGTCATATCCAGTAAATCATTGTCAAACCAGTGCTGTGAGACTTTTGTCGTATGTTTCTTCTAAAAGTTTGATTCTTTATAGGCTTTGTATTTAGGTCTTTGATCCATTATGGGTTAATTTTTTTTATATGGTAATACTAAAGTATTTTCTATTTCTTAAAATATAGATAACTAAAATTCATGCCAAGTGAATTATTTTGTTTTAAGGATATATTCTTTACCTACTTTTTCTGAATCCACACTATTTACATAATGAATATAGTCCAGTCGGTGTTATCTCTTATTACCCCTGGGTGATAATGGAAATAGGGAAAAGGGTAAGAGACATTTTTCCCTAATAAACTGTATTAGATTTGCATGTAGGCTAGGAAGGGATCATAAGTCATTTTAAAATCTCCTTCAGTGTTGTGAGTTACATATTTAGAATATTGACCTTATTAAAGGTTATTGTTAAAACATATGGTTATTGAGCCAACAACTGCCAGATATAATAGGATTTCAATAAATTAATATATTAATTTATGAGAGGAAAACTGATTTTGGCCCTTGGGGAATGGAGTGGACAAATAGATTTGTGGGAAAAATAAGAGAAATTTAGGAGAAGAGCATTCGACTGGATCAATGGGAAGATGTCCAAATGGATTGAGACATTTAAAAGAAATAAGAAATGTGCCCTATTTCTCATAGCTAGTTGTGATTCCCATTCTGAAGAGCATGAAAAGTTTAATTGGTATTAAGAATAAGGAATAACCATAGCAGGTACTATCTTACTCATGATGAATAAAAATATATGAAGCAAATTGTCATAAAAGAAAATAGAACATTGTAATATAATTAAAAAAGAAGGCTTAGCAAGAGTTTAGTGAAGGATCCAGAAAGGATGGTCTTTCTAAACTTTGTTCAAACCTCTGCTTAAAACATTTAATTGGTTCCCATTGCTCTTCAGGTAAAGATCCAAATGTTTAATATGTATCTATGCCCTACTCACCTAGACTCTTATCTGCTTCTAGAATATTGCTGCTCATTAGTTTCACTTGTTTTTTCCAAGTTCTGATCAGGTAATCTTTTATTTTATAGTGTTCCAAACCCACTACTGCATAAGACATTTGTACAAAGGTTGTGGAAATCAACCTCATATCTCTCTTAATTAGCATGGCTGATTTCCAGCTGAAGTGCCATTTTATTTAAAAAATCCTTGCTTTATTTATCGGATTGCATTAACTTACATCATACTACCTTACATTTGTCTGATTCTCCTCTGTAGCATATATCAGAGTAGGAAGCTATATATTTATATAATTATTGTATTAATGCCTTCTCCCATTATACTTCAAGTTTTCTGAGAAGGGACAGTGTCTGGTTTTCTCTGTGTATTTCCAGGTCTAAATGTCCTAAATGGTACATGTTAGAGTTTTGTAAATAACTGCTGAATAAACAAGTGAATCTCAAAAATACTTATTGTAGATTTTATCTTTTTAATAGTCCTTCCCCATTGTATTATAATGCCCTTTCCAATAATATTCACAAAAAGAGACGTTATTTTTTGTGGTTGCACTTCAGAATGCCATTCAAGTTAAATCATAGATGAATGATATTCCTGGGAGTTGGATAACATGATGTAACTGGGTGAACAGTGCGTAAATTAAGAATATTAAATGATAGTTTGTATTGACATAAAAAAGTATAAATGAAAGTAAAGCGGGATTAATTACATATTTTCAGAGAATAGGAATTCTAATACACCAAAACAAATTTCACATAAAATAGAAATATTTAATGGCTAACTCTTCCATTTCCAGTGTAATGATTGGGGGTAAAAATAATAAGAGAACAGATCTCCTAGATATCATTAGGTTTGCAATTTTTAAAACATGATGCAAATTCTATAAAACATGTGAAATATTTACATGATAATAGAATAGTTCTCTGGATTAACTTAAAATCAATTCTCTAGTTATTATACAAAAGTCAATGAGAGCTGCTAAGAAGATTCAAGTAGGAAAGAATCATTTGCCAAATTCTCTCATACCAAGAGTCACAAACATCATTATGTGCCTGGTTTTCATCTCTCATCTAAACCCCAGTGAACATTTACTTTGAAGGAACCAGTAATAAATTCAAAGAAAGGACAGACTCCATAGGGTGAGAATAAAAGATCAACATCTGGCTCTAAGTCTTCTCATATGCGTATATCCAAGCAATTACACAGACTGAGCAACTGAGAATTGAGTTTACAATCTCATTGCAAATTTTTAAAGAACTCCATACTTCAGCCCTTTCATTTTTGTGTGACTTAATCCATGTTCATGTTTGAACCTGTCCTGTGAATTCTTCAGAGCTGATTTATTTTTCTAATGTCATATGTGCCTCAGGCAGCATCCAGCTATCAGGTCTCTGCATACCTAGGAGCTAATTGGTGGAACTGCTTTCCATAAAATATTCATAACAGGAACTATTTTTAAAGTTAATTTCAAAACTATTTCTCTTTTCATTTTTATCTCAAATATTGCCACTGAAATTTTATGTGATATCTCTACTTACAGACAAACCCAAAAGGTATTGCAAGTTATGAACTTTCCTTAGAGAAAAGATGGTGTTACTTTACAGTTAGTGACTCACTGTTCTGTATTGCAGCTTAGAGTTATTGAAAGTCTACAGGAACCACTAATCACAGAAGACACTGTAAGAACTTCTACATTCATTTTCTTGAAAGCACTTTGATGTTTTCAAGTGAAATATATTTTATTTCCATAAGTCCTTTGGTCTTGAAAAAAGAAAAAAAATACTGTTGTACAAAAAATATAGCATATCTATTTTCTTTAATTTTATTTGTACATTTAAGTAACTATGTAGTTTCATACTTCTAGAAAATTATTCCTCAAAGATAACATAGAGTTTCAGGGGTCCTGAAGTTCACTATAAACTTCTTTCATTAGAGGAAGTCTGGGAAGCTCATACCTAAATCCTAGCTACAACAGAATTTACTCAATACTTTAGTGCTCAATTATTTTACCAACAGAATAATAATAATAATAATAATAATAATAATAATAGGGGTGCCTGGGTGGCTCAGTCGGTTGAGTGTCCGACTTCAGCTCAGGTCACGATCTCATGGTCCGTGAGTTCGAGCCCCACGTCAGGCTCTGGGCTGATGGCTCAGAGCCTGGAGCCTGCTTCCGATTCTGTGTCTCCCTCTCTCTCTGCCCCTCCCCCATTCATGCTCTGTCTCTCTCTGAATCAAAAATAAAACATTAAAAAAATTTAATAATAATATTAATAATAATAATAATAATAACATCATCATATTAATAGGGTAATTAAATTGGGTAATATATTTAAAATTCCTTCAAAAATTAAAGTTGCAATAAATACTACCAATTGTAACTTTAGGGTTTTTGTTGCTGTTCATTTTTTAATGAATGTAATGGTTTTATGTGGGTCTATATTAGAATGACTTTACCACAAGAAAGAATATTATGAAAGACCTGTTCAAGTTTTAGTGTTCACTGCTATCTGCAGAAGCAAAATTGATTGATATTTAATCTATATGCATTCCATATATTTGGTGCCCTAAATATCATTTAAAGACTTTGGGGGTAGAAAAATTGTAAAACATGCTGTCTTAATGAAAGTAGAATCCTAGTTTCAAAGGAAGTAAACAAGGAGAATAAGTATAAGTATGGTGAAGTAAAACTTGTAAAACTGAATTGCCTTATAGGCAGCTATTTAAGCATTGAAAGTGAATGTTTTATGCCGCACTAATGATAACGTCAATTCACAATGTTTCCTGGATGCTTTTATGCAGTTATATCTTCTGTCTTACATAAAGGAACATATGGACCATAAACAGGTTTACAGAATTATGTTGTCTCCAAAGAGACATACCAACTCTTGGGACTCCTGCGTGACTTAGTCAGTTGACTCTTGATTTTGGCTCAGGTCATGATCTCACAGTTTGTGAGTTCAAGCCCCGCATCTCGCTCAGTACAGATAGCAAGGAGCCAGCTTGGGATTCTCTCTTTCCCCGTCTCTCTGCCCCTCCTCCACTTGTTCTTTCTCTCTTTTCAAAATAAATAAATAAATAATTTTAAAAAACAAAACAAAACAGTAAAAAACAACAACAACAAAATGTGCCAACTCTCCATAAGGTTGATTCACCTGAACTAAGTATCTTTAACTTGTGGGATTATTGATTAATTACAATCATCCATTTAGTTTTAGATATATAAATTTCACAATTGGAATGGACCTATTACTGATAATAATATTATGTTTATATTCTGTCATATCAAGCACTGTTGTAGTATAGATGATTTCTTATATATGGTGTTAAAGCTGCATGTTAAAATTTGAGATTTATTGCTTTAAACATGCAATATATTTACCTATTTTATATTTGCTCATTTATTTACCTTTTTTGCAGATCTTAGTGGTTTTTATACCTCCTTCAGGTCATATGAGATTATTTTTATTCAACCTGAAGACTTCCTGTAGTATTTTGGTAGTGTTGCTCTACTGGCGACTACTTCTCTTAGGTGCATGCGTGTGTGTGTGTGTGTGTGTGTGTGTGTGTGTGAGAGAGAGAGAGAGAGAGAGAGAGAGAGAGAGAGAGAGAGAGAGGGAGAGAGAATGAATATCTTTATTTTGCTTTTAATTTTGAGTGATATTTTTAGCTGGGTATAAAATTCTGTTGAAGGTCTGATAAGAGGATGGAATTCAGTCCTATTGCTAAATTGAATCAGCTAATGCTCTAGATGAGAAAGCAATCAGTGATAACATGCTCAATTTAGAAGTTTCAACCCTTTCTGATTTGGTCATTTTATTTCTACAAATATGATTTTTAATCATTGAGGTAACCTCAGTTCAGTGTGTTTTTCAAATTGATATGGAGGAAAGTTTGAGAATATCCCAAATCTGTAAAAATAAAGACAATTGAAGTACCTCCTAAACCAAGTGAAGGGAGTAAAAATAAAATCAAGGAATTCAGAAATTCATTTAGTTGATGGAAGACAAACTGGAATCTTTATATCAAAATGACTCTTCAGTAACTAGAATAATTAATAAAAACTTATGTATTCATGTCATCATTGCAAAATAAATCAAAGTATCAAAGCATGTAACTATTAAGTTTGCTAAAATAAAAATCAAATTAGCATTATACCCATTCACAATGTAAAGTAAAAGTGAATAGTGAAGTAAAAGCTAAAGAAATTATAGGAGAAAAATAAATTGACTGTGACAATAGCATTCTACACCATGAAATTATTGTTTAGTGCCAGAACAACGGAGAAGTCCTTCCAGTTGACTAATATGACATTACCTAATTATAATTTTGCCCTTATCTTGAAATTCTGTTCTGTTCTCATACACTGACTGATTCTTGAAGCAGAACTTTTCACCCGGAATACCCCTTGTAACAACAAATTGTTATGGACATGGAAATGCACTGCCAAGATCTTCTTTTTTTTTTTTTTTAACGTTTATTTATTTTTGAGACAGAGAGACAGAGCATGAACGGGGGAGGGTCAGAGAGAGGGAGACACAGAATCTGAAACAGGCTCCGGGCTCTGAGCTGTCAGCACAGGGGCCCGATGCGGGGCTCGAACTCACGGACCGCGAGATTGTGACCTGAGCCGAAGTCGGTGCTCAACCGACTGAGCCACCCAGGCGCCCCAAGATCTTCTTTTTATTTTTTATTTCTTAAAATTCACATCCAAATTAGTTAGCATATAGTGAAACAATGATTTCAGAAGTAGATTCCTTAATGCCCCTTACCCATTTAGCCCATCCCCCATCCCACAACCCCTCCAGCAACCCTCAGTTTGTTCTCCATATTTGAGTCTCTTCTCTTTTGTTCCCCTCTGTTTTTATATCATTTTTGTTTTCCTTCCCTTATGTTCATCTCTTTTGTCTCTTAGAGTCCTCATATGAGTGAAGTCATATGATTTTTGTCTTTCTCTGATTGACTAATTTCACTTAGCATAATACCCTCCAGTTCCATCCACGTAGTTGCAAATGGCAAGATTACATTCATTTTCATTGCCAAGTAATACTCGATTGTGTATATATGCCACATTTTCTTTATCCATTCATTCACTGATGGACATTTGGGCTCTTTCCATACTTTGGCTATTGTTGATAGTGCTGCTATAAACATGGGGGTGCCTGTGTCCCTTCGAAACAGCACACCTGTATCCTGTGGATAAATGCCTAGTAGTGCAATTGCTGGGTCGTAGGGTAGTTCTATTTTTAGTTTTTTGAGGAACCTCCATACTGTTTTCTAGAATTTATTACCCCCTTTGTCAGCAGACAGCCTTTAGCTTTCAGGTCCACCAGGATATATACCTTGTCTGTGGAGACCCATATATAAAGGTTATGCCAACCTGAGCAGCTCACATCCAATGACTGATTGAGATGGACGCACAAAGGCCTCACTGTTTTGGGCCCAATGTAAGACTTCTCTGATGGGCTATATATGCTGTATATCTTCCCTCTATGACTGACCAAGGCTTTGTTGAGCCTGGATTGTGGCTCAGTTTTTTCTTTCTTTTTCTTTTTTTCTTTAAATTTTTTTTAACATTTATTTATTATTGAAAGACAGAGAGACAGAGAGTGTGGGCAGTGGAGGGGTAGAGGGAGGGGAGACATAGAATCTGAAGTAGGCTCCAGGCTCTGAGCTGTCAGCACGGAGCCCGATGCAGGGTTCGATTTCACGAACTGTGCGATCATGACCTGAGCCGAAGTCAGTCGCCTAACCAACTGAGCCACCCAGGTGCCCCGATGGTTCAGTTTTTTTCTTTGCCCAACACTCTTTCTTCCCCGTAAACATTCTGTATGCCAAATTCCCATTTTATTTATTTTTTTAAAAGTTTTAATGTTTTATTTATTTTTGACAGAGAGAGAGACAGAGAGAGAGAGAGAGAGAGTGAGCATGAGCGGGGGAGGGGCAGAGAGAGAGGGAGACACAGAATCAGAAGCAGGCTCCAGGCTCTGAGCTGTCAGCACAGAGCCTGATGCGGGGCTCGAACTCACAGACCATGAGATCTTGACCTGAGCCGAAGTTGGACGCTCAAGCGACTGAGCCACCCAGGCACCCCACCAAATTCCCATTTTAGTATTTACTTCTGAAAGTCATAACTTATAGGGCACAGTACCCACTGTGATGTTGCAGAAACCAGAATACAAAAAGGAAGGGACCTTGTAGCAATGCATGCTAGGTATTGCAATTTTCCACATATTCTACCTACATGAAAAACAAATGAGGCTATGTTTTACCTACTTGCATCATCATAAAACTTGGTCATGAATTTCTTGAAGAATAAACAACCTGTGTTGGTCTAAGACTACCATATACAAAGAAATATGTAACATTATTAGATATTGTTAATTGAAATATTCAACTTATTCAGATGTGTATTAAAGAAAGCTATTTGGGTACTAAATAAGCTAAAAGAGTAAGCAGAATCTAAGTATATTTTCTCTTAGCACACATTGAATCAGGAGGTATCATTTTTGTTTGAGGTAGAATAAAAAACAAAAACATAAAAAAAAATTCTGGCACTGGTGATGGAATCTTACATTTTAACTAACCCATTGAGAGAGGTGGATGGAGCTTGAGGAGCACAGGGCCAGAGACATCGCAGACCCGAGACCCAGAGCATCTCAGAGGTGGTGAGTAATAGCTCTTCAAATCTGCAATAAAACATGTCCTCCAATAAAACTACATTGCAAACCATGGGAAAGAGATAGAACGGAGAGAGTAAAAATATAGAAGAGGCAGAGCCTGGAGATTTTGTGGTGGAAAAAGTCCTGAGCTGACATGTAGTAAATGGGAAAACGGAGGATTTCCTCAACTGGAAGGGGTTTACAGATGCTGACAATACTTGGAACCTGAAGAAAATTTAAATTATCCAGAGCTAATTGAAGCATTTCTTAATTCTCAAAAAGCCGGTAAAGAAAAAAAAAAAATGGTACAAAAAGACAATCCTTATCTGATGGTGAATCTCGTGATAGCAAATCAAAGAAGAAAAGAGATGCTGCTGATAAACCAAGAGACTTTGCTAGAGGTCTTAACCCTGAACAAGTAACTGGGGCCACAGACAGCAGTGGAGAATTCATATTCTCATGAAACAGAAAGATTCAGATGCGGCAGACTTGGTGCTGACAAAAGAGGCAAATTGTGTCCTCAAATTGTCATTGCTTTTTATGAAGAGAGACTAACTTGGTGTTCTTGTCCAGAAGATGAAGCTCACTAATTTGTGGTGTTGCTTTATATATAAAATCTGGGTCTTTTTGTTTGTTTGTTTGTTTGTTTGTTTGTTTGTTTGTTTATTGGGGTGAATAAAGAACATTTCTAGTGAAAATCAAGTTTGATGTGTTTGTTTTGAAATACCATTGGGGGAGCTGTTGGGGTTTTGGCATCTATAACACTGGGTACTTTGAACAAATAAAAGCTTTTTGTAGTTGCTTCCTTTATCAAACAGAATATATAAGACTACGGTTCAGTATTCTCCTGCATTAGAGAACACCTCTTCTAAATGTGGTGAGAAATCTTCAAGTCATTACTCAATAAGAATTTGTGTTTTGGGGTGCCTGGGTGGCTCAGTCAATTAAGTGTCTAACTTCGGCCCAGGTCATGATCTCATGGTCCATGAGTTAGAGCCCCATATCAGACTCTGTGCTGACAGCTCAGAGCCTAGAGCCTGCTTCAGATTCTGTCTTCCTCTCTCTGCCCCTTCCCCTGCTCTCTCTCTATCTGTCTCTCTTCCTCCATCTCAAAAATAAACATTAAAAAAAATTAAAATAAAAAAGAATTTGTGTTTTAACTCCTCTATGCCTAAAGACTGTTCTGAGTTTTTTGTTTATTTGTGTGTGTGTGTGTGTGTGTGTGTGTGTGTGTGTGTACTAAAAATATATTCCCAAATTGTTTCTTATTTCTTAATTAATTAATTAATTAATTTATTTATTTACTTATTTTATAAGTTTATTTATTTATTTTGAGAGAGAGCATGCAAGGAGGCAGAGGGGCAGAGGGAAAGAGAGAGAAAATCCCAAACAGGCTCTGTGCTATCAGTACAGAGCCCAACACAGGGCTCGAACTCACAAACTGCAAGATCATGACCTGAGCCTAAGTCGGACGCTTAGCTGACTGAGCCACCCACGCACCCCTGGAAACAGAAAGTATTAGCAGAAGGATACATCAGAAGGAATTGTTGCATTCTGGTGATGTGACACCAAACGCATCTCAGTTGACACATCTCATTGGAAGGCAATTGGCATTATATTGTACAATGAGCCTGTGCTTACTCCATGATTCTAAGATCTACCTGTCTGGCCTATACACTAAATAAATCCTTGTATATTTGTTACAGGACACCTGTAAAATCAATCCATGGAAATAATATATGTAATTACAATACTGTGTGGAACTCAGATGCTCATCAATCAGCAAAAGCATGGACACTTGGGGAATATTTATACCATAGCTAACAGCTGTGAAAAGAGATGACAAATATATGCATAAGGAAGGATAATTCTGACAGACTAACATAGAGTGAAAAAAAAAATGAAAGCCACAGAAGAATAGAATGTATTATTTAGTTACTATATTTTTCTAAAATGTACTAAATTGAACAAGGTATGTTTAGGGATATATCCATTTGTGATGAACTATAGATGGAATTTAGGGAGATACATAGAACATTAGGACAGTGGTTATTTCAAGCATTCAAACGGGATAATACAATAGAGAAGGAGCCCACAGAGGCCTCTACATTTATTATTTATGAATGCTTCTTAAGCTGGGTGGATTGTTCATGACAGGACATTTTATAATACTCATAATATACAAAATTTAAATTCTGCATACAGAATGTATAGAGAGGTTTAGTTCACACCAAAAGTTTTACAAATGGCAAAAAAACACACAAAAATGTTAAAGATTGTGGGTAAATATTTTTCCTGACGTGTTCAGACTTAGTGAAAAAAATCTTAAAATAATTTGTAAATTTGGTGTCCACATTTTTGTATCTACATTATGATTTTGCTGAAATAAGTATCTGTGAATTCATGCATATGAGAAATGGAAAGCAACTTATATTCATGTAATAAAATGTTATTCCATCACTGATAGCAAATAGAAGTCATTTTTACACTATATTATTAAAACTAAAAATGAGACTTCAGATCAACATCTGATAATGATACATATTCATAGTGAAACATTGAGACAAAACTTGGAACTTATTATTTGTAAACATTCTAATCAGAAAAAAAAAACAAGATGACAATAAAAAATCAGGATAAAACATGAAGAGTTTAGAAGGGATTTTAAGCTAATAAAAAAAATAGTGCTGTTCTCAGAAAGCTTCATAATGTGAGTAATAAATCTTTGCATGTCCTTTTGGTGATTTTGTGGTGCCATCAGTCTTAACCTTGTAACTTGTTTTGGGTGGTGTGGGGCAGTGACAACAGTTAGTGAATACACTATTTTCATCCTTATCAAGGAAGAGTAGAATGTAGTTTGCATTCAAATGGCAAGGAGAAAATATACCTACAGCCTTGATTATTCCTGTTAACTCTCCATCCTACCACTGCAATATTGGCTAAAGGGAATTTGATTTTTTGGACATTACAAACAGCATCATACTAGTCTACTGTTTTGGTGATATCATGTTAATCATACCACATAAACAAGAGTGGCTAGTGTATTGGAAGTTTTACATAGTATCCAGAAGTTATTCTATAACCCTATGAAGACTGGGAGTCTTGTGATCTGGAGCATTCTTGGGGATCTGCCCCAAAGTAAAGAGTATATTATTGCTTCTTGCAATTTCTACCACCTAGAAGGAAATACAATGCTAGTTGAGACCCTTGGGGGTCTTGATTGTTTATTTCACACTTAGCAATATAACTTTGATACATTTCACATATGACACAGTAAGCAACTAGCTTTGAGTGGGCCAAGAATATATCATTAGACACTATGTATTAAAGTATCTTTTATGGTAAAAAATGCTCTGCAGAGCTTATGGTGATCTCCAATACAAGTTTTACAACATAGAACCCTAGATTTCTGAGAGAGGACAAGATATTTGTAACAGAGAATTGTAGATCATTTGAAAGAAATATGTGACGTCTTACCATGGGACATCATGTGACCATGCTCTTAATGAGTGAGTTTTGTTATACCTATGAAGTCATAAGTTTGAATAGGTCTGGGAGCAGTAATGCATCATGAGATGTGAAATGATATATCCAAAATTAGACATGAATGTACCCAGGGGTTAAAAATAAACTGCATAAACAAATGCCCAGATTTCCACATCATTTATCAGTGTTTCACTTGTGCTTCTCCATAAGTTTTTATTCATGGTCAAAAGAGGGGTCATTTAAGACCAACTTATGTAAGAGAAGAAGTGCCAAATTGAATTAACAGAAAGGCCAGATATGTATGTGAGTCCAAGCTGAAGACACTTCTCCTGTCTCTGAAAGGAACATTCTTTCCAGCACTTTATCCAGTTATACAGTACGTGAAAAAAGAAAAGGCCCAATGTAGAACACTTCTTTGTGCCAAATAGTTTGGCTAGTTAGTCACAGAATTGGAAGGAAAAAAAAATCATGGGAAGTTTGGGGATAAGGAGATCTGAGAAGCATGGGGACATGCAGATTAATAAACATTTTGTACCCAAATTGTGAAAATCTGCCTACTAAGTATCTGTGCCACCAAGAGAGAGTTCCACTTTGTTTCACTAAAATAAGTATTCAATGTTGGAAATATGCTTCTAAGCACTGTTACAAATGCATCCCATAGATTATATATTTATTTCATTCTCCTTCATTTACATATATTTGTTTTTAATTGCCTTGAGAAATCTCATTTGACACCAGGGATATGTGGAAGTGGTTGCTTAATTTCCATATATTTGGGAATCTTCAGCTATCTTTCTCTTCCTGTTTTTTAGATTAATGCCATTGAAGTCTGAGAAGATATTTTGTATGATTTCTGTTCTCTCAAATTTTATGGTTTGTTTTATGGCTCAAAATATTGTCTGTTTTGGAGAAATACCCTTGTGCACTTGAAAAAGAATATGTGCTCTGCTTTTGAGTACAGTGTTCTATAAATGTTTATTATATCTAGTTGGTTGATAGTCTTCTGTATTTTTATTAACTTACTGTATATTGTTCTACGTATTAATGAGAGACAAGTGTTAATTTTTTTTTAGCTGTGATTGTGCATGCATTTTAGCTTTAGCTTATCGGTTTTTGACCTGTATATTTTTGTCTTTTTTTTCTTCTTATTTGAGAGAGAGAGAGAGAGAGAGAAAGAGAGAGAGAGAGAGAGAGGAGGCAGGGGGGAGAGAGAATCTTAAGCAGGCTCCATACTCAGCGTGGAGCCCAACACAGGGCTTGATCTCTATTGACTGACTCTGTCCTTTCATTTATATTGAAAGTGATTGTTTACAAATTTCAATTAAAATCTACTCTCCTGATAGATATTTTCTATTCTATTTTTTCTTTGTTTCTCTTTTCTGTCTTTTCTTGTGTTAAGCATTTTTTATGATTTTTTAATGTTCAATGTTGATTTATGATTTTTGAGAAATGTTTTCAGTGATTGCCTAAGGTTTAAAATATACAAATTAAAGTTACCAAGGTCCAAATGCAAATAATATTGTCCCATTTTACATAGAGAGTAGTAACTTTACAACATTATATCCCTAACTACTCCCCTCAGATTTTATGCTGTTGTTCTTATGGTGTCTAATTTTGTATATGTTATAAACATATATATAATACATACACTGTTATTATACACATCCACATACATTGCTCACACATTTGTTTTAAGCAATTTTCTTTTAGAACAATTAAAATGAGGACATTTGATTTACTTTTGCTTTCTTTTAGTTTATTTTTAGCAACATTTACTCCTTTTTTTGTAGACCCACCCAAGTTTCAGTCTGGTATCATATTCTGTCTACTAGAAGAGTTTTCTTTAACATCTACTGTAGTGGGTCTGCTGGCATGGATTTTCTGGGTGTTTGAGAATTTTTTAATTTTTTCTTCATTTTTGTAACAGTGTCACTGGGTATATTATTGCAAGTGGACTTTTTTTTTTTCCTTTAAGAACTTTTAAGATGTCACACCTTTGTTTTCTGGCTTGCATGACTTTTGCCAAGATAGCTACAATAATTTTTATCTTTATTTCTCTCTACTGTAACATTTGTTTTATCTTAATGCCTTCATTTTTTTTCTTTTTCTTTTGTTTTTAGGGATTTCAGTATAATATACTTCAGTGTGGGCATATTATTTGTTTGCTTCTATGTATTTATCCTTCTTGGTGTGTTATTTTTTTTTTCTTTTTGAGCTTCTTGATTCCTCATTTGCATGTCTGACATTTATCTGGGGTTGAGAAGTTGGAGACAGAGTGGACTTGCCAGGTGTTAGAGTATCTGCTTAAAGCCAAGACAAAATAGAAATAACAACTAAGCTTTTAATTATTTACTCCAATAGTATACCTTCTTGTGTTTTCCCCAGTGGAATAGTATGTCAGCTGAGGGTTAGGTGGATCAGCCCACACATGGGGTTCTTGTCACTGTTGAGGAAGCTCTGAAAAAAAAAATTAATCTTTCTGGCCCCAGGCAGAAGGTGGGGGAATAGAGGGATGAGCCAGGAGTGGAAAAAAGTACTGGGTACTAAGTCATAGAGGAGAAAAGTATCTTCAAGTTTCCCTGAAAAGACCCTCAAATAGAGGTGCCTTGGCTGGGAAGGCGTATACACATAAGAGTATGGCATGCCAGAGGGGCTTGAGTGAGTTCTGACTGCAACTTCTTTCAGAGACCTCTGTGCACTGGTTGTACATCAAGCCTGGTTTGGGGAGAGCAGACCCTGCCAGGCCTGCAGGGTAAGGTCTTTGTAACGTCAGGGCTGAAAAATCATATACGTTTAGGGGGAAGCTGGACTCAACATGAATATTTGAAAATTTGCATTCATTTTTTTTCCAAGAATTTCTTCTCCCCCTTTCTCTCTTTCTGCTCCTACAACCGTAATTGCACATATGTTAGAACACTTGAAATAGTTCCACAGCTATTGGAGACCCTGCTTTTTCTCCCTCTACTGACATTCTTCTTTATGTTTCCAGCTTGTGTAATTCCTGCTGAATAATCATTAAGTGCGCTGATTTTTTTTCCCTTGGTTTTGTTGATTATGCTGATGAACCCATTGAAGGCTTTCTTCATCTCCATTATGTGTTTTTAATTTCTACAATTTTCCTTTGATTCTTTTATAATTTCCATCTCCCTGATGAAATTACTCATCTGATCACCCACGTTATCCTCCTATTCCATTAGAGCTTTGAGTTTATCAATCATGGCTGTTTTAAATTCTCTATTAGTCTGAGCCAACTTTTGTCTTACATCTGAATCTGGTTATCATGATTACTTTCCTTTGAGAGTATTTTCATTTTTATATTCTTTTTCTTTTTTATTTGCCTTTTGAATACCTTATAATTTTTTGTTGAAAACCAGACATGTTATGTAGAGCATAAGACACTGAGATAATAGTCTAATGCGTCAAAACAGTCACAACTTTCCTTCTGCTACACTTTTGGTTCAGGTGATTTTATTAATCCATTTTAGGAGTTGGGCTGTGTTTGAGATTTGTTCTGGACATGTTTTCCCTCAGTGCAACATAGTATTCTGATTTACAGAGACCTTGTATCTAGGGTGTTAGGTGCTTTAGCAGAGCAAAATTTGCTTGATTTTGAATTTTAGGTTTCCCTTTCTGCTGTGACTCTGAGACGGTCTTTTTGCATGCTGCCCTGGCCTCCCAGCAGCGTGCTGCTGTCACTGTAATTAGCCATCTGGCTGGGTGGTGGTGTGTGAAGAAATGGTGTCCATTCCTCAGTCTAAGTCTCTTGTCTCAGGCATGCACTGTGTCCCTGGCTACCAGGCTTTCTTGGATTTCCTTTTCCTCCCCTGCCTGGAGTTTTGGGCTCAGTGTTTAATTCTACCTCTTCCCCAGAAGGGAGTTTTATCCCTCCCTCTTCCTTACTGTCCATTAGCTGAAGTAAGCGTTCACCAACTCAAGCCAGTGCTGTCACTCTTCCTTGCACACACTGTGTTTTGTGTGGAGCCAGAGGGGAAGGATCGGTAGGAATTACCTGTCCCTACTGTATGGCTACAGTTCCCCTCCTCAGGTCTTCACCGCAGTCAGCAGAGCTCAGGGTTCTGGCTGATTGTTTTGGTGTACCCTTGGCAGGTTTTGTGGGGAAAAACACAGGTCAGGGTACAAACACTCCCCAAATTCTGTAGCCCCCCCCCCCCCCCCCCGCCAGGGCTTCACGGTTTCAACACCTTCTTGCTGGTGAGTGATTACATTTACTTCAGCTGGGTGAGTTTTAGCACATTTTCTTCTCCTGTAGACAATGTCTCTCCTTAGATTCTAAGGAGGGTCAGTTTACTGATTTCTGATGAATTCAAAAAACTTAAGAATTTGAAGTTAGTTCAATTCCTTTTCATTGTAAGAGGGGGAGTTCCTTCCAGCTTTCTACATTTTGGAGAGGAAACCAGAAGTACAATGGTTAATTTTAGGTCAATAAATATTTATCTTGTTCCAATGGGTGTACAGTATATTACATACACTACAGATGGAATTTGAATTAAGGTACCAGAGGCATTAACTAGAATCATTCACAAATGGTCATCACTTACTTTCTTTGGGGAAAGATCAATTCTTGAAGTATTATTTGTATGACCAATAAATAATTGACAAATATTTAAATAATTAAGAATTGAGAATTTTAGAGTTAAAAGTATCTGAAATTCCGAGCCAATGTAAACCACTTGAAATTTAGAAAATATCAATGGATTTCTGTCAACAATTAAATGTGCTATATCTCCATTCTGGAACCAGTAGGAAATAATTTGTGATATGTTATTTGATCCAGAATGTGATCAATGTTAATTACTTAGAAATAGCAATGTAAATCTGATCAATAATACTCTGATTTTGAGATTTCCCTCCCTTTGATGAATATAATTCAGATTGTCATCAGTAAATGAAACCTTGTTATACAAATTGCAGGATAATGATAATTAACTCAAACAAGGTTTAACTATATTGCAGGATAGTGATATTTTACTCAAAAAGGTTCAAATGCACTAATCTAACACTGAAGTAATATTAACCTATGTCAGGCGGAAATAGCAGGCGTCACAGAGAATTTATTTCAAAAACTCTGTACAAATCAGAAAGCGTCATTCCATCTTAGAAGCTATCTTCCCCCACAAACGTATGGCCAACTAATCTTTGACAAAGCAGGAAAGAATATCCAATGGAAAAAAGACAGTCTCTTTAACAAATGGTGCTGGGAGACCTGGACAGCAACATGCAGAAGATTGAAACTAGACCACTTTCTCACACCATTCACAAAAATAAACTCAAAATGGATAAAGGACCTGAATGTGAGACAGGAAACCATCAAAACCCTAGAGGAGAAAGCAGGAAAAGACCTCTCTGACCTCAGCCGTAGCAATTTCTTACTTGACACATCCCCAAAGGCAAGGGAATTAAAAGCGAAAATGAACTACTGGGACCTTATGAAGATAAAAACTTCTGCACAGCAAAGGAAACAACCAACAAAACTAAAAGGCATCCAACGGAATGGGAAAAGATATTTGCAAATGACGTATCGGACAAAGGGCTAGTATCCAAAATCTATAAAGAGCTCACCAAGCTCCACACCCGAAAAACAAATAACCCAGTGAAGAAATGGGAAGAAAACATGAATAGACACTTTTCTAAAGAAGACATCTGGATGGCCAACTGGCACATGAAAAGATGCTCAACGTCGCTCCTCATCAGGGAAATACAAATCAAAACCACAATCAGGTATCACCTCACGCCAGTCAGAGTGGCCAAAATGAACAAATCAGGAGACTATAGATGCTGGAGAGGATGTGGAGAAACGGGAACCCTCTTGCACTGTTGGTGGGAATGCAAATTGGTGCAGCCACTCTGGAAAACAGTGTGGAGGTTCCTCAAAAAATTAAAAATAGACCTACCCTATGACCCAGCAATAGCACTGCTAGGAATTTACCCAAGGGATACAGGAGTACTGATGCACAGGGGCACTTGTACCCCAATGTTTATAGCAGCACTCTCAACAATAGCCAAATTATGGAAAGAGCCTAAATGTCCATCAACTGATGAATGGATAAAGAAATTGTGGTTTATATACACAATGGAGTACTACGTGGCAATGAGAAAGAATGAAATATGGACCTTTGTAGCAACATGGATGGAACTAGAGAGTGTTATGCTAAGTGAAATAAGCCATACAGAGAAAGATAGATACCATATGGTTTCACTCTTATGTGGATCCTGAGAAACTTAACAGAAACCCATGGGGGAGGGGAAGAAAAAAAAAAGAGGTTAGAGTGGAAGAGAGCCAAAGCATAAGAGACTCTTAAAAACTGAGAACAAACTGAGGGTTGATGGGGGGTGGGAGGGAGGAGAGGAGGGGTGATGGGTATTGAGGAGGGCACCTTTTGGTATGAGGACTGGGTGTTGTATGGAAACCAATTTGACAATAAGCTTCATATATTGAAAAATAAATAAATAGATAAATAAATAAATGTTCGTTAAGTCAAAAAAAAAGCTATCTTCCCTATTCTCGATTATTTTAATATATTTTACCTACTTTCAAAGAACTCCTACAAAAAACAATAAATACATATACTTCCATTCATTAATATTATTTTGTATCACATCTCAATTACAGCACTGCTTTTGCATTCACTATGAATAATTCTGTAACTGAATTATTCTTTTGTAGAAATTAAGCTTCTGTTAACTTCAGCCTGAAATATTAGGTCATATGACTAGACAGGTGAATAATAACACATCATTTCTGAGATCAAGGAACTAATTAACAGGAGAAACACAAGGGATAAAATAGGATTCAGTGGGTTAATGCCATAATGGAGGCATGGCGAATATAATTTAGATATGCCTAAAAAAGTCTTATCTAACTCTGCCCTATAATGGCCAGACAAGGACCAAGGTAGAGAGGTAAAAGACTAATATTGCATAGTGACCTCAGTTTTTATAACAAATTTCAGATGATAAGGGAGGTCCTTGACTTAGGAACATAAATTGTCATCAGTGTTGGGAATATATAGACCACTGCTTTAAACAAATATCAGCAATTCAGTCACATGAAATGTCCAAGGAGATGTTCCATGTGCAAGATAATAAAACAGTGCCAAGAAATGAGTTATGTTCTTGACATTAAAGATGGGGTTAGTCATGGAATTGCTTTGTTATTTTTCACAAATATATTCATCAAGCTAAAAATATATATTGTTATGTAATTATTGAATGGCTGAAAAGTGCTTAACACTGCTATGGACATAGAATAATGAACCCAACAAAGATGTCTATGCCCTGATCCCTGGAAACTATGAATACATTAAACTACATGGCAAAGGAGAATTAAGGTAGCAGATGAACATAAGGTTCTAATAAAATTATTTTAAACTAGTGAGATTATTTTGGATTATCCAGGTAGGACCAATGTAAAAGAAAGGGGCCTTAGGGAGAAAGAGTGAGACAGAAGAGTCTGAATAAGACAAGGAGGTGTGATGATGGAATTAAGTTTAAAGTGATACAGTTTTGCTCACTTTGAAGATGGAGGCTGAGGGTCATGAGCCAAGAAATGGGTTCAGCCTGTAGACATGTTAAAAAAAAAGGCAAGGAAACAGATTCTCCCCCAGAGGCTTCAGATAGGAATGCAGCCCTGCAGACCTCTTGATTTTAGCCCAGTGGGATCCATCTCAGATTTCTGAACTACAGAACTGTAAGATGATAAATTTGCATTGTTTCAAGCTACTGAGTTTGTGGTCATTAGTTTTTTTAATACAAAATGTATATAACTAATTTTGAAAAACAGTACAATTGTTTAACATATTTAAGGAATAAACTAACATAATCCCATTTGATAACAGTTTCTCCTGATAGGAGATAATATCATGGAAAAATTCTTAGTATGGGAGGATTCCATGGGAATGGAAGGCAACAAAAGCAACATGACTGAGAATGAGGTTGAATGACTAACATGATAGACAAAATTACCTAATGCCCACTCTCTTTGGTAGTATTAATTAATCATTAAATTCTTGGGATGGAAATTCATAAATACCTCTTAACTTGATCTCCAAGAACAGGTCATCCAGTTCTTGTACTTAGGTTATTTCACACCTCAGAGCCCAATGAAGTGAAACCTTAATGCTCTTTAAGGAGATGCCCTGCAATATTTATTATGAATCTTTCATTTAGCACTCCTCAGAAAGATCTGTGACCAATTATTGGTGTAACTGTGCACTGGGGAAAACAAAACAAAACAAAACAAAACAAAACACCCTACCCAAGCTTTTCAGGGATTATTCAGTAACAGCTGTGAGTTACAACTTCCTTATGAAGATGGTGTTTTACATTGACTAACCAGAGTGTCAATTTTAAGGATTAGAAGGTACAGTTTTAATGCAAATTTAGTTGACCATAGCTCCTGAATCATGTATCATTTTTCCTGTTTCCCAGTTTACTGTTGGAATATATATTCTCAGCATTGAGAGAAAATTGACATTTTCCTCCTGAGTAAATGATATTATGATAATAAATTTCAAATAGAAGTTTCTGGAGCTCCGTTACCAAAATAACAAGTGGAAAGAAATGCCATATTCTTCAGGATATTTCATATATTAACATCACCATGAAAACTTTGAAAAATATGGGAATGGAGGCGCCTGGGTGGCTCATTCGGTTGAGTGCGTGACTTTGGCTCAGGTCATGATCTCATGGTTTGCGAGTTTGAGCCCTGCTTTGGGTTCTGTGCTGATGGCTCAGGGCCTAGAGGCTGCTTTGGATTCTGTGTCTCCCTCTCTCTCTGCCCCTCTCCTGCTCATGCTTTGTCTTTCTGTCTCTCAAAAATAAATAAACATTAAAAAGTTTATTTTAAAGAATTTTTTTTAAAATGCAGGAATGATCTCACCTTAACTCTCTTGTTGGACACTGCTATAGACAGATCGGTTCAGTAGGAAAGCAATGGATTACCATGCACTAGACCAAATAGAATTTTTACGAAAATAAATAAATACATCCCTTAGCCCTTTTTGTGTACTTATTGTTATGCTAGGTGCTGCTCATCTCCATATATGTGAACAGAAACATAAAAATTATCTGTCACTTGGCCTTAAAGTTTCAGTGGATCTAGAGATGCCTGAGTGGCTCAGTCGGTTAAGCATCTGACTCTTGATTTCAGCTCTGGTCACGATCTCATAGTTTGCGAGTTCAAGCCCCAAGTGGGGCTCTGCACTAATAGTGCAGAGCTAGCTTGGGATTCTCTCTCTTCCTCTCTCTCTGCCCCTCCCCAGCTCGTGCTTGTGCTAGCTCTCTCTCTCTCTCTCTCTCAAAATTAATAAGCATTAAAAAAAAAGTTTCACTGGATCTAATCTAGTGCTTGGAATATCTACAGTAGAAATATATAATTTCTTGAATTTGTGCCAGCTTCCATTGGGAGAGTTGCTGCAGTGGTGCCTAGGAGTTTTTGAGCATTGAGGTTACTTTCTTCAGAAAGTACAATTCTATTTTGAGAAGAAGCTCTAATTATGTTGGAAGTTGGAAGGACTGAATGCTGGACCGTAAGACACTAGTTGACCATGAAACCTATGCTGCCCTTCATCAGCTTATCCTTAACCATGCTTTTAAACATGCTCATCTAAATGTTACTGTCTAATACAAGTGATTTTTAAAAGTACATGTTTAGGCACATGCTGAAGGCTAGTGTAAGTTGCACAAGCATGCCATCTACCTTCCTAGTAACCACCCCCCAACCCCCCCCCCCCCCACTGCACTAACATACCTCTCTCAAGCTACATGCATGGCCTCATGGATATTTCTTTGTTACCTAGTTGCCTGAGAAGAATGGACATAAATTCTAGATGCCTCTGAGCCTTTTTTGCTGTTACTGGCCAGAATCAGAATGCTTGAACATAATAGTGCCAGTCAGGAGAACCATGGGAAGACAGTAATCAGCCAGCATTCTGCCCCAAACAATCACGTTGAAATCTACCTCTAGAAATAGGTATGCAGAAAATTAGGGGTTGTGGGTTTGGGTAGTGAGGAGAATTGGTTTTCTAAGTCAATTGCAAAGTAATTTTCTTAGATGAAGGAGTTGTAGTATTCTCAGACCAGACAGGAAGATCTGCTCTTATTCTAAGGCATGCTCGGTAGGGTTGTTGATTTTAATGCAATGAGTATTTTTGAATCTATATTACAGGTCTTTGGTTCCTTTTTTATTCTGTTCCTAAACTTTTACATAAGAGACCTGTAGAGAATATGAATTTAATGATGTTTTAATTCAGTAGTTAGCATTAAAACAGCTTCAGGCTTGGCTGTCAACTACCCCAGCCCTGCAGCCACTAGAAATGAAAATTATTTTACCACATGTTTAGAAATCCTTGTATATCAGTCCATGCTTTGAACCAAAAAAATTGCAATTTGAACTTGCCCCACTATTTTATTTTTTGCTTTCTTTAATGTTTTTTTATTTATTTTTGAGAGAGAGAGCGCTAGTGGGTAGATACAGAGCAAAAGGGGGGCAAGAGGATCCAAAGTGAGCTGCATGCTGACAACAGAGAGCCCAATGCGAGGCTCGAATCCACAAACCATGAGATCATGACCTGAGCCAAAGTCGTATGCTCAACTCACTGAGCCACCCAGGCACCCCTTGTCACACTATTTTAAAGGTCTGTCAGGAGTCTTAGAAGCAGCCATTTCATCACATGGCAAGATACATATATGTTCATAGAGGAAAAATAAACAATTACATATATCAGAAAACAGATTTTGAATGCCAATAAGCATGTGAATATACTTGTTTTCATCAGTAGGCAGGAAAATCCAAATTAAAGTTACAAAAATATTTTAAATGTCTGGCAATATTAGATGTTGGAAGAGTGTGGAGTGTGGAACCCCAGCCTGCAAGATGGCCCCCAACAAGCCATCTTGTTATTTCTTGGTATTATTGCCCTTTTATAGTGTTCTCCAAATTGAACCAAGGCTGACCTATATGACCAATATAGTATAGTGGAAGTATTTTATGTTTTTTGAGACTAGGTCTTAAAGGGCATTGAATTTCGGCCTTGCTGTCTTAGATTATTCATTCTGGTCACCATGCCATTCCCAGGATACTTAAAACAGTCTTGTAAAGGCTCGCATGGAACTGAGGCACCAATTTGCCTGTCATGTGAATAAACTACTTTTGAAATAAATCTTCTCACACCTGCCAATCTTTTATGATACTCCAGTTACAGAAGACATTTAATTTTGACCTAATGAGAGGGAGGGTCTGAGCCAGAACTGCCCAGCTGAGTACCCAACCTGCAGAAAATGTAAGAGATGATAAGTCACTACTGTTTTTTTAATTCGAGTTTTAAAGAAATTTATATGCAGCAAATTCTAACTAATAGGTAGAATAATAACAACTTCCATAATCTGCTTTAGGGTAAGTTGGTGCAGATCCTTTGGAGAGAAAAAAACCTGCTGAGTATTATCTAATAAAGTTCAAAATATGCACACCACATTGTTTAGCAAATCCACTCATTCTTATATATATCCATGTCATGTGACAAAACCTTTATAGCAGCCTTGTTCATAATAGCAAAACAGGATACTACCCAAATGTCTAATAACAATAGACAAATCCATAAGTAAATTGGAGTATAATCATCAAAGACTATCTAGCAACAAAAATAACAAAATACCACTGAGATGAAATTTCCAGATCTAATAAGCTAGTTTCAAAATAGTGTGATAATATATGATTCTATTTTATATAAATTTCAGGAGTAGGGAAGGTTGAGCATATTATTTAGGGATGCATACATTTAGCAAAAGTATAAAGGAAAGCAAGAAACTGATTAAGTAGGCATAATAATAGGGGTGCCTGTTTGGCTTAGTTGGTTGAGCATGCAACTTTGGCTCAGGGTTCAGGTCCTGATCTTGTGGTTTGTCAGTTCAAGCCCCACATTGGGCTCTTTGCTGTCAGTGCAGAGCCTGTTTGGACCCTCTGTCTGCCTTTCTGTTTGCACCTTCCCCACTTGCACTCTCTCTCTCAAAAATAAATAAACATTAAAAAAAGGCATACTTCTAGAAGCTCGACTATTTTTCAAGGAGTTTTTCAAAAAGAGAGAAAAGTTTGTCATTGAAAAGATGCATGGTGAGAGTGAGGGCTGTTTTTCTGGGATCCAGACAGTGTTCTGGCTATTGACTTTGTTTACATAGTTACATAGATGTTTGCTTTATAATTATCTATTAAATGAGACATAATGTATATAGTTTTCTGTATTTTATTTCACAATATAAATGCATTTAATAAACACTGTAGTACTCAGTATATACTAGGTGATATTCCAGAAGTTACACGTTAACCTCTAATTTTAATTTAAAAATTTTTTTTTACCATTTATTTTTGAGAGAGGGACAGAGCGTGAGTGGGGGAGGGGAAAGAGAGTGAAGGAAGCACAGAATCCAAAGCAGGCTCCAGGCTCTGAGCTGTCAGCACAGCTCGAACCCATAAACTGTGAGATCATGACCTGAGCCAAAGGGACACTTAACCAATTGAGTCACCAGATGCCCCATTAACCTTTAAGTTTTATAGCAACACTATGAAGTAAGTAGTTTTATTAGCCCCATTTACAGATTATGAGATTGAGACACAGAGAACTTAAGTAAATGTCCAAAATCGTACCATTTGTAATTGACAGAGTGAGGATTCAGACTCAGGCAGTTTGGCTCCAGAGCTCCCTGCTTAGGAGCCAGACCTGTTTTGTTTGTTTGTTTATCTTTAGTTTGTTTCATTGGTTAGTGTTTGCTGATTGGTTTGATTTGGCTTAAATAAGAGTGGAGATGAAAGGGATATTCTTGTCTTTGTGTGAGAATTTAATTGTGTCTTTTAATCCTGTGTTTCTGTGGCAAAATGAAGTGTTTGAAGGAAATAAGTAATTTCAATACAAGCCTGAGGGTTGTGGGGAGCCTGGCATAAAGACAAAGAAAGATGTAAATGGATGGGAGTACAGGATTTTAAGAGCAGCTTCACTTTCATTTCTTTTGTATATGATGCTCCTGTGTAAAATAATGCATGTATGAAGTTGTTAGGCTTTAATGTATTAGAAAATGCAGACATTCCTGAGAGTTCCTTCTAAATCTGATGCATAGTGACAGGGATCTCCCATTTCACTGTTGCCCAGAGATCTTACCCTAAACATCCATCCACATTGTTTTTATCACTGAGTATCTTCAGGCCCTTATGACTCCTGATAACAGTTGGCAATTTAATTGCAATAAAGCACATGTAGATGCTAACCTTGTCCCTAAAATTTAAGGGCATGTATTTTTAGAGGGGCAAGATCTTCATCTTACCAGAGGGATCTTTGTGCTAAGATGTGACAAGACATAGAATATATAACAAGGATAGTTTCAGAGCTTTTGAAAACCATAAGAAGTAATAGCAGGTATGAAAATATAAATATAAACAGAGATTTCTTTATTTTGGGGAAACAGACTTTTTGTTTAGAAATAGCATTTTAATTCATGGACAATTCAGGAGTAAGTAAAATTACGACTTGTTAGAACAACTCACAGGCTTAATACTAACCAAGTGTGCTGAGTGATTCATGTTTCATATAGATTTAATTATAAAATAAATAAGAAATATTCAGTCTCTATCACCAAGAAACAAAGAACAAGTAAATGAAAGTGGATTCAAGTGAAAATCTCTGACAGCCTAGGGAAAAACAAACAAAAAACAAACAAAAAAATTTCTACTACAAATGGAAAAATGATATATGAATAAAGTTATTTCTGTGTTTCAGATGTGGAGAGAGGTATTGAATTGAGAAGTTCCAAGGATTGCTAGATGAAAAAACAACAAAAAATGAATATTGCAACTTTCATAAACCTTTTTTATTGTTAAATTTAAACAGTTTTTTCTTCTGCTGAAATTGTTCTAATCCAACTAGAGACAAGACTGGGAAGCTCAAGGGAAGGAAAGTAGCAAATGAAAATTTTTATATGAAATAAGGAAATAAAGGAATGATTTAGTTCTTTTGACAATATGTCTGCTTTCTGCATAAATGAGAACTATTCATATTTTAGTAGAGGCTATTCTTATAGAAAAAAATTCTAAGAATTTATAGAGTAGAAAAGTGCCTTTCAATCTCTTTTTATTGTAAATAGATATACTGCTTAGTTTGTATTTGTGTAGCGACCCCCCGTCCTTTTCACCCAGACACACAGATTTGACAGAAGAACAAAAATATGCTTCTAGTTGGCTTCAAAGCTGTGGGGGAAACTTGATCATAATATGTCTTTCTAGTGAATTTTCTGGACAAATGATTTTTTTTAATGTGTTACTTATTTTTGAGAGAGAGAGAGAGAGAGAGTACAAACAGGGGAACCACAGAGAGAGGGAGACACAGAACTCGAAGAAGGCTCCAGGCTCTGAGCTGTCAGCACAGAACCTGATGTGTGGCTCGAACCCGTGAACCACGAGATCATGACCTGAGCTGAAGTCGGATGCTTAACCGACTGAGCCACCCAGGTGCCCCCTGGACAAATGATTTTTAGAAGAAAGGAATTATGGACAATTGCCTGTCCCAAAATTCATACAGATATACACATATGTTGTCTTCCAT
The DNA here is from genome assembly GCF_028749965.1 of Puma concolor. NCBI lineage: Eukaryota > Metazoa > Chordata > Mammalia > Carnivora > Felidae > Puma > Puma concolor. Next base: position 90,441,933 of record NC_141674.1, read on the forward strand.
TGAAATAATTAGAGATTATTTATGTCTATAAATCTATAAGCTCTAGATAATGATGAATTAGATATGGACTGAAGTATATAGTACTTGAAATCAATAACAGTTTTCTCAGTGATGGAGACATTTTCATTAAAGTCATTGACTTGCACTTTTTGAAATATTTCTTCAAGGAAGGGGTAACTGATAATATTGCTATTGTGTAAATCTATATGAAGTTACTGTGAATTTATAAAAAGTGGTGAGTGTAAATCACTGTGTAGTGGGGTCACTCTGGGTAAATTAAATCTGCAAAATACTAAAAGAAAATAGATCTAAGAATTCTTACAAATGGAGTGCAGTGGATCTCTGAGTCTCACAAATAAAAATAACTGAAAGGTTAATACCTTAAACTTAATCAGTTGCTTTAAGCATTTTAATGTATCCATAAAAAAGATCATTGATTTTCCTATTTTGAATCAAGGAGCTTTTACTTTAACAGAATAAATCTCTGTGTCTTAGGTAAAAGAAGTACATGCATGGACACTAAATTCAAAGAATTGGTTATAGAATTCATTAATTGAATACTTTTCTTTATTTTACTGATGTTTATTTTGCGCTTACATAGTTTGGGCAGTTGGCATAAAATGGTAAACAGAGCCTTTAAAAATATTAATCACTGCTCATACCACTATCTTTATATCCATTTTTCTGAACTTTTAAGAGTATTAGATGTTTCTTTAATGTGCCATAGACTGGGGAAATTAAATAGTGTAGATTGCTTTGTATAACTTTCTTACCTTAAACCATGGTAGATGAATATAATAAATGTGTTTCTCAGGGGTAGAAAATTATCAACTGATTAATGACAGTTTTAGGAAAGTAAAACAAGTCTAACAATAATAACATGTTGTATATATAATTTATTATTACTAAGCATGTCTTTTCAGAGCAACGGTGTGATCCTCCCTTTCATACTATTTTGTGAGAGTGGTATGAAAGAAAACAATTATTCCAGGAGTCAAGACTTGAGATTCATTTACTAAAAAAAAACCCTGAAAGCCTATATAAAATCACAAGTGGAGTTTCTTTATTTGTTTGTTTTTTCCTTAGCAAAAACACATCATTTGTTCATTCATTCATCTATCTTTGCAAAAACATAATCGATTATTTAGTATACATTCACTATATACCTAGTATCTCACCAGGCACTACGGTAGTATCCTATGTCCAATATTCTTCCTGCTTCTACAAAGTTTATGAACTAGTGAGAGAAATCAACATTTGACATGTAATTAAACAGATAGCTACTGGGTGCTATAGGTGGTCATAAACTGAGTGATTAAGGAAGGCCTGTCCCAAGTAGTAACATTTAAGGTCATATCTGAAGGATACATAGGTAGTAGCCAGGGAAAGGAGGAAGACATGAAAGAGGGTTCTAGGCTGTAAAAGTATCTTAGGCAGTTTTCCTAAGGTGGGGTAAAAAATGCCATGTATGAAGAATGCAAAAGTGACCCCACTGCCTGGGAGAAGAGGGTGAAAGCAAAGGTGGCCATTAATAGACCTTTGGAGGTAAACAGGGTATAATTTATGCACAATCTTGTAGGAATATTAAGGACTTTTCTTTTTTCTCTTGAGTAATGAGAAGCCAACAAAGCTTTTGAAATAATATCTTGACATGTTTCCCTTTGCATTTTAATGAGATCACTGGGATTGCTTTGTAAGAAATGGAGAGGAGGTAGAAGTGAATCTAAGAGACATAAATGATCTGCTCTCCCCATCAACTCTGTACTCATCTCTACCCCTCTCTTTCTCGATCACGCCATAGCAGCCACACTGATCTCCAGAGCTTCCTTTGAGCTTTCTTAGCCTTTTTCCACTTCAGGGCCTGTGCATTGAGTTTCTCCCTCCCTCAAATACTTCTTACATTATCCACATGTATGATTCTTCAGCACTTTTTGGTTTACCCTATCAGAGAGGCTTTTTCTTACCTCAAAAATAATCATCCCCCCCCACCATCAATCTGGTATTTATCTTCATTAATCTACTTTATGTTTCACTACAGTAAAATGCAGTACTTCTCACCATCATACATACAACTTATTTATCTTCTGTTCTACAAAGTACTGAGCTTCATCAGCCAGGACCTTTATCTGCTCTGACCCCGACACTGAGGGATTATGCCTGCTACATAGTAGGTGTTCAATAATTTCTCAGTGAATGAATGATTAATGAATACTAAAGAGTCTCTTTCAGGCATTGGGAAGTCAATGATAAACAGAACAGTCATTGACATCCAGACCTTTATATTGTATTACATGGAGACTTGATGCTCAAATAACTACATTTACATATATTAGAAATATCTCATAACCACTACAAGCCCTTAATTTTTCTCCACTACAAGCCCGTAATTCTGCACTGCTTAAAGGATTCACCTCAATGTCTTAACTCAGTCATTTATTAATTCAGACAGTATTTATTTACTGAATTTTTATATGCTTCAAATTCAGAAGACACAAATGTGATGATTCTAGCTCTTGAAGTAAATGCTGTTGAGTGGTAAAAATATTCATGTACAGCAATTTTAATAGTACAGTAAAACCGTGGTTTACAAGCATAATTTGTTCTGGAAACATGCTTGTAATCCAAAGCACTTGTATGTCAAAGAAAATTTCCCCATAAGAAATACTGGAAACTCAGATGATGTGTTCCACAACCCCAAAATATTCATATAAGAATGACTAAATACTGTAATATAATGCAAAATAATAAAATACAAAATATAAAGAAAAATAAACAAATTAACCTCCACTTACCTTTGAAAACCTTTGTGGCTGGTGTGAGGGAGAGGAGAGAAGGGTTATTGTGTATGACAGCTTTCACTATCACTAATAGAATCACTGCTATCTATTGGCTCAATGGAATCTTTTTTTTTTTTTTCGTGTAACTTTAACAACGACCCTATCCAATGACACTTGCTTTTGCCTCTTTTTGAGGATTTTGCAGAAATGTGACATTGCATTAATGATCACCCACAATCCTGCAGAGAAAGACAGAGAGAGAGAGAGTGAGAGAGAGAGAGAGAGAGAGAGAGAGAGAACCATTGGCTCAGTTTGTAATCATGTACATTTGGCATCATATACTACTAGTATTTCAAGACATCGCTTGTTTTTCAAGTTAAAATTTATTAGAAATGTTTGCTTGTCTTGTGGAACACTCATAGAACTAGTTACTCGCAATACAAGGTTTTACTGTATATGATAAGAGTAAAAGAAACATATGTGAAAAAAAGTTCTGTGAGGGAGTGGGGACAAGGGACAAGGTAGGACAAGGGAGTAAAATAGTAATCTCTCTGCAGTGTTAGAGGAAATTCCCTGAAAGTGCTCTTAACTGTGATTCTTAACTGAAGAGTAAGATTGTACTAGGAGACAGAGTGAGAAAGATGTTCCAGTTGGGGAAAGGAAATGTAACAAATGCAAAAATAAAACTAGAATGAATTAGGGCTCATAAATTTATAGAAACTCTCTGAGTTAGTTGTGGGAGTTAAGTCTGAAACATTAAGTTAGGTCCAATAATAAAGGCCTTTATAGTTAAAAAATAATTTGAACTTTTCCCTATTTTCAAGTAAGACATCACAATAATATTGCATTTGTTCTAACTAACATGAATAGATTCACATTTTAAGAAAGTTAATTTGGTGACATATTAAATCTGGATTAATAAAGTTAAGAAACAAGACCAATAGGTCCTTAGATAGAAGATTATGAAGTTTTATGTCTAATGTTGTAAGGGTGAACAGAAAGGTGTGAAATAAAATACCCTAAAGACATAATGAAATAATATGGTGATATGATAAGGCTGAAAAAAGTCAAAGAGTATCTAGTTTTGTCCTGCATGACTACAGGACTATATAGGGACTCTGTAGGGACTATGTAGGGAGATGGTGGTTTTCTAGAATATCTGAAAAATAAGGACTGAAGGATCAGTTCAGCTGAAAGGTGAGTTTTGGTTTGGATAGATCAATTTTGTCATACCTGTAGGACTCCTAGGTAGCAAAATACCAGGAGTACAAAACGAGAAAAGGTAAAAAAGAAATTTATGTTTTAAAACCGTTGGCATATTTGTGATGTGTTAACATGATACAATATATAATTTCATCAAGGGAAAGTAAATAATTGAAAAATTCATGAAACCAGTTTGGAATCCTAAGGAGCATCAACACATAATGATTAAAAAGAATGTTTTTTTTTTTTTAACAGCTTTATTCATAATTGTCAAAACTTTGAAGCAAGATGTACTTCAGTAACTGAATGGATGAACAGATTGTGATACATCCATACATTGGAATATTACTGAAAGATAAAAAGCAGTGAATTAATTAAGTCAAGAAAGAGACATGGAGGAAACTACAATGCATATTATAAGTGAAAGAAGCCAGTCTGAAAATGCTCAATATTGTATGATTCCAACTATGTGACATTCTGGAAAAGGCAAACCTATGAAAACAGTGAAAGGTCAGTGATTTACAGACGTTAGTGGGGAGGAATCGAGGAGTAAATGGAACCCAGGGAATTTTAGGGCAGTGACACTATTCTGTATGATACTATAATGGTGGATACATATCTTTATACATTTGTCAAAATCTGTAGAATACGAGACACAAAAAATGACCCTTCATGTAAACTATAGACTTTAATAATAATGCATCAGTATTGGCTTACCAGTTATAACAAATGTGTCACATTAATTCAACATGTTAATACTAAGGGAAACTGGGAGAGAGGGATGTTATACGGGAACTCAGTACTTCCCACTTAATTTTTCTGTGAACCGAAAACTTCTCTAAAAATACAGCCTACTAAAAATGTTTTTAAAAAAATGTTAAAAACGAACACATCACATGCTGGCAAAGATACAAAACAATTTGGGAGGAAGGATAAAAAGAACAGGAAAATGAAACATAAAAAAGTTATGATCAAATGAACATTGGAAGAAGGAAAAATTGCATGGAAAACAAATGTTGTGCTTATATCAATAGGATAAAAACTAAAGAAGGGAGCTTCATTTTGCTACTAAGAGTTCATCAATAAATTCCATAGGGATTTGCTCTAACATGAATAGGTCACATTTTAAGAAAATAAATTTGATCACATATTAAATCTGGATTAAAAAAGTTAAGAAAGAAGACCTTGGTCCTTGGATAGAAGATTATGAAGTTTTATGTCTAATAAATTCCATAGGGAGAGAATGAAGAACTAGAATTCTGATTAAAAACTAGAATTCATAGGGACTGAATTGGAACTAGTACCTAGAGATTTAAAGACTATGTATTTATTTAGAAGGAGCATGTATGTGCAAGCAGAGGAGGGCTACAGGAGAGAGAGAATTTTTTTTATTTATTTATTTATTTATTTATTTATTTATTTATTTATTTATTTATTTATTTATAGAGCATGTGTTCATACATGAGTTGGGGAGGGCCAGAGACAGAGGGAGAGATAGAATAAGAGGGAGATGGGAAGAGAGAGAGGGACAAAGAATCCCAAGTGGACTTAGTGCTGTCAGTCAGAGACCAAGTTGGGGCTTGAACTCATAAACTGTGAGATCATGATCTGAGCTGAAACCAAGAGTCCGATGCTTAATTGTCTGAGCCACCCAGGTGCCCCAAGAGAGAGATTCTTAAGCAGGCTCCACTCCAAGCATGTAGCTCGACATGGGGCTCAACGCTGGGCTCTATCTCATGACTGTGAGATCATGAACTGTGTGGAAATCAAGAGTTGGATGCTTAACCAACTGAGCCACCCAGGTGCCCCCCCAAGAGATTTAATATTTTGCTGCAGTTTCTTCTCTTAATTCAACTTCCTCATTGGAGATAGGGCAAACTTTTTAAAGCATAGCTTCGGCTTATCATCCATCAGTGAATATTAACTATCTATACAATAAAGCCCAATTTTTTTTTAATATTTTTATTTTTATTTTTGAAGGAGAGAGAGAGACAGAGCATGAGCGGGGGAAGGGCAGAGAGAGAGGGAGACACAGAATCTGAAGCAGGCTCCAGGCTCCAAGCTGTCAGCACAGAGCCCGATGCGGGGCTCGAACCCACAAACTGTGAGATCATGACCTGAGCTGAAGCCGGACGCTGAACTGACTGAGCCACCCAGGCGCCCCAAAGCCCAATATTTTTAAATAGACTAAGGTGCCTGCCTTAAATATATATTTAAATCTTTCTTCCAGGACTTGCATAATATGGAAACAGTGTTTATTTTTATAAACGCATGAGAGAAGAGGTATATTTTAATTCAAGTTCTTTCTGAATGTATAGGTTCAGAATTGTACCATCTTTAAAATATTGGACCAATTCCAATGCCTTGAGAAATAAATGCATAAGAATACATATTGAAATGGTAAGCAATGGCAGTATTATGTTTTGCTTGTTCCTCTCAGGGAAGGCAGGGCCTTGCTAAGTGTCATCAGACAATAAATGAAAAGGTTTTTAAGAGTCCAAATAATTCTTTTTGATTTTGGGTATTTGAGGGTAGTTATTTCTATGGTGTCAAGGAAAGGAAATCTAAACCTGTCATGAACTGAGGAAATGCCAAAGCAAATCAAGTAGTTTCTTGGGTGTTCTGGAGTTTAAATTGATGAAATATTAACAAGATCTCTAGGTGTGAGGCCAGGCTGGGGCTTGACATTGTTATATGGTTTGACCACAGGGAAACTTTTCTGCTTAGAAGGGGTAGCTGTTGTTGATGGAGCCCAACTTCCTTCTCTAATACTTCGGGCTATGGAGATGAGTCATTGTCCTTCATGTCCCAGGATATTTTTCTACCATTGATCACACTGTTGTCTTCTTGAGCTGGACCCCATCCTCTCCCTTTCAGGTAGCCTCATGTATTCATGTTCTAATCCACTTTGTGATGAACTCATGATTTATCTCCCTACAAAAAATTGAATTGAGATTCGTTTGAAGTCTCTGAAAGCAGCTCTAATTCTATAATCTTGCACCACATGGAAATAGAGCTGATGGTTAGAAGGCTTGACCCTGCTTGACTGAACTAAAGTGAATATTGCCTGTGTGGCTCAGTTGATTGAGCATCAGACTGTTGATTTTGACTCAAGTCATGATCCTAAGGTTGTAGGATTGAACCCCATGTTGGGTTCTGTGCCGAACGTGGAGCTTCTTGGGATTCTCTCTCTCTCCCTCTACCTCTCTCCCTGGCTTGTGCTCCTAGTCTCTCTCTATCTCTCTCTAAAGTAAAAATAATAATAATAATAATAATAATAATAATAATAATTTTAGAAGTATTAGTGACTATCATTTATATAATTGAATGAATATCAGTGTTGCTTTCAGATTTAATTTTTTAAAGAAAAATTTTCCTCGTTGATGATTATCTTAACTGAACCAGAAACAGGTAGAATTGAGACTGTAAAATAATGTATACAACCTAGTAGTCATGCCTTATTTTAAATACACAGGTTTCCCCCAACAATTTTAAGGAAGCAACCAAAGAATGTGAAGTTTTGTTAATAATAGTTCAAGTTTTAACTGTTTAGCTCGTCTATATCAAACAGCACTTAATTCTAAATTCTAAATTCTAAAATACAAAGCTGCATCCTTAACATGGATACTATCTCAGCACATCTGGGAATATATATTTGATCCAAGGAAGTTGCTATTATCCAGAAAAGTATCTTGTGCCCAGTGGTTACAGAGGCATACAACTTTTACATTTTTCAAAATTAGATTGAACAGTATTCACTATATAACTTACAAAATCAAAGGCCACACATGCACCAGCTCTGGACATCTCACCTTACCTTGAACAAACAGATTATCCTCAGAAATGCTTATATTTGCTTGATAATCGCACTGGATTTTAGAGCAACTGAAGACTAAAGACACAGACTTCACAGAACTTAAACCAGGAGCAACTGCATTCATTATTGATATTCTTTAGTTTCCTCATTTGATTTAATGTCCTTATAAACACATAATTGAACCAAACTGTTTCTATCTGTTTCCCTGCCCTAACCTCTACTCTGGCAGTAATGAGGCCAGAAAAAAAAAAGTGACTATTACAAATTCTGTGCACAGTATCCTTGTCTGTAAGGTAAGTTCTACAGTGCAGGAAAACCAATCCTTATAAACTAAATAATATTTTCTACAATTTGAATCTGTGAAAAATATTAACAATGAATAGTCACTATCTATCCAACACTGTGAGGGGAGAAATTTTATTTGCTTAGCATTGCCACAGCTGTTTGCCTCAGCCTTTCTTCCATTTATTTACTAGTGCAGATCTCCTTTTCATAATTGGCTTTCATTGAAACATATAGTTTGAAGCTAAATATGCCACATTTTTTATGAAATGAAAAGTAGGATTTTTAATTGGTGACTAAAGAAAGAGTGTAAATATTTATAAATTAAAGTAACATTGTCCACTTTTTTCCTTTTCACACAGTGACAGCACACAATCTTTGCTAGCAAAGCCTGAGTGTTTATTTTGTGCAAGTACTTTTTTTTAAGTATTTAATTAATTAATTAATTTATTTATTTATTTAGAGACCATGAGCAGGGGAGAGGCAGAGAGAGAGGGAGAGAGAGAGAATCCCAAGCAGGCTCTTGTCAGTGCAGAGCCCAATGCAGGGCCTGAACTCACGAACAAACCATGAGATCGTGACCAGGTCTGAAATCAAGAGTCAGATGCTTAACACACTAAGTCACCCAGGCCCTCCTGCCCCAAGTACTCTTCTAAGTGAGTCGCAGGTTTTGGCTAATGCAATTCACAATTGCTCTAAGAAGTAGATGGCATGCTTTTCCCTACTACTATACATATAGAAATTGTGGCACAAGTTAAAACCATAAAATTCTTAGAAGAAAACAGGTGGTAATCCCTTTGACATAGGTCTTTGCAATGATTTTTTGGATTTGACACCAAAAGCAAAGGCAACAAAAGCAAAAATAAACAAATGGGACTACATCAAACTAAAAAACATGGCAAAGGAAACCATCAACAAAAATGAGAAGGAAATCTATGGAATCTATGGAGACAATATTTATAAATCACATATGTGATAAAAAGCTAATATCCAAAAATATATAAAGAACTCCCACAACCTAATAATGAAAGCAATGATAATTAATAGTATTCCAAGTAAAACAGAGGAACAGAGGAACTGAATGGACATTTCTCCAAAGAAGACGTACAGATGGACCAGTAGATACTTGAAAAGATGCTCAACATAACTAATCATCAGGGAGATAGAAACCAAAATCATAATGAGATATCACCTCATATCTATTAGAATGGCTATTATCAAAAAAACAAGATAGAGCAGGTGTTGGTAAGAATGTGGAAAAAAGAAAATCTTGTGCACTGTTGGTGGGCATGTAAAGTTGTGCAGCCAATTGGAAAACTGTGGAGGTTTCTCAAAAAATTTAAAAAAGTAGAATTGCTATAGGCTCTAGCGATCTCACTTCTGGATATATATCCAAAGGAAATGAAAACAGAATATAAAATAGCTCTCTTCTCTTGCAGCATTATTCACAACAGCCAATATATGAAAACAATCTCAGTGGCCATCAACAGATGAATAGATAAAGAAAACATGGTATGTGTATATATACAATGCAATATTATTCTGCCATGAGAAAGAAAGAAATCTTACTATTTGTGACAACATGGATGGACCTTGAGGTCATCATGCCAAGTGAAATAAGCCAGACAGAGAAAGACAAATACTGCATGGTGTTCCTTATATGTGGAATGTAAGAAAAGAGAAGAGAAGAGAAAAGAAAAAATAAAGAAAAGGAAAGGAAAGGAGAAGAAAAGAAAAGAAAAAAGAAAAAAAAGTTAAAGTCATAGACACAGAGTAGAAAAATAGTTGCCAGGGCCTGGGGAGTGGGGGAAATAGGGAGAGGTAAAAGGGTGAAAACTTACAGCTGAAAGATGAAAGAAGTCTGAGAATCTAATGTAAAGCATGGTAGCTACAATGACTATACTGTATAACTGAAATATGCTGAGAAAATAAAACTTAAATGTTCATGCCCCCATAAAAAAAAGGTAGATGTGTTAATTACTGGATGAAGGGAATGCTTTCACAATGTAAACATATATCAAATCACTTTATTTTAATTTTTATGTCAACTATACCTCAGTAAAGCTGAAATTTAAAAAGGTAAAGAAATTCTGACACAGAGGGGTTGGATAATTAAGTATGTTGCTGAATTAGTAAGTGGCAGAACAAGGTATCGAAACAGGTAAATATGTATAACATAGTTCATTATGTACTTAACTACTATGTTATCCTAAAATTTAGCTTAAAATAGATTAAACCAATTTCATACTTATGGAAGAAATCAGTTATATGGTTGTAAATATGTATGGCAAACAGGCAGTCACAATAAATTTTTATTAAATGGCACTGCTGATCTGAGTTGTGTTTTGATAAATAAAAAGAAGGATCCCTTGGGGCGCCTGGGTGGCTCAGTTGGTTGGCATGTGACTTTGGCTCAGGTCGTGATCTCCCCTGATCTCACAGTTCCTGAGTTTGAGCCCCACGTCAGGCTCTGTGCTGACAGCTCAGAGTCTGGAGCCTGCTTTGGATTCTGTGTCTCCCTCTCTCTCTGTCCCCACCTCTCTCTCTCTCTCTCTCACTCTCTCTCTCTCTCTATCTCTATCTCTCTCTTCTCTCTCAGTAATAATTATTAAAAAACATAAAAAAAAGAAGGATCCCTTTATTTAAGTAGTACCAGATGAATAGTTGCAAACTGGAATTACCAAAATGTCAAAAGGCCTGAAGAAGCTAGAAACAGTGGTCCAGTGTGGGTTTGTGGGCTTAGCTGATACAACAATCTAGATGGATTTGTAGAATGTAATGTGTATTTATAGAATGTGATGAAAGTACTCCTCTGGCATACTCAGACATACTTGGGGAACTATGGAGTTGTGTGGCTAGCAATATGGAATTCAGATTTTTTTTCAGTTTACATGAAAATATTCAGATTTTAATCTCATATTAAATAGACAATCTCCCAAACTCTGGAAAATTTAGGAACATGTAGACAAAAGGAAAACTTTCAAACAGTGATTATGTGTAAAATGCCTAAATATGTTTGCTCAAAAGTTTATAAAAATAATTGAGGGAATCCATTAAAACAATGAAAAGGTAGGAAGGAGGAAAAATAAAAGTAAAAACAAAATTGGCATATTTATTTCAGTGACAAATTAGAGATGATTTAAAATTATGGAAGGTAAAAGATGAAAATTGGTGAAATAAAACAATAACATAAAAATGAAACTTCTTAAAAGAAAAAGATCTAAAATTAATTAGAACACTTTCAATGTATACAAATGTGTGAAAGCAAATACAAAATATAAGATGAAGACCAGATGAAAAGGAAATAATGAAAAATAGGAAACATGGATATTAAAAATAAAATCTAAAGCAGCATAAACAATAGGTATGTTCAACCATTGTTACATATAGATAGAACATAAAATTGTCTTAAAGTTATGTATTTTATATGTAAACCATAACAATAACAAAAGTTTGGAACTTTGGATGAGAACATAATGGATCTTGATAGATTTCATAGCTTAGCAACACCAGTAGAACATAAAGGAAGAAAATCAGAAAACCTTCCAATTGTATCCATACTTCATCTTTACTTGTAATTAAGATGGGCAGAATTCTGGGTACACATCACCGTGCATGATCATAAATTCAAACATGTTGCCCTTTGGAATATGAATTCTATAGCAGATTCCCTCACAACAGATGTTGTGATATGTGTTGTTTTGACAGAAACAGATGTAGAAAGGAGCATGGATGTGAAAGTTTAAGGCTCCTTATAGGCAGAGTTGAGGCAATCAATGCAATGATTGATTAATGATTAATACATTTTGAAAATCAGAAGTAAGATTTAAATGGAATGTGGCAAGGTCACCCAGAGCTTGGACCTGACCAGCCCATTCTATCTTGTAATATAATGGCATTAGCATCGAGGATGATGACTTAGAAAACTTTTTTATTGCATTTGTAGATGATAGCAAGTCTATAGAAGACAATTATTACATCAGAAGAGTGAATCTACTCTTATTTTTAAAAACTTTGACAAACTTTTGGTATTAAGAGAAACTTTGTAGGCAAAATTTAATACAGGTAAATATAAAGTAATATCAAGTCTGATGTTTTTAAATTAGTTGTACAATGAAGACATAAAATGACATATATTAAGGCGTTAATGAAAAAAAATTGTCTTCAATTGATTATCTAAATGTTAGCTAACATCCTGTTTTAACTTTAAAAATTATAAAATAAAGTGACTTTAGTATTAAAACTAAAGAGGTATTGTTAGAGTTAATTATTATCTCAACAGATGAATGCCTTATATAAACAAGATACTGGGCATTAATGGTGCAAAGAAATACTTTGTTGTCAAGAGACATGAAGTCCATTTCGGGACTCAGTGTGCTCAGTGGAAAATGAAGGCGGATTATTAGATACAGGAATTGACAATGTGAGTGGTTTTCTGTGGCTTCTGCAACTTTCTTGACTCTGGAAAAGCTAACAGAAAATACTATAGTTAGCAGATTTCCCCGGTCTTTCTTTTCCAGCCATTGTGAAAATTTTCTTGAACAACCAGACTCTCACTATTAAATAAATTCCTGCTTAAAATACCTAGAGTCGGGGCGCCTGGGTGGCACAGTCGGTTAAGCGTCCGACTTCAGCCAGGTCACGATCTCGCGGTCCGTGAGTTCGAGCCCCGCGTCGGGCTCTGGGCTGATGGCTCGGAGCCTGGAGCCTGTTTCCGATTCTGTGTCTCCCTCTCTCTCTGCCCCTCCTCCGTTCATGCTCTGTCTCTCTCTGTCCCAAAAATAAATAAACGTTGAAAAAAAAATTAAAAAAAAAATACCTAGAGTCATTTCTAGTTTTAATTTTCCTGACCCAAATCCTGACTGGTATTATGTTTGGCATGAACAAATTGAATTTGGGTAAAATCTTTCAGAAAGTAAGACAATTAGGGGCGCCTGGGTGGCGCAGTAGGTTAAGCGTCCGACTTCAGCCAGGTCACGATCTCGCGGTCCGTGAGTTCGAGCCCCGCGTCAGGCTCTGGGCTGATGGCTCGGAGCCTGGAGCCTGTTTCTGATTCTGTGTCTCCCTCTCTCTCTGCCCCTCCCCCGTTCATGCTCTGTCTCTCTCTGTCCCAAAAATAAATAAAAACGTTGAAAAAAAAATTAAAAAAAAAAAAGAAAGACAATTAGAATTTGTAAGATTGGAGTCAAAGGGATTTAGTTATTCAGTTGAGATGGAATGATGACCTGAGAAGAAAAGGTAAGGTTTCTTGATTTTGTTTTGTTTTCTTAAGGAAAAAAAAGGATAAAGAAGAGTCAGGAATTACTGCCATTTTTCCTCATCCAAATAGCTAAGTGAATGGTCATTTGCTGACACTGGGAATATGAAAGAACTACTGGTTTGGACAGAATGTTAAGGTAGCAGATGGGAGCTAATGTCATCAGTCTGGAGCAACTGATTTTTTTTTAAAGAAGTATCGGGATCTATAAATCTCAAGAAATAGATCTGGATTAGAGATATGGAAGAATCACACACAGTTTTAAATTAATGCAAATGAGCTAGATGACACCACCCAACAAAATTATAGAGAGTGAGTCTAAAAGGGAAATCACAGTTGGGAGACCTCCGACAATAAGAAAAAGCAAAGTTTAGTAAGTTACCTGAAGTGAAATTGAGAAGAGACGTAGGGAGAAAATCAGGCAAATATACTTTCATAGAGAATAAGGAGTTTTCTATTTCATAGAAATACAGAGTTTCAAGAAGAGGCAGTTCATAAAGTATAGAATCCTATTGAGAGGTCAAGTAAATTCAACATTTTTTTTGCATATTTAATGGCAAGAAGTTATTGGTGTTCATGGAGAGAAAAATTTCAGAGACGTCTTGTTGGTAGAGGCCAAATTGCTCTAGGATGGAGAGTACCAGGAAGGTGTTATAGATGCAGTATGTAAAATACATTTAAGAAGTTTGGATGTGAATTTAGGAGGGAGAAAGGGAAGAAATGAAGGAGGATATTGGATTGATGGAATGATTGTTGTTGTTATTTTTTAAATTTCTGATTTTTAATTGCATCGTTACTACAATTTTTGAAGAAAGTGATAGGAAACACTGAAGTATAAATGGTATTGATAGATCAAATTGTGTATATATATATACACACACACACACACACACACACACACACACACATATATACATATACACACACACATTTACAAAAATACTTTATAATATAAGTACTTGGAAAACTATTTTGATTGTTGTATAATAAGCCTCTACGTGAAACTTACTATGATTTAGGTACTCAAATCCGTATTTTTAATGCCATTTTTTTTTTTTTTTTTTTTTTTGGGACAGAGAGAGACAGAGTATGAACGGGGGAGGGGCAGAGAGAGAGGGAGACACAGAATCGGAAACAGGCTCCAGGCTCCGAGCCATCAGCCCAGAGCCTGACGCGGGGCTCGAACTCACGGACCGCGAGATTGTGACCTGGCTGAAGTCGGACGCTTAACCGACTGCGCCACCCAGGCACCCCTAATGCCATTTTTACATAGGAAATGTGTCACTGGTTGTTCACTCTGCTTAGAAGGAGAAATGGCCAGATGTGCAATTACATACTGATTCATGTGCTGTGGTCAGTGGTTTTGTTTTGAGACTTGGTCAGAACATGACTAGAAAATTGTTGGTTAGGAAATTTGAGAAAGAGGATGTTAGTAGGCCTCTATTAATGGGCAAGAAACATGAAGACAATTGTGTCCTATGTAAATGTTCACCAAAGGGTGACTTCAAGAGGACAATTTTAATAAGTCAATAGGATGACCCATTTGATGGAAATCAGTCAGCCTCATCCTAACCAACCCTTGTCATCAGTCACTAAGCTCATGAATAAAGTGTCCACTGTGGCAAGGATGAAGGTTATGCATGGGCTTAATTTTCACTCACCAAGCTCAGCCTGGATATGGCTACTGCCAAGTGTTCAATCTACAGAGAGAGATCAACGAGTCCTCAATATGGCATCATTCTTTACAGTGATCAACCAGCTACCTGGTGGCAGTTCAAGTATATTGGACCACTTCCATCATGGAATGGGCATGATTTTGTTCTTACTGAACTTGACATTTACTCTGTTTACATATTTTCCTTCCTTGCACAGAATACTTGAATTGGATGTTGGTTTTTATCTTGATTTCAGACTCAAAAAGTCTGTTGTTCCTGTGTCTTCAGCCTGTTGGCCTTTGGACTAGAACTATACCATCAGCTCTCCTGGTTCTTCAGCCTGTATACTGCAGGTTTTGGGATTTGTTGGCCTTCATAATCATGTAAGCTATTTTTTTATAATTTCTTTCTCTCTGTCTCTCTTTCTACACACATACACATACATACATGCACACACACAGACACGCACAGACACACACACACACACACACACACACACCCTCACACACACCTTATTCGTTCTATTTCTCTGGATAATCCTGACTAATACAGGCATCTTCTTAGATGCCTAATAAATTCAAGGATAGCTTAGCTACTTTTATGAACATTGAAAATAGAACAGTACCTATTTTTGGTTACCATAACTAAGTTCTTGGATTCCTAACACTGTACTGAGTCCATTTCTAACTCCTGATATTTTTTGCCTGGTACATACGTTTACCAAAGTAAGATGAGAGAAGACAGGTTAAATGGTTGTTCCCATACTGTAATTTAGAACCACCAACCCCTGTGGATCCTTAATCCTTTTGCTATGTCTAAATAACTAAGTCTATTAGACTTGTTTTTTATATGATGGCAGCTATTCTGAGAGTTGTATTGACCTTCCCTCAAATCTAACTTCTTTGGTTGTTGTGTGCTCCCTGCCCCCCCCCCACAAGATATGATATTTCTGTAAATATCTGAATCTATTCCATTAGAAAGGATTATGCTAATGCCAATGGTGATCAGTGTTTACCTATAAGTACTTTCAGATAATGGCATTTCTAACTGCATTCTCTCACAGCCCCTGCCCTGCACTAAATCATAAACAAAAGAATTAGCAGAAAACATGAATAGAATTATTAGTTACTTATTTAACACCAATGCAGTTTCCAGGGGGAAAGAACATTTTAAAGGTCAAGCCACAGAGGGGGAAGATCCATAGATTTGTTTACATAAAATAGAAAAATTATGTTTAGGAAATAATTACATACAACTCAAAGGCAAACAAGGAATTGGAATGAATTTCTGGAAACTTCTGAGTAGGTAATGGTGAAAATTTTTAATCTGTATTTCACATAAAAGTAGAAATAAAGAGAAAAATGAGGAGATGGTTTATATTACTGATATGTAAACATATAAAAATTAAAATAGTGATTTTACAGAAAGACAAAATTTCAGCAATGTAACAAGAATTGTGTGTGAGTTGTGTGTGTATATTTTTTATAATTTTAGTGCCTAGAAGGAAGTCTACGGTTCTGCTGTGAGTACAGACTGAAGTTACATCTTTTTAAATGTTTATTTATTTTTGAAAGAGAGAAAGAGACAGAGTATGAGCGGGGGAGGGGCAGAGAGAATGGGAGACACAGAATCCAAAGCAGGCTCCAGGCCCTGAGCTGTCAGCACAGTGCCCGACAAGGGGCTCAAACCCATGAACCACGAGATCATGACCTGAGCTGAAGTCAGACCCTTAACTGACTGAGCCTCCCAGGTGCCTCTGAAGTTAAATTTTAAGGGACAACTTAGTATAATGTGTCAAATAGTTTTCAATGAATTATTCTAAGAAAATGACTGAAAACCTTTCCCCAAATTTATGTATAAATATATCTATTATAGAAAAGTGTATAGAAATTGAAAAGAATAAAATTTTCTAATATAAGGGGATTGATTAAATAAATTATAATATGGGATGGACTTTGAAGGTTTTAAATTTTAAAATTTTTTAAATTTTAAAAGAATAGTTAAAATGTATAAAATTTGCAAATGAATATTTTAAAGCAAGTTTCTAAATAGAGTTAAACAGTCACAAGTTTAAAGGATGGAAAGCATTTTAATAAAAAACTGAAAGTTTAAACACCAAAATGTTAACAAAGAATACATTTGGGACTAGGATTTCAGTATGCTTGTATGTGTGTGTGTGTGGTGTGTGTGTGTGTGTGTGTATGTATGTATGTAGAAAGATAGATAGATAGATAGATAGATAGATAGATAGATAGATAGATAGATGATAGATAGAGAGTTAGATAGAGTGCAGGTGTGTATAGTAATCCTAATAAAAGGTAATTTTAAAAGTTAATAACTTAAATAAGTTCACTTGAATATAGAGATGCTTTGCTAGAAAATTCAGGTCAAAAATTTGACCTACATTTTATAAACACCTGAGTAACTGCAAATATACATACATACATACATACATACATACATACATACGTACATACATACATATATACATACATACATACGTGCATACATACACATATATATATATACAGGATTACAAAAGCTTTTAAAACACTGAAGAATTCTGAGAAGATTTCAAAATTTTCTATGTTGTGAATTTGCATAGGTGTTGGAGTTATGTACAGACATTCTCACAAACATTTCCCTATGATTATTTGAAAGAAAGGTCTTATAAAATCTAATCATTTCATTTCTCACTTTTAGATTTCTTTTAAGTTACTCTGATTGCATTAATATGCTCATATTTATAACTGGCCAGTATTCTCTGTAGTCGAAAGATTGATTTCTCAAGAATAGTGAAGACTTCCTATTGCAGTAATTTCAGCACCTGTGAATGTCCTAAGGAGAACATGAACTGGAAAAATTTTAAGATCAGCATAAAGGATGGAAAATAAATACTAAGCAGAGGTTTTCACCTCAGGCATTCATCATCTGGCTCAAAGCATGAGTCACTTCAGTTTTCCCTCTCTGCTCAGGAGTCACCAACAGGGAGAGAGCTTTGCCCTCCCCTCAGCTCTCTCCCATTTGGTGTTCTGGGAACGAATTGAATACACAAGCCTAAAGCCTAATGTTTTTGTCTCCCTTTAGAAAAATCACTGCTGACCTACTCCTACCCTTTCCATTGAAAATAGGAAAGAATAAAACTTTGTATTATTTTGTGATTATGCCATGTTAAAATATGAAGTTGACTTAGTGAAATGACCTGAGGAAATTAGTGGGAACTTCTTAAATGCTGATCTTTAGAAGCCATAATGACTGGAAAGAAGTGCTTTCTTGAGTAGTCACCTAATTTTGTTTATGTTCTCTCTGTGCAAGGTCAGTCTTATGTGTAGGCACTAAAGGCTGCTGCTAGTGGTGTGAAAAACTATGAAAAAGTTATATTCCCAACATCTTTGGTTTATAGACCTTCAGAAAAATTTATATAGCACATATATTTGGGATTCATATTGATAATAAGTAAAATGTAAATATGATGAAAAAAATTGTCAAGTCATTTAGCTTTATAAATTATAAGTGAGGGCACCTGGGTGGCTTTGTTGGTTATGAGGCCAACTCTTGATCATGGTCCCATGGTTCATGGATTCCTCCGAAAGTTTGCAAAATCCTGGCCACTTTGAGGACACCATTTCTTTTCAAACTAAGTGGAAGCCATTTATTTTTCCTATAACTTGTGATTTAAGGTCAGAAAATTTAATAAGCATCCTCTTTTATTCATTTATTTATTTTTTTTGGTCTAATGCTGGAGTACATAATTATCACCCAAAAGTTTTGTTTAAAATCCAGATTTGAGGGTCCTGTTCAAAGAGTCTGATTTGGAAGGTAGTGAGGTCAGAGATTCTGAATTTTTACAAGTATCTTATATGATTCTGATGCAAGGTGTTCCGAGGCTACACTGAGAAAAGTTGCCTAGAAGAGGAAGCCTGGGGAGGCTGCAGGTGCAGGGATGTGAAAGACTCCGGCAGGAGTAACCTTGACTCTCCTGACCTGGCTTTTTTCCCATCCAGACATTCTTTACCTCTCAGGTGATAAAGAGCAGAAAACCTTTGTGGGAGGTGGATTCCACAGCTGGACACATTCTCTGCCTAGACCTCAGCCCTTGTCCATGTCTGTTTTCCTCTCTTTCATTAGGAAATGTATATTAGATTTCAGTAATTGTAGTAGCTGTTGGGATATGCTAGAGAAAAGATAGTGTCACTTTTGCTTTCAAAGAGTTTGTAGTTCATAGAAAAAAATGGCCATTAGAAAAATAGTGACAATAAAATGTAATTGAAATGACGAGAGAGAAAATATAGGAATCTTTGAACACAGAACAAAATAGTTTGAATAATCAAGGAAGAATGCTTTTAGAATATGATATTTAACTCATATTTACTACAGAGGAGTGGAGGCTACCAATAGGCACTTGCATGCTAGAAGAGAAAGGGAGGAGTGAACCTTAATGGAAATAACATACATTGTATTCACAAAGCACTGAAAATATTTATTGTAGCCAATGCATAGTGTGCAAAAGGGGAAGGGTAAGAGTTAAGGCTACAGAAGTCCTCCAGATAGATCTTGCAGGACCTTGTTTAACATGTTTAAGGTTTGATAACTTCATTTTAAAGGAAATAGGGGTTGAGTGAATCCTTAAAAAGGGGAGACCTGTTAGATTTGCATTATTGGAAATCCATTTTCACTGCCTTGTGGATAACAGTTTGACGGTGAGCTAGCCTAATGATGAAAGAGTCCAACTGTGGGAATTTTCTGGATGAAAACTAATTGTAGCCCAGACAAAGGCTGTGGGAGTGGGGTGGTGAAAATCAGATGAATTTCAGAAACATTTATGACATTTCATTAAAGCTACTTAGTGAATGCTGGACTTACTAATTTGTTCTGTGACAGAATTTTCAGGGAAGTGGTAAATTGGAATTGTTTGCTGATTGGGAAACTAAGAAGTGAGGATATAAAAGCTAAATGTTTAGACAGCTATTTTTAAAAGTTTGACTCTGAACACTTGGAAAGAGTGGGATTCCTGGCTGAAGTGACTAAGAGAAAGAATTGTTTTTTCTTTTTAATCAAATCATGTAAGTTTATCTTCCTTTTTTTTTAAAACTAATCATTAATTGAATGTATATAGTTGCATCATCTTCTAAAATAATGTCATTTAAGTTGACAGTAAAAGAACAAATTAGTTGTCTAATATATGTGATTCCCATTGCAGCAGTAGTTTTCTAACATCTGCATCTATACATATTCATTAAGTTTCTCTAATATTATAAAAGCAAAAGATTATCAACTATCTCTAAGAAGTTAGAAACAGGTTACAAGATAACTATCTTGTACTGGCTTTTGTAAGCTTTCTTTTGGATATGTATTTTGTATTTTTACTTTCATTGAAGTTTTATTTTTTTTCTTCCAAGTTTTTATTCAAATTACAGTTAGTTAACATACAGTGTAATACTAGTTTTACATTTAGGATTTAGTGATTCATCACTTATATACAATACCTTGTGTTCATTACAAGTGCCCACCTCGGTACCCCCCACCCATTTAACCCGTCCCCCACCCACCTCCCTTCTATCAACCCTCAGTTTGTTCTCCATAGTTTAGAGTCTCTTATGGTTTGCCTCTCCTTCCCTCCCCCATTGTTCATCTGTTTTGTTTCTTAAATTCCACATGTGAGTGAAACCATATGGTATTTGTCCTTCTCTGACTGACTTATTTCACTTACTGTAATACACTCTAGCTCCACCCACATTGTTACAAATGAAAAGATTTCATTTTTTATGGCTAAGTAATATTCCCGTGTGCACACACACCATTTCTTCTTTATCCATTCATCAGTTGATGGACATTTGGACGCTTTCCATACTTTGGCTATTGTTGTTAATGCTTCTATAAACGTTAGGGTGCATGTATCCCTTTGAATCAGTGTTTGTGTATTCTTTGGGTAAATACCTCTTAGTGCAATTTCTGGATCATAGAGTAGTTCTATTTTTAAGTTTTTGAGGAACCTCCATCCTGTTTTGCAGAGTGGCTGCACCACTTTGTATTCCCATGAACAGTGTAAGAAGGGTTCCCCTCTCTCCACATCCTTCCCAATGTCTGTTGTTTCCTGTGTTGTTAATGTTAGCCATTCTGACATTTAAATTTGAGAATTATTAAAGTATTTTAACCTTGATTCAACATAGTGACTAAAACTGGAGAATGAGATGAAGACAAAACTATATATGTGTGTGTGTGTGTGTGTGTGTATATATATGTACGTGTGTGTATATATATGTATATAAGTATAGTATATATAAGTATACACACATACACACACACACATGTTTTGCATTCAGATTCCTTGAATAAATAAAGAGATGAGGACTCCAGAGTGTCAGTAAATAAAAAGGATTTAAACAAAGGGAGAATCAGCTCTTCTATTGGCACAAGGAATACAGAGGAAAAGCATGTTGTAGATACAAATAAACTACTTAAAAAGAAGTTATAGGTGTTCTGATGGCTTTGGTTGTTTTCTGTAAAATCAAAGGCAGGGCCATTTTCTCAGGAGTGTTAATTTTGGGCTACATTTCATTGTAGAATGAAATATTTGCAGTAGTAATTGTGTGGTTGGAAAAGATAATTGGTGAAGGATACATAAATGAATGTCTAAGTGGTTTTAAGTGCTCACTTTTGTTGGATGCATTTCAGTGTGAAGCAGCAAGAATATGTCTGGTAGCACATTTTCTCTGGTGGCTTTATGTGGAGTAGCTCCTAGACTGGCCGCCATTTACCATAGAAGCTATAAGGGAAAAAAGCAGGTGAGGAGAAAAAAAAAAAAAAAAAAAGACGTTAGAGAGGGAGAGAGCCAAAGCATAAGAGACTCTTAAAAACTGAGAACAAAGTGAGGGTTGATGGGGGGTGGGAGGGAGGCGAGGGTGGGTGATGGGTATTGAGGAGGACACCTTTTGGGATGAGCACTGGGTGTTGTATGGAAACCAATTTGACAATAAATTTCATATTAAAAAAAATATTCTTCCAGCTTAATCTTAACCTGGAAAGAAGACTGAGAGAATGAGTAGGCAACATGAAGAAAATTCAATGTAAAATTTCTGAGAATAAAGATTCCAATTTAGTATCACTCACATTACTGGATTTAGCAGAGCACATTAGCTCACAGTGGGCTAGTACTCAAAACAAATTAGGTAATTATCTGAAAGCTGAGGTCACTCTGGCACCAGAATAGAATGTACCACCCAACTTTCAGTAGCCCTTCTTGGCTACTTAAAATCACCAACAACTTGTTAGTATCAAAACTGACTTATATGGGAATGCAAGCTGGTGCAGCCACTCTGGAAAACAGTATGAAGGTTCCTTAAAAAACTAAAAACAGAACTACCCTATGACCCAGCAATTGCAGTACTAGGCATTTATCAACAGGATGAAGGTGTGCTGTTTCAAAGGGACACATGCACCCCCATATTTACAGCAACACTATCAACAATAGCCAAAGTATGGAAAGAGTCCAAATGTCCATCAGTGAATGAATGGGTAAAGAAGATGTGAGATATATATATATAATGGAATATTACTCAACAATCAAAAAAGAATGAAATCTTGCCATTTGCAACTACGTGGATGGAACTGGAGGATATTAGGCTAAGTGAAATTAGTCAGTCAGAGAAAGACAAAAATCATATGACTTCACTCATATGAGGACTTTAAGAGACAAAACAGATGAACATAAGGGAAGGGAAACAAAAATAATATAAAAACAGGGAGGGGGACAAAACAGAAGAGATTCATAAATATAGAGAACAAACTGAGGGTTACGGGTGGGGTTGTGGGAGGGGGGATGGGCTAAATGGGTAAGGGGCACTAAGGAATCTACTCCTGAAATCATTGTTGCACTATATGCTAACTAATTTGGACGTAAATTTTAAATAAATAAATAAATAAATAAATAAATAAATAAATAAATAAATAAATAAATAAAACAAGTTAAAATTAAAAAAAAGAAAGTTAAAAAAAACCTGAGCTACTGAGTATCTTCATGCTGACTTGATTTAATTTATTTTAAAAATGATGCCACATCCATCCACAGTAAAATGAATACAGTAAATAAAATAAATAAATAAATATGGAAATTTTGGTAATTCACTCATTTGAAAACTACATAGCAATGAACATTTAAAATCTACATATTATAGACAATAATTGTGGTGACTCTCACAACCTTAATGTTGAACAACAGAAAACACATCATATTGTACAACATTTTTTAACAATTTTATTTTTAACACACAAAAAGCAGACAAAGCTATTCCATTCTTTTAAAAGTTATAGTTAGATTATTCCTGAGGATGATGGGGGTGGGGGCGGTGGGTATTAAAAGGGCATAAGCAGAGCTTCTAGGTTGTAAGTAATTGCAACCACAATTGCAAAATAATGTGTATTTAGTTACATAGTTATGATTTATGTATTTTTTCTGTCTGTATATTATATTTAAGTAAAAGCCTTTGAGGACAATGGAGATTCTTACTGAATGAAATAAAATTCCAGTGGTTATCTACTGAGGAAAAAAATTATATAGCTTCTTCTAATCCCAACCCATGAACAAGTTGAATGAAATTAATCACTAGATCATAGAATTGCATTCCTCCATTAGTCTGTGATACAATATTTATAACAACTAGTATAGATTATATCTGTAGATCAAGTGTCCTTTTTGAAGGTATTATCAGATAGATCAACCTGTGAGCAGTAGTCCCTTACTTAATAAGTTTCATAAGCCACCTACACTCTTGTCCTATAATACTGACATAAATACAGCTAAAATATTTAAATTTTAATGGTATGCAGTATGTACAGAAGAAACTTGTAGAAATATAACAACATTTAAGTTTGGATAAATTGCACACATATTCCAAAAACATTAAATCTAAGTGTTTTGTCCCTGAGACAGCTTCTTTATTTACTTTGAAATCATTTTTCTAAAGACTTTATCTTAGAAATGGGCAAGAACATGGAATACATGAGATGTGTTGCTTCGTTGGCATCTTAGCTTTTTTTCTTGTTTTTAACTGTAAACTTGAAGTATTTTAAAGTATTTTTATTACTTGTCCATGAAACTCAGTTAAAGCGGTATCAGTTTTATCTTAATCTTTCGAAGAGTTGTTTGGCATACCTCTTGTAACCCTGTACTGGCTGGCCAGCCTTTGTAATAGTTATGAGAATTGAAATCAAGTTGGCTTTTCTAGCAGTGATGATGAGAGCTGCTCAGTTTTACTGATGTTTTTCTTCATAATTGTTTCTGCTGCTTCTAGCCATCTTCGGGAAAAGATGATTTCAGCTTTATGTATCCAGGCTAGCTGGGCTATAATTATGGAAGTTTATTTATGATCTTCTACCGTCCATTAAGAATATATTGAGATGGGGGCGCCTGGGTGGCTCAGTTGGTTAAGCATCCAACTTCACCTCAGGTCATGATCTCACTGTTCTCTTTGTCCCTCTCTCTTTGCCCTCCACCTCTGCCTCTCAAAAGTAAATAAACATTAAAAATAATTTTAAAAAATATTGAGATGGTCTCCTTTAGCATCTAAATCTTCCCAGTGACTTTGGCAAGCACTTGTGTGAGTTACTTATGTGAAAAAAAAAGTATGTCTTGGAATACATGCCTTTTTCACAGCAATTTAACATTTTAATTGATTTTGTCCTAGAGACACATCTGAATAGTAGAAGGAACTTTAAAAAAATAGCTAAAATGCAAAAAACAAACAAACATTAAATGCTAATGCACTGGTTCCAGTGTTTCTCATTTTCTCATTTAATTTATGGTGATGTTCAAATATTCTTTTTATTTATTTATTTGTTTAATATGAAATTTATTGTCAAATAAATACAAATACAAAACCCAGTGCTTCTGCCAACAGGTGCCCTCCTCAATGCCCATCACCCATCCTCTCCTCCCTCCCACTCCCCATCAACCCTCAGTTTATTCTCAGTTTTGAAGAGTCTCCTATGGTTTGGCTTCCTCCCTAACTTTTTTTTTCCCTCCCCTTTCCCATGGTCTTCTGTTAAGTTTCTCAGGATCCACATAAGAGTGAAAACATATGGTATCTGTCTTTCTCCCTATGACTTATTTCACTTAGCATAACACTTTCCAGTTCCATCCATGTTGCTACAAAGGGCCATATTTCATTCTTTCTCATTGCCACGTAGTACTCCATTGTGTATATAAACCACAATTTCTTTATGCATTCATCAGTTGATGGACATTTAGGCTCTTTCCATAATTTGGCTATTGCTGAAAGTGCTGCTATAAACATTGGGGTACAAGTGCCCCCATGCATCAGCACTCCTGTATCCCTTGGGTAAATTCCTAGCAGTGCTATTGCTGGGTCATAGGGTAGGTCTATTTTTAATTTTTTGAGGAACCTCCAAACTGTTTTCCAGAGCAGCTGCACTACTTTGCATTCCCACCAACAGTACAAGAGGGTTCCCGTTTCTCCATATCCTCTCCAGCATCTATAGTCTCCTGATTTGTTCATTTTGGCCACTCTGACTGGCGTGAGGTGATACCTGAGTGTGGTTTTGATTTGTATTTCCCTGATGAGGAGCGACGTTGAGCATCTTTTCATGTGCCTGTTGGCCATCTGGATGTCTTCTTTAGAGAAGTTTCTATTCATGTTTTCTGCCCATTTATTCACTGGATTATTTGTTTTTCAGGTGTGGAGTTTGGTGAGCTCTTTATAGATTTTGGATACTACTCCTTTGTCTGATAATGTCATTTGCAAATATCTTTTCCCATTCTGTTGGTTGCCTTTTAGTTCTGTTGGTTGTTTCCTTTGCAGCGCAGAAGCTTTTTATCTTCATGAGGTCCCAGTAGTTCATTTTTGCTTTTAATTCCTTTGCCTTTGGAGATGTGTCAAGTAAGAAATTGCTGTGGCTGAGGTCAGAGAGATTCTTTTTAAAGTACACCACATGATTTAAAATGAACTCAAGACTAAAAACCACTATGCAAAGTCTGGGGCTTGCAATCTTTGTTCCATACTGCTATAAGGATACTTTATGGTAACCTTAGGAAAGGCTGTGAGATGAAATTAGGATGCCAAGATTCAGAAAGTAAATCCTAGAACAGGTGAATTCAGACTATTCTACCACTATTTGAAATTGATCAGGTGATTTTTCTGTTGAGAAATTATGCTTAAAAAAAGGTTGAGTCTTCTTTTATGTTGAAATCATCCAGTTAAATTATTGTGCCTCATTCTCTAGAGCTGTGTTTAGATAAGTGGTTGTCATATTTAATTTCAGATCTACATGTATATATACATATATACATATGCACAATAAATATTTAAGTCTTGATAGGAATTGAGTGGTTCAGCAAATAGCTTCTTTGCCATATATTCTGTGACTGACCTAAATATCCATGAAGAAATTGTTCCTCCTCCGCCCTCCAACATTTTTTCTAAAGTCTACACACGGACCAGCGAAATATGTTTCTTTTCATGTGTGAATTCATATGGTGAGAGTTTTGAATAAAATTAGGACTTGAAATCAGGCGACAAAGGTCACAGGAAAGTAGACAGAGGAATGAAAAGATCAACAGAGGCATAGTATTTTGGAGCTATTTTGTGATGCCTCATTCTGCCTATTTGATGAAGAAAGAGACGCCATGGGTAGTAGATTAGATTTGCTCTACTGAGGCTTTTTGAGGATTGAATTGAGCGGTGCGATATTTTTCTGCCATACTCTAAAAAATAGAAACTATATACAGATTTGGACAAAGAAACCCTGAGAGGAAAGGTACACAGAAACAGAAATAGTTAACCTCATCTAAAGTCAAATGTTAAAAAGGCCGTGAAAAATGCTCATACATAACACAAAGCAATGGTTCCCATTGCAAGTTGAAAAGCAGCTGAGAAATTTTCACATATAACATTGTCTGGACTCCATTCACAGGGATTCTGATATAATTGACCTGTGGTACAGCCTGGCAATCTGTGGCTTGTTTGTTTTGCTTGTCTGATTGATTGATTAAAGCTCCCTAGGCAATTTTAACTTGCAGACAGGGCTAAGGACTACTGGACTATCTTTGCTAGATGCACTTGCATCTAGCAATGATAGTCCTTCCAGGAAATGATCTATAATGGCCAACCACATACAGATATTTAAAGGCAAGAAATAAAGGACTGTTCAAGCAATAAGACACATGATAGTGAACCTGAAATGAGGGCATCTTTGTCAGTTGGAAGGAGCTGACTGGAGGCATGAAGAATGCTCTCCATTAATGGGGAGGGAGAAGTGCTAAAGTTGAATGTTGACATTAGTTTATCTCTTGGTGTTTGATGATGTGAATCCCTTTGGCACGGAGGATAAGACACAGATTCCATTTTACTGTTCTTTATCTTTAAACACTTAAGCTTTTAGAAGTCCTGGTCTGTGATTGCTATTATTTGACTCTATTTTTAAATTTTAAATTATATATATGTATACTTGCTGCATAAACTTACATACACTGTTCATATGGTTTAACATATTAACATATTCCATGGATTTCTTTGTGTCAGAATTTAAATATTGGCATCTACAATCCATGCCTGACTATAATAGTAGACGTCATCCATTGACAACTCACTGGATGCCAGATTCTGTGCTAGATCTGTAAGATACATTATCTTCCTGAATCCTAACAATCACTGAGTTAGAAATTAATGTTTTTATTTTGTATGTGAGAAGCCAGGGTTTAGAAAATTAAGTCTATTGCTTGGGACTTAAACTCCTAGAATTTAATACAATGCCCCTGTTTCAAAATCCAGGCCACTAAACTCAAATAATTTTTATTTGGTTTCATGTATTTTATTGTTGTTGCTTTAAATCTTTATTTTTAACAAGATTATTGTGTTCTTTATTTTTGTATACTTTTAATTATTAATACTCTTAGTGTCTTTGTGCTAATATTTAGTTTTTATTTTCAGATTTTAGGTTTATGTTTTCTACTATATCATTATTTTTGCACCTTTTCTATATTCTACATTGAATATGAGATTCATCATATGTATCAAATTTTAATAAGTCAAAGGAACTTTGTGTACATTTTTATTTTCTCTTATGAAGGTTTTATATTACTACATTTTTTCTTTTATTCTTTCCTTTTATTTTTCATTACTCAAGTTTTAATTTTTTCTTATGACAGGCAGAAAGCTCATCAGAGATGGGGTGCCTGGGTGGCTCAGTCAGTTAAGTGTCCAACTTTGACTCAGGTCATGATCTCATGGTTCATGAGTTTGAGCCCCACATTGGGCTTGCTGTTGTCAGGGCAGAACCTGCTTCAGATCCTCTGTCCCCCTCGCTCTCTGCCCATCCCCCACTTGCACACTCTATTAAAATTAAGTAAACATTTTTTTTTTTTTTAAAGCTCCTCTGAAAGCATCTTAGGATGGAAAGCCTGTGTTACAGCTAGGCATCCTATTCTTTATCCTTCCATGTATTGAATGACTACTACAAGGAAAATCAGTGAACAAACAGGAAGGACAATCCTCTTCCAGGTGGAGGAACCAATACACGATATAATATGTTGGAAAGCTGCATATTAGCATATTCTATAGAAATAGTAGAGCCATATTGGGAGATTTTCCAATAAGAAAGCAGCATAGACCTATTGAAAAGGGTGCATTTGCAGAAGAATGTTTAGATAGAGGAAGTACCAGAGGCAAGTGTGCTAGGAGCAGAGAAAGTGAGGAGGAGAGTTGTGAAATATAAGATAAAAGAGGTCATGGAAAATTAGATCCACAGCCTGCTTAATAGGCCTGCCTTATAGACCATTATAAATGTTAACTTTCACACCTAAATGAATTGTGTGTTGTTGATTAGAAGAAAGTGATATCTGGCTTCGAATTTTAAAACAAGTTTAGGTGCTGTGCTAATCTAGAGACTGAGGTAAGGGCAGAAGCAGGGAGATAATTTATAAAACTACAGATTCAAGGGGTTGTAATCTGGTTATATTTAAGGCAGGATCAAAAGAATTTTCTAATGGGTATATTAGGTGTGTGGGAAGAAGATAATAGTTAAGTATGCCACAAAGTTTTTCACCTATTTTCATCCAGCTGCCTAAACTGCCTTTCATATTTCCCTTTTACAAACTATTTCCCTTGAAGCCATAGGAATCTTTTTTGGGTGCCTTGAGTCAATTATGGTTTTAGTGTATGTGTGTGTATGTGAATATATATATATATATATATATATATATATATATACACATAAAATGTATATTTATACATATTTAAATGGCCTCTATTACGAATAGAGAGTTTTAAGTTTAGTGTAACCAGAACTAGTTTATTACTCTAATTCACTTCACCCTTTACACTACATTCAGCACATCTCTCTCTTTTCACTTAATCAAGAGATATATTATTTAATATATTATGTTGTTGTACTTCTTGCCTATAGAACTCTTGGTTAAATGATTTGACTTCTTAACATCCCACAATGTCCATTCATTGTAGGAGAAGGAGCACGTTTTAAAAATAATATAACTGGAAATATTACAGATATGATAAAACCTATAAATACAGAGAGAGAGTCAATAAGGCCAAGCCTCAAGCAAAAGAGAAATATTAATAAAAGGTATGTTATAATGAAGTGACCCAAGATCTATGATAAAGAGATATTAACAGCATCCAAAGACAAAAACACAAAGAAACAAAAATAGAGATGATAACAAATTTTTCACTGAAAGCTATCCAAGCAAAAGGAGAGGAGAACAACCTCTTTAAAGATTTGGAGGTGAAAAACTGTCAACATAGAATTTTATACTGAGAAATATATATTTCAAAAAGGAGGAAGAATAATGACTTTTTTAGACATTCACAAGTTGGAGCAGTACATCGTGAGCAGATCCATACTCTAAGATGTTAAAGAAATTCTTTCAGGAGCATGCAAAATGATAATATATGGGAGTATTAATCTACTCCAAGTATAGAATCTGAAATGATGACTTCATTGGTAAATTATGAGATTTTCTTACTATTTAAATATTTTCAAAAGATAATCAACTATTTAAACACAGATAGTGACCATATGTTATTTGAAATGTATGACATGACCACAAAGATTGGGTGGGGAGCTATGGAAGTATACCCATAAAAGGTTATTAAACTATAGTTTAAGGGTTATAGTATCTCTTGAAGGTAGATTATAAGATAAAGATGTATAGTATATATCCTAAAGCAATTACTGTAGCAACACAAAAAGTTATAGCTCAGCCAGCAATGGAGATAAAATAGAATTGTAATTTACTGTTGAACAACACAGATCCACTTATATGTGGATGTTTTTGATAAATAGAGTATAGTACTCTTAAGTATTTTAACTTCCTTATGATTTTCTTAATAACATTTTATTTTTTCTAGCTATTGTAAGAATACAGTATATGATACATACACAAAATATGTATTAATCAACCCTTTATGTTATTGGTAAGGATTCTAATCAACAGTAGGCTGTTAGTGATTAAGGTTTTGGGAAGTCAAAAGTTATACACAGATTTTCAACTATGCTTGGGGTCATCTCCCCTAACCAGCTGCATACAACTTATTTAACTAATCCTTTAAAAAAAAGAAAGAAGTAAAAGAAAAAAGAAAACAAAGAAAAACTGGGATAAATAGAAAAACAGGCAGTAAAGAACTTAATGCAGCATTGAACTTAATGAAAATCTAAAGTTCTAAAACTTTCTTTACATTAAAAATTTTTAAATGTTTATTTATTTTTGAGAGCAGGGGGAGACAGAGAGAGAGAGAGAGAGAGAGAGAGAGAGAGAGAGAGAATGTGAACAGGGAAGGGGAAGAGAGAGAGGGAGACACAGAATCCTAAGCAGGCCACAGGCTCTGAGCCCTTCAGCACCCATGTGGTTCCATTTAAACCCATGAACCATGATATCATGACCTGAGCTGAAATCAAACGCTTAACTGACTGAGCCACCCAGGTGCCCCTAAACTTCTAAAACTTTTGAAGAGACATAGGAGCAACCTTTGTGACCATAGATTGAATTGGACAATTAACAAACTGAAATATTGGACTTCATCAGAATTAACAACTTCTTTTCTTGAACAGATACTGTTAGGGAATGAAAGATAAGCCACAGACTGTAAACAAAACAAAACAAACAAACAAACAAAAGCAAAGAGTGCCAATCATATATCTAGTAAAAATCTTATATCCAGAGCATATGAAGAATTCTCAAAATTCAATAATAAGAAAAAATAATCCAACTTAAAAATTGGTAAACAGTTTGAAGATATTTCACCAAAGAAGATATTAAGATGACAAACAAGCACTTGAAAAGAAACTCAACAACACTAGTTTGTTAGGGAAATACAAGTTAAAACCACAATTAGATTCTGCACTATACTTACTTGAATCACTAAAATTTAAAATAATGACTATAATTGTTGGAGAGGAGGGAGTCAGACACTGCTACTGAGTATGTGAAATGTAAATATGCTTAAATGATGGTATCCACACCAAAAAGTACACACACCAGGAAATGCAAACTGTGGTATAGTCATAGTAAGAAAGATAATTTTTGAGGGTGAGGGGTGAGGGTGGGGGAGGGGGGACAATGGGGGAGGGGATGGAAATGTGAAGTGGGAATGACTGCACAGTGCATGAGGAAGCCTGGGGGGTGATGTACCTGTTCAGCATCTTTATTGTGGTAGACAGTATCAGTGTGTGCATTGCCATAACATCAAATGGTACACTTTAAATGTGTGCAGTTTATTGAATGTCAGTTACGCCGCAACAATGCTGATTGGAAAAAAAAAATTTAATGTATATAAAGTGATTCACACAATTTTACTTACTTAAGACATGCTTCTACCTCCCCTCTCAATGAGGCAAAATGATTAAAAATATACTTTACTTTTTTGGTTTTTATTAAGGAAATGTTTCTACTTGGATTCTTTGATATAATACCCCATTATATGCCATTGCATGTCATAAATGTTTATATTTCTGTTAAACTTTCTCTTTTTTAATTTAGTCAGTGCTTTAATTTAGACGTGTATATTGATTTGCATATTCTCAAGGAGGTCATAAATATTAATCATGTCATGATATCTAATTGTTTCTGTTAATTCTGAATAAATAGGTATGCCCTAGTGTATTCAAATGTGGTGATATTAGTAAAGGATTAAGATATTAAATATTAAAATCTAGAAGGGTTAAGGTTCCCAAAAGTCTTGATGATAAAGCTCACAAATTATTAGGTTCTCCTGTCAACTACTGTTACTTATTTTCGTTTTAAAGCCTAGTCTTGTGATTTTGGGGGTAGGGGGGTGGGTAAAGCTTTAACATGTAATCATGCAATCTAAAACAGCATATGCTAGCATCTATCTAAGGAACTCATTTACTGAGCTCTGCCATTTGAATAGCAGGGAGCTAAGTTCCCTCAAGTGTCTCTAAGCATTTCAGGCTCAATGAGTCAAGACTAAATAAAACTCAGCTACTGTGAAAACAAACACCTGCCAGATAAACCTACTAATGGGTGGTTAACTATTAGCAAACCGGCCCCATCTCTATGATACTAGCAGATTGTCACATTTAAATCTCAATTATAGCAAGCTGGGAGTAGAATATTGAACCTCAAAGAATAGGATTTCCCTTGACCATTTCATATTATTGTGTGAGAAGAGAGGATAAAGGAATCCAATCAGAATAGCAATGGAAGGAATGATGGAAAGTTGTTGAAAGAGGAAATCATATTCTGATAAATCTACAGTTCTCAAAAATACACAGAGGAACCAGTGCTGTCATTTTACCTCAACACTGGAATACCGTTCAAAGTAATAAATTACTTTCACTAAATATTAATTGAACCATGCTACTTTATTATAGTTCTTTTTGTACACATGAGAATAAAATGCAAAGTAGGAATTCATTGCACATAAAAAAAAAAAAAAAAAGAAAAAGAAAAGAGGATTCATTCTTTAACCAAGATAGAGTGCTGGGTGGGAAATGAGGTTTTTCCCCTAGATGATTTTATATCCAAGGAACAGCAAAGATCAGCTTTCACTTTCTAAGTGGAACTTAGTGAGAGATAGTCCTTATATACACATCCTCTGTGTATGGAGAGGAGGCGAGAAGATAATAACAGGAGAGAGATGGTAGAGGGTATGGCTAGATGGAAGAGGGCAGGTTGCAGTCTTCACTTGTTCCCCAAATCTTTTATGTCCTCAAATTATGTGATACAGGTTACCACGATTCTTTGGCCCTAAGAGTTCCATGGCAGTGGGTCTGTCTACTTGCAGACTGTCACAGCATGGGACAAACAAATGAGACAATCAGGGGAATGACAGCTTGACCCTTCTAGATAGTGCAGCTGCATCTCCCAGAAGGTATCCTCAACAGAGAGGGATTTCTGTCAAACATGATCTATTCCAGATAATCTGTAGATTTTTAACAAATAATTGGAGGCCCTTCCCAATACAAAAGACAGCAAGATAAGTCAGTGATGTTAATCAACAGAACCACAGCCCAAATGCACATGGGGTTTTCCTTACCTAATCATGTTGCCTAGAGTTTCCTTTGACCTAGGATAAAGGAGAGAAGAACCTTTAAGAGGTGAGATAATACTCATGTAAAGATAGATTTTTTTTTTTTAGTTTGTGTATTTTTCAGTATTTTTTAAAATTAGTTAATTTATTTTTAAATTTACATCCAAATTAGTTAGCATAGAGTGCAATAATGATTTCAGGAGTAGATTTCTTAATGCCCCTCACCCATTTCGTCCATCCCCCCTCCCACAACCCATCCAGCAACCCTCTGTTTGTTCTGTATATTTAAGAATGTCTTATGTATTGTTCCTCCACCCCATTTTTATATTATTTTTGCTTCCCTTCCCTTATGTTCATCTGTTTTGTATCTTAAGTTCCTCATATGAGTGAAGTCATATATTTGTCTTTCTCTGACTGACTAATTTCATTTATCATAATACCCTCCAGTTCCATCCACATAGTTGCAAATGGCAAGATTTCATTCTTTTTGATTGCTGAATAATACTCCATTGTATACATATCCATTCATCCATTGATAGACATTTGGGCTCTTTCCATACTTTGGCTATTGTTGATAGTGCTGCTATTAACATTGGGGTGTATGTGCCCCTTCGAAACAACATACCTGTATCCCTTGGATAAATACCTAGTAGTGCAATTGCTGGGATGTAGGGTAGTTTTATTTTTAATTTTTTGAGGAACCTCCATACTGTTTTCCAGAGTGGCTGCACCAGGTAGGTTGCATTCCCACCACCAGTGCAAAAGAGACCCTCTTTCTCCGCATCCTCGCCAACATTTGTTGTTGCCTGAGTTGTTAAGTTTAGCCATTCTGACAGGTGTAATGTGGTATCTTGTGGTGGTTTTGATTTGTATTTCCCTGATGATGAGTGATGTTGAGCATTTTTTCATGTGTCAGTTGGCCATCTGGATATCTTCTTTGGAGAAATGTCTATTCATGTCTTTTGCCCATTACTTCACTGGATTATTTGTTTTTTGGGTTGAGTTTGATAAGTGCTTTATAGATTTTGGGTACTAACTCATTATCTGATATGTCATTTGCAAATATCTTCTCCCATTCTGTTGGTTGACTTTTAGTTTTGCTGATTGTTTACTTCGCTGTGCAGAAGCTTTTTATTTTGATGAGGTCCCAGTAGTTCATTTTTGCTTTTGTTTCCCTTGCCTCCAGAGACGTGTTGAGTAAGAAATTGCTGCAGCCAAGATCAAAGAGGTTTTTGCCTGCTTTCTCCTCGAGGATTTTGATGGCTTCCTGTCTTATATTGAGGTCTTTCCTCCATTTTGCGTTTATTTTTGTGTATGGTATAAGAAAGTGGTCCAGTTCATTCTTCTGGATGTCGCTGTCCAGTTTTGCCAGCACCACTTGCTGAAGAGACTGTCTTTATTCCATTGGATATTCTTTCCTGCTTTGTCAACGATTAGTTGGCCATACATTTGTGGGTACATTTCTGGGTTCTCTATTCTGTTCCATTGATCTGAGTGTCTGTTTTTGTGCCAGTATCATACTATCTTGATGATTACAGCTTTGTAATACATCGTTAAGTCCAGGATTGTGATGCCTCCAGCTTCAGATTTCTTTTTCACGATTGCTTTGGCTATTCAAGATTCAAGAATCTGATTCAATCTTATTCAAGATTGCTTTGGTTCTGTACAAATTTTAGGATTGTTTGTTCCAGCTCTGTGAAGAATGCTGGTGTTCTTTTGATAGGGATTGCACTGAATATGTAGATTGCTTTAGGTAGTATCGACATTTTAACAATGTTTGTTCTTCCAATCCAGGAGCATGGGATATTTTTCCATTTTTTGTGTGTCTTCTTCAATTTCTTTCATAAGCTTTCTATAGTTTTCAGTGTATAGATTTTCACCTGTTTGGTTAAGTTTATTCCTAGGTATGTTACGGTTTTTGGTACAATTGTAAATGGGATCCATTACTTGATTTCTCTATCTGTTGCTTCATTATTGGTGTATAGGAATGCAACCGATTTCTGTGTATTGATTTAAATCATATAACTTTGCTGAATTCGTTGATCAGTTCTAGCAGTTTTTTGTCAGAATCTTTTGGGTTTTCCACGTAGAGTATCATGTCATCTGCAAAGAGTTTATGTTTGACTTCATCCTGGCTGATTTGGAGGACTTTTATTCCTTTGTGTTCTCTGATTGCTGACTAAGACTTCCAATACTATGTTGAATAACAGTGGTGAGAGTGGACCTCCCTGTCATGTACCTGACCTTAGGGAGAAAGCTCTCAGATTTTCCCCATTGAGGATGATATTAGCGGTGGGTCTTTCACATATGGCTTTTATGATCTTGAGGTATGATCCTTCTATCCCTACTTTGTTGAGGGTTTTTATCAACAAAGGATGCTGTATTTTGTCAAATGCTTTCTCTGCATCTATTGAGAGGATCGTGTGGTTCTTATCCTTTCTTTTATTGATGTGATGTATCACATTGATTGTTTTATAGAAATTGAAGCAGCCCTGCATCCCAGGTATAAATCTCACTTGGTCCTTGTGAATAATTATTTTTAATATTGCTAGATCCGGTTGGCTACTATTTTGTTGAGGATTTTTGCATCCATGTTCATCAGGGAAATTGGTCTGTAGTTCTCCTATTTAGTGGAGTCTTTGTTTGGTTTTGGAATCAAGGTAATCCTGGCTTCATAGAATGAGCTTGGAAATTTTCCTTCCATTTCTATTTTTTGGAACAGCTTCAAAAGAACAGGTGTTAACTCTTCTTAAATATTTGGTAGAATTCCTGGAATGCCATCAGGACTGGACTCTTATTTTTTTGGGAGATTTTTGATTACTAATTTGACTTCTTTGCTGGTTATGGGTCCGTTCAAATTTTCTATTTCTTCCTTTTCCAGTTTTGGTAGTTTATATGTTTCTAGGAATTTGTCCATTTCTTCCAGATTGCCCATTTTATTGGTGTATAATTGCTCATAATACTCTCTTATTATTGTTTTTATTTCTGCTGTGTTGGTTGGGATTTCTCCTCTTTCATTCTTGATTTTAATTATTTGGGTCCTTTCCTTTTTCTTTTTGACCAAACTGGCTAGGGGTTTATCGATTTTGTTAATTCTTTCAAAGAATCAGCTCCTGGTTTCATTGATCTGTTCTACTGGTTTTTGTTGTTGTTGTTTTTGTTTTGTTTGTTTTTTTATTTTGTTTTGTTGTTTTTGGTTTCAATAGCATTGATTTCTGCTCTAATCTTTATTATTTCCTGTTTCTGCTGGTTTGGGGTTTTATTTGCTGCTCTTTTTCCAGCTCTTTAAGGTGTTAGTTTGTATATCTGAGACCTTTCTTCCTTCTTTAGGAAGGCCTGGATTCCTATATGCTTCCCTCTTATGACTGCCTTTGCTATGTCTCAGAGGTCTTAGACTGTGGTATTATCATGTTCATTGGCTTCCATGTACTTTTTAATTTCCTCTTTAACTTCTTGGTTAACCCATTCATTGTTTAGTAGGATGTTTTTTAGTCTCCAAGTATTTGTTATCTTTCCAAATTTTTTCTTGTGGTTAATTTCAAGTTTCATATTATTGTGGGTTGAAAATATGCATGGTATATTCTCGATCTTTTTGAACTTGTTGAGGGCTGATTTGTGTCCCAAAATGTTCCATGTGCTGTAAAGATAGAATTTTAATTGACTAAGTTGTGACTAGCTATTGATTTTTAATGCCTGAGATTTTTAATAATGTCAAAAATAGGAAAAAAAAGTCACAGAATTCAAATGTTGATGTCAGAATAGTATATATTGAGGGGTGGAAAACAAACTTACGTATTTTTCTTCCATTTTTGGGAAAACATTTTCAGAAATTTGACACCCTAAATATTCCCCTTATTTATTCCATTGTTTGTTTTCTCAGAAGTGTTGCATCAGTCCAGGCTTCTTAAACTCGCCTGTCAGATCACAAATACATATCCTGTAATCTCAGTTCTCTCCAGTCTTTTGTTCACATGGATTTGGAATTTATCTTATTGGAAATGAAGGCCTATAAGTGAAATATTTTTATTTTGTGCCAACTTTTATAAAGGCTCATTATTAGTGTTTCAGTCTTGTATACAATGAAGGCCATTAAGAAATTTACTGAAAATAAAATTATGAATGAAAAAAATTACTGGATATTTTTACCTGTTTTTCATGTCAAAAATAACTGAAACTATCTGTAGAAAAATCATCAGCTCCATTCACTACTGATTTGGAGTTCTTTGAAGATTTGAGACATGAGGAATATAGCTTACATCAATATGCAGAACATTTTTGCCAAGTCCAGTTCTTCATTTTTTTAACCTAGTAATAAGAGAAAGCAGGCAAGCAAAAAGGAAAGAAAGAAAGAAAGAAAGAAAGAAAGAAAGAAAGAAAGAAAGAAAAAAACTGTCCATAGAAGTACACAACTGAGGATTATCATATATATTTATGTTGTATGTTTATTCACTTGTTCTTAAATTTTTAAAAAAAATCATGTTTTTATTTATTTTTTAGAGAGAGAGAGACAGAGCATGAGGGGAGGAGGGCAGAGAGAGAGGAAAACACAGAATCCGAAGCAGGCTTCAGGCTCTGAGCTGTCAGCACAGAGCCTGATGTGGGGCTTGAACTCATGAACTGTGAGATCATGACCTGAGCAGAAGTTGGATGCCTAACTGACTGAGCCACACAGGTGCCCCTCACTTGTTCTTTATTTTGATTTATTTAACTTTTAATTTTGAAATAGTTTCAGATCTTTTGAAAAGTTGCAAAATTACTACGAAGAATTTCCATATGTCCTTTACCCAGCTACCCCCAGTGCTAATATCTAATTTAACAAGAGTGTAGTGACAAAAACCAGGAAGATAACATTGATATGAAACTATTAAGTAATTCACAGATCATATGCAGATTTTTTCAAGTCTCCCTAATGTCTTTTTTCTGTGTGTAAAGGCCCTTCATTGTCATAGCTCCTTAATTTACTTTATTCTGGAACATTTCTCAGTCACTTTTTCTTTTATGACCTTGACACTTCTAGTAGCACTGGCCAGTTACTTTGATGAGTTCCCTCAGTTTTTAATTGTCTGACATTTCCACATGATTACATTATGGTGTTATGCATTTTGGTATTGTATTTTATTTTTTTTAATTTTTTTTAACGTTTTTATTTATTTTTGAGACAGAGAGAGACAGAGCATGAGCAGGGGAGAGGCAGAGAGAGAGGGAGACACAGAATCCGAAGCAGGCTCCAGGCTCTGAGCTGTCAGCACAGAGCCCGACATGGAGCTCGAACTCACAGACCGCAAGATCATGACCTGAGCCAATTGGGACGCTCAACCGACTGAGCCACCCAGGCGCCCCGTTATTGTATTTTAAAGTAATTTACAATGCATTCTTTCCACGATTTTATAACTGATCTGCCTTCAAGCTTTAGGGGAGGAAAAACTCCTTTCCTCTGCTTCCTAGGAAACACTCATTCCCTTTGCCTTCCTAAATTCCCTGATGAGGCCCTATAAATTAAACTGATGAAAGATTCGCAAGAGAAAAACAAGCACAACTTGATTAACACATGCAGTGTGGTTGTATGTGGGGGAAACTCATATACTCAAACGAATGGTTAGAACTTGAGGCTTATGTAACATCTTAACAAAGAATAATTTTGTAGAGAAGAGACAAGACAAAGGAAAAGGATGTTGAGCTGCTAGGGTAGCAATATATGAGGATAACAGCTAGAGGTAGTAAAGTTCGTTTGTAGATTTTCTGGATGCCCTCTAATTTCTGATGATAAGGTTGCCAAAGCTTCTTGGTACTGAAATTGGAGGAAGGGGCTAAACATCCACAAGGCAATGGCTTGTTCTGCTTCAGGAAGACATGGGATGGGCAGAGGGCTTATACTGGAGCTCTTTTCTCCATTGTCTTCAGCTCAAAATAACTCTTATGCCAGAGTGGTATATTTTGGAGTGACATACTCTGAATCCCTTCAAAGCTAAACTAGAACAGTTAACAGTTTATTCTGTTTCATCATTTCATTTAAACATGCTTGAGTTAAAAAAACAACAACACAGCAACCATAAAGGAAATAATTTTAGAGACATGTTAATTGGAAAAAAAAATTGTTGGGGTGCCTGGGTGGCTCAGTCGGTTGAGCATCTGACTTCATCTCAAGTCATGATCTTGCAGTTTGTGAGTTCAAGCCCTGCGTCGGGCTGTGGGCTGACAGCTCCGAGCCTGGAGCCTGCTTTGGATTCTGTCTCCCTCTCTCTCTCTGCCCCTCCCTCGCTCACACTCTGTCTCTCTCCCTCTCAAAAATAAATAAACATTAAAAAATTTTTTTAAAGAAAAAAAAATAATTGTCCACTTGAGAGAAATTGTTTATGGTATGATATATTTATGATATAATATATGATATGATATATTTACATATATCAAAAATAATCTTAATGACTGGAATTTTAAGGATATTCCATTTGTTTTTTAAATCAAGTTTTCCAGTCTGGAAAACAAAAGCTAAATTTCTGTTTTACATACCTTATTAGTATTTCTGAATTGCATTTTATTTCTTGCTGTTGTAGATTTGAAACAGAACCTCAATGTTACTATAAAACACAAAGCAATGTCCAGCTAATTTGATTGTCCCATTGACCAATTTTTCTTAATCTTATACACTAAAATAGATTTTAAAACCAAGCTATTTGCTGTAAATGAATTAGTGAATAATTTTAAATGAATTTAGAACTAATGAAATACATTTCCAGAAAAGGAGAAATAGTTAAGTTTTTCAAAGTACATTTACTTAATATTTTTTATCCAGGGAAAGGGGGAGGTACCAGAGGTAGGAAAAGAAGCCATAAAGCCCCATTTTTCCCCTATAAAATCATCTTGGTTAGAAAAAAGCGGGGGCGTGGGCTGGGTGGCTCAGTCAGTCATGATCTCACAGCTTGTGAGTTTGAGCCCTGTCTCGGCCTCTGTGCTGACAGCTCAGAGCCTGGAGCCAGCTTCAGATTCTGTGTCTCCCCCTCTCCATTCCTCCCCCACTCATCTTCTATCTCTCTCTCTCAAAAATAAAAATACATTAAAAAAAAAAAGAAAAAAGAAAAAAGGGGCCACCACACTTTATAGGCAGAGGTGAGCAAACCAGACTTTGAATCGGGAGCCTGTGATAACCAGAAACACAGAACGCAATGCAGTCATTTTAAGGCAGGCTAAGCAGCAGTGGGGCAATACCATTTCATCAGGTAGGCTTTGGCAGCAAACGTGACAGATGTTCCAGAGTCAATACCTATGGTGGCAGCACTGCAGTCTCTGTGAAGACAGAGGTGCTGTGCCCTCACAAGACCCAGATCGTCACTCCCTTCTCCATGCCAACTTCGCAGCTTTCTCTGTATTTCTGCATTGCTGTAGAGTTCTCTTAAGCTTAAATTAGTGAGATTACTTATTCTGTTCTGAATAGCTGCAATGCTGGATAGAGTATTCTTGGCTGCATATGTTTCCCATTCAGCACCTTGAATGTATCATGCCACTCCCTTCTTGCCTGCCAAGTTTCTGTGGAGACATCTGCTCCTGACCTTAATCTGTCTTCCCTTGTAAGTTAGGGATTTCTTTTGTCTTGCTGCTGTTTAAGTTTTTTTTCTTTATCGCTATATTTTGCAAATTTAACTACAATATGTCTTGGTGTTACCCTCCTTTTGTTGACTTTGATGGAGG
Organism: Puma concolor; assembly: GCF_028749965.1. Lineage (NCBI taxonomy): Eukaryota > Metazoa > Chordata > Mammalia > Carnivora > Felidae > Puma > Puma concolor. The sequence continues at coordinate 90,483,128 of NC_141674.1, forward strand.
TTCTCTGTGTCTCCTGGATGTGGAAGTCTGTTCCCTGCCCAGATTAGGAAAGTTTTCAGGTATAATTTTCACAAATGAACCTTCTGCCCCCTTTCCCTCCCTTCTTTTGGGGAAAAAAAAGCAAAAACAAAACTAAAAGGCAACCTTTGTAATGGGAGAAGATACTTGCAAATGACATATATGATAAAGAAAAAAAAGATAGATGCAAACCTTAAAACAGACTCTTAACTGTAGAGAAAAAACTGAGGTTTGCTGGAAAAGGTGGGTCGGGGATGGGCATTAAGGAGGGCACTTTTTATTTTTTTAAATTTTTTACATTTATTTATTTTTGAGAAACAGAGAGACAAAGCGTGAACGGGGGAGGGGCAGAGAGAGAAGGAGACACAGAATCTGAAGCAGCTCCAGACTCTGAGCAACCGGTCAGCACAGAGCCTGATGCGGGGCTCAAACCTATGAACTGTGCGATTATGACCTGATCTGAAGTTGGACGCTCAGCTGACTGAGCCACCCAGGTGTCCCTGGAGGGCACTTTTTTGATAAGCGCTGGGTATCATATGTAAGTGATGAATCACTAAACTCTACTACTGAAACTAATATTATACTATATGTTAACTAACTGGAATTTAAATAAAAACTTGAAACAAAGATTTCTAATGTGTTCAACCGTGAATGCTGGCTAATATCCCATGTGAACGATTCTTGCGTTTTCACTTGTTTTTTGATGTGTTTTATACACTGCTTAATTTGCACGATGCTGCATATTGTCCTGATTTTTGTCTATAGATTTTTACATTTTCAATATTAATAGAGATTTCGTTTAACACATCCCCATACATCATATATATACACATATAATCTGAAACAAATTCTTAAACATTTACATATAAACTTCACATCTAATTAAGTGTTACAATTTAAAGTATTTGCTTTGGGAGATCACATACTAAGCTCAAAAGGCCTGTCAGTCAGAATATTTTGTGTTGATTTATTTCAAACTATGTAGAAATTAGTCTCTTCATCTTACCGTTGTGCCAGTCCTCCCTCTCTTTATAAACAAGAGTATTCTTTAGATTGAATCACTTTCTGTGTTCATCAAGGCAGGTTTCAGAACTTTCATATTTATCAAAATTTAAATCCATTTTTAAAACATAGATATTGGAATTTGTCAAATTATTTTTTTAGATCTATTAAGTTGATCATATGCTGTCATTGTGATTATAGAAAATTCTCTGTATCCTTTGGTGACCAGGCTCTTGGGAAGTTCTCTGCCACATGGGTTCCCTTACTCTCTCTTGGAATGTTTCCTTTTTGAATGTTTCTTTCTGGACAAGCAACCATGTGATCAGGTCATTGGCAGAGAGTCAAGCCTCTGTCCAAGTGTAGTAAACCCACCCTTGAGCCTAGGAATGACTGCACTTGTTCTGGTGTCCCAGCAAAGACCACGTGGAATAGAATGGCCCAATAAACCCACTTATTGAGAGACAGTAAGTCATTATTCTCAACCTTAATGGGGATTCATTCCTTAATAGGAATGGGATGGTTCTTAGGCAGTTGAAACAAGTCCTAAGCAAGCTTTGATTGTTTAAAAATCAATAGGAAAAATATAACCATTCAAATAAATTGCATTTTTATTTGCAGCTTACATTATTACTTTCATAGTTATCTCATGCATTATAATATCTTTTTAATATAGTTTTTATATACATGTATTTTCTCTAGCGGCACTTTAAGTTTTCTAAAAATAGTGTCTACTTTTACTAATATCAAAGGCTTTTCCAGGATCTTTTTTGTGTATTATAAAATTTTTGGAGGAAAGAAAGAAACCAAACCAATATCTTAAAAACTTGAGTGAAAATATTACTTATATATATTTTTTAAAAAGTTAATGTTTATTAATTTTTGAGGGAGAGAGACAGAGCACGAGCAGGGAGGGGCAGAGAGAGACACACACAGAATCCAAAGGAGGATTCAGACTCCAAGCTATTAGCACAGAGCGCAACGGAAGCTCAAACTCATGAACTGCAAGATCATGACCTGAGCTGAAGTTGGGCACTCAGCCATCTGAGCCACTCAGGTGCCCCCTTTACTTATTTTTTTTAATTTGAAAGATAAGCACTGTATTCCATTATGACAAAGTAAAATGTTCTGTTCATCCTTGTCTTAAAATGCATTTCTTCTTTATCTAACAAAGACAACTGAATATGAATTTAACAGTTAATGGGGAGGAGAGCATTAACTTATGTAAGAAGTTATCGCTCTACCAATTGAAATGACATAATCTATTGAAACATACCCTTAAAGTTTTAAATATTAGATTTACTGTTCAGTGTGGACATTGTTTCTTTCTAGCTTTTTATTTTGTCTTTTAGTTTCATATGGACCCCTCCCTCAGGAAGAAACAAATAAAAACTAGCTCCACCAGCGTAATTTCCTTGACTATTTACTTCCAGTATTAAAATCATCTATAGATGATCTAGAGCAAATTTTTAGTTTTTTTTTTTTTTTTTTTAAAGAACTTTCCTTTTTCCACCGATGACCAGGTAAATTTTATCACTTATTCCTCTCCTTGCAGAATTTGCAATTTTACATCAGAGCATGTTTCCAACTGTGCTAAGTGACACTTTGTTGTATCTAAATCTGAGTAAGACTTATTCTCTGCCCTTATTTGTTATTCTTACCTGACCTTTTCCATTTTAGTTTGCAGTTGCATTATTACCACCATGCTGACAGCTCCAATTTGTTTCTTTAGCTGTCATTTTCCCAGCAACATTCCATTAGTTCTTCAGATTGCCTAGTGTTCCCACCAAATCATCCTAGTGTATTTACTGAATAGTCTTCTCTACAGATAAAGGGTGTTTAAGTATAAATATGAGAGTTTTCAAAACAAACCAATAAATATTTCCAATTTATTTCAACAACAAAAAATACTGATACCATATTTAAGTAGCATCATGATACAAATTTACCTTTATTTACTTAGTCCAGCAAATTGATTTTTAGGCTATTGAAACTTTTGAGAGAAGTTCTCTAAGTAATTTAAAGGTTTTTAACCACCCAGAAATTTCAGTTTTTATCATCAAAAAATAGAGTTTGTGTTTTTCTTATAATATCAGTAAATCACACATACTTAAGTGTGTTGAACATTTCCTGAACTTTTCATCACTGGAAAGGTATGTTATTTATGATGCATTTATTTGTTGTTATTTACGCCACATAAGATTTATGGACAGAAACCAAAATTCTGTTGAATCAAACAAAACTCATGTAAGATATTGCCAGGTAATTTTGTAAATCAGGAAATTAAGTCTCTGAATGCTGAAATAGTAGTCCCAATATTGCAAACATAACATTATCTCTTAATTTTTATGCATTTTACTAGATCATGCTTAATTCCATATAAATAATATTTTTGTATTAATAATAAATCAGATGAGATAGATTAATATTTTAAAGGAAAATTTCTTTGTACAATTCAGTCTTTCAATCATTCTGACATTTATGCCAAAGAATTTATATTTTCAGAGAAGGCCATTTTTTGATGGATGTTTCTTGAAGCATTTTCACTATAATTTTGCCTTGCTATTTTAAAGACAAGTTTCATAACAATCAAACATTTTATATATAAAGACTTTTATTTTAGTTTAGTTTAGTTTTTTTAATGTTTATTTTTTGAGAAAGAGAGAGACAGAGTGTGAGCAGGGGAGGAGCAGAGAGAGAGAGGGAGATACATAATCCAGAGCAGACTCCAGGCTCTGAGCTGTCAGCACAGAGCCTGACACCAGGCTCAAACTCAGGAAGTGTTAGATCATGACCTGAGCTGAAGTCAGACGCTTAACTGACAGAGGCACCCATGCACCCCTACATATATATAAAATATTCTTATAGCATGCTTGATTTTTTCTAAATATATTTACCTATCTGCCTAACATCTGTAGTTATTATTATTTGATTAGGAGGAATCAGAATTACCATATCTCTTGTTATAAAATTAAGGAATTACTGATCATACATCAGGTGTAAGTTTTATTATAATTTATGTCTTATAGGCACATATATAATATATATATATTATACACATCATATAATTGCTCTTTAGATTTAATGTATATATTACATAATTTATATGCAAACACATACATACACACACACACATCTATGAATAGATCAGTAGAAGTGGTGAGAGTTGATACCCTTGTTTGTTCTTAGGGTATAATATTCAGTGTTTCATCATTAAGTGAAATGACAGCTGTAAATTTCTCAAACATGGCCTTTATCTTATTTAGAACGCTCTTTTTTCCTAGTTTGCACAGGTTTTTGATTGATAATGGATGTTAGATTTTTTTAGATTATTTTTTATGTATATTGAGTTGATTATATGCCAAATCCTTAAGTATTTCATACAATGAAGCTATTTAAATAATAATTTTTATTAAGTTTAATTTCCAAATGCTTGTTGCTAGTAATTTTTGTAAATTAACATTGTATCACATACATTACTAAACATAATTATTAGTGCTAGTAGCATTTTTGTCCATTCCACTGGCTTTTCTACATAGACAATCATATACGTACATAAATACAGTTGTCTTTCTTCCAAATTTTATACCTGTTGTTTTCTTTCCCTGCCTTATCACATTGACCAGAATTCCAGTGCAATGATGAATAGAAGTGGTGAGAGCAGGCATCTTATGTGATCTTAGGAGAAAAGCATTTTATCATTTATCGTTTTGTATGATGTTAACTCATAGTGTCCTTTATCCTATAAAGAAAGATCCCTTCAGATTTTACTTTGCTAAGATTTTTTATCAGGAATGGATGTTAGGTTTAAGTTATCTGTCTTTGTATGTGGAATGTAATTCTTACAGGTTGTCTTCAAATTTGTATCTGTCTCTATATGTAAATATATAGGTTGCATTTTGTAAAATGCTTTTCTACCACAATTTTTTTTCGTTAAATTTTCAGTGTGGTAAATTGCATTTATTTATTTTTTAATATTAAGTAAATATCCCATTAATTTGAGAAACCCCAGTTGGCCTTAGGTTTTATACATTTGTTTTTGTTTTTACTATACATTGTTGGATTCAATATGTCAAAAATTGGCAAGAATACATGCATCAGTCTTATGAAGGGTATTGGTCTGTTTACTTCTCTTGTAATGGCTTTGTGTGCTTTAGATATCTGGGTAGTACTGTCATTATAGAGTAACTTGGAAAGCCTCCCCTCTTTTTCACATCTCTGAGAAAGTTTGCATGGATTTCGTATTTTTTCTTCTTTAAATGCTTGGCAATATCAATTGGTAGATAAAATCTGTCCCTGGAGTTTCCTTTATATGAAGGATTTAATAAAATTTCAACTTGTTTTCTTGATATGGGGTTATTTAGGATATACATCTTTTCCTAGTAAGTTTAGGTAGTTTGAATCCTTCAAGAAAATTTACCATTTCATCTAAGTAGTTGAATATATTGCTTTAAAGTTGTTTATAACATTCCCTTTTTATCTTTTTGGTGAATATAAAATATATAATGTTGCTTATTCTTTATATTGGTAATATGTGTTTTGTTTCTCTCTTCTTAGTCTGTATGACTAAAGGTTTATCACATTTTATTGATCTTCAATAAGCTTTTGGTTTTATTGAATTTCCCTGTTGTATTTTATTTGTTTTATATTTATTTATGCTTCTTTTTTTATAAAGTTTATTTTGAGAGAGAGAGAGAGAGAGAGAATGAGCAAGAAGGGGCTGAAAGAGAGAGGAAGAGAGAGAATCCCAATATGACAGTGCAAAGTACCACACAGGGCTCCATCTCATGAACAATAAAAGATCATGACCTGAATCGAAATCAAGAGTCAGATGCTTAGCTGACTGAACTACCCAGGTGCCCCTCTGCTTCTTTCTTATACTTATTTTATATTTGATAAGCTCATCTCCTAGTTTTCTAAAATGGAAGATGTATAGCTATTGATCTTGAATCCTTTGCTAATATTGGGTATTCTTTGCTAGTATTCATAGTGCCACACATTTTTCTCTAAGTACTGCTTTAGTCACATTTTACAAAATTTGACATGCTGTGTTCCATTTTTATTCAGTCCAAATAATTTTATATTTTTAATTTGTTATTTGACCTATGGATTATATGAAAGCATATTATTACTTTTTAAATATTTCCAATTTAAGTTTATGTGGCTAGAGAACATCCTTTGTATCACTTGAATCTTTTAAAACTTATTGACTGTGTTTTATGGTCCAGAATGTGATCTGCTTTGGTAAATATTCCATGTGTTCTGAAACAAAAAGGGTATTCTCCATTTGTAGGGTAGACATTTATTCCATACATTATAATTACTTCAAGTTGATTGATAGTATCATACAAATTTTCAATGTCATTTTAATTTCCTGTCTACTTATTTTGCCAATTATTGAGATGAGAATTGAAATCTCTAATTATACTGTGGTTTTGTCTACTTCTGCTTGCAAATATGTCTGTTTTTGTTTTATGCTTTTTGAAAATCTATTTAAGTAAGTAGAGTTTAAGATTATTATGTCCTTTGATAAATTGACTATTGTTAGGAAATGATCTATAACTTTATCAATATTCTTTGATTTGAAATAAATCAAATCAATGTGGTGACACCAACTTTATTTTGCCTAGAGTTAGCAAGACATTTAAAAAAATTAATCTTTATTTTTGAGAGAGACAGAGGGTGTGTGTGAGCGAGGAAGGGTCAGAGAGAGGGAGACACATAATCCTAAGCAGGCTCCAGGCTCTGAGCTGTCAGCATAGAGCCTGAAGTGGGGCTCAAACTCATGAGCCATGAGATCATGACCTGAGCTGAAGTCAGAGGCTTAACTGACTGAACCACCCAGGTGCCCCAGCAATACATTTTCTTACAAACTTTAAATTTATCATTCTTTATGTTTAAAAGGTATTTGTTGTAGGATGCAATAGTTGTCTCTTGCTTTTTCATTCAATCTTACAAGCTCTGCCTTTAAATATAAACTATTTATATTTATTGTGATTATCGATGAGGCTGATTGTAAAGCTGTTATGTTATTCATATTTATTTCTCCTATGTATTTCGTATTCTTATTTTATCTGTTCTCAAATCTTCTTTTCAATTAATTGTATATTTTTATAGTTGCATTTATCTACTTTGGAAACTTATTAGCTACTGCTCTTTGTTTATTGTTTTAGTGATTGCTTTAGGATGTAGGGCATATATTTTTTAACTTCCTTCAGGTGATATTATGTGATATATCTCCTTAAGCACAGTCAAGGAATCTTGCAAGATTATACTTTCCTTTTTCCCCTTCCAAACTCTGTGTTGTTGTTTCCTATAGTTTTCTTTTACAAACTTTATAAATCCCACACTACATTATAGCTTTTGTTCATACAGCCAATGATTTTTAAGATATTTAAATAACAAGAAATTGGTATATTATTTCTTCTACCTGAAGAAAATTTTTAACATGACTTGTACTGTGGGTCTTCTAGCAATGAATTCTTTCAGTTTTTATATATGTGGGAAAGTTTTGTTTTGCATTAATTTAGAAATATATGCTGTAGTTATAAAATTCTAGGTAGGTAGATTTTTCTGTTAGCACTTTAATAACTTGCTTTCTCCAATATCATTTTACTTGTATCATCTCTAATGTGAATCTGCTGTCATCCTCATCCTTGTTTCTCTGTAACATTTTGTATCTGAATACTTGAAAGATTTTATTTTTTTTTTTTTAATTTTTTTTTCAACGTTTATTTATTTTTGGGACAGAGAGAGACAGAGCATGAACGGGGGAGGGGCAGAGAGAGAGGGAGCACAGAATCGGAAACAGGCTCCAGGCTCTGAACCATCAGCCCAGAGCCCGACTCGGGGCTCGAACTCACGGACCGCGAGATCGTGACCTGGCTGAAGTCGGACGCTTAACCGACTGCGCCACCCAGGCGCCCCTGGAAGATTTTATTTTTAATCCAACTGTATGACCTCTGAAAAGGCAAAATTATGGAGACCATAAAAAATCAGTCATTCCCAGCAGTTAGCAAGGAGGGAGAAATAAACAGAATGAGCACAGAGGATTTTTAGAGCAGGGAAGATACTCTGTATGATAGTATAACTGTGAATTCATGTCATTATAAATTTGTCCGAAGTCCTACAATGTGCAGTGCCAAGAGTGAAGTCTAATATAAATGATGGATTTGGGTGATAGTAATGTGTCAGTGGAACTCATCCATTGTAACAAACATACTGCCCTGGTGAAAGATGTTGATAATGAAGGACACTCTGCATGTGGGAGGATGAAAGGTATGTGGGAAATCTCTGTACTTTCCTCTCAGTTTTGGTGTGAACCAAAAACTCCTCTAAAAAGAAAAAAAAAAAAAAGGCTTAAAATGCAAACACACACACACAAATTATTTGAAAAGGGAGAAGAAAAGAATGTCATATAGTTGTAATCATACAGCGCACAGTCTTTTCATATTGGCTTCTTTTACTTGGTAATATTCATTTGTTTCCTCCATTTGTTTCCTGGCTTCCTGTTAGCTCTGAATAATATTCTGTTATCTAGAGGTACCACAGTTTATTTATCCCTTCACCTAATGAGTGGCATCTTTGTTGCTTCCAAGTCTTGGCAGTTTTGAATAAAGCTGCTATAAACATCTATGCTCAAGTTTTGTGTGGACATAAATTTCAAACTCCTTTGGGTACAAACAAAGGAGCAGTATTGCCACGTCATAGGACAGCAGTATGTTTAGTTTGGTCAGGAGCCTTCAAATTTTCTTACAAACTGGCTGGACCATTTTACATTCTTCCCAGCAATGAATTAGAGTTCTTACTGCTTTACTTCCGTGTCAGTATTTGGCATTGTCAGTGTTCCAGATTTTGGCTTTTCTGATAAGCATGTATTGGTATTTTATTGTTGTTTTAATTTGCATTTCCCTGATAATATGTGATATGGAGCATCTTTTCATATGTTTATTTGCCATCAGTATATTTTATTTGGTGAGGTATCTGTGAAGGTCTTTGACCAACTTTCAATCAAGTTGTTTTCTTATTGTTGAAAAATAATTTAAATCATTTGGAGGTTATTTTAAAGTTAAGAAAATATATGCTTCAAAATAGCCATAAACTGACATAAATTGACAGTGGGTGTCCAGAATATACAAAAAGTTCCTACAAATCAAAATTTAAAAAGACAGTAAAAACATGAGCTAAACATGTGAGCAGACATTTCACAGAATATATGATTAAACATAAAACATTTTTAGCTTTGGGTTGCCTAGGTAGCTCAGTAGGTTAAGCATCCAACTTTTGATTTCAACTCAGATCATGATCTCATGGTCAGGAGATCAAGCCCTGGGTAAGGCTCTGCGCTGAGCATGGAACCTGCTTGGATGCTCCTCCCCTGCACTTCCCTGCACTCTCTCTCTCTCTCTCTCAAAATAAATAAATAAAATATTAAAAAGAATGTTTAGCTTTGTTACTAACCAGGATAATAAAATTTAAGAATAAAATGAGATAAAATTTTAATCCCATTCAACTGGCAAAAATTAATACATTCACTATACCAAATGTTGGTTAAAGTATGTATTCCCATAAATTTTTTACATCATTGATAGAAGTATAAATTGGTGCACACACTTAAGAAAACAATCTGGCCTCATAAGTAACATCCAGTGTCACTGGTAGGTTTATGATTAACAGAAATTCTTGCTCATGTTTTATAGCAAACATATATAAGAATGCTCATAAAAATTGTTAACAATAGTAAAAAAAGCATAAAATATAAAATAATTTGGTATCCATCTGAAGTGTCTTTGCAGTGAATTGGTTTGGAATCTTGATGGAATAATTTGCATGCTGGCACATAGATCTTAAGTTATTGGTTAAATGCAAAGTTTATGATCTCAGCCAAGTACTTTAGGAGCTAATACAACAGGAACTGTTTAATTAGGTCTTCCTAACTCTTCAGTGTCTCACAGTAAATAGTATGAATAAGTAACATGTTAGTATTTTGTCTGTATCAAATGACATATTTTTAGTAGACAATATAATATTTGGGTGATCTAAAAAAAATGTTTCAAGTATCAGAAAAAAAAACATATCAATTCAATCAGTGGGGACATATTTTACATGACTTTATGAAAAATACCCAGCTTATTATTTTTCTCTTTCCACCATTCCTTATTTTGAATATATAAATAAAGATTTGCAAGACAATGAGAAGTAGCCACAAATATACAATTTTAAAACAATATATTCAGTGTTTAATAATTATTAAGCAGAAATTAATAGTAATAATTGTTTTCATATACAATTAATAACATGTGTCATGAAATTAGTTTTTAAATATACATACCATGTTTTATTTTCTTTATCCCTACATTGCTCTTTTCATTTGTTTCCTTTGAATATTTACTTGTTGGCTCATTCTATATCAGATATTTTGAAAATAGAAGAATTGCGAGTTGTAAATTAGAATTTTTTATTATCAAATCATTTTACAATATGATTATTGTTGTACTTATATAAATCAGACTGAGAATTAGCAGCATAGTTTTTTTTTTTATCTCTGTTTTGGATAGATTCTATGAAATAATGTACTCTAATTAAAATTTCATTTATTAAAACACTCATAAGAAAATGAGTGTATGTTGTGAGGTGGAAGATAAATGAGTTTGGGTTTGGTCTTGCTTCAGCCTCTTTCCCCTTATCCATCTCATTCAGTAGTGACAAGAAAGCTTTCAGTAGTAGATTATCAGTGTCAGGTACCCTAGAAGAATTGTGTGTTGAGGGATTTGAAAGTAGTAAAATATATTGGTGTGCCAAGCAAATAATTGACCTAGGAAATATAAACTAGTAGTTGTAGTAGAGAGAAAAGTGAGTTATCGGGAAAAAATGAAAAAATATATATATTTCTAGTTACATTGACTGCTTGGTGGGGAGTTGTAACTTAGTTTTCTAACACATGCACACTATAAGCAAATGTATATATAAATGAAAATAACCTCTGAATTTTTGATGATTTTTTTCTTGTATGGTATTTAATGTCTCATATTCAAGATGATAAAAATTGAATATTAGAATATATTTTCTGTTTTAAGATAAATAAATATTGAGTCAGTTTGATTAAACTCTACATTAAAAATTTAGGCCTCTGGTAAATTAAAAAAAATTAAAAGTCAGTGATCATTGAAAGTAAAATAAAGCTTGTATTTCAATAGCAGCAAAAATAGCAATACAATACATTTATGTAGTGGAATTCCTGATTCCTAAACCATGCATGACATGAACACTGTGTTGTTTGTAACTAAGTTTCTTAAGCAGTGAATCTGCAAGGTGGGGATGTCTGTGTCTTTAATATCCTTCCAAATAGTGTATCCTAAGTTATTACTTTAATAGCAGTTCCCATAAATAGGGAAGCTGATAGAGTGAAATTTTTAGTAACTGCATTTTCTAGTAACAAATGAGTAAATTTATTTCATTGAATTAATAGTTTCTATAGTTAGGAAAAATATAGAAATAATACCCTTTTATCTAAAGTTTGTCATAGAAGTACAAAATTTAAAAACATATTCAAGGCAAGAAAATTACTTTATTAAACATAGTGAAAGCTGTAATATTCAATGGATTTTAAATATATCATTAAATTTATCATGTATCAAAGTGTTTATTAAACATAAAGCTGTCTTTCTGACAATTTTGTCTTTTAAAACTGTGTGAACACCTATTTGTTATAATACTAGAGTACTAGTATTTGATATAGTAGTAATTATTAAGGACTTACTATGTGCAGATCCTGAGAGATAAATAGATGGGTAGGACATATTCATTACTATGATTTATAACCTAGAGTAACATTTTACCAACAAATAGCTAAATTTTAAGAGAGAGAATTCAAATACAATTTTTTTTTCTCTCTGTGTTGATAAAAGAAATGGTTCATTTTATCTGTCTGGTTTGATTGGGGAAGTATTATTTGTTCCTGGCCTTGAAAGACAATAAAGATACCATTATGAGATAAATGTAGGAAAGACAGGAAAAAAAAATAGATTTGAACAGTAGCCTACAGTATCTGTCTTATATAGCAGACTAAATAAGGGCCATCATAGACAGAATGAGAGTTTAAAGAAACTTGGGAAAAGTTCTTTTGTTGTTTTTTTTTGTTTTGTTTTGTTTTTTTTAGATGAGCCAACTGAAGATAGAATGATTAGGCACCTTTATACACACACACACACACACACACACACACACACACACACACCTTTCTAAGTATTGAAAACAAGTTAAATATGCAGAATAACTGAAATGTATTTGTCTTTAAATACTAATTAAGAAAGATGATTTATTCTAGCAATATTTTAGGTGCACATTATTTAGTAAACAGAGCAAGGGAAGATTGCTTTATTTATTCATGTATTTTCTTTTATTTAGTACATCAATACTATGGCACATTTTTGCTGAGGGTAACAAGCAGTGGGCACAGAATGATAGGCACTGAAAAAAAAACTCATCAGATAAAATAAATATAACAAAGGCAATTTCTGGATTAATAAAATTAGTAACAGTTTCTTCTGCTTCTTTGTATATTTACACAGGACCTAAAATTTGAGGTTGAGTTTATAATTCACACCTTAACTTATTTAAAGAATTCTTCAATCTGATTCAGTTTTCAGTAGTACCATATATATGCTTCATTACCTCATTTTTATTAATTACCATGTCTTTAATCTAAAAGTGATAGCTCTTGTTTTTGAATAGCAAGATAATCATTAATTAATTCTTCTTTTCTTCCATTCTTTTATTCATGTAAAATATTTTTCTGTATATAATATATACCAGGCTATATTCAAGAATATGCTGGGAATATGACTCTCATATAAAGGTATACATATGCAAAAAGAACAAAAAATACTATACAAATAAATAACTATATACATAAGTACAATTTTTAGATATAATAAGTAACAAAGATGGAAAAAATATTTTGAAGATAATGGATGGAAGTGGGGGGGTCAGCAATACTTAGGGCAGCTAGACGTGCTGAGTGGAAGACGATGACGATGAATTAGCATGGGGATATCTGGCAGAACCTGCAATGCCAGCTTGCCCAGAGGGACTTTGGCAGTGATGAAGACGTTCAATATGTGCACAGTCTAATATGGAAGCCATTAGTCACATGTGTCAATTGGATTAGAAATATGACTATTTGAGAATTAAATTGTAATTGCTTTTAATTAATTTAAATTCAAATTGTCACATGTGACTGATTTCTGCTCTATTGGAGCAGCACAGCTGTAGGTCACAGGATCAGTAGCTTTTCAAGTGAGAATTTATGTCAAGATATGAGCAAGTACTATGGTTTCTGTCACCAGGAGAATGTCAGTAACACAAGAGTGGTTGAAATATAGAGAGTTAGAGTCTTTCAATCATTGTGTGTAAAAGCGTGGGTGGAAATTTGTTTCTCATCAGTTTGTACACAAAACAGAAGCTCTTTCCATCAGATATATCCGTGATAATGAAGCATATGAAACTATAAATGTCATGTGTATTTGCATTTGTCTGTATATATGAGATTATATACATGCATGTCATATATATCATGTAATATATACATATTTATTTTTTTTAATTTTTGTAAAGTTCATTTATTTTGAGAGAGCGAATGTGAGTGGGGGAGAGGCAGCGAGAGGGGGAGAGAATCCCAAGCAGGCTCCACTCTCAGCACAGAGCCCCACACAAGGCTCGATCTCATGAACCACAAGATCATGACCTAAGCCAAAATCCAGAGTCGGTCATTTAACTTACTGAGTCACCCAGGTGCTCCCACATCATTTGTTTTTGATAAAAATTGTTTACAAAAGAATTTATAAGAATTTTAGAATTTTTGTTTGTAAAGGGCACAAAACTGTAGCAGTGACACAAACAATAGACATGTCTTTATGTGAAATAATGGTGTGTGCATACAACTATCAAAAATTTTAAAAATGATATTCAAATAACGAAGCTAGAGCTAGAAATTAATTGTCTTCCTTTTTTTTAAAGTTTATCTATTTGATTTTGAAAGAGAGAGAGGGTGAGCAGAGGAGGGGCAGAGAGAGGAGAGAATTCCAAGCAGGCTCTGCATTGTCAACATGGAGCCCAATGCGGGGTTTGAACCCACAAATCATGAGATCATGATCTGAGCTGAAATCAAGAATTAGACTCTTAACCAACTGACCCAGCCAGGTGTCCCTTGTCTTTCTATTACCTCTATAGAAGTATTACAAAGTTATAAGAAGTAATCAAAGTGTATGTTTCTGAAAATACAGGAAAGAAAATACAGAAGTATGTGAAGCAAATGAAATGTTTTTTAAAAAATTATGTTATTTTTTCTATACTTTTTTATACCATTGTGTTTGTTAGCTTTTAAAATTTATAATTTGTAATTTTTTGTCATTCTATATGATTTACTTTCATATTTAATTTTACATTTATACTTAAGTATCTTTTTCCTTAATAAGAGTCTCCGAATGAGATCATGCTTTAGTTCCCATGAAACCTGCATCCAACCATGAAAAAAATTAAGGTATTTAAAAAAATTTTTTTTTAATGTTTATTCATTTTTTTATAGAGAGAGAGACAGAGCATGAGTGGGGGAGGGGCAGAGAGAGAGGGAGACACAGAATCGGAAGCAGGCTTCAGGCTCTGAGCTGTCTGTCAGCACAGAGCCCGACATGGGGCTCAAACTCACGGACCCGTGAGATCATGACCTAAACTGAAGTCGGACGCTTAACTGAGCCACCCAGGCGCGCCTAAGGTATTTTAATCAGGACTGAAGAAACTGCCTATATAATATTCTTGGCTTCAGGAAAAGAAGCCAAGAAAAAGCCTCAGGGCTGATCAAAATGAAATATAGTTGCTGTATTTGCTACAATTGTGTGTGTACCTAATCAGAAAGCTTCTATTATAACTGTCACCTTGAAGAACACCCTGTCATGGCTGCAAGCTAGGGACTAAGAAGCTGTTGCTCCCATCCCTGCCCCCACCTCTCTAGACCCCTGATGCTTGTGGCCTGACCCTGGACACTGCTGCAGAAAATCCCATGTCCCCATGATCGGGCTGGATAGAAAAGAGCTGAAACAGCATGAGGATGACCTCTGCCTCCTTCGATTTCCAAATAACCTGCCTCATTGCCAGAACCTAATTCCCATGTAGAACAGTCTGCAAGACAGACTGGGAGGTGACATTTTTAGCTTTCCAGCCTCCATCATACAGAAAGGTACACTAGAAATTCGTACTGATGGTCAGTCTCATATGCATCTACTATTGGAACATAACGTTCAACAAAAATGCTTCAGTATCTCCTTTTATTATTTTATTTTATTTTATTTTATTTTATTTTTTTTAATTTTTTTTTCAACGTTTATTTATTTTTGGGACAGAGAGAGACAGAGCATGAACGGGGGAGGGGCAGAGAGAGAGGGAGACACAGAATCGGAAACAGGCTCCAGGCTCTGAGCCATCCGCCCAGAGCCTGACGCGGGGCTCGAACTCACGGACCGCGAGATCGTGACCTGGCTGAAGTCGGACGCTTAACCGACTGCGCCACCCAGGCGCCCCTATTATTTTATTATTTTTTTTTTTAACATTTATTTATTTTTGAGACAGAGAGAGACAGAGCATGAATGGGGGAGGGTCAGAGAGAGGGAGACACAGAATCTGAAACAGGCTCCAGGCTCTGAGCAGTCAGCACAGAGCCCGACGCGGGGCTCGAACTCACGGAGCGCGAGATCATGACCTGAGGTGAAGTCTGCCGCTTAACTGACTGAGCCACCCAGGCGCCCCTATTCTTATTTTTTAAAATATTTATCTTTATTTTTGAGAGACAGAGAGCATGAGTGGGAAGAGAGGCAGAGAGCGAGAGAGCAAGAGCGAGAGCGAGAGAGAGAGAGAGAGAGAGAGAATCTGAAGCAGACTCCAGGCTCTGAGCTGTCATTACAGAGCCTGACGCGGGGTCCAGCCCAGGAGCCGTGAGATCATGACCTGAGCTGAAGTCGGTCGCTCAACCTACTGAGCAACCCAGATGCCCCAGTATCTCCTTTTTTTTTTAATTAAAAAAAATTTTTTTAATCTTTATTTATTTTTGAGAGACAGAGTGTGAGCAGGGGAGGAACAGAGAGAGAAAGAGGGAGACACAGAATCTGAAGCAGGCTTCAGGCTCTGAGCTGTCAGCACAGAGCCTGATGCAGGGCTCAAACCCAGGAACCCAAGGTCATGACCTGAGCAGAGGTCGGACGCTCAACTGACTGAGACACCCAGGCGCCTTGTCCCCATATCTGCTCTAAAAAAATACTTGCAATCTTTTGACATCTTGGTTGTCCTACCATAATCCTATTGCCCTAGTGTATTTTACTGAAAAAGGCTTTGAGAGAGTTTTCTAGACTGTCTCATTGTATTTCTACATATTCCTCACTTTATTGAAAAACATTTCTGCCAAAAGCTAATCAACTTTCTTATTACAAGCTCAGTGTTAAACTGTTCTGATGTTACTCAAACTCTTCATAACATTTGATATAATTATTCCCTTCTCCAAAGTGATCTTAATTTTTCTCTACCATTTTATATTTCCTTATATTTTCCCCTGCTGTACTTTTTTCTATGGTGTGTATATGTGTGCACATGTGCTCACACTCTTCTCTCTCTCTCTCACACACACACACACATTCTGCTTTTTTTATGGTGAATGTTTTTAAATGAACATATTTTTTCTCATTTCTATTGAATATTTTCATTCAATTATATTGAATGTTCATCATATTATATTAGTTTGCTTGGGCTACTGTAACAAAATAACATAGGCTTAATGGCTTAAACAACAGAAATGTGTTTGCTCACAGTTCTGAATCAGGAAGTCCAAGATCAAGGTGCCAGAAAATCCATTTTCTAAGGCCACTGTTCCTGGATTGCCTCACGTTTGTGTCCTCACATTGTTTTTCCACTCTGCATGCATGGAGAGAAAGGGGGGAGAGAGATCTGGTCTCTTCCTCTTAGAAGGACACAGACCTTCTAAGGTATGATCCTACTTTTATGACTCATTTAAATTTTATTATCTCCTTATAGTCCCTATTTCCAAATATATTCACATTGTGGGCTAGGGCTTTAACATACGAATTTGGGGGGGGGGTTGCAATTCAGTCCCTAATAGCTATATTTGTTCAATATTAATTTTCTGACGGAGAGATGGTATAAGTTCCCAAATGCATTGCTTTAGTTCCTGCCAAAGGAAAACATTGAGTATTTATATTTCTTTTGTTTTTATTTTCTATAGTGAAAGTTTACTAGATTTGAATATTAGGGAGAGAAAGCCAGGGAGTAATATGTCTGTGGAAAACTGTTTTTCTTTTTGTGATTCCTAAGTATTTGCCACCCGCCTGCACTACCCCAGCACTTCTCAACTTTGCAGAAGTGTCTTCAAAGACCAGGATGACACACAAGACTTTCTTTCTTTTTTAGTTATTTTTGTTTGTTTGCTTGTTTGTTTGTTTGCTTGTTTTAAAGTTCATACTAAATTCATCTTAAAGTGGACTAGCATCCTTCATTCCTAAATTCACTCAGAGGGTTGAACTATCTGCCTATCAACTGCATCAAAATTTATCCTGTACTCCTTAGCCATCTCAGGAGGCTCTGTGTTTAACAGATTCCAATAACCTGTGGTAAATGAGACATGATATACTAACAGGAGAAATGGGGGTGTTTACTACCATCTTAGAGAATTCTTTTTCTTTATTTTATTTTATTTTTTTTTCAATATATGAAATTTATTGTCAAATTGGTTTCCATACAACACCCAGTGCTCATCCCAAAAGGTGCCCTCCTCAATACCCATCACCCACCCTCTCCTCCCTCCCACCCCCATCAACCCTCAGTTTGTTCTCAGTTTTTAAGAGTCTCTTATGCTTTGGTTCTCTTCCACTCTAACCTCTTTTTTTTTTTTCCTTCCCCTCTCCCATGGGTTTCTGTTAAGTTTCTCAGAATTCCTTTTCTATACTTGTCAAGCAATCAAAAGTTAGATGAGCTGTGACCCCCTTCCTCCAACTAGCATGACTGTCTTTTACCGGAGATTTCAGTGGCAGTAACCTAGTTTACTCCATGTTTTATACATGCTGAATGGACACCAGGATTGAATGAGTACATCTTAGACCCTGTGTGCCCATGTGTTAGACATTGGAGTTCTTCCAAAAGTGATCACATAATTGAGAGCTTCGCATATTTTCACTAATTGTCTTACAGGTTCCCTTACCTTGCAGCCTCTGCCTTTAAAGATAATTAGCTTGTTTGTGCTTCTGCTGGGAGGCTATCAACTCACTTATGAGTTATTTTCTTCATATATATAAGTGCTGAACTTTCTGATCTGAAGCTTGTTTTATCATTACTTAAAAAAAATAAGGGGTGCCTGGGTGACTCAGTCTGTTAAGCGTCTGAGGTCATGATCTCACCGTCCATGAGTTTGAGCCCTGCGTCGAGCTCTGTGCTGACAGTTCAGAGCCTGGAGCCTGCTTTGGATTCTGTGTGTCCCTCTCTCTCTGCCCCTACCCTGCTCACACTGTGTCTGTCTCAAAAATAAAATAAACATTAATTTTTTTTAAAAGCCCGATACATGAAAGACTCTAACCTATGGATCTCCTGATACGCTGCTTATTTCTTTATTCGTTTCAAATCTATACAATTATGATAAATTTTAGCGAAAGTGATACCTAACTAATTACAAGGTTGAAGTATAAATCAAAGACAACTACAGCAAAAATGAACAATGAATCAAACACAGGGTTCAGTTGAAGGGGAAGTGTCTGTAGAAGGGGAAGACATTCCTGAATTATACATAAAATTAATTATTATTGTGTTTATTATACACCCTGGGCCCCTATTAGTGTAGTTAACAGGTACATTATGCAGTTTAGCAATCTTAGAATCTTCTGTGTGTTATAGATGTCACAATATGACACTTTTGACAATGGGATTGGGAAAGATTTAGCTTATAATCAAGAGAGACAAGTGTAACATATGTATTGACATAAATGTCCTGAGAGTCCTGGGCAGCTTATATTTTTTGTGTGCAATTTTCTTTTTTATCTATGTGGGACATAGAGTAAATAAAACTGGGCTAACATATCTTTACATATCTCCTAACAACCTCAGGGGGAGCTCATAAAAGAGGAAATGTATTACAAGAGTTTTTCTCCTACTTATTTGAATTACATTCGCTAGTCATATTTCACCTCAAATGAGGAAGTCTGTTATATTTTCTTAACTAAATGGTCTTCGCTTCATCAAGGAATGTATTTTTTCATACTGAAAAATAAGATAATTTTCTTTCCTGAACCCAGGTAAGATTATAATGTTTACTTTCTGGAAACCATACAAACTACTTAAAGGACTTCTCTGTCCATATCGACTATAGAAGCATGTGGACCCTTAAAAACAAAACAAAACAAAACAAAACAAAACACTCAGAGGTGTCTCTTATAGCTTTGCCCCATAAGCATATAATTTAAATTAAGGAAGTAACAAAACATGTTATTAAAATTATAGTTTTTTTCTATTTTAAAGGGTAATTATATATTTCTGAGATGAAATGACCCAATTTTTAATTTTTATTAGTGTCACTAGAGGGCAAATAAAATTAGTGACTACAATTAGTGACTAAGTTCTATCAGTTATAATTTTAGAATCACTTCCTAATTCTCAACTTTCCACTGAACTATGTTATCTTGGCATGCCTAAATGATTATTTACCAGTTTTTAAAAAGGCATTCTGTTATTCCTGTATAGGCTAAATTCTTTTCTAGTATAGCTTCCATTCGTCTTCAAGAACCATTCTCTTTCCATCTTGCAATCCATTTTTCATACTTCTGAGATGTCAATATTGGTAAAATGAACCTTCTGTCATATCCTACTCCTGCTCAGAATTGTTGTTATTTCCTATTGCCTATGGGATAAATTGCCCTCCTAACCTGACATTCAAGGCTTTCCAAAATGAAGACTAAATTATCTTTTCAGAGCCCCCAGACAAAAATACATACTATATAGTTAGGCTAAAGTGTTTCAACCATTTTATCTAAACACTCTTTTTAGTCTTCCTACTTTAACACAGCCACAGTGGCCTCCACTGTCCTCTCAACTAATGCAAATCTGAACCACATTTCAGGAGCCAACTCAGATGGTTCTCTTCTCATGTGGTGAAATGTTCTTACCCTTCTCTGATAATCTATAGGGATTAATTTCCACACATTTTGAACCAAGTGATAGCATACTGGATGGTGCTATCTGTTTCATTGTTATTTTAAATAATCTTCAAAATATTTTTATTTTTAAGTTTATTTTATTTATTTTGAGAGAGTGTGCACACATACAGGGAGGGGCAGAGAAAAGGAGAGAGTCCCAAGTAGGCTCCGCAGTATGAGCATGGAGCCCAACACAGGGCTAAATCCCATGAACTGTGAGATCATGACCTGAGCCGAAATCAAGAGAAACTTTAACCTGCTGAGCCACCCAGGCACCCAGGTGCCTCCAAAAATATCTTATTTTTAAGTTATTCTACATATATAAGTCTTATCCCTCCAACACCTGTAGTAAATACTTTATAGACGCCCAGATATTCTAAAGTATCTATTTGTCTGCATTCTGAGACATTGTGACTAACAAACTATTTTATGACAGAGAATCAAATTTGTACAGCCCTACTATAATGTATATAAAATAAGGCACCCAGAGGATTATAGACTTTGTAGTAATCATAGAATGAATGTTTTCTCGGTTTGTAAGATATTTTTAGTGGAACTCTATCACTCTGTCAAATAATCAGGTTTAAGGTTACCCTGGCTTAGATTCAACCTCAGATTGTCAGAAGACCAGTTTTCTAACCTAATTTCAGACTGATTATATTTCTTGATGGAGCTAGACTGTTTCTTTCCAATAAGAAATATTGGAATATTTCTTCCAGAGAGGAATCAGAATTTTTCATTGCTTCTGGGTCCTGTACCTCTGCTTCAATCCTTAGCCTGGAATCCTAAGCCTGGAATCCTAAGCCTGGAATCCTAAGCCAAACTCTGCAATATTTTGTTTTTCTGCTTCCTCACTTTATACAATGAAGCCCATAGCTCAGGGGAAGAAAGAAAAGACTTTGGTTATAGCTAAAACTCATCCTTAATCAGACATCTGTATTAACCACAGCCATTTAGGTACCTTCCTAGCCCATAAGTATCTAGAAGAAAAGCCCTTTCAAATAAATATACACTAATATTGATTTTCTTATTATTTTAATTTTTGTGATAAATCATTACCTTGATTACCTTGATGAGCTAGGCTGCATCATGCAAAGGTTTTCTGTTGTTGTTGTTATTTTGTTATTTTTTTTTTTTTTTTAATGCTTGAACCAAAAGCAGTTCTGACCCTTTCCCACCATATATCTAAAAATTAAAAAAAATTGTTTTTAATTATTTTTAGAGAGAGAGAGAGAGAGAGAGAGAGAGAGACTGAGCATGAGTGGGGGAGGGGCAGAGAGAGAGGGAGTTACAGAATCTGAAGTAGGCTCAAGGCTCTGAGCTGACCCCAGAGAGCCAGATGAGAGGCTCAAACTCCTGAACCACGAGATCATGACCTGAGTTGAAGTCGAATGCTTAACCGGACGCTTAACCGACTGAGCCACCCAGGCGCCCCTACCTAAAAATTTTAGAGCAAGCTGGAATCCACCCTTAAACCCTGAAGTTGAGTTAATTTAGTTAAATGGTCCACCCAGCTTCTTTTACCAGCTTCTCTAATTTCACTAGTAAAAGGCACCATTCTTGTGAGACAAAGACATCAATTAGAGAGAAAGAGCTTTAGGGGTAGACAACTTTATTTTTTTTTAATTTTTTTTAATGTTTATTTATGTTTGAGACATAGAGAGACAGAGCATGAATGGGGGAGGGTCAGAGAGAGGGAGACACAGAATCTGAAATAGGCTCCAGGCTCTGAGCTGTCAGCACAGAGCCTGACGTGGGGCTCAAACTCACGGACCGCGAGATCATGACCTAAGCCAAAGTCGACAGCTTAACCGACTGAGCCACCCAGGCGCCCCAGGGGTAGGCAACTTTAAATGAAACAGGTTTTATTTGCCCACCCAGACATGGTGAAAACTCTGTCCTCAAGCACCAGGACACAAATAATGTCCATAAACTTGTCATTTTACCAATTTCAGCTTATTCTATTTATAATGTCTAATTACTTGGAGTCCTGAGCTCATTCATTGGATTTTAATAAAATTAATCAGATACTATTGAATATCCACCACACATCACACCTAAGACAGAATTTTTGAGGACACAAAAGTAAATAATGCTGAAGTTAATTCGTTATTCTAAATGTAGGGAAATGTTGTAAAACAACATTTGTCATAGAATTTCTTCTGTTACCTACTATTACTGCAAATAAAATAACTGTGACAATGAGAAATATGAAAGCCCTGGTATCGATGGATTAATCTTGTGGTAGAGAAATACTTGCTATCATCATCATCAAGATCAAATAGTAATAACAACAACAAAATAATAGGTTATATCAATGAGTATTTACAGGGAATCAAATTGAGGAATTTTTTATAGGTAGCACTGGGAAACAAAAATAAACTCTAGAAAGGCAAGAAAGAGAAGATGGTATAATATAGTATACAAATAAATATAAAAAAATTCCGAATAGAATAAATATGTAAATGGCATAATGTGAAGGTAACAACAAACAAAAATTCATGTAATCATCTTGACACAATGTGGTTGAATTTAGAGCACCAAGAAGGTAAAAAATACACTTAAAATGTCTCTATAGAAAGAAAAAAAAATGAGAATATTGAGAATTCAGTTCATTTCTATTCAGTTGTCAATAGACTCAGAATTTGAGATTTTATTCCAGAATTTGACATTCAGCCAAAGCTTTCATTCAGTTTTGCAATCATGAGTAGATGCCCAAACCATTAGTTTTATAATGGAAGGATTAGACTGATAGCACTAAACCTACAAATCTATCTTAGTTTTACTGAATGCATGTTGTCAGCCATGGTTTTTGTGATGTGATGTAACAATAAGCGCACAATTCAGTTTAAAGGAAATGAGAGAGAGAGAGCAGCATGTTAAATTACACAAAAAAGAATGTAAATTTTCCAAAGGACATATGATCTGGTTTATTCAGCAAGTAAGTAGAACAAAAAAGGAAGGAGCGTTGTTAGATGATAGAAAGAATTAAGCGACAGAAAAAAAAATGGGAATGCTTTATTTAGATCATGTTTGTATTTTAATTCTAAAAGTCACGTGTCAAAGGACACCTCTAAGACAAGTGGGAAATTTTTTTTTTAATGTTTATTTAATTTTGAGAGAGAGAGAGAGACAGAACATGAGCAGGGGAGGGGCAGAGACAGAGGGAAACATAGAATCTGAAGCAGGCTCCAGACTCTGAGCTGTCAGCACAAAGCCTGAGGCGGAGCTCAGATTCATGAACTGTGAGATCATGACCTAAGCCAAAGTTGGACCCTTAACTGACTGAGCCACCCCCAGGTGCCCCTTGATAAGTGGGAAATTTTGAATATTAACTGCATCAAACAAGATATTAAGTAGTCATTGTTAATTTTATTAGATGTGAAAATGGCCAGGTGATTATATATATTGAAACATAATCTTAAGTAGAGTAGCATAGTGGTAGGTGACATAACATGATGTGCACGATTTATATTAAAATTCTCTGGGCAGTTAAAAAGTATAAATTTGTGAGGGTTGTGGTGGGGTGAGTGAGAAATCAATAAATGAAGTAAGGTTACTAAGACGATTAGTACTTATCAAAGATGGATAATGAGTGCTTGGATGGTCATCGTATTATATCTTTCTGGATTTTTTTTTTTTTTTTTGAGAGAGAGACAGAGCATGATCAAGGGAGGGACAGAGAGAGGGAGACACAATCTGAAGCAGGCTGCAGTCTGTGAGCTGTCAGCACAGAGCCCAAAGCAGGGCTCGAACTCATGAAGCACGAGATTACGACCTGAGCCAAAGTCAGACGCTTAATGGACTGAGCTACCCAGGTGACCCTCTGGATGTTTTAAAAATTCTACAATATACATTACATATATCTTTTATAGATCATACATATGATATCTAGATAGACATAGATATGTATTTCAAATAAAAGAGGAAAACCAATCCTCAGCAACTGTAACACTTTTCAAACATTCAAGAAATTGTTGAAATTCTACCACCCATGGAATTCCTCTGAAATATAATTGAACAGAATTAGGCTTCATAGTTTAAAACATGGAACAATGTGAGTTGGATAAAATAAACGGAAAAAAATGTCAGTCACAATTTAAAGATGTCTGTAGGGATTAGAATTAGGGTTAGAGAAATACTGAATTAAAATGGAAATGTGATGATCAAAGAAATAAATAGAAGTATAATGCACAACTTTCAAATGAATAGAAGTCTCCCCTCTCATCTTCTCACATTATAAATTTTTAAATTAAATTTTATTTTTTCTCCCGTATTTTTAATTTACAAGGTTTAAATAATCTTTACCTTTCTTCCCTCTCCCCATCTCAGTCCTTAGCATCACCAGATAGCTACAAAACAAGCATCATTAATGCAATTTATAGACACAAACAAAAAACAAAAAACAAAACAATAAACCAGTGGCCCAATAATTTGATCCAAATCACGTGGCATTATTATTTTTTTTTTTTTAGAGTACAATTTGCCTCACAGTCTTTCTTTCCTCCCACCTACACTTTTTTTTTCAATTTTATTTATTTTTGACAGACAGAGAGAGAGAGAGAGAGAGAGAGAGAGGGAGAGAATGAGCAGGGGAAAGGCAGAGGAAGTAGAGAGAGAATCCCAAGCAGGCTCCACAGTCAGCACAAAGCTTGACCCAGGATTTGATCCCATGAACCATGAAATCATGACCTGAGCTGAAATCAAGAGTCAGCCACTACTGACTCAAGAGCCACTCAGGCACCCTCCCCACCTTCTACAGTTTTCTTTGGGGAAGGAGCTCCACAATGGTAATATAAATGATAATATAACTGGTAATATAAAAGCAGTTATTTTTCAAGTTGAACAGATCTTCTGTGCTTTTCATTTGACATGTAAGTTCAAGTTGGCAAATTGTGGCACATAATAAAGGCTGACCAAATTTTTTGACATCATGGGCAGTTTTTCTGTATACAAGCTAATCCAACAGCTTCCTTCTTGTGAGTACTGAAATTTTCTGCAAAAATACTTCTTAAATATAATAACCAACTGCATCTTAGAATAGATAATTATATCACACATTCCCTTCATATCTATTCCTTTTTCAAGGTATACCCTTAGGAAATTATGAGACTGAGCATGAATCTGAAGCATAATTTGGTTCAAGTTCTGCATCTTCAAAAAAAATTTAGGAGCACCTGGGTGCCTCAGTCAATTAAGCATCCATCTTTAGCTCAGGTCATGATCTCATGGTTCATCAGTTCAAGGCCAGCATTGGGCACCATGCTGACAGCTCGAAACTGGAGCCTACTTTGAATTCTGTGTCTCCCTACCCTGCTACCCTTCCCTCACCAGCTCTCTGTCTCTCTGACGCTCTCTCTCAAAAGTAAATAAACATTAAAAAATTTTAAATAGTCTTGCCCTTTTCTGTCCTTGATTTCTCCTTTAATACTTTAATTAGTTTAAATGTCATTTGTTCATTATATATATTTTAACATACACAAAGACTGCCTCTTTAACATAGAACAAATTAGAAGTGTGAGAAACCATCCCCTAAGAAAAGCATTCAGTTTATTTGAAACCTTCTATAGCTAACATTACCCAAAGTTTAGGTTTAAATGTCTAAATATCTAAACATTAAATGCTTAAATGTCTAAGTCTCATTGCTTTAATAATAATAGCTAATATTTATTAGCAACTTATCCCAGGCATTGCAAAACACTTTATATATATTAACCTAATTTGTTCTGCATACTAATCTCAGTGATTATTATCCTTTTTTAAAAATGAGGAAATTGAACAGACAGGTTAACGTCCCTTAGGCTACCTAGTCATAAGACGTTAGAGGCAAACTTTGAATTCAAGAAGTCTGAGTCAGATTATACTACATCTTAAGATTTATGTTATCTTACTATTATTTTTTTTACAATTTTTAAAATATTTATTATTTTGAGAGAGAGAGAGAGAGAGAGAGAGAGACAGTTCTAATGGGGGAGGAGCAGAGAGACGGAGGGAGAGAATCCCAAGTGGGCTCTGCACAGAACCCGATGTAAGGCTCAAACTCAGAAAACTGTGAGATCATGACCTGAGCCAAGATCAAGAGTCAGACGCTTAACCAACTGAGCCACCCAGAAGTCCCAGATTTACATTATCTTATTAAAATAAATCAGTAGACCACTTAGTATATATCATTATTCTCTGATGCTAGGATTACTCTTCTTAAAGTTAAGTCAAATACGAGTTTTGGAGATATTGTTACCATAATAAATAAATAGACTCATGCATGTGCATTTAAAAATTAAATTAAAAGACATTTCTCAGACTAATGCTCTTTGGAATAATTTTGTTATGCTTTAGTTAAAAATTCTAACTACAAAACTGAAATGTCTGATATTATAGTGAATAAGGTAGAAAATTTTAAAAAATTACTTTAAAAAATTAAATATACAGAATGAACAGTATAGAAATTATTTTTGCACCAAGAAAGAGGAAAATTGATTCCATGATGCTCCACAGAATCTAACCAAACTATTTCAGCTTGTTTCATTGCTTAAGGTGAAATATTCTTTCTTTTTCTTCAAGAGTTCGATTTAGAATTTAGTTATAAAGCATAAGGAAGTATTATTTATCTTTAATGCAATTTACTAAGTTTTTGTCTAAAGATAAATTTTTTCTTGATGTCAAATTTCCAAGATGTTAGCAAACTGACTATTATAAAGTGGAGTCAAGGAGAGTTATATCCTTAGTTAACCTAGAAATAAATTCTTTCCCTTAGAAATATATATCTGTAGCTGTGTGTTCAGTACTTGTAAAAATGTGCCAAGAAAGGAAGTAACAAAGAATTATGAAATCAAAATCTACTTTATTAAAAAAAAATTTTTTTAATGTCTATTTATTTTTGAAACAGAGAGAGACAGAGCCTGAGCAGGGGAGGGTCAGAGAGAGAGGGAGACACAGAATCTGAATCAGGCTCCAGGCTCTGAGCTGTCAGCACAGAACCTGACACAGGGCTCGAACTCACGGAGTGTGAGATCATGACCTGAGCCAAAGTTGGACGCTCAACTGACTGAGCCACCCAGGCGCCCCAAAATCTACTTTAATATGTGAAACTTAAACACTAATTTGGAATTTTGAAATGAACTTACAATTCTAAAAGTAAAGGTGACAATTTGATAGGTCAAAAGTTTGCACTTGCCATTTTTAATAAATAGAAAAACTAATATTGACCATTTTCTAGGAAGACAACGGATGCATAATACAATTTTAGTGTTCTCCTTGCTTTTACGATAATCATTATGGATGATTAAGTTTGCATAGTTTCAAAATTTAGGAGGGATATTAAGTTTCATAACACTTAAAATCAGAAAATTATGCAAGCTGTATTTTTATCATTTCAGAGTCAGTTTTTAATATTGGAGGTTAATTAAATTTGCTGTTCCAAATCATTAAGTATAATATCAATAATATTCTTGGAAGTCTATGTCTTTTGGTTCCCTGAAGCATAATTTTGGAGGCCTAGAGCATGGAAAAAAAGACTATAAACTTTGTCAAAAGCAGAAAGCATATAAATTTGTTACTGGCATCTATATATTTGTACTTCAAAACTTTACCAAAAGAGGGCAAACCAAGTCTGTAGACTATCAAAATCAGTCTCTACTGAATTATCATCACCTCACCAAAGAAACACCTCTTTATTCAGAGATAGTGCATAATACTTCAGATTGTCACAATGACAATAGTGAGGAATAAAATGGATCATGAATCTTCTCTGATGTTTTATGCTAGATCTATATGAAATATCTACATAAAAATACAAAATAATTCAACATCCAATCATTTGGCTTCATAATATCAAATGTATTGAGTTTGAAAATATTCATAAGCTTAGACGTGTTGACTTATATTTCACTAATTTAAAATGTGATTGAATATCAGTTTAAGCACTCAATTGGGCAAAATAATGGTTTTGGTCTTTCTAAATGCATGGTCATATGGTTTGTTTTCTCCTTGTTTTTGTTTACTGTTTACTGCTCCTTAAATATATTAAAATATTTTTAGAGAAGGTACATTATTATATTTTTATTTTATATTCCCTAAATATAAGGTAAATGTATATACATAACATTTAATTTTAGTTATCTCTTTTTGCATTATAGAAAAAATTATTATTTTACCATAATAAATTCACCACGACAATTCAATGAATATCACCTTTTCCACCCAGATACATAAAGTCAAGTTCCAAATAGATTTTGAGAATGAGAATCAAGGTAATAACTTTTAAATAGAATAGCAACTAGGAATTTAGGATTGGGAATCACATCTTTGAAAAAAAAAAAAACTGTATTGAGTTTACCGAATCATGAAGAATTCCTGTCACTTACCTGACCTATTCATTAGGAACAAGTTCTGAATTGAAAGGAGAGTCTTTTTTTAAAAAAGTTTTATTTAGATAGAATTCATATACTATGCAATGCACGTGTTTAAAGTGTGCAATTCAGTGGTTCTTTGTACATTCACAGGTATGTGCAAACATTTCCCACAATTTTAGAATATTGTCATCACCTCCAAAAGAAATCTATTACCCCTAACCTATTATGCCTCTGAATCCTCAGTACCCCTAAAGCAGCAACTTAAAACAACCACTAATCTACTTTCCATCTATATATATTTCCCACTTCTGGACTCTCATATGAATGAAATCATATAGTATGCCATCTTTTGTGATTAACTTCTTTCACTTTGCATACTCTTTTCAAGGTTTATGATTCATATATCACCATATATGAGTAATTTATTCTTTTATAGAGGTGAGTACTATACAATTGTAAGAATAGACCACATTTTGTTTATCCATTGCTGTGCTGATGGACATTTAGGTTGTTTTCAGGTTTGGGCTATTATAAATGCAGTGGTAAACATCCATGTACAGATTTTTGTTTTGATGTATGTGTTCATTTCTCACTTATTCATTTCAAAAACTTCCAGACTGTTTTTCAACTTGGCTGCACTATTTTACTTTCCCACTAGCAATGTATGAGCATTCTAATATCTCCATAACCTCACTGACAATTTTGTTATGCAACTTTCTGATTTTAGCCATTTTAGTGTGTATTAAGTGGTGTCTTATGGCTTTGATTTGCATTCCTTGATGATTAATGACATTGAGCATATTTTCATTTGTTTATTACCCTTTTGTGTATATTCCTTGGAGAAATTCCTATTCACAATCCTTGTTCACTTTTTAATTGGATTAGTTTTCTTTTTTATTATTGAGTTGTAAATGTTCCTTATATATCCTAGATACAAGTCCTTTTCAGATATATTATGTGCCAGTATTTTCTCCCATTTTGTGAGTTGGCTTTTCACTTTTTGAAAATTTTTCACAAAATATTTTAATTTTTATGAAATCTAATTAATTTTTGTTTTTTTAGTTGTTGCTTATGCTTTTGGGGTCATATGTAAGAAACTACTTCAAATTTATGGTTGTAAGGATTTATTTCATCTTTTCTTCTAAGAGTTTTAGACTTTTAGTTCTTACATTTTGGTTATTAATTTATTTTTAGTTAATTTTTGTATAAGGAATAACATAAAGGTCCAACTTCATTTTGCGTGTGACTATCCAGTTATCCCAGCACCATTTGTTGAGAAAACTATTCTGTGTTCCATCAAATTGTCCTGGCACTCTTTTTGAAAATCAGTTGAATATATGTATTTCTGGAGTCTCATTTCTATGTGCTTATCTATATGTCTATTCTTTTGACAGTGCTATAATGATTTGCAGTAAGTTTTGTAGTAAAATTTGTACTAAGTTGCTTTGTAGTAAGTTTTGAAATTAAAAAGTGTGAGGCCTCCTACTTGTTCTTTTTTGAGGATTGTTTTGTCTACTCTGGGTCCCTTGCAATTCCATATGAATTTAGAACCAGCTTACCAATTTCTACAAAGAAGACAACTTTAAATGGTGTTGAATCTGTAGATCAGTTTGGCAAATACTGCCTTCTTAACAATTTTAAGTCTTCCATTTCTTGAATGTGGGATATTTTTCCATTTATTTAAATATTTAGAAAAATGTGTATCAACTGTTTTTTTATGGTTTTTAGAGCATACGTTTTGCACTTCTTTCATTAGATTTATTCATAAGTATTTTACTCTTTTGATGTTATTGTGAATTGAATTGTTTTCTTAATTTATTTTTGGATTGTTTTTTGTGAGTGTATAGAAATACCACTGATTTGTGTATTGATCTTATATCTTGTTGTTTTGCTGAACTAATATATTAGTTCTAATATGTTTTAGTGGATTTCAAGGACTTTCCATATAAAGGATTATGTCATCTCTATGAAGGGAGATAGTTTTACTTACTTTCCAACCTGTTATCTTTTATTTATTTTTCTTGCCTAGTTACCTAGGCAGTTGACTTCAAGTCAATGTTAAATAGAAGTGCCAAGGTCTAATATTCTTGTCTTTCTCCTGATTTTAGTGGGAAACCATCTAGTCTCTCACCATTAAGTATGATGTTAGCTGTGGGTATTTTTGGTAAATACTCTTTATCAAGTTGAAAAATTCCCTTCTATTCCTAGTTTGTTGAGTATATTTTTCTTGAAAGGGTGTTGGATATTGTCCTATGCTTTTTCTGGATCACTTGGAATGACAATGTGATTTTGTATTTTTTATTTATTGATATAAAGTATTACATTAATACATAAATACCACTTGGTTTAAAAGTTTTCTAGGTGTAAAATGCTTTATTCATGTATTTCTGAAGTTGATTTGTTAGTATTTTGTTGAAGATTTTGAAGGAGTCAGTGTTTTTTACCTTTTAAAAAAATTCCTGATCATCTACTGACTAAGCAAAAGTGCTAACTATCTCTCTCTTTGAGAATATTAAAATACTCTATTCTCCCTGTCTACATTTTTCTGCATTTGTTTTCTTATAGAAAAATTAAGACCAGATTTATAGATTATTTCAAAATTTAAAGGAACAAATCTTGTCCATGTTACATAAACTCTTCCAAAATATAGTCAAAGAAAGATAATTTTCCAAATTGTGAAATTATCAATACTCTAAAGTACACATCTGTCAAATATAGTCCCCCTAAAGTCAGATCTAACCTCACTTATGAATAAAGGGCTAACAGAACCCAAATAAGATAATATATTGAATATGGACTTATATTAAAAGTGAGCCAGAAGAGTATATTCCAGAGAGGAATGTATGGTTGAGTCTCATCTTTGGCCTCTGAGGGGATCTCAGACACCTTTCCAACCTCATCCCTCCTGTAAGCACCAGGAACAAGAGTCCAATAAAGGGACTAATCAAATACAAGTTCCTGTTTTTTGATGATGGTACTAGGACAAAAACCAAACCAAAACAAAAACACGTGGGATACTTTTGAAAATACAGCTTCACAACCTCCGCCTATGGAAATACCAATTCATTACTGGCAAAAGGACAGGTTAGGTGCATTTTTAATAGGCAACCTAGGAAATCTTAATGAAGATTCACTGTTAGTTTGTTAGTCAGATGAAGACAGATAAAGATGGAGAAAGATAAAATCCCTAAAGAGTGTCCATTTCGTTATTTTTCTGTCTTTCTCTGGCAGTGTGATAGAACTTAATAATAAACAGAAAAAAGTGTTGGGAGTATTATATAGGAAATAAATGGTACCATCTAGATTTGCATTGAGCAACATCCAAATGAAGCTGTCACAGACCCAGTTTCATAAAAAGGAAAAGAAAAAAGGAAAGAGTTACTAAAAAAGATTCAAATGCTCTTATTTGAGAAATCAAGAGTCCTTAATGGCAGAGGGAACATTAAGGTCAGTAGGCTATAAACCTTCAGAGTTTGGTCCAGGGGAAAAAAAAAAAACAACAAAACTTGGAGTTAGAAAGACGATTTCAGAAATTCTGGGAACAATGAACTCCACTTAAAGACAGATTTTTATCTTTCAGTCAAAAGCTGCAAAAGACTGTGTTAGGTCTACATATGGTAGGGGAGAAAAAATACATCAAAGTTTTGAAAATTCAACTTGACCTGCTGGAAAGGAAAGAAGAACAGCAGAGAGAAATAAAAATAAAATATTCAGGGAAATAGGGTCAGGGCCACCTACAGCAGGGAAAGAATTGCCTGCAAGAAATGTTTCTGCTGTCATCTGTCTTCCAAAAGTTGTTCAATGCCAGAATTAAACAAATTAGGATAAAAGACAAACTTTTATGGTGGATAATATGGAAAATGATTATATAATTCTCAATTACTTCCCAGGCCCCAAGACTTAGTAAGTAAGGAAAATAGGACTTTTGATTTGGGAATCTATTAAGAGTTTCTCTATCAGGGATGTGTGGAAACAGTTTCCCTGCTGGGTCCTAAGTAACTTTAGAACAAACACTGGTATACCGGATATTTGGGGTATATCAGATATACAGATATACAGAGATACAGATATATATATCAGATGTATATATATATATCTGTATCTCTGTATATCTGTATATATATACAGATCTGTATATATACAGATAGATATATATATACAGATATCTATATATCTATAGATATATAGGTATATATCTATAGATATATATACAGAGATATATAGATATATATCTATAGATATATATACAGAGATATATAGATATATATCTATATATATATATACAGATCTGTATATATACAGATCTGTATATATATACAGATATACAGAGATACAGATATATATATATATACAGATATATCCAGATATACAGAGAAAAGTAGGAGATTGAGAAAGTGGGAAATGAACAGGACATGAATCTTAGAGAGTTGTCTGTTACACATGTGGATTAACATGCTCATGTGAAAGTAGGGAATATACTCACCCCACTAGACATCGATGGTCTTTAAGCATAACTGATTGACAGTGTGTCATAAAGCCCGGATGAAACAAACAAACAAGAAACAAATAAAACTGGTGATTAGTAAGTACACCACTATAAATTTCTAAATTTTACAGGAGAGGAGTTTGGCAGAACAGGGAACTCCATTCAGATTCCCCTTCACGGGAAGATGCACTGTCTAGCCATGAAAAATAGGGTACCTGATAAACCTCTGGCTGTTAGCTTCTTCTACTCCACCTCAGCATTCAAACCAAGGTCACATTCTTCTCAGAGTGGCCCTTGGCTAATGTCTGAGCAAGATGGTAATGCTCAGGCTTAGCTATTTCTGCCCAGGTTGGGACTCCTCTATCTAAAGATATTTGTTCAAGTCCCAACATTATGATCTTATGACTCTTCTTGCCTCATGTTGCATTGTCTCTTTTTATTTCATAGTTATTACTCCCCAGTAAACCTATTTTACTCTTAACTCCATCTCAGCATCTACTTCCTAGATAACCCAACCCAGGACAAGGGATATCAGAGGAAACTAGAATAAAGGTTTATTATTGTTTTAATTAAAAGTGGGGTTTGTTTGTTTGTTTGTTTGTTTGGTTTGGTTTGTTTGCATACTTACTATACTCTACCAGGCCAGAAAATAAAGAAATGTTATACTAATTAAATAAAGTAAGTAAAAATTTATCGAACATTGAGTCTTAGATTTTAGGTTGTTGACTCTAAACTACTCCATTTTTTAAATAGCCTTTATCAGTGTCTGATATTTTTTATTTATTTTTATTATTAGTCTGCCTCACTAAAAGGTAAAATCTTTGTAGCCATGGGGGCTATCTTTTTATCTTTATCACCGTAGTATCTTCAGTGCCTCAAAGAGCAACTATTACATAATAGGCATACAAGATATGTTTTGGAATGAATGAATGATTTGTTTAATTAGCAGCTTTAACCAAGATTTCTGTCCCTTACTATGATATAGCAACAAACTTCAAAAATTTACTGCAATAAAGGGCTAATAAAATAGGAAGCAAGTTATAATGCAATATATAATTCAGTAGTATAAATTACATTTGAAGGCCCAATCTTGTAATCAGACATTTGCACTTATAATTGGAATCACTATGGTTATGAAAGCTACATATGAAAACCTGTTTTAGTATGGTATATTGACAAATATGTTAATGTTGTTGATATTATATTTAGGAAGAGTGAAATAATTTTGGAAACATTTCAAACAAAGCAAGTTCTCTCCATTAAGGCAACATTACTCTTGGAAAATTCTGCTATATTAAAATAGCTTTATATATCTTATATATCTTATATATCTTATATATTAAAATAGTTTATATATCTTGAACAGAGTTAAGTCCTCTGCTCATATACTTTTAAACATATTTCATATATTAAAAATATTTTTGTAAATTGCATACCCTATGCAAATGTTAATTGTTAAAATCAACTTAAAGGAGAAATAATTTACATAAAAAATGCATCTATATTTTAATTGTTTTAACTTTATTAAATGTAGGAAAATGTATATATTTATGTAATTACTACTGTAATCAAGATATATCACATTTTCATCACCCTAAAGAATTCTTTTGTGTCCCTTCCCTGTCAACCATCCCTTCAGGGCTCCTGACAATAATTGGTTTACTTTCTACCATGAGAGATTAGATTTTTATTGTCTATAAATTCATATAAGTCAAATATAAACATAGTAAAGAAAAAAAAGTAAAATAAAGCTCTTAGGGGATATCAAAAAAGTTCATGCAATACAGGAGAATCCTTCATCTATGAATGATAATGAGCATTGCAGGATATAATACGAAGGAATTAAGATTCAGTACTCAAAATATCAACTACTCTGTTATTAACAGCAAACAATTTAATACAGTAGATTAAGAATTTATAACATTTTTGGAAGGATTGAAGGAAGAAGTTCTAGCCTGGTTGTATTGAAATGTTTCCTAGAAAAATCCATAATTTCCCACGTAGGGTTCTTATTTCTAAGGCTGCCACTGGAGCTATGGTGGCCTTGGTCTGTGAGTGATAGCACAGCCACAGCATGGCCCAAACAAAGCTTGGAGTATGGATACCCAGAACTGTTATCCAGGAATCATAGAGTCATATGAAGAAACCAAAGCTGCTTTCCTAGTTTTTTGACAAACAGAGAGCTGGTTAACAGACAATAGTGTCTGGTGCAGAAAAATGACAACTTTCTTTAAGCAGCAGCAAATGGCAGCTACAGGAAGATGGCATTCATCTTATTTCCACCTTCCAAAACTATACCAACTATTTTGTTAGATTAACCTAAATAAAAATATCCAAACTTACGTGCAAAGAAAGCCGTAGCTATAATCCTTATTTTCTGTTGTATTGAGAGTGGGAGAGGTAAAGTGAGTAAGAATGGGAAGGGATGTTAGTGGACAGTAGACAATATACAGCAAATCTAACATCCTTAGCCCCTCTCATTAAATGCTGGTTGTAGTAGGCCAATGTTATTGTGGAAGCCAAGAATCCCAGCAAATGCCCTCTAGTTAGCAATACCAGTATTGTTGAACGCCACTGGTTTCCGGTATAATCTGCTATGGTAGTCACATTTGTGTATGAGATTTACCTGAATTGTCTTAGTATTAAATACATGAGGCTGGTGATATACTTTGCCTTCTTCATACTCTGAGACAGTAAAACTGGGGCACAAGAAAGTCTTGGAATTGGGAGAAATGAAATTTCCAACGTGCTAAAGAAAGTAAATCATATGACTCATGTTTCACCTGGTGCAAACGAAATTGGGACCACAAATAGGAATCTCAGTGGTTCCTGGCTTAAAATGAGCAAAATAATGATAACCTTGAGGAGGGGAAAAAAAATCATTGTGATTATTTTAAGAACTTTACATTCTCCTAAGAAAAATGAAAGGAAAAAAACAGTATTCAGTCAGCTAAGAT
The DNA here is from genome assembly GCF_028749965.1 of Puma concolor. NCBI lineage: Eukaryota > Metazoa > Chordata > Mammalia > Carnivora > Felidae > Puma > Puma concolor. The sequence continues at coordinate 90,519,174 of NC_141674.1, forward strand.
TTCATTGGTGGAATAAAGGGAAGTCTTGACTGTCCAAAAAGGTTCATACTGGTATGTCAAAGCATGTTGTTGTCTTCTTTAGCCTTTGAATGTTAACTGAAACTTGAAAATTTTAGCTGTTGTACATTAAAGAAATGAGCTTTTCTTTTCATTCCTTCTTATGATAACATTTGTAACAACTGATGTTGGTTGAGTTGCCAGAATCCCATGGAGAGGAACTCTCACATGAGAAACTGGTGCAGATGGGAAAAGTGAAAGTGAGTGAGGAGACAGCCTACCCCACTCACAATGCCAAAAGTAGTTGCCAGGCGACACACTACATTTTTCTTTTTCTTTTTTTTTTTATTTGTAAAGGTGAATTAACAGTGTTCTAGCAATAGATAGGCAGAAGAAAGAGTTTTAAACTCAACTGGCTTTCAATTTTGGAAATTTAGTAAAGTCGTGTGTTTTTTTACAGTAGTAATGTAGGGTCTTTTTCTTTCATATCTGATGACCACTCCCCAAGAGGCTTTTTGGCTAGCTCTGTAATTTCAGATTTATTTGATTTTATTTGATTCAGTGTAATAATTTGCTTTTAAAATTCCCAATATGGGGGTGGCTGGGTGGCTCAGTCCGTTGAGCATCTGACTTTGTCTCACGTCATGATCTCATGGTTCATGGGTTCGAGCCCCACGTCGGGCTCCACACTGACAGCTTAGAGCCTGGACCCTACTTCAGATTCTGTCTCCCTCTCTCTCTCTGCCCCTCCCCCGCTTGTGCTCTCTCTTTCTGTCTCTCAAAAATAAATAAACATTTAAAATAAAAAGTAAAAAATAAAGTTCCCAATATGTTTAATATTTAATATTTACATTATTTACTTTAGGAATTTGTATTGACATGTCTTCAAATTTAAAGGAAGGGCTATTGTGAGGATGTCATCTAACCCTATCCATTTATAGGAAAATAAGTAGAACAACAACAACAAAAAAGATTAAATGCCTTGCCAAAGAAAATAGAGCTTAGTAGTGACAGAATCAAGACTAGAATTTAAGTCTATTATTCTCCATATGTGTTGTAAAGTACATTTCATCCATTTGTCCAAATATCATGACTCAGAATCTTTCTGCTTGTGACACTAGCATATTAACTCTGGAAGATTTTTCCAGTAGGGATAGATTTATTAGTTTTTTTCCATAATTTTTTATTCTTTGCATTATTGTATTTATTTATTTATTTATTTATTTTGCATCTTATTTATTTCTTATTGAAGCATAGTTGACATTCAATGTTACGTTAATTTAAAGCATACAACATAGCGATTCAACATGTCTATACGTTGTATTATAGACACCTGTCACCATAAGTGTAGCCACCATCTGTCACCATATTTTTTTTTTATTTTTCTTTAATGTTTATTCATTTTTTGAAAGACAGAGACAGAGCGTGAGCGGGGAGGGACAGAGAGAGAGGGAGACACAGAATCTGTAGAGGGCTGCAGGCTTTGAGTTGTTACCACAGAGCCCGATGTGGGCTTGAACTTACGAACTGTGAGATCATGACCTGAGCCAAAGTTGGCCACTTAAGCGACTGAGCCACCCAGGCACTCCTCCATCTCTCATCATATAACACTATTACAATACATTGACTGTTTCTCTGTACTCCATCTTTCATCCTCATGACTTATTCCTTCCATAGTTGGATTTATGACTTTGTATATATTTACATATATTAATTTTTTATAAACATGAAAATGCAAGTTAAAAATAAAACCTTCCTGAGATCTTATCCCTTTATATAAAAGGTGATAATATAATGATTTTTCAATTTTTAAAAATTAAAATTTACATATTTTAACAAGAGAGAACTTAATTGAAGTAATATAAACTAACCCTGGCTATGTAAACAGAAAATGGCTTTCCTATGGGGTATTGGATGGCATATAGTATCTTGCCAAGAGGACTGAAGGAACCAGAATTGGAGGCTACACAGTCACTAAAAGTCATCAAAGTCACGTGACAAAACTTATCCATGACATTGCTGCCCTATAGGAGATTATGCAACCGCTTTCCTTGCTAACACCATTCATACTTACTTAAAACCCTATTGCTAAAAATGAAACTTCTGAAAACTGGATGCAGTAGCCTTCGCTGCTGAGGTAATTGATCAAGTCTATTGCTTGTAATCATTGAATCTAATTCCCAGTACTAGCCCAGATACACTGCAACTGATAGGAGTCAAGGTGATGCACCTGAAACTTCCCTGCAAAGGAACCTGAGAAAGTGCGAACATGACTTGTATTCTGAAATATGGATTTATGCAATAAGGAATTTCTGAAACATTGAAGTAGGTCTCACTTTACCCATGGAAATGGTAGTTTGAAGCAGAGATAGTAGTTTATGTTTTACTAGTGAAAGGATGGAGAAGTCATATGGGTATTAGTGCACTGACAAAGGCTGACTTGTACAGAAAGTTCTGGGGAGGAAAAAAAAGTAAAGTTCTAGAGAGGGAACAAAATGCGCAATTGGCTCTTATGAAGGGCAATTGAAACCCTGTCTACTCAGACCTCATGATAAGTTCAGAAATGGAATTGAGGCTTCTAAAGAATAGATATCTTGGAGTTTAAAAACAAAAACCAAAAACCTATGTATTTTTTGGTATAACTAAGTTATAATGTTAGTGAGTATAAGAAGTCAGACCAAAGTGAACAGTGTATGAGAGATTCAACAATCTGTTGACCTGCATGATAATAATAGAAATGACAGAGAAAAATGGGACATTAGATATAGATGTAATTTTTGTGATCCTTCTTCCATTATTAGAAATACATCCAAAAGAAATAGGAAAAGGAAAGCCAAAGAGGTAGCTAAAGTGCAAAACCCCCTCTACTCCCCATCTAGTCATAGGAAAAGAGACCATACAAAAAAGCCCAACTATCATTCGTTCCAGTGGATACCCAAGCTGATATATATTTTATTTTTGAGAAAGAGACCATGAGCAGGGGAGGGGCAGACAGAGAGGGGGGCAAAAGATCCAAAGTGGGCTCTGCCCTAACAGTAGTGAGTCTGATGAGGGGTTTGAATAACGAATAATGAGATCATGACCTGAGCCCAAGTCCACCACTTAACTGGCTGAGCCACCCAGGTGCCCCCCCCCCCCATGCTGTTATTGATTCCTCAGAAAATGGAGCCCAGCTTTGAATTTGACCTTGAAATTGAACTTTGGGGAGGACAGGACAGGAGTGATAAGAAAGGAGAAATAGATGTGTTATCCTGATATTTCTTAAGTAAAATATGTGCATATAAGATGTGCACAAACTAAGGTAATTTAATGAGGATCTTTCAGGAAGCATGAAAGTTCCTTTGCCTGTCCTTAAAGTTACTGCTTAATGCACATTTTAAATAATTATGCTCATAGAAGCATGTTGCAGTTTTTTATATTTTTAAAATGCCTGGAAGTAAACATTAATTTATATTTTTGTGGCTAATAAAATTATAATATTTGATCAAAAGAAAGCAAATACCTATCAAATTATGAGATTTGCTCAACATGTAGTAAACTCTAAAAAAAAATCTTACCCAATTACAGAATGGATATTTTTAATGCAATTAAAACTGGCTGGCTAAATAATTTTGAAAGCAGAGATGAGTGAAATTGCGTAGAAATTTGAATCAATGAAGGCATATTTCTGGAGACAATTAAATGTATGAGAAATCTGAAAATTGAAAACAGACAAATGTTTAAAAAGTTATCTTTGGAAATAAAACCATAGTTTACAAAGAAGGGAAAAAAACAAAAATAGAAAATGTGTGTTAATATCTTTTTAGACTTTATATTTGAGCTAGAAATGAAGAAAACGTAATTAAATACAACGTTGGAAGCTTGTTTTCTCTGAGGTGGTCTTGTATAGTTAGTCACCAAGGAGAAGTGAAAACTGTGCAGCTCTGTCCTTACTCTAAAGACTAAAAGTCACTTCTATAACCTAATCAAAGAGTCCTCTCAATACTCATAATAAAGGTATTCAGTGAGCTTTCAAGTCTATTATAGCTAAAATTATGTAGGATGAAAAAACAAGGAGGCCACATCATTGTAGAAGAGACAGTGACATCATTCACAAAGGAAAAAATGGGAGGTCAAAAGCACACCAAGAAAATGGATTTTAATGGGCTTAGACAATTCAGGTAAGAAAAGAGTGTTTATATTTAGTCAAGGAGTGCAAAATAAACAATACAGATGAAGCCTTTTATGTTTTCATTTGTAAAACTTGATAAAAATGAAACAGCACTGAGAAAAAACAAGAGAAGACATCAAATAAGAAATGATCTGAAGCAAATCTTTGAAGATGAAAATGGATGGTTCTCTGGTTAATTAATATTAACTAAAGAAAAGACAAACAACTATATTGGAAAAAACGAATATAGAGCATATAGTCAATTCACAGGCAATAATAGGAACTGCCAACAAAAATATGAGAATATTTATCAACTTAAAATGTATCAAGCTTGTGCAAATGAAACCAACATTAAAATGTAACTACTTCAGATATTAGATACCTGTTGAAAGGAATACAACTAATCAAAGCCTTTGGGGGGGCAGCTTGTCAGCATTATCAGAATATAAAGAGCACATACATACTCTTAAATACAGAAATTCTGGTAATTACTCCTTTTTCTATTATATTCATCTAATAATTATTGATGTTTTACCCAGAAAGTATTATTTCCTTGAGATTTATATATCAAAGGATGAAAATTAAGGTATCATTTTGTGTATCAATCCTACTGGATTAAAAAAACCACTATTCCATTGTTATAAAACCACCTTTTATAAAGGGCAATGTATTCTCAGTTCTTATCATTTTCAATTTAATATGGTGTTGTTTTCACTATCAGTTACTTGCCTTAGTGTCGTCTTTATATACTTTTACATGAGTGTTTTCAAAATAATTAAATACAAAAATAAATTTGATGGCATGAAAATGTTTGATGGGCTTAAATTTTAAAAATTAAACAAGAATGAATTTGAATATTGAAATTTAAAATAATGGATGATTAGCAAGTAAATAAATGTTAAATGAGATGGTTAGTTAGAACATAACCCTTAACTAAAGTTTGACATTATAATAAAATTGAAAAAAAGTTACATCATGTTTAAAAATTAAGTAGTTGTAAATTGGCATTCTGAGTTTAGGCTTGGGTAGATAATTTCTGTGCATTGCCCAAAAATATATAATAATGTCTTTACATTGCCTATATATGACGGGAAATTTGAGAAAAATTGAAATCAGAGATTCATTTTATTTAGCAAAAATGTTCTCTGGTATTTGTTGCTTTCTACAGATTTAAGACAACAGTTGTATTCAGTTAACTAAATTAAACTGAGGTGAGCTGATTGACTGCATATCAAAAACGTAAAATTAAAAAACTTATTTTTGAATGTCAAATGGTCTTTTCTTTCTTCATCTTGAGATTTATATCTCTATTCTTTCTGTATATTTCATGTCTACTGGTTCTTTCAACCCCCTAGGAGTGGAACCAGACACTGCACACTGCAGTGTGAATATGCCTGCTCTGTTCCTGTTTGATCTTCCCTTTATGTGTCAGTTTCTTTGCAGGCTGCCTACGTGTCAAATCATTTTTATTCTTCAAAACTTCATACATAATTTTTAAATGAGCTGTGCAGATCTCAGGGCACTTGATGAATTTTTCACAAGCTAATCACACTTACATAGCATAAACACTTAGCTTATGTGTTTAACACTGGAAGGACAAACATAGATTTACTCAACTGCAACCAATTAGATGCAAAATACTCAAATTATAGGTTAAGGAAAGCTGTGCTTCCCTTTGAATTAGTAAAATAAGTAGATTTAAGAAGCTAGCTCAACAAAATGCACCTAGCATTTGTAAGCATTGAAATGGAGGGTGTATTTTAAGAGTGTTTAGCTAAAAAAGCAAAAAGCAAATCAATACATATTATGTAGCAGATTATTACACTAAGACATAAAATCTTAGTTCTCATGTTATCTGACAGGTAGTCATGATTCTTTTTCACCTTGGAGGAAATGGATGTCTTATCCTTATTTAAGTCTCTTCTTATTAAAAGGAAGCTATTCTATAGTCAGACATTTTATGAAACCTGGAACTTGTCACGTGGGGAAAAACATGTCTTTTAGCTCTGTGCCTCATACAACCTGAGGCATAAAATAATTGTCAAGAAACGCAATACCTGTTGTGTCATGGAGATTAAATCATTCACCTCAAAGTCCCTGGAAGTTGTAATGAAAATATACTAATCTATTGGAAGAAATCCATTTTTAAGAGTGTGCTCAGCAGATTATTAATAATGTTACTCTTGAGAAACTGTACAGAGAATGACAAGGCCATCCTAGTATTAAAAAAAAAAATCTACAAAGTAGACCAAATAATCCATCTCAACTAAGCCTAGTAAAGGTCAGGTAAAGGAGAATTTAAGTAAACTGTACACTTTTATAAGCTGTTGTTAAGGTCACCTCAAGTTAATATTGTATTTCGTCCTAGAGAAGGTAATAGAAAGGGCAGACATGTTCAGCAAAGTTTAAGAAAAATATTTTTATCAAGAGCCAGAAAATACTTTATTTTTATTCTTAGATATATTTACCATTGAGAAACCATGCCTATTTTCCCAGAAATTTTAGGTTACTAAAATTATACTGAAACAACAACCACAATGAGAAACGGACTTGCAAATTAGCTTCTCTAAAATTATGAGAGATTCATTTATTTATTTATTTTTTTGTGGTGATCATTTTGCCTTTTTATTTATTTTTTTATTATTTTTTTTTAATTTTTTTCTTTTTTTTTTATTTATATATGAAATTTATTGTCAAATTGGTTTCCATACAACACCCAGTGCTCATCCCAAAAGGTGCCCTCCTCAGTACCCATCACCCACCCTCTCCTCCCTCCCACCCCTCATCAACCCTCAGTTTGCTCTCAGTTCTCAACAGTCTCTTATGCTTTGGCTCTCTCCCACTCTAACCTTTTTTTTTTTTTTTTTTTCTTTCCCCTCCCACATGGGTTCCTGTCAAGTTTCTCAGGATCCACATAAGAGTGAAACCATATGGTATCTGTCTTTCTCTGTATGGCTTATTTCACTTAGCATCACACTCTCCAGTTCCATCCACGTTGCTACAAAAGGCCATATTTCATTTTTTCTCATTGCCACGTAGTATTCCATAGTGTATATAAACCACAATTTCTTTATCCATTCATCAGTTGATGGACATTTAGGCTCTTTCCATAATTTGGCTATTGTTGAGAGTGCTGCTATGAACATTGGGGTACAAGTGCCCCTATGCATCAGTACTCCTGTGTCCCTTGGATAAATTCCTAGCAGTGCTATTGCTGGGTCATAGGGTAGGTCTATTTTTAATTTTCTGAGGAACCTCCACACTGCTTTCCAGAGCGGCTGCACCAATTTGCATTCCCACCAACAGTGCAAGAGGGTTCCCGTTTCTCCACATCCTCTCCAGCATCTATAGTCTCCTGATTTGTTCATTTTGGCCACTCTGACTGGCGTGAGGTGATACCTGAGTGTGGTTTTGATTTGTATTTCCCTGATAAGGAGCGACGCTGAACATCTTTTCATGTGCCTGTTGGCCATCCGGATGTCTTCTTTAGAGAAGTGTCTATTCATGTTTTCTGCCCATTTCTTCACTGGGTTATTTGCTTTTCGGGTGTGGAGTTTGGTGAGCTCTTTATAGATTTTGGATACTAGCCCTTTGTCCGATATGTCATTTGCAAATATCTTTTCCCATTCCGTTGGTTGCCTTTTAGTTTTGTTGGTTGTTTCCTTTGCTGTGCAGAAGCTTTTTATCTTCATAAGGTCCCAGTAATTCACTTTTGCTTTTAATTCCCTTGCCTTTGGGGATGTGTCGAGTAAGAGATTGCTACGGCTGAGGTCAGAGAGGTCTTTTCCTGCTTTCTCCTCTAAGGTTTGGATGGTTTCCTGTCTCACATTCAGGTCCTTTATCCATTTTGAGTTTATTTTTGTGAATGGTGTGAGAAAGTGGTCTAGTTTCAACCTTCTGCATGTTGCTGTCCAGTTCTCCCAGCACCATTTGTTAAAGAGACTGTCTTTTTTCCATTGGATGTTCTTTCCTGCTTTGTCAAAGATGAGTTGGCCATACGTTTGTGGGTCTAGTTCTGGGGTTTCTATTCTATTCCATTGGTCTATGTGTCTGTTTTTGTGCCAATACCATGCTGTCTTGATGATGACAGCTTTATTATGAGAGATTCATAACCCCAAACCAGTACATATGAGGAAGGGCTGTCAGTGCTACTGAAGATCAAAGTGAGGATATGAAGATGCATACGGCTGCAGTTCTTGGAACTAATTGGCACAAGATCATTGTCTAAAGTGATGACACTTTATGAAGGGTAAAACCAGAAGTCAGCAATGTCCTGTTTGCAACAATGGGAGTGGCATCTGAAGCTGGTGGCAGGAGTTATTCTGAATTCCATAAAAGCAGAGAAGAGCTGGTCTTTAACAGAATAGCATGTATAAGCTTTCCAGGAGTCTGCCATTCAGAAATGAAGCATGGTAAATGGTATTAAATTATGGGCCCACCCCAGACTGCTGATTTCTGTCGTTTAGAGATAAGTAAATATTAAAACAACTGTGTATTCCCACAAAGTCCACTTTTCCCTCAACGACACACACACACACACACACACACACACACACACACACACACCAGAAATATATGAAACTTCATAGACAATTGCTAGAAATTATTTTTGACTCCAGAGGTTGTGGCCTCCACTCCTGGAAATAAGTAATCAAGGGTTATTTCTCCTTTTTAATCTGTAACCCCTCCCCATATGATCATATAGAGTCATATCGTTTTTAACACCATCTATATTCAGATGATTCTAATTTGTATTTCTAGGCATTATCTCTCTCTGGAACTAGATTTTTTTATCCAAATCATTGGTTCACCCTTGGAAGTCTACAGTGTATCTCACATTTAACATACCTAAAACCAAGCGCTTGATTCTCCACTGAAAAACTTTGTTTTCTCCACGCATTCTCATATTAGTAAATGGCAAGACTTTTTTTCTCTTAACCCATAATTAAAACTTTGGAGCCATACTTAACTTCTTTTCCTCACCTTCATTTCCTCAAAAAACCTGTACACTCTACCTTAATCTAGTATCTAGAATTCAATATCTTCTCACCACTTGTAGCATAACCACCTCAGCCCAGGCAACCTTCATAACTCACGTGAAATTTTGCAATGTTAATGTTACATGTTTCCTTTTTTTGCTTCTCAAAGTGTTTTCCTCCACTGATCCTGAAAAGCTTTTGAAAATAAAATTTATAAATTAAATCATGCCATTCCTATTACAACTCTCCAATGGTTTTCCTTCTAATTAATAATAAAATGTAAAGTTCTTATATTGGTTTATGAGTCCCTATACAGTCTTTCTCATTGTTAACTATATGCCTTCATCTTCTAACATACTCCCATTTGCTAACATTAACTTCAGCTAAAGTTGTTTCTTTACTATTCTCAAACTGTTATGCATATTCCATTTATGCATTTTTTCATGTATTTTTCCTCTTTTCCTATAATACCTTTCTCACAGATAAGCACAGGGACTTACATTCTTCTGAAAATAACCATGAGTGCTCTCCAAATAACTTACAAGGTATTTTTTTAAAAAACAATTTCTAAAATATCAACAAGACCCTTCATTCTCTAGTTCTTACTATGCTTTGTTTTCTTTTATAGAACTAACCCTGTCTCACATATACTATATTTAATTGCTTATGTTTTATTGCCTTTTTACTCCCACTAAAGTGTAAAGTCTGTGAATATATATTTTCTTTTTTGTTTTATGGGTTTATGTATCTCTAGTTTCTGCAATAATACATAGTTAAGTGTCTCCCTCTTTCTCTCCCTTTCTTTCAATCTGTCTCTCCATATATATGTAAATACGTTATATGTGTTACTTGAGTGGATTAAGTTGCTTTATTGCCTTATTAATTAAATAGTAATAAGAAATTTTTAAAAATAAACAAACTTAAATTCAAAAAAATTACAAAGGAAATAAAAAATAATGGAAAATAGTAACCAAACTCAGGATCCTTGTGAAATCCACCAGAAAGAGGAAGTTACAGAATGGATTAAAATTGTAATTGAATGCATGCCATCAAATGAAAGAATTAATTCAGAAATAGTCACTGAAGTACATAAGTTTTAGACCAAAGACAATCATGAAATACAAATTTCAGAACTCAGAAAAGAAAATGGATATCCAGTAAGGAGCAGTGATTTCCCGGGCAACAGAAAACTAATATGGTGAGTCCTACAACTGTACAACCTTACTGCCCTGAGAGAGTTTTCAAGCCATGGAACAAGGGGAACCTAGGTAGAGTCCAGTGGGAATTGAGGAGATGGAGCTGAATCTAGAGAAAGGGAAAAGGCAAGAGTACCCAAGACACAGTATTGGGGGGAAGAGAACTTCAGAGAGAGAACCCTAAAGATCTGCGATTGGTCCAACTCAGGTGTTCAACACAGTACTCTTCAGTTTCCTGTGAGGAAAACATCTCAGAATGAGGAATCATTGTAAGGGATTAGAGGAAGCATACAGTAATCACATATTACACTGATATTATACTGCCTACAAGAATAAAAAATGTGTGTGTATACAAAATATTTTGTTTGTATATGTAGACAATATATTTATGTGTGCCATCTGTGTATATGTGTATGATGCTGGTTTCATGTGTGCGTTTGACGACACTTTAGAAAAACTACAGTTTTTCTAAATAAAGCTCTTTTAAAAATCTAGAGCTGCAGTTTTAATACAAAAGGAAATTCATTAAAAGATCATTTGTAATTCCAAATGTAATATCCAATCATGAATATCTATGCACAAATATATAATCAAAATTATAAGGCATAAGCTACAGGCAATTAACAGAGCAATGTAAATCAAAATAATAATTTATGTTTCTCACCCAGTGATAACATACACCAACGTATATCAAAATACAGAATAACTAAATTGCACAAGTCATAAAATAAATATAACTTTTATATATCAAACTCTATAGTATTCATCCATAAAGAATATCTTCAAAAATTCGAAAAACTTTGAATTGTATAGGAGATGTTCTTTGACTTAGTTTTAGTTAAATGTGGAAATTATTAATAAAAGAAAAAAAGTATAAAAATGTATAAAAGAAACAGTGCCATATCGGATGTTAAAAAAATTATTTAATAAATATTGTCTTAGGATGCCTGGCTGGCTCATTCGGTTAAGTGTCTGAGTTTTGGTTTCGACTCAGGTCATGATCTCATGGTTCTTGGGATAGAGCCCCATGTCGGGCTCTGTGCTGACAGTGCAAGCCTGCTTGGGATTCCCCCTCTCCCACTCTGTCCCTCCCCTGTGTAAAAAAAATCTACATGAAAGAACCTGTGGGATACAGTTAAGACAAAGCTCAAAGTAAAATAAATACTCATAAACAGTGTATTATAAAATCAAGAGAATATATTATTAAAAAAACAATACCATAATAAGTGAAACATACAACTTAAGTTGGTAATTGAGGTAGAAAAGAAACCTAATTGGGAAAAATAAATTAATAAAATAAAGTGGAATATGTTGGAGCATATAAATCTAAGAGCTATTGGGGCGCCTGGGTGGCTCAGTCGGTTAAGCGGCCGACTTCGGCTCAGGTCATGATCTCGCGGTCCGTGAGTTCAAGCCCCGCGTCGGGCTCTGTGCTGACAGTTCAGAGCCTGGAGCCTGTTTCAGATTCTGTGTCTCCCTCTCTCTGACCCTCCCCTGTTCATGCTCTGTCTCTCTGGGTCTCAAAAATAAATAAACGTTAAAAGAAATCTAAGAGCTATTACTTTGAAAAACAAAGAGAACAATTCATCAAGGCAGCCTTAACTGAATGAGGAGAAGTGTACACAAAATAGAAATAACAATATAAAATATCCACAAGAGAATTAAAATGAAAAGAATCATAAGAACACTTTTCACATTGTACATAAATAAACTTAAATAGTAATTAAGACGTAACTAATTTTAGGAACTTCTAAATTCCAAACATAGGACAATAGAATAGAAATAGAATTACCATAAAAATTTGTAGAACTGCTCTTTTTATCCCTCAACCAGCAGTGTGCTATTTTCCAACATTCATGAAGGAGAAATATGCCAAGCTTGTAAAGAATTAATGATGCAAATGAAAATCAATTTCTTCAAGGACATAGAGAAAGATGATAACATCCTAAAGATCCTAAAATTTTTATGGAACAGTCATGAGGTTAATATCAAATAAATAAATAAATAAATAAATAAATAAATAAATAAATACACATACATACATACACATATGTGTGTGTTAAAAAACAAACACAATTATACATTAATCTAACAATAAATAGTGATTAAATAAAATCCCTAAATGCGCTATTAGTAAACTTTATTTAAGACTACAGTTAAGGGGTGCCTGGGTGGCTCAGTCAGTTAAGCCTCCAACTTCAGCTCAGGTCATGATCTCACGGTCTGGGGTTCGAGGCCAGCATTGGGCTCTGTGCTGACAGCTCAGAGACTGGAGCCTGCTTCAGATCCTGGGTCTCCCTCTCTCTCTGCCCCTCTCCTACTCACACTCTGTCTCTCAGTCTCTGAAAAATGAATAAATGTTAAAAAAAAATTACCAAAAAAAATGCAGTTAAATACTAAAGGAATAGTGATGTTTTCCAATGTGTTTCCAACTAAGATTGTTAGAGGAATATAAAAGTAACCACTAGTGCTCTGCTTACTTGCTGCAAACAAATATTTATATGGTTTTGTATACATACACACACACACATACATATATCTTTGTTTCAGTGTGTGTAAAATTATATACATATATATAATCTTTAAAACTTAAAAACAGTAATAACAGAAACAAAGTTTAAGTTTTTTGTAGAATGAATGAGTAAATGAAAATCCTTTCCAAACAAACATATACATATTAAGGAATATAGTTTTTGATAAATATAATATTGCAAATCAGTGAGGAACAGTTGTATTTCTTAAGAATGTTGAGAAAGCAATCTGGAAAACATAAATATAAAAACAGCATCCTCACTCTCCACCAAAATAAGATCCATACCTCAGGCTTTAAATCAAAGTATAAGCCTAATAATTCAGATATTTAAGCAAAAATAATACAGCCACAGCCACAGGAGCATTATAAGAAAATACAAAATTATTCTTTCAGAATTACAGATTATTGAAAGCCTGTCTTAATATGACTCAAAGATTCAAGAGCAGAAAAAGACCAATGACTGAAAAAGTAAATGTTAAATTTTGAAGTGTATCATGAGAAATAGACAACTGGAAAACTGGAAAAGTGTACAAAAGGATAATTATTGGATAAACTAATTATCTTTATACATAGTGAATCAGTAATAAAAATCAAAATAAACAAAAATAAAAATAAAAAAAAATGAGCCAAGACATGAAAAAAGTTAAATTGTAAAGTGTAATAGTTATTAAACATATTAATGGATGTATAACTATGTTAAATATAAGAGAAATGCAAAAATAAAACCACAATTACCTATTTTTATCAAATTTATGAAGATCAAAAAATTGGCTAAAGTTTTGTATTGGCAAGAATATGTATAAGGGCAAGGGTACATTGCTGTAACTTTGAGAAAAATTCAACAAACTTATTAAAATTTAGAATGTACACTTTGATCCACTAATTCTACCCTAGGATTCTATTATATAAGATTTATTCATGAAATTAAAAATACATATATGTGTATGCATATTTACACTTCTCTACATATATCCATATGGATGGATATGTGTATTACATGTTACTTACATAAAATATCACTGAACTATAAATAAGAAACTATTTTGTTTGTGAGAGGAGCTTCATGGCTAGAGGACCAAAAGTCTGTTTACACTGTTCATTATGTCCTTGACTCCCTTCTGAATTATGAGCCATATATGATCAGTTAAAGAAAAATCAAAATCATCTTTTGGGAATTGAAGATGATAAAGACAATATTTATATACATGTATAATATATAATATATAACATGATATATCTAATTCTATATATTATATATAATGTAATCTATATTATGTATGTGTATGTATGTGTTTGTGGATCCATGGATAGATTCTAAAATTCCATGTTTGTATATATTTAATAAAACTCATGCTACCATATACCCATAACTTACCCTAAATTTGCAATGTTGGAGCAGTGATAAAATTTTTAAAATATCTTTAAATATTTTTATAACAAATTTGCTAAATTGGTTTAAATATATAATGTACACTGGAAGTTATCACAACATTGCTCTAGGACATAAAAAATGATATTTACCTCAAATAAGAGAAACTTATTATATTCTTTTCAATATTTCAGTTCTTTCAAGTGCTTATTTTGCTTCAACTTTACAAAGCTAACAGAGACTGATACTAGATTTATTGATGTGGCTTAACATATTTACTATTTTGTTCAGAATATTAAATATGAGAATTAAATTATTTTGTATAAATCAATCAAAATAGTTAATTTTACCTACATTTAAGCCTATAATTCTTGAGTTTCCCTATGGATATTCACAATATATATTTTACTTCCCTGAATGTTTAAGTTCGATATATGTTATTTTCTGGAAGACTCGGGAATATTTCCTGTGTTCTTTTATTCCAAATTTATTCCATTTTGTAGAGTAGAATTCTGTCTAAATTTTCAGAGGACAACAAAACACCAAAATTAAATAAAACATAAAGAAAAAAAAAAAGAATAGAGTGGGAACACATTGTAAGAAAGCTTCCAAGGTCAGATGAAGAATTATCATCAAATGCTTCAGGAGATGTATAACATCTTGATTTTTATATTTAGGTCAACCAATAATCTTATGACATAATCTTATCACCTCACTGAGATAGTGGTTTTCAGGTTTGTCTACTCTATGGTTACTGTTTTCCACCCTTTTCCATTCTATATTCCTTGAAAAGTAGTCACTATATAGAGAGAAAACTTCAGTAGGAGTTCTCCTGTTGATGGAGGACTTCTACATAAATCACTTGGAATTCTTTTTATGGTAGATATATTGCTTCTTCATATATTTCATTAGTCGATCATTTATATCAGTGTCAACTCTAGGTATTTATTTTATACTTATGATTAAAATCCAATACTCTTTTATTTATGTTATTGCTCAAATTGCTCTGGCTTTGGAACCATTAAGATCATTTTGGGGATTTTGGCCATTGTGAACTTATTCGATTGGCTCCTGTGCTTCTTTGGCACATGACATATCATCAGTGAGGGATTTTCTTGTTTGCCTGATTTTTTGTTTGTATGAGCATGTTCTTACTTGCTAACACTAAACAAGCTCCAGGATCATATTGTTTATTTCCAGGCCCAGTCCTAGAGTCAGCCACTTCTCCAAGGAGCCCTGATTCCTTTCCTTGAAGAATGACATTAGGAACCAAGCCTGGACACTAGGTGTGCTTATTGATATGAAAGATCTTTGTTTTCAGCTTCTTTTGGCTGATAGAGCAAGCAATACATGTTTACTAACAGTGTATATACTAACTAGATATTTCTATCTATATGAAGACAAACATGACTGCATACTGATATCTCTAACTCTAATGCACTACTGTCATTGAAGACTTTTGCACATACAGATCTGTAAATTTCCACTCCAACAATAAGAAACCCAGCCCCTTACCATCAGCCTGAATCATTTAAATAATGGTTCAATTCCAGCATACTTTTAAAACAGCATCAAGGTTCTTAACCTTTTTGCCCACTGGACATAACTTTATGAAGTAGAGCACAATGCTTATGTGCAGCTGATTTTGCCTTTAGCCCCACAGATTTCATTCATTTCCACAGTTACTTAGGGTAGCACCTTCACTCTCCCCTCTCAGAGAGGTTGTTTCATACTCTTGTAAAAGATAGTTGACCCTTGAGCAATATGAGTTTGAACTGCGCAGGTCCACTATAGGCAGATTTTTTTTCCAATAAACACATTACAATAATGTAAATGTATTTTCTCTTTTGGTTTTCTTCATACTTTTTTTTTGTCTGGCTTAACTTTATATTAAGAATATAGTATGTAGCACGTGTAACTTGTAAAATAAATGTTAATCAGTTCTTTATGCTATTTGGTAAGGCTTCTGGTCAACCGTAGACTATTAGTAAAGTTTTTAGGGATTCAGGTTAGATGCAGATTTTTTACTTCATGGAGGGTTGGCACCCCTAACTCCCACCATTGTTTAAGGGGCAACTGTAGTGAGAGTGTCACCACTTTCTACATTCTTTTCTGGATACCTCTGCCTCCTGAAATGGCTTGCTAAAATTTGAAGACCATTCAAATTTTTTGTTCTGTGAAATTCTGTGGGTTTTGACAAATGCATAATGTCGGGTATCCACCATTACAGAATCATATGGAATAGTTTCATAGCCATGAAAAACTCCGCTGTGCTTCACCTGTTCACCCCTCCCAGGTGTGTGTTTTATACTTACTATCTTATTGTTTGTGGCTTGTTTTTTTTTTTTTTTTCCCATTCTATTACTAGTATCTGTATGCAGAGCAGAACATTTTAATTTTAATAAGTTCATCTACCAATGTTTTCTTTCACAGATTATGCTCTTGGTATTGTATTTAAAAAGTCATCACCAAATCCAAGGTCATCCAGCTTTTCTCCTTTGTTTTCTTCTAGAAGTTTTATAGTTTTGAGTTTTACAGTTAGGTGTGTGATCCATTTTCAGATTACTTTCATAAAGTTGTGATGTCTGTGTCTAGATGTAAATATACGTATGGGTATATTTTCCATCTAGAAGTTAAATTGTTCCAGCATTATTTGTTGAAAAAAAAATATCTTTGTTTCAGTGAGTTTCCTTTGCTCCTGTTTCAAAGATCAGTTGACAATATTTAGGTGTATTTCTGGGCACTCTATTTCATTCTGTTGGTCTTTGTGTTTATTCTTTTACCAATACCTCACTCTCTTGTTTATTGTAGCTTTATAATAAGTCTTGAAGCCAGGTAATACTCCAAACTTGTTCTTCTTTAGTACTGTATTGGGTATTATAGATCTTTTGCTACTCTATATAAACTCTAACATTATTTTGTCAATAGTTTTCCTGTCTAATAATGCCTTTATACAGTTTCGGTATTAGGAAAATACTGAACTTGTGAAAAGAATTATGAGGTGTTCCTATGCTTCTGCTTCATGATAAAGATTATGAAAAGCTTATATTTCTTCCTTATACTTCCTTTCAGTCTTTCCTGATACTTTCTCTTTTGGAAGATTTTAATTCAGTGTTGTTAATATAGATGGGTCTAATGAAATTATCTGTTTCATCTTGTTTGACTTTTGTAAGTATGCATCTTTCAGGTAATTTGTATATTTTATCTACGTTATCAAATTTGTGGACATAAAATTATTCATGGTACCCCTTTGTTTTAGTCAGTTTGAGCTGCTATAGCAAAGTACTATAGACTGGGTGACTTAAACAGTTCCAGAAGCTGGAAAGAACAAAATGGAAGTGCTAGCAGATAATTGTGTGTCTGAAGTGTCTGAAGAGGACCCTCTTCTGGATTGTTGACAGCTACCTTCTTGATGCTACCTCATTAAGCTTCCTCACATGATGAAGAAAGGGAAAGAGCAAGATCTGTCGTCTCTTCTTATAGGGGCACTAATCCTATCCTGAAGACCCCATCCTCATTATCTCATCTAAACTTAACTACCTCCCAAAGGCCCCATCTTCTAATATTATCACATTGGGGATCAAAGCTTCAATGTATGGATTTTTGTGGAGAGACCCTTGCAGTCTATAATACCCTTTATTAAGCTTTTTTTTTTATTTTTTTTAACTTTTATTTATTTTTGAGACAGAGAGAGACAGAGCATGAACGGGGGAGGGGCAGAGAGAGAGGGAGACACAGAACTGGAAGCAAGCTCCAGGCTCTGAGCCATCAGCCCAGAGCCCGACGCGGGGCTCGAACTCACGATCCGTGAGATTGTGACCTGAGCCGAAGTCGGACGCTCCACCGACTGAGCCACCCAGGCGCCCCCCCTTTATTAAGCTTTTAATGTCCAGAAAATTATTTAAAGGCATTCTGTGTCTTTTTTTTTCTGTTTTCTTAGGTTATCCTGGCTAGAGATTTAATCTTTCAATGAATAATCTTTTTATAACTTTTAATTTTTTCTGTTATTTTCTTAGTTTCAAATTAATTGATTTCTGCTCTAAATTTTAAAATTTGCTTTTTCTATCTGCTTCATACTTAAATATCTCCTGTTTCTCTAGTGTTCTGAGAAAGAACCTTAGATTATTTGAGCATTCTCAATAAGTTATGCATTTAGCACTATAATTTTCCTTCTAATCTGTTTTCACTGCACACCACAAATATAGATGCTTTATTTTCATTTATTTCAAAAATTACTTTCTCCTGAAACCTTTATTTAGTTAGACCTTTGTATATTTCACACTGGTTTTTTAATGTTTATTTATTTATTTTGAGAGAGAGGGAGTGAGTAGGTGAGGGGTAGATAGAGAGGGAGAGAGGATCCCAAGAAGTCTCCATGCTGTCAACACAAAACCTGACTTGGGGTTGGGACCCATGAACTGTGACATCATGACCTGAGCCAAAATCAAGATTTGGAAACACCACCCAGGTGCCCCTATTTCACACTGTTTTAATGTCCAAACATTTGGGGATTTTTCTTTCTCCTGTTGATAACTATTTTAATTCCATTATGGTCTGAAAATATATTTTATGTGATTTGAGCATTTTATGACACAGAATTGTATTCTATCTTGGTGAATTTTCTTTTTGAACTTAATATGTATCCTGATTTTGTTGGATGAAGTATTATATAAATGTCAATTAGGTCAAATATATTAAAATTCTCTTCATGTTAGTTGCATTGTTGCTGATTTCTATCCACTCAGTGGACCGGTTAACAAAAGAAAGGATTTGGAGTCTTCAACTATAATAGTGGACTTATGTATTTCTCATTTCAGTTCTACCAGTGTTTGTCTTATGTATTTTGATCATCTGTTGTTAACTGTATGCGTGTTAAGAATTAGTGTGGTTTCCTGACACGAATTTACCTAAGGGATACAGGAGTGCTGATGCATAGGGGCACTTGTACCCCAATGTCTATAGCAACACTTTCAACAATAGGCAAATTATGGAAAGAGCTTAAATGTCCATCAGCTGATGAATGATAAATAAATTGTGGTTTATATACACAATGGAATACTACTTGGCAATGAGAAAGAATGAAACATGGCCTTTTGTAGCAACGTGGATGGGACTGGAGAGTGTTATACTAAGTGAAATAAGTCATACAGAGAAAGATACCATATGTTTTTCACTCTTATGTGGATCCTGAGAAACTTGACAGAAGACCATGGAGGAGGGGGAGGGGAAAAAAAGTTAGAGAGGGAGAGAGCCAAAGCATAAGAGACTCTTAAAAAATGAGAACAAACTGAGGGTTGATGGAAGGTGGGAGGGAGGGGAGGGTGGGCGATGGGCATTGAGGAGGGCACCTGTTGGGATGAGCACTGGATGTTGTATGGAAATCAATGTGACAATTCATTTCATATTTAAAAAAAAAGGTAAAAAAAAAGAATTAGTGTGGTTTCTAGGAGAATTTATCCCTTTATCGCTACACAATGCCTGTTTTCATGACTGCTAATTTTCCTTGTTCTGGAGTCTGTTGCCTTTCTTCTTACTACTATTAGCATAGTATTTCTTTCTCCATACCTTTACTTTTAATCTGTCTGTGTCTGTATGTTAAAATGTGTTTCCTTTAGAGAACATATAGTAGTGTTTATTTTTTATCAACTCTGACAATATATTTTCATTGGTATATTTAGACTTTGATACTTAGAGTAGTTGTTAATATAGATAAATATGTTGTAAATGTTTTCCTATACATTTCTAGTATGTTGTAAATGTTTTCCTATTCACTGCATTTATTCTTTTTTGGTTTTCCACTTTTTGCCGTCTCTAGTTTTAAATGAGCAGGCTGTATGATTTAATTTTTTCTCTTCTTTTAGCATACCAATCACTGTTCTTAAAAATAAAAAAATCGGTGGTTGCCCCAGAGCTTGCAATATATATTTACAGTCTAAGATCACTTAGAAAAAACACTTAATGGGTAGTATAGATATTTTATAACAGATTATTCCCAATTCTTTTATCTTATCCCTTAGAATATTGCCTTCACTAATCTATATGCTATAAATATCCAATATATTTTTACTATTATGTTAAAAACAAAGACATTTTTAGATCAATAAAAATAAAACTAAGAGGTCTTATTTTACATTCATTTATTCCCTCTATGACACATTTCCTTTCTTAGTGGAGAATCCAGTTTCTGACCTACATTATTTTCCTTTTCCTTAAATACTTCTTAACATCTCTTGAAAGTTAGGTCTGCTGGCAATGAATTCCCTCCGTATTTGTCTGTTTGAAGAAAGTTTTATCACTTTTAAAGCATAAATTCATTGCTTATGGAATTCTAGGTTGGTTTTATTTATTTATTTTCAACACTGTAAGCATTTCACTCTGTGGACTTCTTGTTTGCATGGCTTCTGAAGAGAAGTCCTTTGTGATTCTTATCCTTGTTCCTAAATAAGTAAGGTGCTTTTGCCCCCAGACTATTTCTCCAAGATTTACTTTGTCTTTCGTTTGCTGCAGTTTGAATGTGACATGCCTCAGTATTTATTATTTGATATTTATGCTGCTTTCTGTTCTTTGAGCTTTCAGTATTTGTGTTTTGATGCCTGGCATTAAAACTTGGAAAATTTTAAGCCATCATTTATTTAGACTTTCCTTCTGCTTTGTGCCTTCTTTTCTTTCAGTGATTATAATTAGGCATATGTTGGTTACACATGATGAAACTGCTCTATGGTTTTGAGATGGGTTTTTTTTTCTTTCGCTTTTTTCCTTTTATATTTCTGTTTGTTTGTTTGTTTACTGATGTGTCTTCAAGCTTAGTTATTCTTTCCTTGATCATGTCCAGTCTGTTGATGAGCCCATCAAAAACATTCTTCAATTCTGTTACAGATTTTGATTTGTTGTGGGTTATATCTTTTGGCTATTTCTTCAAACTTCTATATCCATGCCAACATTACCCAATCTCATGTGCGTTTTGTCTTCTTTTTCTGTTAAAACCCTTAACATTTTTATTACAGTCAATCTATATTTCCTGTATGATCATTCCGATCATCTGTGCCATATCTGAGTCTGGTTTTGATGCTTTGTCCCTCCAAACTGTGTTTTCTCTTGCCATTTAGCATGCCTTGTGATTTTTAATTGAAATTCGGATATTATGTATTGGGTTATAGGTATTGAGGCAAAAAAACATTTAATGTGAAGTTTTATGCTAGTATAACTAGTATTTGGACTCTCCTTAATGTTACAGATATTGGTGCCAGGGACTTCAAATTACTCTAGTATCCTTGTTTTTGTCTCCCCTGCTTTCTCTGGGTTTCCTTAAGAACTACTCCTTAAACATAGTCTGTATCTTATAGCAATTTCAGCTGTGATCTGCACTTAGTACTCTGGCGTATTGTGTGGTGGAGTGAGGGGAAAAGTGTCCTATAATTTTATTATTAAATCTTAATCTTTCAGTAGGCCTGTTTCCTGGGCTGTGACCCTCACAAGCATTTCTTAAGATTGTTCCTTATGGAAAACAGGAAGAAAGAGGAAGAGAGCTGGGTAAAAGCCCTTCCTCCTTTGTGGGGTAAGATTCTGATAGTGTTTTTTCCCTGGTGAGTGACTCTGTGCTATTCAGAATGAAACTGTATCTCAGAATGGTTATTTTTTCCTCTCAACATGCCAGAACATGGTGGAGATTTTCTAGGAACTTCACTGTGAGAACCTGGTGAGGTTCCAGGATGTAAAACCCACAAAAGTGTGGGGCCTCCTAAGACTGGCTTTTAGGAGTTTCTTAGCCTCATGCTAATTCACATTCAGCCATCAGCAATTTGTCAAAATTGCCATTTAACTGTTTCTACCAGTTAATGGTTCCACTGTCTTCTGTTCCAGATAGTTGAACCTTAGCTGTGGTTCTTTGTATTTGCTGGTCTCTACAGATTTTAGGGTATTGGTTTTCTCTGTAAGGTCAATTCTCTGATGGGTCAAGAGGAAACATTTATTTCCATATTGCCAGGTTTTTTTTCTTGTTGGAAGGATGGGATTTACAACTTCTAAGATCTCTTAATGTCAGAGCTAAAACTGGAAGTCAATAATTTTTCATATATAGAATATATCAAATGATAGTAATCATTTTAAATGTGTTTGTGTATTCGTTTCACTGCTTTGTATTATTGATACTTTACAACAAAATTATAAGGCAGGTAGTGTTATTTTTCTTTCCTGCCATCCTAAGCTTCTAGTTTATTATTACTTTCATAAAATAAAATAAAGCTTTCCACTTAAAAAAATTCCCCAAAAAAGTATCTTTTAAAATGTTTTCATTAAATTTTAGCTTTATTGAATTGTGAAAAGATTACTGTCTATATTATTTTCTGCTTCATGGGATGAAATGGTGCTTTCTTATGAGCTAATGTATGACTCATTTTGTGAAAATGCCATCTGTCATTATAAAAAGGTATATTTTTAACATCAAGACACAATATAGTTATACATACATTTACCTTATTGATTATGTTGAGACCTCCTACCTCTCGTTTAATGATTTTTCGTTTGATTTATACTTTCCTAACATTAATGGGTTAAATTTCCTATAATAGGTATATTTCTATCTTATATCCCTTTAATGTAAACCATATGGAAGCAAATTGTGGCTTTTATCATTATAGTACATTTATGGTTGCTGCATTTAATGTTTTTTGTTTTTGTTTTTGTTTTTGTTTTCTTTGTCTGATATAAGGTTTCTAACTCCTACTTTCTTAATTTTTCTGTTTCCTGTTACACCGTTCCCATCCTTTATGTTTTGGCCCTTAGAGTCATTGTTTTAGATATGTCTATTTTGAATTGCATAAATTTGGGTGTTGCTTTGTGAGATAAGCTGGAATCCTTTTTTGCTTTTCAGAATAACTTAGTTAGGCACATATACATGTATGTTATCTGATATTTGATTTCAACTTCTTATTTAATAATATGATAGTATAACTACAACAAATATTATATTTTGTTACATCTACTCTCTGCGGTCTTTTCTTTTTTTCTTTTTTTTTAAATCATAAAAGATTTTTACTTTTTATTCACATGGTTCCCTTTAAAATAGTATTTATTAAAATATCCTTTAGTCTTCTTTCATTTTATTTAATCATCTATTGTTTGAATGGTCAGATGAAGATAACATTCTTTGACTACCAACTGCTACCATTGTGACAATCACATTCTTCCTTGAACATTTTATTTGCATTGTTGCTTGTTTTTTTTTTTTCTTTCACAACATAACCATATTACTCTTACAATCTTTTCCCACCTTTCATTTGTTCTTAGATCTACAATTAAGTATGTTCAGCGATGCCATGACCATTTTTTGAAGTTTCCCAGTTATCACTTCATGGGATATAGCTCTCCTTTTAGTAGATTCCTCAAGAAGAGTTCATTTGCAATATTCCCTAAAGTATTCCATATATAAGAATATTTTTACACTCTTGATATTTAAAGACACAATTGGATGGATTTGACAGATTTAGCTCACACTTGCTTTTGTTGAGCTTCCTAGAAATGGTACTCCACTATATATGTTTATTGCATGTTTCTTTTGAAGTTTGTGTTTGTTCATTTGTTGTCTTTTGTACGTATCTTGTTCGTGATTCCTGGAGACCTTTTTGAGATTTTCTTTTCTTTCATTCTTAAAGCCCAAGAGCATTATCACAGTATTTCTTGAGTTGAAGGTTGTAGGTCAATAATTCCATGATGCGTAGTGAACTTTTCACTAGAATTAGGTCTTATTTATTTCCTGGAAAATGTTATTGAATTATTATTTTTAATATTAATTTTAATCTGATATGTGTGTGTGTTTTACATGGGTTATTTTTTTCTATATACGTAACTTTTTCTCTGAATTTTATTTGAAGACAGTTTTCAAGAAATTCCACAATCACACATACCAGATTTTACTTTAAATCCCTGTCCTTTTGGTATCATGTTAATTAATCTTTATTTCTCAGATGATTTCACCTTTTTATCAATAACTTTTTTGGATTTGCTCAACTCCTTTGACACAGTCTTTTTAAAATATGGTTTCTAGGTTTTAAATTTATGATTCATGATTTTATTGTTGCTTTGTAAAATTTTTGGAAATGTTGTTTTAATGTTAACTTGAATTAGAGCATATGTCTTACTGGCTTTATGCTTTATGGGGTTTGGGAAAGACCATATTTATTAGTTGAAATATTTCAATTGTTACTTCATGTGTTCTTTCATATGTTAGATTGTGAGAATATAATTTACAATATTTGTGTTATTTTGTAATGTTCTTCTAAATAAATAATAATAGTTACATGTAAAGGAAAGTAAGAGTTTTCAGATATTGATTAGATTTACTACTTCAGAGTACCTCTCCTGATATTAAATAGCTGTTTTTTTTCAATCGGTGATTTTTTGGTAGAGAAAAATTGATAAGTTTATCATTTTCATTTATTTCTGATATAGCCTTAATTTTTCTTTTTTTTCTTCAACATTTAAGTTGTTTCCCTATCTTGGCTCTTGTGAATAATGCTGCCATGAACATGGTAGTGTAGAGATCTCTTCATGATCCTTATGTCATTTCCTTTGAATACATACCCAGAAGTCAGACTGCTGGGTCATATGGGAATTCTATTAATTTTTTGAGGGATTCCATAGGGCTGTACCAATTTACATCACCACCAGTAGTGTACAAGGGGTCCCTTTTCTCCACACCTTTGCTAACACTTGTGTCTCTTTTCTTTTTTTTCCCTTTAAAAAAAGTTTTTATTTAGACTCCAATTAGTTAACACACAGTGCAAATGTTCATTTCAGGTATGCAATATAGTGATTGAAAACTTCCATACAGCACCCAGTGCTCATCACAAAAAGTGTACTCTTTAATACCCATCACATATTTGACCCATGCCCTACCCACCTCCCCTCTGGTAACCATCACTTTGTTCTCTATAGTTAAGAGTCTGTTTCTTGGTTTCTCTCTCTCTCTTTTTTTTTCTTCTTTGTTCATTTGTTTTTTTTCCTTAAATTCCACATATGAGTGATATCATATAGTATTTGTCTCTCTGGTTGATTTATTTCACTTAACATAATACTCTCTAGCTCCATCCATGTCCTTGAAAATGGCAACATTTCATTCTTTGTTATGGCTGAGTAATATTCCATTACATATATGCCACTTTTTCTTTATCCATTTATCAGTTCATGGACACTTGAATTGTTTCCACACTTGGCCATTGTAGATAATGCTTCTATAAACATCAGGGTGCATGCATCCCTTTGAATTAGTACTTTTGTCTTCTTTGGATAAATACTTAGTAGTGCAATTACTGGATTATAAGGTAGTTCTATTTTTAAATTTTGAAGAAGCTCCATGCTGTTTTCCAGAGTGGCTGCACCAATTTGCATTCCCACCAACAGTATAAGAGGGTTCTTCTTTCTCCACATCCTCACTAATACCTACTGTTTGTTTTGTTGACTTTAGCCATTCTGACAAGTATAAGGTGGCATCTCATTGTAGTTTTTGTTGTTGTTGTTAAATATATGAAATTTATTGTCAAATTGGTTTCCATACAACACCCAGTGCTCATCCCAAAAGATGCCCTCTTCAATGCCCATCATCCACCCTCCCCTCCCTCCCACCCCCCATCAGCCCTCAGTTTGTTCTCATTTTTTAAGAGTCTCTTATGCTTTGGCTCTCTCGCACTCTAACCTCTCTCTTTTTTTTTTGTTTCCTTCCCCTCCCCCATGGGTTTCTGTTAACTTTCTCAGGATCCACATAAGAGTGAAAACATATGGTATCTATCTTTCTCTGTATGGCTTATTTCACTTAGCATAACACTCTCCAGTTCTCTCCACGTTGCTACAGAGGGCCATATTTCATTCTTTCTCATTGCCACATAGTATTCCATTGTGTATATAAACCACAATTTCTTGGGGCGCCTGGGTGGCGCAGTCGGTTAAGCGTCCGACTTCAGCCAGGTCACGATCTCGCGGTCCGTGAGTTCGAGCCCCGCGTCAGGCTCTGGGCTGATGGCTCAGAGCCTGGAGCCTGTTTCCGATTCTGTGTCTCCCTCTCTCTCTGCCCCTCCCGCATTCATGCTCTGTCTCTCTCTGTCCCAAAAATAAATAAATGTTGAAAAAAAATTAAAAAAAAAAAAACACAATTTCTTTATCCATTCATCAGTTGTTGGACACTTCTCTAAAGAAGACATCTGGATGGCCAATAGGCACATGAAAAGATGCTCAACGTCCCTCTCATCAGGGAAATACAAATCAAAACCACACTCAGATATCATCTCATGCCAGTCAGAGTGGCTAAAATGAGCAAATCAGGAGACTATAGATGCTGGAGAGGATGTGGAGAAACAGGAACCCTCTTGCACTGTTGGTGGGAATGCAAACTGGTGCAGCTACTCTAGAAAACAGGGTGGAGGTTCCTCAAAAAATTAAAAATAGACCTACCCTATGACCCAGCAGTAGCACTTCTAGGAATTTACCCAAGGGATACAGGAGTGCTGATGCATAGGGGCACTTGTACCCCAATGTTTATAGCAGCACTCTCAACAATAGCCAAATTATGAAAAGAGCCTAAATGTCCATCTCATTGTAGTTTTGATTTGTATTTCCCTGATGATGACTGATGTTGAATATCTTTTCAGGTGTCTGTTGGCCATCTGGATTTGTTCTTTGGAAAAATTCTGTTCATGTCTTCTTCCCATTCTTAGACTGGATTATTTGTGTTTTGGCACTTGAGGTTTATAAGTTCTTTATATATTTTGGATAGTAACCCTTTATCAGATACATCATTTGCAATATCTTCTCCCATTCCTAGCTTACCTTTTAGTTTTGTTAATTGCTTTCTTCTCTGTGCAGAAGCTTTTTATTTTGATGAAGTTCTAATAGTTCATTTTTGCTTTTCTTTCTCTAGCCTCAGGAGACATATCTAGAAAGAAGTTGCTATGGCCAGTGTCAAAGAGGTTACTGCCTCTGTTCTCTAGGATTTTTATGGTTTCTAGTTTCACAGTTAGGTCTTTAATCCTTTTTTAATTTATTTTTGTATATGGTATAAGAAAGTGGTCCAGTTTCCTTCTTTTCTATGTTGCTGTCTAGTTTTTCCAGCACCATTTATTGAAGAGACTGTCTTTTCCCACTGTATATTCTTTCGTGCTTTGTCAAAGATTAATTGACCATATAGTTGTGGGTTCAGTTCTAGATTTTCTGTTCTGTTTTCTTGATATTGTCTATTTTTATGCCAGTACCATACTGTTTTGATCACTACAGCTTTGTACTTTAACTGTAAGTCCAGATTTTTGATGCCTCCAGCTTTTCTTTTTCAAGATTTCTTTGGCTGTTCAGGGTCTTTTGTGATTCAAGACAAATTTGATAAGACCACAAATACATGGAGGCTGAACAACATACTACTAAAGAGTGAATGGGTCAACCAGGAAATCAGATAAGAAATTTAAAAAAAACCATGGAAACAAGTAAAAATGAAAACCCAATGGTCCAAAACCTTTGGGATGTAGCAAAAGTGGTCCTAAAAGGGAAGTGTATAGCAATATAAGTCTACCTCAAGAAACAAGAAAAATCTCAAATAAACAACCAAGCCTTCCTTAAACCTAAAGGAGCTAGAAGGATAACAACAAATGAATACTAAAGCCAAGATAAGGAAGAAAATAATATATAGAGAGCATAAATAAATGTTATAGAAACAAAAAATGAAACCAGGAACTGATTCTTTGAAAAATTAACTGATCACTGAAACCAGGAGCTGGTTCTTTGAAAAATTAATAACATTGATAAGCCTTCAGACAGACATATCAAAAGAAAAGAGAAAGGACCCAAATAAATAAAATCACAAATGAGATGGAGAAATAACAACCAATACCTCATAAATACAAACAATTATAAAATACTGTTATGAAAAGCTATATGGCAACATGTTGGACGACCTAGAAGAAATGGATAAATTCCTGCAAACATATAAACTGCTAAAACTGAAACAGAAAGAAATAGAAAACTTGAGTAGACTGGTAACCAGCAAAGAGATTGAATCGATAATCAAAAAACTCCCCACGAACAGAAGTTCAGGGCCAGATGGCTTCACAGGTGAATTCTACCAAACATTAAAAGAACAGTTAATACCTATTCTGATAGCAAAACCAGATAGTGACTCCACTTATAAAACAAATCAGAAACCAAAAAAACAAAACAATAAAACAAACAACAACAACAACAACAAAAGCAAAACAAAACCAAACCAAAAAGAAACCACTACAGGTCAATATCCCTGATGAACATGGATACACAAATTCTCGATAAAATACTAGCAAACCAATTCCAACAATACATTTAAACAGTTATTCACCACAATCAAGTGAGATTTATTCCTGGGCTGCAAGGGTTGTTCAGTATTTGCAAATCAGTCAATGTGATACACCACGTTAATAAAAGAAAGGATAAGCACCATATGATCCTCTTAATAGACAATGAAAAAGCCTTTGACAAAGTACAGCATCCATTCTTGATAAAAACCCTCAACAGAGTAGAGTTAGAGGGAACATACCTCAACATTATAAAGGCCATATATGAAAAACCCACACACAGCTATTATCATCCTCCATGGGGAAAAACTGAGAGATTTTTTCCTACTGTGAGGAAAAAGACATGGATGTTCACTGTCACCACTGTTATTTAACACAGTACTGGAAGTGCCAGACTCAACAATCACACACACACACACACACACACACACACACACACACACACAAAATAAAAGTCTTCCAAATTGGCAAGGAAGAAGTCAAACTTTCACTATTTAAGATGACATGATATTCTATATCGAAAACCCCAAAGACTCCACCAAATAACTGCTATATAACAAACAAATTTAGTAAAGTTGCAGGATACAAAATCAACGTAAGGAAATCTCTTGCATTTATATTCATCAATAATGAAGCAGCAGAAAGAGAAATAAAGGAATCCATCCCATTTATAGTTGTACCAAAAAACTTTAAGATATCTAGGAATAAACCTAACCAAAGATGTGAAAGATCTGTGCTCTGAAAACTATAAAATGCTGATGAAAGAAATTGAAGACGACACAAAGAAATAGAAAAGCTTTCCATGCTTCTGGATTAGAAAAACAAATATTGTTAAAAATTGTATACTACCCAAAGCAGTCTACATATTTAACGCAATTGCTATCAAAATACCAGCAACATTTTTCCAAGAACTCCCAATTTTTTGCTTACAAATTCTTTGTTCCTTTTACCATTAGATCTCTAAATTGTTCCTACATCTTCTTCCTTAGAATTAGTACCTTTCCAAGATCTGTATCTTGATCCTTGCCCACTTTTAAGTGTCTTCTTTTTTCAGTTTTCAGTTGGCTGTGTTCTGATTTACCAATCATCAGTGTTTTCTCTTTGAGAGTTACCTTTATTTTTATGAGTGACATTATCTGTGTTCTCTCATCATTAGGATCCTGACACCCTACTTATATATCCACGGTCTCTGACTCTCCACTTTCATGGGTTTCACAGTTAAATCTCTTGGAACTGAATACTCATTTTCTGACTTAATTTGGTATTTTTAGTATTCTTTGCTTTTTTTTTATATAACCACCTCAATGGTTTGAAATATATTTTATATAATTTATATATTTCATATAATCACTCTTAGTAATGTTTTAAAATTGAATATTTTGCTTGATCTTTATAAAAATGTATGTTTATAAAATTTAGCATTCTAGCACTTAATTTATGCGTCTTAATGATACAGTTTCTTTAAACATATATTTAAATATTAAATACTCAACATTTACATTAATAAAAATATTTTAATATGATTTTAATGGTTATATATTCATTGAAGATTATAATATTACTATAAAATAGCAATATGTAGTTCATTTAATGATTTTTCCACTTAATTCTGTTTTGCCTAATATTAACACTACTGTTCATTATTTTATATTTGCCTTCACTAGAACATTAATACACATAACACAATGCAATAACCATGAGTTAAAGTTGATATTACCTTATAACATAGAATGATGGCTATAACAGAGAATGTTTTTGCCATTATGAAGCTTAAACTTCATGGAAAATTTCTCCTGTCCATTTGTTTTTAATGCATCTGGTTTTTGTTTAATTTTTTTTCTCCTATATATGGTAGACAGATGGATCAACTCGTGTATTTAACACAATATGAAAGTATTTACCTTAAATAAGTAAATCTAGCCCAATTAATGGTGTTAAAATATTTTAATTTTTTTTAATGTTTATTCATCTTTGAGAGACAGAGAGAGAGAGACAGAGCATGAGCGGGGACGGGGTGGAGAGAGGGAGACACAGAATCCAAAGCAGGCTCCAGGCTCTGAGCTGTCAGCACAGAGCCCGACGCGGGGCTTGAACTCATAAACTGCAAGATCATGACCTGAGCCTAAGTCAGACACTCAACTGACTAAGCCACCCAGGTGTCCCGGTGTTAAAATATTTTATAGCTAATTCTTATTTAGGTTTGCCAAGTATTTTTTCCTGGTTCTCCCATTTCCTCTGAAATCTTTGCTGTTCTTTGGGGTGCCTAGGTGGCTCGGTAGTCTAATAAGCCTTTTGAGCCCTGGTTCGTGAGTTTGAGCCCCCAAATTGTCTCTCTTCTGTCAGCAGGGAGCCTGCTTCAGATCCTCTGTCTCCCTCTCTCTCTGCCCCTCCTCTGCTTGCGAGCATGTATTCTCTCTCTCTCTCTCTCTCTCTCTCTCTCACACACACACACACACACACACACACACACACACACACGCAAGTAATAAACATTTAAAAAAATGTTTTCTTCACTCCAAATGCATTGATTACTAATTTAAGTTGCAAGCAATGCAAATGAACCCTGGCTAATTTAAGAAGAAAAGAACTTCATTAGAAAGATATCTAATAATAGAGAGAATTGAAGGAAAACA
The DNA here is from genome assembly GCF_028749965.1 of Puma concolor. Taxonomy (NCBI): domain Eukaryota; kingdom Metazoa; phylum Chordata; class Mammalia; order Carnivora; family Felidae; genus Puma; species Puma concolor. The sequence goes on from NC_141674.1 coordinate 90,550,334, forward strand.
CAATGAACCAGGATTGGAAAATAGGCAGGCACTTAGGGTGAACAGGCATTAAGAAGACTAAGTAAAAATGATATCATAGTAATATTCTGTTTAGAATGATCCTGTTGGCTCCATTATCAACAGGAATGTGACACTACTTTTTGAGCAATGAATAATTTCTCAATTCATCTCATAGCTGTCACCTACTTCATCAAAGCTTAAGGACTTGGATAGGTGCATGATATTAGTGAAGCCTAAATTATTCATTAAGGGTTGGCCAGTAGGGACAATGGAAACATAACTGGTACGTTGGATTTTGTGGATGAGGGACATTCCTACTTCTCTCTTAGACTGGCAGTTGGGAATTTCCACAAAAATAAGAGTAGTATTTCGATTTCAGTTACCCAAATATTGATAACTGTCCATTATACTGAAAAAATAATAGGAGCACTACTTTTTAAAACTTTATGTGGCATAGGAAATACTTAAAATATATGGTTGGTCAAAATTACAGTATGGGAAACATTTTTTTCTACTGTAATCAACATTTTATTTGGAATGATACAAAGGATATTTGGAATAATAGAAAAGGGACAGGGAACTGCAACATTGATAGTGATGTGTAATTTTAGACCTTGGTTATATGATTAGAAGTAATTTGAACCCTCTTCTGAAACATTCATGATTCAGTTGTTAACAGATACTACTATAGCTATTTTATGTATCAACTTAATACAGGGAAATCATTTATTGAAAAAAAATGTTGAGTGGTTAGAAGCATAGACTCTATGGTAGGTCTCCAGAATGACACACCCAGAACAAAATTTACCGCAGTCAGGTAGCTAAGGAATTAGAAAGTTACCATCCCAAATATTATCTCTAGTAGTAAACCTTCTTCATAATCTGTAGATTGGCAGGCTGCTGCATGCATTTGTTTTAATTTGCTTGCTATCACACATGTATTATGTGATCAATAAATGGTTGCTAATTATTGGTGATACTGATTATATTAATTTTGGATATCTAAATAAATGCTAACTTTTCTAAATGTTTCATGTTAAACAGATTGTCTCAGTAAGTGGATGCCATCTTGGACAGAAGAATAGCTGAAATTACTGTTCACTTTGTATGTTTAGAGTATTAAACACCTTACTGTTTCATGTCAAATTGCAGAGAAATGGTTCTGATGGCTTAATTAAATAATATTTAGGATGTGTGTTATTTTGTATATTAATTGATGCATTTCTGGGTATCATGTTTAATTTTGAGAAACCTGAAAGATTGAGTCTATAAATAAACATTTTTAGAGAAAAAAATACATATTCAATATTTAAAAATTTCCCCTCTAACCACCGCCATAAACTCCTGGAAGCATTTGGTTCCTCATTATGGTAAAAAAAATCTATTTCAGAGTGTAGAATGTTACATAAGTGTTGGAGTAATTTCAGCAATGAGATCCCTATTAAATATATAGTTTATTAAGGAGTGCACTGCAACTTGGCAGTGTCTTTGTCATAATTTTATAATCAGCCCTGATCTAGTAAGGTGCCTATCGTCCCAGGACAAAAATGACAGCAAAACTCTCAGGGGATTACAGAAATAGAAGAACACTCTCAAAGCAAGCTTTTGGGTGGTATAACTTCTCATCAAGAGTCATCTGATAAATCAAGATACTTAGGAAGGTACAAATCTGGTTATTTTTTGGTGACCCCGCACTGGGGTTGTGAAGCTGACAGTGGAGTGGGGGAAGGGCAGGTGAGACAGGAGTATGAATTATGTCATGCCTTAAGGGAAGAAAGAGCCATAGCATTGGAGCTACAAGCCTAGAGTGGTTCTCATGTCTAAAAAGGAAAGCTTCCATTGCAAAACCACTGTCTATTTTTATTTTATTTTCATTCCCCAGCAATTTCCAGTGGGTTGTTTTGCGGATGGATTATATGACTTAAAGCAGAGCATATAGCTGAGAGATTGCAAGTACTGACTCAATGTGAATCTCACATCATCAGTCACTTTTCATTTTTTTAAGTATATAAACTGTTGGTAAGGCCCATGAGCTACTTACTACAGGAAAATTCCCAAGTGGCAATTGTAGAGGGATACCAGTCACTCTGGAGAAAATTCTGAAGGAAATTTTTCTTACTGGAAGACACCAAAATTTGTATTACTGGATCATGATAGGACAACATGGAAAAAAACAATTGCCAAAGAATATTTTAGAAATCTTTCATGATTATAAGGAACATAAAAAAGAACAAATATCTGTAAAAGTCAGATTCCATGGGTCGCACATCTCTTGTTTATTCCCATTAACCTGAACTTAATGATTTAAAGACAAAATATTTTAAGTGTGCTAAAACTAATGAAATGATAGAGGAAAATGTAATAACAAAATAAGAATGAATGCTATTCTTTTTACATTTTGGGGGGGTCGGAGGTCAGTATATACACACTTTACAATATATACTATATATTGTATAGTATATGGAGCCACTGTGGAACATGTTAAAAATAACATGGAAATTTCTTCTAGAAAAATTTTATTTAAAAAATCCCATTGGTGATTCTACCATGGTTCAGTGTAGGGAACTAATAGGAAGAGTATAGAATTTGGGGTTAAATCTAATTCATGATGATTACATATTTATTTTACCTCCTTGAATCTGTATTTAAATTAAATTTAATTATATGTAATTAAATCCATATAAATTTTCATTGAAGATTCTCTGAGCCAACACTTGCAAATTCCTTCACTTAATGTTCAATAAATTTGATTTCCTTTCTCATTCAAAGAAGAAAATCTACTCACTATTATTACTTAGTTCATATCACAAAATTTATACACAAGAATGACATGATTACTTAGTAATTGCAATAGTATTATACTCCTGAGTTGTATTAAATAAAGCATATTTGTCCCCAAAGAGTTCATCTTCTGATTGACATTTGTAAAAGAATAAAAACAAAACAAAAAACCCTGGCTTACTTTTTCCCCTGAGGTACACACACACACACACATACACACACACACACACACACACACACAGACGCGCGCGTTTGTTCCTCATGAAGAACTTCAAAAACTCTGAATTTCCTCAGTGGTAGGAGTGTCTTTGTCATCCAAAGAGGTGACTTCTGGTGGAACCCCTAGATTCAAGATGGGAGATGGTCTTCAGAAAAACTAAAGGTGATTTGAGGGTTGAACCACCCCCTTAAGCCTCTAGGAAAGGGAGATTAAGTTCATCACTTGGCCAGTGATTTAATCAAGCATGCCTATGTGATGAAACCATGAGAAAAATTCAGAACCACAAGGGTCAAAGTGTTTCCTGGCTGGTGAACATATTTATGTGCTGGGAGTGTGGCTTCCCCTGACTCCAGATGAAAGAAACTCCTGCATTTCTCCCCATTCCCCCCAAACCTTGATCTGTTTGGCTCTTCTGAGTTATATCCTTTATAATAAAAACATACCTATAGTTCTGTGAATCATCCTAGTATATTATCATACCCCTAACAGGGGTCATGGGAACCTCTGAATTTGTAGCCGTCAGGAGTTGGTGTGGGTAAGCTGAGGGCCCCATTCATGTCTTGTGTCTGAAGTAAGGGGAGTCTTGTTGGGTACTGTGGGATTCCCAGCCTGTGGGATCTGGTGCAAAGTGTGAGTAGATAGTGTCAGAATTTAAGGACTTGCCTTTACCTCTCAGGATTGGATGCTAACTCTGGATAGTTACTGTCAGAAGTTAATTGGACTGTAAGACATCCAGTTATTGTCAGAAAATTGGCACTGGAACTTAACACCTGTGTTATGTAGCTCTTCTGTATTTTTGTGATCCCTGAGTAACCTCCTTTACCAACTTCATTGAATTTTATGTTATTCATTGAAAGCTTTAACTTTCTTTTCTTGCTCACGTTCTTTTTCATCACATCAATGTCCTCTCATCACCTTTGTATGATCCTCCATCATCAGCTGTTGAGTCTCAGTTTTTTAAAGTGCTCATTTCTACATTTACCTTAGCTACTCATTCCTATGTAAACCCCTAAATTTTTACCATTATGCCACAATCCATTTCAGATATTTAAATGTCCAGTGCTGTCATTAAAATCCTATAAATCCTTCATTGTACTTGGTCAAGTGTCTAACATGTAACTATTCTTTACTCTCATGAAAAGTGCCAATCCAACAAGAATCTCACCTTCTCCACATTCATTACCTAGCTTACAGTTGTGCACCAACATTAAAATATTTTATTGTAGATGCATCTGGGTGGCGCAGTCGGTTAAGCGTCCGACTTCATCCAGGTCACGATCTCGCGGTCCGTGAGTTCGAGCCCCGCGTCGGGCTCTGGGCTGATGGCTCAGAGCCTGGAGCCTGTTTCCGATTCTGTGTCTCCCTCTCTCTCTGCCCCTCCCCCGTTCATGCTCTGTCTCTCTCTGTCCCAAAAAAAAATAAATAAACGTTGAAAAAAAAATTTAAATATATAAAATAAAATATTTTCTTGTACATACACCCACTCATCCCGCTCCAGTCTCCTTCCAACATATTGTCATAACAAACCTCAATCATGAATAAATGATTTTTCTCTATGCTTCCTCTAAACATGGTGGAGAAAAATCATGGAAAAAAAATGTGTTAGTTCTTGACAGAAATTTATGATTACAAATTCATGATTGCCATTTTCTTTGGTGCACTAATTAACTCCCCAGTAATGTAAGTGCATATCACTACCTCTACCCCCTCTTTACTCTGCTAACTATTCCCTGTGTGTACACTACCCTCTAATGGTCCTTCTCTTTCCTCCCCAAACACAGCTAAGAAGAGCTGATAGAATTTCCTCATGATGTACTGAGTTAATAGAAGCCTTACGTTTTACAGATGAACAAGCCAATTTTATATTTTTACCCATCTTCTCTTCCTGTTACCAAAAAAAAAAAAAAAAAAAAAAAAAAGGTTTGTCTTTCTAGCAAAGGTCAAACACTCCACCTGTATTTTAAATCACATGCCCAAGTCTTACCTTCTTAAAGAAATTGTCCTGTTGTTTATTCCCACACTCTCTCTCTCGAGTGTTCAGTAGTTAAATTTTTTTAGCATCATTGTAATTAACAGCCAGCTTTGACCCAGTAACTCCCAATCATAAAACATCAAGGGAAACAAAAACAACATTCATCTGAATCTCATTGTACTGTTTGCTGTGTTTTCAAAATACTCATTGCACCAACTTTTCACTTTTCCTTTAATTTGCAGTCTTATCAAGTTTTCTACAACACACTGATTCCACATCTCAGGGACAGTAAACTTCTCAAACAGCCGCAGCCTTCCCTGCCATTAAGCAAATGTGTATTTTTAATTTTAAGCATATTAAACTTCTTAATAGTCTTTAAATTAATTGAAAAAAATGCATTGTTTTGCAACATTCAATCTCTTGGCTTTCATTGTATTGCATTACATCTCAGTAAAAATTTTTATCTTACCAACAAATTTTCAGTTTCTTTTTCAGTAATCCTGTTCTACTCATCCTAGACCATTTTTTCTCATGAACTCAGTTTTCTCAATTATTTCAATAGAATCTATTCCTACAGATGTATCTATATGTTAATAATTCCCATCTGTATATCATATAGATCTTGCCTTTGAGCTCTAGACAGATGTTTTCAATCTTCCTTAGGTACTTGGAAGTGTCCACATTTAACATGTCTCACATAGAAATTATAGTTTTCTTAGTTCACTGAAACTGTGTATGATCCAGTTTTCCCCAAATTGGTAATACATTCCATCTACCTAGGTGCTCAAACCAGAAAATTGAAAGTTATCTTGAATATTTTTCTCTTCCAACTCATACATCAAATCCATCAATATAGTCTGTCATTTCTGCCTCCTAAATATATATCTAATCTGTCCATTTCTCAGGATCTCTGGATCATGACAGCCGCTCTCTTTTTTCTCTCCAAATTCTAGCTGCACTGGGCTTCTTCCAGTTATATGCACTCGTCAAGCACTATAATAACTCCATGAGGGTGCTTTGGGACAGCTAAATCAAATTGATTCCATCAAAAGTCTCACAGTTTGAGGTAAAATCAGGTGAATTTATTTCTCCTAGATGGAGAAATACATGCAGCAAGGAATGTATAAGTTTATTCACAAAAATCATCCTACTAATTTATAGCTATATCAGAGAAAGAATATCTAGAGGAGTGATTGATTTAAAATTCTTTTAGGGATATAGCTTTGAAAAATTTCCAAATACAGTGCATATAAACACTGTCTCATAAATGTAGTTCAAAAAATTCAGCATGAGCATCTCTTTATAATATTCTAATTTACTGAGAAGATAAACCAACTCAGCTTTCTTATAAATATGAGACAGGTTTATTTTGCCTGTTAATTATTATAACACCTTTCAAATTTCTTTTTTTGTTGTTTCATTTTAAAAATATTTTTAATGTTTATTTGTTTATTTTGAATGTGTGAGAGAGAGAGAGTCAGGGAGGGAGAGAGGGAGAGAGAGAATCCCAAGCAGGCTCTGAGCTCTCAGTGCAGAGCTTGACGCAGGGCTCAATCTCACAAACCATGAGATCATAACCTGCGCCAAAATCAAGAGTTGGATGCCTAACCAACTGAGCCACCAGGCACCCCTAAATTTACTAAAAATATGTACATATATTTCATAGGTTTTCTTGTATATAACATTTTTTAATGGTAAGTGCTCAAATGGTTTTAAGTAGTCAGTGTTGTCAGAAACCTTAATTTATTAAGTGTTTTCTTTGCCCGATAAAAAATGAAATAAAAAAACTTCTCTATTAGACTTTAACAAATATACTTATATACTCTCACTGTTCATAGATCTGACTTGGGGTGCTGAACATAGAAAATATTCAATGTACAAAAGACCTAAAATAACCTAAAAAGTAGCTCACATTCCTCTGGTCTAGTAATCTATTGCAATAAGGATTGTATTTAACTCTACAGGATTCTGCCCTAGGCCCCCTTTTTACGTTATGGATGCCCTCTAGTTGACATCTTTCCACTTAGCTAACTTCTACTCTCACTGATAACTCTCTGATGACTTTCTAATAATTCTTGCTGATAATTCCCAAATTCATCTCTGAATTCCATATTTCTTTTCTTATTTCTGGATCTATGCATCTAAATTTCTACCGGACATCTCTATTTTAACGCACTAACACCACCACTTTAAATATTTCTACCTTCACTACCTTTCATGAGCAGACAGTTTTTATTCACGTGATACAGAGTTCAGTGAATGGCACCACAATCTGTCCTGTGTTTTGTTAGATTCTATATTTGTCTATTTGGCATCCATTCATCACAAGACTAATTATATGAACAATATTTTCTGTACTGCATTCTTGATGCTATAGCATTTGAGTGCCTTAAAGATGAGGGGTGAGAGTTTTTTTCATCCTGGGCACCTCCCAGAGCTAGCTAATTACTAAAGATAATAACAATATGTGTATAAGCACATTTTTGATATGGAAACTAACAAATCCTGAGTCACCCAACCACATCCTTATCTAATCCTCACATACCATGCCACTATTTCCCCTGACCTAAATCATCCCCAGGACAGGTACGAGGGAATTGGAGACCATTCCTCTGGCCCAAAGCTTGCTGGAATAATTCAAACTAGCCAGTCTTACATTGTTCACTCTGCCTGGTCTTGCATTTCTATGGAGGTATTAACAAAGGCTCTGGCCTAGGTTATTTCCTGCCATCTGCTTCTGAACAGAATCTGGTTCTTTCCCATGTTTCTGTACATGGTGTGGTGAGCCCCTTCCTCTCAGGAAATATAATAAAAATCTTCTTTCAATGCCATAAGCCTCTTCTTGTCACACAGCCACCTCCATAAATTAAAATCCTGTGGGGACAAATGAGACACCACCTACCAAATTATCCAATGTGGAAACTTGAACATTCTTCATATTCTTTTTTGTCTTCTCGGGTACCACTTTCTTCATGCTTACTGCAACTATCTCAGTTCAGGCCACCATCATCTCTTGACAAAATTATAACAAGAACCACTTGTTGATACTTTTTCCATTGTCCCTTTTTTTAGTCTATCCTTCAAACTGAAGGGAGAGTGGTATCTTTAGAACCAGAAATATCACAGTGTGGTAAAATTTTCCAATAACTTCACATATCCCCAAAGATAAAGTTCATACTCATAAACATAGCCAACAAATCCTCAATTACCTGGATTTTTTACATCTCTAGCCTCACCACTGGCCAGACATCCACATTTACTCTCACAGCTATGCTAGGAATCATGTAATGTTCTGGGAGCACTGTGTTCTTTTCACTTTCAAACCTTTTACACATAATCTCCTTGTACTCGCCTAGCCAACTTTCAGTGTTCCTGGGACCTAAGAAAGTTTTTCTGACTCCTTAAAATGTTGGTTGGTTGTATAATTCCTTATACCCACCTCTATCTTAGCACTTAGGTTGCTTTATTGAAATAACCTTTTCTCATCTGTGTTCTCTATTAGGAAAATAAGTGACTTGTGGTCAAGCATTGTGTCTTAACATTGAATACTAGTGACTACATAATACAGTGCTTGCCATATATTTAACATTCCAAAATGGTACAGAGAATTAATTCATTTAATATTAATTCCATGAGTTTGAACATTCATACTTAAACACTTTTCTATAGAAACATATTGTTCCCTCTTATAAAAAGTTCTGTCATGTATCTAAGAGTATATTAGCCCATTTTTGTTTGTTTTATTACATGTGAGTGGAGTTGGGTTTGTTGTGGTAAATAATGATGAATTTTTTCCCCTCATTATTTGCTAATAGCCAATATAATCCCAGTACAAATTGCATTTTCTAAGTATTCTTTCTGCTTGAGGAACCTGTGAAAGTATTTATTAAGTCTTAGTTCTGATTAAGCATAACAAATGTTACATTTGTTTACATATTAATAGTTGTCTCTTATCTGTCATACTTCTTAATCCTTGATTTCTATATTCTCCTTGTTTTCAAATTTTTGAAAGAAAAAGCTCAGTTTCTGTTTAATTAATTCAAGAGACTCATTTACATTGTATCTGCAGACAATTGATTTTTTAAGTATGGGTTAACTTTCTCCAAATAATTCCTTTTCCATTTATTTATTTATTTATTTATTTATTTATTTATTTATTTAGAGAACAAATAGACGAGGGGAAGAGAGAGAAGGAGAGAGAGGATCCCAAGCAGGCTCCATACTGTCAGTGCAGAGCCCAACATGGGCCTCTCTCTCATGAACCATGAGATCATGAACTGAGCTGAAATTAAGATGCGGATGCTTAACCAACTGAGCCACCCAGGCACCCCAAAAGAATGCACTTTTAAAACAAAATATCAATAAGTATCTTAAATGCCATTTTCCAAAAGTTTAATTTTAATGAAAATGGAGATTTGTTTTTACCTGTAGTGCATGGATTTGTTTATCATGAGGATCTGTATAAAAATTAGAAATTTTGTAGGTTTATAATACTTCAATTAAATGTATGCCTACATTCAGGGCACCTGAGTGGCTCAGCTGGTCAAGCGTCTAACTTCAGCTCAGGTCATGATCTCACAGCTTGTGGATTCAAGCCCTGCATTAGGCCCTGTGCCGACAGCTTAGAGCCTGAAGCCTGCTTCGGATTCTGTGTCTCCCTCTCTCATTGCCCCTCTCTCAAAAATAAATAAACATATTTTAAAAAATTTTAAATTGCTTAAAAATGTGTGCCTACATCCATTTCAAAAATATTTTGTCTTTTGGACTCCAGCCAAGGGGGATGGAGGGAGAGGGTGCTGGTTGCCAGGAATTTAAAGGATTGGAGGGTAAGGGAGGAGGGCTAGAGGTTGAGTCAGCCAATTGCAGTTGACTTAGTCGGTCATGGCTATGCAATGACTCCTGAATACAAACTCTCAAAGGACTGGGTCCAGAGAGCTCCCTGGTTGGTGAGCGCATGGAGATGGAGGAAGGGTGGTGCTCCTGGAGAGAGCACGGAAGCTCCACATCCTTCCCCCATACCTTGCCCTATGCATCTCTTCATCTGGCTATTGGTTCATATCCTTTATCATGCCCTTTAATCTTTGAAATGTTTCCTTTGAAGTGTTTCCCTGAGTTCTGTGAGCCTCTCTAGCAAATTAAAAGAACAGAAGTAGGGGGTTCTTTGGAATCTCCAATCTGTATGTATCTAGTTGATCCAGAAGCACAGCTTAGGCCTTGTGACTGGTGTCTGAAGTGAGGGGTGAGGGACAATCTTGTAAGACTTAACCCTTCACCTATGGAATCTGATACTGTCTCTGGGTAGATAGTGTCAGAATTGATTCGAATTCTCAGAAACCCTTCCAGTGGCTGAGAATTGCTTGGGCACCTCATCCCCTAGATTGGAATTGGATCCACGAACCCCAAAAGAGTTGGTGTCATTATAAATATTATCTTAAATATAGTAAAAGCTAGAGAAGACACAAGGTACAGAAAATTAATTTTTGTTTTTTGTTTTTATTTTCTTAAGATTTTATTTTTGAGTAATCTCTACATCCAGCAGCATGGGGCTCAAACTCATGACCCTGAGATCAAGAGTTGTATACCCCACCAACTGAGCCATCCAGGCACCCCCAGAATAGTAATTTTTAAAAGACAATCCTCAATATTCTCTCATTTTTTGGAATATTAAAGCCTAAATATCAAAACTAAAGGGTATATTTATTTTTAAATATATTGTGGTGAGTTTTATTTTAAATAATGCATTTCTAAACCTGGGTTTTATTATATTGATGGCATTTAATAAAGTCCTTTTATGTCAGCCTTCTCTTAGACAATACATTTTAGAAGTTGTATTCAGTATAGATCTTATTATTTTAACTTTTCCAACATGAATAATGCTGGTATATACTTCTTTTTCATCTGTAAGTATCATAGTGTGCTTATTTGTTTGAGAGTTTTATTTACTAATATGGACTATCAGGACTCAGATGTTGATAAATAGGATTTGAGGACACAGAACTTCACTTAAGTGCTGTAACTATCTTTGAAATGTCCACTAGAGCCAATTAATCTGGAAAGTTTAGGGGCCTAAAACTAGGGATGTACATTAGCAGTACTGGGTATAAAATCAGCAAAAATGTAAGTCCTTGGTAATTTTTTAAATGTGTGGGAAGATAGATACAATATTTCTAGAACATTGTTTTTAATCTTCTGAACTGTGATGCTACTTTTTTTTTTAATACCAAAAACATCAAGAAGTATCATCTAGTTATACAAATAGCTGAGTGACAAACAATTTGGGACAGTAAGGGAATTTAAAGTCTTCAAGCATGTTTTGCATGCTGCAAATAAAAAGAATGGATAATTTGTATTCTAGTAAAGAATTGAGCATATTGTTTTATATTATATCTAAAATATTATGACATTGTAACATTATATGACAATCACTGTACCCTTCATTTTCAAAAGGAAGAATTAATGATTCATAAACAAGTCATTTTTTCTGCAAATATGCAACTTTAGTGTCATCAATAACTGTAAAATTTCTACTAAATTTTATGTTATTATAATTTTCTAACTCTTAGTCAAAAATGCTTTATTTGAAATATATTATTTTTAAATTTTCCCATGTCCAAACATGATAATGGTGCTTTTTTTTAATGTTTCTTTTTAGTTCGCCAAATTTGGTAATATTTTCTTTCACTTTTATATTAAACAAAAGAGTAATGCCTGAAAATCCTTTCTCATGATAACAAAACTGACAGTTCAGACTCTGTGTGTATGTTGTGTGTATCAACATTCACAGTTTCACTCTTTTGTTCAATGGCCTGGAGGAGTAGAATGTACTGAATTATCACTAAAGATGCAGACAAGAACTATTTCATACATTTCTTCTTACTAGATTACCTCATAAAAAGATACTTATTGAATTTAATGAATTTACAATTCTTCACAGTAAGGGCATAACTCTATTTTTATGAGTTAAGAATGCCTGTAGAAAAAATTTTAAGAATAATTTAAATAATTATTTTACTTCTGTTATGGTTGAATTGTGTCCCCATCCCCAAATTTATAGTTTAAAATCCATCCCCAGGATCTCTGAATGTGACCTTATTTAGAAATACGTTCTTTAAATTGGTATCATTAGGGTGGGCTGTAATCCGATCTGGTTTGTGGTCACATTGTAGGGGCGAGTTGGAGGCCTGCACACACATGGGGAGTTTGCCCTGTGAAGAGACACAGGGAGAGATAACCATCCACAAGCCAAAGAGAGAGAGGCCTAGAACAGATCTTTCCCTCAGGAAGAACCACCTTTGCAGATACCTTGATTTTGGACTTCTAGTCCCCAGAACTGTGAGACAATAGATTTCTGTTGTTTAAGCCATCTAGTTTGCATTTCTTTATTCTGGCATCTCTACCAAATAAATACCACCCCCAAATGCATATGTGTTAGAAAAACATGAAATGTTACTGCTTTGGGGGAGTGGGAATATACAAAATCATCCTTCATGTCCTTTCAGGATTTGGGGCCCCAGATGTCAGCAGAAATGAAATTCATTTGAGAGGAGTTTAATGTAACAGTGTTTTATTTTAAAATCCCATGGAATCACTAACTTCAAAAATATAATCAGGACCATAATTTTCAAAATTTAGTTTTAAATCAATTGTCATGTTTCTTTAAGAAGCTAAGTGCTTGAAGAGTGGAAATGAATGCCTGCTTTCTCTGGATTTTCAAAAGGCTCCTTTCAGAAGGCATATGGTGAGTCAGCCTGACTCCTGGATTTCAGCTATTTAGTTTCACAACTTATGGAGAAAGCAGGGCTATTTCAGTAGGCAGAAGTTACCAGAAAGCTGTTTTCATAACCTTTTTTCTCAGCATTATTCATGCTGGACTGAATTAAGAACTCTCATTTCAATCAGGTATTAAACACCAATAAAATGAAGCACACGATATAAAATATTTAATGTTAAGACCAAATAAAATGTGCATTAATAATTCTGTATCATTTAGTGTACAATAAGATTTTATTTTTATCAATGTGTTTCCTACATCAATGCCAAACTCCATTTTTTTTCAAATTTGATATACAGTAAGCCTGTTTCACATTTGGAATGCCACTAGAAATGCCAGTAGAGATGAAGAAGAGAGAAAAAATTAGTTGAGTATTTAATAGTTTGTGATAATTTATAGTTAAATGTTACCTCTGTCCTGATATTTTCTCCAGTTGACCTCTTTGGACTGACTGGGAGAGAGGGCAAACAGCAGAGTTTAAGAAGGACATGTTTCTGTTTGTTGTCTATGGCAACTGACAAATCTATCAGTTATTTTTCAAATTAAAGATACAAATAGTGACCCAGACTAAACTGGGATCATGTTAAAAGTGTGGGATTGGGTGAAACTAATACGTGTGTGTGTGTGTGTGTGTGTGTGTGTGTGTGTGTGTGTGTTTTAATGTTTATTTTTTCCCCCTCCCTTCCACCCCCCATCAACCAACCCTCAGTTTATTCTCAGTTTTTAAGAGCCTCTTATGGTTTGGCTCCCTCCCTCTCCAACTTTTTTTTCCCCCTTCCCCTCCTCCATGGTCTTCTGTCAAGTTTCTCAGGATCCACATAAGAGTGAAAACATATGGTATCTGTCTTTCTCCCTGTGACTTATTTCACTTAGTATAACACTCTCCACTTCCATCCACATTGCTACAAAAGGCCATATTTCATTCTTTCTTATTGCCAAGTAGTATTCCATTGTGTATATAAGCCACAATTTCTTTATCCATTCGTCAGTTGATGGACATTTAGGCTTTTTCCATAATTGGCTATTGTTGAGAGTGCTGCTATAAACATTGGGGTACAAGTGCCCCTATGCATCAGCACTCCTGTATCCCTTGGTTAAATTCCTAGCAGTGCTGTTGCTGGGTCATAGGGTAGTTCTATTTTCAATTTTTTGAGGAACCTCCACACTGTTTTCCAGACCGGCTGCACCAGTTTGCATTCCCACCAACAATGCAAGAGGGTTCCCGTTTCTCCATATCCTCTCCAGCATCTGTAGTCTCCTGATTTGTTCATTTTGGCCACTCTGACTGGCATGAGGTGATATCTGAGTGTGGTTTTGATTTGTATTTTCCTGATGAGGAGTGACATTGAGCATCTTTTCATGTGCCTGTTGGCCATCTGGATGTCTTCTTTAGAGAAGTTTCTATTCATGTTTTCTGCCCATTTCTTCACTGGATTATTTGTTTTTTGGGTGTGGAGTTTGGTGAATTTAATGTTCATTTTTGAGAGAGAGACAGAGTGAGAGTCAGGGAGAAACAGTGAAAGAGGGAGACACAGAATCTGAAGCAGGCTTCAGGCTCTGAGCTGTCAGCACACAGCCTGATGTGGAGCTCAAACTCACGAACCTTGAGATCATGACCTGAGCCAAAGTAGGATGCTCAACTAATTGAGCCACCCATGCTCCCTCGTGTGTGTGTTATTAATGAAACATTAAGAGAATCACACTTAAAGTCATCTATATTTTAAAGTTTATTAATTTTGAAAGAGAGAGAGTACACACACAAGCAGGGGAGAGGCAGAGAGAAGGAGAGAGAGAACCCCAAGTAGGCTCAATGCTGTCAGCATGGAGCCCGATGCGGGGCTCCATACCATGAATTGTGAGATCACAACCTGAGCTGACATCAAGAGTGGGATGCTCAGCCAACTGAGTCACCCAGGTGCCCCATAAAATCATCTGTACTTTAAATACTAATTCAAGGGTATTAAAATTATGTATTGCAATGTTTATAATCTACTAAACTTAAAATTCTAAACATTAATCTTTTAAATATTAAATCTAAATGACTTAGAACATGGAAGAAATCATATCAGACAAAACGTAGAAGTTATAGTTATAAATGAAAATACTTTTCTTATGTTTAAATATGGAAATTATATAAACTATGACATTAATACTCAGTTTTCCTCTGTAAAAGCTATTGTGATTAAAATGCTTTAAACATTATTGTTCTTGGTTATTCTAAATGGGAAGTTCATAGAATTCTTTGTTATATTGTATGTAATCAACCATTTTTTCAATCCTAGGCGATATGTTCTCTCTGTATTTTATCAAACAGGGCCTTTAAATAATTTTTTAAGATACCTTCTTGAGCAAGAGGATTCTGGGAAGATTGACAGGTAGGAAACACCTGAAATATCTGCTCACTGAGACAACAATCTTGCTGGCAGAATCTGTCTAATGTCACTATTGGAGGGGCATCTGTGTGGCTCAGTCGGTTAAACATCTGACTTCAGCTCAGGTCATGATCTTGTGGTTCATGGGTTCAAGCCCCTCGTTGGGCTCTATGCTGACAGCTCAGTGCCTGGAACCTGCTTCAGATTTTGTGTCTCCCTCTCTCTCTGCCCGTCGTCTGCTCATGCCTTGTCTCTCTCTCCCCCCCACCTCTCTCTCAAAAATAAACATTATAAAAACTGTAATGTCTCTATGGGAGCTCTGGAGTCTATTGAGATCATATCTAGATAGATGGATGATTGATAGATAGATAGATAGATAGATAGATAGATAGATCCATTTTCATTAAGAGGCTGTTTTCTTTAATTTTAGTTTGTAGCCTCAATAAAATAATACATGCAGGTGATTACAGAGTCAATTATTCATCAAGATCTAGTTTCTTAAGTTTTGTCTCTGTCACAATGTTACCACAAACTTGATGGCTTAAAATGAAGCACTCTTATTATCTTACAGTTTCTGTGGATCAGGAGTTGGACCACAGCTTCTCTGGGTCCTCAGCTTAAGAGTCTCACCTGCTGCAATGAAGGTATTGGCTGGGATTCTGGTCTCATCTCAGGGGTGAATGGGGGAATGATCCTCTAACAATCTCACATGACTCTTGGCAACTTTCACTTCATGTGCTTTCTTGTAAGACCTTGCTATTTGTTGTCAGAGAGTGCCCTTAGCTCCTTGCCACATGGTCTTTCCAACATGACATCTTCTTTTCTCAAAGATAGCAAGGGAGATGGAGTATCTCCTGCCAAAACAGATTTAGTCTTAAGTAGTATTATCATGAAAGTGTCATGTCATCACCTTAGCTATATTAGTTATCATTAAGTCATAGGCCTTGCTCACATCCAGGGGAAGATTACTCAAGGGGATGGGACACTGGAGTATGTACTCCACACATGGTATAAAAACAATCCTCTGGTCCCCACGTCACTCCATTTTTGATGCCTCGAAGCCAATCACTTTCCACTTCTTTCCTTGATTTTTTTTCCTGTTTTTTACCTCCACATATATAAATAATAGCATATTTAGATTGCTTCTTAAAACCATCAATTTTATACATATTTTTACATTTAAATATATCTTTTTTTTTCATTTTTAACAATTATCACACTTGTAAATAGTAGAGGAAGCCTTTCTTCTTGGACTATAAACTCCTAAAGGCAAGAACTGTACCTGTTCTATTCATCCTGATCTCAGTCTATCAGAGTGAGTGCTGCATGGGAGGATGCCAATAATATTAATTGAATAAATGAACACATAGAAATAAAACAATGCATATTCCATTATTTAATCCTGTCTCTTCCATGTTATAAGAGTTTAAACTTTTTTAACTCTAAGTTTGTCAACATATAATGTAATCATGGTTTCAGAAGTGGAATTTAGTAATTCATCACTTACATATAACACTCAGTGCTCATCCCAACAAGTTCCCTTCTTAATGCCCATCACCCATTTAGCCAATCCCCCCATAAAACCCCTCCAGCAACCCTCAGTTTGTTCTCTGTATTTAAGAGTCTCTTATGGTTTGCTTCCCTCTCTCTTTTTATCTTATTTTTCTTTCCCTTACCCTATGTTCATCTGTTTTATTTCTTAAATTCCACATATGAGTGAAATCATATGATATTTGTCTTCCTCTGACTGACTTATTTCACTTAGCATAATATACTCTTTGTATATTGAAGAAAAGCATTTGTCTATCTGATATCTTGAAGAAAAGCATTTATCTATCTGATATATTTCACTGCATCACCAAATCTATCACACACTTACACAGTATCCATAGTTTATAGGTTGAAAATAGTTAACTTTCTTATTTTGTTATATTATTCATTATTTACATTATTAAGACTACATAAATGTCACTTGTATCCTAGCCTCATAGTATTCAATTATCGTTTCCTTTCTTGAACGATTTGTTTTCCTTGCAATTAATAGTTTTCTTATTTTGTGTTTGTTTAGCCTTTTATGTAATGATCATAAATTCAGCTACGAAGACTTCTTCCATAAAATTGTCCAAATCTCCTTTCAATGTGTTAAAATATAAGAGTTTCTTGATGCCATTTTCTTGGAGACACTTGGTACCATCTGACATACTCATTTTGGAGAGATAGTTATTTCTTTCTGTTGCACAGCTGTTGTTCTAGTTCTTTTCCTTAACCTTCATCTCAAGGAACTCTTTAACATTTCTCTTGTATTCTGAATCTTATGTTTTCCGCTCTTTGTTTATCCTCTAAATTTTGGTGGAGGATCTCTAAAAAAAGCTTTTGAGAAGGATTCATGCAAATAAAACTTTTGAGATCTCACATAAAAGAAAGCACGTGTAGTCTACCCTAAACTGAATTGATGATATGGCTGCATATGGAAATCCCTTTTGCTAATTTTTAAAGTTATTGTTCCATTGTCTTCTAGCTTTCATCATTGCTATTGAAAAATCCAACAGCATATAGAATCCTGACCATTCCCTGTGCTTCTCCATTACAATATTTTAACATTCTGTATGACCCAAATTCTTAAAATTCTTGATGATATGCCTTAGTATAACTCTGTTTTTATCATTGTGCTGGGTACTCTGCCTTTCAATCTGGAAATTCATATTTCTTAGTTCTGTGAGATACATTGAATTATTTATTTAGTGATTTTCTTTCTGATTTTTTGGTGTTGCTGTTTTTCTTTCTTTTGGGGATTTATAGTACTTTAATGTTACATTCTAAGCCTAAATTTCTAATTTTTCTGTGTGTATGTGTGTGCTGTTGTTGTTTTTTTTTCCTTTTCTTTTTTCTGCATTTCTCTTCTCAGTTTCCATTCTCTGTGTGTGTGTGTTTCTGTACTTTAAGGGAGATTTTTCTCAAATTTATTGTTTAATTGTATAGAAGGATATTAAGTATGCATTTCTGCTGACAAACTTTAATTACTGAAATTGCTTTCTTATTCTATGTTTATTCCTTTTTTTGTTTTTTGATACTTTGTTTTTTGATACTTGTAAAATCATTTTTTATCTTTCTTAGGATATTGATGCTAAGGATACCTATTTTGCTCTCTAGTTTTATTTCCTCTGCAAGTTGTGGATTTTTTTAATGATGTTTTGATATTTATTTTTCACACTAAAGGCTTTCCTTAGTGTCTAGTTATTTTTAGATACATTCTCACACTGAAGAAGGGAATAGTGGAAGATGAATGGAAGCCTTGTGTATGGAGAGGATTGGTGTATTGACTACATTTCACTGTGAGTGGAATGGTTGGGCTCTTCTGATGGGGAACCACCGACATCACTATTTTTGGATCTTTATTCTTTCATTGGTCTGGGTCTTCAGAGATGAATTTTTTAGCCTCTTCCTAGAGAGTATTAATCAACTTGCTGAAGACCAAGAATGGCGAAGTAGAGGTTTCAATATTTAATTAATACATTTTTCTTCAACTTTTCTGTGTTAGCATAGTAACTCCCCATTCTACAAAGCTGAGGTATCTCTAGTAAAGACAACTTCTGTTTTTCCTCTTTCAGAGAATAAATCTCTAGTCTTCTGCTAGAGTGCATGTGTGTATTTGAGGCAGGGGCAGTTATCTTCGTCTGTGGGGAAGGACAGAGGATCTGAGTGGGGGGAGGGACACTGTAGACTGGCAGGCAGTGAGGGATTCTGTTAGATTTGTAAACACACTTTCTACCAATGTCCTGTTTTGATGATTTATTCTTCCATGAGATTCAGTGTTTCTCAACTTCCCCATTGATATTTAGGATCCTGCTTTCTCTGGCCTACTGAGTCAGTGATGACGTATTTTTCTTGTGCTTTTCAATTCTGAAAATGTTTTAACCGTCATCTTCTCTCCAATAGCTTAGTCCTTTTTGGTAGAAATAAACAAAACATTTTTCTGTCATTATAGTGAAAATTCAGAGGGACTGTAATGAAAATATGTATTTAATCTTCTACCTTTAATCTGAATCTAAGAAAATCTTTATGCGTAACTTTTCAGTTAGTCAAAAGGACCACATACTAGTTTTATCAAATTGATTTGAAAAAAAAATGACTCTTAACTATGGAGAACAAACTGATGGTTCCCAGGTTGGGGAGGTGGGTGGCAGGATGGGTGAAATAGTCATGGGATTAAGGAGGGCACTTGCTGAGATGAGCCCCAGGTACCTTATGGAAGTGGTAAATGACTCTTGCATATCTGAAACTAATATTGCACTGTTATGTTAACTAACTGGAATTTAAATAAGAACTTAAAAGATGACAAACTGTGCAATAATAGGTAAGGATGAAAATTATTTGAAAATGGTAGCTGGTTTCCTGTAGCTGCTTTAACAAACCACCACAAACTAGGTGGTTTAAAACAACAGAAATGAATTATCTCTGTGTTCTGGAGGCCAGAATTCCAAAATCAAGGTGTTGGCAGGGATGTACTCCCTCCAGAGGCTCAGGGGAAGACTCTGTCCCACACCTCGCCTAGTGCTGCTGACCCACGGCAACCTTGGCATCCCTTAGCTTATGGCTGCATCATTCCGATTTCTGCCTCCGTCTTCACATTGCCTTCTCAGTGTCTCTGTGCTTTCTCCTTTTCTGTATGTTTGCTATTCCTTCTTTAAAATAAGGTGACGTTTGGGGCACCTGGGTGGCTCAGTGGGGGTTAAGCGTCCAACTCTTGATTTTGGCTCAGGTCGTGATCTCACGTTTCTTGAGTCCCAGCCTCGTGTGGGGCTTTGCACTGACAGCACAGATCCTTCTTGGGATTTTCTCTCTCTCCTCTCTCTCTGCCCTCCCTGATTCATGCTTTCTCTATCTCAAAATAAATTACTAAACTTTAAAAAAGTAATGTAACATTCATAGATTCCAGAGATAGGTGTGAGAACATATCTTTAGGTAAGGACAGCATTCAACCTACCATATTTTCTGTTAAAAATAATAGATTTTTTCCTTCAATGTTTGTCTTTTTTCAAAATAAAGAACACAAAGTTGGATGCATTTTTAAAAATATGCTTACTGCATGTATCATATAAAATTTTGTCTAACACTTATAAATTTCAGTTGCAAAAGAGATAAAAATGGATAAACAAACCAAACAAAACTGAATTACCTATTTACTAATGCATAACAAAATTAGAGTGTTACTAGACCAGACATCTTAGGATAGATGATATTCATTGTGTGTGCAATGTAGCAAAACATAATACGAGGTATGGAACTGACACAGTGCTATGCTTATCAAAACTGGTTCACAGAACACATACTACTAAGAATTGACATCATATCTAAAATAAGCAGAAAATTATTCCTCTGACAATGTGAAAAATAAACTCAAATTCTGTGTGATTTGTTGATTAAATAACCTCAGTTCCTGTCATACCATTAGAAAATAATTTTGGTTTCACCAGCAACTATGTAACTTTGCTTTTGTTTTTATTTTTAAATGAGACAATCCGCAGTAAAGCAGTAAATGGAAAACTTGAGACTGTCGTAATATAGAGAGTATCATGAATAAATAACATTATACAGGCATTTCAGACTTTGAATAACCTAAAAGAGGTATTGTTAGCTTTTATTTGAAACTTGGCTGTCAAAAATCTTTTACTTCTTTTGGCATTATCAATGTATTCTAACATTATTGGATATTTCACATAAGAATATAATGTTTTTTAACGTTAGACATAAAACTCAGCATATATGTGACAAATTTAAAACGTTAATATTTCTTTGTGGCAGCTAAGATTTGCTGATTCAAAAAGCAATTACAATTTTAATTAAATATATTAGCATACTATTCTAGCAGCAAAATTCATTTTCTTATAATACTGACATGTATATTGACATCTGACTGTTGGCTTAATTACGGTTAAGCTGTTAATAAAACATCAACTCTGCCTTGTCTCTCTGGATAACTTAACTTGTCCAGGTTTGTATAGTTTGTCAATTGAATTGGTTAAAGACTGTACCACCAGTAAATAAGATTGCTGAATGGATAATCTAATTCAGTCATTAAAATGAAACCATCCCGCAGTCAACATAGATCTTTTCCTTTTATAATGACCAAGTCAGCTTTACTTTGATGAAGCATATTGGTTAAGAATTTGTCCCAAAGCTATTAAGAGAAATCTAATAAAATGATAGCTTAAACAGAATCATTTGTCTTTCATATAAAACAAGTTCAGATGTAGGCAGCCTAAAGACTGCACAGTGAGTCTTTCTAGCTTTCCCTTCCCCAGCACTTGTATATCTGATCTCTGTACCTGCCAGAAGTTTAGCTTATGTTGGTCATGTTTCAAGCAGAAGAATGGTGCAGGATCAAGCAAAGGGTCCATGAACCTAAGAGTCTGTTTTCCCCTTAAGGAACTTTCCCAGAAGTGTCACATAGTAACTCTTCTATTGACTAAAAACTTACCTCTAGTCTGACCCATGTTTCAAGGCTGCCCATGGTAAGGCACAATAGTGGCTCTCCAGTGAAGTCTCTGTTCTCAATAACCTGTGAATTTCTTACTCTGTCTGACAAAAGATTCTTAGCGGATGTGGTTAAGGTTAAAGACCTTGAGATGAGATTAAACTAGACAATTCCAATCATGAATCCTTAAAATTGAGAACCTGACCCAGCTGGGTCAGAGACAGAGATGTGACATGAGAAAGGCTCAATTTGCAGTTGCTGGCTTTGAAGATGGAGGAATGTGGTCAAGGCATGTGGGAGATAATCTAGAAACTGGAGAAGTCACAGAAATGAATTTTCCCCTAGAGCCTCCAGAAAAAAATGCATTGCACCAACGCTTTGAGTTTAGCCTTTGAAACCTAGACCAGACTCCTGAACTACAAGACTTGTAAGATAAAAAAGGTGTGCTGTTTTAAGCCACTAAGTTTATGGTAGTTTCATTTTACAGAGATAGAAAACATGGCATTATTTTTTAAAGTGTGGAGGAACCGTGCTCCCAACAAAATAGGATTTCCTTTGGTAAAGAAGTAGAGAAGGGGTATTAGATAGGCAGTCCTTTACTATTATCAACTTCCCATAAACCTTTCTCCTCTCAACGCACCTTCACTGAAAAACAAAATAATTAGAATAAACTAATATCCCAACTAATTTAGGATATTACTAATTTAGTAGGCTAAAAATTCCAAATTCTTGATAACATTAATAATATTCAATATTCTAAGATTTTAAATATGTGTCTCTTAGTGTTATAAAAAAATA
Source organism: Puma concolor (assembly GCF_028749965.1). Lineage (NCBI taxonomy): Eukaryota > Metazoa > Chordata > Mammalia > Carnivora > Felidae > Puma > Puma concolor. Next base: position 90,572,723 of record NC_141674.1, read on the forward strand.
AATGTCTTCCTCAAAATTACTGAGAAACTGTTGTGGTTCCAGATTTTTATGACTGGTACTCGCTTTTCCAAGGACGTTTTAAGTCTTTCACAGCTCAAGTATTTTCTTTCCCAAGAAGCTTCCTTTGATCATCTTGAATAAGGTAACTACTACACTCCCTCCCATTTCTGTCTCCTTAACATTACCATATATGGTTCCTATCACAGCATTAGTACTTAACTATGATGGGAACTTTTGCTTGCATATTTTCCTATTGTCCTGTAAGAATGAGTTTGATCCTGTACACTCCCGTACCTCAGATACCTGACACATGATATGCACCAAGTAAGATTTCTTTGACTTAATGAGAGCGCAAAGTACTTTAAACTCACATAATGAATGAATTCTAATTACTTAATGTATGTGAAAATTACACAGTTGATGTATTAGTCATTAAAAATATACTAAGTTCTGTAATGGAAGTATGAGCTAAAATATTGTTAAGAATCAGGAAACATTTATAATGATGTATTTTGCATTGCACTTAAAAACTGACAGAAGCAGAATGGGCTAAGCTCATTCTAAGCAGAAGAAACATGCAAAACAGGCAAAAATCCTGAAATGGTCTAAAAGAGCAGTACTCAAGTTTTAGTGTTCATGTGGATCACATGAAGCATTTCTTAAAATGAGTATTTCTGATGCCTAATCACAGAGGTTTAAAAAAATCAGGGGGCACCTGGGTGGCTCAGTCAGTTGGTTAGGCATCCGGCTCTTGATTTCAGTTCAGGTCACGATCTCAGGGTTCTTGGGATGGAGCCCCATGTCAGACTCTGCTGTGATAGGTGAAGCCTTCTTGCGATTCTCTCTCTCTCTCTCTCTCTCTCTCTCTTTTCCTTTCCCCACTCTCCCCCCTCCCCCGCCGGCCTTTCCCTACCTTTCAAAATAAATACACATTAAAAAAAAAAATCAGAACCTACTGAGAAACTTATCTAACAGTTAAAAAAGTAGAAAAGAAAATGGTGAGCACAAATTTAAAAGTCAACAGTTTTATAAATATATGGAATTTTTACCTAAAGGGAAGATATATGGATACAGAGTTGTTTCAATAATTATTGCACTGAAAAACGTAAAATCACAGGACCAGGCAGAGTTCAGACACATTTCTGAGATACAATCAGTAGTATTAATGGGTAATTGGATGGGAGCGAAATGTATAATTTTGAGGCAATTGCCAAGTATTCAGATGAAAACAAACATTGCAGGTAGTTGGGAAGGAAGGAGGAAATTAACTTTTTACAAATAAACTAAGGGGGCACCTGGTGGCTCAGTTGATGGAGTGTCTGACTCTTGATTTCAGCTCAGGCTAAGATCCCAGTGTCATGGGATCAATCCCTGAGTTGGGCTCTGCACTGAGCATGGAACTTGCTTGGGATTCTTTCTCTCCCTCTATCCCTGTCCCCCACATGCGACCTCTCTCTCTGACAAAAAAAATTTTTTTTAATTAAAATAAACATGGTTATTTGGAGGTACTAAAACTTATTTTTGCATCCCCCCCCCAAAAAAAAAACTACACAGTTTTATAACTGTGTGTAATATCCTTTTATTTAAATTTGGGTTGGTTCACATGAATTGCTTTGGACAAAGGGTCATTAACAAGTTTGATGTAAGTGAAGACTTGAGAAGCACTTTGATAAAGGGGCTTGTTCTCTTGGCATGTACTCTGGATTCTCCCTCTTGGAATTCCACTATCATGCTGTGAGAAACCTAACTTGGCCATATGAAAAAGCCCCATGGAGGAGATCAAGACTCTGACCAAAGACTGAACTTCCAGTCAACAGTGAATATCTAGTTATCAAACAACAACTGAGCCATCTTGGAATTGCATTCCCCGACAGAAACCATGAGCGAATAAATGATCCTTGTTGTTTCAAGCCTCTAAGTTTTAGAATGGTTTGTTATGCAGTAGTAAATAACTTAAACAGAAATTGGTATCTAGAAGTTGGGTGTTGCTGAAAACAAAACAAAACACATGATATTGGAATTGGGGCATAGAAGGAGGATAGATAGGTGGTATGGATATAGGTTATAAAGACATTGGTTAAGGCTGGAAGTTCAGTGAAGAATTTATATTACACACTGGAAAAAATGCAACTTGTGATATGTAGAGGTAGAAAGTGTGACAACAGCTGTCATCTGCATAGATGTGAAAAACAGTAAATGTACATAGTAAACTGGCTAAGAAGACAAGTTTTGAAAGGCTTCCTTTACTGAATATGATATAGTAAGTTTAGAGAGGGATGAATTAAAGAAGAAACTGCTCAGTTTTCAGGAAGAATCTGGAAGAACATTTCTCAAACCAGAACTTTCTGGGTTGGGGGATAAGAATGTTTTTCATTCCCTGCAGCTAAGAAAAGGTTCCCAAAGGATCTGAGGATCTCAAAGATCAAACCCAGGGACCTCCTCAAGATGAGGTCCAACACATAGACATAAGGCTCTTTGTTACCACCTCAGAAAGACTTAAGGGCATTTTCCTACAGCATCCTGACTCACAGCCTGAAGTGAGCCTGAATCTCTAAGAGATTTATGGGTGTGGCTTTCTAATAGAGTAAAGCCCAAAATGATTCACTGGATATTTCTTTTTTTTTTTTTTTAATTTTTTTCAACGTTTATTTATTTTTGGGACAGAGAGAGACAGAGCATGAACTGGGGAGGGGCAGAGAGAGAGGGAGACACAGAATCGGAAACAGGCTCCAAGCTCTGAGCCATCAGCCCAGAGCCCGACGCGGGGCTCGAACTCACGGATCGCGAGATCGTGACCTGGCTGAAGTCGGACGCTTAACCGACTGTGCCACCCAGGCGCCCCTGATTCACTGGATATTTCAAATGTTTTAAAATGTGAAGTCTTCATGGAAGCATCACAGCATGAACTAAAAAAGATGAGAACAGTTGAAAATGAAAAAAAAAAAAAATACTCGAGTCCCTAGTCTCCCCTAATCTTTTATAAAGAAGAAGCACACTGAGAAAGTTACCTATAAACATGGACTGTTTCTTATGGAAAAAGAAGTACGGCTCAGAAAGTGGGTCCAGGAAGCCAGAGGATAGAGCCAAGTACCAAGGAAATGCACTCTCAGAGAGCAAAACTTTGTCTTGAGTTTACTCTGTTGAATCCACAGACCAAAGTAATCATATTCATTTAAAATAATGGCAGGACAAGAGTAATATATATTTTTAAAATTATTTGATACCGTATGACTTTTTGACTCAGAACAGGCATGTTAATCCCTCTACATTATTTTATACATTAGATATCACTATCTTCTGTATATAAAATATTTTAAAGTAGTAATCTTTTTTGTGGGTAAGCTGATATTGTGAGCCATATTACATACCATTTATTTCTTAAACTTTGTTCTCTTTTTTTTACAAAAGCAAAACTTTAGCATTTGTTGGAAAAATTTGTCTTTTAAGTATTCAGGTCTGGTAAGGACATTTTTAATGTCCTCAAATAAAGATAGTAATTCACTTAAGGTCTGCATGTTCTTTGTATCTAAAACAAACCAACAAAAAACAAGTAAGATGAATGATGACAGAAAATTTCAGTAAGTTACATTAATTTATACAGAAGCACTTGAAGAGAAATACATAAGATAAAACATTACATAATATCTAGTTATTTTTTCTCAATTTTATGTTAGAAGAACATATCTCTAATACTGTTACCAATGAATATATTCTAAAAGGCAGAAAGGATCCAACTACAGATTAAGAAATCCTATATATAATATATATATGTATGTATATACATATATATGTATTATATGGACATTCTTCTTAATTTAAATTTATTAAGCAGAAGAATTTCAAAATAATTCGTCAGGTCCTAGATTTGAATTCAATAAAACAGCAGAATTATGCTACAGGGAGACAAAGGTATTGATTACTTTCCTGGAAATCATATGGGTATCATACTTGCCATAAAAGATTAAGTAGCAAGAAGCTAAACAATGTAAACTAGAATCTAAACCAGTAGGAAAAATACCAAGTAGTGTGTGTGTGTCTCTGTGTGTGTGTGTGTGTGTGCGTGTTGTGTGTGTATATGTACATGTGTGTTTTTGTGTGTGTTTGTAAAACTTTGATGAATCTATATCCATTTCCCCAGTCTTGTTCAGCTTCTTTGGGCCTTGATCTTTACACTCTCAAAACTTTTTATTTTGTAAACAAAATCTCTGACACTCAAATGCTATCTTTGAAATGAGCAGAAAGAAATTATTTTGCGAGGTAAAGATGGAATTTGAGATGGTGTTCCTCTATCTTTGCATTTCTGCATTAATAATGCAAATTGTTGTGGAAGCAAATACTTGTTTTAATTAATAAGGGGAAAGATAAAGAATTGGAAAAGAAAACATCTATTAATATTTTGATGTATTATTTCCCTTTATACTTTAGACTCATGCTGTATCTAAGCACTGTGGGGAAAACCATGGGAAAAACCATGTATTCTCTTTTCCTTTTGTGTGAAAATTTCTGTTTTCTCCTCCCTCCCACTTCCTTCTCCTCTTCTTTTTTCTACTTCTACTTCTCTTTTGTCCCTCCTTCTTCTGTCTTTTACACTTACCTCCCCATAACCACCTGGTCAACTATAACTCTTAGTTTAAAACTAGGTCTAGATGAGTCAAAATTTCTATTACCTGAAGGTGGTGGGTTGCAATTCTAGTCATCCATCTAATGGCGACTTTGCTCAGGGACTTGTGCAGGTACAAACACATTTAAGTAGTAGCTTTTTTTTTTTTTTTTTTTTAATTTTTTTTCAACGTTTTTTATGTATTTTTGGGACAGAGAGAGACAGAGCATGAACGGGGGAGGGGCAGAGAGAGAGGGAGACACAGAATCGGAAACAGGCTCCAGGCTCCGAGCCATCAGCCCAGAGCCCGACGCGGGGCTCGAACCCACGGACCGCGAGATCGTGACCTGGCTGAAGTCGGACGCTTAACCGACTGCGCCACCCAGGCGCCCCTAAGTAGTAGCTTTATACAAACTATAACTCCAATCAACATTTTTAAAGACCCCTATCAATGATGGGGGGGGGTCCTAGACCATCTAAATCTTTAATGCATGTAATTCATACATGTATAAATATACATAATTTAAAATTGGCTTGAATACAATGTAGTCAGAAGTTGGGGGAAAATATGACTAACTTAATAACAGTGTCCTTTGGACCTACGGTTATTGACATACACATATATCATATGTGGGACACCTGAGTGGCTCAGTTGGTTAAGCATCTGACTTTTGATTTTTACTCAGGTCATAATCTCACCATTCATGAGATGGAGCCCTGTGCTGGACACACGTGCGTGCGCGCACACACACACACACACACACACACACATACTCTACTCTCTCACTGTCTCACAATAAACTTAAAAAAAAATGTATATTCGTGTGTACGTATTTTCATAATAATATTCTCTTGGTATAAGTACATAAATATATACTATGGTATATGTATGTCTGTAACATACAAAATAGATCTATGGAATGTTTAAGTAATAAGATACACTCACTATATGAATCTATTTTGTTCCTGAGCTAGGGCAAACAGATAAAAATATATACCTATTTATCTGAAAAGTCTTATACCAATCTACTACATATGGTAGGAACAAGAAGAGTTTAGATAGAGAGAAGCCCATGTCTTGAATGGGTTATAAATGAGCATTTTGTTTGGTTGACTGACGGGATTAGGTAGCTCTGCCCCCTTGTGTTGTTGAGTGGACTCATAGCAAACCAATATGCAGATCATAACAAATTTCGAAACTAGTCTTAAGTGTCCTTGACTGTGCCTAAGCATTAAAATCAAATGCCCAGAAAATGTATTGATTTTTATGGAGCCCAGCAGTACTGGGTGAAAAAATATATATTATTTCTGATTAGGGTAGAGAACTACTGAAAGAAACAAGTTCTCACTAGCTTTCCATCTCAGTGTGGATGTTTCGCCAGTAGCCTTCCATTAAGTGGTGTAGCAACTTGGGATTGTCTGTCTTTTGGTTGTGTCACCTTCTGGGTCCCTTGAATTCTCTTCTGGATGCCTAATATTCTTGCCTTTTTCTCTAAAGAAAAGAGAGAATTGTGTTGGAGGACTTTTGAAGCCAGGACCTCTAAATGGTATATTGCATTATTGCATTTCCACCCACATTCCTCTATCAAAACCCTCGTTACATAGTAATATCTATCTGCAATGGTGAATAAAAATCAAGTTTTTGCCCAAGAGAAAGAGAAATGAGTTTGGTCAACAAGTAGCCAACCTCTTTCTAAAATTAGGTCTCGTATATGTACAGATCCCACTCATTGATTCATAATCCTACAAGAAACTACAATGGAGGTAAAAACAATGTACCTCTTAAGAGAAAATCCCTATCAGTGATGTAAAAGGTCATCAGAATAGGCCAGACTAAACAACACTATCCAGGTATTAGAAATAGTAGTGATAGGCTCTTACTGAACAGTCCCCTTCCTCAAGTTATGCATCCCTATTCTCATTCCCAGAAGTTCATTATTCTGGCAAGTGAGGCAAATCACTAAACTCCCAAGAGCTTTCAGTTAAGAATGTCTCAGAAGACCTGGTCAGACAAGTAGAAAGTGCTGGGGAATAAAATGTTAAAGTGCTATATTTTCCATAAAATGTGGGGAAAAATAAGATGTACCATCTGAGGAAAGTCAGGCTTGCTCTAAAAACAAAAGCAGAAGTGTAACGGTGAATAAGTCAGTTTCACACCAAGTCTGCTGTGTGCAGAAATAGTCTATCACTTAGTAAAACCTTCACTCATTAAAATGAGAAACTCAAAACCAAAACCCTTCAGAGCACCACTCCTATTAGACTTATGATTAAACTTTCTGCTTCAGCATCCTGAAGGGTACCTCAAGGCCATTGGCATATTTTCTAGTATTTTAGCAGAGGGGAGACCGAGGGAAAATACCCTTTCTTCTAGTGTTATCCATTGTGATTAGCTACCTGCTCTTGTTTGGTTTATTGTTTAAGTCATCTTCGGTAAACAACATCGTATACTTTGGATGTTCTTGCTGTCCTCTCTCTGCTGGTGTCTTCATCAGAAAACTCATGCAAAGTTGTCACATTAACCACAAAAATGTAACAATGCCCTCACCCCTACACCTATCCATATGACCTTTCTCAGATCCATTATGTTTATTTCATTTTCCTAACTTCCCAGTGTTATGGTTTCAGAAGATGAACACGTTTCAAACAATTATCACCAGTCCTTGACTTATTTGGAGGGGAGAGAGTTGTTTATCTCCCAAACGTTATAGAAAATGAGGGGAAGGGTTCATATCAAATTCTATACCATCCTCCTCCTCCTGTTATTCCACTCTATTCCTGAGAAAGATCTCTGGTCTGTTTTATATAATTTGCACATTCATGGACCAAGTTCCTTGTTATGAGTGTGTACTATGATTTAATAGGCTTGTGTAACCTGTGACCATAATAGTACAAAAAACGTTGCTCCAAAATAATCATGGGAAATAGAAGTTTCACAAAGAAAGTGCTCTTACCAGAGTAAAGAGAAATATTGTGAAGGTAAAAATAAATAAATACCTGTTAACATATAAGTAGAGAATATATGTATGGACTTGTACACAGATTTCTACATATTTTATATAGTTATATAGTGTTAGAGGGGAATAAAAGTGTAATAGAAATAGGACTCAAAGTTAGTAGACTTATTGCACATCTTTTCCTGGCTCTGCTGTTAATTCATGTTATGGCCTTGGGAAAATCTTATTCCCTTCTATGATCGTTTCTTTCTCCTGAAAATCAAGGTTTGGACTAGATCTGATGTCAAATTCAATTGCCTATGGGTGCCAAGAATATAACAAGATGTATGACATTGGCAAGTTGCAGCTCTCTATCTAGCCTCTCTTAGTTTGCATATTGAACAAAAGAAAATAAAAGGAAAATGTTCTCTCTTGTTTTCTTGAACTGTGAAGCCCTCTAGGCATATATCTTCCATCTTGTAAATTTTGAGAGTTTGGCAAAGACAAGCTATACGTCCAGCAAATGCTCTTCTTATTCTCTATTCCATACTATAGAATTGAAGGAGCTGCTAGGTGGGGACTTCAGTTCCCAGTCCCCCTGGCATCTAAGTAGGACATGGGCCTTACCACTAAAGGAATGTCAGGAGAAATGGTGTGTGTCACTTCCAGGTCATAGAATTACATTGTTGCAGAATTATGAAAGGCATATTACTATGTACATCCTTTCTTTTCCCCTCACTAAGCACTCACAGATAATTTTGAAGTCTTGGGATCTAAAAGTCACAGGATGAAAGGAGAGAATGAGTTTCCAAATAACTGCCTTGTAGAACACACATGATGAACAGTAACACAAAAAAGAAATCAAATTATTTTGGGTTAAGCCACTGAACATTTTGTTTTTGTTTCTGTTTCTCATAGAAACTTTCCTTGTTCTAACATAAAAATAGAAATGGAATAGAGAAATTTTCTTTCCCTTAAAAAGAATATAGATATGCAAGTGTGGTAGTAAATGACAAGAAGACACTTGGCTTGTAGTGTCTTGAGACCTGTGTTTGGTGACTGACTGATAGGGACACTCACCTTGAGACATATGGGCTCTTGAACCAAGGAGCACATATGGATTTTCTGTTTTTCCTGTAAGAGTTCAAGTTCCAATAGTTGTGGGATTTTTGTCTATTTTATTCATTTTAATTTCCTGAGCAACTAGAGGAATATTATGCAGATCAGGCTATAAATAAATATTAGTTTGCATAAGCAAATGAAGGAATAAATACATTAAAGAGGCAGTTGTTAACCTCTCTAGTACACTGCTGTTATTCAATAACATAGATTCTCTTTTGTCAGATTTTTCTTTTTTTCAAGAGAAGCTGCAAATGTGAAAAATTTATGTTAATTTCTAACAGTTGCAAATGCTCCATAGTACAGGGAAATCATTTCTGTGAGTTAGATTCAGCCCACTGGCAGCCAGTTTGTGACCTCTAAATGGCATTATTGATTCCGAAACATGGATGAGCTCAGTGCCCTTGAGAATCCCTTTGGGAGATTTATAAAATTAAGAAAGGAAAATGTTGGCTCTCTTCTCACCTTGTTAATTAGAATCTCTAGGAGTGGGGGCATGTTAATATATATTTTTTATAAAATTTCACAAATTATTTTCATATAACCAACCTACAATTAATCCATGGAATAGCACTAGGAGTTACTATATTACATAGCTCCAATTTTTTATGTTAAAATTTATATTTTCTGACATAAAACCTAATAAGATATCAGACTTAATTATGATAGGATTTTAGAAGCACAGTAATTTAGACAAAGAAAGTAGTTCTTTATATTATATTATTTCATGAATACTGCATCTTTTTGCATTTGCATTTTATGAGAATTTTTAGAATTCCTTTCACGTCATCAAGAGTCAACACATATCTAGCCTTCAGAATGTTACTATGTATTATAAGAGATATGTAGTGAGGATAATGAATAAATCTATAATATATTCAAATCATTATCTAAAAGAAAGAATGAAACCTTATATAAACTAAAGGATGAACAGTAGTGTTTTCTAGTACCTAAAAGTAATAGTTACCAGATTTCATCAACCCACTTTTCTTTGACTATGGAACAATGGTCATTATCACAAAATTAGAGCAAATAAATGACTCCGATATCAAAAGAAATATTTAAATAGTAATGTGGAAATAACACCACTACTGACTATCACATATTGATTTGAAATTTTAGTAATGTTTGCAAAATTTAATTAGACTAAGTTAAAGAATAACTGATTTACACTTTGTCTCACATTAGGGATCTTCCAGTAATATATTGCATAATACTAAATTATAATTACCCATGTACTTACTTAAATGGTGCAATAAATCAATTTTGATAAATATATTGAATGTGTTGTAATCAATTTGTGCATATTTTATCACTGCACTGAAGCTGGTCCAGTTGTAGATTACTCTAAATGTGAGACATCCATTCATTTTATGACCCTTTATTGAGCTTGTTGGTATAGCTTGTCTGTATTCCAAATACAGGAGATACAAATAATGACAATTACATTTTCTACCTTATTTGTGTTTATGACGTATCAGAGCATATTGGCACTAACCAATAACTACATAAATAATGACTGAATTGTAACTATAATGATTGCAATAAGATAAAGTCCAGTGGCCTGAGCACATATATTTTGGACAGGGGTAGTCTATAGTCTGAGAGGGCAGTGAAGATATAATCAAATATCAGACTTTGACATTTTATATTGGTGGAGGTTTTTATTGTTTTTGTAATGTTGTTTTATGAGTATAAATTAGAATATAGGGAGACAAGCAGGGATATAGGAAGAACATTTAGAGTGTAGAAAAATCCGAGAAGAGGGTGACTTACCCAATGAATATGGGAAGACGTGGATTGATGAAAAAAAATGGGAAATAAAAGTAGCAGCACTTCCTCAGAGATGTGAATGCGAATCTCTCTAAATTAGATAACTTTGTAATAAAATTTCAAAAACTTGTAAAAATATTCTTTTTTATGTTGTCACTTTTTTTCACATACTATCCTTCACTAGTTGATAAAGCCCATGACTACAGGTTCCATGTTCTTTTTATTTGTCACTGAAGTTGCCATTCATGACATATGATTTAGCAAAGAGCATTTTTTTAAATAAATCAGTTTGATGTGATTAGGAGAATGATCTAGAAGACAAAGAAATAAAAGATAACATCTAGGGGTGCCTGGGTGGCTCAGTCAGTTGAACGTCTGACCGGCTCAAGTCATGATCTTGTGGTTTATGAGTTTGGGCCCTGCATCGGGCTCTGTGCTGACAGCTCAGAGCCTGGAGCCTGCTTTGGATTCTGTGTCTCCCTCTCTGTCCGCCCACCCCTGTGTGTGCTCTATCTCTCTCTCTGTCTTTCAAAAATGAATAAACATTAAAAAAAAAGGAGATAATGTCTAGGTTTCTAACATAAACAACTAGAAGTGTGATGATTTATTTTAGGTAAGGGAAGATTATTATCTGTTCTGAACATATTGACATTGAAGGCTCTGAGATATCAAAATAAGGCTATTGAGAGAGTTGGAAATTTGAGTCTGTGGTTCAAAATGGAGGTCTGAGGGATATACATATGGGATCTGTCCACCTGCAAACTGTAGAAGAGCAATGTAGACTACATCATTTAAGCAAAGAGTATAAGAAACTAAGTTCTGGAACAGAATGTTGTGAAACTTCGACTATAGAGCTCTTAGAAACAAAGAGTTTTCTTTGAAAACAAAACCAGTAATCAGCAGTCTGACAGGAAGAAAAGTAAAGAATAGTATGGTATTTCTGAAAGTCTAAAGGAAGAATGTGTTTGTAACAGGGCATCATAAACTGGCTCAAGTAACTGTGAGGTCAAGTGAAAAAGGAAACTTCACAAATATCCATCTGATTTATTTGTTTGAGGTCATTTGTCAAAATTCTTGGCTTCTTTCCTCCCTAGCCCCATGCTCACATATCACCTGAGTTGCTTCCACCCATTTGTCATCATATACTCACTTATTAAAGTCAGAAATTTGGGTGTACTGTTGATCGGAACTTTATCTACTTCCAAGTCCTTGTGCTTTAACAAATCCTGGCCCTTCTACCTTCAAAATATATTTGCACGTCTCCCTTTCATCTGACCTAGCATACCACCATTCTAGTTCAAAGTACCATTGCCTCTTACCTAGACCATTCCACCTGGCTCTGTTCTCATCCTTGCCCCCTGTACCCTTTCATTCCATTCATCATCTTAGAAGATAAAATCGCATGGTATCTATTACCTATTTAAAAATTTCCTGGGACTTTTCTTTACAATTCTCATAAAACCGTATCTTTCTACCATGGATTTTAAGGCTTTCATAATTTAGATCCTGATCTAAAACATCTAGACTACCATTACAATCCCTTCCCTTGCACTGTTTTTCTTACTCACTAGACTGTTCCTGTGGGCCTTTTTTCAAAAGAAAAAAAAATATTCAAGAATACCACAAACTTCTTGTCACCTTAGGGTTTTGGTCATGCTGTGCCTCTTCCAGGAATGTTTCTTTTTCAGATGTAATTGGCTTTAGATCTCTCAGCTTATCATCTGTTAAAAAACAAGCAAATACACAAAACACTTCTCTTAACGTTTTAGGCAGGCAACACCACTCTACAGCAAATTACTTTTCTTTAAAATTTTATCATTGTTTTAAAATATATTAAAACACTGAAGTGTTTCTTTACTTACTCTCTATACTTTACTAGAGGAACAATGGCCTTTGCTGTCTTATTTATAGTTGCATTCCCCAGCCTAGTCACAATGTCTGCCAGAGAGTAAACATATAATATGTATTTGCTGAAATGAATTGAGTTAGTTAGAACAGTGTTATCAAAGTGATAGTAACAACTCTACATTGCAGTGGCTGGGGTAGTGAAGAAAGGACCCATTAAAACGGATATGATGGGGAAGGAGAGAATAGGACAGTAATTATAATGAGCTGTGTCTTCCAAAGAAAGATTTTAATGCTCTTTTATTGGATATTGTAGAGAGGAGTAAGAATATACAACAGAAATAGACAATATTTGATAGTGAAAGATTACTGAGAAGGCAAGAGTTTCTGTGATTCAGATACTTGGAAAGGATTAATCATTGATACAAGGACACATTCTCTCCTTAAAACAGAAGCATAAAAATTGGGAAGGAGATGGCTGGTATGCATTTATTGTGAACAGTTCTATAAATTTTCAGTTAGTTACTGACTTCATTGCTGATGCTCTTTCCCCCCTTTTTTTCCAATTATTAAAAGCCTATCGTAACTTCATCATTAGAAAATTTCAAGTTGATAATTTCAGTTCAGTAGGTTAATGGAAAATCTTCCTTAAATCATATTGTAGCTAGTTGCGTATACTCCTGACATTAAATTAATGCCAAACTGTCCTACTAATTCAAATAAAATATATATTCTTTTCCCTATACATTGGTCTCAAAATGCTGGAATATATTAATAAGACATTAAAGAAAGTCATTGTGTTCTGGCTAAATTTGGAAATGCTATTAATTCTCTACCTATAATTTCTACTGCCTGTCAAAACACTTTATTCAGTAAGTTTCATAAACTGGATTTCTGAACTAATAAATGCATTTCTCATTATTTTTCTGATATTGTATATAATTCCTGATGGCTTCCAGTCACACTTTCTCATGCATATATAATCTCATGCCTTAAAAACCTCATGAAATCCTTATGTGAGAGGATGTCAACTCTGATAATTGACAGTAATGCCCTAAATTTTCACTACTGTATAGGTCATTGAAAATTATAGGAAAAATAAATTTAAAAATTTTCTTTTATTAATTTGACAATAACATAACTTCATTTTTTGTAGGAAGATCAATAGATTCACTTACGGAAAGAATAGCCTCATTATTTAGGCTCATTTATGTCTGCCTTAATGAGCTGAAAGTAGTAGATACACCCAGATATCAGGACTAGCTTTTTATTGCTAAGTTCTGCATGTTCTTCTACATCAGAATTGAAGAAAGTGTTAAATATGCAAGAAAAATGTGGATGTAATAGATTGCAAACAAGTTGCTAGGAAGTTTGTGTCTATTGTGTCCATATACCTCTTCTTAGTGAGGGCTCACAAAAGAGCAAGCAGCAATATATCAGAAAAAAAAATCACCAAAGAATAGCACTGACCTTAATATAGTGTGGAATAACTGAGCCAGATACATGAAAGTCTTAATACTTCAAAAAGTCATGACTTTGGACCTCCAGGAACAAATAGGAAAGCTAGTTGGTCTGTAGGTCTCAAGTCTTTCCTCCACAGGACACTCCCCTTCTTGCTTCTTGAAGTCTACTCTGGCACTCCCTCTTCATCATGGTGTTCACCTATCATCTCTAAAAAGGAGTAATAGGGAGGTTAGTGAAACAAACTACATTCACCACTGCTTTAGCTTGTTCCAAGGTGACAGTCCGTTATCTGTGTCCTTCATCACACTTTCTAAATTTTCTTTACCCGTGTCAAGCCCTCAGGTGAGGCAGGCAGCCTGCCTGGTAGTGTAACACCAACCCTAATTATGGAGTGGTCTGAACCCTTGCTTTTCTTCTTGTCAGACTATAGTTACTGCAATTCTCTGTTCACTTTATCACCAGGAATGGAAGTATCAAAAGACTTCTGTGTGACTTTTAGATCTTTTATACCTTGATAACATTATGTGGCAACAGCCCTATCCCCTCAATATTATCAGAACCAATAACATCTTCCAGTATAGTGATTTATTTAGGCGTCTAGAGTCTACTGGCACGAGAATCCCAAAATACCCTGGTCACAGTGGTATTAGGTTTAGTAATCCTTACTCTACCCACTGGTGGAAGCGTTCTGCTCCTGGGATCTAGCACCAATTGTCCAGCATTATAGGAAGGACAAATTCCACAGGACAGTTACTGGAACTAATGGTGGGAGAGGTCAGTTATAGCTTTCTGTTTTCTAGACCCATCTATTCTGGCATTTGGAGATACAGCAACATATGCTGGTCTTTGGTTCAATAAATATACTATATACCTTCCTGGAAGAAAGCATAACAACCCAGGCTAGCCCCAGCCCTTCTGTAAGCAATTCCAAATTTCCATCAGGTCATCTGCTTCTAGATTATGCAGTATACTGTAGTGGATCTCATGGCTATGTGTTTATTGTCACACCTCCTTCACTGAAGAATGTGTTTCTTTGTCTGAGACAAGACTGTGCATTATTTCATGTCAGTAAACAAAACATGTTGTGAAGCCCTAGGATTGTGGTGCTGTCAAAGCCACTGCCTGCAGGAAAGGCACATCACCATCTGCAGTAGGTTTGTTTCCAGTAAGGGTGAATCGTTGATGCCTAAAGTGAAAGGGTTGTGATGAACTGACTTGATACCCGGTGTTGGTGGTCTCCCTGAAGGAGAAAGTACCACATTTGGGGCTCGATTATGTTCTTTGCTGCTGACAAGTTGGTCTCAGCAACAGCAGTCCTAGTGAGGAGTCCCTGCTGTTGAACTACTCCATAGTTTCCAATCTGCCACTCTGTCCACATCATCCTTAGGTACCTTGCAAAGATAGTCTCTAGCTTATGGAGGTTGAAAATATTAGGGTTTGAAAATACTTCTTCCTAAGGGAGGAAAATAAGTTGGAGAGTGTAAACAGTTCAACAATTAGTGAAATAAAAACAGTGAAAATGAGAAACGTGGTAGACATTTTTATGTGTCAACTTGACTGGTCTTTGGATGTCCAGATTAAACATAATTTTGGGTGTGTTTGAGTGGATGCTTCTGGGCGAGATTAACATTTGAGTTGATGGACTCGGTAAAGAAATGGCCTGCCCCAATGTGGGCATCATTCAATCCCTTGATAGTCTGACTAGAACAAAAGGCAGAGGAATGAAGAATTCACCCCTTTCTTCTCTGCCTCACTAATTGAGCTGGAACCTCTTTCCTTTTTCATCCCTTTGACTGGTATTTACACCATCAGCTAACCTGGCCCTCAGGTCCTTCAGACTGAGACTTAATTACACCACTGGATTTTCTGGATCTCCAGTTTACAGATCATGGGATTTCCCAGCCTCAATAATCACATGAGCCAATTCCTCATAATATATAACAGATCTAGGAGCCAGCGATGGAAAGAGGGATTCACTGCAAGGGCCACACAGGGAACTTCTGGGAATGATGAAAATATTTTTAACCTGATTGTGGTCATGGTCTCATGAGTATATGTACTTGTTAAAATTCATCAAACTATACACTTTGATTACACATAATCATTAACCTATTGGTATTAAGTATGCCTTCATAAAAATAAGTTTTTATCTACTGATTAGTTATAAAACTACGACACTCATTGTGCATGTATTAAAAACAAAAAATAGCAGGAGCGCCTGCGTGGCTCATTCGGTTAAGCATCCAGCTCTTTCAGCTCAGGTCATGGTCTCATGGTTAGTGAGATCAAGCCCCATATCAGGCTCACAGCGCAGAGCCTGCTTAGAATTCTCTCTCTCCCTCTCCTTCCACCCTTCCTCTGTGCACACATGCTCTCCCTCTCTCTCTTTCTCTCTCTCAAAATAAATAAATTAATTAAAAAAAATAAAAATAAAAACACAGAATAGCATGAAGAAAATAATAAAAACTATCCAGAAGCAATCTATATGTTTGTTTTCCTTTATACTTTTCTGCTACTCATGGATGTGTATGTATATTTGTATAAATTGAAACTTTTACAAAATATACACTCAATTTAATAATAGATTTTATGTTCCAGCAAATTTTGCTTTTATATACACTTTTAACAGAAAAGCTGCAAGTACTGTAAGCTTCTCAGAAATGAAACTGAAGGAAAACAAATCCAAAAACACATGTTGTAAACACAAAGATATTTTCTCAAGTGAAATGGGTAATTTAAGCAATAGAGTAATGTTTCCCTAACAAAATGTGAAATTATTTCATTGATGAAGTTAGATGATGATAGATGATACATATGCTGATATTATAAACTGTGAAACACAAAAACCTATAAACAAAAAAGAGATCTTTTTAAAAAACATTTATTTATTTTGAGAGAGAGAAAGAGCATATGAGCAGGGAAGGGCCAGAGGGAGGGAGAGAGAGAGAGAGAAAGAGAGAGAGAGAGAGAGAGAGAGAGAGAGAGAATGAAAATCCTAAGCAGGTTCCGTGCTGTCAATGCAGAGCACAACATAGGGCTCAGACTCATGAATGGTGAGATCATGACCTGAGCCGAAATCAAGAGTCCAAAGCTTAACCGACTGAGACACCCAGGCACCCCAAAAAAGAGATCTTTTTAATAGGAATTTGTCTATGGTTACCAAAAGCCATAACACAATTCATGTTATCCCATTAATTGTTTTACTAGGAATTATTTATGAAAAAGTATCAGTAATTCAGCTAAAATCTAGATGAAAGGGAAGTTGATTTAATATTTTCTAAAATAGCAAAAAATTTACATAACTTAATTGCCCCATCAATACAAGAGTAATTATGCTGAAGAAAGCAGTCTCCATGTGAAACAGAACTTCAGTGTATGTTAAAATCTCAACTAATGCAGATATTTATATTTGTTTCTCTATTTAAACACTATAAGCCAGTTACCGATTTGAAGTATTTTACTGCACAACTCATGTGACTTATGTTATAGGAGCGCCACACTTAAGTAGCTTTTAATTGCTTTATGACTACAAACCCATCCCTCTCTTTCCTAGTTGAATATGTGCTGTTATATATCTTCTACCTATGGTTACTAGGCTTTTACTCCCCTGGTGACCTCAAAATTAATCTGAAAGGGAGTCATTGATTGTATTTGTTTATACAAAAGGTCAATAATTTTGGGGCGCCTTGGTGGCTCAGTCGGTTAAGCGTCCAACTTCGGCTCAGGTCATGATCTCACGGTCCGTGAGTTCGAGCCCCACGTCGGGCTCTGTGCTAACAGCTCAGAGCCTGGAGCCTGCTTCAGATTCTGTGTCTCCCTCTCTCTCTGACCCTCCCCCATTCATGCTCTGTCTCTCTCTGTCTCAAAAATAAAATAAACATTAAAAAAATTTAAAAAAAACAAAAGGTCAATTATTTTAACATGTGATGGTACTGGGGTACTGCCAACTGATGAGTGCTTCTCTCCTTCCTTCTCACAATTCAGTTCTTATAAAGAACAAAATCTTGTTTTTAATTTCTTAGTCTGTGATATTATTTTTTCCCAACATTTATGTAAATTGGTTTTACAAAAACATCATATATATTATGAAGGCATTTAATCTTAGTTTCCAATAACTATTTAAAGGATTATGAATATCTTTGACATATAATACCAAATTAAAATGGCAGCACACAATTGTGAATCCAACCTAAAGGGAGGACTTAAAAACTACTTCAAGGGTGAATTAAGAAGCAAATACAAGGGTGCCCGGGTGGCTCAGTAGGTTAAGTGCCCGACTTGGGCTCAGGTCATGATTTCCTGGTTAGTGGATTAGAACCCTGCATCAGGCCCTGTGGTGACAGCTCGGAGCCTGGAGCCTGTTTCAGAGTCTGTCTCTCTTTCTCTGCCCCTCCCCTGCTTGCACTCTCTCTCTCTCTCTCTCTCTCTCTCTCTCTCTCTCTCTCAAAAATAAACATTTTTTAAAAAGGAGCAAAAACAGAGGTGCGTTAGGGGCTCAGTCAGTTAAGCAACCCACTTCAGCTCAGGTCATGATCTCACACAGTTAGTGGGGTTCGAACCCCACATCGGGTTCTGTGCTGACAGCTCAGAGACTGGAGCCTGCTTCGGATTTGGTGTCTCCTCTGTCTGACCCTCCCCCACTCTCACTCAAAAATAAATAAAACATTTAAAAAAATTTTTAAGGAAGCAAATATGAGGAATTTTTTAAAAATTATATAGTTGCAATTGTACTTCTTAATGGATTATAGCTGTATTTCTGAATTGCTTCTGTGTTTTTTGTTTTTGTTCTGTGTTTAGCACACAGCAAAGTTTAGGTAATGTTTAATTTCTTCTTCAAGTGTAATTTTCCAAGCCCACTCTGGGGTCTAGATCCTGTTAGTCCTTATTGATAATTTTTACCTTCAAGATAAGTTACATTTACCATCAGATTTGTCTCATACTGCACAGGTTTTATCAGGGGTTCAAGAAAGCACACACTTTAGATAATTACATCACTCCTAACAAACATTTATGAAGGATCTGCTATGCTCAGGGTGTTGCAATGGTAGATTCTGAAAATTCTAAGATAAAACACAGAAGATCTGTGAGATGGCTCATAAACAATGTTGGGAAAAAAGGACACAATTTCAGTGCAATGTAAAAATGCTTTGAAGAAGTCAACACATTAATAATGGGATCAGAGAACACATAAATGGGGAAAATCAGGAACATTTTTTGAATAACTGAGTTTTGAAGGATACAGTGAATTTTACTGTTAAAGAATCAGTATAACAGGCAGGTGAAGTATAATGTGCAAAGCCATTGTCATAGGGATAATGAGAATGTATTTAAGGGGATACAAATTGTTCCATATGGCTAAAACATAAAGTTCAAGATGACAAGTGGAAATAGATGAGGCTAAAGGGACAGGAAGCTGTCATCTCACAGAGGGACATAAATGTTGTAAAAATATTTTTGACCTTCTCTTGATGAAGACAGAGAAAATTGAAGAATCTTAACCACGGGAATTATATAACTGCTTTTGCATCTGGTAAAGTCATGCTGGCAACAGTGTGTATGAACTGGAGGCAGGGGAAGATTAGAGGAGAAAAGGTAGGAGGCTCTTGTGATAACTTAAATGACAGATGATAGAGATCTGACCAAGGGAGGGCCAATGAAATAGATAAAACTGAATAATTTAAAAAGACTAGGGGCTCCTGGCTGGCTGGCTCACTCAGTAGAGCAAGTGACTCTTAATCTCGGCATCATGGCTTCAAGCCTCATGTAGGGCATGGAGCCTACTTTAAAAAAAGGAGTAATAATTATAACTAATATGTATAAAGTGATTCCTATTGTCTAAGTTCATATAACTTATTTAACACTTATTTTATTCTAAGTTTGCATATAAATTATTTAATATAACTTATTTGATCCTCATATAGTATATGTATTAGGCACCATTATTTGTCTCAGTTTAAAAGTAAGAAAACTAAAACATGGAAATGTTAGTGAATTTCCTCAGGATTACATAGCTAAAAAAGTTCTGGAGTCAAGATTTGAAGCCAGACATTTTTGATCCAGAGTCATTGCTCTGAACCATCATTCCACGTTGACTTGCTTAACAGAAGAAATACAAGATAAAGAACAAATGGCAAAGTTTATTCACTAATAAAGATGAGTGGTAAAGATAATTGGCAATTTGTCACAAGCATTTAGCTTATAGAAGGCATTATGCCATTAGTTTGAGTTAAACATATATATGAAGGAAAAGTCTATTTATTTAAGGGTCACAAAGCTATAACCGGGATCCAAACCTTTCAAGTGGTGACTTAGTCCATCTCCTCAAAAAGTATCTATGAAAAAAAATTCAAATAATTGCTTTATAAAGACCATAAACAACAGTAAATATCATCACTGCCTGACGAGTGCACTTGCTTAAATGTTCATTCTTTTTCATCAAGATTATGAAAACAGCCTGCTCCCTTAAACTCTGTATTTTCCGTTGATTCCTAGAGAAATAAAAGTGAAAAAAACAATATAATTATTGTTACCTTCCTCACTGACTAGTTATAAGCTAATGACTAATGAATAGCATGTAGTTAATATTTTCTCTAAATTAACTCGTGTACAAACAGGGTACAGATACATTTCAGATTAGTGCTCTGGCAGTCAGTGTTCTCGTGCATTTTTTATTATAGCCTGGTGTGCTAACATTAGACATCCCTAACACCTACCACCAGGAGGGAGGCCAGCAAATACTCTGAACTTCACAGAAGTACAAAATTTCTTATAGTAAAATAACTCTCTAGAGAGATTTAAAAAGAAATGTCCAAATCCTTAAAATAATTTGAGCGCAAACCAGGCTATATTTGTGCAGCTGTCATCTATATGCTATAAACAATGATATCATAACCTGTTTCCAGAGGGCCTCTGATTCTAAATTCTACCTCTGGGCTGACCTAGATTTCCTGAGAATACCTTCTGCCTGCTGCTTTGCCTTGCTGTTCCTTCCCAGAGTTTCAGAGCTATTTGTTCCCAGCGCTTGTCTACCTGCTTACATGGAATTTCCCTCCCAGTCCAATACTTTCCAGAGCACCAGATTGGAGGTACATGTGTTATCCACACTCTGTGCGCAGGGCTACAGTGAGCACTATTTTCATACTGGTAGTAACTGTTTGCCATTTAATTTTAAATCTACCTTCTGGCCTTCGAGGACCTGTCTAAATCTGTCTGCTACAAAGAACACCGTGCGTTATCACCCCTTCACAGCCTTCATCACGGTTTGGAGCTAGAGGCTACTGGATGTTGTAGTCTCTCAGCCCATCTCCTGAAACCCAGTCTTCCTTTCTTGTTTTCATTTTTTCAACTTATTTATCTATCAGAGCAGTGTTGTACAGGATGTGGTTTGTGAGAGATCCAAGCCCGGGGCTCCAATTAGAAAGGGTTGAATGAAACTAAAAGCCAGGATAACTGAAATTCATCTACCGTTAACATCTTAGGCTCCAAGTGTGTACGGTGTTGAATAGGTGAGAGGCCTGAAGGGGGGGAAACAAAAGAATATTTGTTTAATCGTCCTTAGTATGTAAGTTAGGCAAATTTAACAGCTCCCTGTGCCTGCTTCTCAAAGAAATTTGTGCATAGATCCTTCCTCATTACTAACATACTACAAATAAGGCTCATTTTGTTACACTTATCTCTTCTTATGAGGTTTAATATTTTTTAATCTTCTGGGGCGCCTGGGTGGCGCAGTCGGTTAAGCGTCCGACTTCAGCCAGGTCACGATCTCGCGGTCCGGGAGTTCGAGCCCCGCGTCAGGCCCTGGGCTGATGGCTCAGAGCCTGGAGCCTGTTTCCGATTCTGTGTCTCCCTCTCTTTCTGCCCCTCCCCCGTTCATGCTCTGTCTCTCTCTGTCCTAAAAAAAAATAAACGTTGGAAAAAAAAAATTAAAAATTAAAAAAAATATATTTTTTAATCTTCTGAAATAAGAAAAATAATAGCGCTTATTGCATGATGCCACACCTTTAAATCAGTGGGAAGCTTTTATAAATATGAACCCAAATGAGGTGTGTCTACCTGGGTGATTTTCAATTCTAATTTTCATACTGTACATTAATGTACATGGGCTAGGGTAAGATCTTTGCTTTTAATTATCCTTTGTGTGCCTGACTTTCATTTGCCTCCCTTCCTATATGTTAAAAATCAATGAAAAATATAAGTAATGTATATTAGTCAGGGTTTTTCAGAGAAATAGAACCATCAGAAGATATACCTCTATTTCATCTTTATGTGTGTGTGTGTGTGTGTGTGTGTGTGTGTGTGTGTGTGCGCGCGCGCACACGTGTATGGATACCAAAAAAGAGAGAAATAGAGATGATGGATATAGAGATTGGGAGACAGAGAGAGAGACAGACAGACAGACAGACAGACAGAAAGGAATTTCTTTTAAGAAATTGGCTTATGTGATTACAGAGGCTTGATAAATCAAAATCTGCAGGGTAGACCAGCATCTGTAGATGCAGGGAAGAGTTACAGTTGGAGTCCAAAGGCCATCTACTGGCAGAATTCCTCCTTGCTGAGGGGAAGTCAGTCTTTGTTCTCTTAAAGTCTTCCACTGATAGAAGCAGCCCATCCACATTACAGAGGGTTATCTGCTTTACTGAAAGTAAATGCTAGTCTCATCCAAAAAATGCCTTCACAGAAACATCTAGAATCATGTTTGACTAGATATATGGTCACTGTGGCCCAGCCAGGTCCACACAGAATTAACCATCGCAAGAACCATGGGCATTTTAAATAATAATAATAAGGAATAGAATACATTCATTTTTCAGGATTCTTAATTATAATGTTTATTAAAAGATACGGTATACCCAGTTTTCCCCTTAACTTCTAGCATTTTTCTCCTTATGGAAACATTTTTTGGTTACTTTATATTCTGGAATGGTTTCAGTTCAGTTCAACTAAATTAAATGCATGCCCACAAGCAATATAAGGTAAAGTCAGAGCTAATATTTTTCATTATTAAGAAGGGAGATGACATCTCTCTCTCTCTCCACATAATTTTCAACAATTTGCCAAATTGCAGAATGCATTGAAAATACTCTTAGATATTGCCAAAAATCCTTAATTTACCTAGACCTACTAACTCTAACTCACTCTTGATAAATTAAGCAATTTGATAACTCACTCTTGATAAATTAAGCATCCATTTCCTTGTGAGGTAGTTTTGAAACAGCCTATCCCTTGTTCATTTTCTTGAGAAATAGTGTATGTCTTCTGTAGATTTTTACCATAACTTAATGAATTTATCGAGGAACTAAGTCTAAATACCTAAATATGGCATATGTTTTTTAAATGAAACTTTTTATTCTAAATCTCAGTTTAATATTTCTAGTAAAATGGTGAAGTTGAGATGATTATTTCTAAGGTTCCTTATGTCACCAATGCTCTATACTTCATCATCTTAAACATCAAAGTATTGATTATGCCAGAGAACATACTGTTAAGCCTGAGATACATGGTAATAATAATTGTTGTTTGTTAAGGACATTAGGAAATGCTTTACATATATATCTGAAAATCTATTCAACAAATCTATGAAGTAGGTATTATTCCCTCTGTGCAGTTAAAGACACTAGGATAATATAAATTGCCATTGTCATGCAGCTAACGTTTTTCATGGTAACATCATAGTAGGTATCATTACCTGCCAAAGTTAATCCTATCTCTGAGTTTATAAAAACTACGGTGGACTTATTTACTCTAACAATTTGAGGTCACATTGTTTAGATAAGCAGTGTTAGTGGGGTTGCCAGATAAAATAGAGGATGTCTGGTTAAATTTGAACTTAGGATAACAATGAATAATAATGATGTATGGGACATGCTTTTACTTAAAAATTATTGTCTGATGTTCAAATTTACTGGTCACCTTGTATTTTTTTGCCAAATCTGATCATCATTAATATGAGTTAAAAATTATATATGCTATGGTATCATAAGTATATACTCTGGAAACAAATCTTAAATCTCAGGAGACAAATTAACCAAGATTTTATTTTTCCTATTTTTACATACAGTGAGACTATGCAATCACCATTCTTTGAATAATTGGCATCCCATTGTGCTCATAACTCATACATGCCATTTGTTTCTTCCCTATCAACTTGTTTCAGTTTACTCCTCTCAGATTTTATGTGGAGTGACCTTAATATTTTAAATATTGTCCATCAAAGTGATTTCTCCTTTCTCTCCAGCTGCTAAACTGATCAATCATATTGTGTGAAAAAATATTTTCAACATTTCTCAAATAGATTAATTAACTGCTGAATATTTAGGTTTTGTTTTTTTAATAACATTTCAGTTTGGCATTTTTCCATATGCCTGATGTGGTCAGAAGGCTGATCTCTGAAGAACTGAGGAGTATTAGGATTGCTACTTATAAATAGATTGATGATTCTAAAATACTTAGCAATTAACTTTTATTTGAAAGTTCAGATTACTCAAAAGTCTCAGGAGGAAATTAAGTTGTAAAATAAATGATTATTTTGAGCTCATTTATTCATTAACAGTAGAAAAAATATTTCTACAACAAGTTGAATATTCGTGTGTAATCAGTTCAAGTTTTAGTTTTGGTCGAGGCGCTTTGGAAAAGTGACAGTATTTGCTTGTATGGGACCCTTGGTTGGTAGAGTATTTTCTATAAGGAACTGCTCATTAGAGTATTTTAGTTTTATCCCAAACTATATATAATAGAACATCTATATTAGTTTTCTTTTATATTCAATCAATCATAACCATGTTCCTAAAGGTACTTTAGATTTAGATTTCCGTATAAATAAAAGGGAGCAGAAAGAAAAGTATTAGATAGTTCCTAGGATCTAAAAGCTAAAAACCAGAGTAAGCTTAAATATTATTCATGGAAAATATATATCATCTCAAGTTAAAACAAAAATATCTAATCTATCCTACAAAATCCTTCCAGTACCAAAGCACATCTATTGGCTTAGCATTACTAATGGTTTTCCTGAATCAGAGATCCACATAACTCATATGCTCCTGGAAACCTTACCCTCACTTCCTTGGACAACACTTGCAGACGCTCTTTTACACACGTTCAAATTGCCTAAGAAAACATCAAAATTATTTCAATAACCCCAAGATATACAGAAAACCCAAGATTATCACAAAGATACCGGTCTCCTTTGGGCTTTACATGAACTTAGTCTCACACCCCTTTCCCAATTTAAAACTTTCCAATTTGAAGCTCACAATCTCTATCACCAAATCTCTTCTGTCAGTAATGCTGTTGCTCTGTTTCATTCACCTTCTTGCTTAAAGTTATAACAACCTATCTCTCCTAGTCATGGCTGATTCCTCTTCAACCCTCCTGATTAGTAGGTTTTGTTTTGTTCTGTTTATGTTCCTACTCCCCAGGCTAACATTGTTTCTAGAGATGGATTGTATTTTCACCTTGACCCTCATTGTCACTTCCTTATAATTATTTTCCACTCTACTCTTCATTTGAATTTCATAATTACAATGTCACCCATTGCTTTTTGCAGTCCTTTACAAACTACCACTTCGTTCCTCATTTCTTCAGCACTTTAGTTACTAACATAGGGTTATTAAACTGTAAAAAAATAACAACAAACTTTTTGTTCTTGTAAAATTCTTTAACATTAATATTGTTTTGTTTTTTGGTGATTCTGATATCTTGGTAGAAGTTGCTTCTAATACCTATCTTTTCCACCTTACTTACTCTAGTTCTATAACTCCAAAAGATTTAAATACACCCATATATTTAACCCACCGATTTTACCTACTTCTCATTGATCCTTATTTCCCCGATGACCTCAATCCACTCTTTAGCTGGTTTATATTGGAACAGTTATCTCTTTATTAACTCCTTTTATGCACTTTTATCTTTCTATTATACATGAATGAGAAAATCCTAACTCTCTATTTCATATCTTCATCTGAATAGATAAATATATGTATATAAATATAAAACTATATTGTCCAGTATCAATTTAAATTGACGAACACCAACATCAAGTTGGCCCTTGATATTGTTTAGCATAACTATGCTTTTACCCAGCTAGTTACTCTCCCAATCTCAGTGACTTTTTTAATACCTCCTGTCTCCTCAGACCTCATGCTCTCCTTATTTCTCACTTTCAAATAAATAAATAAATAAATAAATAAATAAATAAATAAATAAATAAAAAGCTATCAAGAGAAAATACCTGCCACTCCTACCAATTAAACTATCAACTGTCCCAGACTTTACTTCCCATATTTTTCAAAGGATAAAGAGCCAGTGGCCGGCCATATGTAAGAATATACCCTCCTTTTGTGCACTGGATTCCCTTATTTCTCAGCTATTCATACTTTCCTCTTGTAATTATTCTTTCTTCTTTTTTTAATTTTTTTAAGCTTGTCTATTTATTTTGAGAGAGAGAGAGAGAGAGAGAGAGAGAGTGCATGTGAGCATGGGAGGGGCAAAAAGAGGGAGAGAGACTCCTAAGCAGGCTCAGCACTGTCAGCTCAGAGCCCAGTGTGGGGCTGTATCCCACCAACAGCGAGAGCATGACCTGAGGTGAAATGAAGAGTCAGATTCCTAACTGACTGAGCCACCCAGGTTCCCCTATTACATTTTTAATAGATATTTGGTTACATAAAAAGACAAATCAATTAATTTGTTATAAAAAAACAAAAACAAAAACAAAAACATTCTGCTGGATGCCTGGGTGGTTCAGTCAGTTATGTGTCTGACTTGATTTTGGCTCAGGTCATGATCTCACAATTTGTGGGACTGAGCCCTGCATTGGGCTCTGCACCCCCAACATGGAGCCTGCTTGAGATTCTCTCTCTCCCTGTCTCTTTGCCCCTCCCTCCCTTGCTCTCTTTCTTTCTCTCAAAATAAACTTTAAAAAAGAAAGCATTTGAGGCCATATTTTGATTTAGTAGAGCAGGTTGTGGTGACTGAATAGAAATACTTGGCAACACGATGTCACATGTACCTTGTAAATACTTTGGAGAAATAGGAATGAACCTTGTTTGACCTATTAAATATTCTCAAAATGAGTAGCTCTTTAAAATAAAACAAGACATCAGTTCAATTGTGTTAGTTCCTGTGGTATATCAAGGAATTGCACTTAGATTTATATCACTAGAGCATAGAATGGACAAGGTGAGTGATGATCTGGTTGAGGGAGAAGTGAGGCCAGTTCATGAATGGCTTCATAGCCTGTACTTGTACTTTGTTCTTTAATGTCAATACCCTCAGGAAATGGAATTCCAGATCATGACAAGTTGTGCAGGAACCAGTTTTATAGTGTCATTTTCCTAATCGGGCTAAATTAAACATCCATCACCATTTATGAAAATAAATAATGCATTTTAGTGCTTTTTGGTGCTATTACAGGTATTTTCCATTCCAATGCCAATGAATTTGAGAAAATCCTGTTTCTTATTATTTTATATAGC
The DNA here is from genome assembly GCF_028749965.1 of Puma concolor. Taxonomy (NCBI): domain Eukaryota; kingdom Metazoa; phylum Chordata; class Mammalia; order Carnivora; family Felidae; genus Puma; species Puma concolor. Next base: position 90,599,926 of record NC_141674.1, read on the forward strand.
AAAACCACATATAACATGCTTATCAATTATTTTTATGAGAATAATTAAGCTTTACATTGCTATAATTAACAATACATACCATTCTTGGTAATGTGTTTTCATGATCATGGCTAGTTAAATATTAAATATAATTAAATTAAACACTTTAATGATTACTATTTTACCTACAGGTAAGCTCATTCACCTTAATATTTCAAAGCAGTATTACTGAAGAAATATTGAATTAATTGCCAATAACTTTAGTTTAAAAGGATGTAATAACAATAGGGTAATGGATACATTTATATACATATACGCATATATATATACGTGTATATACATATATACATATACACATATATATACACACACACACACACATACATATATATTTATATAATGGATATAAATATCCAGGTCATGATTGGGTCATGAACTCATGGTTTGTGGGTTTGTGCCTCGCGTTGGGCTCTGTGCTGACAGCTCAGAGCCTGGAACCTGCTTCGGATTTTGTGTCTCCCTCTCTCTCTGCCCCTCCCTCACTTGCTCTCTGTCTCCATCTCTCTCTCAAAAAATGAATAAACATTAAAAAACATTAAAAAAAATAACAAGATATACAGTGTTATTAGACAAGTATATGACACAATTTGGGAAGTGCAGTATGTAGGGCTACCATATAAAAGTGTGCAAGTTGTTGATTTGATTGAAGTTGTCATACCAAGGAGAGAAAAAGAGGCAGCAATTCTTTTTGCCAAGTCTCCTGTCCTGGGATGGGCTGCATCTACCTAGAGGAATTAGTGTGTTTTCTAAATTCACATAAAGTTGTTGTGTAGGCTGGTGGAAGTACCTATCAATATTTTAAAATTTTAATGCCATTAAACCTAGCACTTCTACTTATAGAAATGTATGCAATAGCATTCTTGTTACGTGTTATTTGTTAAATATTTATAATATAGAATATAAGCAACAATTGAATACCCTATCAACAGAGGAATAATTAAATAAGCTATGGTGTACACTTGTAATGTGTACTATTATATTGCTTTAAAAATAATTTGGGGCTCCTGGGTGGCTCAGTCAGTTGAGCGTCCGACTTCGGCTCAGGTCATGATCTCATGGCTCATGAGTTCGAGCCCCACATTGGGCTCTGTGCTGACAGCTCAGAGCCTGGAGCCTGCTTTATATTCTGGGTCTCCCTCTCTCTCTCTGCCCTCTCCTGCTCATGCTGTTTCTCTCTGTCTCTCAAAAATAAATAAACATTAAAAAAAGTTTTTAAATAATAAGATAAATCCTAAAGTATTACTATTAGAAGATATTAATGAACAAACTGAGGGTTGATGGTGGGTGGAAGGGGTGGGTGATGGGTATTGAGGAGGGCACCTGTTGGGATGAGCACTGGGTGTTGTATGGAAACCAACTTGACAATAAATTTCATATTTAAAAAAATAAAATAAAATAATTACAAAAGATATTAATGGCATTACCATTAAATGATACAGTTGTATACAAAATATTAAAAACCACACTTTCACATACATTTTACTATAGTCATCTGTACACAGAAATACATGTGATGTGTATATTTCTTCAGTTCTAAAGAACCCTCTATTCTGAGTTGTGCAATCTAAGGCATTTTTAGAAAACAATAAGAGCACAGGTCACCAAACTATTTTTAGGTATATTAAAGTTCAAGTAAATTAGACATCTACCTGTAGAGTTTTTTCTTATAATTTTTAACATGAAAAATAGATCTTGGTGAAAGAATCTGCAATTTCTGTATTATTGGAAGCATACATAATAAAATACAAACTCAAATATTAAGAGTATTTACACTTGGATCATGAGAACAAATACATATGAGGATTCTACTTCTACATTTTGATAAAATATAAATTGGTGATGTTTTCTGCATTAACCATGTGTAGGCTTTTAAATCATTTTATTTTAATCATTTCATTTTAAAATATTAATATTTAACATTTAATATGCCATTTAATATTTAATTTTAAGATCTATTTTAATTTAAATATTATTTTAATAATAAATAAAATGTTTAATATTTAATAAATCATTTACATTTTAATATAATCTAATAAATCATAATATTTTAATAAAATAGTGCAGATTGCTTAATTGTGTAGGGAGATTTTAATACTTTTCAATCACCTTAGGACAGGTCATGAAAATAAAAATAATAATCAGGGTATTCTCAAATCTATAATAATTAAGTTTAAATTAATGTTTACAGGTTAATATTAGTCCTTTATAACTTGCTCAGAATTGAGTAAATAAAAATTTTTAGGGCCATTATGTGCTTAGCACTCTTTAAATCAATGCGATCCAATAGTGGATAAGATTTACACCCTTCTTCCATTCATGAAAGTTATTTTAGAAATATTTTGTGCATAATTACAAATGAAGGAGAATTTTATTTCAAGACTATTTGACGTATTACAGAAAGGTGCTATTAGGCAATCATGAAACCTGGAATGTTTTCCTGAGAGCAGCAGATTGTGAAATATAATGCACAATAAATTTATAACCAGTGTAAAACTTAAAATATCTATTTAAATATCTTCCTGAAAAGGAAATAAATAATGGATGTTGCAATAGTTTTCATAGAAAATAATAAAATGGGACTCTTACTAATTAAGGGGAATAAAGCTTAATTTGGAAGAAATCACTTACCATTAAATGACTCATTAAATAAGAAAACAATGAAGATAAGTTATTAAGTCAGAAAAATACAAATTCTCATCCCCAGCAAATCCGGGGAAAAGTAGCAAAGAAAGAAAAGAAAAGAGAGAGAGAGAGACAAAGAGAAAGTGGGGAGAGAGAGAACAGAGGGCAAGAATAGAAAGAAAAAAAAGAAGGGAGAAAGGAAGAAAGGAAAGAAGGATGGATTTTGGATACAGAAGGGAAATAATAGCATTTTAAAATAAATTGAAAGACTAAATTATTAAAATAACAAAATATTTCTAATACATCATGAAAATTGTAGTCTATCATGTAGAAATAAGGTAGATCTATAACAAGAGATACAAGAGATATTTTAAATAAGAGAAAAACTCAGAAGAAATAAGGAGATATGAAAACTATCACCAAAGATAAATGTTAAGTACCATCCATATTTTGATGATTACCATCTCATTAAATAAATATCAGAGTTAAAACATAAATAAATACAGAGACCAACCAAGCTTGGAGAGAAAGAAAACAAAAATTTCAAATAAAGTGATTAATCTAGTCAATAGGCCAAGGTGAGTATCATATGAATATTTTTTAAAGATTAATAGGTCATTTGAAATAATGCAGTGTTTGCAATTGAAATTTTTGGAAATTAATGTAGTTTCCATAAATGATCTAAAACTGTCTCTAACCAATAGAGAACATCCTTTTTAATAGTGAGGAAATCACATTAAAGGAAATCACATTTTTAAGGAAATCACATTAAAACTTTAGTCAAGTAAAAAATAGTTGTTCTCACAATTATCACATGACTTTTTTTCTGGGAACTTATTCTAAAATGCAAAACATGAAATAATTTATAACGAGTGTGTTTCTTGCACACACACAGGTACACACACACAGAGAAATGTGTGCCTGTGTGTGTATGTTTGTGAGGAAACAAAATTGTAATTTGTAATTGATTTTTTTAATTTTTTTAAAATAAATAAATGGTTATTTATTTATTTTGAGAGAGAGAACTTGAGCGCGAAAAGGGAAGGGGAAGAGAGAGGGAGAGAAAAAATCCTAAGCAGGCTCTGAGCTGTTATCACGGAACCTGACACAGGGCTTGATCCTAGCAACCATGCAATCATAACCTGAGCTGAAATTAAGACTCAGTTGCTTAACTGATTAAGCCACCCAGGCACCCCTGTAATTGATTTCATACTTATCCTAGAAACAGTTTGAGAGGAAAACAGTACATATTTTAAACCAATGAAGTATCTCCAGACAGTCCCTAGTTACTTTGTATCTGGAGAATGTTTTTAAAACTAAAATTGGAGTGAAGGAAACATATGTAATTTATTTCAGACATCAAAGATTCTTCAAGAACCATCATGATGTTCCTGTATGGAGTATTTTTTCAATAATAATGATTAAGAAGTGACAACTTATTTTTATAGCTCTTTACCATTTAAACACAATGCTCCCCTCCATTTTAAGGTTTAGAAACTGAAGCTTAGAGAATAACTTGCTGAAGTCCATATAATTAGTAACACCAAAGTCAGTGCCCTATTCATTAAAGCATGTTTAGAAACTCAGTTACATCTATTTGGGGTCCTTAGATTTTAACATGCAATAATTCATGTAATGCTTGTACTAATGCTATAATAAGGTTTGTGTGTTATAAATTCATTACCTCTCTTACCCCAAACCACCACTTTTGAACTGTTCCTTGATAGTGGAGATGTTATGCAAATCTTTCTCCTTTGCCACCTCGCACTGTGCTAAGCATGTTAGTAGAGGGTGGGAGAGACACAGGAGGAAAAAGGGGCTTTCTCTTCCTGGTAGCTTTGTCTCACTTGCTGGATTTCTACAGTGTGCTTCCTTGGCTCCAGAGTTCGCACATTTCTCTCCATCTCTAGCATTTGGCTGAAGACAACGTGTAGTTTTCTTCCCTATGAGTTTCTTGAAAGGTGCAGCTTTCTCCAGCACCCAACATGAGCATAGTACATTTTCTCCAGCATTCAGCTGCAATCTGTCTTTGCTATCTGGTTCCTTCATACAGCAATATGAAGAGGCACCCTTGAGCCAGCAAATCCCTCTGAGATTTCCCTTGATATCTTTCCAGTGGAATGCCGTAGATAAGGCACTTTCCCATGGACTAACTCACAGCCCTACAGGTGAGTTTACAGTGAGGTTTTTGTTTGTTTGTTTGATTTTTAGAGGAGTTCACAACAAAGTTGAGAGGAAGGACAAAGATCTTTCCATATACTTTTGCCTCTATACATGCATAACCTCTGCCATTAACATCTTCCACCAGATTGGCACACTTGTTATCGTTGATGAACCTACACTGATACATCATAATCACCCGAAGTCCATACCTTACATTAGGATTCATTCACACTGTTGTAAATTCTGTGGGTTAGGACAAATGTATAATGGCATGTATCTATCATTGTATCATACAGAGTATTTTCACTGCTCCTCCCCTCCACTCCAAGGCAAACATTTATCTTCTAATATCTCCCCACCACTCCAGGCAAACATTTATCTTTTAATATCTCCATAATTTTGCCTTTTCTAGAATGTCATATACTTGGAATCGCACAATATGTAGCCTTTTGAGATTGGCTTCTTTCACTTAGCAATATGCATTTATTAAGTTTCCTCTGTGTCTTTTCATGTCTTTATAGCTCTTTTTAGTGATGAATAATGTTCCATTCTGGATATACCATGGTTTATTTACTTATACATTCAACTATTGAAGGAAGGACGCGTTGTTGCTTCCAAGTTTTGGCAATTATGAATAGAGTGGCTATAAATATCCATGTGCAGGTTTTTGAATAGACATGTTTCCAAGTCTTTTGGGTAAATACCAAGGAACACATGGTAAGTAAGAGTTTGTTTAGTTTTGTAAAAAATTTCCAAATTGTCTTCCAAAGTGCCTGTACCATTTTACATTTCCACAAGCAATGTATAAATGTTCTTGTGGCTCCATACCCTCAGCAGTATTGGTCTTGTCAGTGTTCTGGGATTTAGTCATTGTAATATGTGTATAGTAGTATCTCTTGTTTTAATTTGCATTTCCTTGATGATATGGGATGTGGAGCATCTTTTTTTAGTGGGGGGGGGTGCATCTTTTCATATGCTATTTGCTATCTGTATATCTTCTTTGGTGAGGTGTCTGTTAAGCTCTTTATTCTATATCTTAATCGGATAGTTTGTTGTCTTGTTGAGTTTTTTTGTGTTCTTGGTGTATTTTGGATAACACTACTTTATTTTATTTTATTTTATTTTTTAAATGTGTATTTATTTTGGAGATAGATCACAAGCAGGGCAGGGGAAGAGAGAGAGGGAGACACAGAATCTGAAGGAGACTCTAGGCTCTGGGCTGTCAGCACATAGCCTGATGCGGGGTTCGAACCCGCGAACCATGAAATCATGACCTGAGCCGACCAAATCAGACGCTTAACTGACTGAGCCACCCAGACGCCCCAGCAGTACTCTATTAGATGTGTCTTTTACAAATGTTGTCTCCTAGTCTGTGACAATGTTCTCATTCTCTTTACATTGTCCATTATATAGAAGTTTTTAATGTAGTAAAGTCCAGCTTATCAATTATTTCTTGAAACATGCCTTTGATGTTGTGTCTAAAAAGTCATTATACCTAAGATCTAAATTTTATTCTATGTTATCTTCTGGGAGTTTTATAGTTTTTCATTTTACACTTAGGTCTATAATATTTTTTAACTTAATTTTTGTGAAGTGTGTAAAATCTATGTATTTTTTTTTTTTTTGGCATGGGAATGTCTAGTTGTTCCAGAACATTTATTTAAAAAGACTATCTTTATTGTATTGTGTTTGCTCCTTTATCAAAGATCAGTTGACTGTACTGATGTGGGCCTATTTCTGGGCTCTCTATTCCATTCCATTCATCCAGTTGTCTTTTTTCCCCCAACACCATATTGTCTTGAATTCCATAGCATTATAACAATAGCTGAAGTTGGGTAGTGTCACTCCTCCAACTTTGTTCTCCTCTTTCCATACTATTTTGGCTATTCTGGGTGTTTTTGCTTCTTCATATAAACTTTAGAATCAGTTTGTAAATATACATGAAATAATTTGCTGGGATTTAGATTGGGATTGCATTTAATCTTTAGATCAAGTTGGGAAGAACTGACATCTTGAAAATATTGTGTCTTCCTATTCATGAACACTGATTATTTTTATTTTTATTTAATTTTTTTCTTTATTATTTTCTTTATTATTTTTTTCTTTTTATTTTTCTTTAATTTCATAGGCAAAGTTTTGTAGTTTTCCTCGTATAGATCTTATATGCATTTTGTTAGATTTATACCTAAGTATTCATATTTTGGGTGCTAATGTATGTGGTATTGTGTTTTTAATTTCAAATACCAACTGTTTATTGCTGGTATGTAATAAAGCAACTTACTTTTGTATATTGACCTTATATTTTGTAACCTTGCAATAATTACTTATTAGTTCCATGAGGTTTTTTGTTAATTCTTTTGGGTTTTCTACATAGATGACCATGTCATCTGTGAACAAAGACAGTTTTATTTTTTTAATTAAAAAAATAAAGTTTATTTATTTATTTTGAAAGAGAGAAAGAGGTAGAGAGAGAGGAGAAAGAGAGAGAATCCCAAGCAGGCTCTTCACTGTCAGCACAGAGCCCGATGTGGGGCTCAATCCCACAAACTGTGAGATAATGACCTAAGCCAAAATCAAGAGTTGGGCATTAACCGACTGAACCATGCAGGTGCCCCAACGGTTTTATTTCTTTTTTCCTTATCTGTATAACTTTTATTTTATTTTTTCTCATATTGTGTTAGCTAGAACTTCCACTATTATGTTGAAAAAGAAATGGTGATGAGTGTCATCCTTTCCTTGTACCTTATAGGGAAAGCTTCAAATTTCTGATCATCAAGTATGATTTCAGCTACAGGTTTGTTTGTTTGTTTGTTTGAAGATATTCTTTATCATCTTGAGGAAGTTCCTCTATATTCCTAGTTTACTGAGAGTTTTTGTCATGAGTGGGTTTTGGATTTTGTCAAATGCTCTTTCTATAACTATTGATATGACCATGCGATTTTTCTTTTTTTAGTATATTGATGTCTGCGATTACATTAGTTGATTTTTTGGTATTGAACTGGTCTACATAAATGGGTTGCATCCCACTTGGTCATGGTATAATTCCTTTTATGCATTGCTGGAATCAGTTTCCTTTTATTTTTTTATGATATTTGTGTCTATATTCATGAGGGATATTGGTCCACAGTATCCTTGTAATGTCTGTCTGGTTTTGATATTATGGTAATGCTGGCCACAGATAATAAGTTAGGAAGCATTCCTTATGCTTACATGCTCTGAAAGAGATTGTAGAGAATTGGCATAATTTGTAACTAAAATGCTTGGCAGAATTTAGCAGTGAACCTGTTGGGGCCAAGAGTTTTCTGTTTTGGAAGGTTACTAATTATTGATTCAGTTTCCTAATAGATAGGCCTGTCCAGATTCTCTATTTCTTCTTGTGTGAGTTTTTTTTTATTTTTTTTTAACGTTTATTTATTTTGAGACAGAGAGAGACAGAGCATGAACAGGGGAGGGGCAGAGAGAGAGGAAGACACAGAACCGGAAGCAAGCTCCAGGCTCTGAGCCATCAGCCCAGAGCCCGACGCGGGGCTCGAACTCACGGAATGTGAGATCGTGACCTGAGCTGAAGTTGGACGCTCAACCGACTGAGACACCCAGGAGCCCCTCTTCTTGTGTGAGTTTTAACAGATTGTACCTTTCCAGGAATTGGACCATTTCATCTAGGTTATCAAGTTTATGGGCATAAAGTTGTTCACAGTATTCATTTACTTTTTAATGCCAGAGATCTTTTAGTGATGTTAGTAATTTGTGTCCCTTTTCTTTTATCTTAGTTAGCTTGACTAGAGGTTTATCAATTTAATTGATCTTTTCAAAGAACCAGTTTTTGTTTTGTTAATTTACAGTGAGTTTAAGACAAATCCCCTCCTGCTAACCTAAATGGAAGATTTCCAGTAGGCTTTCCCAGCAAGCCCTTCAATAATTTATGCATCATCCGAAGAGCCAGGGATGTGTCCCCTTCAGTGAGATCTGGATCCTAACTTTTTTGGAGTGAAGGATCTATTTTGGAGGCCTTTCTATCTCAGCCTCATGGGCAGTGGCTACTCCCTACATCTCCTATTGCTATATTCTTAAAAGTTTTCTTTAACTTTCATTAGCCAATTCATCATTACTTCCATTTCCTGTCAACTATTATTTAAACTTTTTGTGTTCAAAATGGCATCTGTCTCCTAACTGAACCCTAACTGATACAGAACTGGTCCTAGAAATAATGCCAGAATATAGACTTAGAAAATTAGGAAGTTGTTTTGTTTGAATTCTTAGTGCAATGATGAGCTTCATGCCAGTGGAAAATGGGATGCTAGTAATTGTGACATGCAATAGCATCACTTTTTATCATCTGTGATTAATTGTAATGAAATATCAATTCAAGAACAGTTGGCTCTTGAACAAGATTTTGAACTGCACAGGTCCACTTATATGTGGGTTTTTTTTAAATAAATATGCATACAGTACTGTTAAATACATTTTCTCTTATGATTTTAATAGTAACATTTTCTTTTGTCTAGCTTACTTTAATAATATAGAATATAATACATATAACTACAAAATATGCATTAATTGACTGTTTATGTTATTGATAAAGCTTCTAGTCAGCAGTAGGTTATTAATAGTGAAGTTCTGGGGGAGCCATAAGTTATATACACATTTTTGATGGCATTAAGTGTTGGCACTCCTAACCCTCACATTGTCCAGGGGTTAACTGTACACTTTGGAAGCCCAACATAATGCTTGCACTTGACTTTTATGGTGGTGATATGAACATAAGGTGTGTAGTATGGGATGAATTCTCTCAAATGTACTGGAGTAATTACAGAAATATAATTAAAAGACCAGGTCCATTAACTATCATGTTAGGTTATTGTCTGAGAAACCGAGAATTTTTGTGACAACTCAAAAACAGTCTCTTGTTTCTTTTGCCATAGGTCTAACATTGTCAAAAAAAAAAAAAAACCCACAAAATTTAAACATGCATGCCACTATTTTAAAACAACATTCAAATTTAGTCTTGTCAAATTTTCATGTCAAAGTTAAGCATTGGTTGCTTAGAAATGTGATCCTGAAACTTGGAATGGAGGCATCTAACTAGAAGGTGGTGGATAAACCACACAAAAAGTTATGAGCTCTTCACATCAGTGAAATTTCTAGGGATTCAGTTACCTGGGACATGTTAATATATGCCTTCCAGGTGAAAGACAAGTTCTCACACCTTTCACACATTACTATAAAAAAAAAAAAAAGGTACAATGAGCCATTTTGGATTTGAGTCCCTTGTAAAGCTTCCAGTTTAATAAAGGGACAAGAAAAAGAGAAGAATGCAGCAGTAGAGGCTGCAGTGATAGTAGCTTTACCTATTGGGACTCATAATAATTTGGCACATGCAATGATATTTAATTGCCATGGCAAATAGGAATCCCATATGGAGCCTCTGGCAAACATAAAATGGAGGGTCACAACACAGATCTTTAGCATTATTAACAAACCTATGCCTTCTTTTGCAGATAACTTATTATTTTGAATTTTTTGCCTGCTACTGGGCCTTGGTAGATAACATAAATGTGAGATATCAGGTGACCATGCAGCTTGAACTCTCCTGCAATCTATTATTAAATGTAAATGTTATATAAGAAACCAAACTGAGGCAGATCTGAAAGGAACAAATATGTTGCATGAACATTGACTCAGACTCTTGACACTGATTCCTCTCCCATTACCTCTTCTTAAAATTCCATACTGCTATGGGCCCCCGAGGCATTCCTTGTGACTGGTTAATTGAGAAAGAAAACAAAACAAAACTCTAGTTTACAGATGCATCTCTGTAATATGCTGGTACTAAGCACTATAATCCTGAGTGCCCATGAGTGACACTGGTAAGGCAAATCATTCGAGTGGGCATAACTCTGAACAGTTGTCTACTATATCTAGATTGGAATTGGCTAGAAGTAAAGATCTTTACTGCTTCCTCTACAAAAGCTCATGGTTTTGCTGTTTTATCAGGAACTGGAAGAGTGTTGGAAGATTAGGTGACAAAAAAGTCTGAGGAAAAGTCCTATGGATGGAATTGTCGGAAAAAAATACAGACAGTAGTACAGAAAAAGTACAGTGAGGATATTTCTGTCCACGTGAATGCCTACCAAGGGGCATACACTACAGAATAGGCTATAGGCTATTCAAGTGGACAAAATGAAGACAGTGGTCTTATGGGTAGGGATGGCAGCTACGCATAGACCCAACATCTTGGAATTTCACTTATCAATTTCACTTATATTCACTTATCAATATTGCCCTGGCTAACACTCCTCCTGAGTATGTAATCTGTCCAAGTACAGACCAACACTAAGACAATATGGCTTTCTTATCTAGGCAGAACATACAGCCACCTTGTGGCAGGTTCTTACATTGCACCTCTTCAATTAGTTAAGGAACAGAGATTTGTCCTCACTGAAACAGACATGCATATTCTGGGTGTAGATTTGTCTTCTTTGCCGAGGATCACCATCTGTAGACTGCCATCACCATCTATGTACTCATAGAATGTTTATTCACAGTTAGGTTATTCTGCACAGAATTGTTTATGATCAATGAATTAATTTCATAGAAAAGGAAATACACCCATAGGCCCATAATACTAATTTTTATTGCTACACTGCACATCATCCATAAATGTTTGGGCTAATTGAAAGGTAGAATGGCTTACTAAAATCTCATTTAGGTCATCATTTGGGAGAAAACACCCTAAGTGGATGTAGTTTGGTCTTACTTGGTGCAGTATATAAAACACATCATCATATGAATCTGTCACTCGAAAGCAAGAATACTGGGCTGGGAATCAAGGTGTGGCAATGTGAATGGCTTCTCTCACTTTTATACACAATAATGCACTTGGAGAAATTTTATTTTCTGCTCAGGTAACCTTGAGCTCTTCTGGTTTAGGAACTTAGTCATGAAGACTTAGTATTTTAACCAGGGACACTATAATGGTTTCACTGCTTTGGAAAAAGAAGTAGTCACCTGGATATTTCAGCTCCTTATGCCACTAAACCATTAGGCATAAAGGAGTTACACTGGAGTCATTGATTCTAATTACCAAGGGAAGATGGTGTTGCTACTGCCCATTGGAGTCAAGGAATGCTCTGTTTGGATTCCACATGATTCTCTGGGGGCACCTCCTGGTATTTCTGTGACCAACACTAAAGCTTAGCACAAAACTTTAAAACCAAAAAAAAAAAAAAAAAAAAAAAAAATAGCAAGAGGACTCAGGCCTTCAAGAATAAAGGGTTGGGTCACCCCACAAGGTGAAGAACACTGACCAGCTGAAGTTCTGGATGAGGATAGGGGAAATATGAAATGGATATTAGAAGAAGGAACTCACAGATACCTATTATAGCTTTCAGATTGTATGCAAAAATGAAGGCCATAGTTAACTATGCATTTTTCCCTCCTCCTTCCTTCCTTCCTCTCTCCCCCCTTTCTCTTTTTTCTTCCTTTCTTTCTTCCTTCTTTTCTTCCTTCCTTCCTTCCTTCCTTCCTTCCTTCCTTCCTTCCTTCCTTCCTTCCTGGCTTGCTTGCTTTCTCTTTCTTTCTTTCTTTCTTTCTTTCTTTCTTTCTTTCTCTCTCTCTCTCTCTCTCTCTCTCTCTCTCTCCCTCCCTCCCTCCCTCCCTCTCTGTAATTGCATGTGTTTCCTGCCCATTTTCTTGTTCACTCTCCTTCCTTTTTTATTTTAGATAATAAAAAAAATGAAAATGATCTTTTACTATCCACAAAATAAATTTTGGTATTAGATACAAATTGGAGAGCAACTTTACACTCTTTATGTGATGGTATTCAGTGATACCATGATAGAACTTGAGGAATAATTAATATATCAATTAATTATATTAATATATCAATGATATTTTATATACATATAATATATCAATCATTAATATATCAATGAGGTTGGGACCATGTGTCTCATTATGTTGGGGAGAGAACTTCCTTACTTTCATAAAGAATAACCATGTCTTGTTAGTTGGGAAAATATAGTAGTTTAATATTGTGTGGAAGTTCAAATGTACATAGAATTGTGCATGGAAGTGTGCCAGTTTCTGTTGCACTTGGCAAGCAACTATACCCAGGGGCCAGTGGTGGTTTTTCTAGCTGTTTTGCAGTGAACTGCCACAAGTGAAACCCCTCCCTGTGAACGACCTGTCCCAGCTTCCCCTTAGGTGACTTTACAGGGAGTTCTAATTTGAAACAGTTTCTGACAACCCCGAAACTCAGTTTTTCAGTACGTCCTGGTGAGGTGACTGAGTAAATTTGCCACCATCCAGTAAGCCATGGCTATGCCCTCTCCAATAGCTTCTGAATTCCAACCCTGGTTGGAATTGGTTGGTGAAGGGGGAGTCTTTATATGGGAACTCTATCTCAACCCCAGACATAGTGGCTATTCCCTGTATATGCCACTACTGTATTTTTATAGTTTTCTTTAACTATTATTAATTTCCCATTACTCTAAATTTTTGTTAATAATTATATATAATAAACTTTCTCTGTTCAGATTATTGTGTAGTTTCTGTCTCCTCATGGAACCCTGATTCATAATATGTTAATTCTATTCTCATGAATAAAACTACGCCTCATTCATGGTATTATGCATATGTGTATGTATGTTTAATTTGTATTATGCGGTTTTATTGGAGGACTCAATTTAAAAGAAAACATTGACTGTTAGAGCATGAAATATTTTTTTTACTGTTTATTTTTGAGAGAGAGAGAGAGAGAGAGAGAGACAGAGCACGAGCAGGAGAGGGGCAGAGAGAGAGAGAGGGAGACACAGAATCCAAAACAGGATCCAGGCTCTGAACTGTCAGCACAGAGCTGGATGCAGGACTCAAACCCACACTGTGAGATCAGGACCAGAGCCGACTGAGCCACCCAGGCACCCAGAGCATGAAAGATTTTAATTTTTTAATATATTATATAATATATAAAATATATTTTATATATATAATTTTATATTTTACATAAAATATATATTATATAATATATAATATATTAATAAATTATATATTATTTATATATAATACAATAAAATATTAGGAGGTATCTAAAAAGAGAAAGAGCAAATAATGGCACAGGACATACAGATATATGCTCAAGTCTTTATGGTGTCATTGAAGAAAAGTACAGGACATTTTTAAAGGGAAGTTGCACAGATGTGTAAGTCATTAATTTCACAATCATTTTTGTAGTCTAATTAGGTATTGTAGTTATTACTTTTTGTATCAATTCACTTTACCAAGTTTAAGCAGTTTGAGCACCTAAGCACCAGAAGGTGATAGTTGTCTCCCAATGTTATTTCTTCCCTTATTCCATAGTTATAGAATTCTCTGCATTTTGGTTACAGGGGTTTTCTGTTGAGCTATTCTCAAGCTCCCTGATTCTTTCTTTGGTGTGTCCTGTCTACTGATGAGCCTATAAAAGGAATTCTTCATTTCTGTAACAGTGTTTTTTGTTTCTAACATTTCCTTATGATTAAGTTTTCATTTTTCTGCTTTGATTACCTGTCAGTTCCTGTATAGTATCTACTTTTTTGCTTTGGTTCTTTTAATATATTAATCACAGATATTTTATTTTTTTTAATTTTTTCAATGTTTATTTAGTTTTGAGAGAGAAAGACAGAGCACAAGCAGGGGAGAGGCAGAGAGAGAGAGAGAGGGAGACACAGAATCTGAAGCAGGCTCCAGGCTCTGAGCTGTCAGCTGAGAGCCTGACATTGGGCTTGAACCCACGAACCGTGAGATCATGACCTGAACCGAAGTCAGACACTTAACCAACTGAGCCACCTAGGCGCCCCTACTAATCAAAGATATTTTAAGTTTCTGTCTGAAAATTTCTTTTTTTTTTCCTCATTGAATCACCTTTATTTTTATTATTTTTTTCAATATATGAAATTTATTGTCAGAATGGTTTCCATACATCACCCAGTGCTCATCCCAAAAGGTGCCCTCCTCAATACCCATCACCCACCCTCCCCTCCCTCCCACCCCCCATCAACCCTCAGTTTGTTCTCAGTTTTTAACAGTCTCTTATGCTTTGGCTCTCTCCCACTCTAACCTCTTTTTTTTTTTCCTTCCCCTCCCCCATGGGTTTCTGTTAAGTTTCTCAAGATCCACATACGAGTGAAATCATATGGTATCTGTCTTTCTCTGTATGGCTTATTTCACTTAGCATCACACTCTCCAGTTCCATCCACGTTGCTACAAAAGGCCATATTTCATTCTTCCTCATTGCCACGTATTATTCCATTGTGTATATAAACCACAATTTCTTTATCCATTCATCAGTTGATGGACATTTAGGCTCTTTCCACAGTTTGGCTATTGTTGAGAGTGCTGCTATAAACATTGGGGTACAAGTGCCCCTATGCATCAGTACTCCTGTATCCCTTGGGTAAATTCCTAGCAGTGCTACTGCTGGGTCATAGGGTAGGTCTATTTTTAATTTTCTGAGGAACCTCCACACTGCTTTCCAGAGCGGCTGGACCAATTTGCATTCCCACCAACAGTGCAAGAGGGTTCCCCTTTCTCCACATCCTCGCCAGCATCTATAGTCTCCTGATTTGTTCATTTTGGCCACTCTGACTGGCGTGAGGTGATATCTGAGTGTGGTTTTGATTTGTATTTCCCTGATAAGGAGCGATGTTGAACATCTTTTCATGTGCCTGTTGGCCATCCCGATGTCTTCTTTAGAAAAGTGTCTATTCATGTTTTCTGCCCATTTCTTCACTGGGTTATTTGTTTTTCGGGTGTGGAGTTTGGTGAGCTCTTTATAGATTTTGGATACTAGCCCTTTGTCCGATATGTCATTTGCAAATATCTTTTCCCATTCCGTTGGTTGCCTTTTAGTTTTGTTGGTTGTTTCCTTTGCTGTGCAGAAGCTTTTTATCTTCATAAGGTCCCAGTAGTTCATTTTTGCTTTTAATTCCCTTGCCTTTGGGGATGTATCGAGTAAGAGATTGCTACGGCTGAGGTCAGAGAGGTCTTTTCCTGCTTTCTCCTCAAGGGTTTTGATGGTTTCCTGTCTCACATTCAGGTCCTTTATCCATTTGGAGTTTATTTTTGTGAATGGTGTGAGAAAGTGGTCTAGTTTGAACCTTCTGCATGTTGCTGTCCAGTTCTCCCAGCACCATTTGTTAAAGAGACTGTCTTTTTTCCATTGGATGTTCTTTCCGGCTTTGTCAAAGATGAGTTGGCCATACGTTTGTGGGTCTAGTTCTGGGGTTTCTATTCTATTCCATTGGTCTATGTGTCTGTTTTTGTGCCAATACCATGCTGTCTTGATGATGACAGCTTTGTAGTAGAGGCTAAAGTCTGGGATTGTGATGCCTCCTGCTTTGGTCTTCTTCTTCAAAACTACTTTGGCTATTCGGGGCCTTTTGTGGTTCCATACAAATTTTAGGATTGCTTGTTCTAGTTTCGAGAAGAATGTGGTGCAATTTTGATTGGGATTGCATTGAATGTGTAGATAGCTTTGGGTAGTATTGACATTTTGACAATATTTATTCTTCCAATCCATGAGCAGGGAATGTCTTTCCATTTCTTTATATCTTCTTCAACTACCTTCATAAGCTTTCTATAGTTTTCAGCATACAGATCTTTTACATCATTGGTTAGATTTATTCCCAGGTATTTTATGCTTCTTGGTGCAATTGTGAATGGGATCAGTTTCTTTATTTGTCTTTCTGTTGCTTCATTGTTAGTGTATAAGAATGCAACTGATTTCTGTACATTGATTTTGTATCCTGCAACTTTGCTAAATTCATGTATCAGTTCTAGCAGACTTTTGGTGGATTCTGTCGGATTTTCCACGTATAATATCATGTCATCTGCAAAAAGCGAAAGCTTGACTTCATCTTTGCCAATTTTGATGCCTTTGATTTCCTTTTGTTGTCTGATTGCTGATGCTAGAACTTCCAACACGATGTTCAACAACAGCGGTGAGAGTGGGCATCCCTGTCGTGTTCCTGATCTCAGGGAAAAAGCTCTCAGTTTTTCCCCGTTGAGGATGATGTTAGCTGTGGGCTTTTCATAAATGGCTTTTATGATGTGTAAGTATGTTCCTTCTATCCCGACTTTCTCAAGGGTTTTTATTAAGAAAGGGTGCTGGATTTTGTCAAAGGCCTTTTCTGCATCGATTGACAGGATCATATGGTTCTTCTCTTTTTTTTTATTAATGTGATGTATCACGTTGATTGATTTGCGGATGTTGAACCAGCCCTGCATCCCAGGAAGGAATCCCAGTTGATCATGGTGAATAATTCTTTTTATACGCCGTTGAATTCGATTTGCTAGTATCTTATTGAGAATTTTTGCATCCATATTCATCAGGGATATTGGCCTGTAGTTCTCTTTTTTTACTGAGTCTCTGTCTGGTTTAGGAATCAAAGTAATGCTGGCTTCATAGAATGAGTCTGGAAGTTTTCCTTCCCTTTCTATTTCTTGGAATAGCTTGAGAAGGATAGGTATTATCTCTGCTTTAAACGTCTGGTAGAACTCCCCTGGGAAGCCATCTGGTCCTGGACTCTTATTTGTTGGGAGATTTTTGATAACCGATTCAATTTCTTCGCTGGTTATGGGTCTGTTCAAGCTTTCTCTTTCCTCCTGATTGAGTTTTGGAAGAGTGTGGGTGTTTAGGAATTTGTCCGTTTCTTCCAGGTTGTCCAATTTGTTGGCATATAATTTTTCATAGTATTCCCTGATAATTGTTTGTATCTCTGAGGGATTGGTTGTAATAATTCCATTTTCATTCATGATTTTATCTATTTGGGTCATCTCCCTTTTCTTTTTGAGAAGCCTGGCTAGAGGTTTATCAATTTTGTTTATGTTTTCAAAAAACCAACTCTTGGTTTCGTTGATCTGCTCTACGTTTTTTTTAGATTCTATATTGTTTACTTCTGCTCTGATCTTTATTATTTCTCTCCTTCTGCTGGGTTTGGGGTAGTCTTTGCTGTTCTGCATCTATTTCCTTTAGGTGTGCTATTAGATTTTGTATTTGGGATTTTTCTTGTTTCTTGAGATAGGCCTGGATTGCAATGTATTTTCCTCTCAGGACTGCCTTCGCTGTGTCCCAAAGCGTTTGGATTGTTGTATTTTCATTTTCGTTTGTTTCCATATATTTTTTAATTTCTTCTCTAATTGCCTGGTTGACCCACTCATTCGTTAGTAGGGTGTTCTTTAACCTCCATGCTTTTGGAGGTTTTCCAGACTTTTTTCTGTGGTTGATTTCAAGCTTCATAGCATTGTGGTCTGAAAGTATGCATGGTATAATTTCAATTCTTGTAAACTTATGAAGGGCTGTTTTGTGACCCAGAATATGATCTATCTTGGAGAATGTTCCATGTGCACTCGAGAAGAAAGTATATTCTGTTGCTTTGGGATGCAGAGTTCTAAATATATCTGTCAAGTCCACCTGATCCAATGTATCATTCAGGGCCCTTGTTTTTTTATTGACCATGTGTCTAGATGATCTATCCATTGTTGTAAGTGGAGTGTTAAAGTCCCCTGCAATTGCCACATTCTTATCAGTAAGGTTGCTTATGTTTATGAGTAATTGTTTTATATATTTGGAGGCTCCGGTATTCGGCACATAGACATTTATAATTGTTAGCTCTTCCTGGTGGATAGAGCCTGTAATTATGATATAATGCCCTTCTTCATCTCTTGTTACAGCCTTTAATTTAAAGTCTAGTTTGTCTTAGGGGCGCCTGGGTGGCGCAGTCGGTTAAGCGTCCGACTTCAGCCAGGTCACGATCTCACGGCCCGTGGGTTCGAGCCCCGCATCAGGCTCTGGGCTGATGGCTCAGAGCCTGGAGCCTGTTTCTGATTCTGTATCTCCCTCTCTCTCTGCCCCTCCCCCGTTCATGCTCTGTCTCTCTCTGTCCCAAAAATAAATAAAAACGTTGAAAAAAAAAATTTAAAGTCTAGTTTGTCTGATATAAGGATGGCTACTCCAGCTTTCTTTTGGCTTCCAGTAGCATGATAAATAGTTCTCCATCCCCTCACTCTCAATCTAAAGGTGTCCTCAGATCTAAAATGAGTCTCTTGTAGACAGCAAATAGATGGGTCTTGTTTTTTTATCCATTCTGATACCCTATGTCTTTTGGTTGGTGCATTTAATCCATTTACATTCAGTGTTATTATAGAAAGACATGGGTTTAGAGTCATTGTGATGTCTGTAGGTTTCATGCTTGTAGTGATGTCTCTGGTACTTTGTCTCACAGGATTCCCCTTAGGATCTCTTGTAGGGCTGGTTTAGTGGTGACGAAGTCCTTCAGTTTTTGTTTGTTTGGGAAGACCTTTATCTCTCCTTCTAAATGACGGACTTGCTGGATAAAGGATTCTCGGTTGCATATTTTTTCTGTTTAGCACACTGAAAATCTCATGCCAATCCTTTCTGGCCTGCCAAGTTTCAAAAGAGAGATCAGTCACAAGTCTTATAGGTCTCCCTTTATATTTGAGGGCACGTTTACCCCTTGCTGCTTTCAGAATTTTCTCTTTATCCTTGTATTTTTCCAGTTTCACTATGATATGTCGTGCAGAAGATCGATTCAAGTTACGTCTGAAGGGAGTTCTCTGTGCCTCTTGGATTTCAATGCCTTTTTCATTCCCCAGTTCAGGGAAGTTCTCAGCTATCATTTTTTCAAGTACCCCTTCAGCACCTTTCCCTCTCTCTTCCTCCTCTGGGATACCAATTATGCGTATATTATTTCTTTTTTAGTGTATCACTTAGTTCTCTAATTTTCCCCTCATACTCCTGGATTTTTTTATCTTTCTTTTTCTCAGCTTCCTCTTTTTCCATAACTTTATCTTCTAGTTCACCTATTCTCTCCTCTGCCTCTTCAATCTGAGCCATCGTGGTTTCCATTTTGTTTTGCATTTCGTTTAAAGCGTTTTTCAGCTCCTCGTGACTGTTCCTTAGTCCCTTGATCTCTGTAGCAAGAGATTCTCTGCTGTCCTCCATACTGTTTTCAAGCCCAGTGATTAATTTTATGACTATTATTCTATATTCACTTTCTTTTATATTATTTAAATCCTTTTTGATCAGTTCATTAGCTGTTGTTATTTCCTGGAGATTCTTCTGAGGGGAATTCTTCCGTTTGGTCATTTTGGATAGTCCCTGGCGTGGTGAGGCCCTGCAGGGCACTTCCCCTGTGCTGTGGTGTATAACTGGAGTTGGTGGGCGGGGCCGCAGTCAGACCTGATGTCTGCCCCCAGCCCACCACTGGGGCCACAGTCAGACTGGTATGTGCCTTCTTTTCCCCTCTCCTAGGGGCAGGATTCACTGTGGGGTGGCGTGGCCCGTCTGGGCTACTTGCACACTGCCAGGCTTGTGGTGCTGGGGATCTTGCGTATTAGCTGGGGTGGGTAGGCAAGGTGCACGGGGGCAAGAGGGGCAGGCTTAGCTCACTTCTCCTTAGGTGATCCACTTCAGGCAGGGTCCTGTGACAGCGGGAAGGAGTCAGATCTGCTGCCGGAGGTTTGGCTCCGCAGAAGCACAGAGTTCGGTGTTTGTGCGGAGCGAGCAAGTTCCCTGGCAGGAACTGGTTCCCTTTGGGATTTGGGCTGGGGGATGGGCAAGGGAGATGG
Source organism: Puma concolor (assembly GCF_028749965.1). Lineage (NCBI taxonomy): Eukaryota > Metazoa > Chordata > Mammalia > Carnivora > Felidae > Puma > Puma concolor. The sequence goes on from NC_141674.1 coordinate 90,620,377, forward strand.
CGCTGGCGAACGCCTTTGTTCCTCACCAAACTGAGCTCTGTCGTCCGGGGGCTCAGCAGCTCTCCCTCCCTTTGTCCTCCAGCCTTCCCGCTTTCTGAGCAGAGCTGTTAACTTATGACCTCCCAGACACTAAGTCGCACTTGCTGTCGGAACACAGTCCGTCCGGCCCCTCCGCTTTTGCCAGCCAGACTCGGGGGCTCTGCTTGGCCGGCAGGCTGCCCCTCCGCCCAGACTCCCTCCCGCCAGTCCGTGGAGCGTGCACCGCCTCACTGCCCTTCCTACCCTCTTCCGTGGGCCTCTCGTCTGCGCTTGGCTCCGGAGACTCTGTTCTGCTAATCCTCTGGCGGTTTTCTGGGTTATTTAGGCAGGTGTAGGTGGAATCTACGTGATCAGCAGGACGCGCGGTGAGCCCATCGTCCTCCTATGCCGCCATCTTCCTCCAACCGCTGTGTCTGAAAATTTCAAGAGCTGTATTGTATTTGAATATGGTACTGATCCTTGCTTTGTCTCATTCTTCGATTACGTTTTTTCTTTGCCTTTTAATTTTTTGTTCAGACCCAACTATGATGTATCAGGTAACAGGAAATGAGATAATAGTGTGAGGTTTTATATCAATATGGCTAGGAGTTAGTCTGTGTTTGTTGTAGCAAATAAACTCTATGGCTGCCACAGAGGCTTCAAATTCCTCTAATGTCCTTGTTTTTTCTCTACATTTGACTTTGGGCTTCCATAAGAAGTGCTTCCTCAGATCGATGCTACACAGTGCCATTCTTTCAGCTGTAATCTACCTTTATTAAACGGGAGCTCTTTTGGTAAAGTTGGGAAGAAGGGGGATGTTCTATAGTCTTATGAGTAAATCTCACTCTTTCTTTTAAATGTTTATTTAATTTTTGTTATTTATTCTTGAGAGAGTTAGAGAGACAGAGCATGAGCAGGGGAAGAACAGAGAGAGAGGGAGACACAGAATCCGAAGCAGGCTCCAGGCTCTGAGCCATCAGCACAGAGCCTGATGCCGGGCTTGAACTCATGAACCACGAGACATGACCTAAGCCTGAGTCCAACGCTCAACCGACTGAGCCACCCAGGTGCCCCAAATCTCACTCTTAATAGGCTGGTGTCACTGGGCTAAGTGTTTCTGAGTCCTCCTTCTCTTAGATGAGACAGGAGACAGGTGGGATAAGACTCTGGTAATGTCTTTTTCTTTGGAGAGAAGTTCTTTGGGATAGATAATTCTGTGAGCATATTTTGCAATGATTACTCTTTTTCTACTCCTGCTGGAGCCATAAGAAGACCTTTCTTGCCTCTTCACTATGAGAACCTGGTGGGGTTCCTAGAAGTGAAACCCACAAAATGTGGGGCCTCCTAAGACTGTGGCTCTTAGAGATTCACATTCACAAGCTAGCTCATGCTCATACTCCAGCCATTTATCAAATTATCATTTAATTTTTTTTTACTGATTTATGGTCCCAGTGGCCTCTTCTCCAGGTAAGCAGAGCTTGACTGTAATTTTCTGGATTTGCTTGTCTCTCCATATTTCACGGTGTCAGTTTTTCCTGCAACCTTGATTTTCTGATGGGTTCAAGGAGTCATTTTCAGGGGTGCTTGGATAGCTCAGTTGGTTAAGTGTCCAATTTAGTTCAGGTCGTGATCTCACAGTTCATGGGTTTGAGCCCCACGTCAGGCTATGTACTGACAGCTCAGAACCTGGAACCGGCTTCAGATTCTGTGTCTCCCATTCTCTCTGCCCCTTCCTCACTTGTACTCTGTCTCTAGAAAATGAATAAATGTTTAAAATAAAAGAAGAGTCATTTTCAATTTGTTCAGATTTTTCCTGTATGAGGACGAGTGATGAGTTGCAAGTGCTTTACATGTTAGCACTGGAACCAGAAGTCAAAGACCTGTGTTGAAATCCTAGAGTTATGGTTAGTTCTCCATGTTAGGAGACAAAACCACCCAAGTTCTAGTCTTTTTTCTTCACTTAAAACTGTATAGCTTTTTATAAACCGTAAGCTTTACAATTGCATTTTCCTTATTAAGGAAATTAATATAAAAATACTGATCAAAATATCTGGCAGTTTGAATCCTAGCCCTCTCTCTGTCTTGCTGATTGGAGCTTCAGCAGAATTTGAAAGGGCTGATAATAAGCCTGAGAATGACCCTGGAAAGGCCAAGGCCAAGCTGGTTTCCTGCTCACAGAGACCAGCTTACAGTTCTTGGTTGGCCATATTATGTTCATGGCACCTGAAATCTAGGACGACTAGCCATTGACATGTGGGCATGACTGCCGCTGTGTACCATGCAGCCATCTTGAAGTACCTCACCACAGAGGCAGGTACCTCATCAAAAGACTTAAAGGAAAAGAGCATTACTCCTTGTCAGTTGCATCTTGCTCTCTGTGGAGAGGAAGATTGGACTCTGTCATCAAAGCTACAGTTGTTGCCATTCAGCACAACATAGGGAAAACAAGATAACAGAAGATGGTCTTTAGGATATCTGGATTCCTTATTATCTCCGGACTGTAAATAACCTCACAACTGCCCAGTGTTGGTGATTCCCAGGGATTGTATCTCTGTGGAAAACATAAGTTTTACCTTTTGTAATTCTATTTGAACAAGTTTCATTAGCTTTCCAACCAATAAAAGTTTTGCATTTCAGTCTTAACCATTTTTAAGTGTTGTTATGGCTTCGAAGAAGCCACTGATTCTGAACTATTTTTTTAAGTTTGTATTTTAATTATGATGCAGAAGTTATAGTAACAAACATTTGGTTCTGTGCAGACATTATTTCTACTCTGGTGAATAAGCTCAATAGAGCTTATTCCTCACCCTACACCCCCACCTACAAAATCTTTGTCAGAGTTCTCATGGAAGCAATAGGAGAAATTAAAATGGAAGCACCTATAAGTGTAGAATTTTAGCAATCCATATATTTTTAGAAAAAGGTAATAGTCTCAGGGAAAGATGTACAACATTGTAATAAATATTTTTTTAATATAACTTGTTGTCAAATTGGCTTACATACAACACCGAGGGCTCATAATAAATGTGAAATTATGTTAAAGGGACTAAGGTATTCTCAAAGTAAATAGAACAGTGTAGGCTCTGCTAAACAATGCATTTGTCACAATGTCTAAGTAACAGGTCGTGGATCACAGGAAGTATACCAAATTTAAACATGGTTCATTGCAAATACCATAACAGTGTCATAGGACATAAATAAATACTAAAATAGAAGGTGGAACATATACTTTTGCAAAAAGTAGATCTGTAATTCTCAATCTCAAAGTTACTCTCTGAATCACTCTCCAACACTTGTTCCTGTAAATGAATTATTAAAGCTGGCCACAATTATTTCCCTAGTAAAGGAAAGAAAAATAGCAGCAATCTTTTGGTATTGTTGCATGTTTGCTTTTTTTTTAATCCCCAGTGTATAGATTATTGATATGATGGTAGTTAAATGACAGATGTTTGGGAGATATTTTGTATCTTCGAATTGTTTCTATTAGCTATATGATATCTCATTTCAGTCAACCTATTATAATCATGGACTGCGATCACAATGATGAAAATTAGCAATACTCCTAAAAATGACAACTCCTACTGGTTATCTGATACTTACACTGGAATCCAAATTTGTGCTTCCAACAGTATGGCAAAGAAGATGAGTATCCAAGATGAAGAGATGATACAAAAATTGACTTTACTTAGGCTAGGTATGAATCATCTGAATGTCTCCAAACCAAGAGTTAGTAAACATTTTTTTTTTCCTCTAAAGTGCCAAGTAATACACATTTTAGGCTTTGTGAGCCATTTAGTTTTGGGTACAACTCCTTAACTCTGATGTTGACAAAGACAATGTATAAACAAATGAACGTGTCTGTTTCAAAAAACTTCATGTATGTTTCCACTAAAAGTAGAGTTTCATATAGTTTTAATTTGCCAAAACATATTATCTCCCTTTTGAAGTGTTTTAACCATTAAAACATTAAAAGAAAATAATTCTTAGTTTCTAGGTGGTGCTAATACAATCCAGAAACCAACCCCTGGTCTAGGTTAAAAAAACATCCCTCTAGTGTTTTGTCAATGAATTATTTTATTTTCCACATCTTTTGATGTATAAAATATTATATTACATATTGGATTAAGAGAAATCTAGAGGTATGGGGTGTCTGAACATGTGATCTTCAATGTGTTTCTTCAGCATAAGGACCTATTCATCTATTCAGAAATTATTTTTGAAGCACTAACATGTGTCAAACACTTCTACTATTAACAGCTATGAACAAAACAAATAAGTTGTTCTGCTCACCATGGAAATCAAGTTATAAAGGTAGGAAATATACAATATATAATATGTTGCCAGATGATAACTGTGAAGGGTTATAAAGCAAATTAAACAGTGTAATAAGTGTTAATAAGAGTTAATAAATACAGACATACCTCATTTTATTGTACTTTGCTTCATTGCACTTTGCAGATATTGTGTTTTTGTTTTTTTCTTTTACAAATTGAAAGTTTATGGCAACCCCACATAGAACGAGTCTATAGGCACCATTTTTCCAACAGCATTTGCTCACTTTGTGTCTCTGTGTTACATTTTGGTAATTCTCACAATATTTCAAACTTTTTCATTATTTTTATATTTGTTATTTTATATTTTTATATTTGTTATGTTATAACAAATATATATTTGTTATATATTTATATATTGTGAGCTGTGATCAGTGATCTTTTTGGTGTTACTCCTAAAATTATTTTGGGGACATCATGAACCACACCCATATAAGACAGAGAACATAATTTATAAATATTGTGTATCTTTTTTTAAGATTTTTATTATTTTTAAGTAATCTCTACACCCAGCGTGGGGCTCGAACCCACAACCCTGCGCTCAAGAGTCTCATGCCCCACAGATTGAGACAGCCAGCCTCTGTGTTTTCTGATTGCTCCACTGACCAATTGTTCCCCCATCTGAAGCCTGCCTGTTACCTGAGACACAGCAATATTAAAATTAGGTCAATTAATAACCCAACAGTGGCTTCTAAGTGTTTAAATGAAAGGAAGAGTCTCATGGCTCTCACCTGAAATCAAGAGCTAGCAATGATTAAGCCTAGTGTGGAAAGCATGCTGAAACTCAAGACAGACTAAAAACTAGACCTCTTGCTCCAGTTACCTGAGTTGACCATGCAAAGGAAAAGTTCTTGAAGGATATTAAAAATGCTACTTCAGTAAACACACAAGTGATAAGAAAGCAAAACAGCCTATTGCTGATATGGAGAAAGTTTGGTGTGGATAGAAGATCAAACCAACCACTATATTCCATTAAAACAAAGTCTAATCCAGAGCAAGACCCTAACTCTTTTCAATTCTGTGAAGGCCAAGAGAAGTAAAGAAACTGCAGAAGAAAAGTTGGAAGGCGGGAGAGGTTGAGTCATGAGATTTAAGGAAAGAAGCCGTGTCCCTAACAGACAAGTGCAAAGTGAAGCAGCAGGTGCTGATGGAGGAGCTGCAACACGTGATCCAGAAGGTCTATCTGAGATCATTAACAAGGGTGGCTACTAGAAACAACAGATTTTCAACGTAGACAAAATAGCTTTCTGTTTGAAGATGTCCTCCAGGACTTTCATACATATAGAGGAGAAATCTGGCTCCAAAGCTCCAAAGGACAGGCTGACTCTTGTTAGGGGCTAATGCAGCTGGTGACTATAAGTGGAAGCTACTGCTCATGTACCATTCTGAAAATCCTAGGGCTTTTAAGAATTATGCTAAATCTACTCTGCTTGCACTCTAAATGGAACAAAGCCTGGATGACCGCATGTCTGTTTACAACATAGTTTACTGAATATTTTAAGCCCACTGTTGAGACCTACTGCTCAGGAGGAAAAAATATTTCTTTCAAAATATTACTGGTGATTGACAATGCATTTGGTCACCCATGAGCTCTGATGGAGATATACAATGAGATTAATGTTGTATTCATGCTTGCTAACACAATATCCATTCTTATCAAGGAGTCATTTCTACTTTCATATCTTATTATTTAAGAAATAAATTCTGTAAAACTGTAGCTGCGATCCATGGTGGTTCCTCAAATGGATCTGGGCAAAGGAAATAAAAATCTTTCCAGAGAGGACTCACCATTCTAGATGCCAGTAAGAAAATTTGTGATTCATGGGAAGATGTCAAAATAACATTAACAGGCCTTTGGAAGAAGTTAATTCCAAAACTCATGGCTGACTTTGAGGGGTTCAAGACTTTCATGGAAGAAGTAACTGCAGAGATGGTGGAAATAGCAAGAGAACCAGCGGAGGGGACTGAATTGCTTAAATCTCATGGTAAAACTTTCACAGATTAGGAGTTGCTTTTTATGGATGAGCAAAGAGTTTTTGTTTGTTTGTTTGTTTGTTTTTGCTTTTTGGTTTTCTTTATTTTTTAGAAAATGGTTTCATGAGATGGAATCTACTCCTGACGAAGATGATATGAAGACTGTTGAAACAACAAGAAAGCATTTACCATATCACATAAACTTAGTTGATAAAGCCACTGCAGGATTTGGCAGGATTGACTCCAATTTTGAAAGAAGTTCTACTGTGGTATAATGCTATCAAACAGCATCACTTGCTACACAGAATTGTTTGTGAAAGGAAGAGTCAATCGATGCAGCAAACTTCACTGTTGTCTTAGCTTAAGAAATTGCCATAGCCACCCCACCTTAGCTACCAGCACCCTCATCAGTCAGCAGCCATCAGTATCAAGGCAAGATCTTCCACGTACAAAAAGATTACAACTTGCTGAAAGCTCAAATGATGATTAGCATTTTTAGCAAGAAAGGATTTTTTTAAATTAAGGTATGCACATTATTTTCTTAGACATAATGCTGATGCACATTCAAAAGACTACAGGATAGTATAAACGTATCTTCATATGCACTGGGAATCCCAAAAATTCATTTGACTTGCTTTATTGTGATAGTCATTTTATTGCAGTGATCTGTAACCAAATCCACAGTATCTTGGAGGTATGCCTATGGTTTGTTAATCAAATGGATTGTTAAAGAAGGCTGTAAGGAGGTGGAAATTTGAGCAAAAATGAAAAAGAAAAGAGCAGAGAGTATGTCATGGGCTATTAGAAGAAAAGCATTTAAACAGAAACCTGCTGGTGGTTCTTGAAGAACAGCCACAAGGGTCTATGTAGCTGGAAATAACAAGTGAGAGATAAATGGTAGAAGACAAGGAAGGGGAATTATCAAGGGCTAGACTATGTAAAATATTTTGGGCCATATTGAGAACCTTGTATTTTATTGTCAGTAGGTTATGAAGCCATTGGGCATTTTTGAACAGAACAGTAATACTATGTCTGTTTAAAATGATGACTCTGGTTGTTCTCTGAAGGGGGTAAAATGCAGGGATATCAGTTAGGAGGTTATTACTCTAATCTAGGTGAGAAATTAGAGTGGTTTGTGCTGCAGGATTAGTAGTGCAGATGATGAGCAGTAACTGGAAACAAACATTTTTCTTACGTTTCCCAAATTATTTTTGAAAAATTCCAAATGAACATATATGAAACTGTTAACCATGCATATCTGCATATCGTGCACATTGCTTTTAGCCTCTCTCTCTCTCACACACATTATCTATATATATATCTATAATCTATAATCTTTATATTCATTTAGTTAACATTCTAACCCAAAAGCTTGATCTCTTCTAGCCACAGGTTAGACATGCATATAAACGGACACCGGCATATATAAAGACTGGGTATTAAATGGAGGGTAATATGTGAATGAAAATGCAGACAGCTGAAATCAATGAAACTCCTAAAAATGTATCATAAGTGCTAGAATTTCTATTTCTTAGTTCATGCTTTATGTGAGGTGGTTTTGTGGTAGGATCCCCTCCCTATGGAGAGGGATAAAAAAATCTCAAGGCAACCTGGCTATATGCATACTGGTCACACGTACGTGCCAATATCCCTCATGACCTTGTAACATTCGACCACTTAATCAGACTGCATGTTTGTGTATTACCATGTAGGGGAGACAAATAAATAAAAAATATATAAAAAACTATGCCATGTGGTGTTCGGGACTCAGTTCTTCGGGTACAAACCCAACTGAGCAGTGTCGGCACAAATAAATTTGCTTTCTGGAAAGAAAAGCCTCTGTGTCACGACTCTCCATGCGAGAATCCTGCTACAATTTGAACAGTGCCATATTTTAATTACCATTAATTTGAAAACATGTAATTCCATATGAGTCCAATCTACAAAAGGCTATTTAGTTTTGGCCTTAAATATACATTTCTTACCTTTGAATATTAAAAAAAAAAGGTATGCACCAAACCAAATCTATCAGAAATTCCCTTTACAAATAGAGGAAAGTGTGCATTATTTAGAAATAAGGAGAGACTTAAAGGTTTACTATAAACACACATAAATATATCAAAGAACAGAAAAAATGTTTTTCATAAGGCAATATAGAAGACAGACAAAACTTGATAATGGCAATGTCACATCTTTGTGTGTGTGTCTCATCTCTTGAAAAATAAAAAAAGAAATTATCCATCAAACCAAAAATGTACCCAAATTTAATCACCTTTTACAAGAATACTTCTGTATTTCTAAGAAAGATTTTCCAAAGACATGCAAACTAATATCTGCAAATTAATGTTACATGGGTTTCTGATCTCCCACTCTGTCTCTGTTACAAGATTATAAAAGCTTGTTTTCATAATCAATAAGGGATTATGCAGAGGATGAATTTAATCTGAGAACTGTAAAAGAGAACACAGTCTCTTATTTTTTAAGTTTACTTATTTTAAGAGAGAGGGGAGAAGGAGCAGAGAGAGAGGGAGAGAGAATCCCAAGCAGGCTCCTCACTGACAGTGCAGGGCTGGATCTTATGAACTGTGAGATCATGACCTGAGCCAAAATCAAGAGTTGGATGCTCAGCTGACTAAACCAGCCAGGTATCCCGGTAACACACTCTTTTTGAGTATGACTTTACCTCTAATAATTTGAAATTTCCTCAAAGATCTACATTTTCTTGGTATATTTTCAAATACTAGCAGAACACCAACGTGAATGTATAGGGACTTTTAGGAAAAAGAGAAAAAGAAACTCTGAAACAGATGCAACAAAGGGAATTGTGAATGGAAAACGGAGTGTGACCTGTTGCCTTGGCTCTAATGCCCCCCAAGGCTGCACTTTGAACAGCATTCTTCAGGGCCATTGAAAGTGCTCTGTTTAGAGTGGAACAAGTTTAAATCATTGGCACATAAAGTTTCTTCTATAAGTGAATTTTCTGGTCACTAAGCAGATCACCTTTAAGACCAGTCTAAGCAGGTTGTTTTCCTCACATGCAGCACACATTGGAAAATGTGAAATGTAAGGAAGGCACAGTTAGAGTTTGTTTACTCACATGAAAAAAGCAGAATTCACAACAGAATTGATTCTTCCTAGTTGTTATCTGTTCTCTTCATTGACCAAGTGTCAAATACAGAAACCTACCATTTTATTCCTAAAATCACCTCCTCTAGTATTTCTTTTCCTTGACTCTGTTGTGGAATTCTCTGTGTTCCCTTTCTATTCTTCAATAGTTATCATGCAAATGTACCCTAGTCCTGTCTGCTTTTTTGCCTAACCCCTAGGGTTCTACTGTGTGCTTTATTTTCAAGGATCTTAACAGAAAAGAAAAAAAAAAAAAAAAGACAGTCAGTTAATTAGCTTAATAACTGTAAGTCCAAATCATGCCTGAGACTTGCTTAAATAATGACAAAAAAATAGAAACATAACCTGTAAGAGTCATCCTACAGTTTAGAGTTTAGAGAGGAAGGCTGATATTAATCAGATAGCCATTCAAGTAAATGTAACATCACAAAGGTAGCTAGTGCCACGAATGAAAGATACTTGGTACCACACAAGCACCTATTAAGGTATCGATGTACTCAGGGAGGACAAAGAAGTGTTGTCTTTGGAAATGATTAGACTTGGGTATAGATATGAAGATGTTAATTGCATCTAGGCAAACCTAGAGGCGGAAGTAATCACGAGTACAGAATTTCTGTGGTTAGGGGGATCTGGAGTGAAAACAAAGATGAGGTTTGAGAAGTGAATAAATATAAACTCTTGCAGAGATTTTTGAGCTGTGTTTAAAGAAGTATATATATTTTTTGTCTTAAAATTAAATGGAAAGCCGTGAAAGTCTTTTAAGCAGAAAATACTATATGATCATATGTGTGTTTCAGAAATATTCCTCTAGCTGCAATGAGGATGAAAGCAGACAAGAACTGATTGGAAGCAGACAAGAACTAATACTATTTGACCACTTGGAAAACTGTGGAGTAGTCTCAGAAAAAGATGTTAGTATTGATCACTGGGTTACATGGTATTGAAATTATATTGACTCGTGGCTTTATTTTGCCTTCTTATACAATTTTAATATGTAGGTAATATTTGTATTCTCTTTATATGCATATTCTGTATCCCAAACTATGCATAATATAAAGTAAAAAGCAAAACATTTTATTTCATGGTTTATAAGTGAAGAGGGAGCCACAGACCTCCATGTATCAGGAGATAAGTCCGTTCTCACCAGATGCACATCAATGTCAACCCAATCTACTTAAGATCCTGTCGGGACAGTTCTCATCAAGATTATCAAGTAGTCACCTCTAGACGTGTGCATGTGCTCATCTTTCTCCAACTCTCACTTCTTTCCTGTTCTCCAGATTTTCCCAGTGTGCTCTCTGGATCTCATACTCTGACACCAGTCTGTCACCTTCTATATCCTCAACCTCCTCTCTGAATTTTTTGAACTTCTTGTTTAACTGAAACCTTGGTTTCCCTGGACAAGCTCTCCTTCAGCTATGTGGGTTCCCTTGCTATTGGTCCTGACATTGGGGTAGATACCCTCTTTGTTTCTCCAGATAATTCTTTCTGCCTTTTCTCTAAAATCCATAGGGCTTGAAGAGCATAGCATCAAAATACCCTCAAGATTAACTATATTATAATCTTTGAGGTATTCAATACTGTGTAAGATAACTTTTCAACACTCTAGCCTCTTAAAAACTTGATCTCCTCTCTTTTGGTCTTACTTTCTATCTGCCCACTCCCTGGTTGTAATTTAGTGTTCTTTTCCTTTCTTTCTTTCTTTCTTTCTTTCTTTCTTTCTTTCTTTCTTTCTTTCTTCTTTCTTTCTCTTTCTTTCAAATGTTTATTTATTTTTGAGAGAGAGAGAGAGTGAGCGAGCATGAGGAGGGGAGGGACAGAGAAAGAGGAAGACACAGAATCTTTAGCAGGCTCCAGGCTGTGTGCTGTCAGCACAGAGCCCAAGGTGGAGCTCAAACCCACGAACCATGACATCATGACCTGAGCCAAAGTTGGACACTTAGCCAATGGAGCCACCCAGGCCCCACTCTCATTCGTTCTTGATATCAAATAATTTTCTTACCATACTACCAAAGTATTCCTACAAATTAGCAGTAATAGCAAATTCATTGGACAAAAATTAATGATTGCCTCATTGATTATCCCTTCCCAAACTCTCAACTGCCTCACATGAAATACCAACTTAGATGTTTGATGTGCATCTACCAAGAGAATCTGCTGAACCTCCAATTTTCAACACTTTATTAAATGTTTGCTTAATTCTTTCAATTGGAAATGCAAAACCTTAGAGTCACTGACCCTTTCCTTCAATTCCTTGTATTTATTTTTACGAAAATAAATTTACTTAAGTCTTCCTATATGCTTGGTGAGGTATACAGGGAGCATAATAGTCAATTTTTTCTTCATCATGGGCATTATAATATTGTAAACTCTAACATATAAATTTCTAGGCTTTATAAGGGGATTGGCCACCTAGATTAATCATACTAAATATCTGGGTGTTTTTTTTTATTAAAGAGGCATTTATTTTTTGATATCTCAATATCTCCTAATATCATAAAAGCTTGGTTTATATATCTCATAGCAGTTAAGAGGATAGAATTTTAAATATATATATTGGGATGCCATAACCATACAGAAAAGCACACAAATTGTAGTGCACAGACAAATGCCTTATCAAAAATTAAAATATCCATCTAACCATCATCCTGGTAAAAAAAAGAGAAAATTGCCTGCATCCTAGAAGCTCCCTCATGCCCCTTCCAATAATAGTTACCTCACTTCTCCCAACTCTTTGACCGTTTTATTTTAAAATTTTATAGAAGACAGTCACACAGCAGATATTTCATTCATCCTTTCCAGCTAATGGAGCAATAATGCACCACAACAAATTGCCCCAAGGACATGGCTTAAAACAATAATCATTTAACCTCACATACACATTGGTGTATTGGTTGAGGGTCAACTGGTAAAGACAACGTTTGACTACATGGCTTTTCTTCAAATATGTAGCTAGTTGATCTTGGCTTTTTACTGCATGTTGGGCTCACATATGCCAATGTGAATTCATTCTTATTGAAGCTGAAGGAGCAGCACTTACTATGGGACTCTCATTACTTGGCAATGGCAGAACTTCAATATGGCACACCCCACCACATAAGCACATTTCAACTTTTTCCTTGTGTCATGTTACTATTAGTCCTTTGATCAAATCATGTTACATGGTCAAATGCAAACCTCAAAGATGGTGAAGTACTTTGTCTCTAGTGAGAATAATTACAAAGTTGTATGACAACAGGCATGAATATAGGGATGGGTAAATAATCACAGCCAATAATTCAATATATAAGATTTGCCTTTTTTATTACATTTACTCATGCCTCTCCCCACCATTAAAATATATTCCCCTTACCATGACCAACAAATATCTAACCCAGTCATGTCTGCAAACACCAAATTCTGTATTTCATGAGACAGATAAGGTTCAGATATGGGTTTTCTTAACACAGACACCTATAAAGTAAAAGAAAGTTGTCTGCCTATAAGTACAAATATCCAGATACAACGATTGAAAAAGGTCAGAATTACTACAATAAACTCTTATTCAAAAGGGAGAATGGAAGCCACAATGCATTTCTTGCTTCAAAACAATCTTGAAAACTTGAAATTTTGCCATGTACTCTATATTAGACTCCAGTTCTGCTCTCATGGCTTCATACTCAAGTCTTTGATGGCTGGACTCCATAATCAACATAGTACTTTCTTTTCTATTATTTTTCTTATTCTTTCCTGTAAGACCACTGAGTAATGCACTTTTTAAAAATAAAACTCTAGGGGCGCCTGGGTGGCGCAGTCGGTTAAGCGTCCGACTTCAGCCAGGTCACGATCTCACGGTCCGTGAGTTTGAGCCCCGCGTCGGGCTCTGGGCTGATGGCTCAGAGCCTAGAGCCTGTTTCCGATTCTGTGTCTCCCTCTCTCTCTGCCCCTCCCCCATTCATGCTCTGTCTCTCTCTGTCCCAAAAATAAATAAACGTTTAAAAAAAATTTTAAAAATAAAACTCTTTTAATCTGCTTCTTTTCTGTACAGAGTTGTTGACCCAGAATTCTTATCGTCTCTTGAATAATCTTCATCTCCTTAAGTACAGACGGCAGTGTTGTTGTTGTTGCTGTTGTTGTTTGCCAGTACACTTATGAACTTTGTATTCTTTCCGTGTATTTAATCTCAGCTAATGCCATATTCTATAGTCACATCCAGTTTATTTTTTAGAAATAGTTGTCCTTCTAGACTCAAATATAGTTACTTTCAGTGCACTGGGTAACGCAAAGTCTGATAATGTTGTCTGTTGCTTTCCTTGATATTTTTAATCACTGACTTGATACCATGTGCACTTGAAGACTTTTGATTAAATGCCAAAGAAAGAAAGATTTTGAGGCTTAATTAATCTTTTATATGAAATTTATTGCCAAATTGGTTTCCATACAACACCCAGTGCTCATCCCAAAAGGTGCCCTCCTCAATACTCATCACCCATTCTCCCTCCCCCCCGCCACCCTCCATCAACCCTCAGTTTGCTCTCAGTTTTAAGAGTCTCTTATGCTTTGGCTCTCTCCCTCTCTAACCTCTTTTTGTTCTTCCCCTCCCCCATGGACTTCTGTTAAGTTTCTCGGGATCCACATAAGAGTGAAAACATATGGTATCTGTCTTTCTCCCTATGACTTATTTCACTTAGCATAACACTCTCCAGTTCCATCCACATTGCTACAAAAGGCCATATTTCATTCTTTCTCATTGCCACGTAGTATTCCATTATGTATATAAACCACAATTTCTTTATCCATTCATCAGTTGATTGACATTTAGGCTCTTTCCATAATTTGGCTATTGTTGAGAGTGCTGCTGTAAACATTGGGGTACTAGTGCCCCTATGCATCAGCACTCCTGTATCCCTTGGGTAAATTCCTAGCAGTGCTATTGCTGGGTCATAGGGTAGGTTGATTTTTAATTTTTTGAGGAACTTCCACACTGTTTTCCAGAGTGGCTGCAACAGTTTGCATTCCCACCAACAGTGCAAGAGGGTTCCCCTTTCTCCACATCCTCTCCAGCATCTATACTCTCCTGATTTGTTCATTTTGGCCACTCTAACTGGCGTGAGGTAATATCTGAGTGTGGTTTTGATTTGTATTTCCCTGATGAGGAGCGACGTTGAACATCTTTTCATGTGCCTGTTGGCCATCCGGATGTCTTCTTGAGAGAAGTGTCTATTCATGTTTTCTGCCCATTTCTTCACTGGGTTATTTGTTTTTCAGGTGTGGAGTTTGGTGAGCTCTTTATAGATTTTGGATACTAGCCCTTTGTCTGAGATGTCATTTGCAAGTATCTTTTCCCATTCCATTTGTTGCCTTTAGTTTTGTTGATTGTTTCCTTTGCTGTGCAGAAGCTTTTTATCTTCATGAGGTCCCAATAGTTCATTTTTGCTTTTAATTCCCTTGCCTTTGGGGATGTGTCAAGTAAGAAATTGCTGTGGCTTAGGTCAGAGAGGTTTTTCCCTGCTTTCGCCTCTAGGGTTTTGATGGTTTCCTGTCTCACAGTCAGGTCCTTTATCCATTTTGAGTTTGTTTTTGTGAGTGGTGTAAGAAAGTGGTCTAGTTTAATCCTTCTGCATGTTGTTGTCCAGTTCTCCCAGCACCATTTGTTAAAGAGACTGTCTTTTTTCCATTGGATGTTCTTTCCTGCTTTGTCAAAGATGAGTTGGCCATACTTTTGTGGGTCTAGTTCTGGGGTTTCTATTCTATTCCATTGGTCTATGTGTCTGTTTTTGTGCCAATACCATGCTGTCTTGATGATGACAGCTTTGTAGTAGAGGCTAAAGTCTGGGATTGTGATGCCTCCTGCTTTGGTCTTCTTCTTCAAAATTACTTTGGCTATTTGGGGCCTTTTGTGGTTCCATATGAATTTTAGGATTGCTTGTTCTAGCTTCAAGAAGAATGCTGGTGCGATTTTGATTGGGATTGCATTGAATGTGTAGATTGCTTTGGGTAGTATTGACATTTTAACAATATTTATTCTTCCAATCCACGAGCACGGAATGTTTTTCCATTTCTTTATATCTTCTTCAATTTCTTTCATAAACTTTCTATAGTTTTCAGCATACAGATCTTTTACATCTTTGGTTAGGTTTACTCCTAGGTATTTTATGCTTCTTGGTGCAATTGTGAATGGGATCAGTTTCTTTATTTGTCTTTCTGCTGCTTCATTATTAGTGTATAAGAATGCAACTGATTTCTGTATATTGATTTTGTATCCTGCGACCTTGCTGAATTCATGTATCAGTTTTAGCAGACTTTTGGTAGAGTCTATCGAATTTTTCATGTATAATATCATGTCATCTGCAAAAAGTGAAAGCTTGACTTCATTTTTGCCAATTTTGATGCCTTTGATTTCCTTTTGTTGTCTGATTGCTAATGCTAGAACTTCCAACACTATGGTAAACAACAGCAGTGAGAGTGGACATCCCTATCGTGTTCCTGATCTCAGGGAGAAAGCTCTCAGTTTTTTCCCAACAGGATGATATTAGCTGTGGGCTTTTCATAAATGGCTTTTATGATGTGTATGTTCCTTCTATCCCGACTGTCTTGAGAGTTTTATTAAGAAACGTTGCTGAATTTTGTCAAATGCTTTTTCTGCATCAATTGACAGAATCATATGGTTCTAATCTTTTCTTTTATTAATGTGATGTATCACATTGATTAATTTGCGAATATTGAACCAGCCCTGCAGCCCAGGAATGAATCCCACTCAATCATGGTGAATAATTCTTTTTATAGGCTGTTGAATTAGATTTGCTAGTATCTTATTGAGAATTTTTGCATCCATATTCATCAGGGATATTGGCCTGTAGTTCTCTTTTTTTACTGAGTCTCTGTCTGGTTTAGGAATCAAAGTAATGCTGGCTTCATAGAATGAGTCTGGAAGTTTTCCTTCCCTTTCTATATTTTGGAATAGCTTGAGAAGGATAGGTATTATCTCTGATTTAAATGTCTGGTAGAATTCCCCTGGGAAGCCATCTGGTCCTGGACTCTTATTTGTTTGGAGATTTTTGATAACCGATTCAATTTCTTCGCTGGTTATGGGTCTGATCAAGCTTTCTATTTCTTCCTGTTTGAGTTTTGGAAGGGTGTGGTGTTTAGGAATTTGTCCATTTCTTCCAGGTTGTCCAATTTGTTGGCATATAATTTTTCATAGTATTGCCTGATAATTGCTTGTATCTCTGAGGGATTGGTTGTAATAATTCCATTTTCATTCATGATTTTATCTATTTGGGTCATCTCCCTTTTCTTTTTGAGAAGCCTGGCTAGAGGTTTATCAATTTTGTTTATGTTTTCAAAAAACCAACTCATGGTTTCATTGATCTGCTCTACAGTTTTTTTAGATTCTATATTGTTTATTTCTGCTCTGATCTTTATTATTTCTCTCCTTCTGCTGGGTTTGGGGTAGTCTTTGCTGTTCTGCTTCCATTTCCTTTAGGTGTGCTGTTAGATTTTGCATTTGGGATTATTCTTGTTTCTTGAGATAGGGCTGGATTGCAATGTATTTTCCTCTCAGGACTGTCTTTGCTGCATCCCAAAGCATTTGGATTGTTGTGTTTTCAGTTTCATTTGTTTCCATATATTTTTTAATTTCTTCTCTAATTGCCTGGTTGACCCTTTCATTCTTTAGTAAGGTGTTCTTTAACCTCCATGCTTTTGGAGGTTTTCCGGACTTTTTCCTGTGGTTGATTTCAAGCTTCATAGCATTGTGGTCTGAAAGTATGCATGGTATGATCTCAATTCTTGTCTACTTATGAAGGGCTGTTTTGTGACCCAGTATGTGATCTATCTTTGAGAATGTTCCATGTGCACACAAGAAGAAAGTATATTCTGTTGCTTTGGGATGCAGAGTTCTAAATATATCTGTCAAGTCCATCTGATCTAATGTGTCATTCAGGGCCCTTGTTTCTTTATTGGTCCTGTGTCTAGATGATCTATCCATTGTTGTAAGTAGAGTATTAAAGTCCCCTGCAATTACTACATTCTTATTGATAAGGTTGCTTATGTTTGTGATTAATTGTTTTATATATTTGAGGGCTCCCATATTCGGCGCATAGACATTTATAATTGTTAGCTCTTCCTGATGGATAGACCCTGTAATTATTATATAATGCCCTTCTTCATCTCTCGTCACAGCCTTTAATTTATTTATTTTTTTTTTAATTTTTTTTTCAACGTTTTTTATTTATTTTTGGGACAGAGAGAGACAGAGCATGAACGGGCGAGGGGCAGAGAGAGAGGGAGACACAGAATCGGAAACAGGCTCCAGGCTCCGAGCCATCAGCTCAGAGCCCGACGCGGGGCTCGAACTCACGGACCGCGAGATCGTGACCTGGCTGAAGTCGGACGCTCAACCGACTGCGCCACCCAGGCGCCCCTACAGCCTTTAATTTAAAGTGTAGTTTGTCTGATATAAGGATGGCTACTCCAGCTTTCTTTTGAGTTCCAGTAGCATGATAGATAGTTCTCCATCCCCTCACTTTCAACCTGAAGGTGTCCTCAGGTCTAAAATGAGTCTCTTGTAGACAGCACATAGATGGGTCTTGTTTTTTTTTTTATCCATTCTGATACTTTGTGTCTTTTGTTTGGAGCATTTAATCCATTTACATTCAGTGTTATTATAGTAAGATATGGGTTTAAAGTCATTGTGATGTCTGTAGGTTTCATGCTTGTAGCGATGTCTCTGGTACTTTGTCTCACAGGATCCCCCTTAGGATCTCTTGTAGAGCTGGTTTAGTGGTGATGAATTCCTTCAGTTTTTGTTTAGGAAGACCTTTATCTCTCCTTCTATTCTGAATGACAGACTTGCTGGATAAAGGATTCTTGGCTGCATATTTTTTCTGTTCATCACATTGAATATTTCCTGCCATTCCTTTCTGGCCTGCCAAGTTTCAGTACATAGATCCATCACTAGTCTTATCGGTCTCCCTTTATATGTTAGAGCATGTTTATCCCTAGCTGCTTTCAAAATTTTCTCTTTATCCATGTATTTTGCCAGTTTCACTATGATATGTTGTGCAGAAGATTGATTCATGTTATGTCTGAAGGGAGTTCTCTGTGCCTCTTGGATTTCAATGCCTTTTTCCTTCCCCAGATCAGGGAAGTTCTCAGCTTATTTCTTCAAGTACACCTTCAGCACCTTTCCCTCTCTCTTCCTCCTCTGTAATACCAATTATGCGTAGATTATTTCTCTTTAGTGCATCACTTAGTTCTCTAATTTTCCCCTCATACTCCTGGATTTTTTTATCTCTCTTTTTCTCAGGTTCCTCTTTTTCCATAATTTTATCTTCTAATTCACCTATTCTCTCCTCTGCCTCTTCAATCCGAGCTGTGGTCGCCTCCATTTTATTTTGCAGCTCGTTTACAGCCTTTTTTAGCTCCTCCTGACTGTTTCTTAGTCCCTTGATCTCTCTAGCAAGAGATTCTCTGCTGTCCTCTATACTGTTTTCAAGCCCAGCGATTAATTTTATGACTATTATTTTAAATTCATTTTCTGGAGTTAGGAAGATGGCGGCGTAGGAGGACGCTGGGCTCACCGCACGTCCTGCTGATCACTTAGATTCCACCTACACCTGCCTAAATAACCCAGAAAACCACCAGAGGATTAGCAGAACGGAGTCGCCGGAGCCAAGCGCAGACGAGAGGCCCACGGAAGAGGGTAGGAAGGGCGGCGAGGCGGTGCGCGCTCCACGGACTGGCGGGAGGGAGCCGGGGCGGAGGGGCGGCTCGCCGGCCAAGCAGAGCCCCCGAGTCTGGCTTGCAAAAAGCGGAGGGGCCTGACGGACTGTGTTCTGACAGCAAGCGCGACTTAGCGCGTCTGGGAGGTCATAAGTTAACAGCTCTGCTCAGAAAGCGGGAAGGCTGGAGGACAAAGGGAAGGAGAGCTGCTGAGCCCCCGGACGACAGAGCTCAGTTTGGTGGGGAACAAAGGCGCTCGCCAGCGCCATCTCCCCCGCCCATCCCCCAGCCAAAATCCCAAAGAGAACCAGTTCCTGCCAGGGAACTTGCTCGCTCCGCGCGCAAACACCCAACTCTGCGATTCTGCGGAGCCAAACCTCCGGCAGCGGATCTGACTCCCTCCTGCTGCCACAGGGCCCCTCCTGAAGAGGATCACCTAAGGAGAAGCAAGCTAAGCCTGCCCCTCCTGCCCCTGTGCACCTTGCCTACCCACCCCAGCTAAGACGCCAGATCCCTAGCATCACAAGCCTGGCAGTGTGCAAGTAGCCCAGACAGGCCACCCCACCCCACAGTGAATCCCGCCCATAGGAGAGGAGAAGAGAAGGCACGCACCAGTCTGACTGTGGCCCCAGCGGTGGGCTGGGGGCAGACATCAGGTCTGACTGCGGCTCCGCCCACCAACTCCAGTTATACACCACAGCACAGGGGAAGTGCCCTGCAGGTCCTCACCACGCCAGGGACTATCCAAAATGACCAAGTGGAAGAATTCCCCTCAGAAGAATCTCCAGGAAATAACAACAGCTAATGAGCTGATCAAAAAGGATTTAAATAATATAACAGAAAGTGAATTTAGAATAATAGTCATAAAATTAATCGCTGGGCTTGAAAACAGTATAGCTGACAGCAGAGAATCTCTTGCTACAGAGATCAAGGGACTAAGGAACAGTCACGAGGAGCTGAAAAACGCTTTAAACGAAATGCATAACAAAATGGAAACCACCACAGCTCGGATTGAAGAGGCAGAGGAGAGAATAGGTGAACTAGAAGATAAAGTTATGGAAAAAGAGGAAGCTGAGAAAAAGAGAGATAAAAAAATCCAGGAGTACGAGGGGAAAATTAGAGAACTAAGTGATACACTAAAAAGAAATAATATACGCATTATTGGTATCCCAGAGGAGGAAGAGAGAGGGAAAGGTCCTGAAGGGGTATTTGAAGAAATAATAGCTGAGAACTTCCCTGAAGTGGGGAAGGAAAAAGGCATTGAAATCCAAGAGGCACAGAGAACTCCCTTCAGACGTAACTTGAATCGATCTTCTGCACGACATATCATAGTGAAACTGGCAAAATACAAGGATAAACAGAAAATTCTGAAAGCTGCAAGGGGTAAACGTGCCCTCACATATAAAGGGAGACCTATAAGACTCGTGACTGATCTCTCTTTTGAAACTTGGCAGGCCAGAAAGAATTGGCACGAGATTTTCAGTGTGCTAGACAGAAAAAATAGGCAGCCGAGAATCCTTTATCCAGCAAGTCTGTCATTTAGAATCGAAGGAGAGATAAAGGTCTTCCCAAACAAACAAAAACTGAAGGAATTTGTCACCACTAAACCAGCCCTACAAGAGATCCTAAGGGGGACCCTGTGAGACAAAGTACCAGAGACATCACTACAAGCATAAAACATACAGACATCACAATGACTCTAAACCCATACCTTTCTATAATAACACTGAATGTAAATGGATTAAATGCGCCAACCAAAAGACTTAGGGTATCAGAATGGATAAAAAAACAAGACCCATCTATTTGCTGTCTACAAGAGACTCATTTTAGACCTGAGGACACCTTTAGATTGAGAGTGAGGGGATGGAGATCTATTTATCATGCTACTGGAAGCCAAAAGAAAGCTGGAGTAGCCATCCTTATATCAGACAAACTAGACTTTAAATTAAAGGCTGTAACAAGAGATGAAGAAGGACATTATATAATAGTGACAGGGTCTATCCATCAGGAAGAGCTAACAATTATAAATGTCTATGCTCCGAATACCGGAGCGCCCAAATATATAAAACAATTACTCATAAACATAAGCATCCTTATTGATAAGAATGTGGTAATTGCAGGGGACTTTAACACCCCACTTACAGAAATGGATAGATCAACTAGACACACGGTCAATAAAGAAACAAGGGCCCTGAATGAGACATTGGATCAGATGGACTTGACAGATTATTTAGAACTCTGCATCCCAAAGCAACAGAATATACTTTCTTCTCGAGTGCACATGGAACATTCTCCAAGATAGATCATATACTGGGTCACAAAACAGCCCTTCATAAGTTTACAAGAATTGAAATCATACCATGCATACTTTCAGACCACAACGCTATGAAGCTTGAAATCAACCACAGAAAAAAGTCTGGAAAACCTCCAAAAGCATGGAGGTTAAAGAACACCCTACTAACGAATGAGTGGGTCAACCAGGCAATTAGAGAAGAAATTAAAAAATATATGGAAACAAACGAAAATGAAAATACAACAATCCAAATGCTTTGTGATGCAGCGAAGGCAGTCCTGAGAGGAAAATACATTGCAATCCAGGCCTATCTCAAGAAACAAGAAAAATCCCAAATACAAAATCTAATAGCACACCTAAAGGAAATAGAAGCAGAACAGCAAAGGCAGCCTAAACCCAGCAGAAGAAGAGAAATAATAAAGATCAGAGCAGAAATAAACAATATAGAATCTAAAAAAACTGTAGAGCAGATCAACGAAACCAAGAGTTGGTTTTTTGAAAAAATAAACAAAATTGACAAACCTCTAGCCAGGCTTCTCAAAAAGAAAAGGGAGATGACCCAAATAGATAAAATCATGAATGAAAATGGAATGATTACAACCAATCCCTCAGAGATACAAACAATTATCAGGGAATACTATGAAAAATTATATGCCAACAAATTGGACAACCTGGAAGAAATGGACAAATTCCTGAACACCCACACTCTTCCAAAACTCAATCAGGAGGAAATAGAAAGCTTGAACAGACCCATCACCAGCGAAGAAATTGAATCGGTTATCAAAAATCTCCCAACAAATAAGAGTCCAGGACCAGATGGCTTCCCAGGGGAGTTCTACCAGACGTTTAAAGCAGAGATAATACCTATCCTTCTCAAGCTATTCCAAGAAATAGAAAGGGAAGGAAAACTTCCAGACTCATTCTATGAAGCCAGTATTACTTTGATTCCTAAACCAGACAGAGACCCAGTAAAAAAAGAGAACTACAGGCCAATATCCCTGATGAATATGGATGCAAAAATTCTCAATAAGATACTAGCAAATCGAATGCAACGGCATATAAAAAGAATTATTCACCATGATCAAGTGGGATTCATTCCTGGGATGCAGGGCTGGTTCAACATTCGCAAATCAATCAACGTGATACATCACATTAACAAAAAAAAGGAGAAAAACCATATGATCCTGTCAATCGATGCAGAAAAGGCCTTCGACAAAATCCAGCACCCTTTCTTAATAAAAACTCTTGAGAAAGTCGGGATAGAAGGAACATACTTAAAGATCATAAAAGCCATTTATGAAAAGCCCACAGCTAACATCATCCTCAACGGGGAAAAACTGAGAGCTTTTTCCCTGAGATCAGGAACACGACAGGGATGCCCACTCTCACCGCTGTTATTTAACATAGTGCTGGAAGTTCTAGCAACAGCAATCAGACAACAAAAGGAAATCAAAGGCGTCAAAATTGGCAAAGATGAAGTCAAGCTTTCGCTCTTTGCAGATGACATGATATTATACATGGAAAATCCGATAGACTCCACCAAAAGTCTGCTAGAACTGATACATGAATTCAGCAAAGTTGCAGGATACAAAATCAATGTACAGAAATCAGTTGCATTCTTATACACTAACAATGAAGCAACAGAAAGACAAATAAAGAAACTGATCCCATTCACAATTGCACCAAGAAGCATAAAATACCTAGGAATAAATCTAACCAAAGATGTAAAGGATCTGTATGCTGAAAACTCTAGAAAGCTTATGAAGGTAATTGAAGAAGATTTAAAGAAATGGAAAGACATTCCCTGCTCATGGATTGGAAGAATAAATATTGTCAAAATGTCAATACTACCCAAAGCTATCTACACATTCAATGCAATCCCAATCAAAATTGCACCAGCATTCTTCTCGAAACTAGAACAAGCAATCCTAAAATTCATATGGAACCACAAAAGGCCCCGAATAGCCAAAGTAATTTTGAAGAAGAAGACCAAAGCAGGAGGCATCACAATCCCAGACTTTAGACTCTACTACAAAGCTGTCATCATCAAGACAGCATGGTATTGGCACAAAAACAGACACATAGACCAATGGAATAGAATAGAAACCCCAGAACTAGACCCACAAACGTATGGCCAACTCATCTTTGACAAAGCAGGAAAGAACATCCAATGGAAAAAAGACAGTCTCTTTAACAAATGGTGCTGGCAGAACTGGACAGCAACATGCAGAAGGTTGAAACTAGACCACTTTCTCACACCATTCACAAAAATAAACTCAAAATGGATAAAGGACCTGAATGTGAGACAGGAAACCATCAAAACCTTAGAGGAGAAAGCAGGAAAAGACCTCTCTGACCTCAGCCGTAGCAATCTCTTACTCGACACATCCCCAAAGGCAAGGGAATTAAAAGCAAAAGTGAATTACTGGGACCTTATGAAGATAAAAAGCTTCTGCACAGCAAAGGAAACAACCAACAAAACTAAAAGGCAACCCACGGAATGGGAAAAGATATTTGCAAATGACATATCGGACAAAGGGCTAGTATCCAAAATCTATAAAGAGCTCACCAAACTCCACACCCGAAAAGCAAATAACCCAGTGAAGAAATGGGCAGAAAACATGAATAGACACTTCTCTAAAGAAGACATCCGGATGGCCAACAGGCACATGAAAAGATGTTCAGCGTCGCTCCTTATCAGGGAAATACAAATCAAAACCACACTCAGGTATCACCTCACGCCAGTCAGAGTGGCCAAAATGAACAAATCAGGAGACTATAGATGCTGGAGAGGATGTGGAGAAACGGGAACCCTCTTGCACTGTTGGTGGGAATGCAAATTGGTGCAGCCGCTCTGGAAAGCAGTGTGGAGGTTCCTCAGAAAATTAAAAATAGACCTACCCTATGACCCAGCAATAGCACTGCTAGGAATTTATCCAAGGGACACAGGAGTACTGATGCATAGGGGCACTTGTACCCCAATGTTCATAGCAGCACTCTCAACAATAGCCAAATTATGGAAAGAGCCTAAATGTCCATCAACTGATGAATGGATAAAGAAATTGTGGTTTATATACACAATGGAGTACTACGTGGCAATGAGAAAAAATGAAATATGGCCTTTTGTAGCCACATGGATGGAACTGGAGAGTGTGATGCTAAGTGAAATAAGCCATACAGAGAAAGACAGATACCATATGGTTTCACTCTTATGTGGATCCTGAGAAACTTAAGAGAAACCCATGGGGGACGGGAACAAAAAAAAAAAAAAAAAAAAAGAGGTTAGAGTGGGAGAGAGCCAAAGCATAAGAGACTGTTGAGAACTGAGAACAAACTAAGGGTTGATGGGGGGTGGGAGGGAGGAGAGGGTGGGTGATGGGTACTGAGGAGGGCACCTTTTGGGATGAGCACTGGGTGTTGTATGGAAACCAATTTGACAATAAATTTCATATATAAAAAAAATAAATAAATAAATAAATAAATTCATTTTCTGTTATATTGCTTAAATCATTTTTAATCAGTTCATTAGCTGTTGCTACTTCCTGGAGTTTCTTTTGAGGAGAATTCTTCCATTTCATCATTTTTTATACTCCCTGGAATGCCACGGAACTGCAGGGCTCTTCCCCTGTGCTGTCTGGAGTAACTTGTGTTGGTGGGCGGGGCCACAGTCAGACCTGATGTCTGCCCCCAGCCCACCGCTTGGACCACAGTCAGACTGGTGTGTACTTTATCTTCCCCTCTCCTAGGGCAGGACTCACTGTGGTTGGTGTGGCCCCTGTCTGGGCTACTTGCACACTGCCAGGCTTGTGGTGCTGCTTTGATGGGATATGGTGTATTAGCTGGGGTGGATCCGCAAGGTGCACAGGGGCAGGAGGGGCAGGCTTAGCTAGCTTTGCTGTAGGTGGGCCATGAAGGAGGGGCCCTGCAGCACTGAGAGGGAGGCAGACCCATCGGAGGGATGGATCCACAGAAGCACAGCATTGGGTGTTTGCGTGGTGCAAGTAAGTTCAGTGACGGGAACTGGTTCCCTTTGGGATTTTGGCTGGGGGATGGGCGTGGGAGATGGCCCTTCCCAGCGCCTTTGTTCTCCAACGAGCTGAGTTTTGTCCTCTGGGGCTCAACACCTCTCCCTCCCGTTGTCCTCTAGCCCTCCTGCTCTTTCAGCAGAGCTGTTGACTTATAACATTCCAGATGTTATGTCCTGCTGGCTGTCAGAACACACTCCTTCCAACCCCTCTGCTTTTGAAAGCCAGACTTGGGGGCTCTGCCTTGCCCAGCAGGCTGCCCCTCCACTGGCCCAGCTCCCTCCCACCAGTCTGTGTATTGCACACCTCCTCTCCCCATCTTCCTACCCTCTTCCGTGGGCCTCTTGTCTACGCTTGGCTCTAGAGTGTCCGTTCTGCTAGTCTTCTGGCAGTTTTCTGGGTTATTAGGCAGATGTGGGTGGAATCTAAATGATCAGCAGGATGTGGTGAGCCCAGCATCCTCCTACCCCGCCATCTTCCTCCCCAAGCAAGCCTTGAGGCTTAATTTAAAGCAAAGTCTGGTATTTCTTCCCTTAAAAGGAGGCACTAGCAATATCAGATCCATTCATTCTGTTTTCCATTGAGATAATTTAAGCTGAGTCTCAGGGCCTGTGATGGCCAATTTATCTCTAGTTATCATTACTTTTAGAATATATTTCTCCTTGGTCCCAACCAAACATGGTAACCAGGGCTCCTCACCTTTTAGATTCTGATCTCTAAGTATATTTTTCTTGCCCTGTCAGTCAAGAGTTCTGCTCAACTGTTCAGCCTTTTAATTTATTCTTCTTCAAGTCAGAGTAGTCCAAACCAGGACAGCTGTAGACTAAAAGGGACTCACTCCCAAATCAAGGTTTAAGATTTTATATTTCTTTTTCTGTAAGAATTTGAGCCAAAACTTTATGTAGTCATTAGCCATCCAATGCCTTCAAACAGATTTTTTCTTTCTTTCTTTTTATTTAATCCAAGTCTTCTGGTCATTCCCTGTGGGTCATTTTGCCCATTACTGAAAGTGAATCATCTGTATTAATTTTAATGGTTGTATGACTATGAGAAATTAGTTAACTTTTAGAAGACTGAACTAGCTCATATTTAAAATATGAATACATATATCTCATGGTCATTATCAGATTCATAATGAGTAATACTGAGCCACATGTTTTATGCCTGCCATGATATAAAGGTCCAATAATTTAGTAACTGTTATTATTGTTTTAATTTTAGGTAACTTGCCAGATTCTTTTCCAAACTCTATATTATATGAATTTTCAAACTTTTATTTAGTTTTTAAGTGTATTGTATACATGTGAAAATATATTCCCCAAAATTAATTTCTTATATTATCATCTTACTTGATCTAGGAACATAAAGATAAATAAAGTAGTAGAAGATAAATCCAAGCTTGTTGGTTTGAACAATAGGAGGGATGGAGTGGCCCCTGAGGGAGATGGGGAAAATTGCAGTTAAAGGAGGTGTGGTGCCAAACTCTAGGATATCTCTGACTCTGGATATTCATGTGATATATAAACTTCTCCCATATCAGGAAGGGCTGGTTATGTAGCTAATAGGATATTGTGTGATTTCCAAGCTGGTTCATAAAAAATATTATGGACATCTGTCGGCTTCCTCCAGAAACACTCACTCTGCAGTGAGATAACTCCCATGTCATGAGGGAACACATGAAGCAGTACATGTGGGGAACTACTGAGGCCATAGGACATGAGAGAACTTTGCAAGATATGTGAGTGAGCCTTTTCAGAAATGGATCTTCCAGCTCTAGGCAAGCCTTCAGATGAATGCAGCCCCAAGTGAGAGCTTGACTATAAACTCATGAGAAAACCTGTACTAGAAATAATAGGCTGAGCCTTCCTGTATGAGACAATACATGTCTATTGTTTGAAGCTACTAAGTCTTGGGGGTAATTTCTTTTGCATCAATGAATAACTAAAATGTAAGGGTTCAGGGAAACAAAAAACAAAACAAGAGTTTGGCTTTGGACAACGCAGCAGATGTGTGTGGTCCAATTCTGCCCGACCCAGTTTATTTCACAGCAGCTACTGTGAACACTTGTGTAGATTGCCAATGCCCATCGACTGATGTATCAGAACATCTCTCTGCTTTTCAGTACCTTTCCTAGTGTCTCAGAAATCTACTTAGCCAGATGTAGGCATAACTCCAAAGGACAAGGGAGGCAAAAACCAAGATTTTTCTTCAAACCATGTTTTCAAATGTATAGAAATTAAATATATATATGTATTTTAAATAAATTAATATATATATATATACATATATGTGTGTGTATATATATGTATATATATATTTTTTAAGTGCTTAGTAGATACCTAGGTTATAATGGTGATATAATGTTGGATATAATGTCTAGAATTCAAAAGAGAGGTCTGGGCTACAGACATAAATTTGTTAGTTGTCAGAAAATATATTAAGCCATAAGACTGGATGATCTCCCAAAGGAGTAACTATAGATTGAGAAGATCCAAGCGTGAGAAATGAATTATGAGGCACTCCTGCAATGTAGATTTTCCATTTTTGCTTCTAAATTAAATAGAAGCTCTCATAAACATATCTATTCTGCATTTTCAAATATTTTTTTTCATTATAGTACTGCATAAACTATGTGTGAATATGCATTATTCAGGATTCTCCAAAGAAACGGAACCAATGGGATGTACTGGTATACATAAAATATATTTAAAAAAATTTTTTTAACATTTATTTATTTTTGAGACAGAGAGAGACAGAGCATGAATGGGGGGAGGGTCAGAGAGAGAGGGAGACACAGAATCTGAAACAGGCTCCAAGCTCTGAGCAGTCAACACAGAGCCTGACATGCGGCTCGAACTCACGAACTGTGAGATCATGACCTGAGCTGAAGTCAGACACTTAACCAGCTGAGCCACCCAGGTGCCCCAAAATATATTTTATATATATATACATATATTATACATATATGTATATACACACACACACACACACATATATACACACACACATATACATACACATACATATATATTATATATTATATATATAATATAATATATGTGCATGTATATGTGTGTGTGTGTGTGTGTGTGTGTATGTTATATATATATGTATATGTTTTTCTTCCAGTAATGGACAAAGAATCTTGCAGGGTATGACCAGAAAATTTGGATTAAATTAAAAAAGAAAAAAAAAATCTGTTCAAGGGCATTGGAGAGTTAATGATAAGGTAAAGAATTATTGGTGGGCACCTGGGTGGCTCAGTCAGTTAAGTGTCCGACTTCGGCTCAGGTCATGATCTCATGGTTTGTGAGTTTGAGCCCCACGTTGGGTTCTGTGCTGACAGCTCAGAGCCTGGAGCCTGCTTTGGTTTCTGTGTGTCTCTCTCTCTGCCCCTCCCCTACTTGTGCTGTATCTCTTCCTGTCTCTCAAAAATGAATAAATGTTAAAAAATAAAAATTAAAAGGAAACAATTACTGGGCCAAAGCCTGAAGAGCAAAGAGACCCAAAATTATGAACCTGCATTTTGGGACCATTTTACTGTATAGATGTCTGATGAGGCCTCTTCTTTCTTCCACTCTGAGAACTGAGAATTCCAGCCACCATCATCAGCACATTTATTCATTTGATTGATCCTACATTTCACTGAAATTGGTTTCAGAATTGAATCTCCATTTACCACTACCATAAATATATCTACTAAAAAGACTTCAGAATTTCTTTGCACTTTGTTCCTAATCCACACAGCCAGTACAGCTGTAGAGTAAAAGGGACTCAGACTATATAATCAATTAATATACATGTGTTCCTAAGCTATCTGCATGAGTTTTTTTCTTTTCTTATTTTCTTATTTTCTTCCTTTCTTCCCTTCCTCCTTTTCCTTCTTTGTGGTTAGAGTATTCATTTGAAATATATTTAGGGTCATTTGTTTTAGTTTGCTTTAAGTTTGAATTTTTCCACTCTTTCCCAATATTACTGTTTTAATTTATTTTTATACACAGTATTAACATACTTTTAAAGTGAAAATTGTATAAAAAAGTTTATCTTGTCACTCCCTTTTGTGTCCCTTTACCCCACACATACCCTATCCTTTGTATATAAACTTCATAATTTTATGATTTGTCCCAGTGTTTCTTTTCATAATGATAAGCAGATATAGGTGTATTTTCTCATTTTCACTTCTTTCTTACAGAAAAAGATAGGTAAGTTACTATATATCTTCTTTTATACTTTTTTTCTCCCTAAATAAAATCACCTGAAAATTACTCCAAAATTACTCCAGTTTCACATAGGTCTTTCTCATAATTTTCATCAAGCTGTATAAAATGCACTTCAATCACTAAAATTCACCTCTTTTATGTCATTTTTATTGGCTATCCAATAGTCATTTGAAACTTTCCAATTTAATGTCTCCACCTGAGATGATCTTTTTGTTTCAAAAATAACCTCCAAGGGCAAATTCAGTTTTCATTTCATATGTTTGTGAATCTTCAGGCTGTCAAATAATTACTCTTTGTCGTCACTACTGTACATTTAATTGTCATCAAAGTCATGCATTTTATTCTTTGAAATATTTTTATTTTTGGAATACTTTCTTCATCATATTGCTACCATCCTAGACCTCAAATTTCCATCTTGAGTTTTTTTCCTTGATAATCTCATTGTCTTTGAGATTCCCCTTCCATTATAGTCTAATTTACATTTGCATATCAAATCTAAGCTTTCTAAAATATCACTTTCCTAACACTCACTGTGTTCACAACCTACAAAAGCTCTCCACTATTTATTTCAATATGTTAAACTACTGCTCCCAGGATGCTAAGTCTTAGTATTTGGCTCTTTCCTAATTACGACAACTATTGTTCTTAACATCTCATACCTTGATCACATATTATGTGTTTGCTTTGGCCTCTCTGCATTTGATTTAACTGTTCCTTTAAACTGGAATGTTCTTGTCATCTGATGATCTGTGTCATATTTCATCATTCTCCTGCAACTGCTCTTGACCTCAAAATCCCCAAGGTATCATGTAATTGCATGAAAGTATTATGTTCATCTCTAAAGCTTTGTAAGATGGACTATATGAAATGTTACTTGTTTTTCATATATGTCACAAAAGAAAGCAGAATTATTGACATTTATGAAATATTTCCTGAATATTTAAAAAATCCTTTAAAAGTACTTTGAGTTTTAAAATGTATATTTCATTATAAAATTTTAAATTTATTTTACTTATGTATTTTATTTATATTATTTGATTAATAAAACATTATTGATAGTAAAGTCATTTTGGCCTTTTCAGGCAACTTTTATCTTTATAAAATTAATAAGATTTTATCTTTATAAGATTTTATCTTATAAATTGTACTAAATAATTTGTGTTATTTATATAAGAAGATTATTTTTCAAGACTGTTATGCTTTTTCATATTTATTTAGTCAAAGATATGTTAAATATTAGAAATAAGAAACAAGAAAGTATATTTATTGCAGCTTGTTTTCCTTATGCTCAGGAACCATGCTCCTTAGAGTCACTTTAAAAGTGTTTATGTTAACTATTGAACTAATAGGAACTGACGTCTTCATCAATGATATAAATTTAATATTCTTGCTGCCTAGCTGTCTGTACACTCTTCTCCAGTAAACACTAGTGATTTGTTTGAATTCACTTCTTCTAGTTTCACTTATAATAATGTTATTATTGTGAAAAAATATCAGTTTTAGTTTAAACAAGAGACAAAGAGTCTTAAATACTATTTCTTCTATTGCATGCTATATTTTTAATATCTTGATTTATTTACCCCACTAGTGTTATTAACAATAGACCTGAGATTACCAACAAGTGCATATAGGCTTTGTTGCGTCCTAAAAAATCTAAGGATGTTTAAAATAAATGCCAAATGATTGATCAAGTTGAGAAATAATGGAGTTCATTATGGTTTGGAGTCACAAGCAAAGAATTATAGAGAATAGGACAAACTTAAGCTGAATTTGGAAGGAAGATTACTATTTAAGTAACTAGAGAGGAATGAGTATGGCATTTCCAGGGAGTCAAATCAGAGTAGGTCACTTTGGGAAAACCAGAAGAAAAAAGTTCAGAGTCTGAAAAACAGATTTTTATCCATTAATGCCAAGTGCAGGAGTCTGAGTCCCAATCCAAGCTTTTAAATCTGTGCTTCAGATTTATAATAGTAATTCAAATAATTAATATGTGTATACGATTAACAGTGAATTTTAGTGGCAATAAACCAATTATGAATCAGTTGAAATACTTGTGAAATGTGGAATTTCTGAATTAGGGTATGTGCTAAATTCTCATTGCAGTTGCAACCAGACTCCATCTTTAGCTTTTGCACTTACAGCAGAAGCACAATCTTAATGCATTTGTAAAAGAATATTAATCAAAACTCCTTTCCTTTCAGTGCAGTTATTTGTATCAGATGAACAGTGAGACCTTAGTTCTATTACTTTAAAAAGGTCTTGACCACCAGATAAAATCCATTACAGAAAATTCCACTTGTACTGGATACATGTTGCTCTTCAAGACTGGCAAAGTGCAATAAATCTAAAATTCTCAATACAGTAATTACAACTTCAGAGAAATTCTCAGATTGGATAAAGTAACAAAAGTAACTTCTTATCATTTCTGAACTTTGAACAAAGGACAAAAAGTTAATTGACTAAAATGATAGAGTTTACCTTCAAAATGAAAGCATATTAACCTATAAAGTCAGTCTGTCTCATTGAAAATAAATTATTTTACCTCTGTATTTTTACTGTAGAAATCCCTTGTGGGAAAGAAACATCATTAAACCATAAGTTGTGAGATTTAGCAAAATTCATCAATAATGGTTAAATAAATTCACTTTCATGGCATCCACCCAAATATATCAGGCACAGAAACATGTATTATTAGCTTACAACTGTTGGGACATCATTAGAAGCATACACTCATATTTCTTTTTATGATCTACTCCAATTAGGGGAGCACAGAAATATAAGACAATATGCAGATAAGCAGTGATGGAACATAGGTCGAGAAATTATAGTTAACTCAAAAAAGTATAGTGAAAAAAAATTGTTTTCCAAGTACATTGGGCTTCCAGCATTTCTGTCACTCCTTAGCTCTTAGTGAACACCTTTTACTTTGTAAAGTGCTAAACAAATGTAAGTTATTTTATTTAGCTCCACACAGGTATGAAACAAGTTGAATAAATATAGACAATAGAGTTACAAACTTCTTTGGTTTAATATACAAGTAAAAATTTGGCTGCCTACAAATGTTTACAGTAGAAACAAAATAATTCCTACTGGAAGTGAAACGAACTTGTCAACTGTTCAGTTTTGAGTAATTCTTGGATAGGAGAGAAAAAAAGCTACAAACACAACAGCAGTCCTCTAACTTTTCATGAATAGCTTTCCATCTCCATTGACCTCAGTGAGAGTGTGAAAAAGTTAGTGACCAAGTTGGTTCATTTTCTTTATTGTACTGATGAGGCAGTTGAGACTCTAGAGAATATTTGGGCTTCCAGCCTCCAGTCTGTACTAAAGAAGCTTGGAAGTCAGCACCCTGTTCTAACGAGTAAAAACCTGAGCAAACTGAAAAATCAACCACCCTTCTCAGATCCTTAAGAGAAGTGAGGTCATAGGGCAAACTCTGTCCCCAAAATTGGAGTGAAAGCAGAGAATCATAGCTTATGGGAGCAGAGACTCACAAACTGCCATCTTGGTGGGAACCACTGCTGGAGTGGGGAGACCTGAACCACAACTGAATGGAAGGAGTCTCAGTGTGGGCAAGTCCAAGAGCTAAAAATTCCTACGTGACCCAGTTATAGTGTTTTACCTCCATGAGCTTAACAGAGTCTTTGTTTCTGGCAGGTGGAGGGGAAAAAGAACCATTTAGAAATAACACCATAGCACATTGTTCTAACAAAGGCTGCCATCAGGAGAAGCTAATTAACCACAACCTATCTGCTGGGGGTTTATCAGAACCTGACCCATGTAAAGAAAGGGAAATACCCAACTCTAGTTGGATCTATCCATCTACAAGGCCATCTGATCCTACCTAAAGGAGTAGGGGGAGGAACAGAGAAAAACTGTGATGTTCACAATCCAAGGCACAGACTCACTAAAAGAATTACACCTACTCTTAGGACTACAGAATGTGTCCCTTCCCCATACCTCACTTCCGTGTTACCAAAGATCTATTTGTAGCAGTTCCTTTTACCAGTAATCATGTTCAGCTATAAAGAAAAAAATATTACAAGACATGCTAAAAGGCAAAAAACACAGTTGGAAGGGACACAGCAAGCGTCAGGAGCAGACTCAGATATGGCAGGGATGTTGGACTTAACCACACCAGGAATTTAAAATAACTATGATTAACAAATATGTGAAGTGCTCTAATGGATAAACCACATTGCATAAAAGACAAGATGAGTAATGTGAGCGGAGAGATGAAAATTCTAAGAAAGAACCAAAAAGAAATGGTAGAGGAAATAAAAAATACTGCAACAGAAGAGACTGTCTTTGATGGCTTATTAGTAGGTTGCACATGGCTAAGGAGGAATTCTCTGAGGGGCATCTGGGTGGCTCAGTAGGTTAGGCAACTGACTCTTGATTTCAGCTCAGGTCATGACCTCATAGTCATGAGATTGAGTCCCATGTTGGCTCCGTACTGCACATGGAGACTGCTTAAGACTTGCTCTCTCCCTCTCCCTGCACATGCACATTCTCTCTTTCTCTGTCTGTCTCTTGAAAGAAAGAAAGAAAGAAAGAAAGAAAGAAAGAAAGAAAGAAAGAAAGAAAGAAAGAAAGAAAGAAAGAAAAAAAGAACTCTCGGAGCTTGATGATAAATCAGTAGAAGCCTCCCAAAACTAAAAGTAGCCAGAAAAAATGACTGAAAAATAAAAGTAGAAATCTAAGAACTGTGGCACTGCTACCCAAAGTGTAATATAAGAGTAATGGGAATACTAGAAA
The DNA here is from genome assembly GCF_028749965.1 of Puma concolor. Taxonomy (NCBI): domain Eukaryota; kingdom Metazoa; phylum Chordata; class Mammalia; order Carnivora; family Felidae; genus Puma; species Puma concolor. The sequence goes on from NC_141674.1 coordinate 90,654,827, forward strand.
ACTTAGGCCTCTTAACTCCAGTTCTGGTTTTTAATTCTGCGCCATGCGCCTGCAACACAGAGATCTACTTCCCAATTGCCTAGTTGGTTCAAATTGCTGGCTGCTCATAAACCGCTCTTGGATTGATTGTCTCCTTACAAATGCCTTTGTTCTCACTTCACTAATACACATCTATGCACAATCAAAAGAACATGACACTAATAAAACTTTGCAGAGTACCAAATAACTACATTAAAAGACAGTTAATAGGTTAGCAAACTCCACCCCTTCTCTCTGTGTGTGTGGTAATTTTTTCTAAAGCACACAAGTAGAAACCAATCTGTATGTTCTATTAGTTATATATAAAAAAAGGCAATCAAAACAAAGAGAAGATTTTGGTTAATGTACTCAGGATTTTCTTGCTAACATTCTACTAGAAATTAAAATAATGGCTTACTTTCTGTTAGTAGAGATTGGAAAATAAAATGTCTATTACTTATACTTCATGGAAAGCAATATTTGCACTACTGCAAGGTAATTCAGTCATTCCAAGAGATGAATTTTGATTGTGTCAACATTATAATGTCAGTGAAAATAAAAAAAACTTGCCAAATTTAAGTTACAGAATGGCTTCTGGTTCCTATCATATCCAGGAAGACAGAGTAAAATATTCACTCACATCATTTTTGGCTTCGGAATGAATGGATTATTCGAAAGGTATTTTACCTGAACTTTGGGAAACATATGTTAGAGAAACATGTTATGAGGTTAGAGAAAAGGGATGGTAATGATTAATGTTTCTTCTTATTTCCAAAGTATTGTTTACTCTTGCGCTGGTGAAGGTAGTTTTATTTTCCATAAGAGAGCACTGTCTTGTAAAAAGCATAGTTTTCTGAAAGGGACATGAATTTTGGAAGTTAGCTTCTAATACATATACTTTCTTAACTTATATTTCTTCTAAGTCATACCTGCCTAAACATTTGTAAAAATACTCCCATATCACTGCCTACTCAAGTTTCAACAAAATGTTTTCTTAATTGGAAGGCCATGGATCTTGGCCAAAGTGGCAGTCTTGAAGTCAATGGGTATCTTGACTTCTGTCCATGAGCTTCCTATCCAATGCATGTGCTTTTAGTTCACGAGGAGAATTTTGAACTCCAAAGGAAAGGATATTTAATGTGCCCATCCCTGTTACTTTCCTATATAATTAATACTCTTTCCTGATAGCCTTGCACTAGGTCTCTGACATATAATGTATTCAGGTCTTATAATAGCTCTGCTAGATATTTAACATTAAATCCACTTGTGTATATGGAAATTCAAACCTGAAGATATTAAGTAACTTGATCAATCACAAGCTCTGAGCATTTTATTAAGGTCGTTAGAACAGAATCAAGGAAGAACACTTCTAAATAGGAGCAGAATCAGCTCCTTATGGTGAACGAAAGGATAAATTATGATTTTTTCCCCATGGCACTTGATCTACTCTTTTAGGCTAAGGTGTTAGAAACCTTTTTTCAAGTAGTGCATAGGTAGGGAGAAGCCATTAATCCTTGGGTTTAAATATATATTTTTAGATATCCCAGGAGAAATGGGAGATAGATGGATCTTTTGTAGAACAAACAAAAGAATCTTAACAGTTCTGGAGTGGCCTGTTCAGTCTATGGTGCCCTGGTGATGTCCCAGAGGTACCTGAAAGCAGGGAAGCAGAGAAATCAGTGGGACTATGAGCTGGCTGTTCCTCACAATAAATTCACAATTCATATTAAATATTTTGAAGAAATATTTATGCAGGAAAAAATACTTTGAAAACCATTAATTCAGAGAATGAGATGTGAACAGAATGTGAATCATCAGGCAATCAGTGGACTCAGGCAGGAACCAAGAGGGGCTGGGGAATAGTTTGCCTGACTCAAAATTTTCCTGGACCGAGGCTGATAGGAAACCCATTATCTTATTCAAAGGAGGGAACTAAAATAAAAAATAAGACTTTACCAAAGCTGAGTGTAGAGTGACAACTCTGCCATCGCGACTCATTCTGTCACCACCTGTATCCATAGTTTGTACATTCCATCCGCTAAATTGCTAGTTAGCACAGTGGTGAAACTCTTTAATGTCATTACCAAAATAAAACTGGGTTATAATCCCTGATCTAGGGCCACAAAGCTGTTGTACTTTGTATCTATTGTACTAATATCCTAACCAAGGGGACAGATAGGATTGAAATCCAGTTGTCACTCAACTCATCAGCCTTACTCTATGGCTTGGGAATGTATCTGGATGGAGTAAGAGATACCCTTTTCTCACTTACTCAAAGACACCACATGGGCTAGTGACAACCTGACTTGTGCAATGGTCCACTCTACCCCCACCTCCACCACATGTAACCTCCATTTACCTGTCTCATGGCATTTTTGTGTAACATTTTAATGTAACCCCCAGTAAATGTGGGCCATTATTCTTTGCCATGTAATAGCATAAGCGTGATTTGTTATTATATCTCCTACATCTTAGTACTGTTCCTGACACATAAGATATTTCATGCATGTTCCAATGAGGTAAAATTAATATATATAATTCACATTAGAGAACTTTAAAAAAGTATGTACTTATATAACTTTTTATGTTAATTACAATGAGATATTTGATGTACTATATGAATTAGATGAATCATAAAATATATTTAGTTCACTCAAATCCCAGGATAGAATTAGACTGTTTTCTATTATACAGTACTTGTCTTGCTTCTTTAGATACTCTCCATTGGCATAGACAGCAAAATTTAAAAGCCATAGCAATATCACATGATTTAATCAATCATATGTTTGACTAAGAGGTCTTGGCCTGAAAGAGGTAAAAAGGAGTTTCTACTACATGATAGATTCTGTGTTCATTTGAAATCATTCTATTTTACTTTAAACATACAGCCACTCTTTGAATTAGACATTTTATTTTTAAAATGAGGTAACTGAATTTCAGAGAACATAAATGGCTTAGTAAAAGTCACTTATCTTATAAGTGCCAGAATTGGAAAGTCCAGTGTTGATATGAGAGACTAATTTGTCCAGTTGATATTTTACTTACACTGATGATGCCTTCACAATGATGGAGTATTTTGTTTACTTGAGAATTTTGGCTAATTATCTCAATACTTTTCTTACACAATGAAAAATGACCAATTTGAGTGACGTTATTTTTTTTCTCAGTAAGGTGACTTTTTTCCCATTTAACTGAATGTATTTATTGATGTCATTATTGCATAGTCAGGGTCAACCTCTGACTTCCCACTGAATCCTGGCACATGAAGTGAAATACAAAGACACATTCAAACATCGGCCAAGGATATTTTCATTATCATTCTCCACCAACCATGTATATTCTTCCTTTAATGAAAATGATTACCTTTTCCTAGCTTTGTTCATTGATGAAAAATGTTCCTTGTTTTTCATTGCTTAAAAATGTCTCCCTGCTTCAAATTCTTTTCACCTATTGCTGTTTCTCTTGGATGAGTGTTTTGTTGTTGTTTTGTTTTGTTTTGTTTCGTTTTAATTCTGGGTGATTTTCAGCAATCTTACACAATATGCACTTTCTCAAAAAATCAATTAATATAAAATCATGCCGAGGATATATATCTTTAAAAATCAAAGATATTTAAGCATCCCAGATGATAAAATATAGCAATCAGTTATATATACAGATTTATCCATATGTTGTAATCTACACAAAGAAAGATAATACAAAATTTAGATCACTCTCCAGAAATGTTTATGAAAAGTTTTATGTAAATATATTATATAAATGTATATAATGTAATATATACATTTATACATGTATGAAATGTATATATATTATATAAATGTAAATATAAATATAAATGTAAATATATTATATAAAATAAGTATTAAATGTAAGTATATAGGATAAATACAGACTCACATACACACACACTCATATATATAGTAAATGCCTATAAGGGCAAATTCACAAACTGTTGTCTTCCTGGGTGTTTGTTAGAAATCATTTAAAGTTAAGCCATTTCCCATAAACATCCAAATTTAGAAGACCAAACCTTTAAAAGACTAAGGCTATGTGTGGGGACCTGTATGGCTATCCATTAGATAAGATGTTTTCCAGATTGTCATGGGGCATATCATCCTCATACACATGGGGTTGGCTTTACCTGAATTAGATACTTCTTTACCCATGTATCCTGGTTTAGGACTATTGAAAAGGAAAGAAGATTGACAATAAAGGCTTCTAAGGAAAGAAGTAGGAACCAATGTGATTTAGTCTTGGATTGTGCTGGCAAGAGAAATTTACCCACGAAACGAGATCAAAGAGCATCAAGGAAATGCAATAAAAGCAGGCACTTTAGGTGATTTCAAACCTGAACATTATTAAATGAACAAAATAGATGGAGTGCATAATCTGCCATATACTCTCTTCAATAACAACATGATTACTATTGTTCAGATATCTTGTATAAACTCAATTCAGTAAATATTTTTCAGCATCTACTTTATGTCTATCATCAGGGTGAGCTCTGAGGATGCCAAAATTGGGAAGGTAGCTCTGCCCTAAGGAATTCACAAACCAAAGGAAGAAACTATCATATTATAAGTGCATAAAAATAAATGAATTTGCAACTCATTAATAAAAAGACAAATAACCCAATTAAAAGATAGACAAAAACCTTACTTTATACCACATAAAAAATTAACTCAAGTGTATTGAATACATAAACATAAGAGCTAAAACTATAAAGGTCTAAAAAAAACATAAGAGAAAATTTTCAAGATTTTGGGCTTGGCAATGGTTTATTTGATATGATACCAGAAGCACAGCCAACAAAAGAAAGAATAGATAAAATAACCGATTCAAATTTAAATTTTTTGTGCATCAAAGAACACTATCAACAGAGTAAAAGGAGGTAATCCACAGAATGGGAGAAAATATTTCAAATCACAAACCTGATAAAGGATTCATATGCAGAATATATAAAGAACTTCTACAACTCAACAACAATAACAACAAAAATAGCAAAATAAACAACCAAATTAGTAAATGCAGAAAGGATTTGGATTCATGGCCAGGAATACATGAAAAGATGTTCATCATTAGCTATCATGGAAGTTCAAATTAAAACCACCATGAGATACCACTTTACACCATTAGAATGGCTATAGTAAAAAGATAGTTAATAACAAGTGTTGGCAAAGATGTGGAGAAATTAGAACCTTCATAAACTGTTGGTGAGATTGTACAATGATACAGCTGCTGTGAATGACAGTCTGGCAGTTCCTCAAACAGCTGCACATAGAGTTACTGTAGACCCAGCGTTCCATTCGTAGGTGTGTACCCAAGAGAAATGAAAAACATATGTCTACAACAACTTGTACACAAATACTCTAGCAGCCAAAAAGTAGAAACAACCCAAATGTCCATCAACTGGTGAATGGATGAACAATATGTGGGATATCCTTAGAATATTATCCAGACATAAAAAGGAATGAAGTCTGGACACATGCTACAACATGAATAAACCTTGAAAACATTATTCTAGATAAAAGAATTCAGTCACAAAAGACCACATATTATATGATTTCATTTATGTGAAATGCCCAGAAGAGACAAATCTATGTCCAGAGAGTAAAGATTAGAGGCTGCCTAGGGCTGGGGTGAGTGGGGGGGTTTGAGGAGTGATGGCTAACAGATGTGGGGTTTCTCTTTGAGATAATAAAAACAAAAATCAGCCAATCAACCAGTTATGCCCAGTATATATATTTAAGAAAATCAAAACTATTTAAGCATGCAAGATGATAAAGTGTAGCAATCAGTTACATATAGATATTTTTATATGTTTTATAATATACGCAAAGGAAGATAAGAGCAAATTTAGATCGCTCCCCAGAAATATGTATGGAAGATTATGTATACGTGTGTGTGTGTGTGTGTGTGTGTGTGCATGTATATGTGTGTTTGATCTTGTTTCAATAAAGTCAGAGTTAAATTGCAACTTTGCTTAGAAGTAAGAACTTTCTCTTCTTTAAAGACAAACAGAATGTTAGACATCTGAGCAACATTCACAAGTCAAAGTGGCCTAAGAAGGTAGTTTAACAATGAGCAAATTCTGATTTCATGCAGAACTGGTAAAATATGCTTAATTAATATTTCAATTAAATATCAAACCTTTTCGATAATTTGTGTCATGTTTTTCAAACTTAAAAGTTAAATTAGTTCTGCAATTACATATGAGTGTAGGAAGTCATTCTTAGCCATGCACTTCAATGGACTTTAAAATGTTTGTGGAGGGGTGCCTGGGTGGCTCAGTTGGTTAAGCATCTGATTTCAGCTCAGGTTATGATTGAATGCGAGTTCAAACCCCGCATCGGGCTCTGTGCTGACAGCTCAGATCCTGGAGCCTGCTTTAGATTCTCTGTCTCCCTCTCTCTCTGCTCCTCCCCCACTCATGCTCTGTCTCTCTCTCTCTCTCTCAAAAATTAATAAACATTAAACAAATTAAAATGTTTGTGGAAAAGGGGGTACTATGTTCTATTATTTTTATGAGATGACTATTTGTAGATATAGGCATACATACAGATAGATATAGATACAGCTACAGCTATGTATAGCTGTAGATATAGATACAGATATAACTATGGCTATAGATAAAGGTAGATATAGACATAGGTATCACCAGTAAGTCCATGAGTATTTCAATTAACTGAAGTCTTTGGTTATGACTTTATGACCCAAAGATTCTTTCATACATATTTTCTCCATTTTAAAGAGCAATAAAAAGGGTAAATGAGTCATATTCTCTGCAAATAAGGAGATAATCTATTGGAAGAAAACTATAAATATATAAAATAGTTCAAAGGAGACTAGAATAATCACAATAATAAAGGTAGGAAGTACATAGTGCAGCTAAATGAAACAAATCACCATACAATGTCATAAAATTTCTCCATATTTTGAGGTAGGCTATCTATTGTAGCCCCAGGTTTGCCTTCAAGTAAAAATGACTTTGTTAGATCATTGAGCAAGTGGATATTCAGTTTTCTTGTATCAAAAAATTAGTGAGTTGGTTCTAGGTTTTCCTCAGCTTTTACTTTTGATGACAAAATCACTATGGCAACTGTATAGTACTTTCATGAATACACTGTCCTTTGATTAGACAGGAAAAAAAAAAAATCCCAAAGAAAGAAAAGCATGTAGCATATGCATGGAATTTCTACAGATAAAGATAGCTTGATAGGTGATAGATAGATAGATAGATAGATAGATAGATAGATAAAATAATAATGCAAATCAAACTAATACAACCAAACAGCATCAAGCAAATAAGTTCCACCCCCCCCAAAAAAAAACCACAAAAGATGTTTTTTAAGAAAAGTATATTGTTCAGTTCAGGTGGAGCAGAGTTGTATGTTGTTTGGTGGTAAGCAATAGAACTAGAGTTGGAGATAATTGTTGGAATCATGAATGCTAGAATTTTATTATGTTTACAGTTAGTTTGGTAGGTAGAGGGGTCAGGAGTGAATTTGATTATGTATGGGGCTGTTCTGGCAGATTTGAGAAAAGGATGATTTCAAGAGGAAGAACCTTTGAAGAATTTGAAACCAATGCCAGGAATTAGGATCAAGTTAATGTGTATCCAAACTGACGTGAGAAAAATGAGAAGAGAATGGAGAAGAAAACAAACATTAAGAAGAACAAAATGTATGAGTTTGTTTTGTGAAGGAATAAGGATAAAGCAAAGGATACACTTTGAAGGGCGCCTGGATGACTCAGTCTCTTAAGGGTCCAACTCTTGATTTTGGCTCAGTCATGATCTCACAGTTTGTGGGTTCCAGCTCCAAGTCCAGACTTCCATCAGCTCAGAGCCTACTTGGGATTCTCTCTCCCTCTTTCTCTGTCCCTTTCCCACACACGTGTGTGTGAGCATGCTCACACACTTTCTCTCTCTCAAAATAAATAAACTTTAAAAAAAGAAAAGGATCGGGGCGCCTGGGTGGCGCAGTCGGTTAAGCGTCCGACTTCAGCCAGGTCACGATCTCGCGGTCCGTGAGTTCGAGCCCCGCGTCAGGCTCTGGGCTGATGGCTCGGAGCCTGGAGCCTGTTTCCGATTCTGTGTCTCCCTCTCTCTCTGCCCCTCCCCCGTTCATGCTCTGTCTCTCTCTGTCCCAAAAATAAATAAAAACGTTGAAAAAAAAATTTAAAAAAAAAAAAGAAAAGAAAAGGAAAATTTAAAAAGAAAATTTCTTTTTTTCTTTTATTTGAAAATTTAAATGTGATCACCTGGATAAATGGTGGTGTCATTTCAAAGAAGAAACTCACAATGAGGAGCTTGTCTTTGGGGAGACCAGACACACAAAAAAAACATTATATAGTTTAAGGGCTGGGAGAAAGATTAGAAATCAGGTAGGATAATTTGTCTATTTCACACATTAAGAAATCAAGGTTCAGAGAAGTATGACGAATGGAGAATGAAATTTTGAAACATGCTCAGTTGAAAGGACCAAAGAGCAGGTGAAGATACCCAATAAGGCAGTAGAGTACAGCTGATGACAGCAATGAAAATAGTTTATTGTCAGAGTAAAATGATCACCTCACTATAATAACTTTGAAACATGCAGAAGAGCAACTTCTACAAAAATTCCCGGTGTTGCAACAGTATTTATTATAATTTTAGGAAAACTAATTTTCTCATGGCATGTCCAGATTCTATATTGGAGGAAAAATTGGGAAAAGAAAACATTCTTAAACCTCAGAAATATTTCCTGCTGTTCTGTTACACTGAGATTAATTGCAAGTCACACAAGTTGAACAGTATAAAATGTTTTACAGAGCACATGGAGAGTTTCACATGCCCTAAAATAAAGGGCTATAAACGTGACATACTACACTCTACTGGAAGAATGTCTGAATATTTCTATTATAAAGTAGTTTTCTCCTACTGCAGCTTCCTGAGGAAAGTGACAAGATAAAATCGATTTCTTAAGCCATCATTTCAGAAGATGATACAATTATCTCATTTTAAAATTGAAAAAAAAAAAAAAATAGAGGCGCTTGGGTGGCTCTGTCGGTTAAGCGTCGGCTTTGGCTCAGGTCATGATCTCACAGTTCCTGGGTTCAAGCCCAGCGTTGGGCTCTGTGCTGACAGCTCAGAGCCTGGAGCCTACCTCAGATTCGGGGTTGTTCTGTCTCTCTCTGCCCCTCCGCGGCTCACACTCTCAAGTGTATAATATATACATATTACATATACATATATAATATGAATATATATAAACATTAAAAACAATAAAAATAAAATTAAAAATATATATAAACATTAAAGAATAATAATAAAGTTGAAAAAAATAAAGCAGTGATGCTGCCAGTAGCTTTCATGTTTCAGAGAAGTTTCACATATGCATACTACAATGAATTTAAAATTTAAAAAGGGTCAAGGAAATCAATTCATAAATCGTACAGTTTGCCTCCATTCACACCTTTAATCTTCAGTTATATTTTTAATCTTCACAGTTATATATTTTTCAGTTATTCGTGTCATTTCTTATAAACATATAAATAATGGCTTTAATAATTACTACCATTATATAAATAAGTAAATGTCACTTAATTTCCACCAGTTTGTAACATACTTCATATAAGTTAATTCCCAAATATATATTAAAAATATTTATTTAACCAAAATTTTGACATACTTAGAATCTGCAGTATAGTATCTCAATTTTAAATAAATGGAATTTCTGTCACTTATACTAATGGAAACAAAGAAGGAAAAAAACCTAAATATTTTACTTCTAAAATATTCGGAAAAATGTGCACTACACAGTTAATGACCTTTCATAAACTACAGCATCTCAAGCAGATGATCCTACATGGAGGTATACAGATATATATATCTGTTGAATAGAAAGAATAACTTGGGCATCTAGGCATCTTTGAAAATTGATGAATCATCTGAAAAGAAGAAAAGAAAATAGGAGGAGGTGGAGGAGAAGGAGAAATCAGAGAAGAAAGACAAAAGAAAGAGGACAGAAAGGAGAAAAGAAAGAAGGAAGGTACTAAGTCACAAATCTGCTTACTTCATCTGCTGGTAGACAAAGTGAAGATAAAGGTCAGTCAGTACTCAACTTATACTCTCAAATATACTAAAAATGTCACTTTTGCCATATTCTGTGCCTAGAATTAGAAACATGACTTTTTTTTAATAATTTTTTTAATGTTTATTTATTTTTGACAGAGAGAGAGAGACAGAGCATGAGTGGGGGAGGGGCAGAGAGAGGGGGAGACAGAATCTGAAACAGGCTCCAGGCTCCGAGCTGTCAGCACTGGGCCCGAAGCAGGGCTCGAACTCACAGACCGTGAGATCATGACCTGAGCAGAAGTCGGACGCTCAACCGACTGAGCCACCCAGGCGCCCCTAGAAACATGACTCTTAAACAGGTTTTCCCTACTATCCAAAATAGTGTTTCCATAAAACTGTTGGTAAGCAGAAATGGTGCAAAGACACAATTACCATTAACTGATATCGAAAAATTTTGAGCATTTTCAGACCCCCAAAATAACCTCTCTTAGGCTTTTCTGGTACCTTAGAACACATCTTGCCAACAGATGCACAAAATAAATCGAGATAACACACAGATGCTCACAGATAGCTCCCAGATGGCAGCTTGATGCCAAGATGCTGAGAATAGTTGCCAGGGAAGGAGCTTGGCGGTGCCACTTTTGCTGCTTGGGGTGTGTGCTACCACTACAGTGGCTTGCTGCAAAACAAATGTTGAATGCTATTTTTGCTTTTCACCTTCTTCCATAAAAGCCAAAACCTCTTCAGATTTATTTCAGTGAGTGGAAACAGGTACTAATGTAGGTTTTTCTTAAAAGCAAAGTGGTAAACCTGAACTTTTGAAAAGCAGAGGATCCCTGTAATGGGCATTGGAGGAGGAAAACCGGTTTGGGAAATGAATACATGCATTGTCTCTGTTGTAGAACCCTCTTCATTCTCCAGATTACTACTTCTTACTGTAGCCTTTGGATACTGCCTTCCTCTTCCATGTAGTCATCTATGTCTACCTTTCTTGGGCTTTGATCATGGCTAGCTGTCAAGAATATCTGCTGTAAAATTACCTGTTGAATAGATCATCTCCAGAATATTTACTTTTTATTAGACAAGCAAAAAAAATCTTATTTAAATAATAATATATATGGGATGATACATAATGAGATTCATTGAACTCCTTTGCATATTATTAAATTGACACCCAACCTACTTTGTCCTCTGACAAGGTCAGTTAAGCTGTCAAACAGTGTATTAGGTGGCTGTTTACTCAAAGAGTATGAAAATACTAATTCGAAGGGATGTATGCACCCCTATGATTATTGAAGCATTATTTTCATTAGCTGAATTATGGAAGCAGCTCAACTGTACATCAATAGATGAACGGATAAAGAAGATATGGCACACACACACACACACACACACAATGAGATAATTATTCAGCCATAAAAAGGAATGAAATCTTGCCATTCGCAACCACATGGTTGGATCTAGAGAGTACAGTGCTAAGCAAAGTAAGCCAGTCAGAGAAAGACAAATACCATTTAATTTCACTCATATGTGGAATTTAAGAAACAAAACAAATGAACAAAGAAAAAAGAGAGAATGAAAGAGAGCGAGAGAGAGAGAAACCAAAAGCAGACTCGTAACTAACAGATGGTTACCAGGGGTGTGGTTGGGGGGATGGGTTAAGTAGGTGAAGGGCTCATGATGAGCACTGAGTAATGTATAGAATTGTTGAATCACTATAGTGTACACCTGAAACTGATATAACACTGTATGTTAACTACACTGGAATTACAAAACAAGAGACCAAAATAAGCCCCACAAAAAACAAAAACTGTGTTAGATAATTGCTTCAAAGTACTCATAAAAAGAATAAAACATACATGAATAGAATCATAATATAAGGCAAATAAAAATAATTAATCATATTGTACTAAGTTTTTACTTAAAAAACATCATGGATGAGCACTTCAATTCTTTCTTCTAATTTTTCAGAATGGTTTACAGTTCTGTTAAGTTTTAGCTTGATGTTAATTTATTTACCTAAATTGTGAACTCATTTTCCCTAAAATTACTTCTCATTGTTTATTGTTGATAGCTCTTTTCTATTCTTCATAATCTATATTTAGCTAGGTAAAATCATAAAACTGGCACAATTTTATGACTTTTTTAGTGCAAATATCAGAGACATCAAAGACTACTCTTGGGGAGTTTGCTGGCTCAGTCAGTTAAGTGCCCAACTCTTGATTTCAGCTCAGGTCATGATCTCACGATTCATGAGATCGAGCTGACAGCACGGAGCCTGCTTGGGATTCTCTCTCTCTCCCTCTATCTGCCCACCCCCTGTTTGCTCTCTCTCACTCTTTCTCTCAAGGTAAATAAAATAAACATTAAAAAAAGATTGCTATCAAAATAGATTTTTCTGAAGGTAAGCCCTCTTAGGAAATATTTTAAATCAAAATCCTCTTGGAAAATTAAATATAATTTTTAAATTACAGTAAAATCATAATTAAAATATTATGACCAGTGATACTACTTTGTATCATACACAAGTAACCCTATTTAATTCTTTTTTTTTTTTAGTTTATTTTTATTTATTCAAAGCTAACACGGGGCTCAAACCCACTAACCATGAGATCATAACCTGAGTCTAAATCAAGAGTCGGACGCTTAACCGACTGAGGCACCCAGGCACCCCAACCCTCATTAATTCTTATGAGAAGGTTTATATACTTCAAAATTTCACACTTCAAATATATGTCATACCATACAAGGTAAAATATAATACTAGATATGTGTTCTCATAGACAAATGATAGTATTCTTTTGTGCTGTCTGGTTGCCTTACTCAAAGTTTAAAAGTAATATTAATAATGGTAGATTCTTTCCCATTTCCTGGGGCTAAATATTATATTATGTTACAATCCTTACTTTATTTTTAAATTTTTTGGTCTCTGGAACATAATATTAACCAAAGAATACTCAACCATTAAAAATAGTACTCATGGTCTAAAGAAAATAGGGATATTTTCTTCAATCCTTGCATGAGATTTGTTTGATTCTATAGTAAGACTTCATTCTGTGAGCATGTTTTTAGTCATATGCCCAGATTTTACATTTAATCAAATCAAATCCTTTGGTTTTTGTACAAAAAGAAATTATATGTATTATGTAGATTGAGGTATTCATCTGCATTTAATGTCAACACCTCATTAAAATTTAAGATTCTCTCCAATATTACATTCATAAATACTATGTGCTATTGAAAATCTGTGACATAGATATGAGCTTCTCATTTAAAAGTTTTGCTACTTGCTAATACTACACCTTCTAGAGCCTGTAAACTGTCATGGTGATCTGCAGAATCTACTTTGTAAAAATATTTACTTAGCAGTACATGTCATCTCTGAATACAGTTGGCCCTTTGAAAAGACAGTCTCACAGTCCTTAGTTAAAATTATTTTTTGTTATTTTTATTTATTTATCATTATATTCAACATGGATTGAATCATTATAATATACCATTCTTTTATTCTTATGAGATAAGAAATGATAAAAATGACCTTGCGCCAGTTCTCACACTGCTCACTGCCTAGAAAAGGAAACAATATACTATGTATATAATAATGGCGATTTCATAATAACTGTATGTTATATAAACATAAGATTGCTGTGTAGTAATATAAGTGAATGTACATATAAAACTCATAGGTGAAATAGAGATTGATTAACTCTCTTTGAGAAAGGTCACAAAAGGTTTCAGAAAAGATAAAACTCAACAGGGTGTTGTGGTGTGAATACAAACTATCTAGTCTCACAGATAACAGGATATCTTAAACAGAGAAAGAAGCATTTCAGCATTTCCAAAGTATCTCATCAATTGTGGTTAGTAGTTAAGAAGGCTCTAGAATATGAACAGTGAAACAAAATAATGAAGCATCATTTATGTCATGCCAATTTGAGAACAGAAGAGGGGTTCTGAGCAAACAATTGGTGTAGACAGATTTCATTTCAGAAAGTTCTCTTATTTGAATGCAGAAGATGAATTGTAGGGAAGAGATATAGTTATACTTCTACTTGTAATAATGCATTTAATTCCATTTATCCTAATCCACTTCTATATTTCCTTTCTCTTTAACAATTATCACTTTGTTACATACGTTGTAATTATTTGTTATTATTTCTGTTGATTCCAAGCTCTCAAATTTAAATTGCAAGGAGTCTGGAATCTTTGTATATTTTGTTTACTGATGTTTTGCAAGTACCTGGAATAGTACCTGACCTAGTATGGACTATTGCTTAATATTTTCTCTATAAATAAAATGTATGAGTTGTGCTAGTTTGGAAGGTAGGTTATTGATTTTTTTTATATTTAGTTTGATTGCTGTCCTTGACAAATTCTCTTAATAATCATTGAATTTTTTTACTGGTTGCCAGGTTTTCTAGGAATGCAAGCATATGATCATCAAAAGGAGAAAAAAAATTTTTTTGATATGCCAATATTTGTACAAACTATTTCTTGATTTGGCTGATTGGATTCACTAGAATATCTTAAACAGGGATAAACAAAAATAACAATAGTCAATATCCTGTAATTTTCTTGGCATTAAAGATAAAAGTAGTTAGCTTTCAGAAATTATAATTTATGATGGGGAATCTGGTGATCTTCAAAGAAAGGTAGGAAGTGAGTATGGGATAAAACATGAGTATGGGGTAGTTATTTTTGAATGATCCATGTTTGATTCTCAAGTACTCTCCTGTATTTTCCATTTTTCTCTCTATTTGGTTTGGTTTGACTATCTTTTATTTGCCTTATATTTTTATTTGCATCCCCTTAGGTCTCTAATTTTGTCTCTTCATTTTACATGACATTCATAATATCTGATTGTTTCCCTGACTCCCAGAAACCACCCTATGCAATGGCTTTTTGCTCATGCCAGAAGTTGGTAATTGCTTCCCTTAGAGAAGTGGATACAACTTACTGACATGAGTACTTCACTTCTATGGAATGTTAGACTATCTAGTGTTCCTTACTTCAAGATATTTTTGATGTTTCTAAGTGACTTTTTTTGTTGTTATTTTGCCCATTTTTCTAGTTGATGAAATACTGCATTAGTCTGCTCTCAAATATTATAGCTAGTAGGAAGTGAGAATTCTGATACATCCGATTTATCTTATCAGTTTGTCTGCTTTATCATTAGCCAGCAAAAATAGAAGCAAGATGCCATGTTAAAAGGCCATTGCAATATCTCAAAACATTGATATCAACATATACTATTTGCAAAAATGGAGATATTGGAGAGTCATTTGATTTTGAAGAGAGGACCACCAAGATTTGCTGATAGATATGATGAGGTGAAAAAAAAAAAAAGAATAATGGATGATTCTGAAATTTTGGTGCAGTCAAAAGCCAACAAATAGATAGCAATGCCATTTGCTGGCCTTGGGAACATCGGTGAAGAAGAATGTTGGGAAAAAAAATGTAAAGTAACGTATTAGAAATCCAAGAGGAGTTATTGGTTAGGCAGTTGTATGTACAAGTCTGGACTTCAGAGAGATTTAGATGTGGAGTAGTCCTGTATGGACAATATTTAAAACTGTGAGACTGGATGAAATGATCCAAAGAATAAATATACATAGAAAAGATAGCAGGACACCGAATTCCAAAGAAAAGCACTGCAAAGTAGTTAAACGGAGAATTAGACATAGAAGAATAAGTTGGAATATCCAGTGACGATAAGAAAAATCAGGAAAGAATGGAAATCCAAAACCCAAATGAAGAGTGTTTAACATTGAAGGAGTTATCCACCACATCAAATGCTGCTGAGAATTTAACTAAAATGAAGACTGAAATTTGGTTGTCAGATTAAGCAATGCTGAGATCCTAGGTGACCCACTAGCCTAAAGGTTGACGCTAGAGCTTGACCAGGTTGGTTCAAGAGTCAAGTGAGGAAGTGCAGACCAATTTAGGGGAGTTTTGCTCTAAAGGAGAAGGGAGAAATTTAACTAAAAGCAATTGGGGTAAAGAGAAGATTTATTTTGTTAGCAGAAAAATGAAAACACTATGCTTCCTTGCCATTGGCACTGATCCTATAGAGAAATAAAATGTAATGATATAGGATAATAAGATTATCATGGAAAGAACTAAGTCCTCAAGGTAAGTAAAGTTGCTGCCCTTAGGTAGGAATATGATCAGTTCATATACTGTAATGACAAAAGAGTGTAGCCCATATAGTACAGTTGCACATAGTTGAGGGATGGCTGGCAAAGGATGAGAAAGTTTTCTTCTCCTGTATTTTCTCCATGAGATAAAGACTCAGTTTATTGATATTTGAAATGAAAGAAGAGTGTTGCAGGTTTTTGAAGGTAGTACAAACTACAAAATATTTATCTAAGATAGCAGAGAGTAGATGGTTTAGTAAAAAAAGATTGCTTTTGGGGGCGCCTGGGTGGCACAGTCGGTTAAGCGTCCGACTTCAGCCAGGTCACGATCTCGCGGTCCGTGAGTTCGAGCCCCGCGTCGGGCTCTGGGCTGATGGCTCAGAGCCTGGAGCCTGTTTCCGATTCTGTGTCTCCCTCTCTCTCTGCCCCTCCCCCGTTCATGCTCTGTCTCTCTCTGTCCCAAAAATAAATAAACGTTGAAAAAAAAAAATTAAAAAAAAAAAAAAAGATTGCTTTTGGCACTAAGGACCCATATGAGATGCTTGGTGATGAAATCAACATGGTTTAAGTGTCCCCTAGTCTCTTTGAGGGTGCAATGAATTATTTTAATGTATTTTAAAACTCCTTTGCATTTTAGAATAAAGTTTACTCACTTTTCACGACAAAATGAGTTTCACGGTATTTAGTATCTACTTCGTTTTTTTGGTAATAGAATCCATAGTTGAAGTGGCACAATTATTGGTCAAACACTACAGTTTTTTATGCCTCCCTCAGCTAATTGTGTTTTTATGGCAGAATTCAGGGTAATGAACTATGAAAAAATGACGTGTTTAGCTTTTAGGTGATTTCATTAAGAAAAACCAAGATTCTTGTCCTAGAAGTTCTCTTTGTTCCACTGCCTGCAAATAGTAATCGATGGTAAATCCTGAAAGGCATGTATTATGGAGGGCATAACTGTCCTGTTAGCCTGTGTCACTAGAGGACCCATTTGTACTGCACCATTTAGTACAAGAGAAATAAACATTTATTTGGGGTTTTGTCTTAGAAACTTATCCTAATAAAATAATAGAATATTTTTTGTAAATTATTTGCTAATGTTTAATGAAAATATTTACATTCATAGTCATAAACAAAATATAATCATTTTTCCTTATTTAGTAGTATTAGTTGTGCCATTAAAGTTTTGTATTGGTTTTCTAATATTGAATGGAGAGCTTTGCCTATGTTTCTGTTCTGGATCTTTGAAATGATGTTGAATTATCTATTCTCTACCAGAGAGTTGGAAGTCAGTTTTAGAAGTATCTGTTCCAAATGCTTATTATGAAAGATTAGTCTTGAATGTTTTTTATTTTCAGATATATTAGCCAATTTGAGTGTACTAGTATGTCTTGTGTCATATTTCTTTGTGTATATTTTGCTAAGATATCAACAGTGTCCTTTAGGTTTTCTAATTTGTTTAGCATAATATTTGATCTCTTTCTTATAGCTTACCCAATTCATATTTCTAATATATATGTATATACATTTTAAATATGTATATTGCTCCTTTTTGCTCTTTAAGTTCATTGATTTATTCAAAGAATCAGATTTTTAATTTAAGGTTTTTATTTCCCATTTTATTAATGTCAGATATTTGCTTCATGTTTCCTTAAAAATGTATTACACATTTTTTCTAAAAGTAAATAATTTTAATCTCATATTTTTCTAAATTTTAAGCAAAATAATTTGTTTGGGAATTTACCATGTGACTCGTAAAATACTACCTCTTTTTCATGTCGTCTCTACCTAAGAATCTTTAAGTATTCTGTTATTAATATTACATATGTTAGTAACAACCAACAATGATCATTTAGCTATTTAGCTCCTCCATAGCACTCGACTGTCAGTAAAAACAACCAATATTTGATGGAACTCATCTCTACACGTTAATCTCATTTTTCTGTATGTCCAGAATGTTTACAAGTTTAGTTTACTCCACATCCCACAACATTTGTTCTGGTCTCCAACTGATTAGTTTTCTTCCAATTTTTTATTTAAATTCCAGTTAATTAACATACAATGTTATATTATTTTCAGATGTAGAATTTAGTAATTAGTTTCTTATCATTTGTTTTTTTTTTTTTATATTTTTATTTTATTTTTGAGAGAGAGAGAGACAGAGTGTGAGTGGGGAGGGGCAGAGAGTGGGAGACACAGAATCCGAAGCAGGTTCCAAGCTCTGAGCTCTCAGCACAGAGCCCGATGTGGGACTCGAACTCAAGAACTGTGAGATCATGACCTGTGCTGAAGTCGGCACTCAACCAACTGAGCCACCCAGGCACCCAGGTTTCTTATCATTTGTAAGAGAGAACACATTCCTGGACTAAATTTCATTGTTGAGATGCAGCAGCACCACTGACACTGTAGCAGCTTTTGACTTTACAGAGGTTGAATAGTTGGATTAGGCTTTGGGGACAAAAAAAAAAAAAAAAAAAAAAAAAAAAAAAGCAAGAATGCATGGGTACATGGATAAATGGACTGGTGAGCAGCCCCCAAAGCTAACCTACTATCTGTCACTAGGTGTGTTACTATCCCAAATCACCAAAGTGGTTATAGCATACAACATAAAGACCTGATAAGGATGTTCAGATCTCCTCTGTGAATTACTGCTTTTTAAAAATATATTTTAAATCAATTTAAAGGCCAGATTTAATCTAGTTGTAAGGCCATAACAGCTAATGCTTTTGAAATTGGCAATCTAGATCTATTTTTTGTAAGTGGATTTGGATAACACTAGATAGATCATAATCAAATATTTCTATTATTCAATCAGATAGTGTTTCCATTAAGAAGCAAGAAAAATAAAATTCAAATTATGGTTATATTGATGATACATGTAAATTTATGGATAAGAAGCATGTAAATATTACATCAGAAAGCTAAAGGCTTAGAACAGAGTAGCATAAAATTCATTCAAATAATTGTAAAAATATGTCTGAAAATGTATTTTAAACATTTAAATTTAAATTAAAATGTAAATACTACTAAAACTTTTATGTAAGTAAAAGATAATTTTAAAAGCCTTTTCCCTCAAAAAAAAAAAGCCTATTCTCTCCCTAAAGTGAACTACTAAAGTGATTTTTTTCTAACTTCAAAATATATATTTAATCATATACAACATTGTCTTAAAAATCTTCAGCAAGCATACAACACTGATAGTTATAAACTCAAGGGCTTCTAGCAAAATCTTGAAGGCTTTCTTCTAATTTGCAGTCTTTTCATGTTTTGAGTATTTTATGTATGCAGAGAAGCACATTTATAGACATGTTTATTTTTTAAAAAACACATTTTCTATAGATCTATTGTATTCATAAAGGTATAGATAGATGTATTGATAAATGTATTTGTTGCCTAAATAAGGGCTTTTAATTTTTTCTTACAAGATTGGCAAAAAAAAAATTTAAGTAAATTAAAAAGGATATTTTATGATCACTGGTTTTCCAGGAGTTAATATTACTAATCTATCTGTACTAATATTAGGATACAATGTTTCTTTTCCTATTTTGTTCATTGAAGAGTAAATCCAAAATATTTCCTTTGGGATTCTCTTTAGAGGTTTGTCTTCAATATTATTTAGTAAAATCATTCATCTGGGAGCATAATATATTCTACAGATGCTTAATAAGATTTTACAATAAGTCTTTCCTAAAGTGTTAAAAATGAAAATTATAATACTCCTTGGATGTGATAAGAAACTGAGAATTTTTGTTTTTTTGGATTGATGTGGGAATAACACAGCCATATTATGCAGTTAGGAGATAATGTCTTGAATATTTTTTATCACTGTTGCTGCTTAGGAAATAAAGCTTAAATATACATATGTGTCTATAAATTATTTTAAACTGGTATATTCCACCTAATTTCCTGAAACCTGACTAAGTTTAATTTCCTGAAACCTGACTAAGTTTAAAGTAACAAAACAGACTGTACTAATTTAACATTTTTTTCTCCATTTTCAATGTTCGAATTCCAAATTGTATTTTAAAGTAGATAGCATACAGGAATAGGGTCACTAGTGAAGTATAACTTTTCTGATCAAGCACACACATTTATAAACACACTTGTCATAATGTAAAAATGCATTCATGGAGGACTGAAAAAATTCATAGATCTCTAAAAACCATAGTCAAGTCTAGTAGATAGATACAGAAGAAGATGATTTGGGAAAGGTCGTGATAAAATATATTTGAAATAACCTCAAAAAATCAATTAATGATAAAAAGTTAAACTATTAATTAGATCTATATATGCATGTAATGAAACTAGGTCTTCTAATCAATCAGTATGAAAATTGACTTCTATGAAGTATGCCAGAATATTCTTCTCTTGATTTATTTGTAGGTCTATATCATTCTATAGATTTTTGTTTAACAGCTGACTTCTTCCTTCATTTCCAATGGATTCTGTGTCCCACGAATGTCTAGAAACTGGGTACTAAATTTAATTATCATAGGTCCTTGTGGGAATCATCTTTGAGGTGACCCCCAATGATTCTTGCTTCCTAGTGTTTGTGCCCTTGTGTAATACTGTCTTCTTGTGTGTGGGCCAGACCTAGTGACCTGCTTTTAAAAATAAAATATGCCAGGGGCGCCTGGGTGGCGCAGTCGGTTAAGCGTCCGACTTCAGCCAGGTCACGATCTCGCGGTCCGTGAGTTCGAGCCCCGCGTCAGGCTCTGGGCTGATGGCTCAGAGCCTGGAGCCTGTTTCCGATTCTGTGTCTCCCTCTCTCTCTGCTCCTCACCCGTTCATTCTCTGTCTCTCTCTGTCCCCAAAATAAATAAACGTTGAAAAAAAAAAAAAATTAAAAAAAAAAAAAAATAAAATATGCCAAATGTGTCACTTGTGAGATACTTCTGAGATACAACTATAAAATATTGTGACACTATTTTACAATTGCTTACATTTCAGTACTGTTGATAGATTCAGTGTTATGTTATGAATCTCTTCCCTTTTTAAGGTCCTGTTTTTCCCCTCTGGGAGCTTGTAGTATATCTTCTTTGTTCCTGGAGTTTAGCAACTTCACCAGAGTTTGACGCATGGTATCTCTTTCATATCTATTTCATACTCAAGAGAATTCGCCTCCTCCTCCAAGGACCACTTTCAGTAATTGTTTCCTTGGAGCTTCTTTTGAAGGCATCCAGTGATATCTACCTGCTCCCAGCTTCAAGGAGAGAAAGCCAAACCATATGTTTTGAGTGGCCACTTATTCTAGCTGCTGCCAAAGGCCACAAAGCAAACCCTCCTCTCAAAAGGGTACCTCAGAAAAATCACTGTTTTAGTCATGTAATTGTGGTTTCAATATGCTGACATTTATTTTCTCCAAAGAGGAAATTGGAGAGATAACATTATATGCTAAATTCACAGTTTTGTTTTGAGTTTTTTGCTCATTCATAGAATTTCATTCATTGATGACTTTATTTGATATAGCGTTATCAAAAGTCCACTGGCAGTTCGTGGGTTCAAGCCTCGCGTAGGACTCTGTGCTGGTAGCTGGGAGTCTGGAGCCTGCTTCGGATTCTATGTCTCTCTCTCTCTCTCTGTCTCTTTCTCTGTCCCTCCCCTACTCACACTCTGTCTCTTTCTCTCAAAAATAAATAAACTTTAAAGAAAATTAAAAAGGAAGCACTCACATTAAAAAAAAAAAATCCAGGGGCACCCGGGTGGCTCAGTCAGTTGAGCATCCGACTTCGGCTCAGGTCATGATCTCACAGCTCATGAGTTTGAGCCCCGCGTCAGGCTCTGTGCTGACAGCTCAGAGCCTGGAGCTTGCTTCTGCTTCTGTGTCTCCCTTTCTCTCTGCCCTCAACCCACTCACATTCTGTCTCTGTCTCTCTCAAAAATAAATAAAAACATTAAAACAATTTTTAAAAAACCCAAATAATTTGAGACACTGGAGTTGAAAGGCAATAACATACTGTGTGGAATAAGGAATACATTTGAAATGTTATCTTTTGAGCTCAGAAATATATTCTAATTTCTGCTTTTGCTCTTCTTGACATTTGTTAATTAGTGTGTGTGTGTGTGTGTGTGTGTACATGCACACATTTTTCAAGAAGCTTTCATCAGAAGACATTAAATTCTGACCTAGATTACTGATTTATTGTTTCTTAGAGCCTACCCCCAAGTAGTTGATTCTCTACTAAATTATTTATTTCCCACACATTTATGGAATTTTATAATATGCATGCATATAACCTACCAAAAATCCAAGATTAAAATCCAATGTTTTAAAATACTGTTGTTCAAAATATATAGATACATGCATTGTGTTCCTGGAGAAGGCTTGCTAGTTTCTCTGCCTGTAGGACAATTATATTTCCTGTTGCTCTTGAAGCTAGGAGTATGCCCAGGTAACTTTTTTTTTTTTTTTTTTTTTTTTTAGCCATTTCAGAGCTGATGCTTTTAAATTTTTTTTTTCAACTTTTTTTTTTTATTTATTTTTGGGACAGAGAGAGACAGAGCATGAACGGGCGAGGGGCAGAGAGAGAGGGAGACACAGAATCGGAAACAGGCTCCAGGCTCTGAGCCATCAGCCCAGAGCCCGACGCGGGGCTCGAACCCACGGACCGCGAGATCGTGACCTGGCTGAAGTCGGACGCCCAACCGACTGCGCCACCCAGGCTCCCCAAGCTGATGCTTTTAGAAGCAGTGATTGGTTTGCCATGTGTCTTTTCCACAAGTCCTACAATGTTGCAGATAGGGGGTGCTTTGCTCATAGCAAATATGGAATGTAAGTGCTGTAAAGCAGAGCAAAAGCTGACCCACAATTAACATTTAATATAAATGATGAACATTATTGTTTTAAAACTGATGAGAATTGGGAGCAGTTTATTGCTATAGCAAAACGTAGCTTGTTTTGATCAACACACCACTTGAAAAAAATAATTTTCTCAGACTTCGTGTTTAAAATGCCAAATAAAAATTAGCAAGGAAATATTATATTCTCTTGCAAAACTAATATAAAAGAAAGTAGATACAGTAAAGAAAACAATCTACCTGTCTTATGTATATTTAAATATTCCACCAATGTGTTACTCATGTTTTTTGTTTGTTTTTGTTTTTTTCAGTTCTCACGAACTGCATTCTCAGGAAAATCACAGAACATCCACTAAAGATTTTATTCGTGTCTGCCTATTTCGTAGACCTGTCATTGCTCAGCTTTAATGACACCTAGTCAGGTACATAGCCCTCCTAATTTTTGTAGGTATAAGGAAATCCAAAACCCAAGACGCAGGACTTAATTACAAATTATGAAATCCAGACAAGGCATAATGAGAATTGGTTGAGGAATGAGCAAAACAGAAAGAAAAGAAAGGGGAGGGGAGGGGAGGGGAGGGAAGGGAAGGAAAAGAAAAGAAAAAGAGAGGGAAAGAGAGAAATACTAATCAATCTGGGAACTGCCAAGTAAATTGTTTGCCCAAGAATTGCTCTAGATCAGCGATCTGCAAAGAGCCAGATAGAAAATATTTTAAGCTTTGAGAGCCATATGATATCTGCTACTGTAGTGTGAAATAAGCTCTAGACAATACAGTTGACTGTAAATAAATGAGTGAGACTGTGTTCCAATAAAACTTTATTTACACAAATAAGCCACTGGACAGGTTTTTTTTTTGTTTTGTTTTGTTTTGTTTTGTTTTTTCCCATGGGTTTTACTCTGCTGAATTCTGCACTGGATAGGGATCCCCTGTAATTGGCTCAAAAGCATTGGATATTTAAGGAACTTTATTTCTACATTAATCTGTGTATCACAGATTTGCACTTCTCATTCCATGTAGTTACTATAATGTTTTTCTTGAATTTCATAGTATCATTCTATTTCTTGAGATGCAACCTAATCTATTTTATATCACTTCAATACCTATATGTTGGTTGATGTGAAGAAGGCTTATATATATATAATGTGATCCATTTAGTTTGAAGAATTTCCTTGATGATTATTCACAAAAAAAGTGAGCATATATAAATTGTTTTGTTTATTCAAAATTGCATTAGCAATTTTCTGATAGGCAATTTGAGTTGAAAGATAAAATTTAAACTAAAGTCAGAAAATAACTATCCTGCTAAAGAAACACTATTTGTCGGTGCAGTTGCTCTTGTTTTAATATTATAAATAGGTGTAGAGCTTTTGGAAATCTAAATAGTACCTATAATGTTTCTCATCATGAAATATGTTATCAGCTATTAGCACTAATGGCATTTGTTGCATATAATAGCATTATCTTCATTACAACCATAATCAAATTAAAGTTGTAATAAAGGTATAGCGGCATAAAATAAACACAGTGTTAAGCATTAATTTTATTTAAGTGATTAATCACTTCAGTTGCATATTTTATGCTTATTACTATAAATTATATTATAGGTAATTTATTTATATTGAGCGTACAAGTGATTACTTTCAGTATCTACAGAAAATCTTTATATTAGGTTCTTATTTGTTTTGTCTCCAAATGTTTTATTAGCAATTGAATAAAAAAACAATAGTAATTCAGAAATAGTAATAGTTGTAAGAAATTTTCTGTTAAACTTGGAATTAAGTTTTTAAGCTAATTTTCTTTTAAATGCTTAAAGTTACATTTACCTATCATACATTCAAAGTGGTTAGCATATAATAATCTTATCATTTTTGACAACTGTTCTAGCATTTTCCCTAAGTACTCTATTGATATATAATATAACATTCCTGTTTAATCAGATAGAGAAGGTTAATTAGCTATGTATTTCCATGTCATTCTCTTCTCATAGAATTAGTTTGGAAGTTTTCCTTCCATTTCTATGTTTTGGAACAGTTTGAGAAGAATAGGTATTAACTCTTCTTTAAATGATTGGTAGATTTCCCCTGGGAAGGCGTCTGGCCCTAGACTTGTTTCTTGGGAGAATTTTGATTACTGATTCAATTCCTTTGCTGGTTTACTGGTAATGGGTCTGTTCAAATTTTCTCTTTCTTCCTGTTTCAGCTTTGGTAGTTTATATGTTTTTAGGAGTTGATCCATTTCTCCCAGATTGCCCTATTTGTTGGGATATATCTTTTCATAATATTCTCTTATAATTGTATTTCTGTGGTATTGGTTGTGATCTCTCCTCTCAGAGATTTGTGATTTTATTTTTTGAGTTTTTCTCTCTTCTTTTTGGTAAGCCGGCCTAGAGGTTTATCAATTTTGTTAATTCTTTCAAAGAACCAGCTCCTGGTTTCATTGATCTGTTCTACTGGGTTTTGTTTGTTTGTTTTTTTTTTGTTTGTTTGTTTGTTTCTATATCATTTATTTCTGCTCTAATCTTTAGCATTTCCTTTCTTCTGTTGGCTAGGCTTCATTTGCTGTTCTTTTTCTAGCTCCTTTATATTGAGATTTTTCTCCTTCTTTAGGTAGACCTGTATTGCTATATACTTCCTCTTATGACCACTTTTGCTGCATCCCAAAGGTTTTTGACCATCATGTTTTCATTCTCACTTGTTTCCAAATCCATGTATTTTTTTTTTCATTTCTTTAATTTCCTGGTTAACCCATTCATTTTTAAGTAGGATGTGCTTTAACCTCCATGTATTTGTGGTCTTTCAAAATTTTGTCTTGTGATTGACTTCAAATTTCATAGTGTTCTGATCTGAAAATATGCATGATATAATGTCAGTTTTGTTTTGTTTTTTATTTGTTGAGGACTAATTTGTGAGTCAGTATGTGATCTATTCTGGATAATGTCCCATGTGCACTCAAAAAGAATGTGTAATATGCTGCTTTAGGAAGAAATGTTCTGTATACAGGTGTTAAGTCCATCTGGTCCAGGGTGTCATTCAAAGCCATTGTTTCCTTGTTGATTTTCTGCTTAGGTGATCTGCCCATTACTATAAGTGGGGTGTTACAGTACCCTACTATTATTGTTTTATTATCAATGAGTTTCTTCGTGTTTGTTGCTAATTGGTTTATATATTTGGGGGCTTCCAAACTGGGAGCATAAATATTTGCAATTGTTTGATCTTGTTGGATAGACCCCTTTATTATGATATAGTGTTCATCTTCATCTCTTCTTACAGTCTTTGGTTTAAAATCTAGTTTGCCTGATATAAGTATGGCTACTCTAGCTTTCTTTTGATGTCCATTAACTGATAAATATTTCTCCATGCCCTCACTTTCAATCTGCAGTTGTTTTCAGATCTTAAATGAGTCTCTTGTAGGCAGTGGAAGGGTCTTGTTTTTGTTTTCGTTTTTGTTTTTGTTTTTAATCTATTCTGATGCCCCATTCTTTTGATTGGAGCATATAGTCCATTTATATTTAGCGTGATTTTTGATAGATATGAATTTAGTGCCATTCTGTTAAGTTGTTTCTGCAGGTTTTCTCTGAGGAACAACTAACTTAAATTTTTTTTTAATGTTTTGTTTTGTTTTTGTTTTATGTTTTTTGAGAGAGAGAGAGAGAGAGATACAGTGAGAACAGAGGAGGGGCACAGAATCCAAAGCAGACTCCTGGCTCTGGGCTGGCAGCACAGAGCCCGACTTGGGGCTCAAACCCATTAACTCTGAGATCATGACCTGAGCTGAAGTTGGACTCTTAACCCACTGAGCCACCCAGGCTCTGGGTAACAACTAACTTTAAATCAGTGCAGAAAACAACAAGATTGAAAAAATAAAAAATAAAAGGAAAAAAATCAATGGCTCTTTGTGAAAATCAACAAAATTCAAAGTTGATTACATTCTAAAGAGACTGATAATGAAAATAAAGAAAAAACACAAATTCACCAATATCAGGAATGGGATAGGTGACACCATTACAATTTCTACACATACACTAAGAATAATAAGGAAGTACTGAACAATGTTTGCTGATACATAAGACAATTTAGATGAAATAGAAAAAAGTCCTTGAAAGGCACAAACTACCGAAGCTCATTCAAGAAGAAATAGATAATCTGAATGGTTTTATATCTATAAAAAACATTGAATTTATAGTTAAAAGTTATATGACACAAATAACGTCAAACCAAAAAATTTTTATTGGTTAATTTTGCTGAACATTTAAAGAAGAAATAATACCAATTCTACACAAACTCTTCAGAAAATTGAAGTAAATTGTACTTTTTAATGTATTTCATGAGATCAACATTACACCTATAACATTACACTGATACCATTGCTAAAGATATTATAAATAAAACTTCATGCCAATATCTTACCTGAACATGGATACAAAATTTGCAATATAAAATTAGCAAATTGAATCCAACAATACTTAAAAGAACAGTGTATCATGACCGTAGGGGGTTAATACCAAGAATGCCAGGTTAGTTTACCATTACCAAATCAATCAATGTATTTTGTCATATGTATAAATCTTTGACTTATCCAGAGAGAGAGAGCCGCACAGTGGTTTGAACAGAATCATATAAAGAATGATAAACTACAATAGGAGTTGGATTGATATGTGATAAATTGGCTAGTAAGACGTAAACATAACTCAGGTGCACCTGGGTGCTCACTTGGTTAAGTGACCAACTTCCTCTCAGGTCATGATCTCGCAGTTTGTGAGTTTGAGCCCTGCATAGGGCTCTGTGCTGACAGCTTGGAGCCTGGAGCCTACTTCCGATTCTGCTCCCCCTCTCACTACCCCTCCCCTGCTCACGCTCTGTGTCTCTCTGTCTCTCAATAATAAATAAACTTTTTAAAAATTAAAAAAAAGAAGTAAACATAACTCTGAAGAATTTTCTAACAGATATAGAAGCAGTCACTTCCAATAGGGTTGAAATAGGGAACTGCATACATTTCAAAGAGCCAGAATGTTTTGGAGTTTGCAAAACTGTGCCTTGCAGAATGGCAGCGTTGTCACTGTTGGGCTGTATGACTGGAATTCCCTGGAAACCCATCCTTTGGAGCTTGCCAGAAACCTACCCTTTAACATATTGGAGAAAGTTCTTCATAGGGAGGTTTCTAATGGAGAACTGAAGAAAGCAAACACAATGGCTAATATATACAAATAAATACATGTAGGAAATTTGAAAATATGCAAAGCTCGTATAGTTTTCATTTCTGTAATTACTCATGAGGTCCTAATTGACAACTATGTCTCTTTTCTTCAACTACTCTTTCAGTATTTCCTCTGTCTTCTGGAAGAATATTTGCTGTTTGGCGTTCTATATCTGTGAAAGGCCCAAGCCCTCAATGTTCTGATTTTTTTTGATTGCTATAGTTTTCCATAAACTTTTACCATTGGACATGGACGTATTGGGAAGTACCATAGAGAATCCCCTGGAATACAGATGTAGGCTGCCTCGTGTTTATTGTGTAGAACATATTTTCACTTAGCAGACAGGGTCAATTGTGCAGGCCAGCAAATTAATACCCCCTTTTCTTGTTAGCTTAGTTGCAGAAAGATCCTTACATGTCCAGGAGGTGATCTCATCTTTCAGTTTAGTGGAACCATTGTTGTGTGCCTTTTGTTAGAATCATCCCATCTTGATAATTAATGTCTCCAAAGAAACAGCTCAAAGTTACCAGGTAAGAAAAAAATATTCCGTAAGTGAGTTCTAGGTATAATATGACAGACTCCACTCACACTTCCACATCTTACAGAATTCTAATTAAAAGAATATGCTGAGTCCTGTAAATAGAATTTTGTTCTTTTAAGAGGTTGTCTCCCAACTGGTAACAAAATGAGTCTTCAATATATCATTGTGCCTTTCAATTAGGCTAGCTTCTTCAATTGATTGGGTATATGGTAAAATCAATTAAATGCACAAATATGAGCCCATTGCTGTACTTCCTTTGATCTGAAATGAGTTACTTGGTCATACTCAATGCTGTGTGAAATGACATGAGTCTTAGATATCTTGGTCACTTGAGGTTCCACGGTTAGGCTTTCCGTCTCTAACAAGACTAGTAGAAAGTCTGTATCTATTTCTCAAAAGGAAACTAGTTATCTTTCAATGAAAAGAATAGGTTTTCTTCCAAAATCCTAAAGGTCTTCCCTGCAATTTTCCTACTTTTGGTTTGCTGGAGGCCCATACAACATACTTATATGCAAGTATTATTAAATCTATTACATTATGAAGCCCAAGAGGTAGAATGGCTTATACTGATGCCTGAATGTGATAAGGAGTCTTCTCTTGTTCTTGTACCTACTTATAACTGGAAACCTTATGGGTAACTCTAGATGAGTCAGATTAACACAGTATATGTTACACAAAAATCCAAAATGGCCTGCCAAGTATTGTGCCTCTTTTCTCATAGTACACAGTGCAAGTTGCAGCAACTTGTTCTCTTTGGAGGGGATTTCTTGACATGCTCTAGACTGTTGATACAAAAAACTACCCTACAGAGACAGGTTCATGAAATCTGTGAGTATATCTTCTATCCTCTTCTTTGCATAATGCACCTGCTACTTCCTGGTCATCAGATCCAATCAGCATAATGTCATTAGGATAGTGGACCACTTAGGTGTTTGTGGATTGTCAAGATGATCAAAATCTATAGACTGCATTATGGCAAGTAGAATTAACACAGCCCTGAATCAGTCTTCTAGAACTACACCAGTGGCCCTGCAGGTGAATGCAAACTGCTCCTGGCAATCCCTGCAACTTGGTAAAGAGAAAAAGGGATTAGCTGGGTCAATAGTTGCATAACAAGTGTCAGAAATTGTGGTAAAGTAAATAATAGTACCTCAGGGATGCCCAAATCTTAATCCTGAAGCTTATGAAAATGTTACTTTACAAAAGGGGCATAGTAAATGTGATTAAGTTAGGTATCTTGGGATGAGAAAATTATTCTCAATTATTCACATGGGCTTAATGTAGTCACAGGGTTTTTATAAGAGGGTGAAAGAAGGATCAGAATCAGAGAGAGATGTGATACCAGAAGCCAAAGTCAGTTAGGAAGCCAAATCAGTCAGCTTTGATGATAGAGAAAGTGGCCACAAGCCAAGGAATACAGATGGCCTCTAGAAGCTGGAAAAGAAAAGGAAAAGATTGTTGCCTGGAGCCTCTAGAAAGAACGTAGACTTGCAGACACCTTGATTTTAGCCCATTGAGACTGATTTTGGATGTCTGATCCCAGGAACTGTAAGATGAAGCATTTTTGTTGTTTTTATTCGTTAAGTTTTTGGTAATTTGTTAAAGCAGAATGAAGAGGGGCGCCTGGGTGGCGCAGTCGGTTAAGCGTCCGACTTCAGCCAGGTCACGATCTTGCGCTCTGTGAGTTCGAGCCCTGCGTCGGGCTCTGGGCTGAAGGCTCAGAGCCTGGAGCCTGTTTCCGATTCTGTGTCTCCCTCTCTCTCTGCCCCTCGCCCGTTCATGCTCTCTCTCTCTCTCTCTCTGTCCCAAAAATAAATAAACGTTGAAAAAAAAATTTTTTTAAATAAAAAAAAAATTAAAAAAAAAAAAAAAGCAGAATGAAGAAACTAAAACAATGGCTGAATTGATTTGCTCCAAAAACTATATCACATCCATAATTGAATATTAGATGTTAAATTCAGTTCAGCTTTCCTACATCCCTAAGTCTTTGCACTTCATTCTCTACAGTATGCTAGGACTGCTCTGACAATTCAGTCTCATTAACTACTCCTGAGTCCAAATTTCAATCAGCCAAGTTAGCTGAAAGAGTGACATCTAGCTACACAAGCAAACATATTTACTCCAGAATCTCTAGTAAGTTCACTGACTATAGGAATAACAAATAATGGAACAGGTATCCTGCCTCGAGCTGAGACAGAGCACTCAAGAAATAGCACTCTCCTCTCAAAACACACACATGGGTCTTATATCAAGACCTGTGGAGAAGCAGAATTGTGGCTCACTAAAAGAGAAGTCACTGCAGTAAACCTGCCAGAAATTTGCTCTCTAGAGTGCTAATGAAAGCTTTTCTTGGGGGAGTGTCTCACAAGGGGCACTTTGCTACAGAAATGTTTGGAAAAGGTGTCAAAGAAACTGCTGGTCTCTAGAAGCTGTTGCCCTCCACACATAGCCGAAGCCAGCCAGTGGAGAATCCGTGAGCACTACAGGAGCCTGGTGTTCGCGAAAGCCCAGCACACTGCAGGAGCGTGCCAGAGGAGCTCAACAGTAACAAGAAACAGACTCCACTCTGTAGTTTCTCTCCACTTTCTTCTACTGATAAAGCTTCAGTGTCAGGTGCTAACAGGAAAATATTTAGGGGCAACAGATTCATTTTCACAGAGCAGGCAAAAAGGATGAATTTATAGCTGAGGGACAATAAATCAATGACTGTCACACTGTATTAAAAATTAAAAATAGGGGCGCCTGGGTGGCTCAGTCGGTTAAGCGTCCCACTTCGGCTCAGGTCATGATCTCACGGTCTGTGAGTTCGAGCCCCGCGTCGGGCTTTGTGCTGACAGCTCAGAGCCTGGAGCCTGTTTCAGATTCTGTGTCTCCCTCTCTCTCTGCCCCTCCCCTGTTCATACTCTGTCTCTCTCTGTCTCAAAAATAAAAAACGTTAAAAAATTTTTTAAAAAAAATTAAAAATAAAAATCTGTAGGATCATCTCAATGTATGCAGTTTATTCAGCCTCAGTTTCCAATATTTTTCAATATAAACTCTTGTGTGCTCAGTGAACAACGTTTGGAAGGACATATTCCAGATATATTTCAGTTTTTACTTAATAAACACATTCTGTCCACTCTTAGTGTGATATTAAAATACAATATCACCAAAGTATTGCCATTCATTTTCTAACCATGCTATTGAATTCACAGCATTTACAAATTCATAATGATATTTTTTACATTTGTTCTGCTACTTCTAGCTGTAAGCTCAATTTTAAATTGGAAAAAATATGCTTATAAGTGTTACAAAATTGCTCTTGCAGATCTTCTGGCACAGTTTTCATAAATAAAAATAAGCATTTTCAGGCAGAATTCCAAAACATAGAAAAATGATTGAATTTGATCATGGGAGAAGTCTCCTTTGGCTAGAAAGGAACTAATCACACATTCAGAGAAGAAATTTACATATTTTAGATATTTATAAAAAACATGGTACATCCTAAAATAATACAGAAGACAACAGCTATAGAAGACATGATTATTCAGCATATACACCGGCCTACAAAAAGTACATAATTTCTGGCAATAAGTTTTTATTTGGGAAACCACTGAAGGTGGAACAGTGCAGAGACAAATTTTTCCTAGTGATAGATTTTTACAACAAATAATGTGATGACTATCATTTGATTACTTTTATTTTGAACTCAAAAATCTTGCTGAGATATATATATTCATGCCCCATCGTATACACAGTTGTTAGTATATGAGTAATGAACAGGCTAAAATAAAGGACTTTTAGATGGCTAGTTGGGAAGATGGTAGGATGTTTAAACAGACACTATTTTATTATATTGTTGTGTGTATAACACTGGGTCAATAAATTAGTAATCTTCATTCTTTTCAAAACCAGTGACTCAGATTATTAACATTACTGACTCAAAATTATAATCTGTTAATAATTTAGACAAATGATTTTTTGGCAAGTGCAATGATTTTTAAATAAAACCTGGAGAATATTATTGCACAGAGTAGATTCATATATATTGTTTGTTATACATGTTCTAAGCATCAAAAATTAGAGTTTGCAAGTTTTTTTCTTAAATGTCTTTCAGGTTGGAAAAGAAATAAAAACTGTAAATACATTATTTGGAGAGAAATATTATCTGTTTAATCTGCAAAAGAAAGTAACAGGAAGTGAGATAACAAGTGGATAAAATGTTTACATCAAAAAAGTTGTTTTTTACGTAGTTAATGGGACTTTCAACTCTACAGTCTTATTTGCAAAGCACTATAAAGGAACAGGATAAGGACATCCTTTTCTATTTTAATTTCATTAGCTGCCATTATGTATTTTTCCTAAATCAGCCTCTTTATGAATACACCTGTCTACATTTCTATTATTTTCTTTGTAAATAGTATGGAGGCCTGATTTTTCATACTAATAAGGAACCAAGCAAATACTATGAATGCTGATGGAATTAGAGATAACAGGAACTGTGAGTACAACTGCCTTTATTTTACTCTTACAAAAAGATGTTGTGAGACAGAGCACTAGATAGCCCACAGTGTGATGAAAAAAGTACCAAAGCTGAATGCCTCCTTCGTAATTCTAGTCAAGGCTGAGTCACACCACCACCCGGCTACACTAAGTTTTACTTGGTATTTGCTGTTCCATAATTAGAACAATAGAAAGAAGACGTGGGCATCTATGAAAACTACAGAGCCTCTATTCGCTTTTTATTTGAATCTGTTAGTTTCTAATTGCTGCCTCAGAGGTAAACTGTAATTCAGCATCTACATCATCTTCATTTAGATGGTAACAATAGTATCATAATTCCACCTAGTTTCTCAATTTGGAAATAAATTTAACCCCATGAGAACAAGGGCCATTATCTTCCCTAATAGTCACTGCCTAAGAGAGATAAGTTTGTAACTATGAGGAAACCAATTTTAAGTTTCTGCTAAAAGAAAAAAAAACTTGATTAAATATGATTTTATATTCCCCCTCTTTTTTAAAAAGGGAATACAAGCCTTTCATAGAAGAGTTTCTGAAAGTTTTCATTTCCAAAGCAGTTTGAAATGACATGTTTTAAACCTTAGACAAATATTAAGTTTTAGATAAGACACTTGTAAGTGTTACATATTTTGTGATAAAATGTGTAGAGTCAAAGTTCACAGTAATTGGGAGTAC
Organism: Puma concolor; assembly: GCF_028749965.1. Lineage (NCBI taxonomy): Eukaryota > Metazoa > Chordata > Mammalia > Carnivora > Felidae > Puma > Puma concolor. The sequence continues at coordinate 90,688,746 of NC_141674.1, forward strand.
AAATATTTTTAAAAAGTCTGGAAAGTTAAGTCAATATATTTACTGGTTTAAATAAAGTTATGCATAATTATTATTGTATTTTGTCATGTATATTTCCTCTTGTTTATTTTCTTCTACATTTAGAGTCAAAACAAACTATAGACTCTTGAATAAGAAATGTGAGTGAATAAAGCATGTTGTCTCTGTAATAGCCTCATACTACTTTAAGAAGTTATGTGAAACATTTGGCCAAAGAAAAAGAATGGACATAATTTGGGGCGCCTGGGTGGCTCAGTTGGTTAAGCCTCCAACTTTTGGTTTTAGCTCAGGTTATGATCTCACATTTTCACGGGCTCAAGCCCTGCATAGGTCTCTGCAATGACAGCACGGAGCCTGCTTGGGATTCTCCCTCTCTTGTCTCTCTGACCCTCCCCTGCTTGTGTTGTCTCTGTCTCTCTCAAAATAAATAAACTTAAAAAAAATGGACATAATTTAAGCCAACAGCTCTATCTCTGCCTCAGTTCCAATGTAAATTTTAGCTACTGAAAAAACCTAGTGCTTCAGAAAACTAAAAATGTCTGAGTTTTCGACTCAAAACTAGGGATGAATTATTAAAGGACAATTAATAAGAATATAATTTAAATACATCTGTTAAATTCTTTCCAAGATGTCAGTATTATAATCCACAGACTCCTTCACTTATCCTAAGTATTTTTAAATTTGCTATATGAGAAAAATGTGCTTTATATATATATCTAATTAAAATGATTTTCTAAAACTCTTTTCTAACTTAGTTAAATCTTAAAATTTTTTTTTATGTTTATTTATATTCGAGAGAGAGACAGACAGACAGAGCTTGAGTTGGGGAGGGGCAGAGAGACAGAGACAGAACCTGAAGCAGGCTCTAGGCTGCCAGCTGAGAGCTGTCAGCACAGAGCCCGACACGGGGCTTGAACTCAGGAGCAGTGAGAGCATGACCTGAGCTGAAATCAGACGCTTAACCGACACAGCCACCCAGGGGTCTCTAACTTAATTAAATCTTAATAAAAGTTAGAGAATTATTGTTCAGATCAATTGGCCACATCACACTATCTTACTAACTATATATGTTATATAATAATTATTATATATTAACATACATAATTTATGTAAATGCACACATATAGAATTATAACATATGCAACTATATATTATATACATTGATTATGCATGGGTATCTGAGAGGACAGTATTCCAGCAAATGTTTGAATGAGTTTAGTGAGCCTCCGAATAATTAGGAAAAGAGAATTCCATATAGAGCAATTAGCAAGGATCCAGAGGCAGAAGTCAGTCTGCTAGTGGTCAAGGAAAAGGAAGAAGGCCAGTGTGACTAAAGCAAAATTCATGAAACTAAAGAATTAGGACATCAGGACATAAAGATAGTCGTATTTTAGATGTTTAGAGCCTTATAGGCCATAATAAGGACTTTGGATTTTATATTACATGTGATGGAAGTCTTTATAGGATTTTAAGAATAGAAATGATGAAATGACATTGGACTCATATATTTAAAAGATCACAGTGATTATAAAATATTCTACAAGTATTTAATACTGTAAGCAGGGAGAATATTAAGAAAGCTATGTCAGTGGTAACTTTGGCTAGAATGGTAATAGTAGAAAACTTAGTAAGTGGTCAGAGTCAGCATTTTTTCTTTTGGGTATTTCATTCAGACAGTATAATCAACATAATTTACTCTAATGTGATAGAGGTTGAAGAGTCAAAGATGACACCAAGTTCATTTTTTGTTGTTGTTTTTTGTTTATTTGTTTTGTTTTACTGACTTAGAAGGAGAACTCAAGGAGGAACAGATTTTAGTGTTGGATCTACTAAGCTTAAAAAACCAGTTAGATATCTGAATAAAGATATTAGTGAAAGCGACATCATGGAAAAGACTCCTTGACCAAACTTCAGTCAGGCTCCTCTGGACTCCATTCTGAGCTAGATCTTGTCCTTGCCAGACCTGCATAGCCCAGTTTCAGGCAAAACCTTGTTGAGGGAGAACCCTCATTCTGGGTATTGGAGAACCCTTGATATCTGATGTATGTCTTCACCCACCATGTGGTATCAGATCATCCTGGTCTGCTTTCAGCAAGAATCTTGTCAAGTTGGTTTAGCCAGAATCCCTCCTTACCCCTGAGGTTTCCTCTTGGTAATTTTCCATTCACTGACCCTCACTGAGTTCTTGGCTATAAATCCTCACTTGTCCAAGGTGTATTTGGAACTGAGCCCAGTTTTATATAAAGGTCTCCTTTCCCTACTGTAATAGGTCGTGAATGAAACCTGTTTGTACTACTTTAACTACTGTCTAGCTCTGGTTTTTCTTTATCATCACATATATTATTAGCCTCTTAACATTGGCTTCTACCCTTTTCACCTTGATCTGTGCCCTGAGCTCCCTTTCTCTCTATTTCTCTTTGGTTTAGCCAGTGGGGAGACTCAGCATGAGAAGAGAGGGAGAAAGTAGAACAGTTATGGGTATTTATTATTTCTGCTCCTACTCATTGAGATGATATCAGGCTTTCAGTGCTTTTAGTGCTTCTTGTATGAATGTCACTGCTTTTATCAGGATGTTCCTCTATATCACTTCCTTCTTTCTGCATTTAGATACTCTCCCTGGTCCTAAATTCTTTGGGTATAGGGATTTTTTGCAGCTGTACAGGTTCTAGCCTTCATGTGCTATATTTTTCTCTGTGATTTCCCTATTTACTGTTCATATTTTAGCAAATCCTAGAATCTTTTAAATTTCAGGGAGCACTATCTGACTTATGATTCGACTCATTTGATATAGTTACTGATACTGAATGTGGGCCCAGGAAGGAAACCCTCCAAATAGAATTTTTGGATTAGGATGGTCGTATATTAAAGGAGTTCAGAGATAACTACCTGGATGAGGAAATGTAACATATTGGCTAGAGTGGTAATAGTAGACATAGACTGTCTATGATTTGCAATATAATCATGATCAATCAAATGACCGACACTGGTAGCAATGTAGCAAGTTGAGGTCAAGGTATTATTATGAGAGCAAGTAAATATGGTACTTAGTTTTTATGTTAAAAATATTGTTTATTAAGTTTATAGTGTCACCTAGCTACTTAGGAAGGTACTAAAGTGTATCCCAAGGGAAAAGTGAAATTAAAAGTTATGGATATACAATTAGGAGCCTCCATGAAATTTTTAAAGGAGTTCTTGGTCTCCTATAATAGCTGGGAATGTCAGGATTAATCTGAGAGTAAGAGATAGAGTTGATTGCCAATTAAATGCCCCACACTCCCCACTCCAAATCTCCTATGCTAAAGTAAGGACACTGTAGCAAAGGGATAGCACCCTAGAACATGGGATGAGGAAATTTGGGTAGATACAGATAAAGCTAAGAATACTGAACTTACACATTTCCCTAAACGTCTTACCAATGGAGGCAGACATCCATCCACTTCTGCTTTAAAAGCCTTTCTGTAACTTCATCTGGAGAAGTTACTCTAAAAGTCCAAGTTTATTTTCCTCTGAATCTACCAACACCATTCTTATTGCCTGTAAGCCTGTGATATTCATCCTGGCACAACCAGTATGAGAGGTAAAGACCTATAGGTGAAGACAGCCCCTTTGCCTCACAAATCTATTGCTGCAGCAGTCTGAGGTACTTAAGTGGAGTGTATAATAAGGGTAATAGAGCAAGTTGGGCAAAACACAGGACTCAATGGGCCATATTTCTTGCCATGGACCTATCTTATCCAGGATTTTGGATTTAATGGGTTGTCTTAAACACCTGGGATAGAAGGAATTAGTCTACTTTGTTAGTTAATTAAGGTCTGGCTGGACTCCATATGACTTGTAGTTAACGTAACAATTTGGAAATTTCCTGGCACACTGTAGAAGAGAGCCATAAGGCTCAGGATATAGGCTCTACCACTACCCCTTAGCCATTATCCTGCCCCCAAACCTCAGGTTAGGGAGGGACTATTTACAAAACTATTCTTAAGGTGGAGGAAAACTAGGAAATACTGCAATACCCTGATGGTGGTGACAAAGGAACCGCTACCACCTCTAGGGCCACAGGGAAATATGTTGACATGAAATGAGAATTAAATAAGGAGATAGAAAGCACCAAATGAAGACTTTTTATTTTGTTGAGTGAGCTGGCTTACAGCAAGCTAGATAAGCTAGTAATGAGATATTTCGATAGGAGTTATTTGACTGTGGAAATTATAATTATATTAGAATGTATTACCTCTGCATTGAGTACTTGCCTTCTAAAAGCACGGTTTCTCTTTCATTCCTAGACTTCTGCCCAACCTCATCTTACAGAATACACTTGGTTGATAAACTTTGTTAATTTTCCCTTTTGAGTTTTATTTTTAAATCTATATCTAAAATGGGGATAATAGTCCCTACTGTATAAAGTGCTTGTGAGGGTTAAAAGACATAATAATTGCAGAACACTTAGAACAGTGTGCTCAATACATCTTAACTCTTATTAGTACTCACAGGATTCTGTCTATTACAAAAGCTACAGAATCAGCTAGATTACTCCTTTAACTTCCACCTGAATATATCATTTCATTTTTATCTCCACATTTATATTTATATTGCAATCTATGCCTTAAATAAAATCATATTTAGCTTTCTAGATCTAAATAAATTAGCTTGAATTCAACTAATTAACACTTATATTACTCTTGGCATTTTAATTATATATGTATTTTCTTATTGCTAAGGTGATATATGTATCACCTGGTTAAACAAGTCTAAAAGAATTCTTGCTAACATCAGGCCAGAATGATCCGTTATCACCTAGGAGATGAGGAGTTGGGTGGAAGATTCTGGTTAAACTGAATTAGCAGAATTCATGCTAAATTTAGGTGATACAGGCCCCACAAGAACAGATGCCAAGGTCAAGGCTTAGAGGCCTGACTGAAGTTAGGTCAGGGAGAGTGTCTTGTCAGTCCCTCCTCTAGTTAAGTAAAGGAGAGGCATTCTTTTCTTTGGCTATAAGTCCATTTCTCATTCAGTCATTGTTTCATTAAAGATCAGCTGAATCATCTACTGGAACTTTGCATTAGAAGTTATTTGCTAAATGGAGTAGAGTCGGGCATTTAATGAGAGAAGTTTCTATGAAAGTGAAAGAAATACAGTGACTAGTATCTCAGTCTATAGGGCTGTCAGTTGGGAAGATTTCTGGACGTTCGGCTGGAAGTATCTTTAGATACTTGAGTGAGGACAGCAGTGGTAATCCCATGTATTTCCTGGTTTGCAGCATAAATACATTTGATTATGCCTTTGGGTTTCACAGTGAACTTTCTGACTGTCCCACATGGCAGCAGGCATAATGGTTGCCCACACATGTTATGTTGTGTTGATATTTTGAATTTATATCAAGTAATCCAGCTTTGGCTCTCAGAACTTAAAGAAAAAGGGCAATTTTAGTTCTTAAGAATTCCAAGTCATGAGGATGGGCAAAAAATTGGAAATGTTAATTGCTAACAAATGCATTAAAAAAAGCAGGATCCAGACCAGTTTACAGGTAGATAAAAAAGTAGAAAGTAAAAGGAGTTTACCTAGAGATGAAAAATAGCTCAAAGACAGATAACAAGATTATAATCTAATAACCTGCAAGGATGTATAAAGTTCTTCATTGAAACATAACTTTTTTCTCTGAAGTCGCCCCACTTTTGATTTTCCATCACAAAATAAGTAAAAAAAAAAAAAATAAGTGTGGTCTTACTAGATTTGGTCTTATTATTTACATAAGCATAACAAGAATAGTAATTGATCACATAGAGCTTTATGAGTTTGCTTTGCTGGAACTTTTTTCAAATTAGACTTTTTAAAGCTTCTTGAGCCTTGGGACACCAAGCCAAAGACTTGCCATCAGACATTTCCTTCATCACTTACAGATTTGGAGGAATTTCTCTCTTCTTGAGGTCTATCTTGAAGGTGCTAGGCCATCCAGGAAGTAACCTTCCTTACTCATTCATGAGGCTTGGAAACATATAAGCCAAATACCAGGCCAGTTGTTCCAAGAGAGCTTTGTAAGCTTTGGCTCCATGAAGTCAACCTTAGTTCCTTGAAACCATCTGGTCATACTTGATTCTATGCATCATTTTCAAATATGACATTCCAGTCAGAGCCTGGTGTACATAACTGATGTTTCCAATTATGTTCTGTTACAAGAATAGATTATTATATAACCTCTGTAAACAATTATATTGCCATGAAAATAAGCATACTCCACAATAGTTCCCCAATTCTGGAGGGATCAGGTAGGAAGAAAGATAAATGCTTCATTTTTGTTTACAAAAGTATATCTACTGACACATCTGAGTTATAGACAGCTTGAGAGAAAGGGGAAAAGAGTTCCTGATATAAATAATTTAGAACATTAAAGAGCTAGTCATGTTACAAGCAAAAATTGTAATTATTATTTACCCAGTCCATTCAGTCCAATGTAATTTACTTGTGTTCTGCTTGATCATGGGTTAGCAGTTTTATGAATTCATTAGCTTCTCCACTAGACTTCTGGAAATCTTTACTCAGTAGAGTGGTAGCTCTTAAAGTTATTTAAGTTATTTAAGTTAAAGTTATTTAAGCTATCAGAAGCCTATACCTCCAAACCCTTGTCATAATCCTTTCCATATTCTCTAAGACAGTCATTTTTTGTTGAAGATGAAGCATTCTGGCCTGTAACTGATGACAAATGCAGTCAAGGAAGAATTAGAGTAAAAGAAAAACTATCTGTGGTGACAAGAGCATGGTAAAAGATCTGAAAGTTCATTTGACAAAGAACTCTGATTGTGTATTTATTTATGTATTTATTTATTTTTAGAGAGAGTGTGTGCAAGCAGGGGAGAGGGGCAGAGGGAGAGAGAGAATCTCAAGCAGGCTCCACACTCAGGGTAGAGCCTGACACAGGGCTTGATCCCACAACCCTGGGATCATGACCTGAGCCTAAATCAAGAGTGAGGTGCTCAACCAACTGAGCCACCTGGGCGCTCCTCTATAGCACAAACATTTAAAACTAATAACTAGAATTGTGACTTACAATATTATACAAGACCTATCATGGACAATGAGGGTATTGACAAATTTCTATGAAGTTGATCTGATTTCTAAAATACTTACATTAATACTATTTACCCATATAAATATAACCTGGTGAAGGTTAAGACAGTTCTTCTTATTTGACAATGTCTTTTTATGTAATTCAATATATCAGATAAGTGAATTAGTTTAGCATCTCCTTTTTACAATGTGAGAGAACAAATCCTTTTGAGATTTTCCAAGAATCCTCTGGGAAATTTCAAGGTCAGTTTGAGAACAAGAAGACTTAATTTAGAATTTGATTTGGGGAAGTTGTGAAACATGTCAAAAGGTTTGAACACTTGATTAAATAGGATCATAGATTACTATGAATCAATCCTTAGTTTCTCTTAAATATTTGAGGACATATAAAGATTAACGTATAGTACAGGAAATGATTTGGATAAGACACAAAATGTTGGATTCTAGGCAGTTTACTTAAAAGGTGAAGAAAAACCTTTTTAATCTATTAAGAACAGGCCAAGAGTACAAGAAACCTTTGTTCTTTTAACTGAGAGAAAAAGAACTCTAGTTTTATATCACCATGTTATTGAACTCATCTTTAAGCCTTATGCATAAATCCACCCATTCTTAGCCAGCTACATGACTGTGACTACATGAGGGAAGATTACTTTTCTAAGATATTTTTCCCAAAAACCTTATCCTATATTTTCCTCTTTCTCATTCTGGAACAAACGATTAGTAACTTTTTTTTTCTTTACAGTGAACTTTAGAAAGTAGATAATTGTGCAGTGTCTGTCACACACTGGGATTCCATAGCAAACTAGTAATTTTATGAATATAGCCATCTCACAATTTTTGTAGGTATTTGCTTCCCCATGGTACAGTTTTTCACAGTGGCAAAGGATCATTGTTATTAACCCAACCAAATACATTCAGCTACTCTATATCATATAAAAATAGGGTCTCCTGGGTGACTGAGTTCATTGAGCATCAGGCTCTTGATTTTGGCTCAGGTTATGATCCTAGGGTCACTGGATCCAGCCCTGCACTGGGCTCTGCACTGAGCATGGAGCCTGCTTAAGATTCTCTCTTTCCCTCTGCCCTTCCCCTGCTTGTGTGTACACATGCAGTCTCTCTCTCTCTCTTTGAAGAAAATAAAGACAAAATTTTAAAAATACAAAAATAAGAAGCATTAAACTTAAATGTCTACTTAGCAGTGCTTCAGCAATTTGTTGCTTAGAAATTATCTAAATATTTAGTGAATAGTTGTTGTTGAACTTAAGTTAGTAGATATTTCAAGTTACCAAAATATATATATATATATATATATATATATATATATATATATATTTTAAGTTTATTTATTTCTTTTGAGAGAGAGAAAGTGCTAGCGGGGGAGGGACCAAGAGAGAGAGAGAGACTGGGAGAGAGAGAAAGGGAGAGAATCCCAAGCAGATTCTCGCTGTCAGTACAGAGCCAGACACAGGGCTTGAACTCATGAACCATGAGTTGGGACCTGAGCCGAAGTTGGACACTTAACCCAGTGAGTCACCCAGGTGGCCCACGCACACATACTATTAAACAAAGGTAGTCATCAGTTCAAGTTATTTCCTTGTTAACTATTTTTTGTGGAACATGTACTTTAGGTAAGTATCACAAAAGCAAAGAACCTAAAAAACCTAGTTACAAAATTCACATTTATATGATACTTAATACTAGGAGATAACTCAGAAGACATAGCTGTTTTAATTAAACCAACAATACTAAACTAATCCTATTTGCCAAAGATTTTTTCAAGTTACATGAACTTTAAAAGTATTTGAGTTAGATTCTATGTTTCTGAGAGTTTTAGCAATATTTAATTAATATCAGAGCTCATTTATCTCTAAACTAATTTGAACAGAACTCTATTCCTTTAAAGGATTTTATAACTTAATTTGGTAATACCATTCAGAAGTAGAAAAAATTTACATATATATATATATATATATATATATATATATCATACATGCATAAGCATGCATACAGACAGGCATAAAGATCATACTTCTTTTTTCTACAATTTTAACTGTAAGTCAGACAAACACAGTAATATACTCCCATTTTTGCTCTTCTTTATATGTGTATCTGAATTGTGTTTATAGCAAATGGAAGAAGTTAAGATTACCTGTTCAATATGAATGCTAAAGCTTTTTATCAATATTTATGGAAGATACTTTTAAGATTTTATTTTGCCTAATATTTAAAATGATGGAAGGTGTGGATTGTGTTTTAGGTGAGAGACTGAGGGGACATCTCACAGCTGTCTGGGTATTTCCAAAGACCATATGAATGGATAAAATATTCAGTATGTTTCTAATTATTTCCATATATATTTTTTTAATTTTTTTAATGTTTATTTATTTTTGAGAGAGAAAGAGAGACAGAGAGAGAGAGAGAGACAGAGAGAGAGAGAGAGAACAAGCAGGGAAGGGGCAGAAAGGGAGGGAGACACAGAATCTGAAGCAGGCTCCAGGTTCTGAGCTGTCAGCACAGAGCCCTACAGGGGCTCAAACTCAAGAACTGTGAGATCATGACCTGAGCCAAAGTTGGAAGTTTAAGTGACTAAGCCACCCAGGTGCCCCTGTTTGTTTGTTTGTTTCAATTCAGCCTCAGGTGTAATAAGGAATAAAAAAAAAAAAAAAAAACTTAGCATATCTGATACCATGTCACTTCTATTGCCCTTGCTACTGTGACCTGTAGCTCAGAAATTTCTGCTTAGCCCTGCAGGTGGGCATGTTAATCATTGAAGTAATTTTGCTTACAGCTAAGATTTGCAAGAACCATTTTTTTTAACCCCAAACCTACCTCACGTGAAGAGATAAGGAAGTACCTACCGAAATGATTATGCTACGTTTAAGATTTTTAGGAAAGACATGACCAGATGCCTGCATGAAAAGATCAATTAACGAAAGACAACATAGTTACATGGCCTTCCTCTGATGTCTGCCAATGTCAATCACCTTTTGACTCCAGCTCCCTCCCACTTCTCCCTTTGCTAACATAAAAGAAGTTCGAATTTCATGCCAAGGGGAGATGGTTCCGTAGGACAATAGTCTACAATCTCTTCAGTTTGCTGGCTTTCCAAATAAAGTTGCTTTCTATGCCCTGACATCTTGCCTCTTACCTTATTGCCTTGCCCTTTGGTAGGCAGAATGAGCTTGGACTCGGTTGCACAGGCAGTTGCTTTTAGGGGTTCCTGAGTTCCTTAAGAGACTGATGGAGTGAAAGGGGAAAGTCTGGCAAGGGTGAACAAGAGGGATGGAGGAAGACATATGAATAGCATTCAAGGGAACTGAATGGAAGATCAAAGGGGGAGAAAGGAGGAAGGAAGAATAGAAGCAATGGGAAGGGAAAGAAGTCTCACAGGGGACCTGTGGGGGAGATCTTAGGTTTCCCAAAGAAGCCAATGAATTTCCATATTATTATCCATAAAGTCAAGCCATCAAGAAAGGAAGAAGAGAGGGGTGCCTGGATGGCTCAGTCAGTTAAGTGTCCAACTCTTGATTCTGGCTCAGGTCATGATCTCAAGGTTCATAAGATCGAGCCTTGCGTTGTGCTCTGCACTGACAGCATGGAGCCTGCTTGGGATTTGCTCTTTCCCTGTCTCTCTGCCCCTCTCCCATGCATGCACACTCACTTGCTCTCTCTCTCTGTATCTCAAAATAAATAAACATTAGGAAAAAAAAAGGGGGGGGGAAGGAAGAAGATAGAGTTGATGGAGGATATAATCAGCATGGTTTCAAGAATGAGGTTCCACTTAGTTGAGAAATTCCCATGAGGAAACAGGATCAAATATAGAAAACAGAGAGGACTCACAGGGGGTGAGGAATATTTTTCTAGACCAGGAGTTGGAGAATGAATTCCCACATGAAGCAATGAATCAAGAAGAGTTTTCTAGCCTAGGGAGTCAGGAAGTGAATTCTAACTTGAAACAATGATCTGTGGGGCGTGGTGGGAGTTTCCAGCGAGTTTTACATGAATCAGGGTGTAAAATCCCCATAGGACATACACAGCCAGGAAGAAAAGCTTCTAGCCCGCCCAGTAGGTACCTTTCAAACAAAGAAGTCCAGTCCTCTAATTCATCTCCAGAGAGTATACTCAGAATCTTAAGAATCAAAATCTGCCCTTACTGTGCTTCAATGGGCTGTCGTCCAGAGCACTGGCTTAGGAGTCAGACTCACCAGTAGATCTCTGATCAGTCAGCCAGTAATGAAGAAAAGGCTTCACAGGTGTGCACTTGAGGTCCTGGGTGAGAAGTCCAGGGATCCAGTGACAAATCTGATCCCGTCTGAGTTATAGCGCTCTAACTGTTCAAGAAACCAGAGCTGGACGGTAAGATGGTAGAGACAGAATCTATTCAGAATCTATTATAATAGAGCAAAAGAGAGCTAGTACAGAACTCGGCTCCATTTTTAATGAAACATGGACAAGAAGAGATTCGTTGACAGAACAAGGTGGGAGTTAGTGGATAGAAAGTTACTAAGAGAAAACATCAGGAGTGGGGTGCAGATCCTGTTTAAATAGACCTAATAGGATTCTTGCTAAAGGTAAGGCCAGGATTGTCAGCTAATCAATTAATTATCACCAGAGGAACTGGACAGGACAGATGAGGAACATGATTAGATAAGACATCAAAGTTAAGTGATTCTGCCTAAACTGTCTTAGCAGGATTCTTGCTAAAATAGGACAATACAGATCTCACAAGGACCTGTGACCAGGTCAAGGTCTAGATATCTTCAGGGGAACCTGACTAAAGTCACAGAGGGGTCATGTTACATCTCTAACTAGCTGAAAAACCATTTTTGAAAAATGACCTGTTCTCAATAAATAATAAATCAAATAATAGTGTATCCCATGCATACAAGGGATTAGCAAATATCTATCAACAACCCTCAACATTCACCATGTACTTATTCCTATTGCCATCATAATGATTTTCCATAGCCCCTACCCACTGAGGAAAGGAACATATACAGAAGAGGAAAACATGGTGACTGAAATAACACAGAATATGCATGAGGTGGAGTCATTATAATCTGGAATTATCAAGCTTGAGAAAGAAGAACTAACTTGGGGGACTTACAGTGCCAGATGTCAAGACTCATTATAAAACTGCAGTATTCTAGAACTTGTGGTATTGGTACAAGCTTCAACGAATAAATGAAAGAAACAGGATAACAAAAACCACAATGGATATATACCCAGTCAAGAAACAGATCCAGCTATATGTGGTCAACTGATTAAGGACACAATTACCACTGCAATGTGAGAAAAGATAGTCTTTTCAATATGTGGTCATGAGTCATTCAGATGCCTATATGGGGAAAAAAATCCTGTTCAGTTTCCAGTGATTTATAGGCCTACATGTAAAATGTAAAACAATAAAGTTTCTAGAAGAATATTCTGAATTTAGGATGAGTAAAGATTTTTGAAATAGGGTACTGATAGAGTTCCATATTTTAACTGTGTTGGTTACATCGGTATAATAACACTAATGTGCAATGTGTACAGCGTTGCGGATACTTCATACGTTGAAATAAGTTCACAAAAAATTAACAGGAGTGGAACTTCTCAGTGAAGGACTTCTAGTATTGAAATCTCACTTAACTCATTTGTTTATAATTAGAACCCTAGGGCAATAATTATTGTCATAATAATTACATATTAACATGGTACTTAGGAGCGGTAATTATTTTTGTTTTCAGTCTGTTGTTACAATAGCCATATCATTGTAAGTTAAACATCTAGATAATTTGTCTCTCACTCACTCTTGTTTCTTCTTCAAACCAACTTAGTTGTATCTATCTCTTGTGCCTACTTCTAAGGTCCTCTGATATTTCTGAGAGTGTTACTTTGAATGATTCAAGTGCATGTGGATACTGTCAGGGCAAATACAAATTAAAAATAAGATGCATAATTCTCCCTGCTGAAAATAAGGGAAGAGACTTCCATTCTGCCCTTTCCCTAGATCATTTACTTTGAAAAACATATAATTGTGTTTTCTTTGTCTTTTGAAAATGAATGTAAATCCCCTTAAAAGCTAAACAAGACTTTTGCCAGCATTATGACCCAGCAGTGTCTTTCTCAAATGTCTCAGAACCATGTATTTAAAGGTGATCAAAGAAGATACTGCCCCATCTCTGTGTTTCCATGAGAGCATAGGAGGTTAAGTTTATGGGCGCCTTACTCTAAAACTAGTTTCTGTCATAAAGATATGCATTTATTTTTCTTTGGATAAAATCAATTAGCTAACACAGACTGTCACCCAATTACCTGGTGAATTTCGGATGAACTATGTGTGACGAGTGATGCTGGCAAGTCCTCTTGCTTAAGGACTAGTTATAATTTATCTTGAAAACATGTATGTGATGGGCTACATATGCTTACTATTTAAAGGTGAGATTTATTTGTCTTTGCAATCTCTAGCAGATTGCCTGTGATGTAGATTACATTCTATTTTAATGTTTATTCAATGATACAACTGTTTCTTCCTCTTCTGCTTCTGCAGAGGTTATCAGGGAAAAAATTTAGTTTTTAACTGATTTACCAAACAACACATTCCAATCAAATCATTCATTTGATAACTATTTGTCCTTTATTTTAAACGATCAACCAATGTGAAATAAGTATTTGGGGGTTGGGGGTGGAGAAGGTAAATATCAGTCTAATATCCATGGTCAAATACTATACATACATTGAGAGTTATAACACATTACTTTTTCAAGTACATCACTTTGAAGGATACAAGCAATGTTATATTCATAACTGTTATATTCATTATATTCTATGAGATTTCAAATTTTATTTCTTTATGAACTGTTGAATTATGAAACACTGAAGTATTGGTATCAAGAACATCATTAACAATGATATTCAGTTAGAAAAAGGCAAAGTTTGCCTTCAGGTAGAAGAGTTATGTTATTTTGAAAAAAAAATATGGTTTTCAGGATTATGTTATGACTAACTTTTTCAAATAAACTTCGTTTTAGAATAGTTTGGCTTACTAGTGGCTTGGAATAATTTTGAAAATAATACAAAGTGTGTCCACATTCCACATACCCAGTCTCCTCAATTATTGTACTGTTATATGATGTGTTTGTTGTAATTAATGTACCAACAATGATACATTATTTTTTTAGTTTTATTTATTTATTTTGAGATATTGTGAGAGTGGGGAAAGAGTAGAGAGAGAGGGAGAGAGAGAATCTCAGTGCAAAGACTGACGTGGGCCTTGAACCCACGAACAGCAAGATCATGACCTGAGCTTAAATCAAGAGTTGGACACTTGACCAACTGAACCACCCAGGTGCTTCAATACATTATTTTTAAGTACATCCATACTTTATTCAGGAATTCTTAGATTTTACCTAAAGTCTTTTTTTTCTGATCCAGGATACCACATAAACTTTTATTGCCATGTCTCCTTGGGCAACTGTTAGCTATGACAATGAGTTACTTTTTTATTGCTTTTTGTGTGTTTTTAAAAGAAATAAAATGGTACAATCACTTTTATTTTGTCCCTATAAAAATAAAGGAAAGTCAAATTCTGTATTGAGGCATCATTCCTATGGACCAAATGTTTCTGTCCCCGCAGATTCATCTGTTGGAGCCTAATCTGCAATGTGATGCTATTTGGAGCTGGGGCCTTTGGATGGGGTCATGGGTGGGGTTGAGTCTCCATAATGGGATTGGGATTATACTAGGATTATAATGAAGGTCCCAGAATTCTCTCCCTCCACGATGTGAGGACACAGCAGGAAGATTACCATCTACGAACAAGGAAGAAGGCTTTCACCAGATAGTAAATCTTCTGGCACCTGGATCTTGGACTTCACAGCCTCCTGCACGGGGGAGGCAAATGTTTCTTGTTTAAGCCACCTAGTCTATGGTGTTTTTGTTACAGCAGCCCCAGATGATGAAGACGTTACCCATTCATTTTTTACATGGTGTGTAAATTGTCTTTACTCCAGGAACAAATTGTTAATTTTGAAAAATGGAATCTGCTACAGTGTAGCTATTCAATATATATTAAGCAGCCACAAAAATATGAAAATTGAGACAAACTTTTATTTTGGTAGAAATATCATTTAGTAAGGCATGGCTATTTTGTACCCTTTCATTTAGTAATAATTAAATTCATAGAATTATTAGTTTAGATGTACACAGCCCAAACCAAATTGACTTATAATGACTGTTGTGTAATTATAAGTGTGTTTTTATTGCAACTTTCCAATTACTTGTAACTGGGAGTCTGGCTACTAAAGTATATATATTTAATTCATGATCTACATAATTACATTATTAACCCTGATAGTAAAATACTTGTTGAGCTAAGCATAATCTTCAGCTAGAAAAGCACTGAGGTGGATTTTTACTTGCAATATTTCTCTAGTAAATGATTTAAAATATATTTTGAGATTTGACATGAAGGCTTTATGCTTAGTGAAATACAATTAGAGTCTATGTTTGTTTCACAGTGTTTCCTCTGAGAATACAACACTCTGAAATGTTAGAAAAGTTGGAGACAGACTCACCATCGCATGCAAGGGGGAGTAAAGACAACATTCCGGAATGTGCCACTTTGGCATGTGGATTGTTTCCAGCTGAAGACGAAAGCCAACAGACTCAAGAAGCGCTTTTTATCTCCCCTTTAACTGCCTAAAAACTTTTAGATAGCCTATAGCAAAAGAGAACTAGTGCCAAAGAAAATTTTTGGTTATTTGTAGGGCCTGGCAAATATTTGTTTACCAAACGTCTGCTTGTCTCATCTTTCTGAGATTTGTCTTCCTCCCTTTTGACATTCCACACTTGTATCCTCTTCTCCTTAGATCAGAATGTTATATAAGCGTCGATTACCTGACTGCCAGGGAGCCTCTCATGTCTTTGTGAGGCTTCTGAATATACAAAATTAAAATTGTTTTTCCCCTGGTAATCTGTGTTATGTCAATACAACTATTAGACCAGCCAGAGAACCTAGAAGGGAAGAAGGGAAAAGTTTTCTCCCATACATATGTTTGATGTGATTGCTTATATGTCACTTGTGGGTAGGTTGGAGCCATATCACTAATTTTGGCCAAGGGACTGTGAGTGGAAGGATGGAAATATATAGTGCTATTGATTAATTAATTAGTGTGCTTTGTATGTGGCTCTATTAGACAGGCATTACATAGTAGAAAATAATTACATAATTTCAAAAAGTATAATCTGTTGATGCTATTATGTGGCTCTACTAGATAGATAGACATAACAGATTTTGGAAAATAATTGCATATTTTCCCAAACTGTAATTTACCAGTGTTATTAGACTAGACTGGACTTATGCTGTGGTTTTGTGGTAATAAATTAACCAAGAGATCACAGTCACACAACAAAGTGAAGGTTTGTTTGTTGCCAGTGTAAAGTCAGATGTGGTTTTGCAGCTTCCCTCCTCAAAGCTACTCCCTCTGAAAAACATGGCCTTAAAGGTGCTCTGTAGGAAAATAAGGGTAACTAGTAACTGCCTCAGTGTGGAAGATATGCATCTTCCACCCCCAGATATGTTTGAAATTTAAGAGCCTTTCATTAGAACACTAGTGCCAGTCATAAGAGCATATCATGTTAGGAAATCTTGATAGTGAGTATGTATACTGAAGAGAATCTAAAGTGGGGTCATCTACACCATTGGCTCAACAGTTAGACTGAATGCATTAAATACCATCAACTCTGCTCATTTGTCTGTGATCTCTTGGACAACCTTACCTGTCTTAGACTGAGGTTTTTCATCTGCAATAATATCCAATTAATATTATTGTTCTAAAAATTAGTCATTCATGAGTATGGCACTGTACATGGAAATAACAACTAATAATTATTAGATATAAAATTGTAATTTCTATAGTACTATTAAACATTGAGCATGTTACTCATAACAATGGTTTAAAATCAAGTAAATATGTTGAAATTAAGTTTATGAACTGTGAGGTGTGAAAACTTATAAAAGCTTTAAAAAGTTACTTTATATGTCCACTCAGTCAGCAGCTACTTACCAAGATCCTACTCTTCTACATACTCTCATAGCCACATGAGACTTTATGGAATAAGGTCTGTGCCCTCAGTAAGTTAAAAACACTACAGTAGGGGAGACAAACTAGAATTAGGGAAACAAGCATTGGGGTGAGAAATAGTCCATTCGTTTGTTAAGGACATTAATTTATGTAGGAGAATGAAATAAAAAAGGATCTAACAGTTGGAGAAGTGTACTTGGATTATGTAAACAAAGGATTTCTCTGCAGATTAGACCTTTTATTGAGATCTCCTGTTGTTGTTTTTAAGTGGTATCTGCATTTTTAAACTCAAATTTTCCCACTGCCCTCAAACTATGGCAAATTAAATAATCCAAACAAGCTGGCATGCAGGAGGTCAAAAGATACTGATGTGAGGCACATCCCCATCAAAATTAGCTCTCAAGCAGCGCTCACACCACAGAAGAAACAGGTTAAGATCTCTGTTAAAACGTAATGAGCGCAGGTGCGCCTGGTTGGCCCAGTGGTAAGCGACCAGCTGGAGATTTCTGCTCAGGTCATGATCTCAGGGTTCCTGAGTTGAAGCCCCAGGCCTCCTGGCGGACAGCACGAAGCCTGCTTGGGATTATAGCGCTCTCTCTGCCCTCCCCCTACTGCGCTGTCTCTCTCAAAAATAAACTGGGGAAACACACACACACACTCACAAACAGAAAGGCGTCAGGAAAGAGATTCTGGCACCGGGCTTTTCTCCTTCAATCGGGGTGAATGGTCAACTCTGTAGCCAGCATCCGTGGACAGGCCCAGAGCCAGCTCCTGCCCCCAGGGAGGTGGCTCACAGCAGCTCCCGGAAGGTGGCGCGCGTGCGCGGACCTCCGCATGTCAGGTGGAAGGCACACTCCCACTGGTGCGAGAGGCTCGGGGAACGCCCAGGCAAAGAGCTGCAGGGTAAGGGGGCCGACCTTCCACCCAGGCCTGGGGGACACCAGACGCAGCTAGGCGGGGCAGCAGGTTGTGGGTGTCTCCGCGGACATGGGCAGCCCCATCTGGGCAGGAAGTTGAGACTCAGCAGCAGCTCCCCACGCAAGACAGACGTCGTTCATGTCGGGAGCATGGGCCGAATCCCGCTTAGGGCAGTAGTCCGGGTTCCACTGCTCCACAGGGCAGGAAGTCCTCCAGGAGCCCTGCCACCCAGCGCGGTTGAAGCTGAGGAGGCCCCTGAAGCGGTCTTTAGCTTGTTTCCGAAAATTAACTTTGGGCAAGTAGTCCTGCTTCCTCCATCCAGACTTCAGAGCTTCCAGGGCTCGTGGCCCATCAGGTCCATCAGCTGCACCATCTCGGATTCTTTCTCCTGGGTCACTAAGGCCTCTATCAGCATCACACCTGGGAACAGGAAGGCCCAGCAGCCGTCAAAGTCAGACTGCGGGTGCCAGGACACTTCACCTCTGCGCTGGCGCTCGCAGATCAAGCCGGTCAATCCCAAGTCCTTGCAGTCGCATCCCCAAAGGACCTCTGAGACTGCTGCCGTAGCCGGGACAGCAAGGTAAGAACAACATTACAGGAAGAGGAAACAGTAAATGCGGAAACCCCCAGGTACAGAAAGAAAGCCAGTGTGAAATGTACGGACTATCAGGCAGGGACCAGATTACGTAATATTTTATAGGCCATACTAAGGAATTTGGATTTTATTTTAGTTGGTTTGGGAAGCTGCTGGAGAGTTTACAGTGGGGGAGGAATATACCCTGAGTGGCTTGCTTTGCCGTGTGGAGAATGTGCTGTAGGGGGGCAAGTGTAGAAAATACTCATCAGTAAAATGGGGTCAGGATAGTATCTATCTCAGAAAATTGTTACAACTATTTAATGAGTGGAGGCATGAAAAACTCTTAGAATAGTACCTGGCATGTAATAAGCACTACAAAAGTGTGTTAAATAAGTAAGAAAAATTGGCTTACTCAAAGGTGTTTTCAGAATTACAAATGCAATGGTGCTTGTGATTGTTAAAAAAAAAAAAAACAAAAAAACACTTTCAAACAAAGTATAGGTAGGGTAGGTTATCTTTAGGTTAGGGAATGACTGAGCACATCCTATCCAATTATTGAACTCATTCTTTCTTCAGTCCCAGTTCCATGATTCTCTGTTCTAGAAAAATTTCTAAGTCAATACTTTGAATATAACAGTTACTATACCCAGATTTGAACTAAAAGGACTTATTGCAGCGGTGTTTGAGTGGCTCGGTCAGTTAAGCCTCCAACTATTGATCTCAGCTCAGGTCTTGATCTCAGTGACGTGTGTTCAAGCCCAGTGTTGGGCTCTGTGCTCGTAGTAAAGCCTACTTAAAAAAATAAGCAAAATAATAATAATAATAATAATAATAATAATAATAATAAAATTGATTGCAAGTTCTGTTAGGATAAGTATTCTCTATCTTTTTTTTAAGTCTCTTGCAGTATCTACTAAGTTTCCTTGTATGTAGATGGCCATCCAAATGGGCTGGCATTAGAAGGAGGGCATTGAAATTGAACAGTATTAAAGAGTGTAAATATTTGAGGCTATGACCACTAAGTGGGAGATTAGTGGGGAAAAAATCAGAAGAATGGAGGTAAGTCATTTATATAAAAGCAAGACATTAAGCAATTAATTGTACAGATACTGTATCTGAAGATACTCTTTTACATTGAAATAATAAGAGTTTTCTAATCAGGTCAATTTTAAGCACTGTTATAAACCAATTAAACAATAAAGTCAATAGACATATAGAAAAACTGAGCTATACACATACTCTGATAAATCTTCTAAAAGTTCTTGAAAATGATTGTTTCACAAAGCCCACGTATGACTTCCATTAATTCATATGGAAATTTTGCATATATTGTACATCAAGTGGAGATAAAGTTCTTTATGTTCAACTCTATAAAGTCTGTACTGTACATTAATTGTTTTGATGTATGATACAAAGTATGGATTATGCATAATGCACAAAGCTTTAAAAGATGAAAAGAGAATAGCTGAAGCTTAACACTGACGCTCCCTTAAAAAGGTGAATACAATGGAGAGAAAGAAATATGCATGTTTTACACACAGTTAAGGAGAACATGTGTAAAGTTTTATATAGTTAAAAAGGACAATGATGAAAGGGGCAGCCTGGAGCTTTCTTCCAAGGAAAATTTTTTTCGGCTGTTTAATACTCACTGAAAGCTATCTGAGGTATTGTTCACTGTTCTCCATACATACAGTAATAAGGAGGGTTTTTCGTTTTGTTGGTTTTTGTTTTTCCATTTCTCCACTCTGACAAATTGATGATGGTTTGAGTATAGTTTACAGCTTAAAACTTCTGACTGGTCTCTTGTGTCCTTATCGGCAGCTAGAGTGATCCAGAGAAGCGAAAATAAGGGCATGACATTCCTCGGCTCAGAATACTCAAATCCCTTCTATCAGATTCAGGATAAAGGCCAAAGGCCTCACATTGGCCTGCAGAGTCCTAAATTATTCATCTCCTGTTTCCTTTCTAACCAAAGCACCATCTTCTCTATCCCCATCTCGCTGTGCTCTTTCAAATGAGGTAGGCACATAACTGCTTCAGAGTCTCTATTGCCTGGCCTGCTTTTCCCACAGACTGAGTGTGGTTCATTGATTCCTTCCTTCAGGTCTTTAAACAAATGTCACCTCAAAGAAGACTTTATCTAACCATTCTGTTTAACTGTTTAAAATTACAGCTGCCCGTTCTCCTCACTGTTTGGCCATTCTCTTCTGTCTTCCCTGACTTATTTTCCTCCACAGACTCAGCACCATTAGAGTACATATTTTATTGATTTGGCTGAGTGTGCATGCATCTATATATATGTTGTGTATGAGTCTATATTATCCAGTTACAAATTAAGATTCGTGGAAATAAGATCTTTATTTTGTTGTCTGAACCATACAACCCCTATAACAATAGTTCCTGGCACATTTTTAGTGCTCGATATTTATGTGCTGAGTGAATATTTGATGAATAAAACAAACACATGATCCTAGACAGCAATTTGAATTATTAGGTAGTAAAGTTTTACTTTAAACAAATTTCATCTTAGGATTTATGTTTATAGAGTTTTTTTTTACTATAATTTCTATTTCATTTTCTGTGTCTTAAATTATCATAAAGTATATATAGTAGTCATATAATGAAAAATCTGAAAATGGAGTGACTTCATAGGTTTATAATATTCATACTTTTCTTTATATCTTTGTAAAATATCCTCATGTAAAAATACAAGAATTGCAGAAACTTTTTTCTCTTTCTTTTTATGATTTGGCATGTGATTTCTTTCCTGTAATTTTGTTAAATTGATATGGTTGATGAATCATATGAAGAGTGTGGAATGTGACATAAAAAAAATAGAGCAATATATTCAACTTCACTGGCAGAGCAGTGTTTTCAGAGTAGTTTTGAAGGGAGCAAATAATAGCTGATTATAGAAATGCTATTTTCCATGATGGGAAAATAAATAAATAAGCAATTTAATTAATAGTGTTTTGTCTAAAATTTTTATATTTTCTTTAGCATCATGTAAATCCATAATTGTCTCAAGATTTAAAAAATTCAAAATAAATTTTATTTAATTTACTTTTAATCACTAATTTAGTAAATATTTTATTAGCACCTGTTGTGTTTCACACATATGTCCCGAGTGTTTAGGGTGAATATGGCATTTGAGCCCTGGTGTTAAAATTGTGAAAAGAGAAACATAGTCTCTGTTCCAAATTATCTTACACATTAGGAGACACAAAATAAATAAATGAAGAGATTATTATAACAATTCTAGAATAAAATGGAATAAAGGGTCAGGCATTGGTAGGTAGGGCACTTTTGATAATATGAAGATAGATATTTCTCAGAAGAAGATATTTTATGAGAGTGAGTGAGCATATTAGATATCTGAGGGAGAATATTTCAGGGACAGAAACCAACAACTTCAAGTCTAGAAAACTCCAGATAGTCTCTGGATAGGGGCTAGACAGACACAGCTTCTGTCAGCAAAATATATGAACCCTTCCTACTCTTCCATTGCATGTGTGTCCTTAGGACCTTTGACTAATAGAACAATCTATACTACAAGGATGCATAGAAGATAAAAATTCAACATTTTATAATATGGAGCTCATTATGTACAATCACAGGCTGATGAGAATTAGAGAGGTTCTACAGAGCAACAGTTGGGAGACTTGGCATTGCTGCATTATCATAGATTCCTCACAATCACCTTTCTTCTTTTTTTATAACATAGCAATAGCTTTTTGTCTGCATAATTGTTACAAATATATGTGTAGTGACTATTTATGGCATAATTATTTCAGGCCAAATCCAAACAAACGTCACTATCCACCCAATTCTCTTCCTTCAGTGCTTAGTCCATGTTTTCCTTCTATTTCACTTCTGTATTCTGTTATTTCATTTCTCTGTTGTCTTCACATTTGTATGTTCACATGCACACATACACTTTTATAAATACTATTAATTATATTTTATTCTGCATTGCAACTTGGTTTGAGCATGTCAAAAGCAAGAATCACATATTTTCATCTGTGTATGCTTAACAAAATAAAGTGTAATAAATATTTGTTACTTGAAATAATGATGCTAGGTTAAGCATAATAAGGGCATTGAGACAGCCATGTACAAAATAACTCACAGAAACTGAGTTGTTCCATTTGAGCTACAGGTTAAAATGTGAATGGCAATCATCATCATCATCATCATCATCATCATCATCTGTCATACTTTGTTTTGCTTTTGTGTCAACTATTGATAACAAAGCCCATTTTCTCGTTTAGTCCCCATATCAACCTTAGGATGTTGGCACTTTAAAAAAAATTTTTTTTTAATGTTGATTCTTTTTTTTTGAGAGAGAAACAGACCATGGGCACATCAGTGGGGGAGGGGCAGAGAGAGAGGAGACACAGAATATGAAGCACAGAGCCCGATGTGGGGCTCAAACCCACAAACTGCGAGATCATGACCTGAGCTAAAGTTGGCTGAGCCACCGACTGAGCCAACCAAGTGCCTCAGGATGTTGGCACTTTTATCATCCCTGTTTTACAGATAAGGACACTTTGGCATAGAAAGGTTAAGCAACTTACTTAACTTCATTCATTTAATAACAAGAGAAGTTAAATACTACATCTAATTTCATAACCTGAATTTATATATCTATGCTACAAATAGGGTAGAAGATTTTGCTTACAAGCAACAAAATCCTTATCCCAGCCTACTTAGGAATATCTACTTAGGAATATCTACCAAATACCTTGGTTTCAGGTAGAACTGGATTCAGTCAGAAAATACTTTGGGACCACAGTAATCTATGTTGATGCTGATTTCTTCTGTGCTTTATTCTTAGGCAGATTCTTTTCTTTATATTGTATATTTAGCTTCCAGCAGCTTCAGCCTACAGTCTAACTCCTAGCAGCAACACTTATGAAAGGGAAATGATCTTTTCCAAGGATTACCATGCTTCTCCAGAAGTCCCTTTAGCTCCGGGTGGTATGATTAGGGCCAGTTGTTTCTGTCTGTCTTATGGTCTCTGACATAAAAGGCTCCAGTGGTTCAGCTTTCAGTCACAAGCCCACTCTGAACTACACGTGGGGTCACTTCCTCCCTCCCCTCAGCAGGTAAACACCTGGATTGAGGGCTGAGGAGAGATTTTAAGTAAAACATGTGCTGTTTCCAGAAGAAGAGTCAAACTGCTGTGAGCAAACAAAAGGTATATGTACCTACTAGAGGTAAATAAGCATTCATTCAAGTCGTGGAAATAATTAAACGCCCAGTATAGGAGTTGGAATAATAATATTCTAGATGTTAGGAAACCATCAATCATGGATATAAAGATCTGTTCTCAAAGATTTCTATAGTCTCTTAAAGGAAAAACAGTGAATCTATATTTGTTACTATTATATCCTGAAAACCTGGAAAACTTGAAAACCAGATACCTGGCACAGAGTAGCTGCATAATATACTTGCTGACTTGGAATTAATTTAACTGACTTCAACAATAATCAGGATAACGAGGGAGATTAATGATCAGTTCTGGTGAGATACCACACCAGAACTTTTCAATCTAATCTTTCATCTTTCTTATCTACTCTCAGAATCTTAAACTAACTTCTATAACCTTATATATGCTGATAAATAATATACCTAAATTTCCAACCTTAACTACTTCTCTGAACTTCACAACCATATATGAAATTTCCTTTTAGACTAAGTATCCCACAGGCACTTTTTTTTTTTAATTTTTTTTTTCCAACATTTTTTATTTATTTTTGGGACAGAGAGAGACAGAGCATGAACGGGGGAGGGGCAGAGAGAGAGGGAGACACAGAATCGGAAACAGGCTCCAGGCTCTGAGCCATCAGCCCAGAGCCCGACGCGGGGCTCGAACTCACAGACCGTGAGATCGTGACCTGGCTGAAGTCGGACGCTTAACCGACTGCGCCACCCAGGCGCCCCGTCCCACAGGCACTTTAAATGAAGTATATTTAAAACTGAACACATTATCAATTATCCAAAGCTTGTCCCTTTTTGTAAATATCCATTTAGTAAATTGCACCACCTTGTGTCTCTGGGCTTAGTCACAAAAGCTTGAAATATAAAATCATTTCCTATCTTTGCTTTATACACTTGACCAAGTGTGAACTTGTGAAAAAGCTCTCAACTCTGCTGCCTTATCAATTCTCATATCCTTATGGATCATAAAAATTTAATTGGCGCCTTAATGTCTGTTAACCTAGATTAACAAAATAATTTACTTTCTTTTCAGCTTTACTGAGATGTAATTGACAAAATTGTAAGACATTTAAAGTGTACAGTATGCATGTATGCACATATGTATGATTTGATGTGTGCACACGTTGTGAAAGGATTTCCCCCATCCAGTTAACATATCCTTCACCTCATATAATTACCCTTTTTACTTGTTGATGGAACATTTAAGTTCTAACTCTCAGTAAATTTCGGGTACACAAAGCAGTGTTATAAACTGCAGTAACAATATTATAATAAGATCTTCAGACCTTATTTATTTTATAGCTGAAAGTTTGTACCTTTTTACTCACCTCTGTTTTCCTTACCCCCACTCCCCAGCCCTTGGCAACTACTTTTCTACTCTTCATTTCTATGAGTCTGACTTTTTTTTTTTCTTTTAGAGTCCACATGTAAGTGGTACCATACATTATTTGTCTCTGTCTTGCTTATTTCAGTTAGCATAATGCTAAATATGTTTTGTAGGGTTTTTGTGAATCTTCTAGGTTTATCCATGTTGTCACAATTGATAGTATTTCCTTCCTAAGGTTGGATTTACATACACACACACATACACACACACACACACACACACACACACATACACACATAAATGCAATACATATATATATACACACACACACACACACACACACACACACGTATACACACACATATACACACATACACCACATTTTCTTAATCCTTTCATCTGTTAACAAACATTTAGGCTGTTTGCATATTCTGGCTTTTGTGAATGATGCTTCAATGAAGTTCAGCTATTTATTTGAGATTATAATTTTGTTTTCTTTGATACATACCCAGAAATGTGACTGCTGGCTATATGGTAGTTCTGTTGATAATTTTTGAGAAACCTCAATACTATTTCCATAGTGGCTGTACCATTTGCATACAATGTACATGGTTCCTTTTGTTCATTTTTCCATATTCTCATCAGCATTTTTTATCTCTTGTCTTTCTGTTAAAATCATCCTAAGAGGTGTGACGTGATATTTCATGGTGGTTTCAATTTGCATTTCCATGATGACTAATGATATTGGGTACCTTTTCATGTACCTATGGGCCACTTGTAGGTCTTCTTTGGAAAAACATCCATTCATGTCCTTTGCTCATTTTCAATTGGGTCCCTTTTTGCCATTGAGTTGTATGAGTTCTTTGTATATTTTGGATATTAACCCCTTATCAGATATGTGGTTTGCAAATATTTTCTCCCACTCAGTAGGTTGCCTTTTAATTTTCTGAATGGTTTCCTTTGCTGTATAGAAACTTTTTAGTTTGATGTAGTCCCACTTGTTTGTTTTTGTTTTTAGTATCTTTGCCTTTGATGTCAAATCCAAAAAATCACTGCCAAGATCAATGTCAAAGAGCTTATCCCCTATGTTTTCTTCTAGGATTTTTAAGGTTTTGGGTCTTACATTAAAGTCTTTAATCCATTTTGAGTTGATCTTTGTGTATAGCATAAGAAAGGGTTTCAGTTTTATTCTTTTGTATATGGCAGTCCAGTTTTCCCAACACCACTTATTGAAAAGATCATCCTTTCCCCATTGTATATTTTTGGTTCCTTTGTCAAAAATAAATAAAATAGCCCCTTTCTCAATCTTGACAGAGTGATCTTCTGTAATAAATGAACCTCATCAATCAACTTTGTCTGAGCCTGGGGTTATCTCTCAATTTTTGTAACGTCCAAACCGTATTCTTTGTTCTTATTGACTCACAGTAGCTGAGGATATGCTAAGATCTTGAGTGTCCCAAAGGGGAAGATTGCATTCAGCTCAATGCAGACTAATTAGAAGTCAGAGCCTTAGGCAGCAGCTGAGAAAATAAGTCCATTCCATGGAGAAACTGGGAGATGGGCACTGTTGCCACTTCTGCCCTGGGCCAGGCTGTATAGCTGTACAGCTGGGGAAGGGGTGAGGTTCACCTGTGCCAGTTAGGAACTGCTTCTTTGTTTCTACAATCCTGGGGAACTTGTGAATGAAGCCCCCATTGTCTTTCAGAGAGTCAGCTGATCTGGAAACCCATCTCTTGGTAGCAACTGCAAAAGTTGTGGCACAGAGGTGTTACAAGCTCCTTTCAGGGAGATACTGGTGCCTTGTAGTGTGATACAGGGAGATGGTTGGGGAGATGACCCTTGGTTTCTTCATTGCCTGAGAGATCAGAGCTGGACCATAGATTCAGCTAAATTAGAAGCCTGAACCTTAGGCAATAACATTTAAAGTATGCAGATGGTCCTCTTTCAGGATGAGGCTGGGAGATAGACACTATTGTCTGTTCCCTCTTAGCTGAGCCCTGAAGAGATAACCAGTTAAGAAATCCTGAGTTTGCCACAGTCATTTGGAACTCATGAATGAAAGCCCTCTTAACTATCAGAACCAGGCAGTCTGGGGACCCACCCCTTGGGTGGCAGCCATAAAACCAGGGGCCAGGGTTGGAGTTTACAGTGAGAATGTATCTCAGCCTCTCCTACCCATATTGATGCTCACTGTGGAGAAGTCATTCATTAAGTTTCTGGATTTCTTTAAGAGGTAATTGCCTGGTGTGTAGCTGCATGTTTGATGTGTCTGTAGAAGGAAGGGAGTTCTAGAGCTTCCTATGTCGCCGTCTTGGTTTATATCTCTCCAAGAAATCCTCAAAATTATTTTCTTAATGTTACTTCTTCAACTGGAATTTCACACTCTCGAATCCTCCATTTTTTTCATCCATTATTTTTATTCAGTAGAGATTCAGTGACCATCCATTTAAATGATGTTTTAACTTATATCTGAGTTCTTTTCTATCTTTACCTATTTTCCAGGTTCCAGCTTAGGTTAGCTGATACCACCTGCTTTTTCTTCTCTGGGTTTTTTGTTAGGCTAGAAAATTGTTGTTGTTCTTTCCTGAATATTTTGTATTTAGACATGTAGATCACAAGATGAGATTTAGGGAAAATCATTTAAGGAAAATCATCTGGCAATGTTGAGCAATGGGTAAAATGGTTATACTCATTAGTCATAGTGGCTGGTTCCCTGTTCTATGGCTCTTTGTGTTGTGGCAACATTACCTAATCCTTGTGGAGAGTAGAAGGGTGAAGGTAAACACATTCTGGAGAAACAGAGTGAGATAGAATTTGGTTAATATATAGAAATTACAGTTGATACAATAAATCAAAGATTTCTCTAAATCTTTTAGACTGAAGTCAGAGTATCTGGTATCCAGGAAGCAAATCCTGACTTAGTAAAGGGGGGATGTTCAAAAGCATTATTTATTTGAGGAGGAAGGGACTGATGAAATGGGTGGCTGGTGGAGAACCATTGCATTAGGGAGAACTGAAATAAGCTCTGCAAGTATCTGAAGGCTTGGGAAGAAAACAGGTTTTCCTTTTTCAGTAATGATTTTGATTTGATTTGATCTTTTTAATTGAAGTATAGTTGACACACAATGTTACATTAGTTTCAGGTATACAGCATAGTGATTCAGCATCTCTAAATGTTATGGTATGCTTACTACAAGTGTAGCTACCATCTGTCACCATCCATTGTTATTACAATGCCATTGACCGTATTCCCTTTGTTGTACAGTTCATCCCTGTGACTTATTCCATAACTGGAAGCCTATACCTCCCACTCCCTATCACCCATTTTGCCCATGCCTCCAACCCCCTTCCCTCTGGCAACCAACAGTTTGTTCTATTTGTGGGTCTGTTTCTAAAACAGGTTTTCTTTTATAGAGGTGACTGAACAAGGTTGGATGAACTGAGTGTGGGAAAATGGGATGAAAAAATGGCATGATTGGATAGTAGGTCAGAGAATATTTTACCCTGCACAGAGTCTATTCTTGGAAGAGGCCTTTAAGAAGTGATTCTATATTGGCTCAGGATGAAGATGGACCAAAACCAGGGACTTGGGAAGGAATCTTAATATTTTATTAATAAGCACTTTGTTCTGATTAATCATTGGGGATCAAGTGGTTAAACTAATCATTTATGAGGAAATAAATGGAGATTTGGAGGGTCTGTGTCTGGCTTTATCATAGATAAACAATGGGGGCCTCTTTGAGTTTCATCTAAGTCATATGCGGAGAGGTAGTCTGTGCAGTAAGCAATTTCCTAGAGCATAAAATGTGGGATAATTTCTTAATATCTCCTATTTTCTAGCATTACAGGGCTTGAATAAAGTTCAACAGGGCCATTAGACAAACAGAAAAAAGGGTCCAAATTAGGACAAAGTCCAGCTTGGTACATTTTTAGTAAATTATCTTAATGAATACATTCTATAGATGGTTGGTGAAATAAAGCTCAGTTGGGAGGAGAGGGCTAAAAATATCTGAAACCATTATTGAGGGAGTAAATAATTTGCACATTTTTTCTTGAATGAGTGAATGAATAAATGAATAAAAATGAGTAATATCATTACTACTGAGAAAAAACAGATCTAATAATGATCTTACTGACTCTATAAAGAAAAGAAAATCTCCATTTGCTACTTTTTACTTAGACACTGAATAGACCTCTCAAAAGGAATTCTCAGTTCTAGTTATTCTGTGCACCACTGCCTTCCACTAAAACAAACCAAAACAAGTGAAACTGGTTCTCCCCAGTATTCTCAGATTAGTAAACGGGACCACTAGTCACCAATTTTTCATGCCCAAAGCTAAGCATTATCCTTGCTTCCTTTCTTTTCTATCCTATATTTAATCTATCAACAAATACTTCAGAAACTGTCTTCAAATATATCCTGAATTTAATTATTTCCATTCACTTTTTTTTTTTTCGTTACTGCCTTATTTCATACCATCATCTATTGCCAGCACTACCATAATAACTAACTGGTTGTTCTGCTTCCAAGTTGGTTTCCTTAGACTCTGTTTTCCACACAGCAGCCAGAATGATCTTTTAAAAAGTTTAATCACATCATCCCCTGTTTTAAACCGATTTATAACTTCCCATTGCTCTCAGAATAAAATTAAACCTCTTATTATGGCCTAAGAAGCTTTACATAATCTCTCACTACATAACTGGGGGGCCTATTCTCTTGCATTGTTGTTCTTGCTCACTGGACTTTATCCAGTGTGACCTCCTAACTATTCTTCAAAACACCAAACTAATTGCAGGTGAATAGACTTTAGTCTTGCTCATCTCTCTGTCCAATACATATCCCTTCAGATTTTCTCTCACCCTTTTGTGTTTTTGTTTTCTCTTTTACACAATTATGCATCAATGATTATTCAGCACCCACTGAGAATCCCCTATCCTTATTATTTTTTATAGATTTTATCACTGCCTCCCATCTATAAAATGGAACACAGGGTGTCTACATTAAAACAATAACTAAATGTAATAATAACAAAAAAAGTGCTTAGGATCTTTCTTAGTATGTGACAATATTCATTATCATTGTCATCTTTGACATTATACCTACAAAAATATTATACTAATTTATATGTATTATTGAATACTGTCTCTCTTAAAGTAGAATGAAGTCCTATGATAGGAAAGACTTTGTCTTGTTTACCCTTTATCCCAAGAACTAAGGATACTATCAGCCATGCAATGAGGAGTCAGTAAATATTCACTGGATTATGTGTATAAGAATTGTAGTCTCAATAATATCTCTTCTTTATATCAGCGCTTTTAGTTTTCAAGAAGTGTAGGTATTCTCGTGTTTCTCATGTCACTCAGGTGGTGGTGTTTATGTTAAGAGAACACAGAGAAGTCAGGAAGAGAGAATGCCAACACTGTATCAAAAGGGCAGGATATCAAAGATCCCTAGAAAATCATTTATCACCATTCGGAACATAAAAGTATCTCCAGTGACCCGTAAGCAACTCTAATGACCCAGACAGTAGATATAGTAAGCCAGTAATTTTGTTGTTGCCTTTGAATCAGACAACTGTTGCTTTTTGGTCTAGTAAGCTTCCACACTCATGACTCTTTCCTCCCTTGCCTGTTATGATTTCTACTTTCAGCACTTCTTAACTATGTTTTTCCTTTCACTGTGTTATCTATTTAGCCTTGTGTTTAAACTCTCTATTAAAGATTTGATTGCATAATGACCATCTGTGGCAGATGATGACATTTTTGGTTGTCTGCTTAATAGCCATCTCATATTTCTTACTAACAGAAGCTCTATTTTGTTTAGACACCAGTGGTCAGTTCTGGTGATTATTCATGATTGCTTTAGTTCAGTTACGCTTGTCTGAATGCCAGTGAAACAGAATGAGTGAGAAATTAGGGGTTGCCTATTAGAGAGCTCCTGGGAAAGGTTTTGTTTCCTAATAATGGAGTGTCATGAGAAAACACTTTTGCTCCTATTCCCTTCCATTTCATACCCCATGCTGTCTTGGGATCACATAATGCCTGAAACTGTGACAGCCATCTTAGAGGTAGTGATATAGTTATATCTTCAGTGCTGTTCTTGAGTGGCTGTGCTACTTGGGTAGCTACTTAAGTAATGGTTCATTTCCTTGTGGTTCAAGCCACTTTTAGCCAATTTTTATTACTTACAGCTGAACAAATCCTGATACACTACCCAATAGATAATGGTATTAATGGACTGATTTCTCTACAAAGGACACCAAAGTATCATGAAATGCCTTTAATTTCTAGGAGAAATACTTGGTCTGGTGTGTTGTGACCACAGCACTAGAGTCACAAGATTCAAAGCATGGCCAATAGGGTATAGAGGGCTAGCTATAACCTCTTTTCTGAGAAGATAGTGTGGGAAGATAGAGGTACTCGATGTACTCATTCCCAAGCTGTTTTAACACTTTATTTTTAAAAAGTTGAAGAATCAACTTTTTATATAAGACCCATAACTGATCACAAACCATTATGCACATGGTACATACATCTGACTAAATCTTTGTCACGTGTTTCCTTGCCTTTATGCTCCCTTTCCTTACTTTTATGTAAGCATCCGGTGGGAAAAGATGAATCAGAACGTTTGCCACATAAAAGAAAAGTGGAATGTTAAAAAGGTGGTGGGTAATTAAGGAGATACAGATGATTGGGTGCAAAATAAAGCTGTGCTCTCACCTCAAAGACTAGAATGCAAATATTAGAACCTAACACAGGGCAATTAATGGACAGTGTTCTATACATTTATAAATGTATGTTTTTTAAACCTAAATCAATACACAAGTAGTTTGTTAAAGAACTTCAGAATAAATGCATGAAAAAAGGCCAATAACTAGTCTACTTTACTTTTGAATATTTTTAAATTGACTTACTCTTTGTGTTCCCTAATGTACTCAGAGTTAATTAAATGTTACCTGTCTTCTTCATAAGTAATAACAAAGAAGTCGTTTAAAGCAAATCTGATTCTTCTTCCAAGATAACCCCTTTATAATGTATTTTATGTGTGTGTGTGTGTGTGTGTGTGTGTGTGTGTGTGTGTGTGAATCAAGTGTTTGTAGTACTTCTTTGAAAAGAAGGAAACGCTCTCAACTGAACTGAATTATTAGCATTTCCAACAATTGTATTTTTAAAGTATGTCAGAAAGTGACATAAAAGTACTAGTTACAGTCAGTCATGAAGCCATGTTATAAAGTGGCCTATCATATTTCAAACCTTGCGTTTTGTCATTCTTAGAAGTAGTCTTCTTCCCCCACAAGAGGAGGTGGGGGGATCTATCACTAAAAGTGACGTGAATATCAGAGAGTGTTGACAGATGGAACCTGTCACCTCATTCCCTGTAATGCTGTAGGCTGCTGAAGGTTTGTTGAAAGATCCACAGTGACAGTGGAAAATTTTATATACCTAGGGTGTTTTTTTTGTATATTTTAAATAAATAACTCAAAGTGATGTGCTCTAAACTAGCATTTCTTAATCTATGCTGAATACTTAGAAGAAGTATCATATAAATGTATACTACATATGACAACTTATTATGACCTATCTATAAAGCTTTAGGAAATGGCTAATTCCATGTCATTTCAAATCAAAAATAATTTTCAAAGCCAAGCAGATAAAGTAAATTCATCTTCCTTTAATCAATAATTTTCTCCTTTTTTCTTCCATATCATTGCACTTGTATCAGTTTAACAAATTATTATGTCATTGTGTTTTATACAATCGCACACATTTTGCCCATTGGATTTTAAACCTATAAATTAGTTGACCTCAGCACAATTACAACAAGATACTGAAGAAATCTGTTGATTGAATCAATTTTACTTACTATACTTGTATTAGAAATAAATTATCCTTAAAATGTTTTAGCGTTCTATGGAATTGTATTATACATATAGACAAATGAACGTATAAGTGTTCAACTTGATGTATTGCTACAAACTAAACACACCCCTACCACACAGAGTGCAAAAAACTTAAATGTACACCTCAATTCTTATGGATGGTTATTCATATACAATAACCACCAAGATTAAAATACAGAACATTTCCCACAACACACGA
Organism: Puma concolor; assembly: GCF_028749965.1. Lineage (NCBI taxonomy): Eukaryota > Metazoa > Chordata > Mammalia > Carnivora > Felidae > Puma > Puma concolor. The sequence goes on from NC_141674.1 coordinate 90,722,038, forward strand.
GGCCCTTCCTTTAGATCCTCAGTCAATGAATGTCTCGAGAGCTAATCAGTTATTCTGACTTCTGTAATCATAGATTAGGTATTTTTGCTCTGTTCTTTTTTTCTAGAATTTTTTTTTCTCACAGTGTTCTCTCTATATATGTTTGTATTCCATTGCCTTATGTTTACTAAATCTGTAGTCTACTGTTAAACTCATTGAGTACCTTGCATTTTATAGTTTTAAAATGCCCACTTAAAAAATCTATTTTAATTCTCAGTTGAAATTTTCAATTTTAATCAGTTTTTCTTTCCATCTTTTCCTACATATATATTTTTCAAAATATTAATCATAAATTAAAAGAAAATCTTGTCTACTGACACCAGAGACTAGATTATCTGTGCATTTACTTTTCTTTTTACCTCTCCTTTGATTTTTGGTCATATTTTCTTAGCACTTCATGTATGTTATTATTATTATATAGTTAGACAAAACAAACAAATATAGAAACTGCAAATGACATCCTCTACCAGAGAACATTTTCCTTTGAAGCTTAGAGTCTGCTCACTCCAACCAGAGTTAGGTTGCTAGTTTAGTAAGACCCAGACCTCCTTGTTCTTCAGGGTGACCCCCCTGGTCTTTTTAAGACCCTTAGTGGGTCGCTGACACATCAGAACTATGAGACTACAACAGTTTCAGTTCTTCCCTTAAAGATTTTGTGCTTAGCTTTTTATCCTTCTGTCCTACATGCCTTCAAAAGTCATAAAGGGAAATGTTTTATTTTATTCATTTTATTTATTTCATTTTATTTCATTTTATTTCATTTTATTTTATTTTATTTTATTTATTTATTTATTTATTTATTTATTTATTTTTTTTTTATTTTATAGTCGGTTCCTTTCTTCTACTAGAACTTTGTCTCCTAGCTGTAGGACTAGTCTCCCTAGCTGTCCCCAGAAGTTATGGTTAGGCCCAGCTGTGAATTTGAGGCTCTTCTGGTTGCACTCCATCATAGCAGCCCCAACCAACTGACAGAACATCATTGCTTTCTTTCCAACAATAATGTCTCTCTGTCTGGGCCAGCCTACATTTTCAGCCTATGCTCAGAAATGGCAGATGTGTCCAAATTTTAGGTTTATCTGCTCTTCTTCATTGATTCCACAGCCCTTCAGTGTTCTTTAAATAAAGTTTTAAAGCTTACTTGTCTTTTGTAGCAGTTGCATTAAGAGTATTGGACAATAGGGTGCCTGGGTGGCTTGGTCGGTTAAGCCTCCGACTTCAGCTCAGGTCATGATCTCATGGTCCATGAGTTCGAGCCCCGCGTTGGGCTCTGTGCTGACAGCTCAGAGCCTGGAGCCTGTTTCAGATTCTGTGTCTCCCTCTCTCTCTGTTCCTCCCCTGTTCATGCTCTGTCTCTCTCTGTCTCAAAAATAAATAAACGTTAAAAAAAATAAAAAAAAAAGTATTGGACAACATCTTCAACATCTTTTGCCATAATGATACTGTCCATATAAAAATTTTTTATATAACAAATTTCTTTTTCCCTTCCGACTTCTTCCACTTAAGCCCTTATCTAATCAGAGTACTGTTTAAGAAATCTAATTTTTAGAAAGATTACAAAAGTAGTGACTTTCTAATGCACATGTATATGTATGCATTTATGTATGTATATAAAAATGATTGGAAAAGGATTAAATATTCAACAGATTACCAGATATCATCATTTGAAGATGTTCAAAATCATGCCAGATTCAATGTATCAAAATTCAAGTCTTTTTCATCCCTAACATCCACCCCTCCCCGTAACTTTTGTTCTTCTTCCATCTGTATGGCATGCACAGTGCCCGTTGTGGCTACATAGAGCTAGAGAGTTGGGAGATTATCTGTTTTACTTCTGAGGTGAAATTTATGAATGACTCCTGAGATTCTCTTTGATACAATTGTCTCTTCTTTCCTCCATTAGGGCTTAGTCCGAGTTCATTTTTCCAAGTACCTTCATTACAACAACCTCCAGTGAGTTTCCCTCTTCTAGTTTGATGCCCTTTTAATCATTCTTTCACATAACTGCTAGTTATATTTCTAAGACCAAAAAAAATATGTAACTTTTTGATTTAGACCTTTCTGAATAAATTTGTTAGTAAGTACAAATACATTGGCTTAGCACATAAGACATTTCATAATCTGATTTCTGTCTACCCTCCAGTGTCTTACTCTTGTTTTATATGACTTTCACTCCAGAATGTAATGGCCCCTGCAGTGTCCCAAATGTGTAATGATACTGCCACCTCAACATTTTTTATGATGCTCTCCTCCCTACCTGGAATACATTTGTAATTTTCTTATCTGAATAACACCTACCATTCCTTTAAAAGTACCCCCACGAGTTTGTCTTGATCTCTCATGAGTGACAACAGAGTCTCTTGTTGACTTCAAAATAGCCCCCTGCATGCCTCTGTCATGCATCGGACTTCAGCTCAGTTCATGATCTCGTGGTTCTTGGGTTCAAGCCCCATGTTGGGCTCTGTGCTTGCAGTTCAGAACCTGGAACCTGCTTCAGATTCTGTGTCTTCCTCTCTGTCTGCCTCTTCCCTGCTCACACTGTGTCTCTCTGTGTCTCTCTCAAAAATAAATAAACATTTAAAAAAAATATTTGAATTGTTTCTCCTGCTAGAGGATAAATACCTTGAGAACAAGGACCTTATTTATTTGACTTTATATTCTCAAAACCTATCACTGTATCTGTTACAGAGTAATAAAAGTTTGTTGAGAAGAGTGAGATATTGATGAATAATCTACAAATTGGTTTATTGTGCCTTTATCCTTCCTCTATATTACAGTTTTAAATCAGTGGTTTAGGCACATTACTCTCTAGAGGACACTTTATTATGGAATAACCTATTGTTTGTGTTTATCTTTGAGTTGTTCATTTTGCTTTTAATTATTTTTCTTTTCTCAAGATAGTTTTAGATGTTTTGTTATACTCTTTTTTTAATCTTTTCAAGTTCAATATTCCTTTAGTAAAACAATTATTAAATAAGCCTGTTGCTTAAGAACCAAATGTTTTTATTATTTAATTCTATATCGGTCTATTTATTGATAAATTCTTGTCAGGTACAATCTACAAATTTAGCAAAAATATTTCTGCATATTTTCGATCAGATTAGTACATGCTTTCCAGGAAATTAGCTGGAATTGGAATTAACAGGATTTTTTTTATTATAGTCACAAAATTTTGTAACAGTCAATATGAAATCTAAATAATGTTTTAAAAAAGTTAGGGGGCGCCTGGATGGCTCAGTTGGACGCTTAACCGGCTGAGCTACCCAGGCGTCCCTAATCAATTTTTTGAATTGGAATTTTTATACAAATTAATCTAACAATTGATTTGGTTGGTTTAATTCTCTATACAGCTAAATATAATTATTTTCCTTTCATTTTTTATGCTTTTCTGTTCCTCAGATAAGCATATCTGTTTGGGGGCTTAAAGTAAGTGACCGACTTTGGCTCAGGTCGTGATCTCATGGTTCGTGAATTCGAGCTCCGCATCTGGCTGTGTTCTGACAGCTCAGAGCCTGGAGCCTGTTTCGGATTCTGTCTGTCTGTCTGTCTGTCTGTCTCCCTCTCTCTCTCTCTCTCTGCCCCTCCCTGGCTCTCAACTGTCTCTCAAAAAGAAATAAACATTAAAAAAATTTAAATGTTACATTTTCTCATGACTACAATTTTAATCCTTTATAAAAGTTAATGTAAATTATACTTAGCTTTTTTTTTTTTTTTTTTAGCAAAAGATAGCATTCATCTTATTGCATACATATTTCCTGACTTTTCACTGAATTAAATATTAGAAGTCGGTAACACCCTAATCTGATGCCATCTGCTGCAATGACAGAATTTCAACATTGTGACAACAATGTCATATCAAATATAAAGACTGATAGATTTGGGGGAAATTAAATAGTGTTAAAAGAAATGTTGAAACAATTAGTAAATGTGTCAGCGAACATTTTTTAAAATGTGAAAGGTAAATGAATCTTGGCTTTAACTATGATTCAGTTTCGACTTCTTGATTTTTCTCTTCAGTAGAAACACAAATGTGTTCACTGTGTTTTACTGCAGTAGTGTTTTATTCAAAACAAAATGTTTTTCTATGTAGGTATGTTCTCTCTATATAGCCTTATATGTGATATGATTTCAGGCCCTACATCTAGATGATAACTGAGTTACACAAGGAAACAGCCCTGGATTATAGGAAACTTCTTTGCATAAACTTGGTTGTACTAGAGAAAAAAAAGTTGTACCAGTTAAAGATGATTACTACAAATATTATAATGTACAATAAAGAACTGTAGCATGTACTAAGATTTGCTAGGCAAGTATGGTCACTCATAGTTCTTTGGTTCTTAAATTAGAGGTACGCTTATATTTGACACTTAACCTGAACAAGAGACTGAGAGTGTTTACAATACCAAAATACATCTAAAATCGCATAGAGAAGAAAATCAACTTTAAAACAGACAACTGATAGTGTATCAAAAATTGAAATATAGAGTGTATTCTTCATGTCATGATATTGGATATCTGGATAAAATTCAATGAATCTACAAAATCATTGTTCATTTTAAATGTGTATAGATCACTTTTTATGAGATAATTTTAATTATTCATTTTAATAGTTTAATACATTTTATAAACTTACATGAAAATAATCTATATGTAGCACTGAATATTTTACTGTACAAAATCTAAACTATTATATTTCTGGTAGAGTTTTACTGAAAATATATTGCCATATAAGGTATTAAGTGCTGAATTTTATGGTATAGTTAGGAGTTTATAGAAAGGAGAGACCACGGCAAGTCAAATATTTAGAAATTTTATAAAACAACTGGATTTTGAGCTGGACCTAAAATAAAACAGTGTGCAGTTTTGTAAAGTTGGACATGATTTGAGTAAGATGGTATTATAATATGAATAAATATATAATAATTCTATTCAATAAATCCACAATAACTATTGTAGATCATAAATATGTAATAAATATATATTTACTTTAAAATAAAATGCACATACCTTAAGTGTTCAGATCAGTGAGTATAGACAGTTTTATACCTATGTAACCAATACCCAAAACATGATACATAATATTTCTGTCACCCTAAAATATTTTCCACTGTCTTTTTCAGTTAGGTTTCTCTCTGCCTATCTCACACATGCCCCCGGTTTCTGGCTACCACCTTTTGATGTCTGTTAACATAGATTAGTTTTTTGTCTGTTCGGGGACTTAAAATAAATTCCGTTATATAGAATGTCCTCTTCTGTGAATGGAATTTTTTTTCTCACATTTTTTGATACTTACCATTATTATCTAGAATCTATGATTCATTCATTATATTGCCCTAAAGCACTCCATTGAATAAATTACCACAATGTGTTTATCCATTCACCTATTAATATTTGAGTCATTTCCAATTGGGGAAATGTTATTAATAAGATTATTATAAATATTCATTTACAAATATTTGCTCAGATATGGGTTTTCATGTCATTTGAGAAAGTACCTAGCATTGAAATTGCCTTATCACGGGTAAAATATTAAGTTGCCAAGCTATTTTCTAATGTGGCTGCACATTTTGAGTTTCCCCTATCAATGTATGAGAATTCTAATTGTTTTGCTTCCTCACTGTTATTTGATATCATCATTCTTTTTTTAATTTTAGTAATTCTAGTGGTTGTGATGTGGAGTCCTAATCTAATATTTATTTGCATGTCTCTGGTGACTAATGATAGTGAGCATTTAATGTGCTTTTTTGCCATCAAACAGTACTACTTTGGGAATGTCCATTCAAATATTTTGTTTGTTTTTAAATGTTTATTTATTTTTGAGAGAGAGAGAGAGAGAGAGAGAGAGCGCACAAGTAGGGGAGTGGCAGAAGGAGTGAGAGGGAGACAGAGAATCCGAAGCACGCTCCAGGCTCTGAGCTGTCAGCATAGAGCCTGATGTGGATCTTGAACTCATGAACCACGAGATCATGACCTGGGCCAAAGTTGGATGCTTAACCAACTGGGCCACCCAGGTGCCCTAATTCAAATATTTTATTAATCTTTTATGTTGTTTTACTTCTTATTGGTATATTATTATCATTATGTAACAGTTCTTTATATACTCTAGGTAAAATTTCTTTTCAGAGATACGTTTTTTTTCCCCCACATCTGTGTCATGTGTTTTCACTTTCTTAATGTTGTATTTGAGAAAGAAAAGACATTTTAAAATGTCTTTAGGGGCACCTGGGTGGCTCAGTGGTTAAGTGTCTGACATCAGCTCAGGTCATGATCTCACGGCTTGTGAGTTCAAGCCCCGCATCAGGCTCAGTGCTGACAGCTCAGAACCTGGAGCCTGCCTCGGATTCTGTATCTCCCTCTCTCTCTGCCCCTCTCCTGCTCATGCTGTGTCTCTGTCTCTCTCTCAAAAACAAATAAACATTAAAAAATTAAAAATAAAATGTCTTTAGAAATACACACACATACACACACACACACACGTAGCCTATTTCTGGAATCCCTGTATGAATTCTGAATGCCAACATAATATTGTTCTGTATAGCTTTATAGTTAGTCTTGAAATAAAATATTGTAAATGCTCCAACTTAGTTCTTCTTTTTCAAAATTGATTTAATCATTCTAAATTCATTGCATTCTCATAAAAATTTTAGAATCAGCTTGAAACATTTACAAAAATATCTTGCTAGAGTTTCTGAGATTATGTTAAATGTATAGATCAATTTGGAGAGAATAAATGTTAAAAATTGTAGATGGTTCAAACCATGAGTTGTATACATGATAGATCTTTCCATCTATTTAAGTCTTTTTATGTTTCTCCCAGCAATATTTCATAATTTTCAGTGTACGCGTGTTATGAACCAAATTGTGCTTCCCCAGAATTCATGTATTGAAAGAAACCCTAATCCTCAGTATCTTAGAATGTTATTGTATTTGGAGACAAGGCCTTTAAAAAAGTAATTAAGTTAAAATGAGGTCATTAGAGTTGGCCCTAATCCAATATGACTGGTGTCCTTATAAGAAGAGGAGATCAGGACATAACCTGCAGAGATACCACCATGGGAGGTCACAGTGAGAAGGCAGCTGTCTTCTTGGAGGAGACAGGCCTCAAAAGAAACCAAATGTGCCTACAACTTAGTCTTAACTTCTAGCTTTCAGAAATGTAAGAATATAAATTTCTGTAAGAATGTAAGTGTCTGCCCAGTCTGTAGTATGGCAGTCCTAGCAAACTAAAACAATAGGCTTTAAATATATTTGGTAAAGTTATACACCCATGCATTCCATGTTTTTGCAAATGACATTATTTTAGTGTTTATCGGTATTATTTTAATGTCTGCATTCCTGACACATTTACTTATTAGTTCTAGTAGCTTTTTTATTCCTCAGAATATATTATGTACCATCATCTTGTCATCCGCGGAGAATATAGTTTTATTTTTTGTTCCCAATCCATATGTCTTGTATTTCTTTTTCTTGGGTTAATGCACTGGTTAGAACCTATAAAATATGCACCAAATATAGGGCCCCTACGTGTCTCAGTTGGTTGAGTGTCTGACTCTCGATTTTAGCTCAGGTCATGATCCTAGGGTTGTGGGATCGAGCCCTTCATCAAGCTCTGCACTGACCATGGAGCCTAGGTAAGACTCTCTCTCGTCCCTCTCCCTCCACCTCTCTCCCCACTTGCACGTGTTGTCTCTTTCCAAAGAAATATAAATAGGGGTGCCTGGGTGGCTCACTTGTTTAAGCGTTTGACTCTTGATTTCAGCTCAGGTCATGATCTCTCAGTTCATGGGTTCGACCCCATGTTGGGGTCTGTTCTGACAGCATGGAGCCTATTTGGGATCCTCTCTCTCTCTCTCTCTCTCTCTCTCTCTCTCTCTCCCTCTCTCTCCCCCTCCCCCCCTCTCTCCCCCTCTCTCCCCCCCTCTCTCCCCCCCTCTCTCCCCCCCCTCTCTCCCCGCCTGTCCCCTACTTGCTCTCTCTCTCTTTCTCAAAAAATAAACATTAAAAAAATATATATATACCAAATATAATAGATACATTAGTATAAATATGCATATTATATAATATTTGTAAAGATAATATATTTAAGATTCCCCACAAATTATACCATGATGCTGGCCAAAAAAGAAAAAAAAAAAAAAAAAAACTTCAGTAGCGCCAATGTTATTTTCTTCAGTAATATAGCAAAGTAATCTGTACTAAAAAGAGTTTAAAGAAAACTAGCTATATTTCATGAAAATGCTGAAAATGTATAAATCTATTCAAGACTCATTTAGAAAAAAAAAAAAGAAAAATGTTTGATTGGCAGCCACAAAAATGTCTCAAATAACGACCTCCCTGTTTTGATTAGTTTCTTTCCAAATTGTTTCTGGCCTTGGCTTGCTTGGGGCAACAAGCCCCTATGACTTGCTTGGGGCAACAAGATGATAGCAATTATGTAAAACACAGTTGCAAAAGTGAAGGCACATTGGTTGCACAACAGTGTGAATGAACTTAATGCCACTAAACTGTATGTGTAAAAATTGTTAAGATGGTAAATTTTATATGTATTTTTCCACAATTATAAATAATCAAAAAGTCTTTGTACATTGGAATATATCCTTTTATTGCTCTTGGACTAGCCTACTGGAGGATCAGAGGCCATGTGAAGGCAAAACAAGTTACTTAAGTGACAGCTAGCTAACCTTCAGACATGCAAATGAGATTATTTTAGATTATCCGACCTCAGCTGACCTACCACTTTATTACAGTTGCTTGAGATAAAAAAAATACATCACCTGAACTAACCAGACATAACCTCACAGCTGACCAACAAATTTAAGAGGTATTAAATAGTCCTTGTTTTAAGTCAGTAAGGTTTGGGGGGGTTTTTTATACAATAAAAGTTAATTGATGTAATTTAGATTGGAAACAGAAAAAACAAGAATTATAAACTTGAATCAAATTATGAAAAAAGTTTTATAAACAGTTATTTCCCAATAAATTTGAATGCAAAGATACAATGGAAACATTCCAGAAAATATAAAGTGCCAAATGTCGTAAAAGAAAATAGAAAACTTAAAAAAAAAAAAAAAACCTAGGATGAGTAAATAAATACAAATCAACTCAGGCCAAGATGATGATTGTAACTGTGAGCTTTATGAAATTTTGAAATAAATTTTTCTAGAAAGTATAAACATCAGGAAATGGAACTATTCATTTGATAGAGTAAGTATAATCTTGACACTATAGCAAAAATAGTAGCAGGGAAAAATATAAAACATTGATTTTATTTATTAATATAAATGAAAATATCCAAATATAAATTTAAAATTTTTATATCGTGATCAGGTAGGATTCGTCCCAGGAACTGACAAAATGGTTTTATAAATTATTTATATAGAAATGATTATGTATAATTATATATATCATTAATGTAAGCATATCAATGCTCTAAAGAAGGAAAAAATTCATATATAATTTCAATATTTGGGTTTTTTAATGTTTATTTTATTTTGAGAAAGAGGGAGTCCATGTGTGTGAGTGGGGGAGGGGCAGAGAGAGGGAGAGAGAGAATCCCAAACAGGCTCCATGCTGTCAGTGCAGAGCCCCACATAGGACTCAATCTCACAAACTGAGATCATGACCTGAGCTGAAATCAAGAGTTGGACACTTAACTGACTGAGACACCCAGGCACCCTGTATAATTTCAATATTTGTGAAAACACATCTGAAAATTTTCAACATGTAATTAAGATTAAAATTCTAAAAACACTAGGAGAAGAATAAAATTTCCTCCCTATAACAAAACTCAATGGGCATAACAGACATATTCTATTTAAGATCTATTTAATAAAACATGGATTCCTGTGATCATTTTTTCTGTTCTTTACAATTTTGAATGTTCTGTGTAATACTTTAATTAAGAAATATAAATTATCACATTAGTTTACTAGAGCTGCCATAACGAAGTACCGCCAAGTAGTTGGTTTAAACAACAGAAATTTATTGTCTCACAGTTCTGGAGGCTAGAAGTTAGTTTCTTCTGAGGGCAGTGAGGGAGAATCTATTTCATTTTTCTGCCCTAACTTCTGGTGGATCTCTGGCAATTTGGCATTTTTTGGCTTGTAGAAGTATCACTCTTCTGCCTTTATTTTCACATAGCATTCATGCTATGTATGTTTCCAAATTCCCCATTTTTACAAGAACAGTAGTCAGTTTGGATTAGGGCCTAATGACCCCATCCCCTAACTAATTACATCTGCAAAGACCCTATTTCCAAGTAAGGTCACAGTCGGAGGTACTGGTGCTTAAGACTTCAACATATACATTGTGGAGTTTGGGGGTGACACAACTCAACCCATAACAACCCTATAAATTTGGAAAGTACCATCTATTTTTTATGCACATAAAAGGCAAGAGAAATAACAGACCTATATATAGCATAAGAGATTTCTGTAAGTTTTCCAAATTCGGTGTTAACATCTGTATACCAAAGTTTGACACAGGAATATAAGTCATTGCTTGATCTGGCAGGTACAGCCCAGAGAAGCAAAGATGACAAAAATGGAAATGGGGCAAGAAATAATGTGAATCATTGCTTTTGAGCTACCATTTCATAAGAACTAACGGATAGGGCTGTTTGCTTACTGGGGAAGTCTGTTCAGCATGGTAGGATTTTGTAGAAACTTAGCGACTGGAAGTATGTCTTGGAGCCTTCTACATGAGAGGTGGAATTTTCTTCCTAGTTACCTCCCATTTGAAGTATCCCATTGATCAGTGTTCAGCCATTGGTAGCAAAGTTTCTCACAGTTCTGGTTTGCTTTTTTGGCAAAACTTCTATTTTACATAATAAAATATGATGTTATGGGTGAGCCTGTGTGGCTCAGTTGGTTAAGCATCTGACTCTTGGCTACTGCTCAGGTTGTGATCTCAAGGTCGTGAGATCAAACCCCACGTCAGCCTTGATGCTCAGTGTGTAATTTGCTTAAGATTCTCTGTCCCCTTCTGCCCCTCTCCCTGGCTCACATATGTTCTCTCTCTCTCTCTCAAGAAAAAAAAATGGTGTGATCATCTTTTTTTTGCATGACAAGATTATAATTAGATTCATTTATTAAAATGGATAAATAATCCATTTGTAACATTTAAATTATCATATTTGCTTTATAAATATGTCATTTAAATTATGATTTTCTTCATTCATTTATGTTATTTCATATACTGGTATAGCTAGAACATTATGACACCATAATAAAGTTTTGTTTTTTAAACTTATATTTGTGAAAAACATACTGAGTAGTATATTAAATTTGAAAAATAAATCAGTATTTGATAATCCATTGAATAATGATTTTGTGGTCTAGTGCACAGGGTAAGGACATTTTTTGTTGTTTCATATTTCACTGGGGAAAAAAAGAAGCAGAAAAGAAAAGGAAAAACAACTAAGGGGCATTATTTTTGAAAAAAATTAATTTTATATAAACTAAGATGTGGTACTTACATAGTTTATTAAATTAAAAGACAAAACCAATTTCATCTTTTAAAAGGCAAATTAAATTTCATCTTTTAGTTCACACCATAGTTAGCTAAAACTGTAAAAGCAGGAAAAAAAAGGAAGCAGAAAGGGAGAAAAACATAGCCAGGGACCAGGAAAGAAATACACAAACACAGTGGAAGGAAGAGGAGTAGCAAAATGTTTTGAAGAATTGATAAGCTACTTATCACATGAAATATCTTCTAAAGGTATGCTCTTCTAAGTCATCTTTTCTTATAACTTCCCTGTGTATTGTGAATTAGCTGTTTAGCCATTTCTGAAAAATTTTGTGCAACACTATATTTTTAATTCTTTAATTCTTCGAGAATCTTCTCTGAGTGGGGATGCCAGTGGGAGATATTTTTCTTTGGGCTGCAATATTTAATAAGAAATAATACCTTAAGGTTTAGATAAAAATTCTGGTCAAGGCTGCTTTAGTACTGTATTATAAATTACTTCCTAGATTATCTTTTTTTCTCCTTTACCTATTAACATTAAAAGATTACTAGAAATGTTAAATTGTACAACCACTAGTGCTTTCTATAAACCATATTGCCAATATGAATGTGGAAAAATAGCTTCTCATTCAAATAGGGATTTATAAATATACCAATATATTCCTCAAGCCACATCCCATTGTTATGCTGTACATTATCCTTATGCTTCTTTACATATTCATCTCTAGGGGTAGAGATTTTAAAAGGAAGAATTTATATACCCTGCATCATTCATCAGATATTTTTAGTATGGGCATTATTCTGAAAATGTCTAACCACATTCCTTTAACCTTTAATCTGCAGCCATTCTAGTATCCCATCTGTTACCATCTTGCAATTATTACCTAAAATAAAACAAACATTAAAATGAAATCGTGTGCATGCTTTGAGTCTGATCTATTGCCAAAAGCAGTGGTCCAAAGGGATCAGTTTCTTTAGTTCTTTGTTTGCCAGAAAACATAAAGATACAAGATAAAGCTGTGTTTCAATTAAATATCAAAGAAAATCAAAGTCATTAGATTAGTGTAGACCACACAGGTTCTTATGAAGAAACTTTTGAAAAGTGTGTCATGATAAATCCCCTAAAATATATTGACTTTGCCAGTGTTAGTCCACACGGCAGATCTTCCATTCTGCAACCAGACTGTTTCATGTAGAGATTAACCCAGTGATCCTGCACTTGAAAGAGAATGCTCTAGGACTTAATTTATATTCAAGCCTCACTGTTCTTTGGGGAAAGGCTGGGTAATCCATACAAATTGCCAAGTGATGAAACCAAGAGCAGAAATGGGAATGACAAAATTGTCATTGATGTAACTACTTTCAGAAATAAAACTAAATAGAAATTGGTCAAAATACATTACTGTGAGCTCATTAAAAATCATGACTTAAAAGAATACATCATTCTCATGATAACATGGATATATTTGGTTACTGAATTAATATTTTTTGGTCATAATAACTGACTTTAAGGCTGCCTTATATTTAGTGTTTATAATTATGTTTATACATTTATGTAAAAACTGCAAAGTTTATTTTTAAAATATCACATGGGAAAACATCCTTCTTAAAACAATGAAAAAACAGTGATATATCAATGCAGTGTGAAATTTAGGACTCATTAAATGAAACTCCTCTTCTGACAGGTCTATAATATATGGTATCTATTTAATATACATAATCATGGATACAGGGAAACAACTATCCAATTTTATAAAATGATACCTTGAAGCATACCAGTTGAAAAAGAAATTTTAATGTTTATTTATTTTATTATTTGTTTGTATGAGAGAGAGAAAGAGTGTGAGGGGGGAGGGGCAGAGTGAGAAGGAAGACACAGAATCCAAAGCAGGCTCTAGGCTCAGAGCTGTCAGCACAGAGCAGGATGCAGGGTTTGAATTCATGAGCTGTGAGATCATGGCCTGAGCTGAAGTTGGACGCTTCACCCAGTGAGCCACCGAAGTGGCTCATAGACGTTGAAATTATATGACCTACATAAAAGAAAAAAAATAGTTGAATATTGAAAATCTTAGCATGTGAACAGATTAGTATAATTCCAAATATATATAATATGTAAACAAAATGATTTTACACTTTTCTTTTTTCTAGAGTATCACTTTCTATGTGACACAAACTTCCAACGGAAATTTCTCCTTAAAAAGTTTAAAAAATATATTTTGTCATTCATAAATATTGAGAAAACATGCACCAGGTATATCTGAATGTAAAAGAATGATAGAAACTGAATAAGATACTCCATCAACAAACTTAAAATGTGGTATAATGGGATGGAAAGATTTATACATGGTGATCTATAATCCAGGGAATGATCAGATAATTGATAGCAAGAGGGTGTAAACAATGTGATAATGGTATTGGTAAGTGGGATTCCAGGCTGAGGGAATGCTGCACAGAAAAAAGAAAGTGATTCCTATGTTCTACACTGAAGGGTGTTTAGAGACTAGAGTGTGAGTTTGTGTTTGTCTCTGTATATATACAGATGATGAGCTCATATGTGTTTATGGAAGTGGGATTATAATGGGATAAGGTATTAAAACATTCAATTGAAGTTATGGCATTTCCAATAAGCCAATTCCTACAAAAACCATACCAAGTTGCCATCTGAGTTAACTCTGTGAGTTTACAGCGATACCACATTGAACAATAGATGCTCGGGTTCCTCCAGTATCTCAGAAGCTGTGGCTGAGTAATCCATCCAAAGGCATCATAAGTAATTTGTGTACAGTCAAGAGACAAATAGGGTAGAACAATAGGTCCCTTTTTTTGTTTTTTGAATCTGTACAAGTCACGTGTCCCTATGTATTAGGCCAAGCCCAGAGCTCCTCATGTTCACCAACTGGCAGACATTCAGACAATTGTTAAGGGGAATTAGGTGGAAATAAGGCTGTTTTACTTTAAATAGAAAGCTAGACAACTTTCTTGATGTCTCTATTGTGATATACAATACTAAGAAATAAATTTCACTTAATTTTTTTTTTATTTGAGAGAGAGAGAGAGAATATCAAGCAGGTTCCACACTCAGTGTAGAGCCTGATGCAGAGCTCTATCTCACAACTGTGAGATGATGACCCGAGCCAAAATCAAGAGTTGCACATACAACCTATTGAGCTACCCAGGTGCCCCCGAAAATAAATTTCTTAAATAGCAAGTATTTATCTGGTCACTGATAGAATTAATTTAGAGTTTTGCAAGACTTATGGGATGTAAGTCTGCTTGTTTTTCATTTAAGAAATGTAGATTAAGAACACTTAAGTTTACGAGAATCTGGATGGCTCAGTCAGTTAAGCATCCAGCTTCAGCTCAGGTCATGTTATCACAGTTCCTAAGTTTGAGCCCCGTGTCAGGCTCTGTACTGACAGCTCAGAGTCTGGAGCCTGCTATGGATTCTGTGTCTCCTTCTCTCTCTGCCCCTCCCCTGCTCACACTATGTCACCCCTCTCTCTCTCTCTCTCTTTCTCTCTCTTTCTCTCTTTCTCTCTCCCTATTCCCCCCCTCCCCATTCCCTCTCTCCCTTTTTCTCTCTCAAAAATAAGTAAACATTTAAAAAGTTTTTTAAAAGGAACAGTTAAGTTTATAGGAAATAAGTGAATTAGAATTTTCCAACACATCACCTCATTCCCTATTGAAGCTCTGTAAGGTTTGATCCTTTTTTTTTTTTACATTACCCTGTCTTCCAGTCCTGACTTAGTGAATTTTTACATAGTCTTTTCTTGTCACTTAGTGATTACATTTTGTAATCTGATTACATAATATTGCTTGATAGGAGTATTAACTATTTTAAAATTTTAATATAAACAATTTTAAACTGACAGATTTGTTATAATTTCAAACTTTGTATAATTTTTTATCTATGTGTTATATTTGACAATCTACTGTTCAGGGTGCATGTGAAAAAAATCCTTGCTACTACTAGGATTGCTTACGTAATGAACAGTTTAGTCACAAATCAGTGTTTCTATGTTTCTGATTCTGAGCACCTGTCCTTGTACCTTATAGTCATAACTACAGAGACTACTTATTAGGCTCTCCATCCTTTTGAAACAAGACTGGTTCAATTATTCATTAAAAATATTTTAGTGGTTTATTGTGAACTAGGCACTGTTCAGGCTAATGGGGACCTAGGGAAAGATGAGGTATGTAATAGCTCAGCCCTCATAGAACGTATCTTGCTTTGGGGGAATAACTTGATTTGCCTTATGTTCTTCCTATACTATGTTGGTATGTCTAGGGGGTACACCTCTATGTACACGCAGAGAAAGAGAGAGAGGGAATTAATGTTTGATATCTGTAGATTGTTTCATCTGTTAATATTTCAACAGCACATTTTGGACTATGTAACATAAAGCCTACCTTACACTATTGTTAGCTTGCTTTGTTTGTTGCATGTGCCTCTCTCAATCTGCAGGTCATTATTTTGTCATACCTCAACTGCTCCACTCTACTGCTCTGAGGGATGACTATGTCCATGTTCTTGGTCCCTAAGGTTCTCTCACATTGACAGCAGTTGTCCTTGAAGAGCCACAGCTTTCCCATCGCCCTTTAACATTATCCGCATTTGCTTGCCTTCAGAAAAGTCTTCTTCAGTTGGCCTATATGGGTTGTTATTCTTCTTAGAATGTTGTATAGACTTGCAAAATTCTCTATTTAGTTCTCAGGAGTGTGGAACTAATACTTACTGATCTTCAGATTGGAATCTTGTCCCAATATAATTTGTGTCTGGTCACTGAAAAAGTGGAATTAAAATCAATCACTTGCTAAAATTAATATTAGAGCTCCCAAACTTATACTTATAGAAATATTTTAAGCACATACATCTCTGAAATCACCTCAGTGAACACATGAACACATGAAACCCTATTCTTAGAAGAAAAACAATACATAACCCTTTAAATTTCTCAAAATTAATATTGAATATTTTAAGCAGAACCATCAAAAGTATATCAGTTAAATTTATAATTTTTCATAATGAGTTTAAAAAGTCAAAAATTCAGGTAGTTTTATTAGTTTATATAGTATTGTATATGTATTGTATTAAAATAAAATTATAAATAATATGTATATAAAGTGTAATACAATGATAAATATTTACATATAAGGAACCTAATTGTTGAGGCTAAGATTTATTATTTATAAAAATAATTCAAGCAACCAGTGTCCTCATCACTCTCTGATATTATCTCTAAATGTAATTAAAGGTCATATGGTATGCAGATTAATTGATTTACTCCTTATCTTCTGTATTTCTTTCCCGTCACATTTAAAATTTTACCAGGACAGAAACCTACACAGATTTATTCACAATTCTATCTACTATACTTAGCATTGTGTCCGTAAAAGGAACTCAATAGATATTCAGTGAATGAAAGCTAAAATGAATACTTTTGGTTATGTTTGTAAAACAAAATATAGTCAGTATAAATCCTGAGCATTTATATAAAATATTAAAATAAAAAGTATAGGTACAGAGTAGCATGTTAGTAGTTTTATTGAGAATTCACTGTGCAATTGTTTTTTTCAAAAAGTCAGGATACAAGATGTTTAAATATAGCATTTGGTTAAAGGCAGACAGTCATTCCAAAGTCTCACAGAAACGTCTTTTCTGAAGTCATGACATATAAACAAATGGGAAATAAGCCCCTGGTGCTATTTGTGTATAAAGTGAAGCAACTAACTTGACACTGAGACAGAAGCAGGGTATAGGCAGAAGAGAAGGTAGTGTATGTGTCTATCAGTCTGTGGGGGTGGGGGACGTTAGGAAATTAAACAAAAGATAATAAATTTGCTTGCTTACTCCATTCTTGATGTCATTTATAGTTAAGCAGGTTTAATTTTTATTACTTTACCACAGGAATTCATGTTTGGCCACAAAGGGGAAAAAAGGCAATTTCCCAAAATCTATAGACTCTAATAGATACACACACACACACACACACACACACACACACACACACACACCCAATCACTGAGCAGAATCATCTAAGAACAAGGATTTTCACTGATTGTGTCCCTGGAAAAAACAAACAGTTATCATTATTTACCCTCTAATTCGTCAGTAAACTAATAACGACTGAAGGCATGTTTCTTTTTTTATTAGCCATGGATTAAGCTGTAGACTGAAATTGAGGCAGAGAATATCACCATTTAAGTTACCAAATAAATATACCTTTTCATAAGCTGGATGCAATTTAATATTGAACACTGACTGAAGAAGACTTATGTTTCCAGATGGGGATCCTTACCTCATCATTAAAAAAGAAAAAAATTAGGTAGTGCTGGGGTACCTGGGTGGCTCAGTTGATTGCACGTCCAACTTCAGTTCAGGGTATGATCTTACGGTTTGTGGGTTTGAGCCCCACATTGGGCTCTGTGCTGACAGCTCAGAGCCTGGAGCCTGCTTCAGATTCTGTGTCTTCCTCTCTCTCTGCCCCTCCCTGGCTCCCACTCTGTCTGTCTGTCTATCTCTCTCTCTCAAAAATAAATAAACATTAGGAAAAAGTTTTTTAAAAAGTGTATTAAAAATTAGGTAGGAAATCCTTATTTGACATCAGTTTACTAAATATTAGTGAGTTATTCATTTGTATATGAAGATGCTAACGTCACAAAAAGGGCCTAGCAAAGGTAAATATTTAATAAGAGTTTAACCCAATCTTGAAATTTCTGAAGAGAGCAATATGAGCAAGCATATATTACTCAGGGACTTCAATGCACAATAAAGTATCATTTGACATTCAAGAAGCCATTGAACTTATGAAGCAAGAAGTCTTTTTCATGACTAGCTTAATAATTGTCTTTGAAGTACATGTCTGTTTTTTAAGGACTTACAAAACCCAAGGATCAGAATAAGAGAAATTTATCCAAAAAATTAGAAAAGACTTAATTTTAAAGTAGCTTATAATCTAATACAAGTTTTTAAAAACCTTAGTCCTCTAAATTATGACTTCTGCAACTTGTGGGGGATGTCTACAATCTCATTAAGCTCTAATATTTTTTTATTCTCAATTTAAGGCATTTACTTTGCATCAGGATATATAACTCTAATATATGATACATGCGTTTGAAAATCTAAAGGAAGACCTGATTGTAAATAAAGAATTGAGAGCCTTCACAGGTGAATGGGAGTGCTTTCTAGGATAGATTGTATAGATCTCAAAAGGAGGTAGCTAGAAATAGAAAGCTGAGGGACCTCAATACAGAATGGCCAGAATGAACTGAGTTGGTCACATTAAATTACTGACAAAATTCTTATGTACATGAGGAGAACGGTGAGGGGGATGGATAAAATGAGTGAAGGGGAGTGGGGCAGTACAGGCTCCCAGTTATGGAATGAATAAGTCATGGGAATAGAAGGTACCACATAGAGAATATAGTCAAAGTTATGGTAATAGTGTTGGGTGGTGACAAATGGTAGCTACACTTGTGGTGAGCATAGCATAATGTATGGATAAGTTGAATGGCTGTACTATACACCAGAAAATCATGTAACTCTGTGCCAACTCTACTTCAATTAAAAAAACAAAAAGATGACAGAGAAAGACTCAGAAAAAAGGTCATATATACATTTGGCCAAATCACAATTCCACCCTCAAAAATAATTATATTTATTTTATGTAAAGATGAATGCTGATATTAAATACAGATTGATGATGTATAATTATAAGATTAAGAGTATTGTGCATGTACAAGAACAAACACTTCAAATATTCTTGTTATAAAAATTGATAGTCACCTTTTTCTTAACTTCTATTAAAGTAATCATCAATGTGATTTTTTTTTTTAAGATAATTGTTTCACTGGGGGCTCCTGGGTGGCTCAGTCATTTAAGCGTCCAATGTCAGCTCAGGTCATGATCTCACAGTTCGTGAGTTCGAGCCCCGCGTCGGACTCTGCTGACAGCTCAGAGTCAGGAGCCTGCTTCAAATTCTGTGTCTCCCTCCTCTCTGCCAGTCCCCACTCACACTCTGTCTCTCAAAAATGAATAAATGTTTAAAAAATAATTATTTCATTATAATTAATCAAATAATATAAAATATAACAAAGAAACATTTATAAACTATAATATTTATAAATAACTGTATATAAAAAGTCATGAGTAAAATGGCAGATAAGTGATACATATGCAGTGCACATATAATTTTTTCTAAATATAGAAATTGGCTTATTACTCTATAATCATTGCTTTCTAAAAGAAAGGCTTTTACATTTCAATAAAATTTCATTAAATGGAGGAAGTATGTAATTTGTCATCATTCAAATGAGAAATTTCAATTAAGGCCTAAAGTCAGTATTTAAAAATCTGTTTTAGTTTCAGTAAGAGATACTAGTCTGATGCTGCTGATTCTTTATGTGTTTGGCTTTAACTTAAAATATATGCCCTTAAATTATGTATTTTGCACTTACAGTATATAGTTTTTCCCCAGATCCAGTTTAGGTCATTATGAGGAGCACTTTCCACGGGTGACTGTGGTTATTGGCCAAATATTTCCAATACTTTCTCCTTTTAATTACATGTTAGACTTGCATTTTCTGGCTTTCTTATAGATTATTGTAATGATGTGATTAATTATGGCTAATGAGAATGTTACTTCCAGACTGAACATTTAATTACTTTTTTGAGTCTTTTTAAAACATCTTTTTTCCCCGTTTGCCATGGCAACTAGCAACGTTTAATGTCGTGCCTGCTCCATAATCCTGAGAGAATTCTCTATATCCATCCTGGATGAGTATTTTGTGACCAAGAAATAGATTTTTTTTTTATTGTAAGCCACTAAGATTTTGCAGTTTTTGGTACTATAGCATAATTCAGTCTATCCTTACTGATGTAGAAATTGGTACCTATGTAGGGAATGCTACTGTAACAAAATCAGTTACAGGCCATTTGTCAAGCAGAGCAAAAGCTATAATTAAAGGCTTGGAGAATGGAATTTGTAATGCAGGGGCAAAACATCTGGTGAACTTATTGCCTGCAATGGTGTTAAAAACAAATAATGTACCTAAGGAGTTTTATTCCAGTAGAAGAGGTCAGAATATCAGCAACCTTTGCTCATTACTATTAGCTGTATTTACAATGCCCTAGAAGAGAGAGATACACATATGAAATAATTGGCTGCTGTTACAAAGAAAAATGAAAAGAAACAGAGGGTCCAGAGATTGCGTGAGTAGGTAAGTTGGAATAGGCAGCTCTCGTTCATCAAAAGTGTGTAAAATATAAAGTAGAAGGTTTTGAGCAACAAGTCTGCTTAGAAGTTATCCTTTTTCATAGTTGATATCAAAAGTATAGTAGTCATACTCACGCTCGTCTACTCATTGCTAAAACTTAAATTGTTTGAGATAATGTCCAGGAGATTCTTTCAGAGGAAAGATGTATGGCTTCTGAACACTGATAGGCCCAGTGCACCATAAAATTTTAAAGTTATAGAGAAGCATGTCTCCAAACAAATAACAAAAATACTCTGGGAAATTGTTATTACATGGAACTTACTAGAAGCTAGAAGTAGGAAGCTATGTTTGTGGAAAGCCCCCCAAAAATTGATAAATGTTAATTAAGACAGTTTGTGACTTAAAATTTAAAACAACTCTTGGCTCAACCTTCTGCATATGGAGCCATACCCAGAGTCTCAGAGACTAGCATCTATTTTTCTGACTTTCTGGACTCTGACTTGGCGCAGGAACTGTATGGGACTTTTGCTTGTTTCCCTTGAAAGCGAGAAGGGAGGTAACGCATTTTGAGTGTGGAAAGGAAGGTGGGTTTTTGATAGAAAGGAAGCCTAGTAATCACTGATGCTGTTTACCAAATATTTCTATTCCCTTATCCTTTTGGGGGAAATGGTGGGATTTCGCTTCTGGTTTGGCTTATGGTTGAGTGGGAACAGTTGAGTAGTTCGGGCCTATGAATTATATATAAGCGTAAGTGATGCATGACATTTACATGCCAGGCATTTACTTGACAGTTCAAAACCTCAGGAATAACATTTCCTCTGAAATAGCATTCAACATTTGATGGAGGCTTCTCTATCAACCTGATTCTTGGGAGGCTGATTAGGGGACTTACCCACTTCTACCCACTTCTGACTTATAATAGACATGTAGCATAAGGAAGAAATAAACTTTTGTTGTTTTATGCTTTTGAGATTTGGAAGTATTTATGACTGACACGGGGAAGTATGTAAGTTTGGTGAATTCTCCATTCCTAATGGAAGCAACCTGTCAAAAGCCCAAAGAAACCATGAAAATTAAGGCCTTATGCAGTATGACATGATTGCAGTACATCCCATATTATTGAAGAGGAAACAGATGAGGATACTAGGTTTCCTTATATCATGATCCCAGATGTGGCTCAGTGGATTATTATGGCTGATAGGTGAAATGTTTCTTCTGGTATTACTATGAAATAAAGTTTTAGTAAACTCCAGAACTTATGGACTGGGAGAACCAGGATCCCTATATTATATGTGACAGAATTAGATTCTGGGCAATAGCCTCGTGGTTTAGTCAATGTGAATTGACATCTATAAGCTGAGATTCTCAGATCATGATTAGAGAAGCTGAGTTATTTTCTTCCCCTAAGTATTTAGTAAATTACAGAATATAATCTTAGAACTGTCATAGACCTAGGATAAGATTACCAATAGATCTCAAAGTATACCAACTGGATAAATAGTCTATAATCTTTAATATTTTTTTAAATCATAAAATAAATTTAAGTGGCAAGAAAAATGTTCCAAAGCTACAGGTATATCTACTGAAAAAGTTTCCTACTTCTCAGGTATAATTTAGTAGTTCTAGTAGATTAAAAAAAAATCCTCAGATAGACTAACAGGAAATTATAGGATTTTGACCAAATAGCATTCTTACTCTTGTGGTATAGCCTTTTTTTTTTTTTGTAACACTTGAAAAATAAAAATAAGATAAAAAAGGAAAATAAGCCCGGGTCTGATTGGAGAAGTAGTCTATTTCAATTTCACTCTTCACTTAAGGGATAAAATGGCAAGGGAGTTGCAATGGCAGAATGAGAGGGAGGATCAGATTCTGGATCATTTAGAGCATTTTGAAAGAGCAAAAAGTCAGATTACTTTTTCTGCCATTTTTGCTTGAGGAGACATCATTTCTTGTTAGGCCATTGTCCATAGTGCTCAACCAGTTTAGGCTAATGATGTTCACTCCCATCTGAGCCATCATTACTACAACAATACTGATAGAGGAAGTGGACAAGTTCTAAACTGAAGAATTTTTAACCTCCTTGCAATAATAGTTTGTATAAACTCCCACATGTTTTAAATAACATCAACAGTATGAATCATTAATTTGGCATGAATTCACAAAATTACCAAAATATTATTTTAAATCAAATTGTAGGGCACTAGAATAAAACTCTCAGCTAACCTGATATTGTTCCACGTTTACATGAACAAATCACATTTTGCCAAATGAAGGAAGAAATGTGAAAGGGTCAAGAGATTTTTCTGTATAGTGTTTGGTCGAGGCTCTTAATGATGGCAGTTACCCAAGAGCAATGCCCTGCAAGGAAGGAGATTACTTGTATGCAGTACTAAGATTTCTCTTTGTTAGGTTTTCCAAATAAATTTAAAAATTAATAAAATCATCCATTGAGGCTATAAAAGGATAAAATTCAAAGCAGAAATGATAAAGGCACACTACTTGTGGGTATTCAGAACCAGCAGTAATTGAGGTGGGGAGAAAAAAAAGAGTTTTAGTACCTGAAAATAATTTAAAACTCTGAAGAAAAGATACTGAACACATGAAACTTACTTAAATTTTAACAACAAAAACAAAGAAAAAACATTGGTCTGAGAAGCAGTCAGCAAGATTGTCTCTGGAGTCATGATTCCTCTTTAGAAAAATGAAAGTGCTTGCTTTAGCCTTGAAATGATTTGGCTTTTAACACAAACATGAAACATAATCTTTGATTTCCAGATCTCCTAACTACCTGGGTAGGAAATTAATGTATTGCATTATCTGGGCAAATTTTTTCTGAAGTATATTCCACTGACGATAATGATATTTTAGGCTTTATTTTGATTCTTTGTTTAAAAATAGTCACTCATAATCCTATGGAATATATCTTATGTTTATTTGTTATGCAGCTGAACATAGACAATTGGTAATTACCTGGGATATGTTACTTTTTTATATTTAATTTTTCCAGGAAATAATTATTTACAAATATGTGAAGAACTAAGTTTATACAATAAAATATGTCTGACTCTGTGAACAAAGATTATATTTACCTCAGTTTTTATTGGGCTGATCAAGATTGTATGTGTTCAGGACAGTAGCCTGTCAAATATGCATGTTAGGCTCCCTCAGTCTAAGGCTAGACTTGATAGAATGTTCATAATAATTCAGTAATACTTTTATGTGCATAAAATCATTCTTTTAAATTTTATTTGGAGGCCTTCCTCTAATTTACAGATTTAAATATACCATCATATTTTTAGAGGTTCAGAAACAGAATTAAGATATGTCAATTAATTTATCCATTCAAAAATTGCTTATTGAGAATAGGGCACTTTGCTAGATTCTAGAAAAATCATTTTCAATAAGAAAGACATGGAGTCTGGATTCTAGGAAAATCATTCTCAAGAAAAACATAGAACTTACAGTCTGACTGAGGAAATAGGTGATGGCAATAATAATGATCACACAAATAAACCTATTTTTAAGGTACTAGGAGACACAGCAGAAGAAATTTTATGTTAAAGATTTTTTTAAGAGAAATTTCATTTATGCTGGAAATTCTGACTGTGGACTTTTTTGATTTTGAAAAATATGAAGTATATCATAAAAAAGAGAGCAGCATGTTTTTGGAAATAAATAAACCATGACATTGTTATTGTAGAAAAGTCTGTTTGCCTTATTAGTAAAATGGGAAGAAAAATAAGTGAGTTTGTATGTAACTACTCCAGAGGAATTCAGAACATTTTCCATTCCTTTCCTGCAGAGAATGAGAGAAAAGTTACATGAGAAAAATAATTCCTTAAAAAGCATTAGGTTCCTTTCTATCCCACCTCTCAATCCATTAAATATGGAGAGCTGAAGGACTCATTTCTCTTCAGAACAGGTTGCCTGTGATCATGTGGATATTTTCAACTGGTGGGAAAAACAAATATTTTTTTCAATGTTTATTTCTTTTGAGAAAGAGAGAGACAAAGAGAAAGAGAAGGAGAGAGAGAATCCCAAGCAGGATCTGCATTGTCAGCACAGAGCCCTATGTGGGGCTCAAACTCACAAACCATGAAATCATGGTCTGAGCCAAAGTGGGATGCTTAACCAACTGAGCCACCCAGGCACCCCCAAACAAACAAAGATTTGATTCCAAATTTCTCCATGGATGTATATATTCCTCTGGGTTAAGTAGAACTCTGTGTGAGTATAGATGTGTGTGGACACACATGCACACATTTGTTCAAACAAGCACCTTTACACACATGTCTACACATACAGGAATTTGGGGAAACAGAGGCCTCTGTTTCTTAGATACTGATCTTTTCTCTTCCATGTTTACATAGAAGCATAGGCAGAAAAAAGCTTAAGGTGGGGATTTCCTCTATGTGAGAATTTCTCATTTTGACCTTAAAAAACAGAAATACCTAATAAATACAAAGTTCATGCCTTATAATAAGGCTACTTGTTTTCTTTCTTTTGCTATAACACAAAATTATTTCCTATGTTAAGGTGGAATAAAATAGCCTCAATTCAGATTTTTTTGTTCACAATCTGTTCAGCTCAGATTTATAATAACCACAAATCTGCTATAAGACTTAAAAGAAGTATATATCCTAGACTTCTCTCATAGGCTCAGTGGAGATCTGCACTGATTTCTCTGAAATGGGACCTTAAATATATGAATTTTAGTTAAGTCTATATTCACTTGAAATCATTTCTTCAGTCAATTTATATTGCTTATTTTCTCTATATCATTTGAATTCCCTA
Source organism: Puma concolor (assembly GCF_028749965.1). Classification (NCBI taxonomy): domain Eukaryota; kingdom Metazoa; phylum Chordata; class Mammalia; order Carnivora; family Felidae; genus Puma; species Puma concolor. The sequence goes on from NC_141674.1 coordinate 90,747,550, forward strand.
TACTAGATAATATATTAACTAATTTGTATGGTTACTTTACTCTCTTTGTATATTTGTATATAGTAGATGTTCAATGAATAATTTCTAAATATTCCCAAATGTAAGTCAATTTATACAATTCTTTCCCATGTAAAACCATTTATATACTCCTACTCAGGTTTCATTTGAAGGGATATTCTTTGTTTGGTTTTGTGTTTTTTTTTTTTTGTCTTTTTTTTTAAGATAGGGTTCATTCCCACCCCAGAGCCCAATTTGGGGCTTGAACTCACGACCCTGAGATCAAGACCTGACCTGATAGCAGGAGTCAGACGCTTAACCGACTAAACCACCAAGACTTGCCAGAGAGGTGTTCTTTATGTGCATTTAGGGGAATATAGTGTATATAGATCTCAATATTAATTAGATTTACATAAAAGAATGTATTATTGTAATAATGCATTAGGGTTTGCTCCCAGCTTTCCTCTTGTCTACAGTAGTTACTCTCATTGAAAAAAAAAAAAAAAAGAGTTGGGACTCTTGGGTGGCTCAGTTAAGCATCTGAGTTCAGCTTAGGTCATGATCTCGCAGCTCATGAGTTCCAGCCCCTCCTGTGCTGACAGCTCAGAGCCTGGAGCCTGCTTTGGAGTCTGTCTCTCCCTGTCTCTCTGCCCCTCCCCTGCTCGTGCTCTCTCTCTCTCTCTCTCTCTCTCTCTCTCTCAAAAAAAACAAAAGACAAAAAACACATTAAATTTTTTTTTTAAAACAAAGACTTGAAAAAGTAGAGAAGCAGTGAAGTTAAATGTAACAATAAGGAGATTCCATACCTACAAGTTGGTATGTTGATATGTTCCATACCTACAAGTTGATAAGTTTTTAAAGATTGAATATTAGGTATACCAAAGAGAAAATTCTATAATGCATGGCTTCATTAAGCTCTTTACATGACATGATAAATGTTACATTTCTATGACTAAAATGTTTCTTAGAGTATATCCAATACTTGAGAAAAATTCAATTCATAAGGTCAACTGATCAATTCAGTAGCTTCTATAAGTGATTATAAGACTTACAAAATTGAACAGAAAGTCATCCTTCCATTGAATTCTCAAAAATCTTTCCAAACTATCTGTTATTTGAGCTGGGTGTGAAACAATAAAGAAGTATGGGGGTGTGTGGGTGGCTCAGTTGATTGAGTCCAATTTTTGGTTTCAGCTCAGGTTATGATCTCACGGTTCATGGCGTCCAGCCCCATATTTGGCTCCATGCTGACAGTGCAAAGCCTACTTGGGATTCTCTCCCTCTTTCTCTCTTCCCCTCCCCTGCTCCCTCTCTATATTTCTCTGTTTCAAAATAAATAAATAAACATTAAAAAAGGAGAAACAATAAAGATGTATCTTGATAGGGATTGCATTAAATGTGTAGATTGCTTTTGATAGTATAGAATTCTAACAATATTTGCTATTCCAATCCATGAGCATGGAATGTCTTTCCAATTCTTTGTGTCATCTTCAATTTCTTGTCTCCGTGTTTTATAGTTTTTAGAGTACAAGTCTTTTACCTCCTTGGTTAGGTTTATTCCTAGGTAATTTATGTTTTTTGTTGCAATTTTAAATGGTAGTGATCCCTTAATTTCTCCTGCTTCATATTGGTGTACAGAAATGCAACAAATTACTGTACTTTGATTTTGTATCCAGCAACTTTACTTTTTTGAGACTTTTTTGATTCTACCAAAAAAACTGGTAGGACTGATAAATGAATTCAGTAAAATCTCTGAACTTTATATATATAAATATAAATATAATCATTTAATCTTCAAATAGTGAAAGTTTGACTTCTTCCTTGCTGATTTGGATGCCTTTTATTTCTTTCTGTTGTCTGATTGCTGTAGCTAGGACTTCAGATACTATGTTAAATAGCAGTGGTGAGACTGAACATCCCTGTCTTGTTCCTGACCTTAGAGGAAAATCTCTGTTTTCCCCAACTAAGGATGATACTAGCTGTGGATTTTTCATATATGACCTTTATTATGTTGAAGTATGTTCCCTCTAAACCTACTTTGGTGAGGGTTTTTATCACTAATGGATGTTGTACTTTGTCAAGTTTTTTTTTTTTTCTTTTCTGCATCTACTGAAGTGTTCATATGATTCTTTTCTTTTATTAATGTGGTGTATCCCATTGATTGATTTATGAATGTTGAACCACCATTGCAACCCAGGAATAAATCCCACTTAATCTTGGTGAATTATTTTTTTAATCTATTGTTGAATTTGTTTTGCTAGTATTTTAGTGAGAATTTTTGCATCTGTGTTCATTGGGGATACTGACCTATAGTTCTCATTTTTAGTGGTGTCTTTATCTGGTTTTGGTATCAGGGTAATTCTGGCTTCATAGAATTAATTTTGAAGTTTTCCTTCTTTTATATTTTTTGTAATAGTTTGAGAAGAATAGGTATTAACTCTTATTTAAATGTTTGGTAGAATTCACCTGTGAAGCCACCTGGTCCTGAATTTCTGTTTGTTGTAATCCCTATCAAAACACCAACAACATTTTTCAAAGAGCTAGAACAAACAATCCTAAAATGTGTGTGGAACCACAAAAGACCCCAAATACCCAAAGCAATCCTTAAAAAGAAAAACAAAGTTGGAGGTATCACAATTCTGGATTTCAAGTTATATTACTAAGCTGTAATTATCAAAACAGTATGATATTGGCACAAAAATAGACACATTGATCAATAGAACAGAACTTAAAAAAACACAGAAATGAACCTACAACTGTATGGTCAATTAATCTGAGACAAAATAGGAAAGACTATACAATGGGAGAAACACAGTCTCTCAAAAAATGGTGTTGGGAAAACTGGACAGCAACATGCAGAACAATGAAACTGGACCACTTTCTTATACCATACACAAAAAGAAATGAAAGATTAAATACCTAAATGTGAGGCTTGAAATTATAAAAATTCTAGAACAGAGGTAAGTAACTTCTTTGACATCAGCCATGACAACTTCTTTCTAGATATGTTTTCTGAGGCTAGAGAAACAAAAGCAAAAATAAACTATTGGGACTTTATCAAAATAAAAACTTCTGCACGGTGAAGGAAACAGTCAAAAAAACTAAAAGGCAGCCTATGGAATGGGAGAAGTTATTTGCAAATGACATATCTGGTAAAGGATTAGTATCCAAAATCTATGAAGAACTTAATGAAACTCAATACCACCCAAATGAATAATTCAGTTAAAAAATGGGCAGAAGGCATGAACAGACATTTTTCCAAAGAAGACATACAGATGGCTAAGAGACTGTGAAAAGATGTTCAACATCACTCATAATCAGAGAGTTACAAATCAAAACTACAAAGAGATATCATCTTATACCTGTCAGAATGGCTAAAATCAACAGCAAATGAAACAAGCCGCAAGGATGTGCACTGTTGGTGGGAATTCAAACTGGTGTGGCCACTCTGGAACACAGTATGGAGGTTCCTCAAAAAAGTTAAAAAGTATAACTACCCTATGATCCAGCAATTGCACTAGGAGGTATTTACCCAATGAATACAAAACACGAATTCAAAGGGATACATGCACCCCAGTGTTTATAGTAGCATTATCTATAAGAGCCACATTATGTAAATAGCCCAAGTGTGAATCAACTGATAACTGGATAAGGAAGATGTGGTGTGTGTGTGTGTGTGTGTGTGTGTGTGTGTGTGTGTGTGTGTATACACACACACACATACATATATACACATGTATATACGTAAACACACACACAATGAAATATTAGCCATTAAAAATGAAATCTTTTGCATTTGCAACAAGATGGGTGGAGGTAGAGAGTATAATGCTAAGTGAAATAAGTCAGAGAAAGACAAATACCACATGATTTTACTCATATATGGAATTTAAGAAACAAAGTAAGTAAAGGGGAAAAAGAGAGAGAGAGGCAAACCAAGAAACAAACTAACTATAGAGAACAAACTGATGGTTACTAGAAGGGAGGTGGGTGGAGGGATAGGTTGAATAGGTGATGGGGATTAAGGAGTACACTTGTGATGAGCATCTGGCATTGCATAGAAGTGTTGAATCACTATTTTGTATACCTGAAACTAATAGTACACTGTATGTTAACTAGTTGGAATTTAAATAAATACTTAAAACAGTAGAGGAAGTATCTATCCAGACACTAGCAAAAGGCTCAGCCTGTGTAAAATAATAGCCAATCTTTATTGGACACAATCTTTCTTGGTCTCTATCTTTATTTCTCTAGTAAACGTGAATCAAATACACCTACTGGTACTTAATGAACAATCAAAAATAGGGAATAACCTCATTTATCTATTACTGCTTAGTCATTTTAGGTCAGTTCAGATAATGAAATGAATGTGAACAAATGATTTTATATATTTTAAATACCATGACTTTACATAAGCACATATAGCATAACCTGCTTGAATTTCATGTATCTTGAAGAATCAGGTCAACTGATACTTATTTTAAAACACCACAAAATATAAGCCCTCAGTGAACAGAATTTCAGAAATGTTCATTTTGATTGGGCATAAGAAATAAGGGCATAACTTAGAAACAAAATCTGCATTTGAGGTTAATCGTGACTTGTGAGGAGTTGTTCCATAACTAAGTGCCTATTTCATACTATTTTATCCATTCTAGATATGGAAGCTATGAGTTTTAAGTCAGGTCAAAAAAAAAAAAAAAAAAAAAAACAAGAGAAAGAAAGATATTTCTTAAAAGAAAAAAATCTGGGCCACATTTGGCTTCAAAAGATTCTTTGCTCATTTATTTGACTGTTGGCCTAAATTTAAGAAGTAAAATTTCAAATGAAAGAGTTTTTCTTTGTATCAGTTTCTTGGGCTTCAAATGAGGACACCAAATAATAAATAGTTGGGGGGGGGGTGTCCTCAAATCTTTATCGTTTCTCTAGTATTCGTTGTACACAAAGTTTAAAGCCATGTGTCCAACTGTGGTTCATTACTTTTGGTCTAGAAACTTTGATTCATATTTAAATCACCTACTTAACAATTATTTATTGATTCTGTCTTAAAGCCGTACTCTACATAAGACTTGAGGGTGGGGCTAAAATCTATTTTATCTTCACTGAATCTTCAGTACCTTAGCTTAGTAGAAAGGGATCATGAATATATATGCTGAATCAACCAATTAATTAATAAAAGATGCTGTGTAATATCTTCATTGTCATTAGGAAAGAACTGAAGACCTTACACATTATCTTGCCAAGGGTAACTTAAATGAAATTACCTGATTAATTTAGGCATCTTCTTGCTACAAGGTAGAAAGATGCCATGTGCATACATGCACACACACACAAACACGCACCCCTTTCTTTTCAAGCATGCATAATCAAGAACATCCAAGCCTAATTTATATATGGTCTGGTATTTAATAATTGGGGTACGTGGCTTCATATTTCCAGGTATGACATTTCCATAACTGTAGAATCTTGAGCTAGTTTTATTTTTTAATCTGATGTTTTGTTTAAGCATCTGTAAAAGTGGGAATAATAATGATGTCTATCTCATAGAATTATCTAAAGGATTAAATGGAATGATCCAACTTGAAAGGCTGGTATCATGCTTGACAAATAGTAGTTATTCAGTAAATGATAGCTGCTACTAATAGTATGGCTACTAATATTATGTAGAATATTGTGATTATTCTACATACAGTAAAAAATGCCCTCACCAACTGCCAAAGGTAGATGACCCTAAACTGATGTTATGGGACAAAAGTCCTCTGAATCAGGAATGCTCACTATGTTTTCCTCAAATCAGGTGTGGATGTAGTTTATCATGGTCCAGAATCCTTTTGCTTAATAATCAACAACTACTCATAATACCTTCAATATACGGTCATGTAGAAACAGGAGCAACAACAACAGAATACACAGGCAGGTTAATTATAGTATCAAACACCATTTGAAGGTGAAAAGAAGACACACAGCATGCAAAATTCAGTGTTCTGCACTTATCCTGTTTATCTGGAGATCTCAACTATTCTCCCTCCTGACCATGGCATGAATTCTGTATTCTGTGTATGTTTATCTCTATTTCTGTTCTCTGAAAGGGTCTATTTTGATCAGTTTAACTGTGGCCAGAGCTAGGAAAAGTAAAGTTGGGTCCATAATCCTTTAGCAGAACTCTTCTTATTCTTGTTTAAGAGCTGGAGATTTGCTTAGGGCTGAGCTATACTAGGCCCCTGTTCCCAGGTTAAAGTATCTCTGGAAGTATAACTCCCTTAAAACTCAGTAAATTTGCATTCATTTTAATTATTAGAAACTCCCATAACTACAAATACAAATCTCAAATCTTTGTAATGGTTCTTGCTTTCAAATCTCCTTTGCCTTGCAGTGACATAGCCACTTCAGCTTTTTATATATTTTATTAAATATTTTCATTAAGAAAAGAGAGAGGGGGGAAACAAACCAAACCATAAGAGACTTTTAATGACAGGGAACAAACAGGGTTGATGTAGGGAGGTGGGGGGGGGATGGGCTAGATGGGTGATGGACATTAAGGAGGGCACTGTGATGAGCACTGGGTGTTGTATGTAAGTGATGAATCACTGAATTCTACTCACGAAACCAATATTGCACTGTATGTTAACTAACTAGAATTTAAATAAAAATTTCAAAAAGAAAACAAAAAAATGTTTTCATGTTATAACGTGTTATATCTTTTAACTACATTCTTATATTTCATATGGATTTATTGTAGACAGCATATAGTTGAAAATTTATTTTTTAATCAAAATTTTTAAATTTTTTAATGTTTATTTTTGAGAGAGAGAAAAACAGAGTGGGAGTGGGGGAGAGGCAGAGAGAGAGGGAGACACAGAATCTGAAGCAGACTTCAGGCTCTGAGCTGTCAGCACAGAGCCTGATGCATGGCTTGAACTCATGAACTGTGAGATCATGACCTGAACAGAAGTCAGATGCTCAACTGACTGAGCCACCCAGGTGCCCCTAATCACTTTTGTTTTCAATCTCCACTTTTGAATTGAAATTTTTATACAACTGAATCTAATAATTGATTTGGTTGGTTTAATTCTCTATCTAGCTAAATATCATTGTTTTCCTATGTATTTTTTATGCTTTTCTGTTCCTTTCCTACCTTCATTTGGACTAATCATTTTTATGATTCCATTTTATCTCAACTATTGCTTAAAAGCTACACCTTCTTTTTTACTTGTATTGTTTGTTTATTTGTTAATTTTTGTTTATTTTCATTTTTGGTGTTGCTTCAGTGTACAATGCACATCATGAACTTATCACAGTGTACTTTCAAGTAATACTATACCGCTTCAATTTTAGTGCAAGAACTTTACAACACTGTAATTTCATTTATCTTTCCTATTTTTTGTGCTGTGTATTTATATATTTTATTCCCACGTATGTCCTATACCCCAAATACACTCTATTGTCTGTCTTTATCCAGTCAGTTATCTTTTTTCAGTCAGTTATCATTTAGAGAGATTTTAAAAAGAGAAAATATATTTATCACATATTTATCATTTCCAATGTTCATTACACTTAGTACCAAATTTCTATCTGGTACAATTTTTCTTGTAAAATCTTTTCCTAAACAATTTTTGTAGCATAGATCTGCTGATGATAAATTCTATCAGTGTTTGATTATCTGAATATGTCTTTATTTCTCCTTCATTAAAAAATACTGATTCGTAAGTGATATAAAATAAACTGTTCATGTTAAAGTTTATAGTTTGATGGGTACTGAATATGTATACTATCTAGATAATGGATTTTGCATCAACCCAATCCCTTCCTCCTGCCTCTTACCACTCACTCTGATCACTGGCAACCACTGATATGTTTTCAGTTGCTGTGGATTAGTTTGTATTTTCTACAATTTTATATAAACAGAATCCTACAGTACATACTCTATTTTTCTGGCATCTTCAGCTAGGCATAATCATTGATATTCATCCACTTCATTGCATACAGGAATAGTTCATTCCTTTTAGTTACTGAATATTTCATTCCATCAAGGAGTACACAAAATAAATGATGGAGTTCTGCATGTGTTTAACTTTTAAAAACTGCCAAATTATTTACCTCTTTCCCAAAAGGGTATGAGACTTTCAGTTACTTCACTCTTTTGGCAGCACTTGGCATGTTTTAGTCTTTTTGGGTTTTATTTTTTATTTTATTTTTTTTTATATATGAAATTTATTGTCAAATTGGTTTCCATACAACACCCAGTGCTCATCCCAAAAGGTGCCCTTCTCAATACCCATCACCCACCCTCTCCTCCCTCCCACCCCCCATCAACCCTTAGTTTGTTCTCAGTTCTCAACAGTCTCTTATGCTTTGGCTCTCTCCCACTCTAACCTCTTTTTTTTTTTTTTTCCTTCCCCTCCCCCATGGGTTCCTGTTAAGTTTCTCAGGATCCACATAAGAGTGAAACCATATGGTATCTGTCTTTCTCTGTATGGCTTATTTCACTTAGCATCACACTCTCCAGTTCCATCCACGTTGCTACAAAAGGACATATTTCATTTTTTCTCATTGCCACGTAGTATTCCATTGTGTATATAAACCACAATTTCTTTATCCATTCATCAGTTGATGGACATTTAGGCTCTTTCCATAATTTGGCTATTGTTGAGAGTGCTGCTATGAACATTGGGGTACAAGTGCCCCATGCATCAGTACTCCTGTGTCCCTTGGATAAATTCCTAGCAGTGCTACTGCTGGGTCATAGGGTAGGTCTATTTTTAATTTTCTGAGGAACCTCCACACTGCTTTCCAGAGCGGCTGCACCAGTTTGCATTCCCATAAATTTTAATTATTAACTTTGACTGGTATTCTTATTTGATAATACTTTTATGACTAAAAATTATTATAGGAATTTATGTTACCTAAACGTGTGGAGAGAAGCCATAGAGTTTTCTCTGATTTGCCTAAAAAATCAGAAATGGGTTTGATTGTACTGTGAAGGACAAAAAATAATTTCTGACATTCTCTCATAATCTTGTTTCACCTAATATTTATTATGCTGTCTTTCCAATTTGTCTTTGGCTTTTTCCTCGTCTACCTTGGTCTGACCTTTCTCTTATTATATGCCACTTTGTTTAAATTCTACTAAACTATTTCCCTCTCATCTTTGAATCTCCTTTAATTGTCAGTGATATCACAGATTTTTAAACCAAGACAGGACATGAAACTCAGAGTCTAATTTTTCCTGGCTTTTCTTATAAAGCAATTAGCAAGGATTTTGACTAAGGAGCTTCTTTACTTTGCAAAGAAGGATATTACCAGGTTATTTATCAAAGAGTTTTGAAGAGGCCTCCAAAAAATCCTTTTTTCCACATTTTTTGCCTCCCTATTCTTCACTTGACAATGAAAAAACAATTGAGTTTAGCTGTATAAATATTATGCTAATCACATATATTTATGCAAGCTGCTTAACATTGTGCCTAATTACCATGAAGCACAATAAGGATTAGTCATATTATTAAATATGCTAGATAATTTTGTTGTAAATTGTATTTGATTAAAACCCTAAATCCTGCTCATATGTGTTCAGACATCATATTATGCTGCTCAAGAAACACAGTCAGCTATTCACAACTTAGAAAAGAAAGCTCATACTTTCCTTCTTTTTGTTGTTTTCTGTTATCCTGCCACTCTGAAGTTCTCCTAATGGCTTACATGATCTTTTTTATGAGGTGGATGGCCCTAGCACGCTGATGAAATGCATAGGCACCAGTTCCTTGATAATGCTACTCCTTTAGACTTATCTCCTCCAACCTCTTTGTAGGCTGTAGAGTTACTCAGGCGATGTCCTAGGCCCTCTTCTTTTGTTCAAGGAGAGTGTACAGTTCTCATTTTTATTCATGGTTTTATGTTCCATCTATATGCAGAAGATTCTAAGTATTTATCTTCTATCAGACTGCTTCCCTCTTCTGTTTCTCAACTCTGATTAAATCACATCTCCACTTTGAAGATTCAAAAGCATTTTCAGGTGCGCCTGGGTGGCTCAGTTGGTTAAACGTCCGACTTCGGCTCAGGTCATGATCTCATGGTTCATGGGTTCGAGCCCTGCATTGTGCTCTATGCTGACAGTTCAGAGCCTGGAGCCTGCTTCGGATTCTGTGTCTCCCTCTCTCTCTTCCCCTCCCCTGCTCGTGCTGTCTCTCTGTCTCTCAAAAATAAATAAATGGAAAAAAGAAAGCATTTTCAAATTAATATGTCCAAATCTCAGCGTGTAATATTTCACTTAAAGCCCCCAATAGTTGTCGTTATATCAGTAAATGTTACCACTTAATTCATTCATCAAATAGGTATTAATTCAGTGCCTACTGTGTAAAAAGCACTGATTTAGGTACTACATAATAGCTTTAAACAAAACAAAGACCTTGCTTTCATGGTGCTTATGCTTCAATATACTCAACTTCTCAAGGCACACAATTAAGAGTCTCCTGAGAATTCTCTTTCTCTTTAACTTTGTAGACTTAATTTCCAACATAAATACCAAAATTAACTGAATATGAAACTGAATCAGAAGCTCAGCTACATAAATCAGACCAACATGAAGAGAGGTCAAAAACACCTACCATTGGTACAAAGACTAGTACTTACTTCAGCCACAACAGGTACTAAGTGTATGGCCACAAAACAAATTACACATCACACTGGTTATTGAGTCTCAGTGTACTAATAAAATGCTTACTTGATAAGGATTTACTTGGAGATAGGGTAGACCTGATACTTCAGATGATTGTCAGTTCCTACATTTTAGAGTAGCCAAAATAAGGGGAAAAAATGACACAACACATTTTGCCAGTAATATTTAAAGGAAAACACTTGGAGTGCCATAGTGTGAAAAGCAGTCAAGAAGGGCATTGATGGCAGATATCCAGGGAAAACATTCTGTTTGTGTTGTGAAGTTGTGGGCCATCTTAGCTAGCCATAACTATTTACTTCAAATGAAATACTGGAACAAACCTTGCTATTACAAAATCTTTGCTGGTAAAACAAACACTTTTCTTGGAAGTCTGTATTTGGGCTGTTGGATGATATCAAATAAAACATTAGTTTAGGAAAATTATATGAAACGTGCTTTAATGAAAATACTATTCATATTCACTTTTGATTTTTTTCTTGTTTTAAGGCAGTTGTTACTGACATCATGATAAAAAAGCATTCCTAAAACATATCTATGTCTGAGTACTGGATATGATCCCTATGATATGTAATATTAGACAGGTAACTTAAACACACTTTCTCTTTTATACAAAAGTACTTTGATTTAGTGATAATAAGAAGTGATTATATATATGATAGCTCCTTGTAAACTATGTCACTCTCTACAATACTGATATTAATTAATAACAGCTATTTGTTGAGCAGCCTCTACTCAAGGCACTTAATTCATTTAATACAATATATATAATTATTACTAAAAGATTGTAAAAAAATACTACAAAGTTGTCCCACCACCCTCCCCCCCCCCAACACACACACAGACATATCATTGCTCCCTAGAAAAATCATCTGCTCAAGGCCAATGTTACAATGGTTGGAGAACTGCCATTGTGAAAATAGTCCCCTTGAGAGCTTTCCATGCTCATTTACTTTGTAAAATATGACTCATTTAAGTACTTTTTGCTAAGAATCATCTAACTAGACTCTCTAGACATATTAGGATATCAATCTTAAAATAGTAAAGTATTTTGTTCCAGACAAAACTAGTGAGTTGAATGCTTTTGCTCATCATAATAAGTTTTTGCTAATTCCAAAATGCTGTGATCTTATATTAATATAACATCAAATCCATGACAGAGCTGTTTGGTTTTAGAATTTTTTTTTCATTATTGTCTTATGTACAAAGTCTGATGGAAACTACAAAAAGCTCCTAGAAATAATAAAGATATAAGTGTACAAAAATGTATGTCTATTTATAAGCAATAAATGATCAGAAACTAAAGTCAAAGTAATTTTGAATAGCAAAAAAAGAAGAAGTATTTATTGAGTCTTATGAATAAGTAACATGGAAAAATGTCACCATTTATTTAGGTCTTCTTTAATTCTCTAAGCAATGTGTTGCAGTTTTTAATGTATGGGTCTTACATGTTTTTCATTAGATTTATCTCAACAGATTTCATATTTGCAGATCCAACCAAAGCTGCACAAGATCTGTATACTGAAAACTACAAATTATCACTGAGTGAATTTTTTAAAATCTAAATAAATAGGGCTATAATGACTTCAAATGTCCAAAGACTCAATATTGTCAAGATGTCACTTCTCTCCAAATTGATCAACAGATACAAGTCAATTCCAATAAAAATCCTAGCAGGAATTTCAGGACTCATTATAAAGCTACAGGTATTTGAGTGAATGAGGTATCGGTGAAAGAATAAACAAATAGATCAATAGAGTAAAATAGAAAGTATAGAATAGAGACCCTGTAAATATAGTCCAGTGATCTTTGACAAAGGAACAAAGGCAATGAATCAAAGAAAATCTTTTCAACAAATGGTGCTGGAACAACTGGACATTCATAAGCAAAAAATATGGTTCTAGACAGACCTTACCCACTTGAAAAATTTACTCAAAATTGATCATAGACTTAAATGTAAAATGCAAAACTATAAAACTCCTAGAATATAACATAGGAGAATCTAGATGACCTTGGGCTTCGCACTAACTTTTTAGATATAACACCAAAGGAATGAAATAAAAAACTGATAAGCTGGATTTCAGTACAATCAGAAATTTTTTCTACTTGAAAGAAGTGGTCAAGTGAATTAGAAGGTAAGTCACAAACTGGGAGAAAATATTTGCAAAAGACACATCTGGTAAAGGATTGTGAACCAAAATGTACAGAAAAATCTTAAAAATGTGGTATTACCTCACTCACACCTGTCAGAATGGCTAAAATCAACAACACAAAAAACAATAGGTGTTGGCAAGGATGCAGAGAAAAAGGAACCATCTTGAAATGTTAGGTGGGAATACAAACAGGTGCAGCCACTGTAGAAAGCAGTATGGAAATTCCTCAAAAAGTTAAAAATAGAACTACCCTATAATCCAGCAATCACACTACTGGGTATTTACCCAAGTAATACACTAATTCAAAGGGATACATGCACCCCTATATTTATAGCAGCATTATTAAGAATAGTCAAGATATGGACGTAGCCTAAGTGTCCATCCAAAGGTGAACAGATAATGAAGAGGTGACATATATTGTACACCTGAAACTAATTTAACAATGTATATTAACTTACTGGAATTAAAAACTTAAGAAAAGCCTTGACAATAAAAAAAAACCCGAAAAACTTGATGAATAATTGGGCCAGAGATTTTAGCAGACACTTTACCTAAGAATATATATAGATGGAAAATAAGCATATAAAAAGATGTTCCACATCATAAAGTCATCATGAAAATGCAAATTACTACAAGGAGATACTACTACATTTCATTTTAGGATGTCCAAAATGCAGAACACTGGCACCACATGCTGGTGGGGATATGGAGCAACACGAACTCCCATTCACTGCTAGTGGGAATGCAAATTGGTAAACCCACTTTGGAAGAAAGTTTGGCAGTTTCTTTCAAACTTAATATGCTCTTACCATATAAGCCAGAAATCACGCTTTAGTATTTACTCAAATGAGTTGAAAACTTATGTACACACAAAAACTATGTACACAAAGTTGTTTATACCAGATTTATTTAAATTGCCAAAACTTAGAGGCAACCAAGATGCCCTTCTGTAGGTGAAGGGATATATAAACTGTGGCACATCCATACAGTGGAATATCCAGCACTAAGAAAAAACAAAACAAAACAAAACCCTCAAAACCATAAACACACACACACACACACAACACCAAAAACAAAAAGCTATTGAGCCATGAAAAGTATATAAAATCTTAAAAGCATATTATTTAGTGAAAGAAGCCAATCTAAAAAGGCTACATATGGTGTGAATCCATTTGTATGACATTCTAGAAAAGGCAAAACTATGGAGATAGGAAAAAGATCAGTGGTTGCCAGGGGAAAAGGGAAGGGAGGGATAAATAGGAAAAACAAAGAATTTTTAGGGTAGTGAAACTATTCTGTATGATATACAATGGTGAATACATGCCATTATACATTTGTCAAAACCCATAGAATATATAACACCAAGAGTGAATCCTAATGTATGGGTTTGCGTGATAATATGTCAATTGAAGTTCACCAATTATAGCAAATACATTACTTTGATGGGGTATACTGGTAACTCATGAGGCTGTGCATGGGTGAGGACAAAGGGTAAGTAGGAAATCTCCATACCTTCCTCTCAATTTTATCAGGAACCTAAAACTGCTCTTTAAAAAAATAGTCTAGTTTTGGAAATTTCTTGGAAATTGACAAATGAATTCTAAAATACATATGCCAATGAAAAGAACCTAGAATAGCTGAAGCTACTTTTAAGATGAAGAACTAACAGTACCTTATTTCAAGATTTATTTTAAAACTACCTTAACCAAGACAGTGTTACTGGCATAAAATAGATAAATAACGGAACAGACTAGAGCATACATAAATAGCCATAACCACACATAGATGGCTAATTTTCAACAAAGTGTAAGGGCAATCCAGTGATAAAAAGTATTTTCAACAAATGAGAATGGAATAATTGGATATTTATATGTTAAAAAATGAACTTCAATACAAACTGTGCACCATAAACAATAATTAACTGAGAAAGGATCACAGATCTAAATGTAACACCTAAAATTTTACAACTTGTAGAAAAAAGAGAAAAGATTTGTGACTTTGGCTTAGGCAAAGAATACTTAAAATATAACATCAGAAGCATGATCCATAGAAGAGCAAACTGATAGATTTTATCAAGATTTTAAATGTCCAGGTTTCCATGACCCTGTTCTGTTCAGAGAATGCATAGACGAATTACAGACTACAAGAAAGTTAATTATTTTCCCAAGCATATAGTAGCATCATCATCATCATCACCATCACCATCATCATCATTATCTAAAGTCAATTATTTATTTCTTACCATATGCCTGGTACTGTACTAAAAATTTTACATGACTTAGGTCATTAAATCCCCTGAAAATCCTGTAAGGAAGATACAGTTTTCTTCATTTCACGCGAGTAAAAAGAAGATTTGAAAGATTGGATAAAGCACTTAGGTCAAAATCAAAGCATCCGAATGTGAATGTGTATCTAGTCTTTTCTTTGCCTACAACCTGACCAAATAAAACCTACAATTATTGACTCACGTAAGAATCATTGAATAAATGAACACACCAAGAGGCAAAGATTGGTACTGGCCACTCAACAAGGCAGCAAAACAGATCTTTGTTAGCAATTGAACGGCACACTGACTAGCCAGAAAACACCGTTTCATGCCTTGTGAATCCTAAATGTCCAGCTTATTTCTTATTTACCCCTTCCTCCCTCACTCCTCAACTGCAAATATCATCTCTCTTCTTCCTTTCCCTGCTTTTCCTTCTAGAAGCCGGTGCTGACTTGCCATTTAAGAAGAATTTTAATACCCTAAATATCACTTAATACATCAACACATCACTGTAGTTAACAGGTTTTAAACATGTATATGTAAAGATGCTGAAAAATGGGAGACACTAATTTGTGTGGGTTTTATCCTCCCTCCCCTATTTGGAAATAAAAGAGATTTTTAAGATACAATTAAGATAAATACAGATGGTTCCCAACTTACAATGGTTTGACTTACAATTTTACGACTTTATGATGATGCAAAAGTGGTAAGCACTCAGTCGAAACCGTACTTCAGATTTTGAATAATGATCTTTTCCCAGGCTAGTTACATGTAGTATGATACTCTTTCATGATGCTGGGCAGTGACAGCTGTAGCTCCCAATTAGTTATGCAATCACGAGGGTAAATAACCGATACACCTGCAACCATTCCGTACCCACACAACAATTTTGTTTCTCACTGTCAATACAGTATTCATTAAATTACATGAGCTCATCAGTACTTTATTATAATATAGGCTTTGTGTCAGTGTTCTGAGCACATGTAAAGTAGGTTAGGCTAAGCTGTGATGTTCAGTAGATTAGGGATATCAATGCATTTTTGACTTCAGATATTTTCCACTTATGGTGTGTTTATGGGACATAAACCCCTTGTAAGTCAAGGACAATCTGGTTAATTTCTTAGTGACTACTATTATGGATAAAATTATTTAGAAAATATGACTATGCCCAGATGGTTTGTATTTACTTCTCACCCTCCTCAGTAGTTCCTGGTTGTCTCAATGTGTTAACACAATGTGATTTCCACTTTACTAATGGAATCAAATCTGAAGAAATAAGAAATAATGGCTCCTAATTGTGCAAGAAGATCTTCCTGAATTAGCCTATCTTCCAAATAGCATCCAGTTTGGTTTCATGTTTAGACTCTTAGCAGTTTTAAATCATATCTATAGCAGTATGAATTGCATTACTTTTCTATATTGTATAAAATATTGGCTGACTTCCCCAAATGAAACTCTTTGTTTAGCAGAATCCAAGTAATTAAAATGCATTTTCCCTCACATTCATTTAATCCTGTTTTTATCTGACTGAAATGTAAAGCTTTCAATTTTCTTACAGATAAAAATACCCTAGTAGAAAGTTTTACATTTGCTGAATAGGTTTAGCATTACCAACTTTATATTTATTCCATTGGACCTTTGACTGATTCCCAAAATAAAAAAGAGTAATTATTTGTCCTCTTTTTGGAATCTGTGGAAAAAAGAGGCTTGAATATCCACTTAATTTTCAGGTATCTTTTCTTGGCCATTTATTAAATATGCAAGTCATTGTGCCAGGTAGAAAGTAATGTAGCAATTACTGAAGACACTTCCAACAGGAGAAATCATCTACTTTTGAAGGGACTGCATACTGTTTAAAACATCAAGTAGCTAATTTGTTTATTACATATAAGAATCAATCTAACAAAAGTAAAATAAACTCTTAGGAGATATAAAGGCAAAACATATGAACAATTTGACATGAGCAATATATTTACCTATAAAAATAAGGAAATTTGTTCAACCTCACTAGTAATCCAGTTAAACCAAATATTAGGTTACTCTCCCATCTGCTAAATTAACAGACATCAGTGATAATACTCAATATTTGTACGAATGTACTGACACTACTATATTCTGTTACTGTTAGATCATAAGGCCCTTCATTTATTTAAAACATTTATTAAATGCATATTATGTATTAGGACTTGATGGCATAATTCGGATCACAGCAATTCACTGACATGTTACATTCCATTGATACAATGTATATGTATATATGCATATGTAAATATATGTGTATGTGTTTACAAAGCTATGAAAACTTTATGGAAATACAAATATGCATCATTAGGGGATTAGTAAAACAAATTTTAGGATGCCAACTCTTTTTGATAATATATAGCCTATAAAATAAATAAGATACACATAAGTGTTTCAAAATAGAACTCCAAGACAAAGATACATATATCTGTGTGTATGTGTGAATAGTATATGAATACGCACATATAATATACACATACACATATTCTGTTTCCTTATATGATTATTTTTTCATATATAATGTCTATTTTACATGTGTAAAGATAAGAGACTTGCAAATACGAGTTTGTTCATTTGGGTGGGAGGGTCATTGGGTAAATGTATGAATGAGCTTTTGTGTAAAATTCATAACCCTAAGCATGCACACAAAACTATAAAACTGTTAAGGATGGTGGTTATAGCCAGGGTGGGGATTCTGGGAAAGTGATGAGTAATGAGTCATTTTTAGTTTGATCTATTTATTTTGATTGAATGTTTTACAGAGAATATTTTCACATATACCTATGTGATTAAAAAAAAAAAGGACCAAAAATAGAATTGATATTATTCTTCAGAACATTAATTTATTGACTTGATAAACTAAATATATTTGTTATTAATAAAAGAAATTGTCTGCTCTTGCTTGCTTCCAGTCTGGCTTTGGCAGATTAGGAAATATCTATAGTACCCTGCCAATTCCTCTAGACTTACCCTTTTTCTTACTCTATATCCCATTTGAATGGGGAAGTACATAGTTGTGGGGAGAGGTTATGTTCCCTGTTTCTTCATTGAAAAAGTCTTTGGGACACTTAAATTTTATTAATCTATCAATCATGTTATGGAGGGAGAGTGAAGGTATTAATTGACAGTTTTAAAATTCAATTCCATTTGTCAAAGTATATGTTTATATTCCTAGTCTGTGTTCCTCCCTGTACTAGGTGAAAGAAAGACTTTATAGGAGTCAGTGGTTCACAAACTTCATACAGATTTCTGAGCCCCTTCCATGGTGTCTATGGTAAGTCTTCCTGGGTTAGAATAGATTAATGTGCATTTTTAGTAAGTCCCTAGATGATACTGAGATTGTGAATTCAGGCACCATATTTTGATAATCAATAGAATAAGTAAAAGAGAAGAAATAATCCCAGACATCATGGAATTTAGAGTCTAGTTAGGTTGCATTAGTGTCTTATTGTGGCTTAACAAATTACTGCAAAATTAGTGGCTTAAAACAATACAAATTTATTATGGTTCTTGATGTCAGAAGTATACAATGGGTTTCAGGATTGTGAATCTTCCGGAGGCTCTAGGGGAGAAGGTTTCCTTCCTCTTCCAATTTATAGAGACCACCTGCATTCCTTGACTTGTGGCCCATCTTCAAGGTACAGTGTCTTCAAATCTCTCTTTCTTCTTTGCTTTCTCATCACATCTCCTTCTCTGACTCTGACTCTGCTGAGTTTCTCTAATATGGAATCCTGTGATTATGTTGTGCCTATCCAAATAATCTAGGATAATCTTCTCATTTCAAAAATCCTTAGTTTTTCTATGTAAAGTAGTATATTCAGAGATTCTCAGGATTAGGATGTGGGTATGACAAGAATCTGAACCATAGAAGATCATATTTGCAGGTATGGTGGTAAATTGAAAGTAATATTTTGCAATCGAGTTCTGACTTTCAATTAACCAACCAACTAACCAACCAAATATACAGCCTTGACTATGTCAATAGATCTTTTTTGAATATTATTTATTGTAAATGTAGTTTAAATAGTTATTTCTAAAATATCTAATGGTTTTTAATACTGTGATTCTATAGTGGAAGCTAGTTTTGATTTTTGTTAATGACTGTCATAAATAAAAAATCAGTGCAGATTTGGAAAAATGGAAATAGTCCGAATTTTAAGATTTCTATCTTGGGGTGCCTGGGTGGCTCAGGCAGTTAAGTGCCTAACTCTTATTTTGGCTCAGGTCATGATCTCCTGGTTCGTGGGTTTGAGCACCAGGTCGGGCTGTGTTCTGACAGCATGGAGCCTACTTGGGATTCTGTCTCTCCCTCTCTCTGCCCCTTCCCCACCCACACACACACTCTCTCTCTCTCTCTCTCTCTCGCTCTCTCTCTTTCACACATACACAGAGTAAATAAATAAATATTTCCATATTTATATTTCAGTACACATTTATCTTCTCCTTTATGATACAGTTTCTTTTTTTTTTTTAATTTTTTTTTTCAACGTTTATTTATTTTTGGGACAGAGAGAGACAGAGCATGAACGGGGGAGGGGCAGAGAGACAGGGAGACACAGAATCGGAAACAGGCTCCAGGCTCTGAGCCATCAGCCCAGAGCCCGACGCGGGGCTCGAACTCCCGGACCGCGAGATCGTGACCTGGCTGAAGTCGGACACTTAACCGACTGCGCCACCCAGGCGCCCCTATGATACAGTTTCTATGCTATGTTTACCTAAAAACATATTGCTTTTCTTATAGTAGAAGCCCATTGGAACAAATAGATTTAAGATATCATCTAACATATAATCAAGAATATAGAGATCGCAAGGATCAAATAGGAAATATTAACTTAATTGTGATAAATGCATTATATATACAGATCCTTCAGAGAGTCCTATGCCAGTAAAGAGAGATGTAGGTTTTCCAACCTTTAAGCAGAGATAAACAACGTGATGAGGGCTTGTTGGGGTAGTGGGGAGAACTGAATGGTGATATAAATTGATAGGAGGTTGAACAAGGAAACTTTGAGACTTTGTTAAATTTTTTTTAATGTTTATTTATTTTTGAGAGAGAGAGACAGAATGCAAGTGGGTTGGAGCAGAGAGAGAGGGAGGCACAGAATCTGAAGCAGGCTCCAGGCTCTGAGCTGTCAGCATAGAGCCTGATGCAGGGCTCAAACTCACAAGCTGTGAGATCATGACCTGAGCCGAAGTGGGACACTCAACCGACTGAGCCATCCAGGGACCCCGGAAACTTTGAGACTTTGTAAATTTTCCCCATATGGTAAATTTTTCACCAAAATGCAAATGGAAAGAGAATCCATCAAATAATCGAATTCAATATTGGTAATATCATTCACAAGCAGAGACATGGTGACATTTCTTATGTAGTGCAGTTTGTTTTACTGAATTCCTAAAGGAATGAAATGTCCCAAACAACATTCAAAACTTTTAGTTTAAACAAGTCTATTTGTTGATGCAATATATAAGGTTTTAGTATTTCTTCTCAAATATGTGCAAATATGGAATTTACTATAACAACAAAATGGTGCTTTCATTTTCTTTTAACCACTAGAGGGCAGGATTATTTCTCAGTTTTACTTAAATTGATAACCATAATTATAAGATTAACAATGTCATCACACTTACATTTTGTTAAGCAATTTCTATATGAAGGCACTTTCAGATTAACTTCATTCTAATGTTTTTTTAAGATGTCCTTTGAAAAAATTCTCAAATTCCATCTTACTTCACAAATTATTTTACACGTTTAAAATAAGACGTTCATAGTTCATGGACAGAACATGCTGTTTTGATTTAAACGATTTCTAGTTTATTTAAGTATAGGATAAGATGGTTTTTGTTTTGTTTTTAGTCAAGAAGCAGATGAAGGAAAATAGTAGTGGAATTATAATATATTGTAAAAATATTAGTTTAGGTTCAACAATTAATTAAACATTTCATTGTTGTAGGCCATTTTGTTAGACCATGAGCACAAAATAGTAAAACATGTTTCTCTAGGTGTTATTTTCTTTTGGGAACCAATTTTATTCCTCTTTCCAGAAAAGAATTGGAGTATCTTCCATGTGCTTTTGAACGTACCTCCATTTCAGAATACAAAACATTAAGTTAAAATCACCCTCATACTCTACCCCCTCACAAGACTTGTAGGCTCTTTGGGCACAGAACCATGTGTTGGCATTCTATCCCAGCATGCAAAATAGGGCTTGCCAGAAAGTAGATAGATACTCAATAGAAATTTGTAGCTGTATTATAATAGTAGTAGAAAAAAATCAATGAAAAATTAATTATTTACTATGGTAATATCTATACTGTATATTATTTTATTTTATTCAACTTCACATCAATATCGTATTGATTGTAAAATGATATATGGAGAAAAGTGAACCAACAACTTAGTTCTCAGTTAAGTTCAATTCAGCAATCATGTTTTAGGAACCTAATATATTTCTTGGATTATACCCAGTGCTGTCCGAAAACACATGGAAAGAAATAGTCCTTAAAATAGCAGTACAAATAAAAGTACATAAAACAGATAGCTTTAATCCTTATAAATGAGATTAAACATTTTGGTCAAGTTTTTTTCCCCCATAAAATAAATATTTCTTGAATGCCTATCATTTGCCACATAAGTACTAGGGAAATTGAAATGAATATATAGCTCACAGACCTCAAGGACTTACAGGGTGATTTTTATTGTTTCTGTTCACAAAAAAAAAGATGTAAATGTCTAAGATACTTTCTTTTTTTTCCTCCTCAAACAACCCTTTATCTGTTTGTTTGTTTATTACAGCATTGATTTTTTAAAATTATTTTTTAAATTTTAAATCAAAGTTAGTTAACATATAGTGCAATAATGGTTTCAGGAGTAGAATTTAGTGATTCATCACTTACATATAACACCCAGTGCTCATTCCCGCAAGTGTCCTCCTTAATGCCCATTACACATTTGGCCCATCCCACCACCCAACACCCCTCAAGCAACTCTAAGTTTGTTTTCTGAATTTAAGAGTCTCTTGTGGTTTGTCTCCCTCTTTGTTTGTATATTGTTTTCTTCCTTTCCCTTATGTTCATCTGTTATATTTCTTAAATTCCAATATGATTATAGTCATATTTGTCTTTCTCTGACTAATTTCGCTTGGAATAATATACTCTAGTTCCATCCACATTGTTGCAGATGGAAAGATTTCATTTTTGATTGCCAAATTATATCCCATTTATATATATACCACATCTTCTTTATCCATTCATCAGTCATGGACATTTGGGCTCTTTCCTTATTTTAGCTCTTGTCAATAGTGCTGCTATAAACATTGGGGTGCATGTGCCCCTTCAAATCAGCACCCCTGTATCTTTTGGATAAATACCTAGTAGTGCAGTTCCTGGACCATAGGGTAGTTCTATTTTTCATTTTTTGAGGAGCCTCTATACTGTTTTCCTGAGTGGCTGTACCAGGTTGCATTCCCACCAGCAGTGCAAAAGGATTCCTCTTTCTCCACATCCTCACCAACATCTGTTGTTGTCTGAGTTGTTAATTTTAGCCATTCTAACAGGTGTAAGGTGGTATCTCATTGTGGTTTTGATTTGTATTTCCCTGATGTTGATTGATGATCATCTTTTCATGTGTTGGTTGGCCATGTGGATGTCTTCTTTAGAGAAGTGTCTATTCATGTCTTTTGCCATTTCTTCAGTAGATTACTTGTTTTTGGGGGTGTTAAGTTTGATACGTTCTTTTTAGACTTTGGATACTAACCCTTTATCTGATATGTCATTTGCAAATATCTTCTCCCATTCTGTTGGTTGCCGTTTAGTTTTGCTTATTTTTTCCTTCTCTGTGCAGAAGCTTTTTATCTTGATGAGGTCCCAATAGTTCATTTTTGCTTTTTTTTCCCTTGCCTCTGGAGACATGTCAAGTAAGAAGTTGCTCTGGCCGAGGTCAAAGTTCTTGCCTGTTTTCTCCTCTAGGATTTTGATGGCTTCCTGTCTTATGTTTAGGTCTTTTATCCATTTTGTGCGTGGTGTAACAAAGTGGTCCAGGTTCATCCTTCTTCATGTCGCTGTCCAGTTCTCCCAATACAATTTGTTGAAGAGACTGTCTTTTTTTTCCATTGGATATTCTTTCCTACTTTTTCAAAGATTAGTTGGCCAAACGTTTGTGGGTCCATTTCTGGGTTCTCTATTCTGTTTCATTGATCTGAGTGTGTGTTTCGTGTCAGTACCATACTGTCTTGGTGATTACAGCTTTGTAATACAGCTTGAAGTCAGGACTTTTGATGCCTTCAGCTTTGGTATTCTTTCTCAGGATTGCTTTGACTATTTGAGGTCTTTTAGGTTCCATACAAATTTGAAGGTTGTTTGTTCTAACTCTGTGAAAATGCTGGTGTTATTTTTTTTCATTTATATATGAAATTTATTGTCAAATTGGTTTCCATACAACACCCAGTGCTCATCCCAAAAGGTGCCCTCCTCAATACCCATCACCCACCCTCTCCTCCCTCCCACCCCCCATCAACCCTTAGTTTGTTCTCAGTTCTCAACAGTCTCTTATGCTTTGGCTCTCTCCCACTCTAACCTCTTTTTTTTTTTTTTTCCTTCCCCTCCCCCATGGGTTCCTGTTAAGTTTCTCAGGATCCACATAAGAGTGAAACCATATGGTATCTGTCTTTCTCTGTATGGCTTATTTCACTTAGCATCACACTCTCCAGTTCCATCCACGTTGCTACAAAAGGCCATATTTCATTTTTTCTCATTGCCACGTAGTATTCCATAGTGTATATAAACCACAATTTCTTTATCCATTCATCAGTTGATGGACATTTAGGCTCTTTCCATAATTTGGCTATTGTTGAGAGTGCTGCTATGAACATTGGGGTACAAGTGCCCCTATGCATCAGTACTCCTGTGTCCCTTGGATAAATTCCTAGCAGTGCTATTGCTGGGTCATAGGGTAGGTCTATTTTTAATTTTCTGAGGAACCTCCACACTGCGTTCCAGAGCGGCTGCACCAATTTGCATTCCCACCAACAGTGCAAGAGGGTTCCCGTTTCTCCACATCCTCTCCAGCATCTATAGTCTCCTGATTTGTTCATTTTGGCCACTCTGACTGGCGTGAGGTGATACCTGAGTGTGGTTTTGATTTGTATTTCCCTGATGAGGAGCGACGCTGAACATCTTTTCATGTGCCTGGTGGCCATCCGGATGTCTTCTTTAGAGAAGTGTCTATTCATGTTTTCTGCCCATTTCTTCACTGGGTTATTTGCTTTTCGGGTGTGGAGTTTGGTGAGCTCTTTATAGATTTTGGATACTAGCCCTTTGTCCGACATGTCATTTGCAAATATCTTTTCCCATTCCGTCGGTTGCCTTTTAGTTTTGTTGGTTGTTTCCTTTGCTGTGCAGAAGCTTTTTATCTTCATAAGGTCCCAGTAATTCACTTTTGCTTTTAATTCCCTTGCCTTTGGGGATGTGTCGAGTAAGAGATTGCTACGGCTGAGGTCAGAGAGGTCTTTTCCTGCTTTCTCCTCTAAGGTTTTGATGGTTTCCTGTCTCACATTCAGGTCCTTTATCCATTTTGAGTTTATTTTTGTGAATGGTGTGAGAAAGTGGTCTAGTTTCAACCTTCTGCATGTTGCTGTCCAGTTCTCCCAGCACCATTTGTTAAAGAGACTGTCTTTTTTCCATTGGATGTTCTTTCCTGCTTTGTCAAAGGTGAGTTGGCCATACGTTTGTGGGTCTAGTTCTGGGGTTTCTATTCTATTCCATTGGTCTATGTGTCTGTTTTTGTGCCAATACCATGCTGTCTTGATGATGACAGCTTTGTAGCAGAGGCTAAAGTCTGGGATTGTGATGCCTCCTGCTTTGGTCTTCTTCAAAATTACTTTGGCTATTCGGGGCCTTTTGTGATTCCATATGAATTTTAGGATTGCTTGTTCTAGTTTCGAGAAGAATGCTGGTGCAATTTTGATTGGGATTGCATTGAATGTGTAGATAGCTTTGGGTAGTATTGACATTTTGACAATATTTATTCTTCCAATCCATGAGCAGGGAATGTCTTTCCATTTCTTTAAATCTTCTTCAATTACCTTCATAAGCTTTCTAGAGTTTTCAGCATACAGATCCTTTACATCTTTGGTTAGATTTATTCCTAGGTATTTTATGCTTCTTGGTGCAATTGTGAATGGGATCAGTTTCTTTATTTGTCTTTCTGTTGCTTCATTGTTAGTGTATAAGAATGCAACTGATTTCTGTACATTGATTTTGTATCCTGCAACTTTGCTGAATTCATGTATCAGTTCTAGCAGACTTTTGGTGGAGTCTATCGGATTTTCCACATATAATATCATGTCATCTGCAAAAAGCGAAAGCTTGACTTCATCTTTGCCAATTTGGATGCCTTTGATTTCCTTTTGTTGTCTGATTGCTGATGCTAGAACTTCCAGCACTATGTTAAACAACAGCGGTGAGAGTGGGCATCCCTGTCGTGTTCCTGATCTCAGGGAAAAAGCTCTCAGTTTTTCCCCGTTGAGGATGATGTTAGCTGTGGGCTTTTCATAAATGGCTTTTATGATCTTTAAGTATGTTCCTTCTATCCCGACTTTCTCGAGGGTTTTTATTAAGAAAGGGTGCTGGATTTTGTCAAATGCCTTTTCTGCATCGATTGACAGGATCATATGGTTCTTCTCTTTTTTTTTGTTAATGTGATGTATCACGTTGATTGATTTGCGAATGTTGAACCAGCCCTGCATCCCAGGAATGAATCCCACTTGATCATGGTGAATAATTCTTTTTATATGCCGTTGAATTCGATTTGCTAGTATCTTATTGAGAATTTTTGCATCCATATTCATCAGGGATATTGGCCTGTAGTTCTCTTTTTTTACTGGGTCTCTGTCTGGTTTAGGAATCAAAGTAATACTGGCTTCATAGAATGAGTCTGGAAGTTTTCCTTCCCTTTCTATTTCTTGGAATAGCTTGAGAAGGATAGGTATTATCTCTGCTTTAAACGTCTGATAGAACTCCCCTGGGAAGCCATCTGGTCCTGGACTCTTATTTGTTGGGAGATTTTTGATAACCGGTTCAATTTCTTCGCTGGTTATGGGTCTGTTCAAGCTTTCTATTTCCTCCTGATTGAGTTTTGGAAGAGTGTGGGTGTTCAGGAATTTGTCCATTTCTTCCAGGTTGTCCAATTTGTTGGCATATAATTTTTCATAGTATTCCCTGATAATTGTTTGTATCTCTGAGGGATTGGTTGTAATAATTCCATTTTCATTCATGATTTTATCTATTTGGGTCATCTCCCTTTTCTCTTTGAGAAGCCTGGCTAGAGGTTTGTCAATTTTGTTTATTTTTTCAAAAAACCAACTCTTGGTTTCGTTGATCTGCTCTACAGGTTTTTTAGATTCTATATTGTTTATTTCTGCTCTGATCTTTATTATTTCTCTTCTTCTGCTGGGTTTAGGCTGCCTTTGCTGTTCTGCTTCTATTTCCTTTAGGTGTGCTGTTAGATTTTGTATTTGGGATTATTCTTGTTTCTTGAGATAGGGCTGGATTGCAATGTATTTTCCTCTCAGGACTGCCTTCGCTGCGTCCCAAAGCGTTTGGATTGTTGTATTTTCATTTTCGTTTGTTTCCATATATTTTTTAATTTCTTCTCTAATTGCCTGGTTGACCCACTCATTCGTTAGTAGGGTGTTCTTTAACCTCCATGTTTTTGGGGTTTTCCAGACTTTTTTCTGTGGTTGATTTCAAGCTTCATAGCATTGTGGTCTGAAAGGATGCATGGTATGATTTCAATTCTTGTAAACTTATGAAGGGCTGTTTTGTGACCCAGTATATGATCTATCTTGGAGAATGTTCCATGTGCACTCGAGAAGAAAGTATATTCTGTTGCTTTGGGATGCAGAGTTCTAAATATATCTGTCAAGTCCATCTGATCCAATGTCTCATTCAGGGCCCTTGTTTCTTTATTGACCATGTGTCTAGATGATCTATCCATTTCTGTAAGTGGGGTGTTAAAGTCCCCTGCAATTACCACATTCTTTTCAATAAGGTTGCTTATGTTTATGAGTAATTGTTTTATGTATTTGGGCGCTCCGGTATTCGGCGCATAGACATTTATAATTGTTAGCTCTTCCTGATGGATAGACCCTGTCACTATTATATAATGTCCTTCTTCATCTCTTGTTACAGCCTTTAATTTAAAGTCTAGTTTGTCTGATATAAGTATGGCTACTCCAGCTTTCTTTTGGCTTCCAGTAGCATGATAAATAGTTCTCCATCCCCTCACTCTCAATCTGAAGGTGTCCTCAGGTCTAAAATGAGTCTCTTGTAGACAGCAAATAGATGGGTCTTGTTTTTTTATCCATTCTGATACCCTATGTCTTTTGGTTGGCGCATTTAATCCATTTACATTCAGTGTTATTATAGAAAGATATGGGTTTAGAGTCATTGTGATGTCTGTATGTTTTATGCTTGTAGTGATGTCTCTGGTACTTTGTCTCACAGGGTCCCCCTTAGGATCTCTTGTAGGGCTGGTTTAGTGGTGACAAATTCCTTCAGTTTTTGTTTGTTTGGGAAGACCTTAATGTCTCCTTCTATTCTAAATGACAGACTTGCTGGATAAAGGATTCTCGGCTGCCTATTTTTTCTGTCTAGCACACTGAAAATCTCGTGCCAATTCTTTCTGGCCTGCCAAGTTTCAAAAGAGAGATCAGTCACGAGTCTTATAGGTCTCCCTTTATATGTGAGGGCACGTTTACCCCTTGCTGCTTTCAGAATTTTCTCTTTATCCTTGTATTTTGCCAGTTTCACTATGATATGTCGTGCAGAAGATCGATTCAAGTTACGTATGAAGGGAGTTCTCTGTGCCTCTTGGATTTCAATGCCTTTTTCCTTCCCCACTTCAGGGAAGTTCTCAGCTATTATTTCTTCAAGTACCCCTTCAGCACTTTTCCCTCTCTCTTCCTCCTCTGGGATACCAATTATGCGTATATTATTTCTTTTTAGTGTATGACTTAGTTCTCTAATTTTCCCCTCATACTCCTGGATTTTTTTATCTCTCTTTTTCTCAGCTTCCTCTTTTTCCATAACTTTATCTTCTAGTTCACCTATTCTCTCCTCTGCCTCTTCAATCCGAGCCGTGGTGGTTTCCATTTTGTTATGCATTTCGTTTAAAGCGTTTTTCAGCTCCTCGTGACTGTTCCTTAGTCCCTTGATCTCTGTAGCAAGAGATTCTCTGCTGTCAGCTATACTGTTTTCAAGCCCAGCGATTAATTTTATGACTATTATTCTAAATTCACTTTCTGTTAAATTATTTAAATCCTTTTTGATCAGCTCATTAGCTGTTGTTATTTCCTGGAGATTCTTCTGAGGGGCATTCTTCCGCTTGGTCATTTTGGATAGTCCCTGGCATGGTGAGGACCTTCCCCTGTGCTGTGGTGTATAACTGGAGTTGGTGGGCGGAGCCGCAGTCAGACCTGATGTCTGCCCCCAGCCCACCGCTGTGTCTACAGTCAGACTGGTGTGTGCCTTCTCTTCCCCTCTCCTAGGGGTGGGATTCACTGTGGGGTGGGGTGGCCTGTCTGGGCTACTTGCACACTGCCAGGCTTGTGATGCTGGGGATCTGGCGTCTTAGCTGGGGTGGGTAGGCAAGGTGCACGGGGGCAGGAGGGGCAGGCTTAGCTTGCTTCTCCTTAGGTGTTCCACTTCAGGAGGGGCCCTGTGGCAGCAGGAGGGAGTCAGATCCGCTGCCGGAGGTTTGGCTCCGCAGAAGCGCAGTGTTGGGTGTTTGCGCGGAGCGAGCAAGTTCCCTGGCAGGAACTGGTGCTCTTTGGGATTTTGGCTGGGGGATGGGCGGGGGAGATGGCGCTGGCGAGCGCCTTTGTTCCCCAGCAAACTGAGCTCTGTCATCCGGGGGCTCAGCAGCTTTCCTTCCCTTTGTCCTCCAGCCTTCCCGCTTTCCGAGCAGAGCTGTTAACTTATGACCTCCCAGACGCTAAGTCGCGCTTGCTGTGGGAACACAGTCCGTCAGGCCCCTCCGCTTTTTGCAAGCCAGACTCGGGGGCTCTGCTTGGCCGGCGAGCCGCCCCTCCGCCCCGGCTCCCTCCCGCCAGTCCGTGGAGCGTGCACTGCCTCGCCGCCCTTCCTACCCTCTTCCGTGGGCCTCTCGTCTGCGCTTGGCTCCGGCGACTCCGTTCTGCTAATCCTCTGGCGGTTTTCTGGGTTATTTAGGCAGGTGTAGGTGGAATCTAAGTGCTCAGCAGGACGCGCGGTGAGCCCAGCGTCCTCCTAAGCCGCCATCTTCCCTCTCTCTCGCTGGTGTTATTTTGATAAGGATTGCATTAAATCCTTAGATTGCTCTGGGTAGTTTTGACATTTTAACAATATTTGTTAAATATTTAACAATATTTGTTCTTCCAATTAATAGCATGGAAAGTTTTGCCATTTTTTTGGTGCCATCTTCAATTTCTTCCATAAGCTTTGTATAGTTTTCAGTATATAGATTTTTCACTTCTTTGGTTAGGTTTATTCCTAGGTATTTTATGGGTTTGGTGCAATTGTAAATGGGATTGATTCCTTGATTTCTCTTTCTGCTGCCTCATTGTTGATGTGTAGAACTGCAACCAATTTCTGTACATTGATTTTTTTATCCTGAGACTGCTGAATTCATGGATCCGTTCTAGCAGTTTTTTAGTGTAGTCTTTTGGTTTTCCCCTTAGAGTATCATGTTGTCTGTGAAGAGTGGAAGTTTGACTTCCTCCTTGCTGATTTGGATGCCTTTTATTTCTTTGTGTTGTCTGATGGCTGAGGCTAGGACTTCCAACATTATGTTGAATGACAGTGGTAAGAGTGGACATCTTTGTCATTTTCCTGACTTTAGTGAGGGGGGGGGAGCTCTCTTTTTCCCCATTGAGAATGTTAACTGTGGGTCTTTTGTATATGACCTTTATGATCTTGAGGTATGACCTTCTATCCCTACTTTCTTTAGGGTTTTTATCAAGAAAGGATGCTGTCTTTTGTCAAATGCTTTTTCTGCATCTATTAAGAGTATCATGTGGATCTTATCCTTTCTTTTATTAATGTGATGTATCACATTGGTTGATTTGCAGATATTTAACCAGTCCTGCATCCCAGGAAAAATTTCCCACTTGATCGTGGTGAAGAATTCTTTTAATGTACTATTGGATCTGGTTAGCTAGTATCTTGTTTTCTGAATTTTTGCATCCATCTTCATGAGGGAAATTGGTTTGTAGTTCTTTATTTTAGTGGGGTCTTTGGTTTTGGAATCAAGGTGATGCTGGCCTTGTAGAATGAGTTTGGAAGTTTTCCTTCCATTTCTATTTTTTGAAGCAGCTTCAAAAGACTAGGTGTTTAACTCTTCTTTAAATGTGTGGTAGAATTTCCCCTGGAAAGCCATCCAGCCCTTGACTCTTATTTTTTGGGTAGATTTTTGATTTTTGATTCAATGTCTTTACTGGTTATAGGTCTGTTCAAATTTTCTATTTCTTCCTATTTCAGTTTTGGTAGTTTATATGTTTGTAGGAATTTGTCCATTTCTTCCAGATATCTCAATTTGTTGGCATATAATTTCTCATAAATTTCTCTTATTATTGTTTGTATTTCTGCTATATTGGTTATGCTCTCTCCTCTTTCATTCATGATATTATTTATTTGGGTCCTTTCCTTTCTCTTTTTGATCAATCTGGCTAGGGATTTTTCAATTTTGTTAATTTTTTCAAAGAACCAGCTCCTGGTTTCTTTGATCTGTTCTACAGTTGTGTTTGTTTGTTTGTTTGTTTTGTTGGGGTTTTTTTTGAGATCATTGATTTCTTCTTTAATCTTTATTATTTCCCTTTATTTGCTGGTTTTGGACTTTATTTGCTGTTATTTTTCCCGTTCTTTTAGGTGTAGCGTTGTGCTATGTATTTGAGACATTTCTTCCTTCTTTAGAAAGGCCTAGATTGCTACATACTTCCCTCTTATGACTGCCTTTGCTGCATCCCAGAGGTTTGGGGATATCCTGTTTTCATTTTCATTGGCTTCCATTTACTTTTTAATTTCCTCTTTAATTTCTTTGTCAACCTATTCATTCTTTAGTAGGATGTACTTTAATCTCCAAGTATTCATGGTCTTTCCAAATTTTTTCTTGTGGTTGATTTCAAGTTTCATACTGTTGTGGCCTGAAAATATGCAAGGTATGATCTCAATCTTTTTGTACTTGTGGAGGGCTGATTTGTGACCTAGTATGTGATCTATTCTGGAGAATGCTCCGTGTGCACTTGAGAGGAATATGTAGTCTGCTGCTTTATGATGAAATGTTCTGAATATATCTGTTAAGTCTATCCAGTCCAGTGTGTCATTCAAAGCTATTGTTTCCTTGTTGATTTTCTGTTTATATTATCTGTCCATTGCTGTAACTGAGGTGTGGAAGTCCGCTACTGTTATTGTATTATTATCAATGAGTTTCTTTATGTCTGTGATTAATTGATTTATATATTTGGGAGTTCCACATTTGGGGCATAAATATTTATACTTGCTAGGTCTTCTTGGTGGATAGACCCCTTAATTATGATATAGTGCCCTTCTTCATCTTTTCTTACAGTCTTTATTTTAAAATCTAGTTTGTTGGATGTAAGTATGGCTACTCCAGCTTTCTTTGACAACCGTTAGTGTGATAGATGTTTCCTTATCCCCTTGCTTTCAATATGCAGGTGTCTTTAGGTCTAACCTGAGCCTCTTGTAAGCAGCATATAGATGGCTCTTGTTTTCTTATCTGTTCTGATACCCTATGTCTTTTGTTTGGAGCGTTTAATCCATTGACATTTTGAACGAGTACTGAAAGGGGCGTTGGTTCAGTGGATCAGTTGGTTCAGTGTCCAACTTCTGCTCAGGTCATGAGTTCAGAGTTTGTGAGTTAGAGCCCAGCGTCAGGCTCTGTGCTAAGAGCTCAGATCCTGGAGCCTGCTTTGGATTCTGTGTCTCCCTCTCTCTCTCTGTCCCTCCCCTACTCGCACTCTGTGTCTCTCTCTCTCTCTCTCTCTCAAAAATAAACATTAACAAATTTAAAATAAAAAAATTACTAGGGCACCTGGGTGGCTCAGTCAGTTAAGCGTCTGACTTCAGCTCAGATCATGATCTCGCGGTTCAAAGGTTCAAGTGCTGCATTAGATCTGTGCTGACAGCTTGGAGCCTATTTCCTGCTTCAGATTCTGTGTCTCCCTCTCTCTCTCTGCCCCTCCGCCACTCATGCTCTGTCTCTCTCTGTCTGAAAAACTAAACATTAACAAATTTTTAAATAAAAAAATTACTTTAGAGTGAGTACTGAAAGATAAATTTAGTGCCATTGTGTTGCCTGTACAGTTGTTGTTTCTGGTGATGTTCTCTGGTCCTTCCCAGTCTTTATTGCTTTTGTCGTTGTTCTTGTTGTTTGTTTTGTTTTGTCTTTTTTCCACTAAAAGATTCCCTCTTAAAATTTCTTGCAGTGCTGGTTTAGTGATTACTGTTCTGCTTCCTCCATCCTTGCCGTCATGGCATCCATTTGTGATTGCATCTCACTTACAGCATTTTTAATTTTGTCCTGACTAGATTTTACTTCTTTTATCCTGCAGAAGGAATTATATGCTTTTTTTCAACCCCAGCTAGTATTCTTATTATAGTGATTCTAAATTTTAGTTCAGACATCTTGCTTATATC
The DNA here is from genome assembly GCF_028749965.1 of Puma concolor. Classification (NCBI taxonomy): domain Eukaryota; kingdom Metazoa; phylum Chordata; class Mammalia; order Carnivora; family Felidae; genus Puma; species Puma concolor. The sequence goes on from NC_141674.1 coordinate 90,780,347, forward strand.
TGTGTTGTAAGTTTCTGGCTATCATTTCTTCCTGTTCTTTCTTTTGGGGTGAATTCCTTCATTTTGTCATTTTGGAGGAAGAAAAAAATTAACAAAATAAAAAAATTAAAATTAAAAAAATTAAAAACAAAACAAAACTCAAATAAAGGAAGATAGATCTTAGGTGTGTTTTTGTTTGTTGAAAGAAGATTGATAGAATAGAGAAAAAAGGGAAGAAAAAAATAAAAAGGTAAGAAAAATTTACAAATTAAAAAAATTATATGATAGAATAAAATAAAGAAAATGCAATGGAACAAATAATTTTTAAAAAGTAAAAAATAGGGGCACCTCGGTGGCTCAGTCGGTTAAGTGTCCGACTTCAGCTCAGGTCTGATCTCACTGTTCATGAGTTCAGTCCCTGTGTCGGGCTCTATGCTAACAGCTCAGAGCCTGGAGTCTAGTTCAGATTCTGTGTCTCCCTCTCTCTCCAACCCTCCCCAACTCACACTCTGTGTCTCTCTCTCTCAAAAATAAATAAACACTAAAAACTTTTTTTAAATAAAAAATAAAGTTAAATAAATAAATAAAATTTTCTCTTTATGTATCCAAAAAGAGGAAGAAAAGAAAGAAAAAAGAAAATAATTTAAATAAAAACAGAAAACGAACAAATAAATAAACGAGCAAACAGAATGAAATTTGAAGTTACATCCAGTTTCCTTTAGAACTGAAACTGTGCAGCCCTCTATAGTCCATATACTAAGCAGGTGGAGTGACTTGTGCTCTTCTTCCAGGGGATGTGCGTGGAGGGCGCAATTGGGTGGAACTTGGTGTAATAGCTCTGTTCTCCACTAGGTGGTGCTTCTTAACTTATTGGGGTGGATCAATGTGCCAGGAGAAGTGGGAATGGCTTCACCCAGCTCCCTAGACTCTGGTGCAGGAACTTCATGCTCTCACCAACCTGCTATCAAGCATCCCTGCTTTGTCTCAGGTCTCCATCCGCTCCCCGCCTCTCACTCTGCCTAACCAAGCTGTCCCCCTCCATGCAGCACCTCCCTCTAGAGTTTTATCTCAGATGGTGTTGTGTTTCAAAACCCCATATTTCAGAGACCCCTGTGGCTTGGACCCACATGGACTCTCTGGAAGAGGTTCTTGCAGAGCAATGGCCGGTGCTGGCTTGCCCATTAACATTCGTGTAATCACACGGTGGCAATCCTTCAGAGATTATGGCAAATTACAACACACAGCTGCTACCAGTTTTCACAGTGTTCTGGCATCCTTGTCCCAATACCAGCAAATGTGGCTGCTCTCCGGGGTCCACTGGGACTTTTGTCTGTGGGGAGGCCGCATGATCTCTACCAAATGTATTCCAAGCAGGGTAACCACTTCTTCCCATATGGCACACAGACCCCTCAGACCCAGCTGCCTGCATCTGGGGATTTTCCCTGCTTCCTCACCATAGCACCACCAGGCACTGAGCTCTGAAACTTCAGGCTCTGCTCTCCACTCTTTATAGAATCCTGGTGGTATTTAAATCTTCTCCTTTCTCCCCATCAATGGTTTTGGGGAGCGTATATTTTTGTTTAGTCTGCTGCAAGTATTTTCACTCTTTCTTTCTCTTTTTTTCCAGCTACTTTTGGGGGAGTGTTTTTTTTACACCATCTTGATGTGCCATACTCTCTCCCTTTCTCCTTCTCTGTCCACTCTCTGCAAAAACAGCTCCCTACCTTCCACGGCTTTTCTCTCTCCCAGTTCACCTCTCTGTACTGTGTGCCTGCTGAATTCTGTGGCTCAAGTTATGCAGATTGTTGTGTTAATCCTCAGATCAATTTCCTAGGGGTTCAAATGGTTTGGTGCTGATCTAGCTGCGTTTCAGGGATGAGACAAGCTCAGAGTCCCCATGCTGCTCTGCTATCTTAACTCCTCCCCATTTTTGTCAAGTTTCAACCCATCCTCAGGCCAGCTAAGGGAAAAACGTCATATTCAACCTTTGGATTCTGCAAATGCACAAGGAAATCAAATGTTCTGCCAAATGACTTTGTAACATAGCAAGTTCAAGCTGTATCATAAAATAATACCAAAGCATTATATAAAAATAATGGGTGGACCACTCAAACAAGTGTGTTCTTGGGCAAATGGTAGTCTTTAAGAAGTGCTACTTAGTTGTCCTATCAGCCTTGGGCTCAAAACCTTGTGTGCAAGAAGGCACAGAGTCCACCAGCTTAGAAAATACTGACAATAGCTGAACGTAATTCAAGGGATTTTAAGGTTAACTGTAGTTTTCTAAATTACCTGTATTTATTCAGTCAAGTGTTCCTTGTAATGCATATTTATATACTGTGTAGTACATATTCAGAAAAAATATATACACATACACATATTCCCATACACACCCACGCAAACACACACACACACACACACACACACACACACACACGAACAACTACAAACACTATCCAGCTTAAACTATATGAGATTATATGATTTTTTTAAATTTTTTTATTTATTTTTCCAGAGAGAGAGACAGAGCATGAGCAGGGGAGGGGCAGAGAGAGAGGGAGACACAGAATCCGAAGCAGGCTCCAGGCTCTAAGCTGTCAGCACAGAGCCCAACGTGGGGCTCGAACTCACAGACTGCAAAATCATGACCTTAGCCAAAGTGAGCCACCCAGGTGCCCCATGAGATTATATGATTAAAATATCAGTTTCTAGTTTATAAATGTTTGATAAAAACTTAAGCCAGTTGTGACATACATATATATATGTGTGTGTGTGTGTGTGTGTGTGTGTGTGTGTATGTGTGTGTGTGTGTGTGTGTGTGTATATATGTATGTATATGTATATATATATATGGGTGTGGGGGGGTGTGTATATGGTATATATAGTCTTTATCATGGCTTAATTCAAAATTTTCTTCTTGTCATTTGCTGGGATTTATGTATCTGTGATGTCAGTTTCACAATTCTTCCCTATTATTGGGATATAGTCTCACACAAAAGTTGTGTCTGCTTTTAATTGTTATAAGTTTATATTTTAAGGTATAATTTTTTTCTGCCTGTTTATATTTAATCTTATACTGATTTATAAAAATTTGGGGAAATTAATGTGAACAGATATTTGGAGTAGTAGTCCATAAATATTACTCTACACAAGAAAAGAAGTGAAAATTAATAGAACTAAACAGATTGGAGGGGGAAATAAGAGTGACTTAAAAATGAAGAACCTTGTCACTAAAGAAGTAGGTCAAGTATACTGGGAATAACAAAAGAAAGGAGCTGTAAGAGTAAAATATTATAATCAGAGAGGGACTTTGTGATTTCAGTGTTAATCAGCTACCTGATTAAAAGAAGAAGAAAATGGAGTACCTGGTGGTTCAGTCAGTTAAGCATCAGTTCAGGTCATGATGTCACGGTTTGTGAGATGGAGCCTTGCGTCAGGCTCTATGCTGACAGCATGGAACCTGCTTGGGATTCTCTCTCTCCCTGTCTGTCTGCCCCTCTCCTGCTCACACACACACTCTCTCTCTCTACCAATATAAGTAAACTTAGGGGTGCCTGGGTGGCTCAGTCAGTTAAGCGTCCAGCTTTGGCTCAGGTCATGACCTCACAGTTCATGGGTTTCGAGTCCCCCATCAGGCTCTGTGCTGACAGCTCAGAGCATAGAGCCTGCTTTGGATTCTGTGTGTGTCTCTCTCTTTGCCCCTTCCCTGCTTGCTTTCTGTCTCTCAAAAATAAGTAAACATTAAACAATTAAAAAAAAAAACTTACAAAATAAACTTAAAAAAAACCTACTTTAAAAAAATTAGAAAAATTACCTTGCTGCCTTGACATTTCTTGGAGGGAGAGATACTTTCTGAGGCTAACTTAAGTCTCTCTTTTCTCATTTTTAAGGACTTTATCCTGACTTCCTATTTTACAAGCAGCAGGAGTTATAATTGTCCTTTGATTGATAAGTATAATTGTCCTTTGATGCATTCAAGTACTTGTGATTTGGAAGTACAAGTATATATTATAATATATGAAAATATATTGTTAACATATAATTATGTATTAATTATAAGTGTACATATATATGTATATGGGAAAAAACTTGATGGGACTTTGAGTTTATTTTTCTGCATTTTCCTATTAAATGCAGGAAATATCAACTTTTCTGGATTAAGCAGCTCTTATTTGTGAACACTGAGAATGATTGCTCTTGTCCTTGAGTGCATTTACTAACATAGGAGGGTAAATATTTAGAGCAATACATAGGGATTTAGCCTTGTGATTCCCATTATTGTAAAGAAATATAAATATTTACAGTACATTTATCCCATGATGTTTGTCCTGGGACTCAGAATAATGAAATGAAACAACTATTTAAAACAAGTTATGTGCAGCCTTGAATAAATTTGTGATTTAACACAATGTGGAAGACGTTATGGCTTCCTACTATCTTCAAATGCACTAAAATATAATCAGTCTTAATATAGCCAACACTTTTGAAAGATGGACAAACTTAAAATTGAGGCTATAAATAATCTATAAGTGGCTTAAAGAAATATTATTTTTTAAGTGGAAAACTGGAGAACTAGCTAATTATAATTCTTCACCTTATTCCATAAACATAGAAAGCCAGGAGGATAAATTTATCTAACTTTTTTTTAGCACAATATGTTATATACTCTGTCAGTGTAGAAATATAAGTGAATGATATGTTCTGAAGCTGTGTCATGTTAACAGAAGAAAAGAGTAAGTATTGTAGTATAGCCTCTTTTTTCAGAATAGGAAAATCATTCCATTTTTGCTTTCTCTGTATTTATTTATTTATTTATTTATTTATTTATTTATTTATTTATTTATTTATATAAAAAAAATCACAGTCCTAATTTGAAGGGATTAAAAGCTCTCCTTTAAAAATATTGGAGAACAACAGCTCTTGGAGACTAGCTCAAATATTGTCATTATTCTCCTTGTTGTGAACTTGTCTACTCTTGAAAATATTTCTGGTTCTCCAACTTAGCTGTGGTTACATCAGTTCCGTTAGGTAAAAATACTCCCATAGTAGGAAAGCTGCTTGCAAAAGTGTGTTCTGTAGGTGGTTTCCCACCTTGGTTGGCCCGGTTCAAGGAGCAAGATGGTAGGAGTCCTTTCTTACCAAATGCCTCTCCTGCTGGCTGTCAGGGAAGCCTCTTCTCTGCATCTGCCCACTATGTGCTCATCACTACTGTCACCCTTTTCACACTGTATTGTAATTATTTATGTGGTTACCTTTCCTAGTAGAGACTAAACTCCTTGAGAACAGAGAATGTGTCTTAAATCTATGTGTCTCCAGGAGTACCTGGGTGGCTCAGTCGTTTGAGCGTTTGACTTCGGTTCAGGTCATGATCTCATGGTTCGTGGGTTCAAGCCCCACGTCGGGCTCTGTGCTGACAGCTCAGAGCCTGGAGTCTGTCTGTCTCTCTCTCTCAAAAACCAATAAACATTTAAAAAAAAGTTTAAAAAAATCTATGTATCTCCAATCCCTTACACTATTTTTGACACCAAATTTTAGTCAGTGTATCTTTGACTATTTAATTTTCACCAAGTTTTATCTATATCCATAACCTTATTCTGCACTGTGTTAGAAAACATGACTTAGTTGTGACCTTAATTTTTATGAAAATTAACATTCCATTGAATAAACCTAACTCCCTCTTGTTTGACTCTGGAACTGTCTAAATAAAATTCCAAACCATTCTATATTGTTGTAATTCAGGTTTTACTTAGTCAATTATCACATAAAACAGATTTGCACAGTTGACTCTCTTGGAATTGCAGTTCTCAAAATGTGTTTAACCAAACGTTCTTCTTTAGTTTGCCAATGAAGTGATCTAGGGTGTAAAGTGTGTGTGTGTGTGTGTGTGTGTGTGTGTGTGTGTGTGTATTTGGTCTGGACAGAATTATGGTGTCTATAAATTAGTGAACAAACAGTATTATTCCTTTAGAATAACAGAGTTGGGAAAAAATAATGGAGATGCTCACTTACCAAAGGACTATTTATTTATTTACTACTGGATAAAAAGTAAAACTACAATATATATTGTTCTAGCCTTGGATAAATGTATTAGGGTCCAGTAGGAGGGCACCAGAATTGCCAAAGCTAGGAAAGATACTGTGCATGTGGTTAGCATTAAACACATACCCACTTATTGACCAGACATTGTGTTTTAAACACCATTCTCCACTAAAAGTGACTTTGAACTCCTTGGAAAAATGATTGATTCTAAGGCTAGAGGAGGTAAGTACCAGATGAACCTAAATATCTTCTTGAATCAGAAAGTAGAAAATACTTTTATTTTTCAGAAATAAAGAATACCCTATCAAACAATGATAGAGAAACATCAAAAGGGGATCAAACATCAAATCTAGGACAGTTTGGACATCAAAATAAATAAAATAATAATGGATCATACCATAGCATAAAGTAAGAATCTATGAGTCCAGGCTTATGTAAAACTAAACGAATAAATAAATGATGAGAAATAAGATATTCGTATAATGTCAAGCTATCTTCCAAGAAAACACAATTACAAAAGGAAAAAAAAAAAAGGAATGGAGAAGCCTTATTGACATCACCTTAACTGAGCATCTAAGTTAAATTACCAGTATTGGGACAAGTTGAACTTATGTGCTACCTGATAGATATGAATGAGAAAAACACAGCATCACTCCACAGAATTCCTGCCAAAGAAATAAATCTGAATCTTATCAAAAGGAAATCTTACACAAACCTAAATGTAAGAACATTCTGTAAAATAGAGGGTCTTTAATCTTTAAAAGCTTTAAGATCATGAAAAGAGATACTGAGAAATTGTTTCAGGTGAAGGAGGTTACTAAATGAATATAACATTATCTCTGAACTGAATTCTGTTAGAACTGATTTGTTTAGGAGGATAATTGGTAAAACTTGAATGGGATTTGAGGATTGGATGATGGTAATGTATTTTTCTAGTTATCTATTGCATATGGAATCACTTCCCACCTAATGGTATAAAATTATAATGATTTTATAATGCTTACAGATTCTGTATTAGGGTTAGGAATTTGGAAAGGGCTCAGTGGAGTTAATTTCTTTCTGCTCCATGATATCAGAGGTTTTAGCTAAAAACATTTCGCTGGCTAGGAGTAGGAATCATCTGAAGGCTTATTTATTCACATGTCTGGTGGTTGATTCTGGCTGTTGGCTCAGAACCCACACCTCCATATTGATGCTTGTGTTTCTTCATAGTATGGTGGCTGAGTTTCAATTGTGTGTTTTCCAGGAGAATCAGACAGAAGTTCTATCATCATTTATGACTTAGCTTTGGAAGTTACAAAGCCTACTCAGATTCAAGAACAGGAAGTAAAGACTTTCCTCTTTCCTCCTTTTTTAGGCAAAAACTACACATTTGATGGGAGGAATGTGAAACTCACTTTATAAAAAAAACATGTGAAATAAAAGAGAGATTAGGGTTTAGTCATCTTTAGAAAATAAAGCCTGTCTCATGTGTAATGATAATGAACTGATTTTGAAAGAGCTGTGCTGCAGTTTTATAAGGCAGTCACCTTATATATAGGAAATCATAGTTAAATATTCAGGTACATTACAGTACATTATGGTGATGGTACATTATGTTGGCAACTTATCCACAAATAGTTCCAGAAAAATATTTAATTGAAATGCTGTATTCTTATAAGTTTTCTATAAGTTTTTAATTGTTTCAAAACAAAAAGTAAAGCAAACATCTAAAAATAGAAAGGGAGATTTCCAGGAGGACCTGATTAAGACTACCTTGTAAAATGGAAATGGAGAGAGCCAGCTGAGGTTATGCCTATGGGAGGGGAGGGTAGATTGCCATTCATAGAGGAATATTAAACTATAATGGCAAGGCTGTAACAATGATGGCAGAAATAGTAAATAGAAGGCTTCCAAGGTTTCATCTACTGAGGAGAATTAACTGTTGTTTGACAGAAATATCATAGTATTCATGAATGGGGGGAATTAGGTTTTCAGCTCCTACTTTAAGTAGAAAAGAACCTATACTGCCAATAAAGTTTTTTTTTCTGCCAGTAAAGTTTTAAATCATTCCTTTTTAACCTATTTTGCAGAAAAAAAACCTGGCCTTTTAAAGGTAATGTAAATATTGTGGCACCTGGGTGGCTCAGTCAGTTAAGCGTCCGACTTTGGCTCAGGTCATGATCTCGCGGTCCGTGAGTTCGAGCCCTGCATTGGGCTCTGTGCTGACAGCTCAGAGCCTGGAGCCTGTTTCAGATTCTGTGTCCCAATCTCCCCCACTCATGCTCAGTCTCTGTCTCTCAAAAGTAAATGAACATTAAAAATGTTTTAAAGAAAAAAATTAATTTTAACAGCATATTTTTAATCCTTCATGATCAAAATATTATTCCAATATGCAATAAATAGTAAACATGATTGAAATTTCTTACATTATTTTTTTGGAAGAAGCCTTCAATTCTGAAGTGTATTTTATACTTAGAATATATCTTAATCAGGCTAGCCACCTTACAAAAGTATTCAATAGCCCCATAGGACTAGTGACTGCTTTATTAGGCAGTGCAGCTCTGTATATGTATATATACATAGTACCCAACATATGCTTCTACTGAGTAGAAGTTTGGGGTGATGGTAGAGTGATCTGGAGCCGATAGCTAAGAAAGAATTCTTGAAGACATCTTTGGTGCAAAAAGGTGAGTTTATTAAAGCATGGGGACAGGACCCATGGGCGAGAACAGTGGCGCTGGGGTCATGAAGGGTAACTCATTATATACCCTAAGGTTGGGAGAAGGTCAGGGATAGAGTCAGTCTCTAAGGAATTTTGGAAGCAAGTTTTTCAGGATCTTGAGGGGCTAACTGTTGCTAGGGAAACACCATTGATTACCATTTAGCAAAACCTTAGTCATTAGGCCTTTCAGATGCATGTCAGGGGCCATAAGCTTGGAGTATGATTGCTAACATATGTCTTTGGGCAGTTGAGATAAAGGAAGTTTCCAAAAGAATTTGTGTATATTAAAGTAGACATGTAGGTTTCGGGGTGGGGGTGTGGGGCGAGCTCAGGAAAATGATTCTCTTTTGCTCCTAGCAAAGTGTCACCATGGAGGCAGCTGAGCTCCTAAAAGGGAGGTCCTTCTGCCAGTTTCAAGGACTTGTCAGTGGGCTATAGGCAGTAAGGGAATTTAATTTTTCATTTGCCTTAGTTTCCCACATCACCATGGCAAGCACTTAAACCCCTTTCCTTTGTTCTTGGGTAGCCAAGAGTGCTGAGGAATATCACACATTATTCCACCTGGACAGGGGCCGTTAGCCCGTATTTTGCCCTCGGCTTGCTCTACGCTCCCTCAACACTGAGTATGAATTCAATATTTGTCAGTAAACCCTTGTGTTATATTTAAAGTCCTGGATTGAAAAATTCTATTCCGGTAGTATTATATATAAATATCTGAAATGTTTGAAGCCTTGCTACTCAATCCAGTAAATACTCAGGTGTCCAGGGAGTCTTAGTAGTATTCTTATGCAAATACCTTCTCTGAGACTTATTCACGGTGGGCATAGTAAGCATTTATTCCAAAAAGCTAACTACAAACTTATTTTATATCCTAACATAGATAATATGAAATATTCACTTCTCAAAAGGGAAGATCAAAACTGAAGAGATTTTGTTCAAGTGTGAGATATTCCCTGACTGGGAGGACATTGTATATCTTCTAAGTGAGAGGAGATGTGAGATTTCTAAGGGTTGTAGTAGAGGGGGTTTCAATACTGGTAACCAAGCAATGACTTCTTAAAAAGTTTACTTCTGCACATTTGCCATTTATCAGCTAAATGTACCTCCTAAGCTTTATCTGAATGTTACTAGGATCCAGGAAAACATCAATCTTTACTAAAATATTTAACCAAAAAATCTGATTTAGTAGCAAATGGAGGGCGGGGAGATCGATAGTGTCTATTTACATAAGTACTAAGATTTGGGTTTAAACAGAGGCAAGAGTTAGAATGTATTTACTATGAACAGAATTAAGTGCTTTATATGCATTTGTTTATTTAACCTTAAAAAGGTTATTGTCCTTAAAACAATAACTCCTAAAAGATAGTATAACCATTCACCACCAGTATTTCTTATGGAAATTGGAGGTACAAAGAAGTTAAGGTAGTTTCCCAGGTCATATAGCTAAGAGGAGATATAGTCAGGATTCAAACTCAGGTTAACCTGAATCTAGAATCAGGGACCCTAACATCTAGACTACCTGTCAAAAAACATGAATGTGTTTCTTCCATGAAGCCATCTGCTTATTCAGTTATTTCTGATGTACATATTCTTTGAGATTTACCATATTAAAGACTCTTTGATCCAGTAGTTGAATTTGACTTCATATGAATAAAATTTAAGTTTATTTTCGAGCTTAGAACAATTGAAATTATATACCTCTACTAAGTGTTAGACGAAATATCCTTTTAATGGTACCTAGTAGCCCTCATCTCCAATGGCCTCAGTAATCTTCCAAGAGTTTTTTCTGTGTGACCACTTTGGATTCTATATGCTCTTCCTCTCTGTGTGACTAACACTTTATTTTTCCCAACTTTGAAGCCAAATGAAATTTAGTACTTCAATTCCCCTCTGTGACTTCTAACTGATTTCTTCTGTTCTGAGCCAGTGGAGAATAACAACAGGCAGTACAATTTCTCTATGTCCCAAACTACCCTCACTTATTCTGCTGGCTGTATCAGAGACTCTGTAGCTGGCATTTCACTATGCCACTAGAAATTTAACAGTAAACAGAGCAATATCCACCCATCAATTCATGCACACACACCTCGTCACTCATCCAGGACTCATAGGGGTAATGAAGTGTTTCTCTGGCATCTTAGCAGTAGACCCTCATTTATTACAGAACAATGAAACTGACAGTGCTGCCAAAAGATCATTCTGTTTTGAAGACTTGCCTGACTGGTGTCAATCTTGTTACTGTTTTATTTTACTTTATTTTATTTATTTTTTTGTTTTCTTTTTCCTTCATTTCCTCTGTATTTTTTCTCGTTTTCTTTTCTTTTCTTTTCTTTTCAACTTATAGCCATTCCCAAGTTTGAAAATCCATGGACTCTCTAAATGCTATATTGGAAAAAGCAAGTGTTTACTGACTATATGACTCAAGGCAATAGGGAGACACATTTTTACTTATAACTTTCTTAAATAGCCTCTTTCTAGTTAGATTTAGTTGGGACCAGATAGATTTCTTTTCTTAACTGGTAAAGGATGCAAGGTCTACTTTTCTTGATGCATTTATACCAAGCTAACACAAAAATTAACACATGAAAGAGATAATTTTATTTTGGTGCAAAAATGAGTGCTGGGAGGTTGATCTCTCTAGCTGATAAAATAAGTCAAATGAATCAGTAGTCTATCTGAATGTTGTGTTTTCATGAGAAATAAGTCAGTTGTGCATTGGGATGAATAAGCTTAAGTAAAGATTGTATTTTGCTCTTTAGAAGGCTCCCTACCTCCTGTGGTCCACTTAACAGTAGGAATAAAAACACTAAAATATGATTTTTCCAAACTACTTCAGTTTCCATCTTTTGTTGTTTCCACTTGTAAAGCAGGCACTGGTAGTCTTGACATGCAGTGGGGAAATGGTTACTTAAAATTATCACCTGTAGACCTGTATTCAAGCAGGTAGGAAGAGAGAGGAGAAAGAATGAATGACAAGTAATTGCTGCTATGGAACTTTTTAGTGAAAATAGTAGTAAAATTGAGTTGGTTGTTAGCTTATAAATACAATGGGGAACTTGTAGAACTAAAATGATGAGCTCAGGGTCATGAATCCTCAACTCAGGTTCAAGGGATTAGAAAAGCTCCAAGACTGCCCTATAAGAAACTCTTATTTCTTATAGACACATGGTTGAGATTTCTGAAAACTGAAGTCTGTCCCTATAGGTAGTGGAATTACAATACAACTTGAATTACTCTGCATAGAGGATCTCTTATATTAGATATAGGGCGTTGATTGGGAAAGACTTAGTTTCTGAAATTCGAATGGGAACATATAAGCAGATTTTCATGAAACTGAGGACTTCAGTCCCTTAAATTCTACTGAGCATCATTTGATAGTAAAAGCAGACATTCCCTTTATTTCAGGAAGTTAGTCTTCCCTTGCCCGAATATCTCATAATGTCTTTTAATAAGGTATTGTTGATCCTTCTCAGAAGATAGCTTGTAGATGTATAACTATACTGAAGTCCCAGTTGTCCCCAGAAGATGAACTGCAAAGTATGAACAATTGGTACTGTGACATACATCAAGTTAATTGCATTATTTTCCCAATTTATATAGACAGAAGTCTGGGGAGAAATATGTGAAAATGGATCCTAGGAGTGTTGGGTTCAGTTGGAATGAGTATAATATTTGATTGGGCTGAATCTATTGATGTAAGAATCTCATTTGAATTATTAGCTCAGATAGAAAGAAATGGCTCTAACAGTTTTATGTTGACTGGCATTTGTACCCAAATGTGGCCTACACTAGAGGAAATTAAAATGCCAGAGCTTTCTGGCTTTACTATAGGGGAAGTTTTCCAAAGGTTTAGAGAGATTGGAATATTAGATATGATTTATGCAGTAAAAGTTACCTGCTGTTCCCTCAGTATATCCCCCCGAAGAGTTCAGAAGATATTCCTTCATAAGGAGAGCTTTGAAGAGCTATGTTCTAGCTCTTTATTCTTGAAGAGCTGTTTTTATTTCCTGTAGCCTGGAAATGAAAATAAGAAATGCTGCTTTCAAACCAAGGTCCCTTAATGCAGTAACTATGAAGAGATCCCAAAGTGGCTGTAGCCAAATAGAAGCTGTGAGTTATCAAAGACATATAGATGCTGTTAATTGAAACAGCATCTATATTGTATATATTGTATATTGAAACAGCAGAGACAAAGGAGCAATCTAATAGTCTTATCTGAAGAGATATTTGTCATTGACTAATGAACCATGTTTCCGTAGATGGACAGACTACTAAAGATTTCATTGATTTGTATGATTTGAAAAGCTTTAGGTCTGGTGAACAGAAACCTGACTTGAATCACTACAATACAGAATTTTGATTCCTCAACCAATTCCTTGATTATGCCATTTCATGGGTACAGAAGCATTTAAATAAAATGGAAACTTGGGTCCTTAGAGGAAAGACCATGCTATAGAGCCAAAACTTTATTACATTCTTCCTAGTCCTCTCCTATGTCACCTAAGCCATTTCTCACAGTCTTTTCTTTGAGTAGAGAAATTATCATAATTTAGGGTGATTGTCAACATAAGTTTGAACTGACACTGATACCTGAAAATCTAAAATTTCACGGTTGTCCATCAACCATAGTGTGGATTTACATAGGTCACAATTAAGAGAGTTTTGACTTAGGTCCACTGCTACTTTGCCTTCTATCTCTCAACTTATACTATGGCCTCTTGGGTAGCTCAATATTATCAGTTGATTGATGAAGAAAACATTCAGTCTTGGTTCATAGATGTTGGACAATAGGTACTAGACAAAAATAGAGGTCTGCATTCTTGATGCCCAACTGCAAGATGGCCTTGAAGACAATGGTAATGCCAAATCCTTCCAGGATACAAAACTTAAAGCAATGTGCTTTATCATTTTTTCCTGAAAGAAGACATGGCCAGAGTTAGAGATCAACAGATATTCATGAGCAGTGGCTAGTGGTTTGACTGGATTGTCACAAATTATAAGGAAGATAATTGAAAATTGGTGAGGTGGATGACTGGGGAATATGAATTTGGATAGACTTATCCTAGTGATAAAAGAGTATGAGGTTGTTTGTGTTGCTTGTGAACGCTCACCAAAAATAAATATCTTAGGGGAAGAGGATTTTAATAAGTAGGTGCACAAGCATACCCATTCTGTGGATACCAGTCAGCCTCTTACTTTAGCCAACCTGGTCTTTCCCCAATGAGTTAATGAATAAAGTGGTCATGGCATCAGGGATACAGCTTAAGTATGGGATCAGCACCATGGTCTTCCACTTGCTGAAGCCAATCTGACTATACCTATTGCTAAGTGGCCAACTTGCTAAAAGAAGACGCCAATAATGAGAGCCCATTGTGGCTTCATTCCCTACAAAAACTAGCCAAGCATTATGTGTCATGTTGGGCATGGACACTGAACTACTTTTGTCATGGAAGGAGCAAGGGGCTTTTTGTTTTGTTTTGTTTTGTTTTTCTCACTTGAATAGATACTTACTCAGGATCTGGATTTGCTTCCTTGCCCACGATGATTTTTCCAAGTTCATGGACTTACAGAAGCCCAATTTGTGGTCATCAGAGTTTTACAGTAGTTGAAGGGCAGTAATATGACCATGTCCATGGAATTCACTTCTACCCTTTTTTTAACTCATCATCTCGAAATAGCTTGCCTGATACAACAGTGAACTGACCTATTGAGGTATAAGTAATGATGATACACTGTGGCAATGTTGTCCGAGATAGAATATATGTTTTAAATAAGTGACTAATTTATGATGATTTTTTTTTTCTCCACATAGCCAGAATTCACCAGTCCAGGAAGTAACTTTCTTTGTTACTCTTACCCCTTGTGAAAATCTTTGCTTCCCATCCCTGATACTCTGGACTTTACTGGCCTTAAAGGCTCTAGTTTCAAGGAGAAATCATTCCATTAAGGGATAAACCAATATTTTCATTAAACTCTGAGTTGAAACCTCAAAAAAGCTGCTTATTTTTTGTCTTAATGCTAGAGAATGATCAGACAAGGAACATCAGTACTGGGGTAGTTTCTCCTGACTACCAAGGGATATTGTATGGCTACTGTACAATATGGGTGAGAAGGGACATGTCTGGAATGCAGGAGATTGCCCAAGATGCTTCTTAGAATTCCCACATCTTCTGATTAAAGTAATAGAAGACTACTATAATCTAATCTTACAGAACTTCTCATGACCCAGATCCTTCAGAAATGAAGGTTTGGTACAATCCACCATGCAAGAAAACGTGACTAGTCAAGGCAATATGGAATGGCTAGTGGAAGAACTTTGGTCATGACCAGTTGCAGAAACACGCCCTGCAGTAGTTGAGTATTTCTTCCTCAGTGTGATACTATGTCTGTATGTATTTTAATTAGATTTTTCTTCCCTTCTCCCATCTCCTTATCATGTAACATAAGTTGTGTTGATAGTGTTTTTCTTGTAATCTCATGTTTCAGTTATAAGATACCTAAGAGTATGATTCATCTAGAACAACTTTCTTGTGGAAACAAATTAACTTTTGCAGACATTGTTAGCATCCTTTCAGTTGTGGAAGGAGTGCTTTCACCCTGTTAGGCAAAACGATGGCTTGTTCTTGTCTTATTTGGAAATTGTTTGATTAAAAGAATGTGTGGATGCAAATTTGCCAAGGAGAGGACTTGAGTGAATTCATACTATATTAATTTTGCTAATCTGGGACTGTGTTACCCCAAATTTCCCTTCACTCTGTGGTTCTGCATTAGTATTGGCATAAGAAGCATTCAAAACCTATTTGGAAGGCAAAGAGAAGTAACAGCTGTATCTTTTCATATTCTGAAGACCTATATTGGGAGCCACAGTAGCTCTGATATGCTCTCACTGATTCAGTAGCTCATCTTGTTGGTGTAAGGAAGCACTTGATCTTCGGTTCCTGCCAAATCTCCTTGAACTTTTCTGAGTCCTAGGCCAAGCACATGTGTAGCTCTGTGGTGAGGGGCAGCATCTTTCTAACAGGTCACATATTTCATCAAAGTTGGAGGTAGTACAAGACAGGTGTGCATTCTCTTTCATTCTTTTGGGTTCCATTTTTCCCTTATTCTTTTCTGTATCCAACTTTTATTTTTTTTTTTTGTTACTGTCTGGCTAAGCGATAGTGATTTAGGCTTAACACTAGACACAGAGATATTAGCCTGCAGAAGTTTTTCCACCAACTCCTATAGTTGCTTACAATCTGACTCTATACTAAATCACTTATGCTACACCACTCATCTTGGTTCTACTTTTCTTTGTACCCTGGTACAAGTGTTTAGGTAAATGCAGTGAATTCTGTAGACGTAACCCCATCTATAGTCCTAACCCTAATGAAGTGTTTATTCAACATGCTGAAAGTTTAAAAGTGACTGGGATAGCCATAGACCCATTTAAAACAATATCACATCCTCTAACAAAATAGTAAGAGGGAAAACAAAATCAGCATTGGTTTATCATAATCTATTTAGAAACTAATAATGCAGCAAAGAGGAAAAGTTAAGAGTCAAGAGCAAAAACAAAGGTTAGACAGTGGAAATTGCTAAATTTTGACTCTATCCTCTGAATGACAGTAACTTTTCATCTTTATTCCTTTTTATTTTCTTCAGCCAACCACTGTGCATCACTTTTTTTTTTTTTGAGAGCAAAGGTAAAAAAAAAAAAAAAAAAAAAAAGACATTTAAGTGATAATCCCCCCTACATAAATCGTCTTCTGAGACCAGCACCTCCAAGCAGGGATTTTACTCTTCAAAATGATACTCATGTAACAGAGACTGTGAATACCTGGCAGGCTTTGTTTAGATCAATTTACGTAAAAAAAAAAAAAAGAGAGAGAGAAAGTCCCCCAATGCATACAAAGTGCTGCAACTACTGTTGATAAAGATCTTTCTGATTTTGTTCTAGCAGTACCTCTATTTGTTTAGAGACACTGAAATTACCTTTACCTTTCCCAGCGATATTGATGTGTCAGCACTCATTTCAGGGGTAAGCTTGACACTGTGTCTTCATCTGTGGATTTTTTTGGTTAATCCCATCTTTATCTCTCTGCTCTTCATTCTCCTTTATTGGGTTTTTTTTTACTGTAGGTTTCTAATAATGCTAAAGAGGATTTTATTCTTTTCTTTGTTTTAAATTACTTGACATTTTGTACTCTGATGCACAAAATTTGTATCATCGTTTGAACCGCAAGGCTTTATGAATCAGGTCAGAAAAATTAAGCACATGGAAGGTGAAAATAATCTGAGAAAAATTCCATTTTTAAAATAATCTCTACACACATTTGTCTCTGCCAGGAGTATTACATTTAATGATCTAGGATCGGGATATAACGATGCACTCTCACCTCCATTAAGTTTAAAGTAAAATGTGTGTGTGTTTATAGTTTTTTCAAGCAGTTTTGTTATATTTTTATATTCGAGTAGTGTTACATTATTTTAAAAAAATAACGTTTATTTATTTATTTTGAGAGAAAGAGCGAGTGCACACAGGAGGGACAGAGGGAGAGACAGAATCCCAAGCAGTCTCCCTGCTGTCAGTGCAGGGCCCAATGTGGGGCTCGATCTCATGAACCACGAGATCATGACCTGAGCCAGAGTCAGATGCTTAACTGACTGAGCCACCCAGGCACCCCATCAAGCAGTTTTATATTATTTATATTCAAGAAATTTTACATTATTTTTAAATGGGATGTTTTCCTCTTTGCAAATAGTTTTTTTTTTTCCTTAAAATGTATCCTTTGTGATATGTTCTAAATGTTTTGCCATCAGGTTTTAATGTCATTTTATCTTCCTTTTTAACTGAAAACACAGTAATACTCCCCTTTTTGTTCATATCTGGTCAAGATCCATAGTGGAAAACAACATTCCCATGTGCAACCCCCACATTCAGCACTGACACCAGGGAATATTCCTGCTGCTTTGACCACACCAAGCAGCATTTGGAGAGGGGTCACCTATTCCCAATTTGAATTCTGGGTTTTGTTGTCCTATTCTACCTTTTTTAGATTAATAGATGTTTTGTGGTATTTTATGTTCCAAGAAGCAACACTGCAAAGATTGATCTATAGGTGTGTAATGCTCAGTGAAAAGCTGACACAGGGCTCAAGGTATAATAACTTTTATGATTAGGAATCTGATATGCTGCCATGCAGAGTTTCTTCAATTCACACTTCCATTTCCTTATTGCCTTGATGCTTAGATTTGGCACAGGTAAAATGAGAGTGAGACCACAGATGAAAGGCTTTCATGAGGAAAGAAGGAAATCTTATTGATGAGCTGTTTCAATCACTTCTTTTGATAGATGAAAAAACTAAGACCAGTGGAAGTGAAGTGATTGGCAAAATCTCAGAAAAAAAGAATGGCAACTAAAAAGCTCATATGGAAAATAAAGCCACAGAGCAGGTAGGGTAATCTCAGGACTGTGGTCTGGCAGACTGCATAGAATGCGCATGAAATGTTTGCAGCCACAGACATGCTCATGGTGACCCTGAAAGAGCTTCTACCCACACGGGTGCTTTAGCCTCCCTTGTTCTCCTTTCCTGGCACTGTACCATGGAGAGGAAGGTTAGTTATTTGGGTGATGTTGTCAGAAATATACTACATGAAGGCCTGAGGGTAAGTATGATCTGGCAGTCCTGTAAGTTCAGATATTGTCTAAAATAGGAGATTGCAGCCATTTCAACCCTTCACACACACAACCAACTCCCCCCACCCCCTCCACAACTTCTCACCCTGCCAGTCCCTGCTCAGTTAGCTTAAATTCACCTTTAGTCAGTCAGTTCTGTTTAACACAGCATATGCTTTCCTAAAATTCATTTGTTATACAAAATCACAAAATAAAAACGAGAGTTTATAAAGCAAAAACGAGGTTAAGAGCACAGCTATCGAGACACATAAGGAAATGTGATGGAAACCTACTAAAAATAGCAGACCATTTTACACATGTTAGGTGGTTAAGAATACATAAAAACTGGAATAAATATGATTCTTTCCTCTAAAGAAGGCCTGATATTTACTTCTGGAAGTGGTCTTGGGGCACTTTTATGGGTTGCTCTTGTCAGAGAGCTGGGTCAGGGTTGTCAAGGTTGCTCTTGGGGCACTTTTATGAAATGGTAAAGGAAGGTTATTAGAAATTAAATAGAAAAATTTAACTCCAAATATGGTTGGATGTGGTACATACCATACACAGGTGACTCACATTATCTGGGAAATATTTGAGGGGTGTGTGTGTGTGTGTGTGTGCGCGCGCATATGTTTGTGTACATGTGCATGCATGTGCATTTTGCATATTGCTACATGACACAATTCAGCTGGGTGCAGTTTTCTTCATTCACCTAATGTTCCTAGGGGACAGAAGTACACATGAGCAAGTGAAAAATTTGCATTATGGTCAATTTTTTTCCCTAAAATATCAACTATGTTGGAACCAATATGTATTTTAAAAATAAGCATAACAGAACTGACCACAATTTAAAAGTCTTCAGCAGTTGCTATGTATAGTGTGCAAGAGTTACAAATTTGGCCCCAAGGGGTGTGAACTACATTGGGGAGACATTTACTAAAACCTCAATTTAAGTATGATGAGATTTAATTAAAAGAGAATACAGAACACAATGGGAATACCTGCAGGAGTACCTTGCCTGGTCTGGGATTGAGATGGCCACTGTGGGCCGTGAAACTTAAGCTAAGACTTTAAGTATTATGTGGGAGTTAGGGAAATGAATTGGCAGAGAGAGTGTTATTGGCAGAAAGAAGATCCAAGTTTCAGAGCCTGGAGGCAAGATAATACAGCATGTCTAAAGAACAGGTAAAAGTTTAGTTAAGTCTGCAGCATAATTTGTAAGGGAGAGCTTGCCAAGAAATGAGGCTGGTAACTAGGACTGTGATAAAATAAATATTGCATATCAGCATCCATGAAAAGGAGTAAACTTTGTTCAAAATTCAGTGGATACCTTTGAAGGCTGTAAACAAATAAAAAAAACATTTAAATACATTAAACTATTTTAAAGCTTATTCTTATAATAGTATGGAGGACACTTTGGGTTACAGCAAGATGAGAGGCAGGTGTGGTAGAGTTCACCAGCTAATAGCCAGAAAACGAGTCCTCTTCCTTCTCAGCACAAAGCCACATCATATTCCTCAGCCTTCTTTCTCTTGGTTGAGAGAAATAACCAAATTCTTGCTGACAGAATATAAGTGGAAGCTATGTGAACAGTCTCTGGAGTAAGGCTATTAAAGAGCCTCCAAATCCTTTCTTTTTCCTCCTGCTACATGGATGTAGATACCATTATGGAGTCACAAGGTGGAAGTCTCTGCATTTTTCATGAAAAATAGATGTGTGCAAACCAGAAACACTCAACTTGGACTATTATATGAGGAATATAATACTCTTATTGTGCTTGAGCCATTGTATTTTAGGGCATAAGGAGAGGAGAGCCACCTCACCTTATTTATTTATTTATTTATTTATTTATGCTTGCTTGCTTGCTTGCTTGCTTGCTTGCTTGCTTGCTTGCTTGCAGCTAGGCATATCCTAGCCATATAGGCAGAGATTAGTTACAGTATTCCAAATGTGAGATGAGGGATAGATGGTAGTAGTGTGAGTTGAGATGCAGAGATATGGATGAATTCAAGAAATATTTAGAAGTCAAGAAATATTTCAAATATTTCTAAATATTTGAAGTGCCATTGAAGATGGCACAATATTACTTCATGATTGATAGGAATAAAAGAGATTAAGTAAGAGAAGAAATCAAGGATATAGTGTGATGGGGTTTCCATACAGGCTTCAAGAGACCACACATATCATCCTCCAACTGAAAGATTAGATTAATATATCTGTTCACTTTCCCTGAACAAATTGGATCAGGAAAATTCTGTATCTTCTTAATCCTCTATTTTATATTTGGGGATTATGTCATAGTTCCAGAAAATTTTACACTAATAGTTTTTTGGTTTTTTTTTTTGTGATTTCATTTACAGATTAGTTTTAAAACTGACATACTTAAAAAGACACTTCTTCATCCTAAACTTAAAACAATGTCAGTTCCAAAGTATTCCTGAATATTATATTTATACCCACTTTATAGCATTCTGAAAATCTCATTTATCCTGTGCTTTCAGTTTTTCTGTCTTTTAATTTCTCTGAAGACCAATCTGAAATGTGCTAATAGAACAGACTCTGTATATCCTGCCCAGCCTTTGCTCCTATGGTATTTCTGTATGCTCTCTATTCTCTAAAGAATTCACACTGGAATTCTTTTCATTACTTACAGGGTACTGTACTACAGCTAGCATCATAGCCTATACACATGCTATTTCCTTTGCCAGGAATATACTTTCCTTTAAATCCCTTCACTTGATTTACTCCGACTTAGAATTCAGATTATAGCTCAAATGCATTTCCTCATGGAAGCCTTACTTGACATGCCATGTTAAATAAAGTTGACCATTAAATGCTCTTATAGCTCCCTGCACATTAAAAAAAAAAAAAAAAAGCTTATTGTTATTTGTAATTACTTCTGTTTCTAAGCTCCCTGAGGTCAGAGACGGTGGATTTTGCTTAACATTACCTTTCTGGCATCTGGCACAGTTAAAATACTCGTTGCAATTACCGAAGGCAGTCTGACACCTATTTGCCACATTCCTTACTAGCACAGCCCAGTTTGGTTCAGGTGTGCACTGCATCCACATACAATGGGAATTAGGTTCCTTACTTTAGCTACTAGGGTACTTCTTCATTGATCAGGTCAATAATTGCTATCCAATTCCCCTTGTATGTGACTGGCTTGGGCTTTACATGTGACACATTCTATCCAGTTCAGTGAGACTTGAAATCTATGTGGGGACTTCAAGGAAAATTTTCCTTGCTCTTAAAACCTGATACATGAGAAGAAACAGTACCTCTTCTGAATCCTTGAGTTCATCAGGGGAGTTAAGCAGAGATGGCAAGGGGGAGATGGAATGAATCCTGGTACTTAACATTGGTAGAGCCACCAAATTAATCCATTTTGAAGATACATTACATTAAAAATCTTATTTGACATAGAAAATATTTAAATCCAAAAAAGATATTTTGGTTCCTTATAGGAATATATCCTAACATATATTTATGTACTTAACAAATATTTATTGAATAAATGAATACACACACACACACACACACACACACACACACACATACTTAGAGCCTAATGGACAATACATATAGTACATGGGCATGTTTCCAAGATTTTTGGCAATGATATTTCTTCAGTCTTAAATATTTTTCTTATCCCCACTTGACCAACTCCAGTCTTTAACGACTCAGCACAGGTCCTTATCTCCAGGATGTCCTTTCTCTCATATTGTTAGGTCAGCAGTCCCTTTTTATACTCTAACACCAACCCAGACTTCTACCACAGCCTACTTTTACATTTTTATTATATCTTTACTTGTGCCTCCTCCCACATTCAACCAAAGATCTCCGTGAGGAAGGCAATTACAATAACCAAGCTGAGCCTGGTATTTAGTAAATACTGAATATATAATTGCTCTTTAGAGGGAAGGAGTTGCATAAACTGAAATAATTTTGGAAAGCTTTGGAGAGTAAGTGGGAACTGAGTTGAGTCATGACAGACAGCTAGATCTTTATAATGTGTGGAGAGGGGAAGAGTATTACTATAGAAGATCAGGGGCGCCTGGGTGGTGCAGTCGGTTAAGCGTCCGACTTCAGCCAGGTCACGATCTCGCGGTCCGTGAGTTCGAGCCCCGCGTCGGGCTCTGGGCTGATGGCTCAGAGCCTGGAGCCTGTTTCCGATTCTGTGTCTCCCTCTCTCTCTGCCCCTCGCCCATTCATGCTCTGTCTCTCTCTGTCCCAAAAATAAATAAACGTTGAAAAAAAAAAATTAAAAAAAAAAAGAAGATCATAAAGTGGCAGAAAACAGACTTTTTTTTCCCTTAGGAAATTGGTGAGTGCAACATTAGACTATGTATTGGTAAGGGATACTATGAGGAAAGATTGATACAGCAAATCTTATTGGGTCAGTATCAGAATGTCAGTCAAGGGACTGTAGAATTTATTTTGCAGTGGTAGTCATGCCATATTGAGAACACTCATGTGATACTACTCCATAAAAACAGTTGGTGATATATCTGAAAAACAGGTAAAAAGACAATTGCAAGAGTCAGTGATACATGGGAAATAAGGCTCTGAAAATAGGTGGTGGCATTAGATATGAAAGAAAGTATCTTGGAAATAAATAATAAAATGTATATATTGTTACGTGGGTGAGTTTTGGAAACTGACTTTATCCAAGAGTTTAAATTACAATGAGGTGGAAAGATCACAGTTTTTTCATCGTAAAGTCTATTTTGACATATTTTACTAAGGCAATAAAAGATATTGACAATTCTATCAGTGACCACTTGAGCATCCACAGGATACACATCATCTGTTTTTGTCATCAGATATTTTTATTGAATTTCCACCAACTGTATAGCTTAACAGTGACTAATTTGATGGAAGCAGTTTGGGAATTTTTACCTAATAATTAAATAATAATTAATACTTATATAACATATAAAGCAGTGGAAAAACCACTGTTCTGTATTTTACATTATTATGTTTGGATTTGGAAATGAAGGGAATCAGAGGTGATGGATTGTCTCAAACATGAAATTCAGTGTCATAAAGTCTGGAGGAAGAGGCCACTTACTCAAATGTGCAGGTATCAATACAAAGATACAAAGATCATGAAGGATCATGCAAACATGAAACTACCAAAGGAAACTAATAAAGTTCCAATAACTGATTCTAAATAAATGCACATGTATGACCTGTCTGATAAAGGGTTCATAATAATTTTAAAGAAATTCAGTGAACTACATTGAACACACAGACAACTAAACAAAACTAGAAAAATAAGGTTAAAAAAAAGAGAAGTTTAACAACAAGAACAACAACAACAAAATCCCAGGAACCATAAAAAAAATCAAAACAGATATCCTAGAGCTGAAGAATACAATGACTAAACTGAAGAATTCAAAAGTGAGCTTCAACAGGAGATGAGAGTCAATAAACTCAAATACAGATCATTTGAAGTAGCCAGAAAACAATAAATTAAATGGCAATAATAAGTCCTCACCTATTCTAATTTCTTCTAAAGTAAATAGATTAACTTAGCCAATCAAAAAATGTAAAAAGCCAAATGGATTTTAAAAAGATCCAATGATATGCTTCCCACAAGAGGTTTACTTTAGCTTTACGGATACACATAAGAGAGAGAAAAGGATGGGAAGAGATATTCCAAGCAAATAGAAAACTAAGCAAAAGCAAAAGTAAGCAGAAGTACTATAGTTACATCAGAAAAAAAAGGAAAAAACAGAATTTAAGCTAAAAATGGTCACAAGACAGAGAATAATATTTCTTAATGATAAAAGGACTCATTTCATCAAGAATACATCATAATTATAAATATTTATGCACCCAACTTTGGAGCATCTAAGTATATTAAGCAAATACTAATAGAACCAAAAGGAGAAATAAATAGCAACACAGTAATAATTGGGAACTTTAGTACCCCACTCTCAATAATGGGTAGATCAGACAGATAGAAAATCACTAAAGAATCAGTGATTAGAACAATACTATAGACCAAGTGGACCTAACAGACCTGTACAAAACTTTCCATCCTACAGCAATAGGATACACATTTTTTCTTTTTCTTTTTCTTTTTTTTTTCATGTTTACTTTTGAGAGAGAGAGAGAGAGAGTACGAGCAAGGGAGAGGTAGAGATGGAGAGAGACACAGAATCCAAAGCAGGATCCAGGCTCTGAGCTGTCAGCACAGAGCCCAATGCCTAGAACCCATGAAACCACTGCAAGATCATGACCTGAGCTGAAGTCAGACACTTACCTGACTGAGCCACCCAGGGGATCTGGATACACATTTTTCTTAAGTGTACATGGAACATTTTCTAGATTATTTGTAAGGTCACAAAATAAGTCTCAACAAATTCAGTAAGATGGAAATTATATTAAGTATCTTCTCTAGTCACAATGATATGAAACTAAAATCAGTAACAGAATGAAAGCTTAACAGTTCATAAAAACTGGAAATTAAAAAACATGCTCCTTAAAAACAAAGATCAACAGAAGAAATAAAAAGGTAAATTAAAAAAAGTTTTGAGGGGCGCCTGGGTGGCTCAGGTCATGATCTCACGGTTCGTGGGTTCCAGCCCTATGTCAGGCTCTGTGCTGACAGCTCAGAGCCTGGAGCCTGCTTCAGATTCTATATCTCCCTCTCTCTCTGCCCCTTCCCCACTCGTGTTCTGTCTCTCTCTGTCTCTCAAAACTAAATAAACGTTAAAAAAAATTAAAAATCTTGAGATAAACAAAATGGAAACACAGCATATCAAAACTTACAGGATGCAACAAAAGCAGTTCACAGAGGGAAGTTTATAGCTATAAATGCATATGTCAAGGGAAAAAAATCTCAAACAACCTAACATACCTCAAGAACTAGAAAAAATAAGGGCAAACTAAGTCCACAATTAAAAGAAATGAAATAACAAAGATAAAAGCAGAAATAAATGAGAGAATGGGAAAAAATAGTAAAGTTTTGTTAACTAAGAGTGGGTTCTTTGAAAAGATACAATTGACAACCTTTAGCTAGACTCCCCAAGAAAAAAAGAGGACTTAATAAAATTACAATAAAAGAGATGACTTTGCAACTGATATATCAGAAATAGAGTCATTAGAGACTACCATGTACAGTTACACACCAACGTATTGAAAAACCTAGAAAAATAGATAAATCTCTAAGAACATACAGACTACTGAGACCAAATCATAAAGAAACCGAAAATTTGAACAGTCAATAACAAGTGAAGACATTGAAGCGGTAATCAAAAACCAAAGAAACATCCAGGACCAAATAGTTTCACTGGTGAATTATACCAAACATTTAAAGACAAACTAATTCCAGTCCTTTTTAAAATTGCAAAAAATGGAGTGGCACCTGGGTGGCTCAGTTGGTTAGTGTCCGACTTTGGCTCAGGTCATGATCTCATGGTTTGTGGGTTTGAGCCCCTAGTTGGGCTCTGTGCTGACAGCTCAAAGCCTGGAGCTCACTTCGGATTCTGTGTCTCCTTCTCTCTCTGCCCCTCCCCTGCTGGTTCTCTCTCTCTCTCTCTCTCTCTCTTTCTCTCTCTCTCTCTCTCTCTCTCAAAAATAAATAAAAACATAGAAAATATTTTTAAAAAATAAAAATAAAAAATTGCAAAAAATGGGAAAGGAGGAACCACTTCCAATCGTTTTATGAGGCTAACATTATCCTGATACCAAAGCAAGATGAGGACATTATAAGAAAAGAAAACTAAAGGCTAACATCAGTGGTTAATATAGATGCAAAATTCTCAGCAAAATACTAGTAAACTGAGTTCAATGGCATATTGAAAGTATAGTACACTATGATCAAGTGGGATTCAACTGTGGGGTGCAAAGAAATTATTAAAATATGCAAATCAATAAATGTGATACATCACATTAGAATGAAAGATACAAATTATACGATCGTTTCAATAGTTTTACAGAAATTGACAAAATTTAACATCCTTTCATATTAAAAACTCTCAACAAATTGGGTATGGAAGGAGAATGCCTCAGCAAAACAACGGTCAGATGTGACAATCTAACACCATAATCAGTTGTGTGTAACATCACACAGCTAACATCATACTCAGTGGTGAAAGTTTGAAAGCTTTCTCTCTAAGAACAGTAAAAAAAAAAAAAAAAAAACAAAAACAAAAAAACAAAACAAGAAAAACCCAGGGTGACTTCACTGATCAATCCTATTCAACATATTACTGGAAGTCCTAGCCAGAGCAATCAGGCAAGAAAAAGAAAAAAAAAAAAAGTCATCCAAATTGGAAAGGAAGAAGTAAAATTGTCTCTGTCTGTAGATGACATGATTTTCTATGTAGAAAACTCTAAACTGTACCAGAGACACCTAGAACTAATAAATGAATTCAGTAAGCTTTCAGGATACAAAATCAACATACAAAAGTCAGTTGTATTTTTGTGCACTAACAACAAATTATATGAAAAAAATAAATAAAAGGAAAGAATCAAATTTATAATAGCATCAAAAACAATAAAAAACTTAGGAATACATTTAACTATGGAGATGAAAAATATACCCTGAAAACTATAAGATACTGGTGCAAGAAATTGGCCCAAATGGAATGATAGCCCATGTTCATGGATCAGAAGAATTAATGTTGTTAAAATGTCAATATTATTTAAAGCCATCTATGTACTTAATGCAATCTCCATCAAAATTCCAGTGGCATGTTTTACCAAAATAGAAAAACAAAAGTCCTAAAATTCATGTGGAAATATAAAAGACCCTAAATACCCAAAGATCAAAGCTGGAGGCATCACACTTCCTGATTTCAAACTACTACAAAAGTATTATAATCAAAACAGTATGGTACTGGCCTAAAAACAGACACATAGACCAAAATTGATCAGAATTGAGAGCCCAGAAATAAAGTCCTGCCTATATAGTCAACTGATATTTGACAGGAGAGCCAAGAACATTCAATGGGGAAAAGACAGTCTCTTTAGTAAATGGTGTTGAGAAAACTGGATATATCCACATAAAAAAGAATTAACTGGATCCCTTTCTAATACCACTCACAAAAATTAGCTTGAAATTGATAAAGACTTAAATGTAAGTCCTTAAGACTTAAAGCTCCTATAAGAAAGCCTAGGGTTAAATTCCTTGACATTATTCTTGGCAATGATATTTTTGGATATGGCACCAAAAACATTAAGAAAAAAAAGCAAACATAAACCAGGATTACATCAAAGTAAGAAGCTTCTCTGCACAGCAAGAGAATGGTCAACAAAATGAAAACACAACTTATGGAATGGTAGAAAATATTAGCAAACCACCAATCTGAGGAGGGATTAATATACAAAATACAGACACACACACACACACACACACACACACACACACACACACACTCACTCACTCATGTAACTCAATAGCAAAACAAACAAAAAAATGGACAAATACTTTAGTAGGCCTTTTTCCAAAAAAAGACACACAGATGGCCAACAGATATGAAAATGTGCTCAGCATCACTAATCTTCAGGGAAATGCAAATTGAAACCACAATAAATACCACCTCACTTCCATTAGAATGGCTATTATAAAAAAAAGTAACAGGAGATAACAATGTGAGTATATAGAAAAATGGGAATCCTGTGCACTGTTGTTGGGATTGTAAATTGCTACAGTGATAACAGTATTAAGGTTTCCCTAAAATTAAAAAGAGAACTACCATAGGATCCAGCAATACCACTTCTGGGTAATTATCTGAAGGAAAAGAAAACAGTATATTAAAGAGATATCTACACTTTTATTATTTTTTTGCACTTTCTTTTTAAAAATTATTTAATTCTCAAATTAGTTAATCTACAGTGTAGCCTTGGCTTCAGGAGTAGAATCAAAAAGTTTTATTTAAAATCCAATTAGTTGGGGGCACCTGGATGTCTCATTTGGTTAAGTGGCTGACTCTTGGTTTCCGCTCAGGTCATGATCTCACAGTTTGTGAGTTCAAGCCCCATGTCTGGCTCTGTGCTGGCACCATGGGGCCTGCCTGGTATTCTCTCTGTCCCTCTCTCTCTGCCCCTCCCCTGCTCTCTCTCTCTGTCTCTCTCCCAAAAACAAATAAATGAAAACTTTTAAAAAATTAAAATAAAATAAAATCCAATTATTTAACGTACAGTGTAATATTAGTTTCAGATATACAATATAGTGATTCAACACTCCCATACATCACCCTGTGCTCATCGCAAGTGCCCTCCTTAATCCCCATCACCTATTTCACCCTACCCATCTCCCCTCTAGTACCCATCATTTCATCCTCTATACTTAAGAGTCTGTTTCTTGGTTTGCCTCTCTCTCTCTCTCTCTCTCTCTCTCTCTCTCTCTCTCTCTCTCCCTCTCCCTCTCCTTCTCTCTCTCTCTCTCCCTCTCCCTCTCTCTCTCTCTCTCTCCTTCCCTCCCTCTCTCTCTCTCTCTCCTTCTCTCTCTCTCTCTCTCCTTCTCTCTCTCTCTCTCTCCTTCTCTCTCTCTCTCTCCTTCCCTCTCTCTCTCCCTCTCTCTCTCTCTCTCTCATATTCTCTCTCTTCACTTTGCACATTTGTTTTGTTTCTTAAATTTCACATCTGAATGAAATCATATGATATTTGTCTTTTTCTGACTGAAGTATTTCACTTAGCTTAATACTCTCTAGCTCCATCTATGTCAATGCAAAGATATACTGGAACTTTTTATGATTATTGGACATTATTTACAATGGTGAAGATATGGAAACAATCTAGGTGTCTATGGATGAATGAAAAAGAAAATGTTATACACACATATACATATATACACACACATGCATGTGTATATACATACATACACATATATGTATACATATATACACACAATTGATTATTGAATAATAAAAAGAGGAAATTTTGGCATTTGTGACAACATGAAAGAACTTGAGGGCATCATGCTAAGAACAATAGATTAGAAAAAGAAAGACAAAAAATGTGTGATCTCACTTATATGTGGAATTACAAAAAAGAAAAAGAAAAACCAATTCATAGAATCAAAGTATAGAATGGTGGTTTCCAGGGAGAGAGGGGTTTGGAAAATGGGAGGAGGTGGTCAAAATGTACAAATTTCCAATTATAAGATGTATAAATTCTAGGGATCTAATGTACAGCATTACATGTGGATGTGAATGTGAGTACATGTGAATGATAGTTAACAATATTGTATACTTTAATGTGGCTAAAGGGGTAAATTTTAAATGTCCTCACCACACATCATACACAAAGGTAACTATGTAATTTGATGGATGTGTTACTTAACCATATTGTTGTAATCAGTTCACAATATATACATGTGTCAAATCATCACATTGTGCACCTTAAACTTACACAATATTATTTGTCAATTGCACTTCATTAAAGCTGGTAAAAATAAAAATGAAATTCAATATCAACTGTTTTCAATTTAACTTTTTGTTCTGACTTGATAGCTTGATTGAAAGACCACTTAATCAATGAAGCAGATGGGAAATATTTTATGTGTGTATGAGTTCTTTAAGGGGGATTTATAATATAAACTTTATTTAGAAACAAATATTACTGATTATAATGTAAATTTTTACTACTCTTATTATAAATAAAAATTAAAGATTCATCTTCATGGAAGTATTATTCAAAACATACGCCTATGCTCCTTGAAAGCATGCCCTCCAACCTTCTTACTGTTAGGAAATATTTGAAAATTCTAGGATAGGAACAAAATTCTTGGTTTTATATTAACCATGTCATGAACTCATCATATCATCAATTTTATGTGAGTCTCTTAACTTCTTTGTTCCTACTCTCATAATTTGTCAGTTTGAAAGAGTTAATTATATTATTATGATCAAAAAATCCTCAGTAAAGTTTCCAAATATACTTAAGTAAATAATTACTAGAGTTGAAAATTTCTCATGTGTTCTCTCATCTACCCATCTACCCTCTGAACTCTCTATCCCACCAAGTATTCAAACAGCATCTACTATATAGATTCTGACAATTCATTAATTTTCTTGAAATAAATGAAAATTTTACTTCTCCAGAACATATTATCCTGAGTATAGGATAAGTGTTCAGGATAAAAGTAACTGTTTCTAGCTTTGAAGATTTCACAAGGCTGCAGCTACTCTCTGAGCAATACTTCTGTTTAGAATCCTGTCGACTCCCACACATACGCTACTATCTTAAAATTGTTTTCTCCACCATCTCTTCTACTGTTCTTGAATGTTGATAATTTAGATCTCTATTCTTCCAGAGACAGTGATTAAACAGATTTCTTCCCTTACATGGATTATTTCATCCACCATAGGGCAGCCTTCCCAGGTTTCTTTCTTCCCTTCACTCTTTGGAGAAACCCTTTCTAGAGAGCTCAGGACTCCAAAACAAATCAGTCATGTCGCTTAAGTATAGGCCTCTTATGGTTCCTTTGTATTTTTCCCTGACTTACCACTCAACCAAAAAATGATTTAGTTCTGTCTTCAGTTTCATCTTCCCACAGCAAGCTATGGTTCCCAGACCTCTCCAAATACCAATCTCCTTTTTATTCATGTCACCTTCAAGAAGCTGCTTTGATATTTCTCTTATTTCCCCTTCCTTCTCCACATAGAGAGTAGGTAACTCCCTTGATTTATTTTTCTCAGAAGTCTATAAACTTTTTTTTGAGAGAGCGCGCGCGCACACACACACACACACACACACACACACACACACACACACACACCTGTGCATGAGCAAGTGAAGGAGAGGGAGAGAGAAGCTTAAGTGAGCCTGACATGGAGCTCAGTCTCACCACTGTGAGATTATGACCTAAGACAAAATCAAGAGCCAGACACTTGGGGCGCCTGGGTGGCGCAGTTGGTTAAGCGTCCGACTTCAGCCAGGTCATGATCTCGCGGTCCGTGAGTTCAAGCCCCGCGTCAGGCTCTGGGCTGATGGCTCAGAGCCTGGAGCCTGTTTCAGATTCTGTGTCTCCCTCTCTCTCTGCCCCTCCGCCGTTCATGCTCTGTCTCTCTCTGTCCCAAAAAATAAATAAACGTTGAAAAAAAAAAACTTTAAAAAAAAAGAGTCAGACACTTAACTGACTGAGCCACCCAGGTACTCCAGTTATCTATAAACATTTAATATTATTTTTCTAGTGGACTCCCTGTGCCTTTCCTTTGTTTTTATTATGGCCTTATGTTGGGGACTTAGCACTCATGTATCACTTATATTAGTAAAATTCAATCTAGTCTCCCCAACTAGAATGTGGATAAGAACTTGTCTTGCTTACTATTTGCATTAGTCTGCTAATTAGTTGCTTAAACAACAGAAATTTATTTTCTCATAGATCTGGAAACAGGGAAATTTAAGATCAAGGTGCCAGCTGATTCAGTTCCTGGTGAGAGCTTTCTTTTTGGCTTATAGACAGCTACCTGCTTCTTGTGTTCTCACAGAATAATGAGAGAGAGAGAGAGAGAGAGAGAGAGAGAGAGAGAGAGAGAGAGAAGACTCCTGTCTTCTCTTCTAAGGACATTAATCCTATTGGATCAGGCCACCACTCTTTTGACTTTAAGTACTTCTTTACTGTAAATAATCACAATAACCCCCATTGAGGGTTAAAGCTTCAACACACAAATTTTTAGAGGACATGATGTAGTCCATAGCACCACTGTAGCCCAGGACCTAAATAGTGCAGAACATAGTTGGCTCTTTAAAAATATTTATTTAATTAAAATATAAATGAATGAATGGAATCTTTCTCTGCTTAAGTGGCCACAATATTATATACCACAATATTATAAACCAGCTTTCTATCAAAATGATTAACCTATTAATCATCCTAAAGAGCCATCCTATATGCAGGACTTCTGTTATGAAAAGATCCATTTTATTCCTAATTTCATAGAAAAGTTCAAATATTCTAGTTCATGGTCAACCAATTTGCAACATTTACTGAGTTTCTATGCTATGAAAGCATGTGGAGTTCAAACACACCTTCCTACTCTCCAAAGTCAGGGGAGTCTATGAAAGCACAGAATAGTTTAAATCATGGTAGAAAGAAAACAATGCCAAAAGGGAAATATAAAAATAAACTTTCATAATGTCTAGGAGGTTGCCATAAATAACTTTTAGCAGGGAACAGAATCAGGGAAAGTGTCATAAGGCAGTTTGCTTGTTTTGACAAAGGCTGCTGTAAAAGAGAAATTTAGGTAGAGGCAAAACTCAGAGGTAGGACATACAGACAGGAATGTCAAATGGTCCAGTTTCAGACTGAGAAAATCTGGGTGTGTTTCAAATCCTATTCACTATTTTCCTTGAACATACCATACATATTCTTGCATGTACATTATATTTGACATACTTCATTGAATTTGAATTTGAGTCACTATAATCTTAGTTTCCTCTAAATGTTATTTTCTAACCCTTATGTTTCATGCAAAAGGAACACATAATAACTTTTTTTGGGAAATGATATATTCTAAAGTTAAAAAATAGTTAGGTTTCCTGAATTCTGAAATCAAATATTAAAGGTAGATTAGTAATGATTGCGACTTTTTAAAGGATACAGGAGTAGTGGAGATGGAATTAAATGGTCAGAGAACAGGAGCCTAGAGTCACTTCTGGGCCACTATTTTTGAGCATCTAGGAAAAGGCAGCCAGGTAAATGTCCCTTTGACAATCAGCCCCTACCATTCACAGATATGACTTGGTTCCCCAAGAATTCGTGTTCAATTATTTTCTGGTCTCATCTCTTTTCTGTGGGCATTTCCCATGACATACACATATTTATTAGGTGACAATTGTGTTAGATGTTCTGGTTGTAAGGATATATGAAGCATGGTTTTAGCACTCAAGGAATGTATACCTTAGTGAAAACATAGTTAAATGTATAATTTGAATAAAGTAAGTATAAGGAAAGAGTAAAGTACACATGGGGACATTTACTACATGCTGGTTTGAAACGTGACTAAAAAAAAGTTGATCAAAGGAGACTTCTTGGAAGAAATTAGTCCTTCAACTTGAAATGAGACCACAAGGTTAAATAAGAATCAGCCAAGTGAAGATGACAATTACTGCCTGGTATCACAGGCAAATAGACTAGCTAGGCATTTTTCCCCCTCTTTCATTCACTAATATGTTCCAAGTACTGAAAATTGGTACTTATACAGTAGGCATGATATAAATATATGTTGGATGAGTGGATAAGTAGCCTCCCATAGACTAGAAATGAGCAGGGTAGAGAAATGTCAGAGTTATTACTGGTTAGTGCCAGTGGAATGTTGGTAGTGAGATGAAGATGGTTGAAGCTGATGCTATAGGGGGTGGGGAGACCAATCATGGAGAACTTTAGGACTGTTGCGGAGGAGCTGGGGCAGGATTGTGAGAAGGCGAATTGCATGGTGAGGTTTATGTTATACTCACTTCAGTATGAATGGGAAGGATCAACTGGGGGGAGCAAGAGACAAGGTAGCAGGACAAGTTGGGAAGCCACAACAAGGGCCCAGGTCAGAGGGTTTCAGCTGGAACATGGAGAGAGAGAGAGGGACAGGAGCTTACAGGTGAATGCTTAGAGTGCTGCAAAGTCCTGATAGTGCTGGAAGTTCAAATTCCCATGCTGACATAGAGTCTCAGGATTGCTTGCATGTTTTCAGAGAGGTGAAAACAATGCAATATCTGGATGGCTAAAATGTAGCAACATAATTTCATCTGGAAATTATAATCTCACAGGGAAGCAGAGGAATAAATTGGACTCAGCACTGAAAAGAAGAAATCCTCAATAAAAAAGAGGGGGAAAAAGACTTGAACAGACACTTCACAGAGCAAACAT
Organism: Puma concolor; assembly: GCF_028749965.1. Lineage (NCBI taxonomy): Eukaryota > Metazoa > Chordata > Mammalia > Carnivora > Felidae > Puma > Puma concolor. The sequence continues at coordinate 90,814,547 of NC_141674.1, forward strand.
AAAAATAGCCATTAGCACATGAAAAACAAAAAGTATTCAACATCATTAGTCATCTGGGGAAAGAAAATTGAAACCCTGTTGAGATACTGTGCTACACATTGGATAAAAGTGACTAAAATTTAAAAGGCTAAAGACAGTAAATGTCACTAAGCACACACTTGGGAGCTAGAACTCTCATAGATTGGTTTCAGGTGTGCAAAGTGGTATGGCTACTTGAAAAACTTTGGGAAATTTTTTATAGTATTTCCTTATAAGGAAAATGGCTCAGAAGTTCTACCTTGGGACATTTATCTAAGAGAAATAAAGGCATATCTTTATAAGTCTTGTACAGGAAAGTTCACTATACCTTTATTCATAATTGTCCAAACTGGAGACAGCTACAACTGCCTTCCAACAAAAAAATTGATAAACAACATTGAGATATATTCAGACATTGGAACATTACTCAGTGATGTAAAGGAATAAGATCCTGAGACGTGAAACAACATGGGTGTGAGGAGTCTGGCTTTAGGCCAAAATCCTAGGTGTGATCTTTCGGGCATGGCCACTGGAAATTGGAAAGCTTTGCTTAGCCAGGCAGGCCTTATAGTGGGGGTACTGCCCTCCCCACACCAGACTTGGTGCACAGCCAGTGCACTGAAGTTTTCTGGAGGGAGTTGCATCAAGGACTCAGGTACCCCTGGGCCCACCATGCCCAGTATCTTTGCATTTTTGATACAGGTGCCTCCATTCAGAGGCTTCATTATGGGGGCCTTGGCTGAGGCAGTCTTCTCCATCAGGACTCTGTACCTTTCTACTCTTAGCCCTTCCGTCTTGGACCATGATCTATAAAGAGGCAGCAGACTTTTGTTCAGGGTTCTTTGGCTGTGACACAGTTCTTCCCATTTTGCACTAGTCCACTTGACTCTGGTTCAGTACTGGTCTGTAGTGGGAAAATGGAAAATCAAATATTAGAAGTTTGACACTGCTTTTTTCCTCTTGTTTGCACTGCTGTCACAGTACATGGACAAATGGTTGTTACTTTCATTTTGGCCTATTGTCCTAATTGGTCACCTTAATACGTGATTGCTTGACTGGGTGGATCTCATAGGCATTATGCTGAAACAAAAGAAGCTGACAACAAGGGAGTGCATGCTGCATTGATGTCGTTTACATCAAGTTCAACAATAGGAGTAACTAATCCATGATGAAACCAATGAAAAATTGGGTCCCTGTAACTATGACACAGGGAGATATTATAGTGCATTACTAGAAAGAGAAATGAAGTAAGTCTCTAAAGGGTTGGAAATATTCCATATTGTGGTGAGACATTTGTTAAAATTCATTGAATTGTAAATGTAAGATCTGTGCATGTTATTGTACCTAATTTTACCTCCAAATTTATAAACAAAACAAAAATTACAAGTTTTGTGGCCATTTTTATCAATTAATGATTTATAACCAATGTTTTAAAATCTGCAAAACTAAACCTTGAGGTCAAATTCAGTGACAGTAAATGAATTGAATTTTGACACGTGTGTGTTCCAAAATTCTATAAATGAGAAAAAAGAGTTCTTTTCTGGTTTTAGTTATAATTATAATCATCTTTATTTATGCAGAGTTTATTATTTTCAAATTACTCGCCAAGGATCTGATTAAAAATAGTGTGCATGCTCACCATTCTTTAGTTCAGTAATGTGTTCCTCAAAGACAAAAATGCTTATTATGCACCCAAATTAATTAAATTCAATAGGCTTGCTGTTCATTAAACCTCCTCTGATAATGCAACTTTCAATTGTGCTACAGGGAGTTTAGAAATCTGAAGAAAAGTTAGGAGGAGAAGGAAGAAAAATAAAATTAAAGGAAATAAATGAACAGTATTCAAATGTACACATGTGGCCACTGGTGAAGAAATCACGCACATACATCAGAAAGAAGAAAAATATCTCCATTGCGGGAAACTATTTCTTACTATACATTTGTTCCCAGGCTTCAACATATGCTCCATTTTCTGGGTCCTATGGATCCTTTAATTCCTTAGGACATTTCCAGTGGCTCACAAGATCTTCCAAGTTTTGTGTGTAAGCCAGATAAAACATAAGCAACTTTGCAAAAAAGAAATTTGGACTAAGAATTAATAAAAAAAATATAAAATCCATTGTCTGTTGTAAATCTGCAGGTAAACCTATGAGTAAAACATGTTGTTTTAATACATGCCAATTGTTACTACCCCATTAATTCTGAGATTGAAGTCAAAATGTAGCCAAACTTTTTAAGTCTCAAACCAGGTACAAAGTTAATAAGCCTAGGCATAGATAGAGAAATAGTAAAAACAATAATAATAGGAACAGATGTAGATGAGAGATAGAGATAGGAAATGTGCCGATGTGAAAATAGAGGTGAGGGTAGGTATAGGTTTAGGTGTAAGGACTACACTGTAGATATTGTGTATATAAAAGGAGTAAAAAATGTAAATTAATAAGAATCATAATGAGTAAGGCAATAGATAATTTTCTAGAAACCTGGGGTAAGCATATTTACCACCAACTTTTGGGGTGCCTGAATGGCTCAGACCGTTAAGCGTCCAACTTGCAGTTCGTGGGTTCTGTCTCTGTCTGAAAAATAAATAAATTTAAAAAAATTTTACCACCAACTTTCTTAGATGCTAATGATAAAGAGCTTAAAAATCTCATTAATTTTAAAATAAAACAAGAAAGTATCCATTATTCAAGAATATTTTTTTCTCTGTGTGTGCGTGTGTGTGTGCGTGTGCGTGTGTGTGTGTTTAACTAATTTCTAGGAGAATTATGTCATGTGGTGCTTTAAATCAGGAACAGAGTTACATAATGAGCAATGTCTTAAACAGCAGTTTTTCAGTATCAGTCCTTAAAGGCTTGGCCTAATTAATGAACCACGCTATGGTTAAGTCAACAACCAGATGTCTGCAGGACAGTGAAATAATTGTGATGTTATATATAGCCCTGCAGGGCTAAGGGTGAAAGTAAAGCACTGATAAGCAGGGCTCTCTGGATTTGGGCAACTGAAGTTCCAAGGACTCAATAGTCAGCTATAAATCATATATTTTAAATGCGTAAGCATAACTGATTTGTAGATACACACACACACGTGTATGTATAATATATATATATATATATATATATATATATATATATATATATATACACATGTCACACACACGTGTATGTATATATTTGTGTGTGTGTATATATATATATAGGTTTTATATAGGTATATATATATAATATATATATATATATATTATATATATATATATATATATATATATATATAGGTTTATAGGTTTTCTCTGGGTTTTTCAGTGCCTGGAGATCCACCCCTGTCACTTTTGAGCCATAAAACTTCTTCTGGCCTGTAGACTCAACTTGACCTTTAGTTGTCTATCTTGAAGCCATAGGCCACAGAATAGTCCCCCAAACTCCCTTATCCCAAACACAAGCCTTCAGCCCCTGTTAGAGATAACACTGGAAGGGTGAGTTCCTGTTCAGCATCAAAAACTACAGTTTAGGTTCCCCATGGGGCAAACAGAAAACTCTGGATTCCTATTATTTAAATTTAGACAAAAGGAAACTTAAAAAAATAGAAACTCAGATCCTCTCTCTCTGCCTCCTTACCACGGGACTGACTTCACTCTGCTGGACACTCCCCTTGGCATGTTGTGAGAGCAAGTCCCTGGGTAGCATTGTTGAATCACCTCCACAGAGATCCCTGTGGGATGTGAGAAACCAAATACTGCTTTTGATTTGCATGACCCAATCTAGCATTCCTTTCCCATTAAAGTACCATCTCTTGAAAAGAGAAAATAGTGTTCCTATTACAGAACACTTGCCTGTCTTCTCTTTCCTTCAGTTTCTCAGCCAGTAGTTTTTCCCTTCATCCTTGCTGTTGGACAAGGAATTGTCCCTTGTCTTACACTTTTTGCCCAAATGCATTTATATTTTCCTCTTTCCTGGGACCTTACTGTCAGTATGATTTCCAAAACTGATTCAAAAGGAAAAAAAATATATACTTGTTTTATTCAATAGTTTCAGAATATCATCTTAATTATACCGAATTCATTTCCCAACGTATTCCCCATATATAGTGGTGCCTCTGACATGACAATTTGGATACTTTAAAATTTTAGATGACACCTAGATAGCAGTCTTAAATTTTTCCTGGCTTCAGGGAGAAAACACACAAGTACACCTTCTAGATAAATGAATCATATCCATGGAGTCCAATGCTTTCAATTATTTAACTGTTTTAGTGCAAGTATTTGTGAAATTAACAGTGTTATCTTTTCCTTATAAACAGATCATTAAACATAATATAGTTGGTTTTTCCAGAAATTGTTATTAAAATAAGCAGCTACATAGTGATACTATGGTAATATGCCCAGAAACCTTTGAAAAGGTGTGTAAGGCTTTTGCTCATACAATTACTGTGTATTCCTGCATATTTGTTATGTTTTGAAAGTGAGAAGTGTCTTCCAAATTTGTTCTTCTTTTCCAAGATTATTTTGGCTATTCCTGGTTCATATGAACTTTAAGGTCAAATTGTCAATTTCTGGAAAAAACAAAGCCACCTTAAACATTGAGAGGCATTATGTTCGTAGGGACTTTGTAGGTAAGTGTGCATATGTTAATAATTGTTATGTATTTCTGATGGATTATCCTTTTTATCATTATGAAATGACCTCCTTTGTATCTAAAAATGATATTTGTCTAGAAGTGTATTTTTTTATATAGTTACAGCCACTTCAACTTTGTTTTGCATGATATTGGTATATATTTTTCCATTATTTTACTTTCAACCAATTTGTGTGTTTGAGTCTGAAGTGCGTAGTTTATAGACATCATAGAGTTTGTTCATTTTTAAAATGAATTCATTTTTATTAGTGTTTACTTAAGTTTACTGTAAGTACTGATAATGTACAATTAATGTCTACCATTTCCTGTTTTCTATATGTCTTATGTTACTCTGATACTCTTCTATTGCTGTTTTCTTTTGTGTTAAATATTTTCTATTTAATATTCCTAGTTAAATATTTTCTACTTAAAATTCCTTCATGTTTCTTTTAAAATCTATTTGAATTCTTTCTCTTCTTCTTCCCAGCCCCTTCCCTTTCTCCTTCTCTCTTTTTTTTTTTTGATTTGTTGCCCTGAGTATTAAATTAATATTTGTTGTAGACTGAATATTTATATCTTCCCCTAATCTCATTGATTGAAGACCTATCCCCAAACATGATGGTATTTAGAGGTTGGGTCTTTGGGAGGTAAGTAGATTTAGATGCGGTCATAAGAGGGCTCCCATGATGGATTTAGTGTCCTTATAAGAAAAACAAGAGAGACCAGAGCTTATTCTTTCTGGGAACACATTAAGTAAAGATCATGTAAGCACACAATGCCATGGTAGCCATCTACTAGCCAAGATGAGAGACTTCAGGCTAAAGTCTATCTTGCCAGCATCTTAATTATGACTTCTCACCCTCCAGAACTTTGGAAAAAATTGTTTAAGCAAAACCAATACCCTATGATATTTTATTTGGTAGCATGAGAAGAATAAGACAACAACTTAAACTGGAATGATCAGTTAATACCAATTGAATTTCAATAGTGTGTTAAAATTCTCCTCTAATATACCGCTTGTCCCTCAACCCTCCTTGCACTAGTGCTGTCATAAACTTACATCTTTATACATTGCAAATCCATCAGAATCGTTTAATAAGTATTTCTCTTTGAATTTGCTTTTTAAATCAGATATGCAAAGAAAAGAGCCACAAATAAAAATGTATTCAGTGTCTTTTATATTTAACACTGTAGTTACCTTTACTGATACTCTTTATTGTATGTGAGTGTGTGGGTAGATGTGAGTTGCTATGCAGTTTCATTTCATTTTAACCTGAGGACTCCTTTTAGTATTTCTTATAGAGCATGTCTGCTAGTGACAATTTATCTCAGACTTTGTCTGGAAATATCTTAATTTCTTCTTCATGTTTATGGATAGTTTTATGGAATATAGAATTCTTATTTGATATCCTTTTTCTTTCAGCACTGTGGATCTGTTATCCCACTGCCTCTGGCCACCATGGTTTCTGGTAAGTGAGTTGTTAATTTTATTAAGGATCCCTTGTATGTGATGGGTGATTTTTCTTTGCTATTTTTGAGATTTAATCTTCGTAATTTGGTTTTTAAAAGTTTGATTATGATGTGTTTTGCTGTCGAGTTTATGCTACTTGGAGTTTGTTTTGTTTCTTGGATGTGTAGATTAATGTTTTTCATCAAATTTGGGAAGTTTTTGGCCATCATTTCTTCAAATATTCTTCTTCCCCTTTGTCATACTCTTCTCCCTCTAAAAATCCCTTCATTCATATGTCAGTAGCCTGACGGTATCCCATAGATCTCTGAAGATCAGTTCATGTCTCTTCTTTCTTTTTTTCTCTCTGTTCCTCAGAATAGATCATCTCAATTGACTTAACTCTGGTTTGCTGATTCTTTCTTCTGTGATTCAGACATGCTTCCAAGTCCTTCAAGTGTTGGTTTTTTTGTTTTCATTTCATTTATTGAAATTTTCAATTGCAGAATATCTCTGTGGTTATTTTTTATAATTGCTGTATCTTTATTGATATTTTCCATTTGGAGAGACATCAGTTTGATAATTTCCAATAAAATTTTTTAGACATGGTTTCCTTTAGTTCTTTGAAAGTATTTGTAATAGCTGATTTAAGTCTTTGTGTAGTACATGGTACACCTGGTCTTCTTCAGGAACAGTTTCCATGAACTTTTTTAAGTGCTGGCTGTGCTTTTCTATTTGCTTGCACATCTCATTGTTGTCGTTGTTGGAAACGAAACATTTTAAATTATAAAAAATAGCTACTATGGAAATCAAATTACCCCTTATCATACACAAGATTTGTTGTCATTGCTGCTTTTCTTGTTTGTTGATTTAATTGCCTTCTTAAACTAATTCTATAAATTCTGAATTCCTTGTTGTGTGTGGACACAGAAGCCTATGCTCAGTTAGATAAGGGTCAGCCCGAGATTAAACGAAGGTGTCCTTAAATACATTCAATTAATAACACTCCCACCCTTTGCTAAGGGCTCTGTGTGTATGTTGACACACAATTTTGACACTCTAACAGTGTATATCTTTGCCTTACCTCTTACCTCTTCATTGTGCAGTACTTCAGGATTAGCCAGTGAGGGGAGACAGTCTTGTTAGGCCTTCGCTCTGTATGCACACATTCCTGCACATGAGAATGTCCTAGATCCCCAAGGATGTGGTGTAGCTTTTCAAAGCCGCTATGAATATCCCATTTCACAGATGTTCCTTTTAAGTTTTTCCAAGTTTCTTTATTGTCCAACTGCTGCTATTGTCTCCTTAGGCAGATACGTTATTAAACCATTGCTGCTGTTTTTGTTTTTGTTTTTGTTTTTTAACAAGATCCTGGGGATAGGGCTTTTCTCACTGAGTGGTCTCTGGATCAGATCAAGTAAAGATAAGTCCTGCAACTGGACCTTCTTCAGAGAACTAATATGCAGGTCAGATAGTAACAATTTTCTGGCAACAAAGCTTTTTGAGAGGTTTCAAACCCATTCGGCATCCTCCAGTCACTGTTAGACTACTCATTTTCTAAGCTTGCTTGGTTGTGTGATTGATGTTTTTCAGGTCTACCTTAGATCTGGGAGAAGAGGATGGGAAAAGGACAAGTAAAAAATGCCACAAAACTTGCTGTTCTTCCCAAGATTCAGTTATTTTACTTGAGAAAATCCTCCTCAGATTATAGCAATATTTTAGTGAATTCCAAGCTTTCAAAGTTGATATTGACCATTTGAACAGTGTTCTCATTCTTCTTACAAGAGAGTGGGTTTTTTGATATTCTTACTGTGCCATTTCAAAGAGTAAAATTTTAATGGATTTTAATGGAAAAATACATCTGAAGTGTAAAATTAACATTAATATTTTCAAAATTAAAAAATGTACGCTGGTAGAGGATGCATATAAATGTAAAGAAAGTAATAAATTAAGTTTGGGGAGATTAATTAGTGATTTGAAGTGTCAGAAAAAAATTTAAAACTTCATTATGTAGGAAGTTATTGATGGTGCATTCTAGTAATATTGCACACTGGTTTTCTATTTTAATTATTTTTCTCAAAACTCTATATGGCTATGTCTGTAGTGGGTCAAACATATGTGAAGTGATTTATTTTCATAGAAAATAAACACATGACTGGTTAATTGTTCAGCTTTAGTACAACTGAGAACAGACAGTGAATTGGTACACCATAGAGGGCCATAGGGTTTTAAGATAGTGATATTGAATAATCAAGTATATCATTTTTCAAGATTGTTAATTAATTGTCTGACCTACAATACCGATTCACTATGTAAAAAATTTTTTATTGACATTTTTATGTAATAAATCTCTGGATGCCTCAGAAGAGATAAATGAATACTTTTCTTAAAAAAAAAAAACAGTTTGAAATTGTACTTGTATATAAAAGTCTTTTAGTAATGAAGTACTGTCTTTAGCCATCAAATACACTGGTCGTCTTGCGTGACCCTGATCGCTTGCCCTGCCACTATTCAATTAACCTGTCATCCAGCGTTCCAACAAAGGACACAGAGCATTACACATCATAAATGGCTCTCAAGTGAGCTCACTCAGCTGTGGTAAATACATTATGAGGGCCTCCTGCAGAAGGAGAACTCATAAAGATACAATTCTACTATCCCTTTGTGTTTGGTTAAATCCTTCTCAATAATCCAATTCACCATGCTCTCTCAGCTTCCAGCAGTCCCTCTCAGTCAAAACAAGTGACCATACCAAATGAATATTAGCCTCTGGTATGGCATATTCCAGTCACATTTGTCGTCTTATTCCAGGGAAGCCTGTAAATGGGTATTAAGTTAACAAGCTATACCGGTTATTTATCTACACTTTCTATAGAAGGCTTGTTTTCAAACCTTTTTTGTTTTTGGAAGGGGGGCTACTACCAGCAGAGATCTTACACATAACTTTCCAAATATGAACCATGTCCCTTTACTTACTCTGCATAAATACGTTTGACTAGATAAATTTTTTAATCCTCAGATAATGTCAGCATTTTGTTTCCTTTTAATTTGAGATTTCTTCCTCAATTTACACAAGTGAAAGGAGCGGGTGCAAGGTTAAGTGTGATAGCAGCACATTAAAGCAGATCTTTTAACTTTAACTTGCTGATTTAGGGGTATTGAAGATCATCTTCTCATTGGGGATTCTGCTTGGGTAATATATTTAAAAAGCAGTCTTTTTTTTTTAAGTTTGAGGAGCTACTTTCTGCTTCATTGTTTTGCTTATATAAATATAATTAATTCATTAACTCTTGCCAGAAAGCACTGTGACTGGTATTAAGTGATTTTTTTTACATGGGATTTCAGAGATCATTTTTTTACTTTCCAATTAAGAGGCAATTTACTGCTAATCATAGAGCCATCTGTGTGAAAGTCGGTGTCCTTCAATCTGAAAAATGAGGTGTTTGTATCTCATATGAGGAGTACTGCAGCCCATCCTTCCCCAGGGAAGGAAGGTTGGGAATCTGCCTGATCTGGAATTTGAATCCTGGATTAACATTTACTATCTATATGACTTTTACTGAATTATTTTACCTTCCTAAGCCTCAATTTCCTCATCTGAAACATAGGATTGGTGGCATAATTTATCTCCTAGGTTCCTTGTGAGGATACTGTGAGAGAATATATATAAAACTCCTATAGCCTGGGAAAGTGTATGGTGCATAAGTACACGGTAATTAAAAAAAAAATTTAATTTTTATCTATTTTTGAAAGGGGGGGGGGGAGGGACAGAGAGAGGGAGACACAGAATCCAAAGCAGACTCCAGGCTCTGAGCTGTCAGCACAGAGCCTGACATGGAGCTCGAACTAACATACCATGAGATCATGACCTGAGCCAAAGCCGGACACTCAACCCATTGAGCCACCCAATTACCAGGCTCCCCCATGGTAATATTTTTTAAAACATATATCTGCATTTGTTAATACTCTCCTCTCTCTCATTCTCCCGATGTTGTACATGCTGTCTCTCAATCTCACTCACATTTACACACATACTCACACATGCAAATGAATAGAATATACTATATTGGGACAAATAAATATATCTTCTTTACCTGAAAATAAGGTTCTACTTATTCCATTATTAGCATTTCTGGAAAGCCTATTGTCAAATGAGTGTACAAAATAAAATGGAGTGACTAATTAGATGCTTTCAGATGCTTTTTAAGAAGGCATGCAGGTCTGAGTAATTTTTATTTTGTTTCTTTATCCATTATATTTATTATTCTTTCACACATTGTCAAATTGGAAGAATACTAGGGAGTATTTATTTATGGACTAAAGGCACCTACATTTAGTTAACTATTAAATAAGCCATGAGGGGGGTGCCTGGGTGGCTCAGTCAGTTAAGCGACCAACTCTTGATTTTGGCTCATGATCTTGCGGTTGAATTCGAGCCCCACATCAGGCTTTGTCCTGACAGGGTGGAGCCTGCTTCGGATTCTCTCTCTCTCCCTCTTTCTATGCCCCTCCCCCACTCCTGTGTGCACATGCTCTTTCTCTCTCTTTCTCAAAAATAAATGAATAAACTTCACAAACAAACAAACCACGAGGAGACCCCACTATGGCAGAGCTAGGAAGGACTGATAGCGAAATGAGGGTTTCATTTCTCTTGTTTTTATTGTTATCATTTTAATATTATATGTTTCTGACTGGCTACACAACTTTATATTAGTTTTCATACTGTCACTCAAAAATTAGCTCTGACAGTAGCCCTGAAGAAAAATTTATGTGGATCATTATTTACACCTTCTTTAGACTAAAAACCATCAAGAACACAGAGCTTGCACACAATTATTTAATTCTCAGTAAATATTTATTGAAATACTGACTAATGAATTCATGAGTTAATGACTGAATGTAAAAATGCATCTATGACATCAGTCTCTTAATAAGATGTCCAAAGCAGTTGTTTACCTAGAATAGAAACTTCACATACCATCTCCGTTCTTTGAAATCCAAAGATTATTTAAGACTAAACAGAGGTCACTCACAAGTTACATCATATATTAAAAATAAATGAAGTTTGGGGCACCTGGGTGGCTCAGTCAGTTAAGTGTCCGACTTCGGCTCAGGTCATGATCTCACAGTTCATGAGTTCGAGCCCCGCATTGGGCTCTGTGCTGACACCTTAGAGCCTGGAGCCTGCTTCGAATTCTGTGTTTCCCTGTCTCTCTGCTCCTCCCCTGCTCATGCTCTGTCTCTCTCTCTCTCTCTCTCTCTCTCTCTCTCTCTCCTTCAAAAATAAATAAAAACATTAAAAAAACAAATTGCAATTTAATTAAAAGTTTTAAAATAAACAGGATTACAAAAGATGATTTTGTTTCTCTAACAGAAAAATCTATTATAATTTACTTATTAAACCAAGAAACTGATAGTTAAATGCTTCTGAAACTTTAATTCCAAACAAGTTACAGGGAGATCTTTTAATATGTAGGTTTTTATTTAATAGGTCTCTGATGGGGCCTGGAATTCTTCATTTTTAACCAGCTTCCAAATAACAGTAATTCTGCTGATCTGGGACCACATTTTGTATAGCAAGTACCAAGTCAGTAGAAATTTTAGTTTCACTGGAGACGAGAGTCAAACAAGTCCAGGATAAAGCAGGGAAGAGATAGAGTCCTATCTGTATTCAAGTATGCTGAACAGGTGAGGTCAAGAATATTGCTGGAGTAAGGACTAATGCTCTTAAATGAAGTAGACTAAAGCAGGGACAACTGCAGCTCCAGAAAATTAGTTGCAAGCTGAGGACTCAGAAAAACAAAGAAGTAAGAAAACTTATTGTAGTATACAGGTAGAAGATGAGCAGTTAGTCCTAGGGAATATAGTTCCTTTCAGAATCAACTGAATGAAACAATATTATTATCAATTATCAATTATTATTATTATTTACTTTACTCTGGAGATTTTCAAGTTCTAAATAGGTTGATCTCCAAAATCAATGTTTTCTTTTCTTGTTTACAGAATCTTCTTCAATAATGAGCAGTTTCTCTCTCCAATGTCAAAATTTATCTTCAAATATTCCTAAGCTTCTCTCATTGGCTGTGTTCATTTATTCATCTATTGAACGTTTAATGAAAACCACCACACAATCCTAAATGTGTTTGCATATTCTTATGTTTTTAGCTAGAATATAAGCAGTTCTGTGTCAAGAATTAGTTTTCTTGTTTACTTGTTTCATTTATGTATAGTTTAACCCTTGCCACACATAATCTTTCCAAATATTTTTAGTTTAAGAGTCTTTAACACATGGCTTTTTAAAAATTGACTTTAAAACTTACTAATCTAACCTTATGATATTTGATGCACACTAGGTAATCAAAGACTTGGAAAAACAAAGTCAATATGTAGATTTCAAAATCAGTAAATGGCAAGCTATTTTAGTTATCACTTAGATTTTCTGTGCTTCCTCTTCCACCATTTCATTACTTCTTTTCACTTGGAGAATAAGAGAAAGCCAAGTGGTAGATTGAGATTTAGTGCTCATAGAAGAGGCAGTAGAAAAACAAAAGATGAAGTTTCAAGTTAAAAAAAGTATCAATCAGGTCATTAGACCTAGACTAGGGTGTGGAAATCACTGGAAATATTGTCATAGAGTGGTAGACAACATAGAAGTCAACAACATAGGCTAGGGAAAAAATGTGGGGTTTGGAAGCAGGAAAAGCAAATCTAAAAAAACCCTGCACTTAGAATATCAGTTTTCCAGAATTTGATAGTAAAGGGACAAAAAGGTGTGCGGTGAGAGCTTGAAGGGAAAGAAAAGTTGCTTGTAGATTGTTTTGGGAGAAGAGACTTAAAGTTTTCCAATAAGATGTTAACATATAGAGAAGAAAGAGCAAAGGAGATAGTATTAATGATTTAAAATACCATTCATTGAGTTTGAGAACAATTGTGGACAAAAGGAAAAGAGAGAAAGTTGAAGACAAGCTGGAGAAAAAATGAAGCATTTATACTATATTATTGTCCATTTATGTGTGTCTCATACTTTAGGAAATCGATTGCAAAAATGCCTGATTCTACACCCCACCCTGTACCTACACTCGTAAATATGACTTAATAGTACTTTCATCAAGAAGTGGAGTTTATTTTCCATCCTTTGAATACTGGCTATATGACTTGTTTAATTAATAGAAGGACGCTATTGTGAAAGTATGCCATTCTGAGCCTTGTTCTCAAAAGACCTTATACGTTCCTCTTTCTGTCTTGCTTCTTTGTGTTCACTATGAGGACATGTCTTCTCTTGGTTGTCTGCTTAGACTATCATCACCAGCCCAGGCTGGTTGCTAGATGATGAGTATTGACATGACGCAGAGACAAATTGTACCCCCCTGCGCCAAGGTTATTTTAGAGCTGCTATTCCCCACATCACTTGCCAGGTAACCACAACACAAGGGAAATACCAGCTAAGATGAGCTCCTCTTAGCTCAGATCAGCAAAGCTACCTTGCTGACCTCTAAAGTAATAAACAAAACTCACTGTTTATTGTAATATGCCAACAAGTGTTTTGAAGTTACCTGTTATGCAGCATTGGTGTTGCTGAAGATAACTGATGCATTCACCCAAGACCAATATATCTTTGAAACAGAAATAGCATATTCTTTTCAATTATAGCCCCAAGATCTGTCACAGGCTGTGAGATAATAAGTAGATATTAACAATTATTTGTTTTATGAATGAATAGATGAGGAGTAGATGAATTAATGAAGGAATGAATGAGATATTGAAAGAAACATAACAAATATCGGAAATTTACTTCTGGTTATTAAGTACTATCTAATTTCACAGTGGCTTATGTTAGGATTAGGAGTTAAGATACTACATATATGCTCAAAGGTGGATATTTTTATGTTTTTTATAAAGGTATAATTTATAAAACGTTGATTCTATTAAGATATTTATAGCAGTTTAAAAAGAGCTTTCACATTTTATTCTCCCTTGATTTCACAGTAAATTTGTGCATCATTTAAGTATTTGAGTGAATATTTTATAGATGTGGAAAATATTTCAGGGTGATTAAACTAATTAGAGACAAGTATTTGAACATCATACACTCTAATTTCCCCATAATATCACAAAGACTGTTTTAGAAAAATTAACTTAGAGGAATGAGAGACAAAGGAGGATTTTAACTTGACACATTGACTAGAATTTTTTGAAATAATATGTTAAAGTGATGTCCTCCCATAGGAATAATGTATACGAAAAGGAGTAATTAGATGGCAGATAATAACCTATAAATCATCTTGTTTACAAATGTAAATGCATTTGATAAAAATACCATTCTATTCCTGGCCTTAGATACTAAAAATGACTGAAAACAAAGAAAAACCATGCAGTCAAATCCAGTATTTCCAACATGAACAATAGCTAATTAGTAAATGTTTTGTTATTTTAAATTTTTTTGTAGAAACATTTTGGGCATTGATATTTTGCATTACTTTTTCTAAAATTTTGTGATGTTATTAAAACCTTACTGATCTGAGTTTTTGATATTTTGGTTTCTTTCTTTAAAAATCAATACAGTAAACAAAAGAGGAACCATCAATAATAGTAAGTGATATAATAAAAGTACAACTGGAAGGCATGGACATAACTATGCCTAAATAATAGTAAAATCTTTTTTTTTTTAATTTTTTAACATCTATTTATTATTATTGGGAGACAGAGAGAGACAGAGAGAGACATAGCATGAGCATGGGAGGGGCAGAGAGAGGGAGAGACACAAAATCTGAAGCAGGCTCCAGGCTCTGAGCTGTCAGCACAGAGCCGAATGCAGGGCTCAAACTCACAAACCATCAGATCATGACATGAGCCAAAATCGGAAGCTTAACTGACCGAGCCACCCAGGTGCCCCAATAGTAAAATCTTTAAAAACTATCTTACAACAGTGGTTATTTGAAATTTGTTAAATATATTTTGTTCATATAAATACCCACAAAGAAACTACAAGTCGTTTTTACTCTCTGTGTCACCTCTATCTTCCTTGTCTGCCTTTTTTTTTTTTAACCACTTATGTTCCTTAGGAGCTATGAAAGCTACCATGTCTGTGGATCAGCAATATATAAATCTGTAAAGATAGTCTGACAATCTCATTGAATCTCTCTTTAGTGATTGTTGTTTGTTGTAATTATGTATTTCTCAGCATAAACATGGCTTGCAAAATTAGTTATATTCTATTTCCCCTTTCTCAACTGCCTGATCACCTCCAATGAAATATATTTCTTCCTAGGTTGATTTTGAAATCTATAACACATTTAGTTTCCCACCTTTCCCACCCCACTAGATTTCCTAAGATATCTGTTACTGACAACTCCTTAGTTCTTTCTGTTCTGTAAACAAGATGATGCCAACCTACTTCTGGGAAAAACTTCAATTATGAAAGGATCCCGACTCCCCCAGTTTCATCTAATGCAGAATAAAATTTTAGTGAGAGAGTATCATTTAATAGAATGAGTAATATAATTCCCTGACAATAACATTAAGACATGAAAAGATTGAAGCACACTTACTACAAGACATTTCTTTCACATATTTAATCATTCATCCATGTCACACTTTTTTAAATGACTATTAGCAGGAGACTCATTGTTATGAGATGAAGGTGAGAATGATAACTAAGAGAGTACATTGGCTAATGGAGTACAGTATTCAGTGGGGATGGTAGGGAAGTGGAGCAGAAATGGAAATATGTGATAAACTTTTAATGGTAGACAGTGAATGTTTAATTGGCATATTTTTCAATAAAATGGAATGCAATTAAGTGAGGAAAGAAGGGAAGAAAGGAGGGAGGGAGGAAAGAAGAGAGAGAGAAAGAAATGTTTACTCTTACCATCCACACACTGTCAGGAACCCAAACCACAAAACCCTCCAAGGCTCCTGATAGAGAAAACCAGGATAGTCTCAGAAAGGAGAGCAATGGTCAGTAAATGTTCAGAATACATACCAACAACTCACATGTTTAAAATTCTCTTCAGATACCACATCACTAAGATCCCAAGGGGTTTGTCTCATCTCTCAACACCTACCTCAAAGCTGCTGTTCAAGTGGTTCATGGATCTTTATATACATATATATTTTCCATAATATAGATGGAACTATACTACATTTTGAGGACAAAAAAAACTGCACTGCATTTGGGAAAGAACACAAATAGGAAACAAAAAGGAAGATTTATAAATTAGAATATATTTTATTATCTACATTAAATATCCTTACCCCTGAGAGTCCTGATCCAACTCCATAGTCCCCTCTTTGTTATATATATGTGTCACAATTCAGTAACAAGTCCTAATATGTCTAGTGGGGAAAAACAAATAAATAAATCCACAAAGATGGATTATTTCTTCTTATGGTCTTTCTTTTATAAAGGAGGAAACATTTCCCAGCAGACTCACAAAGGTAAAGTGCTAGGCCTCATGGAAGTCAAAATTGAAGTTTGAATGAGATTACTATAATTAATTTAGATTAATTTGAAATATAATCCTAAATCACATGGGAGTTGGATAGTCCTTAAAATGGAGAGTCTGTTAATATGGAAAAAGTGGGCAATGACCTTAACACATTGTTTTTTAAAGCCAGTTACAGCAGACCACCTACTGTGTAGCCTTAAGCAACCATCAATTATCCTACTTATCATCTCCTCCTCCCCTTACACCTCCCTATCCTCCTTCTCCTTTTCCTTCTCCATCTCCCTCACCTTTTTTGAAGAGTGACTTGTATTAGAGGAATTGGAGAGGGAGGGCAGGTCCATGTCTCTAAGGACAGTATACTTGCTCTAAAAGGATACAGAGGAGGGAACAATATGTACTTATGGAAAGCATTTAGTGTAATTTATAGTATAATTGATCTTGTACTATGAGTTACAGAAAATAAAGTCCAGCACTATGTGATTGTGGTCAACATATAGAGTAGATGTGCCTATTGAAAGGGAGTTCACAGGAAAGTAGGTTTAGGTACATTTAATTTTGCTATATAGATGAGTGGTTGGAATTCAGACATTCTTTTTTTAATTTTTTTAATGTTTATTTTATTTTTGAGAGAGAGACAGAGCACAAGCTGGGCAGGGGCACAGAGAGAGGGAGACACAGAATCCAAAGCAGGATCCAGGTTCCAAGCTGTCAGCACAGAGCCTGACGCAGGGCTCAAACTCACGAACCAAAAGATCACGACCTGAGCCGAAGTTGGACACATAACTGACTGAGCCACCCAAGCACCCTGGAATTCAGTCATTCTTGACATTAAGGCATATTTGCACAGTGAATACATAGAACTATAGACATTCACTAGGAAAATTATTCTTACACTTTACTGGAAAATTAACCATATTACTGATCCTTTATACATACCACAATTTTTTCATTTTTAAAATTATAATATGTAGTGGCTTTGATGTAAAGAAACACTTTGTGTATATATGAAGTCTCATATATATATAGAATATTAAAACAATGCATAGTTAATATATATTTAAGGAAGAAGTCACATTTGAAAAAGGGAAAGCCAGTACAGAATGTTTAACATGAACTGAATCTGGAAAACATTCTAATCTAGGCAGTCCTTATAACAAATAGCTTTGGGGGATTGTCACTTAGACTTTTTAGTTTCCTTTCCTGTAAAATTAAGAGTATTTTAAAGTTTCATTCTATTTCCAATAATCTAACTTCAAGAAAACTAAAAAACAAATACATAGGTGAAGAAATTAAGATACAAAGTTTTTCCACTTAAAAAAAAGTAAAATGTTTTTGTCTGTTTTCCCTCTTCTATTTCCATGGTAAAATATTCACATTTATTTAACTTACTATCAAATACTGCCTATAGTCAAAGTCCACTGCTTAATAAGGTTGCCTTTAATTTCTCTAAAGCTAATTAGGATATTTTTTCTTTTTTTAAAAATATATCCTATCTGACAACTTTTATCTCTCATTTTAATGTACATGCAGTCAGTAAGCCAGAGATCAGTACCTTATTCCTGGCCATTTTTCAGCTCTTATCAGCTGTGAGTATCTTTCTGTCTCTTCCTTATCACACAATTACATAGTCTTTAGTGGTTTCAATTCTCTCTCCTTCTCAGAGCAGTACTGAGTCTAGCATATCAGTGTGACAAGGTGCACATTTCTAATGGAGCCGTATTCTTTGGTGTTGACCAATAGCATGAGCAAGTTAATTCATTTAAGATTGATTCAATGCATCAAATACATTTAAAATTATGATGTTTATTTCAACAATAAAGAATGTTAAATCACCAAACACATACAGTTTTATCAAAATAAAATTATGTGTATAGAAAAAGAGTTTGGTTTTTACTGAAAGAAATTATGGCGTATGATTTGAGAATCTCCTTTTCACTCGCTGAAAATAAGCTTGCCTGGCACAAGTACTTGAATAATTCATGAGAGAAGAATAAAAGATTTATCAATAAAAACAGGGTCAAGTTTCCAATGTGGAGTTTTAAAATATGAGTATATGCTAGAATAACATCAGAGGAAAGTTATATATTTGAATGCTCAATTTAAGTCCAGTACAGGTCTTTGTTAATAACTTCACATAGGAATTTCCCACCTTACCACAAAGCCTATGATATTTCAGAATCACTGATTTGTAAATATTACACTGGGGGAAAATCCTCTCATGCCTCTGAAATCATTTTCCAGTATATCAGTTTTTAAGAACCACTCAAGTATCCTTAACATAGTAACAGAAGTGTTTTCTCCCCACAGAGCTACTTACATAGCTTCATGTAGCATAGGCTTTCAGAAGAGACTATCACATAGACTTCCTGTCATCTACTATGATGCTATGCCTGATTCATGTATATGTGGGACTCTCATATATTTATGTTACATATTCTCATATTTGATGAAGCTATAGGTAAATGCTAGAGCAAGACCATGTGGATGTGATTACACTGCAGGCATACATTTATCAGGAGTGGAAGAAGAACTGTCAGCTAATGCCCCTGCATACAGCAGTCATAATTGCCCTGACAGGTTCCTGCCAAGCAGGCAGGGCCATTCCAGAGATAGCGCAACTGCCAAAAGCAAGACAAATGCTTTTAGAATTGGTAATACATCATATCAGCTGTCTCAAACTTCTCCTTAGTGTATTGATTATAATTAAAATAAACTAATTAGTTAGAATTATAATCATGATGCACATAAATGTTGAGCTCACAGATGAGAGGGGAATGGCACTATGGATTATCAGGGTAATGTTTAACAATGATAAGGATGAACTGAATCTGGAAACTTCACCTGGTAAACATGTAGAGAAAGCATTACACATTTTTTACACAGATGTTCTGACCAGAAAAATTTCCTACTTAAAGGAAGTTGTGTTTTTTTGTGTGTGTGCTTTGTTTTGTTTCATTTTGTTTTGTTCTGCTTTAAAATCTTTCTCCTAGGAAATCTCCCCTCCAGGAAGGTTTGACAGACTGTTAATCAGTTGGTCACTTGTCATGATATTGCTCTGTGTCATAAAGTGTCACAATACAGATTATATAAAAATTATTAATTTCATTAATTAATTAATTAATTAATTATTTGTTTGTTTATTTATTTATAAGGCATATACCTGATAACATACTTTAAAAAAGGAGTATATTGGCTCTTAAAAGTGACATAGTGATTTTTATAATCACATAACTTTCCTCACACATTTGACAGTTCATTGTTTATGGATAGTAATAATAAAAGGCAACCCCCAAGACAGGGATTTGCTGAAGTCCCTAAAATAATTTGCTATTACTCTTAGTCATAGTATCAGTGTCCTAACAACACTGCAAGATTCTGTTGGCAGATATTGTACAGTTTACTAAATGTGAATCTATATTATTGGGAACAGGATATAGTCATCAATATTTATTTAGACTCAGATTACAGTGAATACCAAAATAAATACCAATGTAATATCACTACATATGACTATTTAAAAACCAGATATTTTATTCCTTGGAAATTGTTTTCATTAACTTTTAACTTATTCAGACTGTCACATAGAGAAATATCAAATGTAAAAAAAATTCCACAGTCTACATGGCCAAGAACTTTTTTTTTCTTTTATGAAATACTGTGTTGAAAGACAATGAGTCAACTTCTCATTGTAAATAGTATTTCATGAGCTATACCTACAAATGTTAAGAGTTGTATTTTTAGCATTTTAATATGTTGCTGTTATACTGTCAGGAATGGAAGAATAGCAATTTTAAAAATTGGTTAACTTGTAGTCAGAAATGATTTCTTAATTTAGTAGGACCTGGTAACAGATATGAAAAATTCATAGCTTCAACCGAGCAGTGAACTTTTTTTTTTTACCTAAGTATATATATGCAATGAATTAAACTATGGTGTTACATAGCCACCTATAAAGTGCTCAGTTATTACTCTCCTTTTTCTTAAAACAAATCTGATAGTAACAATAGCTAATACCCATTGAACAAATATTATGTGTTGAGGACTGTGTCTAATTTGTATTTACATGTTTTTTATCCTTTATAATAACCGTGTTTATAATGTAGATATTATCCCTGACACACTTGGAGTGGTGTGTCTTTCCCAAAAAAACGGTAGTAGTGACTGAGCCAGTATATGGATTCAGGACAGAACAGGCTTTGAAAACAGAGTCTTTGGTTGTAAACATAAAAGCAAGGATTATAATAGATTAAGGTTTATAGAATGATACAGCCTATTATACCATTAGTTCTCAAATATAACCAAAAACAAAGCTACAGTCCTTGAATGATGAAAGCTAAGATTCACAGATGGTTTGGGGTGAAAATAGCCTTTATTAAATACATCAGCAATTGACCTAAGGGCTTCCTTATAATTAGACACCTTCTCACCTTACTACTATTACATACATGAGCCCTTTAAGATAAAAACCATAACAACATTAGACTTCCTTGAAGTACTTTACTTTTTAAAAATAATTTATTGGAAATGTTTAAGCAAACATAAATTTGTAAAGGGCCTGATTCAATTCAGCATGCATATATGATTTTTAATGCACAATGCACAGAACTCCTCTATTACAATAAAAAGATAAAGAAAAAGAAATCTTCCTGTCATTACCCTCAATGCAGTGGGAGAGACAAATGGGTAAGTGCAAGACAATTTGATAAATGTTGAGATAGAAGTATGGCCAGGGTACCACTGAAGTAGAAAATATTGCCGAAATTTGTCTGCCTGTTTCAGTCAGGTTTGAACAAAGAAGCATAGCAACTTCATTTTGAGATGACTCAAAACTACAAGATAAGGTGGTCTGGAAGGAAAAATAAGTACTAAGTGGGATGGAGCAAGGAAAAATGGGGACCTGCTAGGGTGAGCTGAAATCTACAATGGACACAGTTGTCAGTGCCTCACCACCTCCAAACTCCAAACACTGATAATGGAGGTGATGTGTAAGGAAGGTCGATTCCATTTGGCCCTGTGCTGAAAATGGTCCTAAGGAGTCCGTGAGACTGAAGAAAGGACTGGCCAGATCTGGAAGTCCTGGATGTTGCCATGCACCAGTAAGTGAGGCAGCAGATGAGCAACAATGAATGTGAGCAGTATTGGAGCATGGGATCTGTATGAACTATCTTCTGTGGAATAAAGGAGTGCCCACCTATGCTTTCTACTTTCTGTTTCTCATACAAAACAGGCAAACAAACAAAAAACAAAAAACCTCTTGCGGCTCACCATAATTGGTAACATAAAGGGAAGAGAATTCTGGGAAAAGTAGTTCCAGTTTAGCTAAATTGATACAGTTAAAATCCATTCCTGAATGTTCAAAAAATATTATATATCAAAGATGGGAAACCTGAATGACTAATGAAGGCATTCACACCTTGAAAAGAGCCTAATCATATTTGAACAACGTTTACTATTGTAGTAGAAATGTGTCAGATACTCATATAGATATACAAAATACTATCTATCTTCTAACAATTTATTTTTATTTTTTACAACTTTTATTTTGTACAATATGATTTCATAAAATGTGAAATAGTACAAAGTTTCCTGTCCTAGAAATATTTAGTTTGCAAATATCAAATGGGATATATCCTTTAATATTCATGTGAATTTTAAATGGATGAATACTTAAGATGGGGATGGCAAGATGTCGCACATACATGAGTAGGCATCGATACTTTTTTTTTTTAAGTTTATTTATTTATTCTGAGAGAGAGAGAGTGTGTGTGTGTGAGTGGGGGAAGGGCACAGAGGCAGAGAGAGAATCCCAAGCAGGCTTCTTTCTGCGTGGAGCCCAGCACAGAGCCCCTTGTTGGTAGGACTCCATCTCCGGACCTTGAGATCCCGACCTGAGCCAATATCAAAAAGTGGATGTTTAACTGACTGAGCCACCCAGGTACCCTTCAATACTTCTGAATTAAAATACAAATACTGTTAAAATGAATGCTTACATTTATGATGTAGTAGAAAGTAACCTCTTTAAAACCACATTTAAAAAAATGCTAACTGTGCCAAAATGAAATGTTGAATAATGTTCAACATGAAATATTTATAAGGAAAAATATGATAAAAATCATTGATTTTTTGAGTATGTGATCCTTTTACATACACAATTCAGAGAATTATACATTCACAAATAATATACTAATTATAAAAATACAAATAAAATTAAATGATTTACTGATTCAAAAATAAATGAGAAAAAAGAAGTATAACTGATATGCTAAGAAAAGAAAGAAAATGAAATTGTATAAAATGCTCAGTTAAAACCATAAAATAAAGAAGAGTGGAAGACAAAAATAGAAAAAAACAGCAAAGGAAACAAATAGAAAACAGAAAGAAATAGTATAGATACTCATTCAACTATATCAATAACCCGTTTGAATGTCAGAAGTCTGAATGAACCAGTTAAAAATCAAAGATTGTCAGAGTGGATCTGGAAACAAGAGCCAACTATATGTTGTCTTCAAGAAACCCACATTAATTGTAAAGATGCATATAGATTAAAAGTCAATAGATGGGAAAAGATATGCTACGTGGACAGTAATCAAAGTACGCAGGAAGAGCTATATGAATTTCAAATAGAGCAGACTTCAGACCAAGGAAAGTTATCAAGGATAAAGAGGGGTGATAATTTGCCAAAATTCACATAAGAAGAAATAGATAACTTTAATAGGCCTTTATCTATTAAATAAATCAGTAATTAATAACCTGTCAAAATAGAAAACACAAGACCCAGATGGGTTCAGGTGAAGTCTACCAAACATTTAAGGAAAAAATTATACCAATTCTCTGCACAATCTCTCACAGAAGACAGAAGCATAGGGGATACTTCCTAATTCATTCTATGAGATTATCATTACTCTAATACCAAAACTACATAAAAAACATTAGAAGTAAACTACAGACTATAGTTTGAACATAGATGAAAAAATCCTCAACAAAGACAAATCAAATCCACTAAAAGATAAAAAGAATTCTACACCATGACAAAGTGGATTTTTCCTTGGTATTGTTAGTTCAACATTTGAAAATCAATTTATGTATTCCATCACAGCAGATTGAAAAAAAGAAGAGGAACAAAAGAAAAATCACATGATGCAGAAAAGCAGTGTTGACAAAATTCAACACCAATTAATGATAAAAACTCTCAGAACAAAGAACAAAGGGGAAATTCTTCAATTTGACAAAATAATGTCTAAGAAAACTTAAAGCTAACTTCATAATTAGTGGTGAGAGACTAGAAGTGTTCCCACTAAGATCAACGTAAGGCAAGAATCTTCCCACACCACTTCTTTTTTACATGGTACTAGCAGACCAAGCTAGTGCAATTAGACAAGAAAATTAAATAAAGTATACAAATTAGGAAGGAAAGAATAAAATTACCTCTATTCACAGCTAACATGATAGACTATGGAGAAAATCCAAAAAAAAAAAAAAAATTGACAAAAAATACTCCTAAAACAAGTAAGTGATTATAGCAGCATTGAGGATACAAGGTTAATACACAAAAGTTTATTGCTTCCCTATCTACCAGCAATGAACTAGTGGAATTTGAAATAAAAAGCATAATACATTTTACATTAGCATCCCAAAAGTGAAATACTTAAATGTAAATAAAAAAATATGTACAAGATCTGAGAAACACAAAATACAGATGAAAGAAATCAAAAAGCTAAATAAATAGTTCATGGATAGGAAGCCTCAATATTGTCAATGTCAGTTCTTTCTATCCTTGACCTATTGTTTCTGTGTAATCCCAGTCAAAACTCAGTAAATAATTTTATGGATATAGACAATCTGATTCTTATTTTATATGGAAAGACAAAGAACCAGTATAACCACCACAATATTAAAGAGAAAAAAGTTGGAGTACTGACACTACACAACCTCAAGACATACTATAAAGCTATAGTAATTAAGACAAGGTGGTATTGGCAAAATAATAAACAAATCAATGGAACAGAATAGAGGACCCAGAAGTAGACCTACATCAACTGGCCTTGCCAAAGGAGCAAGGACAATACAATGGAGCAAAATAGTCTTTTCAACAAATGGTGCTGGAACAACTGGGCATATAGATGCAAAATAAAAAAAAATCTAAATACAGACCTTATATCCTTCACAAAAACTAAATCCAAAATGTATCACAGGCCTAAATAACAAGACAAACTATAGTGTCCTAGAAGAGAGCATAAAATCAAATGACCTTGAGCCTGTTGATGACTTTAGATATAACACAAAAAGCACAGTCCATGAAAGGAAGAATTAATAAAATGGATTTCATTAAAATTAAAAACTGCTCTGCAAAAAGCAATGTCAAGAGAATGGAAAACGCGCCACAAATTGGGAGAAAATATTTGCAAACAACTGATAA
The DNA here is from genome assembly GCF_028749965.1 of Puma concolor. Taxonomy (NCBI): domain Eukaryota; kingdom Metazoa; phylum Chordata; class Mammalia; order Carnivora; family Felidae; genus Puma; species Puma concolor. The sequence goes on from NC_141674.1 coordinate 90,839,486, forward strand.
AGACTAATAAAGAACTGTTATCCACAATATACAAAGAACCCTCAAAAGTCAGCGCTGAGAAAATGATCAACCTGATATAAAAATGGGCCAAAGATCTTAATAGACACTTTACCAAAGGTGATATAGAAATAGCAAATATGCATATGTAAAAAGATGTTCCACCTTTCATGTCATCAGGGAAATACAAATTAAAACAGTAGTGAGATACCCTTATAGACCTATTAGAGAATGTCCAAAATCCAAGAAACTGATAACACAAAGTTCTTTTTTTTTTATTTTTTTAATATTTATTTTTATTTTTAAGAGAGACAGAGACAGAGTGCAAGCAGGGGAGGAGCAGAGAGAGAGGGAGACACAGAGTCAGAAGCAGGCTCCAGGCTCCAAGCTGTCAGCATGGAGCCTGATGCTGGACTCAAACTCATGAACCGTGAGATCATGACCTGAGCTGAAGTCAGACACTTAAGCAATTGAGCCATCCAGGTGCCCCAACTGGATGTGCAGCAACTGGAACTCTCATACAGTGCTGGTGGGATGACAATATGGTACAACCAGTTTAGAAGACTATTTGATGGTTTCTTACAAAATGAAACATACTCTCACCATATGATCCAGCAATCACACTCCTTGATATTTGTCCCAAGGAACTGCAAAGTGTAGCTACACAAAAGACAGTATCAAAATATTTATATCAGCCTTATTCATAGTTGCTAAAACTTGGAAGCAACCAAAATGTCTTTCCTCCAGTAGGTGAATGGATAAATAAACTATGATACATCCAAAGAATGGAATATTATTCAGAGGTATCATGCCATGAAAAGATATAGAGAAACCTTAAGTGGGTATTAGTGAAATAAGCCAATCTGAAAAATTGATATACTATATGATCTCACCTATATGACATTCTGGAAAAGACAAAACTATGGAGACAGTAAATAGATGGGTGATTTCTAAAGGTTAAGGGGCAGGGAGAGATGAATAGGCAGAACACAGAGAATTTGGGAGGCAATGAAACTACTTTATAAGATACCATAATGGTGGATATATTCCATTGTACATATGTCCAAATCCATAGAATGTACACCTATTGAAACCTAATGCAAAATATGGATTCTGAATATTAATAGTGTGTCAGTACAGGTTCATCAGCTGTAACAGTTATACCACTCTGTGGGAAATGTTGATAATTGGGGAGGCTATGTGTGTATAAGGACATCAGTATATGGGAAATCTCTGTACTTTCCCCTCAGTTTTGCAGTGAACCTAAAACTACTTTAAAAATAAGGTTTACTTCAACCAATCAATCAGTCGGTCAATCTTTAGAGAGAAAGGTTTTACACACCAACATCCTAACTTATGTGAGTAGGCCTTACAACTGAGAATCTGAAATGGCCTGCATTTACACCCTGACTGTACTGTGTATCCTGGTACAGTTTACTTAATGCCACTACCTCAGTTTTTTCCTATGTTAATGTATTGATATTATCTAGGTCACATCATTCCTTTTATTATTAGACTCCAAATAAATTATTTCATATAAATTAAATCTCTTGAGTGTTCTACCAAGTTCCAACCACCATAGAATTCTTTTTCAAAATGAAAGTACATATGCTGTGGAAGCATAAGGAAGGTTAGTTTTGCTTAGATCACTGTTTTTCTCATCCCCTCACCCTCCTCCCTATCGCAAGTGTTCCATATAGTGTTCCTTCAACTTTGTTTTTGTGAGGCACACTGATTGCTTTAAATATAACACATCTTATTTCAGCCTGTTACCTCCGTTGATGTGAAAATCACATTAATGATGACATCCGGTCCCAGTGGTCACACATCATTATATTCTCTCTTACTTTCTTCATAGCATTATGGCATGTCTTCTATTTTGCTAATTTATTTTCTTCTACAAACTCCCTAAAGTGGACATTTACCAAGTTTTCGCTGCTGACCATTCCTTATACATTTTGCCTTGGAAATTCATATGTATCTTTGTGTTCAACAACCCTTATTTGCAACTGAGTACCAAATCTATGTATTGTGATTTATATGGATAAATATATAGTTAGAAAATAGATATAAACATTATTAAGTGTATATATATGTGTGTGTGTATATATATATTCAATAGTACGTATACATGTATGTTAGTATCTATAATTCTTGGTAGCTATATCAATAAACATATCTATACCTAAAATCTGTACCCCTTTCTCTTGAACCAGAGATCTGCTTTTCAAAATAACTGCTTTTCCTTAAAGTTTACATGTACAGTACTATATTATATATATAGCAGCCTGTCTACAACATAAAATCTCATATGTCTTCTATTGCTATAATCCTGGATTCTACAGGCTTTGCTAAAGTATACTACCCACTAACACGATTGACTGTATCATATGAATGAAAATAATTTAAACTTTTCTGAATATTTGCATAAAGAATAAATGCAGCTCCTAAGTTTCCCAAGTATGTCTGGTGAATCTCAGTATCTTATTCATGCTTAAGACCCATACTGCCATATTCTGCCACTCTGGCAGCTTCCTGTCCAGAAGTCTACTTTAAGGGAGTAGAGGGTCTTCTTTCTACCCACATAGCATAAAGAATTCTGATTTTTATGTCATGGGTTCTCGCTCATAATTTTCCTTTGAGATCACAAAGTGGCACCTTAGCTCCTTAGTCCTCTTATACACAGTTCATTTTTGGAATAGGGAAAATCTTTCAACCACGCTAGACACCACTTCCCCCCCCCCACACCTCCCATTAGAGCCCTAGAGCAGTGATATGACTTTGGAAAGTACCTCAGCATTTTTTGCAAGCTTTATTTCTACAAGTTTTGAACATAAGCCAGGGAGGTATCAAAAAACAAATTTTAAAAATATATAGTTGATTCTCATTGATCACAGTATTTATCTGCTACAAAGTTGCCATGAACACTGAATTAGCAAATACTGAACTATCCCACCTGGGGAAATACAGGATCAGGTTGTTGAGAGCCTCTGGTCTCAACAAAGGCCTTACAAAGGTAGTTCTTTGGCAAAGTTCTTACAAAGCAACATATTCTCATCAGCATTGAAAATCTGTTGTTCTACATAACTATTTTCCATATAGTATAAATACTATATGCAAGTATTTTGAAATTTTTTCCAAGGCATCCCAATCTGCAGAACTTGCCTTGCCTGAGAGTTTAACATTCCTCAGACCTTATCACCTTTTGAAACATAGAATCCAACCAGACTAGCCAGGAAGATTTTAACATTTTCCTTATCCTGGGTAACATGAGTGTAAATTTCTTCGTATTTCAGCTCACAACAATGTTATCTATTGCACTTTTTTTTTTTAATCTGTCTTCCTTTCCTAGATGTATGGCATTGTTGATTCATTAACATTGAACTCACAGCCAACAGAACTATAACTCATGCCTGAATGAAGCTTATCTAATACACATATTTTCTCCATAAGGCACATTGTGGGCTTCATGCACTTAGGAACACTGAACCTCACTTCAGCACTATGCTAATGGGGCATTTTAAACAGCAAAGCCACCAACAAAAAGCACAAAATGTAGAGGGAAAAAAAAGGCAATAAATAGATCTTGAAAAGGATACTTTATTACAATATGAGAACTGAAGCGAAGGCAGAGTACAATCTCATTCAGCCTAAACTGGAAACAAGTGCATTGAGTGACACAAATTTTCCTTGGTTTTGAGCGTATCTGTGAATAACCGCAAAGTATCTGTAAGTATTCCTTTTGGGGTTTCAGATGCATGTTAGCGTGTGAGCTAATTGGCAAATACAGAATCTGTAAATAGTAGGTATGAACTGTATAATGCTGTTCCCTGTATTCTAATTCTGGTATATTTCACGAGATTAAATGTATTTTATGGGTTCCAGGAGAAAGAGAAATAGCAATAGGAAATATATCAAATACTAATCTATCCATTCTATATCTATCATTGACACTGTCATCAAGTATAAATTATTTCTTTGATTATGTGATATTTTGTAAATCTTTGTCACTTAAATTGATATTTGGGAAATCTCAGATGATTAAATATGAAGTATCTAATTTGGAAGATTTATGTCTTTCATTTTATTATAGCTTGCTTATTTGATGAGTATAAATGAAATGCTTAAAGGTACACAGGATAATGGTATAAATTGTATTTATTTTATCATTTTATAATACAGAAATATTTTTCAAACAACCAATATGTATGTGTTTCATAACTACTAACAGATGGTAAACAACGTTACCCACACTGGAGGCATCATAAGCAAAACTGCTAGGAATGAATGATCCTAATGTAAAAATATCTAGACCTCTTCAGAGCACTACAGTCCCCATCCTGAAACAATTTTCCCTGGGTAAACACATATTTAATATGCTGGTAAGAATTTTTACATTAACATGCACTAAAAAAATGAAAAATGGAAAGTGGGAATTAATTTTATGGAAGAGTAAATCCCATAGAGATCTTTTTTATTTATACTTACTACTACTTCTTCAAGTTACTAAGAAATTATTTTCTATACAGATCTCCCTGAATAAAAATACAATTAGATGCCTCCTAAGACCCCAGAATTAGCATTTTTCAAATCATTTTGCAGAACTTCCTTTGACGTGGTCACTATTCCTTTTCATACAACTTCCATGGTCAAAACAAATGTAGGCCGCCCTGAACATGATGTCCTTCTTGGATATTCAAAGTAAATCTTCAGTATTCCAAAGTACTTTGTATAAACTGATTTTGTTCTGTGGAAGCCAATGTTTTCCAAGTTTATTTGAGGAAAAAAAAACCATATTTTAGAAAGTGTGGGTAATGCTTACAGTTACAGATTATGGCGTCAGATTGACTTTGAATCCTAGCATGGAGAACCGGAATGAATTGTTTATCCTCCCTTTAGTTTCTTAGTTTATAATGTGAAATAACAGCAATACTGATCTTCTAGAGTTCTGTGAGCTTTCATTAAGAATGGTGCTTACTCCAAATTAAACCTTAACAAAACATTAGTTATTACAAAAAGGAAAATGGTCTCTAGTAGAAAATGGTTTGGGAAACATCACTAAAGGACATTCAGTGCATTTAATACTCCCTTTTTGATTTAAATTTATTCCAAATTTGAATTGCATAAATTTAATACTGGGCCTTAGATACCATTTTCTTTTGTGCATGAGAAAAGTAAACCTTGGAAAGACCAAATGACTTGCCCAAGGTCATACAACTCATTTGTGGTGCAATTAAGTTGAGAAATCCAGTCTTCTAATTGCTAATTGAAGAGCATTTTTCTTTTCACTTGGCTGCCTCTCATATACTCAGATATTCACATATTGATTCTCTTTCAATCTAAGGGAAAAGACACTATGCAAAGGGAAGGTGTTAAGAAATCAATTTCCTATTACATTAGTCATTAATGCTATCGAATGTCATGCTTTTTCATCACCACTCACTCCTTATCATTGAAACACTTCAAGGTTACAGTCCACTATAACACAAAAATTATTTTCCACCCAAAATATTAGATCATCAAACTTTGTATCCTGTCAATTTGTCCTTCCTCCCGTAGTATACTATTCATTAATTACTCTTTATTTTGTTAGCATGTTATGATTTTTCTTCTTAAACATGGCCAATTTTAATTTTAAACTTATTTCACGAGGGCACATGCATCTCCTATTTTCAACATCTGTATTTTGTAATTTCTTCATGTGTTTGACCTAATAATGTTTTATATAGTACAGATAATCACTAGATTTTTTTCAGGTTGACATTAACCCATCCATAGCAGTGGTTTTCATGTAACATATAAGTTGGTCAGTTATATGACTGATTCTTTAAAATGCAAAATTATTAAATTCAGCGCTGAGTATCTCACGTAGCTCAGGATGAGAAATTTTGCAGAAGTCATTGCTTATTAAAATACATAAAGGACACTACATATTCATTAGAAAATGATGAAAATATGCCTATTGAAATACAAATAACTTGTACAAGAAATTTATTTTTAGAAATCTAATAAACATATTTAAATTGCCCACTTTTTAAAATCAGAAAAGCAAATTAAAACAGAATCATGTTCAATAAGATAATTAATGCATGCAAAGAAGTAACCACTTACCTGAACTGCTTAAACAAGTCACTTGCATGAACTGCTTTGTACAGATTTTTGAAGGCCATTTGGGCATTCTTTTCAAATGCTGTATAAAGGGTGAGAGGCAAGATTGCTGCAACAGTGCACCTTGCAATGTAACATAAAAATCCAGATTTAGAAGTTGCTGAATTCCTAACATTAAGGATTTTGATTAACACATGATGGCACATAAAATGTATCAGAGTACTATAAAAATGCAGGAGAAAGGATATTACAGAAATCTGCTGAATGATTCATTTTTTTAAGTTATTTTAAGTATATAAAAATGTCTGGATTAGGTTATATAGTGTATTATTGGTTCACACTACCAGTCTCTTGAGTAGTGGGATTTGAATGCATTTTGTTATTCTTTTTTGCCCTTGAGTGTGCATTACTGTGATGATAAAAGTCCATCTATTTAAAATTACAACACCATAATAACTTATATTACATTCCTTCTCCATATGGAGAAATTAGAGCCATAAAAATTAAGTCATTGTTAATTTTTAATTACTTCAAAAATGTGATCAAAATTTAGAGCTGGAAATATGATTTTACTATAAAAATATAAGAAAGATATACGGATGTGGACAGAATTTATTTTCAGTAATGTTTAAAATATATAACCATGATATTAAATAATTTTTATCCTAGTTAATACCTTCATTGTCAATCTCACTATTATTGTAAATGATAAGCAAATAATATAATTATGCTTTTGTTTTCAGGGGACTTCTTCTACCAAACCAGTTGGCTATTAGGAACTGTAATATTCTTAATGGATAAATTAACACTTGCTGTTTTAAATTCTTTAAAAAGACTGCTTGGAGTAAATTCATCACAATCTGTATGATTTCTAATTTCACTTTACACACATCACCACTCATCATGTGTGTTCTGTAAAATAAATCTTTCTATGCACATTCTTTCTAATATCAATCTGTATCCCACAATGAATGTGTCTACTCTAAGTCTGCATATACAAGGGAAATGAGATTATACCAGGTTTTGTTTGTCTACTAACTAAATTTTTCATGATGATGTTATTTAATGCAAGCGTTTGCATGAAGAGAAGCAGGCCCACTTTTGCAAGTGATGTATTGTTTTGTATTCCATAAGCAAAGGACCTTAAAAACTCAGAAAAGATAATAGCATGACCAGTAGTCCATGGCAGTGCCCACCTAGTAGGCAAGCACCTGGGGAAACCAAACATTACTGATAAACACCTCATTTTGTTTGTAAGGGGATTGATTACTCACAGTTATTTATACCATTCTAAAATAAAGAAAGTTAATATAGCTATTGTGCTAATGCTTTTCCAACTAAAACATATTGGAGTTCAGTTAGAAATTGAGAAATGCCCTTTATACTCCAACGCTTTCTTCATTTCCAAAAAGGCTTTGTTTTAATAATACTCTTTGTAAAATATCTTAACTTATTATCAAATAATAGGAAAGGGGAATATTCTTTCAAATAAGCTATATTGGACATTTTTCTAAAATGTAGTCTCCAAAACTGTTTGGAAATGGAGGAAAAGGGCAGAGATAATCTTATTAGTGTTAGCAGGAATTTAAACATAACGAATGCCAGATTGTTCTACCTATATATAATCCATCTTTCTGGGAGTTGCTGACCTTTGGAAAGGGCACTGAGAGTTGCCTAACTACACAGAAAAAAATTGTCCTCTATGAATACCCATGTGTTAGAAATAATTGGGATTGACAACATATTTTGTATTCCTATCTTCACTTAATCTATGCATCTTAATTTGTTAAAAGTCCTTTATATTTCCTAATTTCATTTTTTTAAATATTTATTTATTTTGAGAGAGAGAGTGAGCAGGGGAGGAACAGAGAGAGGAGAGGAGAGGGAGAATCCCAAGCATTCTCTGCACTGCCAGTGTGGAGCCTGGAGCAGGACTTGAACTCACGAATCGTGAGATTATGACCTGACCTGAAATTAAAAGTCAGATGCTTAACTGACTGACCCATCCAGATGCCCCCTAAATTTATTTATATTAGGACACCATACATGATCTCATTCCCCACTGTACACACACATAAAATATATTCACTAAAATATCATTGTGATGCCTGAATCTATAGAACTTCCTAAATAAATCCTTAAGAATCAAGTGATCTGATTAATGTTTCTTACACTTAACCACAGTGCAAATAGAGTACTTTCTTAACAACCACAGTTTCAAGATGGAATAGATATATGTGTGTTATACAAAATCTTTAACCTCTGATTATTTTCAAGAGCATTTTTAGTTTCATAATAATCTCTCATAAAATATTATTTTTGTTCAAAAAAATATGGCTTAGGGGCAACTGGCTGGTTCTCTTGATCTCAAGGTTGTGAGTTTGAGCCCCACGCGGGGTATAGAGATTACTTAAATAAATTAAAACTTTTACAAATAATATAATTTAGGTTTTGATTGCTTAAATTTATTTTCAGTGGCACAGAAGCAATATATTTCGTTAGACAGCACTTCCTAATATTTTCATCTCGAAATAAATTACTAGCAGATTCCAAATGGAAGTAAGAAAGGGAGCAGACCTGCAACTGACCTCTCGCAATCTGCACTTCTTACTCTTTGTGTTCTCAATTTTGCCTCTATTCTACAGAATGTGCACTTGTGAAGTCTACCCATTTGTTTTAGCTCTCTGCCACGCACCTCTGAAAGTATGGATTCTGATATCTCTGCGGTTCTTTATATCGATGAGCACCTCCTCATCATTACATTTCCTAGCAGCTTTCCAGTTTTCATGCTGTAGCACTGTCATCTCAATTTTGTCTCTGTTTCCAGCCTCTATATAATTTTTACCATCAGAGAAGGGACAGTAAAGACGTGGCAACTTTTAAACTGACAGGCAGGTGACAGCTGCCTAGCAGAAAGGATTTGAGGCTGCCCTTTGATTACCAACTCCCAGAAGTCCTTTAAGAGGAATAGTGCTTTTTCCCACATGCACCCAATCGCAACTCACATAAACCTTTTACGATAGCCACGTCACACTGTACTCATGTTTTAATTTGCATGACAGTCTAGTTCACTAGATAAGTTTTCAGCCAGCGTCTGTTGTGTTGGCTGCTCAGTTCCCTTGTTCCTACCCCAGTGCCTAGCACAGAGAAACCACTCAACAAATGGTTCTCAACAATTACATAAATGGAGAGTAAATGAGTATTGCCAAATTGACTGGAGCTTTGACTTTTAAGCTCAGTCCTTGGACAATGTGAAGAAGGAACTTGATCAGGAAAAGGAAAAAAAATTTAATGCATACCATTATGTTGACTATTTTAATTTGACTTAAAAATGAAATAAACTGAAAGGATCCCCCACATTTGTGAAGCTTCTGCTGAAAAGAATTTTTTCAAAATTGTATGCGATATTAATAGCCCCCAGCACAACCTTCTGAGAGGAGTGAACAAAATGACTCAAATTGGCACAGTGAATATTATTTTACCAATGATTATATTTTATACTTAAAAATACATATCTTGACACCAGAGATTGTATTTTACCTTTATGTATATATCTTATAAAAACAGTATCAGATGTGACAGTGTGACAACTCAGAAAATACACCAGCCACCCTCCTAGATTCATTGCCCCATTTACTCTTTTTTTTTCCCTAATAATCTACTCAGGATTTGCTAATAATTGGGTGATGACCATGGTGAAAAAATGAATAGAGGATATCTTCTCTGATCTTCTTAGTATCCTGCCAAATGGAAAAAACAAAGTGTGATAAAGTGTGATACTAATTTACTATAACATCCAACTCATCTTGCAAATGTTTTTCAAAAACATAAAGTTCTCCATAAAAAAAGAGAAACATCTCTAGTTATGAAACATCAGTACTTAATCTTTTGTAGCAAGAACAAAGCTACTGGCAAAACAAAGCCACTGCCCTCTTTTGCCCAACCTCACACATACATGCACGCAAAATAGACAAAGCAGTTACTTGAACGCAGATTCATTTGGATGGTGTTACTTTGGACTTATATGCAGATAGGTTTATGAGAAGTATTTTTGGAATATTGTCTGTAATATCTTTGTTCGCTTGCTTTGGAAGCATGGCTCTCTAAACCAGGAACAGATTATAGCCTACTTTACTTCAAATAATTATAATCAAACCTAAAAGAAAAAAGGAAAACTATTTATTGCTCCATTGCATGAGTCACTGTAGAATTCTTAGATTTTGGTTGCTTGCTTCCTTCCTTCCTTCCTTCCTCTCTCCCTACCTCTTACTTTCTTTCTCTCCCTCCTTTTTCTTTCTTTTCTTTTTTTTCTTTTCTTTTCTTTTCTTTTCTTTTCTTTCTTTCTTTCTTTCTTTCTTTCTTTCTTTCTTTCTTTTTCTTTCTTTTGTTCTTTCTTTCTTTCTCTTTCCCTTTTCTTTCTTTCTCTTTCTCTCTCTTTGTTCCTTTAAGTCTTTCTCTTTCTTTCTTCCTTCCTCCCTTTTCTTTCTCTTTCTCTTCCTCTTTCTTTCTTTTTCTCTCTTCCTTTTCTCCTTTTCTTTCTTTCTTTTTCTTTCTTTCTTTCTTTCTTTCTTTCTTTCTTTCTTTCTTTCTTTCTTTCTTTCTTTCTTTCTTTCTTTCTTTCTTCCTGCATGTATCTGTTTTCATGAGCATTTTTTTTAGATTGGCTGAGTTAAATTACATGCTGATTTCTATGGTTTTGTTCTAATAATTTCATAATAATAAGAGATATTGTAACTACAAGTCATCTTTAACTTAAGACATTGATATATATATACTTTATTTTTCAGGACAGCAGTTAGATTATTCTTTAAAAATAAAATGTATTTCTAAGAGTTCAAGGTAATTCTGAGTATTCGAATAATTATATTTGGTGCTTGTAATTATAAACTTGAGGACCAGTAAATGTAGCTCCTATTACACATCTTTTAAGTAGGATTAAAATAGGGCAACTTTTAAAGCAAATGTCCGGAGGTGCCTGGGTGGCTCTGTTGGTTGAACATCTGACTTCAGCTCAGGTCATGATCTCACAGCTCGTGAGTTTGAGCCCCACGTCAGGCTCTATGCTGATAGCTCAAGCCTAGAGCCTGCTGCAGATTCTGTGTCTCCCTCTCTCTGCCAACTTCTCTGCTCACAATTTCTCTCTCTCTCTCTCTCTCTCTCTCTCTCTCTCTCAAAAGTAAAAAAATAAAAGGGGCGCTTGGGTGGCTCAGTTGGTTAAGCACAGGTCATCATCTCAGGGTTCATGCGTTGGAGCCTTGCGTTGGGCTCCGTGCTGATAGCTCAGAGACTGGAGCCTGCTTCAGATTCTGTATCTCCCTCTCTCTCTTCTCTTCCCCTGCTCACGCTCTGTCTCTCTCAAAAATAAAAAAGAAAAAATTTTAAATAATAAAATAAACATTAAAGAAATTAAAAAAAATAAAAATAAGCAAATGTCCTGTTATGAACCTGATTTTGCACATGATCTGGCTCAAATGATTAAAGTATCAATAAATTCAACAAAGTATATATGATTTGGTTTTAAAACAAATAACTAATATTATGAGTATTTTATTTAAACTTCTGGAGCTCAGAGAAGGCAATACAAAGGCTACAGTCAGACACACTTTTTTTTTTTTTAAACTGTGAAAAAGCAAAACAAGTGGCACTGTTTCCCTCAGAACTTCCCTTGATCATATGAATGCACCCTTTCAAAATGGCCTAGGGAGACAGCAAGCATTTTATCAGTGATCTCACAACACACATTCTAGACTCTGACAAAACATATCTACTCTTTTCACAAAATTTTCAAAATTCAAGTAACTTTTGCACTTTCCTAAAATAAAATAGAATTTTACACCTTTATGTGAGATGATGAATTTGCTCTAATAATATTTAATTTTTAATTAAAACTCAAAACAAAAAGTCTACTAATAAACACAAACAAGTTACCTGACTTTTTTCTGCAGTTCACCTAGAATGTTTATTTTCTTTTGGTTTCTATCTACTATACTGTAAAGTTTTGGGGAAGCTTTACTGAACTAATGCTTTAATTTTGTTACAGTGCTTGCCTTACTTAAACTAATGAGATAAGTTTTAATGGAAGTTATACACTTCACAGATTTCAAATCTCAATTTATGACTGTTCTGGTCCCATTTTCTTTCCTTTTTAATTTTCTTTTTATTATCATTGACAGTTTGCCATAATCATTTCTTTTTTGAAGTATTCCCAACAACCTCCAATGCAGTGTTGCAGGAGAGGGATGATAACTAACCTCCTGTCCATTCAGGAAACACCTGCATCCTCAGTGGTTGCTACCTGGTCATTTTTCAGCAATGCCACTTGTTACAATCTCTTGTCTTCCTAACATTATTTACCTTTTTCTTAACCTTAAGGTAGAAGTTACTGATCCCGGCTTTGTTAACTTTCCCAAAACTATGATAAACTCTGAACACTCTACTGATATTGCAGCCCTCAAATAGTTCAAAGCATGGATATCAGGATTATATCTACTCCCTGAAAAATAAGCATTTTTGCTGTCTGGTTTAATTATATTCATTTCTGTATGTATCTCTCTATTTGTACTTATTTTTAATTACAGCAACAAAATTTTCACATTACATTGATTGCATACATGATTACATTTTATCTGTAGAATAAATCTGTGGGAATCTGTTCACAGATACAGAAACTTGAAAAGTTGCTTATGTTTCTGGTAATTGGACAAGTCATAGCACAAATCCAAACAAAAATAAAGTGCAGTGATTTTTCTAGAGTGCCACAGCTGCCACCTGAGAAGACAGATAGAAGAGAAAACGCATCCATCTTCATGGGTAGAATCTATATATTATACTCTCTTTGGAATGTGCTTATTAAAGTGCTAATTGTAGATAAACACTGAAAATTACGCTGACACTGACGTCATTAGATGATTAGTAAACTGTTTACTGTCATTAGATGATTAGTAAACTGATTGTTTGATAGAGAAATTATAGAAAGCTGTCAAAGTTTGTAATATATTATTTCACAAAAGGTGCTGGGCATTTTCTAAATATGTGTTTTATTGATCCAAATGCTGAAAGGCAAGCTACATATCTGAGAGTTCAGGTAATATTTTTGACTTCCCATTTATATTTCCTTTAATTTACCTCCTTATCTTACCATTACCTCAACCTCAGAAAATAATTCATGGAAATCTATTCTGGGAAATGAACCCAAATATCACTGTTAGTAGTGCTAGTTATAGGTAATGTATGGGATTTTAATATTATTGATACTATTTAAATAATTAACTTTCTGTGGCTTAGGGAAAATGTACATGTTTTCCTCAAGATAGGATGGGCTGGTTTTAGAAGTTAACAGAGGGGCAGCTGGGTGGTTCAGTTGGTTGAATGTCTAACTCCTGATTATAGCTCAGGTCATGAAGCCAGGATTGAGGGACCAAGCCCCATGTCGGGTTCTGCGCTGAGCATGGAGCCTTCTTAAGATTCTTTCTCTTCCTCTGGCCCTCTCCCTCGCTTGCTCTCTTTCTCTGTAAAATTTAAAAAAAAATTTTAACAGAGACTATTTTTCATTGCAAATATGGTATTAATGTAGTATTCTCTTATTTTTGCATATTTTCCATATTCAATGAAGTGAGCAGATACTTTATTCTATGAATAATTCAGTAGAGTGAATTCTAATTTAAATCAACAGTTTTAACAGTTTAGAAAACTTTAGTTATTAACAGAAATACTTTCTAAATTTTTAATTTACTTTTCTTTCCAGTTGTGATTTTATTTTATTTTTAATTCCAGTATAGTTAACATACAGGGTTATATTAGTTTCAGGTGTATAATATAGTGATTCCACAATTCTATACATCACCTGGTGCTCATCACAAGTGCCCTCTTTAAGCTAAATCACCTATTTCACCCATCCCCTTTCCCCCGTCCACTCTGGTAACCATCAGTCTGATCTCTGTAGTTAAGAGTCCGTTTCTTGGTTTAACTCTTTCTTTTTATTTCCTTTACTTGTTTCTTTTGTTATTTGATTTCCACATATCACTGAAATTGTGATATTTGTCTTTCTCTGACTGACTTATTTGCTTAACATTATACTCTCTAGCTCCATCCATATCATTGCAAATGACAAGATTTCATTCTTTTTCATGGCTGAATAATATTCCATTGTGTATATACCACATCTTCTTTATCCTTTCATCTATTGTTGGGTAATTGGACTGTTTCCATAATTTGGCTATTGTAAATTAAATTTACTCTTAGTTAACATAGTTACTTTCAGTTTTATTTGTGAAATCCTAAAGATTAATAAGAAAATGGTACAAATTACATTTGTCTATTTAGGGAGCTGAATTATGATCATTAATCCTGCTTTTTACAGTTATTTCAACTTATTCTCCCTTATCTTCATGGTGCCATTTAATGTGAAATGGGTAAAAATGTCTTTTCAGGTTCTTCTCTGAAACATATAATTCTCTGAGGGTCAACCATTCAACTTGTCCACATTTATATATTTACACCAGAAACTAATTTAGTAAAGTTGACTAAGTGATCAGAAGTGGCACGAAAGAAGCCACCCAATCAGTGATAACTCTTATGAGCAAGGATTTTGGAAATAATGTTAGTATGTATTATAGTATGATATTACATATGGTATATTATCTGATATAAGTATAAATAAAGTGTTAACGTTAAATAGTTCCTACAGATCAGTGTGCATGGGTAGCTCAGTTGGTTAAGTGTCCGACTTCCGCTCAGGTCATGACTCATGCTCCTGGGTTGGAGCCCCGTGTCGGGCTCTGTGCTGACAGCTCAGAGCCTGGAGACTGCTTCAGATTCTAAACCAAAGTTTTAGAAATAAATGTGTGTTAAGAAACGCACTTAAAGTTGAAGAGCAATATGAAAATATGTATACAAAGTTTTAGAAATAATCGGTCTTAGATCTAATAACTCTAAGAACTAATCCAGTGGAAATAGTCTTAGCATAAATGCCCTTAAATAAATATAAATAAGAATGTTTAACACTGCATTATTTATGATTGTGTAAATGACAAATAAGCCTAATATTCAAAATAGCTAATGTATTAAATAAAGCATTATCTATTTGTATACAGACCTTAAGGAATAAAGTACAGTGTATAGTGATAATATAATTTTAAGTAAAAGTGCAAGAAATAAGCTTCCTATAGTATAAAATACGAATTTTATAATGCACATATGCGTTTATACATGGATATAAATAGAGTAAAATACACCACATTTTTAGAGTAGGTGGTACTGGGTGATATTCATAACTTTTAAAATTTTCTAAATTATATTTACCTTTTTTTCAAATTTTATCAATAAATACGTATTATATTTATAATTAGAAAGAAAACATATTACCAAAAAACTTAAAAAGCCACGAATTCATATTGGAAAAAAATAAAATACTGACATGTAAAATATAAATGAGTTTAATACATCAGTAAGCATTTTTGATAGCCTGCAATTAAATCAATTTTTAAAAGTTAACCTCTGCATAAATGAGTGTATATAAAATGAGAAGAAAAAGCAGACAAAAGAACAGCCAATCCATCAAAGAACTATAAATAATTAATACATATGGTAATATCATTCATAATCTTATGCAATCAAAACTATCTCACCATTATAAAATGTCAAATTCTAAATTTGACAAGTATTAGGTAAAATGCATACTACACAGTTTGTAGAGGTAAAAAAGATGAGCTGTCTAATGCACTGCAGGTAGAAAACTAAAACAGTATGATATTTCTATAGAAAATAGTTTGGAAATGAAAACTAAAGTTTGTTTACTGGAAGAAAATCTGTGTTTGCCCTATACTGACAGCTGGTTTATCAATAGTTAGGAGCATGGTCTCTGAAGGCAGACCACTTGGTTTCAAATCCAGGCTCTTTTTCACTGTTTAGCACTGTGTCCACAAGTAGCACATTGAACTTGCTTTTTCTTACTGAACTTATTTGTACAATGAAAATATTTATCATGCTTACCTCATAGGTTTGTCATGAAAATTAAGTGAATTTTTATATGCAAAATTCTTAGAACATGTTCAGCCAATGTTAAGCACTCAGTAAATATTAATTCTTATTGCTACTACTCACAGTGTTATTGACATTAAGATAACTCATTTTATTTATTTTTATTTTTTTAATGTTTATTTATTTTTGAGAAACAGAGAGACAGAGTATTAGTGGAGGAGGGGCAGAGAGAGAGGGAGACAAAGAATCTGAAGCAGGCTCTAAGCTCTGAGATGTCAGCACAGAGCCCAACATGGGGCTTGAACCCACAAGCCATGAGATCATGACCTGAATCAAAGCAGTATGCTTAACTGCTTAACTGACTGACCTACCCAGGCACCTCTAATAGAACTCATTTTAAAGCCAGAGAGAGCAGGTCTATGTGGGAAGGTAGGAAAAACCTATATTGGAAAGAGTAACTGGAACTGTATCCTGGTTTCTGATCTCCAAAGTTATGATATCTTACTAAAAACTATAGTCAGTCCCAGTCTGGTCTTGGCCAAGCTCTGTTTACCTTTTATATCTTTGCCTAAAGCCTGCTGTATGACCCTTCATTCATTTTCCCATGAGTGCACTAAAACTATCTAGGTGAATTTTACTCTCTAGAGAAAAACCAAAGTGAAATAAATGGAGAGTAATATAAAAATCTTTATTATGTGTTATTTTGTAAACGTTACTTATCTACAGTTACAGCCTATGGAGATGTCTCACTCTGACTTTCCACTTTCCTACAGTAAGGTCCTCCCTTCCCTCAAGCATGATTGAGTTTTTTTGAAGTAGAGATTGTCAAAGAGTGATTCCCAAAAAAATGTGTCCTCCCTTCAGTCTAAGACCAGATTACCCCCCTTTTTATATCCAGTTTCCTTAGCAGAGATCCTACTTATGCAAGACAGGTCCACTCTAAAAAGAGCTGTAAGCTTATTCTATGATACATGGCTAGACAGCTTTTCAAAATATGGCACAGTCTAATGACAAATACTAAATAAAGCACCATAGGCAGTGCATTTTTACAGATATGATCAAATATATTTATAACTGTTATTTACTATAGTAAATAATTGGAAACCAGCTAAATGTCCAGCAATAAAGAAATAAACTAGCATTCAGCCATAGGATGTAATGTAAATATATTAAAAATAAGTTTTTAAGGAATTGTAATAATGCCAGGAGTTAAAAAAAAAAGCAAAGCATGAAGTAAGCATGACTCTGCATTACAGAATCACATATATCAGTTATATGTGTGGGTGTGGGTGTATGTGACAAAAAGAGACAGAAAGAATGTCCAGCTGTGTGTAGGGAAGAAATGGCTTATAGTAAATATACTGTATTTAATGGGGGTTATACCTGGTTTCTGGATTTATGGACAGTGGTTGTTTTTCTCTATTTCTCGTTTTACATTTTCTGTATTATTTTTAATCAGAAAATATTTTAAAAGCTTAAATTATCTACTCTCATATTTTTACTATAAGGTTCAAATGTTTCAAAGAGGTTTACCAAGATTTAGGCATGAGTGAATTATAAAATATATTGACCATAAGTGGTTAATATCATTAATAGTTAAGCAATTTTTAAAAAGCTCAAATAATACTATATAGGAAATATAGGAAAGAGTAACTGGAATTTATATCTGTCAGATTGGAATATTAAGAATCTTCTCTCCTGTTTCCGATTCTGTGTCTCCCTCTCTCTCTGCCCCTCCCCCGTTCATGCTCTGTCTCTCTCTGTCCCAAAAATAAATAAAAACGTTGAAAAAAAAAATTAAAAAAAAAAAAAAAATGGGGCGCCTGGGTGGCGCAGTTGGTTGAGCGTCCGACTTCAGCCAGGTCACGATCTCGCGCTCCGTGAGTTCGAGCCCCGCGTCAGGCTCTGGGCTGATGGCTCGGAGCCTGGAGCCTGTTTCCGATTCTGTGTCTCCCTCTCTCTCTGCCCCTCGCCCGTTCATGCTCTGTCTCTCTCTGTCCCAAAAATAAATAAAAACGTTGAAAAAAAAAAGAAAAAAAATTAAAAAAAAAAAGAATCTTCTCATTATTCAGTGTACCTGAGGAAAGAAACACACAATTTGTGGGAGTACTAAAGTATGCAGCAGTTTGGGAGAGGAGGTTAGTGACAGCAATGGGTATCTGAGCATATCTACCCCTTTGCCTAGAAATCACACTGTTAGGAATTTTAAAAAGTTCTAGTCAAAAACAGGTATGTAAAGACAAATATGTATGAATGGTCTCTGATTTTTTCTAACAGCAAAAAATATATTACATAATGACAATACAGTGCTCAGGTGTGAAGTAAATGCAAAGTAAGGTATAAGTAAAGGAATAGAACATCTTCCAAGATATTCTGTTAATTAAAAAATCAGATTTCAGAATTATATATAAAATGTTCTTACATTTTTACATTAAATCAGGATTAAGCAGGATGATTTCAGTTATTTCAATCATTTATAAAATACAGCTATACATATATTTCGTTTGCCAGAAAATTTAGGAAAAACTACACTAAAAATCTTTGACAGTGATTATCTCTAGGTAGTATTGATTGAGGGCTAGGGAATTTTACTTTTCACTCTTTTCCATGGTATATACTGCTTCTATAACATTATTATTATAGTCGATATTGAAAACAACTATCACAAATTCATTGCCATTAAAGACAGAGCTGATATAATTTTTCTTAATTAGCATGCTGAATCTGATATTGTCTTTTGAGACTGAAAAATTATAAATGCCATCTTTTTTATCAAGGGAATAAACATTTTCACTTTCAGAATAGTGACCTGCTTTGTTCAGTCATATTTTATTACTGTTAGGTTGAATTTCACGAAATCCTCTGTGTCATCTGGATATTATGTAGAATAATAAACATTTTATTGCATTTCATTATTTTAGCAATTGAAGGCTCACTAATGATTTCCATTTTTGCTTTTTTTTCAAAATCATTATTTTTATCTATCAGAAGTAATTCTTAACAAGATTTTTAAAGGCCTAAAAGCTAAAAACTGAAACACTCATTAAGGAAACAATCACGATGTCCAGAAGAAATTGATATTTCAACCATTAAAAAAGCAAGTAAGTATTTTAGTTAATTCTATATAAAATAAGTCCAGACACTAGTTTTGATAATATCCAAAAACTAAGTTCCCTACATTTTGATTAAGGGTCATGATGTAATTATTAAACAATTTTGTTGTATCAATTAAAACACTGAAACCAGATAATAGAGAATATGCCAAACACAAAGTAATTTTAAAATTACGACTGCGCCTAATATTTTCCCCAGAACTAATTTCAAAACAGAAAATGTATATCCTAAACTAGTAACTCACTGAGGGGCGCCTGGGTGGCTCAGTCAGTTAAGTGTCCAACTCTTGATTTCAGCTCAAGTCAGGATCTCGCAGTTCATGAGTTTGAGCCCAGTGTTGGACCTACTCACTGACAATGTGGATCCTCCTTGGGATTTTCACTCTCTCTCTCTGTTTCCCCCCAACTCTCTCTCTCTCTCTCTCTCTCTCTCTCTCTCTCTCTCAGAGTAAATAAACAAACTTAAAAACATAGTAACTCATTGTATGTAAGTATATTTTACAACTCTATAAGTTCCAAAGAATCATTTAATAGATAATATGATGCATCCCCCGAAAAAAGCAAATAAAAATACATTGCCCTGCACTAGAAAATGCTACACATACACAGAACAAACTGGTTAAATAGTTTAATTTATCACATATATCTCATAAAAATGCTACTAATAAGCCAGTGATTGTTTCCCCAAGTTGAGATTTGCCTGTTCAGTGTCTTTGATCTTATTAGAAAGCCCTTGCTAAACTCGTTTTATACATGAGACTTTACACTGCAAATAAATGATAAAATACAGTGGCTGGATTTAATTGTTCAATTCAAGCTTTCTGATTCACCTATTTGTTTTCTTTAAAAAAATACTTTTTTTTTTATTCTAGTGTCATTAACATGCAGTGCTATTTTTTTTCTTATTATCATCATTTATATAGTTTTCTTCAGTATGACCTCTCATTGTGAAATGTAATGTGTTGTCCATAATATGAAAACCCCTTACCCAAATTCATAAACTAGCTGTCTCTTTATGTTAAACATGATCATTTGGTCACTTTAGGAAACTTTCACTATTAAGAACTAGTGGTAAAACTAGTAACAGCTGTTTATTATTTTTGAAGAAACTATTAAGAGAACAGAAGCATATCATATTAACATGAGACTCACATCTAACAAGGACTCTAATCTAGGGCCCATGGATAAACTTGACTGTATCCTAGACACTAGAAAAGCCTGCAAATTGTGTGTGTGTATGTGTGTTTACATGGGAGTCCTAAACTTTCATTGTCTGAAAAGCAGTGTAGAAACCCCTTCCATAAAAGGGTTAGTAACATGTTAAGCAATTGCAAATTATCCCTTATTCACTGAAAGCTGAAACTGTAGTTTCTAGGCTCCAGCCATAAAGAAAGCTACTTGTTTTATAGTATTCATCTATATCAGGTATTGGTTTCAGAATAACAATCAATTCAGTATTTTGCTTAGATGATTTTAAATTACTGATCAAAATACATGGTATTTTTAAGCCTTTTTAGAGAGAGAAGAAAAAAGAGAGATGATTTTGATGTCCAATTAATAGAGCAAAAGAGGATCTAAGATGAGAAATAGTTGTAACCTAAGACTTACTTCTTATTCCTCAATTCAATTTTACTAAAAATATTGATTAGAAAATAATAAAGTTAGACCTCAGTGTCTCATCTGTCTTCTTGCATTAAGAGAGCAGCACTAGCAGAGGAAGCCCCTATTAAACACAGGTGTCAGTTTTATTCCTTATGCACACTTTTCTATTCTGTACAGTTTCCTGAAGGGTGTGAAAATAAACATACTTAGGAGACTTCACAAGAACTCTAAGTATTCCTTCAAGGTGATATGCTGCAATTTGATCCCCCCTGCTATCTTTTTATTTCCTCCAAAATAAATCAGATCTTTTATTATGGTGTCATTTACTCATATATTGGGCTTTTAATCTGTACTTGTGACTGTGACCAGGACATAAATACCATAATTAGTATGGAAAACATCCAAATGGAGCAGCAGCTAATGTTGGTTAAAAGTAACAATTCCACGGTATGAGAAGCTGTATCCCACATGTGCCAGAAATAAAAGTAGAAATTTGATTAAATATATATATAGTATAGCAGTATATATATATATATATATATAGTATATAGTATAGCAGTATATAGTATAGTATAGTATAGCAGTATATATATATATAGTATATAGTATAGCAGTATATAGTATATATATACTATATAGTATAGCAGAGCAATACCTACGACAAAAAGAATGAAGTACAGATTTGTGACTTGCATAGCATACAAAATGTGTGTTCCTCATTTCTAAGTATATTGAGGCAGAGGTTTGAGTTTTATTTTATTATTAAGAATTTTATTGATTTATAATCAGAGAGTGAAATTTGCACCATTTTAGATATTTTTTAAGTGAAAACCCTTTGTGACCTATTAAACAAGCATGAAGAGACTATGGATCCCCTATTTTTCAGGTATAGGATCAGTCTGTCTATTAATGTATTCACATACAGACATATAAAATCAAATTTTAAAATTTTAAATCACATTTTCTGTTCAATGCCTTTTGTTTCTTCACTAATATTTTAAGACTTTATTTAATAAATCATTTCATTACATTTTTGTACAACTATTCTATTACCTTACTCATGTTTAATTGCTTTATCTGTCAGTCTCTGAGACAGATGTGTGAAAATCTCCCAATGTGATTGTGAATTTGCCAATTTCTCCTTTTAATTATCAGCATTATTTAAAAATATTTCTAGTAATGGGGAACCTGGGTGGCTCAGTCTGTTAAGAGTCCAACTTCGGTTCAGATCATGATCTCACAGTTCATGGGTTCGAGCCGCACATCAGTCTCTGTGCTGACAGCTCAGAGCCTGGAGCCTGCTTCAGATTCTGTCTCTTCCTCTCTCTCTGTTCCTCCCCTGCTCATGCTCTGTTTCTCTCTCTCCTTCAAAAATAAATACAAACATTTAAAAAAATTAAAAAATAATATTTCCAGTAGTAATTTTAATAGCGTTTTAGTGCATTGTTGTTGCTGTTATAAACGTTCCTTTAATTTCTATATTTATGCAAATATTCTTTTTTTAAAAGGGGAGGGCTAACTTATATTAACTTATTTACTGAGATAAACAATGAAAATTAAAACTGGTTGTTTTGGAATATTGTGTAATGATATTTGATATAAGGAAAAAAAAGCTGGCGAAGAAATAGGGTGTGATGGCAAGCCTCTTTGAGATGACTTTGGAATAGAATCCTGAGAATGTTTAATAGATCAAATCATGTCAGTTTCTGGGCAAATAGTGTTCCAGGAATTAACTACATTTAGTTGCTAGAATTTACTAGATGCATTTTCTTCCATCTCTTATTTCGATGTTTCTAAGTAGTTTTGTTTTATGTATATCTTTTAAAGAGCACCTTGCTGCTTATTTTGTAATTGAATTTATATCTGACATAAAATACTGTGTCAATATTATCAACATATTGATTTGATACATTTATATTGCAATATGATCGCCATAGTAGTGTTAGCCAACACGTCTATTGTGTCACATAATTATTGTTTCTTCTAGCATTGGGAACGATTAAAATCTAGTTAGAAAATTCAGTGTTTATAGTAGTTTTGTTGTCTGTAATCACTGTACTATGTATTTGATCTCTAGGACTTATTTGCCAACTGGTTACAAGTATGTACCCATAAACATGTCTGTCATTTTCCCACCCCCCAGCCCCTGGTAACCACCATTTTCTCTCACTTAGCATGTCCTCGAGGCTCAGACATGTTGCTGGAAATGACTGAATTTCATTTTTCTCATGGCTAGATAGTATTCCATTATATAAATACACCACACTCCCAAGCTTACTGCAGCATTATTCTCTATAGCCAAAATACAGAAACAACCTAATGTCTGTCAATGGATGTTGTTTATAAGCCTGTGATTGTCTATATTTTTGATAATATATTTTTGATATATATTTTGATGAGAACAGAATGGTGATCAACAAAGTGTTCTCTGGATTCAGTTTTATGACCTTGGGAAAATTTACTTAAATTATCTAAGCTTTGTCTTTTGTCAAATAGGAATAATTACAGTACTTATATAATGAGTTTATTTGGAGTATTATTTATATAATGAGTTTATTTGGAGTACGTATATAATGAGTTTATGTTAAAGCCTTTAAAACCATGACTAGTTTGTGGAAGTGCTTAGTTAGCTTTTATTATTAACTGAATATATTCCATTCACATTTATTGTAATTAGTGATTTTTATACACAAATGTATACATGTATAGAATTATTTGTAAATTGTGACTTTTCCTTAACTTCTTTTTTTTTTTTAATGTTTTTATTTTACTTTTGAGTGAGGGGAGCAGGGGAGGGTAGAGAGAGAGGAAGACACAGAATTGGAAGCAGTCTCTAGACACTGAGTCTAATTGTGAATTAGGGCCCATCTGTGGGGCTTGGACCTATGAACCATGAGATCATGACCTGAGCTGAATTCGGACACTTAATCAACTGAGCCACCCAGGCACCCCATTCACTATTTTTTCCTCCAGCTTTAGGTTGCATTAATAGATTTTTAAAACTATTTTGTTCAGAAGTTATATACTGCAGTAGTTCAGAAGTTATAAATTGCATTTTTGTTTTGTTAGTGGTTGGTTATCCAGTTAAGAACTTCTTAAGGGCCACCTGGGTGGTTCAGTCAGTTATTTGTCCGACTCCTGATTTCAGCTCATGTCATGATCTCACAGTGTGTAAGTTTGAGCCCTGCATTGGGCTTTGCACTCTGATTGGGATTCTTTCTCTCCCTCTCTCTCTCGGCCCTCCCCTTGCTCCCTCCCTCTCTTTCTCTCTAAATAAATAAATAAATAAATAAATAAACAAACAAACAAACATTAAGAAAAGAACTCAAAACTCTGCTTTTAGAGATAAAGTGATGTCTGTCTATGAATTAGAAATGTGTTGAAAGTAAAGAAACAAAATAGCAGTGCCCTGCCATTCCATCTACTGACCAATATCTAGAGGTATTTAGTGTACTCAGTTATTGTCTCACTGAACAAATTCAAGCAAGATGGATAAAATAATTAGGTCACTGCCTGAGGAGTTAGCTTTAGAATAAATAAGCTCATGGGAAGTGAACTATTGCTTGTAGTATAATAACTTTTTGTTATATGGACTACTGAAAGTTAAAAAAAAGAATTGAAAAAAGAATTTCAGGAGAAATCACAATAATATTATTGTCTTTTAGTACTGACTTGGGATGTCGTAATGTATACCTTACTTGTTTGTATAATGTTTTCAGAATAAATCAACTCATTTTGCTTCTCCTATTAAAAAAATTAAAATTGTCGACTCTGTCCAAACCTTGGTCCAAAAAGAGGCATCCCTCTAATAACCATTGAGAGGGAACATCTGGGCCAAGATAATGTTCTGCTGTGGGGACCATAGGTGGAACTGATTATGTCTTTTGTTCTCCATATGATTTACCAGTTAGATGTCTTTTTAAACCTGTCTTAATTGATTAGCCTGTGTTAATTGGGTAAAGGAGATTGGAGTACCCAGTTTCCTCCAGTGGTTGGATCCTCTAAGTAACTCTATACCAAACAGAATAAAGTCCCAAATCACCATGATTAATTTTAGTTAGAAGTTTCTTTTATTCAGGAAGATTATTTACAAGTCAGAGAAACCAGCAGAAACTAGCTTAAGCAAAAGGTAATCAAGTTTATCGTGGGGATGCAGGGAGTGTACAGAACACCAAAGAAGAGACAACTGTTGCCATCCTTCATTTCTACTTTTCTCAGAATCTGCTTCATTCTATTCTGACTCTGTGCACTGGCTTTTCTGTCTCTAAATCCACATGATGACAGTACAGGCTGTTACGTCTTCTCTCTTTAAAAGACAAGCACATATTGAAAATGAAATTCCTTAGTCACAACTATGAATTCTCAGAGTAATGACTATAGATAGGAAATATCCTTGGTCAGTTAACTGGTATGAACCATGATTATTTTGGCTGTACCAAAAGTGAGTCTGGGGAAATTTCTAGTTGGAGGACATTTGGCAAGCAGAGATACTTACCTCAGAAACCAAAAGTGTACTGAATAGGTTGCTAGTATGAAAGAACAAACTTTGTGTATGTACATACAATTCCAGCTGTTCTAGCTATGGACTTATTTTAGGGTCTGAGACTTACTAGACTCTTAAATATTAGTTATTAACATATGTTTATATGGTTCAGCCAGGTTCCTATGACTGACTTGGAGAAGATATATATTTTTGGATGGGAAAAAAACAAATATAGAGACCTAAACCATAGTTCTTAGTAGTCCATTGCCTCTAAATATATGTCCATATATATTCAATTATGTATAAAATCTTCATATGGTCATTTCTCTATGAAATAACTTATTGAATATATTATATATACCTATATGTAGTAATACTGAGTAAATGAAGGTTGTCTATTATTATTTGATAATGCTGTTAGATAATAGTAATATCTAAGCTTTTATTTTTCCTGGGACTCCTGGGTGGCTCAGTCAGTTAAGTGTTGGACTTTTGATTTTAGCTCGGATCATTGATCTCACGGTTTGTGAGTTTGGGCCTTGCATCAGGCTCTGCACTGACAGTGCAAAGCCTGCTTAGGATTCTCTGTTTCCCTCACTTTCTGCCCTTCCATTACTTATGCTCTCTCTCTCGCTCTCTCTCTCTCTCAAAATGAATAAACATTTTTAAATATAAATAAACTATTTTCCCTTAAAACAGATGTTATGGGAAAAAATCAAGACAACCTAGATCATAAATGAAAATAGTTTTATCTATCATAGCTCTTACATTAACTAGAATGAGACTCAAAAATTAATTGCCAATGACCTTCTAGAACAAATATTCAAACTTGTTTTCCCATTAGCTCCTTCTTGCTTCCAACCTAAAATATCTCAGTTGCCCTTTCTGGTCCATATGCCTTATTGAAACACCACAGCTTCAGTTCAGCAGCTGTACTGCTCCTGAGATATGTGCTGGTAGGTGACATGTAGATAATAGTGGCAGGCTATAATAAACATTGAAGATTTCCAGTAAAATCTGTTTGAAAATATTTGAATAAAAAATGAACTCAATCCGCCCCCCCCCTTTTAACATGTCATGTCTGCAACTGAAGGTGTAAAAGGTGAAGAAAAATTACCCAAGGCTCTATAAATTGTCATATGTGTTTAAACTATAAAGGTAGTATGATGACTGTATTCCCTTCTTGGCCCAAAGCCTATAATTGGGGCCAATGTTTGGAATTATACATTTTTAACTCTACAGCTAGGAAATTAAGTTTCTGTATACAATATATAAAGTTGTATATTGTTGACTGATGTTGTAGTCAAGGATATAAAAGCCAAAAGAAAGATCAGAGATCACCTAATATAACCCGCATATATAAGAGATGAGAAAACTAAGACTCAAAGAGGAAAGTAATTTTTATAAGGTCACATTAGTAATCGCAGCAAAGTATGATCCGTCACACAAACTTCCTGGTCTCTACTTACACTTTTACTATTTCACACACCCTTACCAGGTACTCTTCCTTTTACTTTCTTACATGTCAGTTATAGGCTTCTTATTTGTTCTCATCTCTCAATGTAAGATACTTATTGGTGGTAAAATCCACTGTACCAACTAACTTAGTATTGGGTGAGATAGCAGCATTAATAATATTTATAAGGCTCTAGTCCAGAGAAAGGCAAATACCATATGATATCACTCATATGTGGAATGTAAGGAACAAAACAGATGAACATATGGGGAGAGGAAAAGAGAAATAAAGGCAGGGGGAGGGGAAGAGAAACAAACCATAAGAGAACCTTAACAATAGTAAACAACCTGAGAGTTGATGGAGGGAGGTGGGTGGGGACGGACTAGGGGGGTGATGGGTCTTAAGGTGGGCACTTGTTATGATGAGCACTGGGTGTTGTCTGTAAGTGACAAATCACTGAATTCTACCCTTGAAACCAATATCACACTATATGTTAACTAATTAGAATCCAAGTAAACAGTTGCAAAACAAAAATAAGGCTCTAGTCTTAGAGCTCTAGATATTGTTGGGTTGGAGCAACTTGTATGAGAACAAGTTGATCAATTCAACACTTTATTTGAAATGAAAAGTGGTACATTCTGAGGAATAGCCTACTCTTATATTTTGTTTTGTTTAAAAAATTCCCCTTAATGTTGATCATCTAAGTCCTGAATTTTATCCTTAACAACTGATAAAGGGTAGAAATAATTCATTATATACTTGCCTTTGTTGAAAATAGGTAAAATGGTGAAACATACATAAGTATTTGCAATGCCACATGATGTTTATCATTAAATTATGATTTAGGCCAAAGCTTGCTATAAATTAAAATCCTTTCAACAAAATTGCATGTAGCTCTATCATTCCCATCCTTGCACTAGCTCCTGTAAGTATTGTACTGTATTATTATCTGAGATCAAAATATTTATTTTCTTGTGAAGTAAATTTATATCTGTAAATTTATCTCCAAAATTTATATCCAAAAATTTATATCCATAAATATATCCATTTATATCCTCATTGATAAACAAGGCATGCATTCAATGAGTTTGTTGCTGAGAAAAAAAACACTTATTTCTATCATGATAATACTTTCTAGTAGTTCATGTGGATGAGGTTGAAAACTGGGAATACTCAGTGCCTTTTAAAAGAATGGCAGAGGGGATATTTTATAACCAAGAGCAGACGAAACTCTTTTCTTCCAGACATAAGGAAGTGTGTTCTCAAGAAGAATTTCCTTCTTTAGAAGCCACAGGACCATTCTCATTTTTTCCACCTGAAATACATCTCCATTTTTTCCATTGAACTTCCTTAATTCTTGGTAAGCAGTGACTTTCAATCATCGCTTATCTTACTTTTTATATGAACCCTTTCCATTTTATTGGAAATGAGTTTAACCTTCAAACATTCCAACAATTTGTCTATATTTTATGAGCAGCTGCTTCAAGACATACTTAATATTTATCTCAAATGCTGTGGTCCGTCAACAAGACAACACAGATTTATTGAGTATCAGGTGCATGGATAATACTATTTTAGGCATTGGTTTCATAACTGAGAACTTAGATTTTAAGAATTACTTTTAAAAATATTTACTATGACTTATATTCCCTTGCCTTTATTTCTTAGGAAAATAGCAATGTTATTAGAAATGCATACGATTAAGGGGTGCTTTGGGTGGTTCAGTTGGTTAAGAGTCCAACTTTGGCTCAGAACATGATCTCACAGTTTGTGAGTTCGAGCCCTATGTGAGACTCTGTGCTGACAGCTGCTTCAGATTCTGTGTCTCCCTCTCTCTCTGCCCCTCCCCCACTCATGCTCTGTCTTTCTCTCTCTCTCAAAAATAAATAAACATTAAAAAAACCTTTTTAAATGCATATGACTATATATTTAGTGAGATTGGTAATAATTATGATATGACTAAAAACATCTTTCTTGAAACAGTGTTAACTTGACTGTTAAATGCTAACATTCCTGGTGGATTTTATAATTAGGTTGTTATTTGGTAAACATACATAAGAGACTCAGTTGAATACGAATATTACTAAATATCAACTAGATGCTCATGAGTGCATATTAATAGTTTTCAGTTCTTCCAATTTACTTTGAACTTTCCTATACAAAACTACAGAAATACTAAGCTTGGTAAAAGTTTTTATAAAAACATGTAAGGATGTCTCCTTTTACCCCTTATATATTGGAAAACCAGGCTTTGGTGTAAATAAAGAAAGAAACCTCATCAAGGCCATGACCCTATTCATGCAGTAAGGGCAGTAGCAGAACTAAGAAGCACATACTTACAGATTTCTCCCAGCCTCGTTAGTGAGTCAGGAATATGTATGTCATAAACCCAGTTGGGCTACATCAGCAACACTACATTAAGCAGCATATACAATTTGCACATTTATGGACTGATATGCTTAGCATTTATGAAGACTCATTTTTCTATTGCCTGAAAAGAAACAATACTAATAGTGTGTACAATTAAGAGCTCCCAAGAATAATGGAAAAATTGGTGACCTGTAACCACTTTTAGTACTATGTGCTGCTTTGAAAGCGTAATGAATTCCTCCCTGTTGTCTTTGCAGAACATCAATGCAGATAAATAATGCAGACAAGTAACACAGGAGACAATGAAAGGGTGGTGACC
The DNA here is from genome assembly GCF_028749965.1 of Puma concolor. Taxonomy (NCBI): domain Eukaryota; kingdom Metazoa; phylum Chordata; class Mammalia; order Carnivora; family Felidae; genus Puma; species Puma concolor. The sequence goes on from NC_141674.1 coordinate 90,868,912, forward strand.
AAGTTAGTCTCTAAAGATGCAGCCCTACTTCCCTGTACATCCTTGCTCCCCCAACTTACTGGCAACTCCTCATGATAACTCAATTCTAAAAGCATTTAATAATCTTCTCTGGTAGGTACTACACAAATAAATATGAGTCCTTTGTCTCCAAGAATAATAAAGCACACTGAGAAAAGAGACATAAATGAACAATTTTTAATAGCTGTATAGAAAATACAGAGCTAAGGAACAAAATGAGTGGTAGAAATAACACTCGGAGGAAGGAGAAGAAATGGGACAATTTTTAGAATGGAGTAGGAGCTTAGAGAGATGTTAATGTATGGATATAAAAGTGATAAGAGAGAGAGTGTGCAGACATAAAATGACTAAATGTGATGATGAAGGTCAAGTTGTCCTGGCCTCACCCTGCAGTGCTTTTATATTCTTATTTAGGTGTGTGGCCCCTTTTCAGGAAAAATTTAAAAATTGATGCATTGTGCATCAACATTCCAATTGCAGGAGGAGGCACAACAGAGAGATTTAGGTACTCCGGGTTTGGAGTGATACGTGCGGCATTCTTCATGGCATAGGAAACAGTGCAAGCTCTTTCACAGCTTAAGGAAAATATTTCTCCAAGAAAGTATCAACCTGGGAACAGGGCAAATTTTCCCAGTCTCTGAACACCATTTTTCATATAACTTCTGAACAAATGTCTGTTTATTCTCTGCAGAGAATGTGATTCTAAAATAATATCAGAAATGTAAAGATTATTAAAGACTATATGTTTCAAACCCAATGATTAGAACAAATGCCATGGCCACAACTGGGCATTGTTTTGTGGAGGGATTGTTTGTTGTCTCAGCCTTAATTCCTCCTCTGTGACAACAACCCCTGCTTGCCTGCTCCAGTACCTCCCTTCGTCCCAACTTCAGCTACCCTCTGATCTCATCCCAACCACCCCTTACTATGCTTCTATCTTAGTCTCTTTTACAAGTTCCCTCCTTATTCTCATCTTTCTTCCTTATCTGTGATATATTTTATTAAACACTCTCTTGTGTGCTTTCTCAAGTTCTTCTATTCCTTACATATTTACAGTTCTGGATCAATCCAGGTATTCAGCTTCCCCACACCTGCACAGCTGGCAAGTACAACTGCAAAATACAACAAAACTGCACATTGTTGCAACTACAAATATATGTGGTAGTCAATTTCAAATGAATCCTCAATATCTGTACTATATTTGCCTTGGTGCAGCTACATTTCCTGTTACCCAAACTTGCTATAGAGAAAGATCCTTGCTTGTAGGTATCCTACTTTCCCTTTAGATCTATCACTTGCAACAACTAGTATTATGTCCTACAGCATACAGAACAGTGAAATCATCATATAGGAGAATCCTCAACTTAATGACTTGTACTCCCTGATTCTCTATTAAATACCTATAATTACTTCTTTTTCTCCAACTCGAAAATTGTATTACCTCCATTTTTCTCCCTAAATTCTATTATTCTTTAGCAGTTTGTTGAGTTAGGCCCACCCTTTTTGTTTGCTTGTTTTTGTTTTGGTTTTGTTTCTTCAGCATATTTTTTTTTTCTCTGGAAGCATTTTTCTTTCAGTCTTTATGTATTCACATCCTTCTAATTTTTTTTAGCTACTATGTCCTCTATAATAAAAATTGAAGCTTTTTTTTTTCTTGAAAAGCACATGGCAACTTTTTGGAAATCCACTAATTCCATTTCATTTATCATTCAAACGGGGCTACAGTTGAGACTGAAAGAAGGGTAATAGTAATAGTAGTTACTGATAAAACTGAAGAATACATCTAGGGTGACACACACCAGCTGGCATGTACAAATTCTGTGTACAATAGAAGAGCTATTTAATCCATTAGAGATAAAAGGCCTACTCACTTTTGAAGAGTTCTAAAACGTATTGTTTTACATTTGTGGAAATAATCTAGGATATCCTATTTGTATACTGAAATATAAAACAATGATTGGATCTGAACAGTTAATATTTTTTTTCTCTTTCTGGATGGATAGAAAACAAGCAGTATATAATACAATTTCTGAATTAATTTATATTCCATGTTGTCAAGTTTAAGTCTAATTTTAAATTGTCTTACAAATGTATAAGAAGTATTATTTTACCCTTTATTTGGGGCTCCTGGACCCAGTTTCAACGTGTGGGGATAGGTCCCCACAAATACAAAAGCAGTGCTCTGACACCAGCTTGGCGGCCTACATTTCAACTTGATTCTGACACTCTACACAGGAATGGCATCACTTCCATAAGTTAAGGTTTCAGTCCTACAAAACTGTTCCCCCCAACTCACTTCAGATGCCAGTTGCAAGCCTAGGCCTATAATGCTTCTGACCAACCAGATACAAATATGAGGTTTCCGTGACCTTCTCCTCAAATTACATTAATTTGCTAGAGCAGCTCACAGAACTAAGAGAAACATTTTGCTTACCAGATTACTGATGTATTATGAGAAGATATAACTTAGGAACAGCCAGAAGTTAGAGATGCTTAGGGCAAGGTATGGGGAAACCATGTGGAGCTTCCGTGCCCTCTCTGAGCATGCCACCATTCCCAAATTTCCACATGTTCATTAACCTCAAAGCCTAAGAGTGATGACAAAAAGTGTAGAAAGCAGCAGGAAGAATATAAGAAAAAAATAATGGCATTGCCCAAACAGAAGGTAGAGTAGAAAAAATAACCCATGAAGTGAGAAGAGTATCGGGTTGGTATATGAGATTTAAGAAAAAGATCCAAAAATTCTTTTTTTTTATGTTTATTTATTCATTTTGAGAAGGAGAGAGAGCCCAAACAGGGGAGGGGGAAAGACAGGAAGAGTGAGAATCCCAAGCAGTTTCTGTTCTTTCAGCGCAGAGTCTGATGGGAACAAGATCTCATGAAGCATAAGATCATGACCTAAGCCAAAATAAAAACTCAGATGCTCAACCAACTGAGCCAACCAGGTGCCCCCTAAAAAATTCTTCAGGTCCAGTTCCTGACTTACCTGAAGGAATTATAGTGGCAAGAAGATTCTGTGTCTGCAACTATAAAACTTTGATGAAAAAAATCAAAGAATAACTAAATAAGTGAAGATATATTTAATGTTCATGGATAGGAGGCTCAAAATTATCAAGATATTAGTACTTCCTAACATGATCTATAGATTCAACCCAATCCCAATCAAAATCCAGCAAGTATATTTTTGTGGATATGGACAAACTGATTCCAAAGTTTATACAGAGAAACTCAAGACCCAGAATATCGAACACAGTATTAAAGGAGAACAAAACTGGAGGGCTGGCATTGCCTGCCTTCAAGACTCACTATAAAGTTATAATGCTCAAGATAGTGTGGTATTGGTGAAAGAATAGACATATAAGCAGTTAACGGTCAGTGGTTGTCAGCAGCGGTAGGAGGATGGGGGAGGGATGATTAGGTGGAGCACAGAGGATTTTCTGTACATTCAACTTTCATTTCCCAAAATGTATCCTAAGATCACCTGTACCAGAATGATGTGACTACTTGTTAATAAATATGCAAAAACTTGGGCCCTACCACAGAACTTCTCAATCAGAATCTTAAGCGCACGAACCTCACATTCAACATTTGTTTTAAAAAGTGGGTGAGTGTTAATGAGACACAGTAAATTTGAGAATTTTCTCCTGGAACTCAAAGCTAAACTGTTGGGCTTTAAATAACCTCAATTTGTTCATGGGATTGCTGAGCCATTTAGTGTCCAGGCAGGGCCAGGGACATGCAGTGATAAAGAAGATGGCCACAGGACTTATAAATTACATCTTGTGTATTAACAACTAGAATATAAGATGTGTTCTGTCTGAGGTTGACTACTAGCTGTAGTCTGACTGGCCCACCAAAGAAGAAATCTCCAGTTACCACTTTCTGGGTGAAAAGTAAAGAAAGCAACAGAAAGATTAGCAATTGAGTATGGCTTGAGTAATGATTAAGGTTTCAATGTGCCTATGTTGCTGTAGGGAAAAAGGCATAGGGGAAAGGATATGATAGACCAAAGTTCTAGGCTAATCAGGCACAAAATGAGACAATATATGAGTGACACAATGTACATGTCAATATCCTAGTGTATGGGAGGCTTTGACTCAAGATGAAGATTAAAATGAGTATTATGTACTTTCTCACGTGTTACAGTTGAGAGTGTGAACCTTATATTGAAAGCAATAGCACAAAGGCATGTATTTTGTTTGTAATATTCTTCATAGATATTGCTAATTAACTGCCAGCAAGTTACGAATTTGAGTCACTTTTTGTAATGGTATTAGCAATTGAGTAGACAGAAATGGGGATACAGCAGGTAAATTGTGGTTATGGAACAATTACTAACGTAATATGTTTGTATTTCGCTCTGATATTTTTATAAATTTAGGACATCTTTTTTAAAATTTTTTTAAATGTTTTTATTTATTTTTGAGACAGAGAGAGAGACAGAGCATGAGCAGGGGAGGGGCAGAGAGAGAGGGAGACACAGAATCCGAAGCAGGCTCCAGGCTCTGAGCTGTCAGCACAGAGTCCGACACAGGGCTCGAACTCACAGACTGTGAGATCATGACCTGAGCTGAGGTCAGATGCTCAACCAACTGAGCCACCCAGGCGCCCCTAGGACATCTTTTTAAAGGCATACAACATACACACTGCCACTACAATTGTTAAGAGATGCAATTGTTAGCATAATATATGCCAAATTGTATTCCTCAGAAAACATGTAAACAGGTGTTATGGGTTAGCTGGTGCACCCTAGCCCCCAAATATATACTGAAATTTTAATCCCCATACCTCAGAATGTGATCTTGTTTGTAAATATGGTCTTTATGGAAGTAATCAAACTAAAATGAAGGCATTATGTTGGACTATAATCTAATATGACTAAAAGGAGAAGTTTTGACACATATGAAGTTTAAGACAGAGATTAGAATTTTGCTGCCATATACCAAGGAATTTCTGGGGTTACCAGAAGCTGGAAAAGGCAACAAAAGATCCTTTTTTGTATAGATTTCAGAGAAAGATACCCTTCCACCACCTTTATTTTAGATTTCTGGCCCCCAGAACTGTAGGACCATAAATTTCTGTTGTTCTAAGATACCCAAATGTGGTACTTTATTATGGGAGCCCTAGGTAACTAATACAATAGGTATTGATGTGAGAAAATCATTTCATGGTCAAAATAGAGTGAGGCACACAGTTTCACACACAGCTAAACTGAACTGAACAGTACCTTAGTGACTTCACTGTTGTAGTTCTTATTTTGATATTCCTAGAGAAGAACTATTGCATGAGATATTTTCTAGAAATCTTGTCCATGGGCAAAACTTTTTCCACCTTGGTCATGTCACATAACTACTGCTCTGTGGTACATATTTGGGAAATGGAGCCATAGAATGTCTAAATTTAAATAATTACTGTAATACTTAGAATACTCAAAATAATTTCCCCCCAGATTGAGTCAATGAACCTTTTAATTCTGCTTCATTCTTTGGCCTTCATATATGTTTAGACAAAAGGTTCTTTGAGTTCCAGTTGTGCTCTTGAAGGTGAATCTCAGCCTGAAAAATTTTTGTGGAAAGTGGAATCTACAAAACCAGATGCTCAGGTTGGCAAACCCATCTGTAGGAACATAACACTGTATTGGTTTCAAGAATCCACTTGCCAGGAAAACGTAAAACAACACCAAATGCAATAATTTACATATTTTGTTGGGCAAGATTTACTCTTTGAGTTTTTCATGTAATAGGCAAAATAGAAGAACTATGTATCTGAAACACAGATAATTTTTTACAAATCCTTTAAGACAGTTATATAATTATATCTTCATAATACACTGGAATATAATGTACATTATTAGATATTCAAATTTAAACAGACACCCTATGTTTATTTTGTCCATTCCATTATTTTCTGTGTCAAATAATGTTACTTCTTTATGAAACAAAGTTCCTTTTCAAACTGGGCATATATAGCACATGTAATGTGGCCATCAGATTAAGTGTTAACTCATGAAATGTGAGTGGAAATGTGGCGAACCAATTCAAGAATTATCACCTAAAATACCCAGAATGTTCCCAGAATGAGCACAATTAGAGGATAATCATAGAAAATGTTAAATGAAAATGGTTGATTGACACTGTGGAAGGTGTCAGAGCTTTTGAATCATCACTTGGAGAATTGCTGACTTAGAACGCATTTATCAAACGATTAATTTTTAAGTTTAGCTACTGATAATTCAGATGTATCTGTTATAGCAGCTGGTGTTACTTTAACTAGAATCCCTGTGTGTGTGTGTGTGTGTGTGTGTGTGTGTGTGTGTGTGTGTATGACAAACTGAGATCTATTCAAAATTTTAATGTTGTTTCTAAATTCACATTTTTCCCCAAATCATTCAGTGGTATTCATTAAGCACTTACAATGTGCCATTTAAATCCTTGCAGATAAAGGAATTTAAAAAACAGGCAAAAGTCTTCCTGAAGTGTTCATTTACTAGAGGTTAGCAAAGCTGTTGCAAAGATACAACTATGTAAAAATGCACACACACACACACACACACACACACACACATATAAGCTGTATGGTAAATCAGTGCTACATAAAATATAGAGGAGTAATAAATTAGGGCATTGTTGTAGCAACAGGGTTTGGAGGAAATATTATAGTTCTCAATAGATTAGTTATAGAAATCTCATTAAAAACAGAGAGGGAAGAAAATATTTGGATCTCTGGAGAAAAAAATGTAAAATATTAAATACCAGAGGCAAAATCCCTAAGGAGAGGGCATTCTTGATATGTTCAGGATAAGTAAAGATATACATAGATGTGAAACTGGGTAAATGGCAGTGAGAGCAGTTCAGAAGAGAGAGGAAAGCAATAAGGAATAGACATCCCAGGACCCTGAAGCCCATTGTAATTTAAGGACAATGGCTTTTACTATAAGGAAAATGGGAAAACATTAGAATGTTTTGAGAAAGGAATATCATGTATGTCTAATGTTTTAAACATTACTTTGGCAGCTCTGTTGAGACTTGGCCAAAAGGGTAAGAGTATAAGAAAGCAGACCAGTTGTATTAATTTAATGAAATACTCAAACAGGAGATGATGGTGACTTAGACCATAATCTTACAGAAATTTAATATTTCATTAAATTAATACAACTGGCCTTCTTTCTTACACTCTTACCCTTTTGGCCTAGTCTCAACAGAGCTGCAGGTTTCTCTCTGGAAACAGGTTTGCACATCCTTTGGGTAGATGCCAAAGAGTGTGGTAAGAGTATGTTTAGTTGTAAGAAACCACCCAACTGTCTTCCAGAGTAGCTGTACCATTTTTCATTCCTATCAGCAATGAGAGAGTTTCTTTTGTCCTACATCCATTGGTGTTGTCAGTGTTCTGGGTTTTGGCTGTTCCAGTGGGTATATAGTTGTGTCTCTCATTGTTGTAATTTGCATTTCCATGATGACATATTATGGGGACCATCTTTTCATATGCTTGTTTCCCATCTGTACATCTTTGATGAGGTGTCTGTGAAGGTCTTTGGCCTGTTTTTGAGTTGCTTGTTTCCTTATTGTTGAATTTTGAGTTCCTTATATATTTGGGTACAGTTTTTTATCTGAAATATCTTGTGCAGATATCTTCTCCCAGTCTGTGTCTTGTCTTCTACTTCTCTTGACATTGTCTTTCATATAATGGAAGTTTTAATTTTAATGAAACCCAACTTACCAGCTATTTCTTTTATGGATTGTGCCTTTTGTGTTATATCCAAAAAAGTATCACCATATTCACAGTCATGTAGATTTTCTCATTTCAGGTACAAGGTAAGTATATCCCCTTTTACCACTTTTTCAACATCATACTGAAATTTTTGCTAATGCAATAAGACAAGAAAATGATATAAGCGATGTATACAAATCAGGGAAGAAGGCATAAAACTGTCTTTGTATGCAGATGACATGACATGTCCTCTAGGAGGCCTGAAACAGACATTTCCCTCATAGCCCTCAGAAAGAACTAACCTGGGGCTCCTGGGTGGTTCATTCTGTTTATAAGCATCTGACCTCTGCTCAGGTCATGATCTTGCAGTTCATGAGTTCGAGCCCTGTGTCAGATTCTGTGCTGACAGCTTGGAGCCTGGAGCCTGCTTCAGATTCTGTGTCTCCCTCTCTCAGCCCCTCCCCAGCTCACACTCTGTCTCTCTCTCTCTCTCTCAAAACTAAATAAACATTAAAAAAAAATTAAAAAGGAACCAACCCTGCTGTCATCTTGATTTTGCACTTCTAGAGATATTAAATTCTATTGTTTAAGTAATAAATTTCAATAAAAAGTAAAACATAAAACATAATTTTATGTATAAATAGTGAAATAGATTAGTAATTTTAATAACTTCTTTTAAATAAGGAAGACACATTGGTATAGCACAGTAATTTATAATAATGCAATTTCTATTTTCTTAATTCATTCCTTACTTTTAAAACAAATAACAACTAAAATAAGATGAAATTGTGGGGCACCTGGGTGGTTCAGTTGGTTAAGCGTCCTACTCTCGATTTTGGCTCAGATCATGATCTCATGTTTTGTGAAATCAAGTCCTGCATCAGGCTCTGCACTGACAGCATGGACCCTGCTTGGGATTCTTTCCCTCTCAGTCTGCCCCTCCCCCACTTGTTCTTTTTTTTTCTCTCTCTCTCTCCCTCTCTCTTCCTCTCAAAATAAATAAATAAACATTTTTAAAAAGACTAAATCCAGCTTTAAAGATATTATTTGGATTCTGTAGACTCTTTCACTTACGACCTAAAACTCACATGTAGCAAACAAAAACATGTTGAGGTTCAGTCACTATTTCACTGTTTTAAATTCTATACACAAGTTAAAAATCCCAGTGTAACACAGAATAACAGAACTGAAGTACTTCATGACTTGTTTCTTCATCTTTACATGCATCACTCTTATTTGAATCCACATTTAAAAATGTGCAGAATCCCCAGGGTTTGGAGATACAAATCACCCTGGAGAAGAGCTCAAACAATTCTGAATTATCACAAGATTACTCTGAGTAAAAAAGGCTTGTAAGCTGAGTCTCTGTGAGTCAAGGCTGAGAAGGAGCTGACTTAAAGATTATAAATTATTAAAATTCTATGCTAACTATAGCAATTCTTAAACATCACATAGCAAAATAGAAATATATAAATAAATACATAATTTTTTAAGGAAAGTATTACTAATGAATTGTGACAATCAAAACATAGCATTTTAGTAAGTTTTGTCATTAATTTTAACCTCTCTAGAAATAATGCATATGTTTCTGACTATACCCGGGCAAACACCTCTGTCTTAGACACCAGAGATGTGGTGTTATAAAAGTCAAATTAAAAGATTATCTTAAAATGGAGGTAAAAATCAACTATGCTAAATTCTGCTATTGGTTAGTTCTAATGAATACTGAGATGAACACTGAGAATTAACCTCTGTAATCACCAACATGGAAGCCACTTGTGACCTTGACCAGAACACTTTAGGTTGAGTGGTATAAAGGAAAATTGACCAAAGTATGCTATGCACTGGAGACAGACAAATACATGATCTTTACTTCCCACGAAATAAACAGCTAGTTCACTTAAAAGGTTCTAGGATAACCTAATATAGTAGATGCCATGAGAGCAAAGGAGACACAGATAACCTTATCAGATTTAGCATTTAAAGAAGCATTCCTAGAGAAATTGAAGTGTGGTCTAACAGAGTAGGCAAAGAGAAATGAGAATGTTCCAGGCAGAGGAGCAACATGGGTGAAGAAACCGTGAAGGTGTAAACAGCACACAATGGATGCTGCGAACAACTTCAGTGTGAATGTAGCAAAGGATAGTCATAGCGGAACATAGGGCAAAATGCCGACGAGGCGGTGATAAGCCTCAGTCAATAATATGCACAAATCAGAGTAAGCCAGTTTTGCATCTTGAGGATATAGACGACATTAATACATTTCTTACCTACTGTAAAATGGGCCAGTGCACACCAGAAAGTAAGAGTAATCACCTCCATTTAATAGACAAAAAAGGGGAGAAAAATCCCAACAAATATTGTAAGCTATATGTTATTTTTTTCTGAAATTATAGCAGAAATAAATAGATTACTATATTCCCTAAATAAGGAAGCCACATACTTCATTCTTAGAAATTGTAAGGCTTATGAATTTGTCGCTAGGTAGTCCTATAATAACCTTCAGATTCCCTGATTCCCCTAATGAAAGGTCAGGGTCTGTCAGCATGTTCTCCATCGAGCTGAGGAAGGCAGAAATGAACATTCCTAATACGCTGGAAATAAAGGCCATGTCCTGATTTTACCTGCTGGCAGCCAAAGTCCTTCAATAGATTGGTGTTTGTCTTCTCTTGGGAAATCACCAGAATGCAGCTGCCTTCATCAATGTTCCTTTCCTGCTCCTCTTTCCTACTGCCATGGCTTAGTGACAGGCCTCGTGAAAGATGGTAATGTAACAGGACTGTTACAGAATTAAAGTCCAGGCTGTTTCAGTGAAGCAATGTATTCAGTTAGATGTCCTGCCTGCTGCAGTAAAATAACTTGGAAACAAAGCACTGACGGTATAGGAAACAGTCTCAAAATTGATAGGCCATGAATCCAAGGTGTTAAACTGCTAGCATAATATTCTTTGATAAAAAATAAAAGAATACAGAAATGTTATTAATATTTCTTTATAGCCCAATAGATGACGAATGTAACAATTTTTCTTAAAGATCACAATGTATACTTTGGTATTTTAAAAATGATACTATTTTTAATTACTTATCAAATATACTAGGTAAAATGGAACAGAAAAGTGGCATAAAAATAACACTGGCTTTTTCTAACTTGCTTTTATTTAAAAGGTTATAAGTTCGGTGAATGAAATTCTGGATTTGAATTCCTTCTGAAGACTAATTTTCATCACATTTATGCTCTTGCTGTAAATAATACTCATTAGGTATTCAAAGAAAGAAAAAAAGAGGAAAGACAAGACAATTTAGAACAAATTCTGTTTTGTTTTGTTTTGTTTCAAATCTTTATGGAAGTACTGGGAGACAGTTTCTAACCATTTGTCCACATTTCTTTATCTGAAACCCGTCCTGGGAATGACTCTTCAAAAGGCCTCTCAGTCTGAAGATATTTCATGGGTAAAGGTTGTTATATGAGAAAGTAAAGACAGTGGGTCAGGTCAACTGATACCTTCAGATACTTCTCAGATCTCATACATGTATTTTATACACCTAGCACTTGCAGAGAAGTGTTGAATTTCCTGTATATACCTTCTTTCTTCAGTCCTTTTTTCAGTACTTAGAAAATTACACTGAGGCTTTTCTCAGAAATAATTGGAAATATGAAATTAAGAACATTCTCTAAAAGTTAAGCTATAAAAATAATACATTAATATCCAAACAAAGCCATCCCAAGGAAACTAACTCCCAAGTTTGTAAGACTCACTGTCCTTATCAAATTTACATTAACTAATGAAAAAATAGGAGAAAGGAAAAGTCTTGAGGGTGGAGGTGATTTGATCAACCTTGGGCCCATAGAGGAAGGAAAGTAAATTTAGTCAAAAATTCTCATCCAAGCCTTCGTGGGGATAAGAGCTAACATTGATGGGGAGGACAAGGACCAGAGGCTTCAGTGCTAATGTTATGGCTCTTTGTGTTGTGGAGACATCTATGGAGGTATGGGCATTTCGAGTATTTCTAATTTCATTGATCAAGTAAATCCAAAGTCAAATGACTTATAAGGTTGAGTTATTTAATTTTCCTTGTTCTGATATCTTCCCCCCAAAATCTTCTGATTATAAGTTAGAATTCCACGCTGACTGAAACCAGTATTTTCCTCCATGTGACAAATTCATTTAAGACTAAATATAAATGCATAAAATTTTTAGTTTAATACATCAGTCTCTTTGTGACACTTAATATGAGTCTGTTTCAGAAAGATGATAGTTGTTGAGTTTCCTAAACTTAAGGGCAGTAATAGGTACTTTAAGTAATCTTTGGTAATAAAATACCTAAGATAAGGTAAACCATAGTCTAAGATAAATAATCAAGATACATAAATCCAAATTATAAGACCTCTTTATAACAGTACACAGTCCCAGTTATTTAATTTTTATTTAAATAACTGACCTTCAAAGTTCATTCAAAATAATAAGGTATTATTATATGGAGAGATGGCAAAAATAAATTTTTATTTCTGTTGTGGAAATTGTGTTTAAAAATTATAAGTGAAAGGAAAAAATATATATTTTACCAAAAGTGAAAGATTATCAATTAAATCACCAAAACATTGTTCCATAATATAGGATCTTTCTAATAATAACAATGATGGATTAAAAAACTTAAAATGTGCATGTTTTAGGTTTAGATAGATTGTACCATATAAGAAACACTGATCAATTAATATCTTGGTTACTTTTTGTTTCAAATTTACCCTTACATCTGTAAAAGAAAAATTGCTGTGGAAGATTGTGTTCCAGGTTTACTAAGATTTTAAAGGAAGAGACTAGTGTTCACCTTGTTGCTTTATTGCATTGTATGATACATACTGAAAATGTCTGTGCTTGATTTACTAAGTAAAACATATAAAAAGTGCCAGGGATATAAGTTGTTAAATTTTTTCAGTATATACATGCAAATGCTATGAAAAGAATCACCATTTTTTGGAACCACTAAAAGAAATAAGAGAGTGTTTTTACTGATAATTGTATCTGTTGTCAACGGTCATTGATTCAGTTGTGAGGAGTCTTACAAAGATTTAGTATGACAATTCAAATTCAGGATTTTTATGAAACAAATTATTGTCAATTATTTAATCATCAAACACCAAAAAATTACAGCATGATTTATGTTATCTCACTGATATCACAGTATATGGAAAGAAGAAACTTCGTAGCACCAGTGAAGTGGAAACCTTATCGTGATCTAAGTAGGCAGATGGCGTTGTGTCATATACCAGACAGTGCTGAAATTGAAACCAAACATAATACAACCAATAGTAGTGATTCCACACATTTTTTTCTAACATGAATCGGTATACAAAAGATTTTTCTTGAAATCCACAGATTCATATACTTTGCCTGTAACAGAAAGAAGAAAAATTCTAAGAGGGCTTTTTCACTATTGATAAAGTTAGAACTGTCCTTCAATTTAGGCAGCACCCCTTTGAATTTGATGAATGTAACACTAAGCTAACAAAAGAATTAGAGAAGCTGTGCAACTTGGACATATGTAGTTTTTAAATGGTTATGCTTTTGGTTCAAATCCAAATCAATTCTTTAAAAAAAGAGAACATTTTGTAGATAGGATGTGGATATTAAAGAAACTATTATATTTTTGATATTTGACTTTTTTTGAAAATTTTGAAGTAAAACATTTAGAAAAATGGGTATAGATATCTACCTTTTTAATTATAAATGTTATGAAACTTATATATATATGTCATGAATTTCCCATAAAAATTCAGTCTTGGGGTGCCTGCATGGCTCAGTCTGTTGGGCATCCGACTTCAGCTCAGGTAATGTTCTTATGTTTAGTGGTTCGAGCCCCGTGTCGGGCTCTGTGCTGACAGCTCGGAGCCTGGAGCCTGCTTCCGATTCTGTGTCTCCCTCTCTCTGGCCCTCCCCCACTCACGCTCTGTCTCACACTCTCTCTCAAAAATAAATAAAAATTTTGAAAAAAAATTTTTTAAATAAAAAAATTCAGTCTTGAGATGTCATAATTATAACATAAACACTAAAATTTAAAGACTTAGAAAAATATATGCAAAATGCCTCAAAATTGTATATATTGTTGAAGAGCTAATATTTTACATATATTGTGTTAAGTAAAATATGTTAAACTTAAATCTTTTTATTTTTACTTTTAAATGTAACTCTTAGAAAAAATTCAGTTATATATATGGTTTGCATATCCATTCTATTAGGCAGCATTGACAGCACCACTGTCTCTTTTTCCACTGTTATTTTGAACTGTTTGTGTAAATTTGATACGCTGCAGCCAAATTTTGGCAATTGTGCATCTTTTGTCTCCAAATAGATTATAAGCTCATGGAAGTCTGGGATTCATTTCTCTGAAGAACCATATACACTATACTCAATAAAAAAAAATACTAGTGAACTTATTTGGACAGTGGATGTGTGATCAGATAGTGAGAGCCCTGGTACTTAAGACTATTGAAGGGATATTAAAAGCATGCTAAAGGGAAGAATATTAAATTTTATTCTTCCTGGCATAGACAATGTCAGTGTGTCCAACTTTTAATTGGCTGTGAGACTCATTCATTCATTAAACAAATATATATTAAACTCTACTATGATTCCAAAATTGGATATATTCAACATTGTGTAGTCCACAATATCTTTCCTTAAAGATTTTATCATCTGGTAAAATAAATAGACAAAAAGATCCAATACGGTTTGACACAGCCATTTTATTTTATTTTATCTATTTATTTATTTAGTTAGTTAGTTATTTTTATTTTATTTTATTTTATTTTATTTTATTTTATTTTATTTTATTTTATTAAGAGATAGAGTGAGACAAAGCGTGAGCGAGGGAGGAGCCGAGAGAGAAGGAGACAGAATCTGAAGCAGGCCCCAGGCTCTGAGCAAGCAGTCAGCACAGAGCCTGATGCGGGGGCTCGAACCCATGAACTGTGAGATCATGACCTGAGCCGAAGTCGGATGCTCAACTGACTGAGCCACCCAGGCGCCCCGACACAGCCATTTTAAAAGTATGCAAAGGGCACTATTGAATCACACACAAACACACACACACACACACACACACACACACACACACACACATTACATAATTTATTTTGAATAGAAAAAATTGAGAATCCTGGGAATACCTGATTCAAGGAGAGACATGAGGGATACTAAGAAATAGTGGCCAGTGAGGAAAAAGAAAAACCAGATAGTGTTGTCAAGAAAGCCAAATGAACAAAGTGTTTAAATGAAAATAATTGAAAAAGTGTAAACTGATGCAGCTAGTAATATAAGAGCAAGAAATATAAGAATTCAGATACACCTATTAGATTTAATAATGATGAGTATTGTCTATATTATTAGGCAAGTTCACATAAAGTGATCAGGACACAAATCAGATAGCAACTGATTGAGGACAAAAGAAATATCAAAATGAGACAATGAGTAAGGATAATTTTATCAGAAAGCTTAATATGAAACAGAATAAAGAGAAAAATTGCTAGTTAAAAATGGACTTGAGGTTAAGAATGGGTTTTCTTAAGATACAAGCATTTTAACTTATGAGGGGAAGGAGTCAGTAAAAATAGAAATCATGAGTAAACACAAATGAAAGAAAAAATATATGGGACAAGACTCCTAAAGAATTGAGATTTTTTATACATTGACATTCATCTCAGAAAAGAAAAATGAAGATGATATAAATAAGGGATTTAAAAATAGATAATATTTGAATTTATGACTCTCATAATTAATCCAAACAGACTAAGAGCACAGAGAGGCTAATATCAAGAATCAAGGAACCCTAACACTCAAAGGTTTGGTAAAACAGGATTAACTGTCAAAGGACTGTGGAAAGAACCATCTAATAAAGTAAGAAAATAATCAGGATACGTATTCCTGGAGTACATGGAAGTCAGTGATAAGTTTTAGCAGGAAATTAGAGAGAGCTAAAGAGATAATAATTGCACTGGAATATATATTGGAAGATCAAAAGAAAATCATGGGAGTGAAGCCCAGAGAGACAAAAGAAAAATACAAAAGAGAGATAAAGAGACATAGGGGATACCACAAGAAAGCCTAACATACATATAAATAAAATCCTAGAAGTAAAGGAAAAAGACGAGGCCAGAAGCATTATGTGAATCAGTAATGGCTGATAACTTTTCAAAACCCTAGGAAAATACTAAGCTTGTGAACCTAGAGCAGGATATATACTAAAGATGTGAAATAATCATATCATTGTAAAATTGCCAAAGTCAAAGTGAAAATTACAATACCTGCCAGAGAAAATTGATAAACTATTCAAAAAGAGTAGAATTGCAGGCATCTGGTTTCTAATAAGAAACAAAATAAGGAAAAAGACAATGGAATTATATTTTTAAAAGGTGATTTATTTTCTTTTTTCAAAACATGAAACATTTAATTAAGTAAGAAGATTCTGCAAAATTAGAGGTCAAATATGATTGTTTTAAGATAAAAACTAATGTTTTACAGGAACAATGATAATTTCAAAAGGAAGGTGGATATGCATATAAGAACAAAACAAAAAAAGACTAAATATGGAACTAAGTCTAAATTACTTATAAGCAGCAGTAAACATGTTTTATTAAAGGCATATAAAGAATTCAAGTACAAGCCCTAAAACAGGTAAATTGAGAGGTCCATACATGAGGAAACACTATTTTAAACTGTTAAAATGTTCTTTATCAAGAAAGAGGGAAAATATTAACTCACATTCCACTTCATAAGTCAGGGATGTAGGTTTTTATTTTTTGAAGAACTGCACAGAGGATGTTAAAAGAGTATATTAATAGTCTATATAGAGTGGTGAGAACAAGTAATTACATATGCTCAGTCATTCCAGAATAATGAAGGAAATAAGAAAAAATAATAGAATAAAAGGAATACATAGTAAGCAAATGCTTAGAGGGTAGATTTAAACTAAATTATCTGTGACCACTTAAATATAAATAGATGAAGTACATGTATGTCTGCCTCAATTTTTAAAAAATCAACTGTATGACACTGAGAAGCACTTAAAATATAAAAGTACAGAAAGATCAAATGTAAAAAAGGAAAAACATATCACCACTACATAACTGATCAAATAAAGCTACTAAAGTTATATTGGAAAAGTAGATTTTAAAGCAAAAATTATTCTGAGACATAAAGGAGAACACTTCATAGTAATACGAGGATCAAATTGTCAGATAGATTTAACATTTACAAATTTGTATGTAACTAATAACATAATCTTATTAGAGATTAACCAAAAATAGACCCAAATAAAAGGGAAAACAGACAAATCAACATTAGTAGTGGGAGATTTAATATACCTTATGAATAATTACACAAAAATCAACAAGGATATAGAAGTTTAGAGAAGAAGCATGATTAACAACAACAACAAAAAGTCGAATTCAAATACAGAACACTACTTCCTACAAGGCATAATGCATGTTCTTTACAAGTATACTTGGAACATTCTCAAAAAATAGGCATACCTTGGGCCATTAATAAAGTCTTGAAAAATTTCAAAGAATTGAAATTATACAAAGTATGCTTTATCACCACAATGGAAATAAGAAACAGTAACAAATATGTAGCTATAAAATTCCCTATATTATTTGTGATTAAGAAATCTACAGATTAAAGAAGAAATTACAATGAATTTTAGAAAATATTTCAAAATGAGTAACAGTGGAAATAATGTATATGAAAATGTGTTTGATTTGCAAAATACACATTTATAAGACAATATATAGTTATAAATGAAAATATTAGGATAGAACAAGAGATTTTTAAAATAACCAATAAATATCAATTTCGATAAATGTTGAAAAATAGCATCAGAGACCTAAATCTTTTAGGTCAGCATTCTGTTCATTCAGAAGTCAAAGATTTTCATGCACCTAACCTGGGCAGTACCTACTTTGTCTTAGCTAGTGTTTCCAAAATTCCAAAAAATATTCTTCTTTGGGATTTAAAAACAAGAAATCAGAATTCCAGAGAATTCTCAAGAATCCACTCATCTTTTTTTTTAAATTTTTAATGTTTATTCATTATTTTTGAGAGAGAAATAACGTGAGCAGAGTAAGGGCAGAGAGAGAGAAAGGCACAGAATTTGAAGCAGGCTCCAGTCTCTGAGCTGTCAGCACAGGGCCCATCACTGGGCTCAAACTAACAGACTGTGAGATCATGACCTGAGCCAAAGTCAGATGCTTAACCGACTGAGCCACCCAGGTGCCCTGAGAATTCACTCATCTTTAAGGTGGCGTTGATAGATAATGTCTACTACAGAAAGTATTTTACTATCTTTTTCTAAATACTGTCCCTTGATATACTACCAAATTGTGCATGATTTCTAAGAAGCAGTAGGCATTGGCTCAAAGGATCATTATCAGAATTGTGCCCTTTGTGTGCTCTCAGAATGTTCAAAATGCCTCTGAAGTGCAGTAGTCAATGATGTTTACATTGCAGTTATTTAAAACATACCTGGCAATAAACTAATGGATTTCTTATATCTTCTTAAATACATTCCCAATGTTTTTTTCATACTTTTCACTAATTATTTGGCATATCTGATAACTGTTTAGTGAAGAATGATAAACATTAACAGGTTTTACAAAGAACTGTAACTTATAGTGAATAACTCAAACACTGGAAAATACGAATGAACATTATCAGATTTGAATAGCAGTTTGGAGCACCTGGCTGGCTCAGTGGGTAGTGCATGTGACTCTTGATCTCAGGGTTGTTAGTTCAAGTCCCAGGTTGGTCATGGAACCTACTTAAAAAAAATGACTTCATACAGAGAAAGGCAGATACCATATGTTTTCACTCTTAGGTGGATCCTGAGAAACTTAACAGAAACTCATGGGGGAGGGGAAGGAAAAAAAAAGAAAAAAAAGAGGTTAGAGTGGGAGAGAGCCAAGGCATAAGAGACTCTTAAAAACTGAGAACAAACTGAGGGTTGATGGGGGGTTGGGAGGGAGGGGAGGATGGGTGATGGGCATTGAAGAGGGCATCTTTTGGGATGAGCACTGGGTGTTGTATGGAAACTAATTTGACAATAAATTTCATATAATAAAAATAAATAAATAAATAAATAAATAAATAAATAAATAAATAAATAAATAAATTTTAAAAAAGGAATAGCAGTTAAGGTCTCCTAGCAAGGTTTATAGCAGTACACAGAATCACATGTCATAATTGTGAATTTAATAACTTGTTTTGCTTTCAAAACAGTTCTGTTTCTTGGAACAAAATTCATAAGCTTTATATCATCTATTAAGTATCATTATTAATCTATGTATATTACCTATTAATCTTACCTATTTATATTAATTTAATTTATTTTATTTACAAGAATGACTTGTCATTATCAGCAAACATAATCACAAGTATACACATACTACATAGCAACAGCTACATGGGTGGCTGATTAGATCCTAATAGCTTCTCTATGATGTGCCCCTGTCCCTGTTCCCATAAATGACAATCTTATTTGACTCCACGTATCAGCATTTCTTGTTCTTGTTTATGGCCTGAAAACTTTTTTTTGCATTTTCCCAATTTTGTGACTGATTTTTTTCATGATTTGAAATTTGAAAGACATACACATTAGTGAGAGATGCTAACCTCTCAACTCACATGATTTTAGGTAGGATTTGGCAGAAGACTAGTCTGGTGCCTGTAGCATGCGTCTCTGAGCCTGACTTGAGAGACTGTAAACTGTGGGGCATCTGTGTTGCCCAGTTGGTTAAGCGTCCAGTTGGTTTCGACTCAGGTCATGATCTCAGGGTTTTGTGCGTTCAAGCCCAGCCTCAGAGCTCCATGCTGACTGTGCAAAGCCTGCTTATGATTCTCTTTCTCCCTCTCTGCCCACCCTCCTCTCTCTTCCTCTCTCAAAATATAATAATAAACTTAAAAAAAGTCTTAAAAAAAGGAGACTGTAAACTTTGATAGGTTCACAATCTTGAGGCAATGTCAGTCTAGTGTCAGACTTTGAGGAAAGTCAACCTCAAGATAAAGTAACATAGTGGTTTTCCCAAAAACACAAATCAGAGCTGGTCTCATCTGCCCATTGCCATCCCCATTAAATAAGAGTCTCTCTTTCGTACTACTACAGCCCAAAAGATCAGGGATCGCACATTCTAAGTGTCTAATTCAAAGAATGAAGCTATCCCCACAGAAATCAGAGCTTCTGACTCTCCACTTTTCCATACTAAAAGCTCCTGTCCATATCCCTATGGTCTTATATATAAATGTTTTTGCCAATTTTTTATGAGACCATTTTTCCATTCCTTAACATCACCTTGGATACATGAACTTTGTGAATTATCTTGGATCCATGAGCTTTGTAAATTATCTCTTGGACATTGACCTCAGAAGCCAATGAGAGTATTTTTCAATTGAGTTTGCCTATGACCATATTATACAATAAACTGAATGACATTCTGTTTGGCTCTATTTTGACACTGTGCTTGATGATGTTGTCTAGTGAAGCTGACTAACAGGGAAGCAAAATTGACACCTCTTACCCTGCCTACAATATAAATAGACATGCAGATAACATCCCACAAATGAGGAGGAAAAAAAGAAGCATCAGCACTCCAAATTAAAAATAAAGTTGTTTTTTTTTTTTTTTAAAGACCCCTGGGTCACCTTGTCTGGTTTTCATCCTCAAATTAAATGAAACTTTATTATTTTTCCCTATATTTCCTAGCAAAGATAATTTCATCCTTGGCTTTTGGAATAGCAATATCTGAAGATATATGTTTGCAGATGTCATAACTCTATGAGAAACTTTTTTTTTCCTTCAGAACAGCTAAATGTTAACCCAACATTTCATACTCTTTCGGAATTTTTGTTTTTGTCTACAGATACCTTTGCTTTTTTTTTAATCTGTGAGTCAATACTTCAAAAGCCTGAAACTTGCATTTTCTTCCCCACATAAACTACTCTTCTCAAAATGCTTGTATTTGAGTCATTTTTTAAAATGTCTATTTTTCAGAGCGAGGTAGAGGTAGCATGAGAGAGTGGGGGAGAGGCAGAGAAAGGAGAAGGAGATCTGAAGCAGGCTCTACACTGACAGCGGAGAGGGAGAGTTGATGTGGGGCTCCAGTTCACACTGTGAGGTCATAACCTGAGCCGAAGTTGAATGTTTAATCAACTGAGCCACCCAGGTGCCCCTTCTGAGTCATTTTTCAATACTAGAATAGGTGATATAACACACAAAATATGACAGCATACCTCCAAAATATAAAACTAGAAAGAAGAAATTTTCTCTTTCCATAATATAAATGGATTTTATACAAATACCCATCATTATTGCAGATACAGTGAAGTCCATGGAGTCCAGTTTAAATCCTAACTCTAGTACTTGCTAGCTCTGTGTCCTGCAGGAAATTACGTGAGTCGACTCCATTATCTTCATCAGTAACATGCACTTAATAATAGTACCTATTTTTATGAGGTATTTGAAAGTGTAAAGACAATAATATATGTAAAGCACTTAGCCCAGAATCTGGTATATTAGGCAGCCAATAAATTTTAGCTCCACTGATCATTAACTGCAAATTCAAAGTTTCATGGAAAATAAAACTAATTCTACCATACATACTTTTTACATTTTTTTCCACCTCAGGAATATCATGAGAACTAAAAGGTACCAGTGGGAAAACCTATATAGAAAATAATTCAAGAATTTAAAAAATCTTTATTGAACAGAAATTTGTTATTTGCAAGCACAATATCTACTTAAATGATGTAGGCAATGGATTAACAGCTTAGCAATCAATGTATCCCATAATACTTTACCAAAACCATTTTTTAAATGAATATATATGACATAAAAAATTCTATGAAATATTTCTACAATTATACAAGTGAATATATCACTATCAAATAAGAATAAATTTTAAAATAGACTATTTCCACAAGGAAAATGGTCTAAATTTCTGTTACATCACTTTGTATAAGATATAAACAGAAAAATACATTTAATATCTTAATACAACCAACAAAAGATACCAAATGAATTCTAATTTTACTGAAGGGAATTAAATGTCAGAAAAGAAATAATATTTTAATGCAAAATGTAACCCTATACAACCTGTACTTTAAAAACAAAGTAGAGGGGCGCCTGGGTGGCGCAGTCGGTTAAGCGTCCGACTTCAGCCAGGTCACGATCTCGCGGTCTGTGAGTTCGAGCCCCGCGTCAGGCTCTGGGCTGATGGCTCAGAGCCTGGAGCCTGTTTCCGATTCTGTGTCTCCCCCTCTCTCTGACCCTCCCCCGTTCATGCTCTGTCTCTCTCTGTCCCAAAAATAAATAAACGTTGAAAAAAAATTAAAAAAAAAATAAAATAAAAACAAAGTAGAGATTTCCCTTGAGCAAATACTGCTATTGGCTTTAAACTTTATGTTTTTAAATATTAAAATCATTAAATATATTAAATAGGAAGCAAAAATGTGAATTCCATTTTTCCATATCCCTGTAGTAGATTTAGATTTCATGAAATGAAGTATCATTCTAAAAACAAGTTTTAGGGTTTTTTTTTTTATTCTCTGTAAAGAAAACTACACTAATATTGAATTTATTGTAATTTTGAGTTGAAATCATGAATGCCAGTGGTTGGTCGTTATTGTTTCAACCATATATCCAGAATTCAGTCTATCCTGGTTTCCTCATCAAAAAGTTGTGAATTATGAAAGTATTAGTAATAAGGTATGTGACTTTGCTCACAAATGGAATTCATTTGTAGCTGGGTTGATAAAATAGACTTTGCTCACAAATGGAATTCATTTGTAGCTGGGTTGATAAAATAGACATATATATATGTCTATATATATATATATATATATATATATATATATATATATATATAATTTTTGTTTGACTTCTTTTCAAATAATTCCTACAAATGGAATTCATTTGTAGCTGGGTTGATAAAATAGACATATATATATATGTCTATTTATATATATAATTTTTGTTTGACTTCTTTTCAAATAATTGTACTGCCATTACAATTGGAGTTTTACCAAATTCATTTTTTCATTTTTTTCTTTTTTCTGTAAGTGACACAAAGGCAATTTGGGAAATGTTCAGAAGCTAACAATCAACCATATAAGGAAGAAAAAAATTAGAACACTGTTTCCCAAAAGAGAGTGCCTGGGTCATCTATGTCAGTAATGCCTAATTGTTTTTGAAAAATTCATATTCCAGGGCTTCACTCCATAATATTTGCATCAGAATTGGGGGATGGAATATTTATATTAAAGAAATATCTTTGTAAGCCTAGTGAAGAATGATCTAACAAACAAAAAATGATTTTTCACCATTCATATCCCTCAGGCAATGTCATTGCCACCACAAAGAGCAATCCCAGCTGTTTGATGTCTTGAGAAATCCCCTGAGATACAAACACTATCTGAGTGCTAGAGTGTGTGGACTTTAAGATCCCCCTCAACCCACACCTGCTGTAATAGCACTTTCCTCTCTAGATGCAGTTATGGTAAGGGGTTTCTTTTGGTCATTTATGGATGTGTTCAAGCATATTAATTGAACAGCTAGAGTTGAAAGAAAATGGATGGTGGACATTACAAGGAAGAATAAAATATAGACAGGTTCTGAAAACTTGAAATCCAATAAGAAAGAAAAGGAAAACTACAGATAATGATGTAGGTTAAAATGCTATAGGCTCCAGAAGAAAAATCAAAACTAATGTGCAATGAGACAGAAATAAAAACAATTAAATTCATTGTGATTAAGAGATATTGAAAAGAGCTTTTATAATGAAACATGGTATTACATTTACACCCTAAGGCAAGACTGTGAGGGGGCAATAATGGAAGTTTTAAAGATAGGAAAATAATTAAATATCCCTAATTGTGAACTCATAAAGTACCCAATTTTCAGGTCATTTTTTTTTCATTATACTATATCTTTAGCTAGATTTTTTTGGACATCTCCTACGTTTTTTTCACTGAAATATTAGTGTCCCAAAAATGCCTGGGGTGAGTGTTTATCTAGATATTGTAAGGTGTTTTTTGTTTTGTTTTGTTTTTTGGTTTTTTTTTTTTTTTTTTTTTTTTTGCTTAAGTAAAACCATCACATATGAGACTCAGAAAAAGAAAAATCTTTATAGATCTTAAGTTTAAAACTTTAAAGTATTAGCAAATTCTTTATCTAAGGATCAAAAATCTTTTGAAGAGCTGTGCGTAAAGCACAACTGAGACTCTGCATATGCTTCAGGGAGTAGGACTCTGTCAGTGGCTGATCATTATCCTTCCATCTGTATATCTAGATTTAAGGCTATCACACTTTTCTTTATAAATAGCAACTATAGCTTAGAATTTCTAAGAGTCCTAAATCCATAGATTTAAAAAAAATTTGTTATAGTCAATCCACAAGTATTTGTGAAGCATTTGTGTGTTCCTAAATATATATTACTGGAAGCATCAATTAACTTGTGGCATCAAATCCATTTGGATAAGCAATTTACATTTTTTAATACATTTACACACTGTGTTCTAAGAAAAAAAAATATGTAAATCTGAATAGAACCTAAATACAGTAATTAGTTTTATTGATGTTAGTGTGGAGAGATGATTTGAATATTGAAAAAAGGAAAAAAGTATGTAAAAACAAAACAGAATTTCAGATCCACAAAGAGAACAAATTTATAACCTGGGAATTGCAGCCAAAAAGTAATAAAGCAGTAAATTGGTAAAGCTTTCAGTTCCTTTAATATCAGTTGTGTATCACATGTAAAAGAGTTACAGACGTGGCCAGTCCAGGGCTGCTATGGCAGTTCCACAAACACTTTAAAGACTTGAAGGCCTTCTATCTCTCCAGTTACCATAGTTTCCAACTTCAAGGACACAGATGGTTACTGGAACTCCTACCATTAGGTACAACTTGCAAGAAGCACTAAGGATGCCATTCCCAGATGAGAAAATCCCTTTTAAAAAGCTTTTCCAGAAAGTTCAACTCCATATTGTCCAACCTATTTGAAAAGATGACTTGGTGGATTTTTCTTCCTTTGTCTGTTTTTGTTATGATCATTGCATTTTTCCACCCAAATAAAACCAAGAAGGGTTGTAGGAGGAATGTATACTAGATTCACAGTGGTAAACTCCATCATTATAAGAAGATAAAGAGGTTTAAAAGATCATTTAATCTGCAAGATAGTTGTTTTACTCTGTTGTTGAACTAGTTTGATCATTTAATCTGCAAGATAGTTGTTTTACTCTGTTGTTGAACTAGTTTGAAAGGATAGCAAAGACTTATCTTTCTGATTAAAAAAAAAGAGTAAGAGGGAAGATGGCGGCGTAGGAGGACGCTGGGCTCACCACGCGTCCTGCTGATCACTTAGATTCCACCTACACCTGCCTAAATAACCCAGAAAACCGCCAGAGGATTAGCAGAACCGAGTCACCAGAGCCAAGCGCAGACCAGAGGCCCACGGAAGAGGGTAGGAAGGGCGGTGAGGCGGTGCGGGCTCCAGGGACTGGCGGGAGGGAGCCGGGGTGGAGGGGCGGCTCGCCGGCCAAGCAGAGCCCCCGAGTCTGGCTGGCAAAAAGCGGAGGGGCCTGACGGACTGTGTTCCAACAGCAAGCGCGACTTAGCGTCTGGGAGGTCATAAGTTAACAGCTCTGCTCAGAAAGCGGGAAGGCTGGAGGACAAAGGGAAGGAGAGCTGCTGAGCCCCCTGACGACAGAGCTCAGTTTGGTGGGGAACAAAGGCGCTCGCCAGCGCCATCTCCCCCGCCCATCACCCAGCCAAAATCCCAAAGAGAACCAGTTCCTGCCAGGGAACTTGCTCGCTCCACGCAAACACCCAACTCTGCGCTTCTGCGGAGCCAAACCTCCGGCAGCGGATCTGACTCCCTCCTGCTTCCACAGGGCCCCTCCTGAAGTGGATCACCTAAGGAGAAGCAAGCTAAGCCTGCCCCTCCTGCCCCTGTGCACCTTGCCTACCCACCCCAGCTAAGACGCCAGATCCCCAGCATCACAAGCCTGGCAGTGTGCAAGTAGCCCAGACAGGCCACCCCACCCCACAGTGAATCCTGCCCCTAGGAGAGGGGAAGAGAAGGCACCAGTCTGACTGTGGCCCCAGCGGTGGGCTGGGGGCAGACATCAGGTCTGACTGCGGCTCTGCCCACCAACTCCAGTTATACACCACAGCACAAGGGAAGTGCCCTGCAGGTCCTCACCATGCCAGGGACTATCCAAAATGACCAAGCGGAAGAATTCCCCTCAGAAGAATCTCCAGGAAATAACAACAGCTAATGAGCTGATCAAAAAGGATTTAAATAATATAACAGAAAGTGAATTTAGAATAATAGTCATAAAATTAATCGCTGGGCTTGAAAACAGTATAGCTGACAGCAGAGAATCTCTTGCTACAGAGATCAAGGGACTAAGGAACAGTCACGAGGAGCTGAAAAACGCTTTAAACGAAATGCATAACAAAATGGAAACCACCATGCCTCGGATTGAAGAGGCAGAGGAGAGAATAGGTGAACTAGAAGATAAAGTTATGGAAAAAGAGGAAGCTGAGAAAAAGAGAGATAAAAAAAATGCAGGCGTATGAGGGGAAAATTAGAGAACTAAGTGATACACTAAAAAGAAATAATATACGCATAATTGGTATCCCAGAGGAGGAAGAGAGAGGGAAAGGTGCTGAAGGGGTACTTGAAGAAATCATAGCTGAGAACTTCCCTGAAGTGGGGAAGGAAAAAGGCATTGAAATCCAAGAGGCACAGAGAACTCCCTTCAGACGTAACTTGAATCGATCTTCTGCATGACATATCATAGTGAAACTGGCAAAATACAAGGATAAAGAGAAAATTCTGAAAGCAGCAAGGGGTAAACGTGCCCTCACATATAAAGGGAGACCTATAAGACTCCTGACTGATCTCTCTTTTGAAACTTGGCAGGCCAGAAAGAATTGGCACGAGATTTTCAGTGTGCTAGACAGAAAAAATATGCAGCCGAGAATCCTTTATCCAGCAAGTCTGTCATTTAGAATAGAAGGAGACATAAAGGTCTTCCCAAACAAACAAAAACTGAAGGAATTTGTCACCACTAAACCAGCCCTACAAGAGATCCTAAGGGGGACCCTGTGAGACAAAGTACCAGAGACATCACTACAAGCATAAAAACTACAGACATCACAATGACTCTAAACCCATATCTTTCTATAATAACACTGAATGTAAATGGATTAAATGCGCCAACCAAAAGACATAGGGTATCAGAATGGATAAAAAAACAAGACCCATCTATTTGCTGTCTACAAGAGACTCATTTTAGACCTGAGGACACCTTTAGATTGAGAGTGAGGGGATGGAGAACTATTTATCATGCTACTGGAAGCCAAAAGAAAGCTGGAGTAGCCATACTTATATCAGACAAACTAGACTTTAAATTAAAGGCTGTAACAAGAGATGAAGAAGGGCATTATATAATAGTGACAGGGTCTATCCATCAGGAAGAGCTAACAATTATAAATGTCTATGCGCCGAATACCGGAGCGCCCAAATATATAAAACAATTACTCATAAACATAAGCAACCTTATTGAGAAGAATGTGGTAATTGCAGGGGACTTTAACACCCCACTTACAGAAATGGATAGATCATCTAGACACACGGTCAATAAAGAAACAAGGGCCCTGAATGAGACATTGGATCAGATGGACTTGACAGATATATTTAGAACTCTGCATCCCAAAGCAACGGAATATACTTTCTTCTCTAGTGCACATGGAACATTCTCCAAGATAGATCATATACTGGGTCACAAAACAGCCCTTCATAAGTTTACAAGAATTGAAATCATACCATGCA
The DNA here is from genome assembly GCF_028749965.1 of Puma concolor. NCBI lineage: Eukaryota > Metazoa > Chordata > Mammalia > Carnivora > Felidae > Puma > Puma concolor. Next base: position 90,896,518 of record NC_141674.1, read on the forward strand.
TCCTTTCAGACCACAATGCTATGAAGCTTGAAATCAACCACAGAAAAACGTCTGGAAAACCTCCAAAAGCATGGAGGTTAAAGAACACCCTACTAACGAATGAGTGGGTCAACCAGGCAATTAGAGAAGAAATTAAAAAATATATGGAAACAAACGAAAATGAAAATACAACAATCCAAACACTTTGGGATGCAGCGAAGGCAGTCCTGAGAGGAAAATACATTGCAATCCAGGCCTATCTCAAGAAACAAGAAAAATCCCAAATACAAAATCTAACAGCACACCTAAAGGAAATAGAAGCAGAAGAGCAAAGGCAGCCTAAACCCAGCAGAAGAAGAGAAATCATAAAGATCAGAGCAGAAATAAACAATATAGAATCTAAAAAACCTGTAGAGCAGATCAACGAAACCAAGAGTTGGTTTTTTGAAAAAATAAACAAAATTGACAAACCGCTAGCCAGGCTTCTCAAAAAGAAAAGGGAGGTGACCCAAATAGATAAAATCATGAATGAAAATGGAATTATTACAACCAATCCCTCAGAGATACAAACAATTATCAGGGAATACTATGAAAAATTATATGCCAACAAATTGGACAACCTGGAAGAAATGGACAAATTCCTGAACACCCACACTCTTCCAAAACTCAATCAGGAGGAAATAGAAAGCTTGAACAGACCCATAACCAGCAAAGAAATTGAATCGGTTATCAAAAATCTCCCAACAAATAAGAGTCCAGGACCAGAAGACTTCCCAGGGGAGTTCTACCAGACGTTTAAAGCAGAGATAATACCTATCCTTCTCAAGCTATTCCAAGAAATAGAAAGGGAAGGAAAACTTCCAGACTCATTCTATGAAGCCAGTATTACTTTGATTCCCAAACCAGACAGAGACCCAGTAAAAAAAGAGAACTACAGGCCAATATCCCTGATGAATATGGACGCAAAAATTCTCAATAAGATACTAGCAAATCGAATTCAACGGCATATAAAAAGAATGATTCACCATGATCAAGTGGGATTCATTCCTGGGATGCAGGGCTGGTTCAACATTCGCAAATCAATCAACGTGATACATCACATTAACAAAAAAAAAGAGAAAAACCATATGATCCTGTCAATCGATGCAGAAAAGGCCTTTGACAAAATCCAGCACCCTTTCTTAATAAAAACCCTTGAGAAAGTCGGGATAGAAGGAACATACTTAAAGATCATAAAAGCCATTTATGAAAAGCCCACAGCTAACATCATCCTCAACGGGGAAAAACTGAGAGCTTTTTCCCTGAGATCAGGAACACGACAGGGATGCCCACTCTCACCGCTGTTGTTGAACATAGTGCTGGAAGTTCTAGCATCAGCAATCAGACAACAAAAGGAAATCAAAGGCATCAAAATTGGCAAAGATGAAGTCAAGCTTTCGCTTTTTGCAGATGACATGATATTATACATGGAAAATCCGATAGACTCCACCAAAAGTCTGCTAGAACTGATCCATGAATTCAGCAAAGTTGCAGGATACAAAATCAATGTACAGAAATCAGTTGCATTCTTATACACTAACAATGAAGCAACAGAAAGACAAATAAAGACACTGATCCCATTCACAATTGCACCAAGAAGCATAACATACCTAGGAATAAATCTAACCAAAGATGTAAAGGATCTGTATGCTGAAAACTCTAGAAAGCTTATGAAGGTAATTGAAGAAGATTTAAAGAAATGGAAAGACATTCCCTGCTCATGGATTGGAAGAATAAATATTGTCAAAATGTCAATACTACCCAAAGCTATCTACACATTCAATGCAATCCCAATCAAAATTGCACCAGCATTCTTCTCGAAACTAGAACAAGCAATCCTAAAATTCATATGGAACCACAAAAGGCCCCGAATAGCCAAAGTAATTTTGAAGAAGAAGACCAAAGCAGGAGGCATCACAATCCCAGACTTTAGCCTCTACTACAAAGCTGTCATCATCAAGACAGCATGGTATTGGCACAAAAACAGACACATAGACCAATGGAATAGAATAGAAACCCCAGAACTAGACCCACAAACGTATGGCCAACTCATCTTTGACAAAGCCGGAAAGAACATCCAATGGAAAAAAGACAGTCTCTTTAACAAATGGTGCTGGGAGAACTGGACAGCAACATGCAGAAGGTTGAAACTAGACCACTTTCTCACACCATTCACAAAAATAAACTCAAAATGGATAAAGGACCTGAATGTGAGACAGGAAACCATCAAAACCTTAGAGGAGAAAGCAGGAAAAGACCTCTCTGACCTCAGCCGTAGCAATCTCTTACTTGACACATCCCCAAAGGCAAGGGAATTAAAAGCAAAAGTGAATTACTGGGACCTTATGAAGATAAAAAGCCTCTGCACAGCAAAGGAAACAACCAACAAAACTAAAAGGCAACCAACGGAATGGGAAAAGATATTTGCAAATGACATATCGGACAAAGGGCTAGTATCCAAAATCTATAAAGAGCTCACCAAACTCCACACCCAAAAAGCAAATAACCCAGTGAAGAAATGGGCAGAAAACATGAATAGACACTTCTCTAAAGAAGACATCCGGATGGCCAACAGGCACATGAAAAGATGTTCAGCGTCGCTCCTTATCAGGGAAATACAAATCAAAACCACACTCCGGTATCACCTCACGCCAGTCAGAGTGGCCAAAATGAACAAATCAGGAGACTATAGATGCTGGCGAGGATGTGGAGAAACGGGAACCCTCTTGCACTGTTGGTGGGAATGCAAATTGGTGCAGCCACTCTGGAAAGCAGTGTGGAGGTTCCTCAGAAAATTAAAAATAGACCTACCCTATGACCCAGCAGTAGCACTGCTAGGAATTTATCCAAGGGACACAGGAGTACTGATGCATAGGGGCACTTGTACCCCAATGTTCATAGCAGCACTCTCAACAATAGCCAAATTATGGAAAAAGCCTAAATGTCCATCAACTGATGAATGGATAAAGAAATTGTGGTTTATATACACAATGGAATACTACGTGGCGATGAGAAAAAATGAAATATGGCCTTTTGTAGCAACGTGGATGGAACTGGAGAGTGTGATGCTAAGTGAAATAAGCCATACAGAGAAAGACAGATACCATATGGTTTCACTCTTATGTGGATCCTGAGAAACTTAACAGGAACCCATGGGGGAGGGGAAGGAAAAAAAAAAAAAAAAGAGGTTAGAGTGGGAGAGAGCCAAAGCATAAGAGACTGTTGAGAACTGAGAACAAACTAAGGGTTGATGGGGGCTGGGAGGGAGGGGAGGGTGGGTGATGGGTATTGAGGAGGGCACCTTTTGGGATGAGCACTGGGTGTTGTATGGAAACCAATTTGACAATAAATTTCATATATAAATAAAAAAAAATAAATAAATAAATAAAAAATAAAATAAAATAAAAAAAAGAATAAAAAGCATAATACTCAGGAGTTCACCATGACCAACTCAAAACAAGTTCCAGCTGTGATATGTCTAAAAATGTGTTTTCTGGTTATGCTTTAATATCAGTTTTAAGTAACTTTGTGCTCAATATTTTATCAACATATTTTGTTTCTTGTTTCTAGTACAAACGGATCATGTCTCAAAAGTAAAACTTCACTTAGAATGTCCACAGTATGTATCTGTCAATTTCTACCCAGGAAATGACTATATATATTTCACAAAAAATTACAAGAAATAAGATTACACTGAAGAAAGAAAAACCCACAGGACTGATTTGAGCCAAAATATTTTATGATGAAAAGAAGACTTCTAGCTTTCATATGTGGTTGAGAATAACATCATTGTAATGACTTAATGCAAACAATTACCTAGTATAGAGACAAATGTAAAGTAAGGTGGGAAAGATGGCAGTTAATTTTTCTACAGTCACATTGCAATAACATTTTTCTTGTGACCATGATCTCAGACTCTGTCCACACAGAAATATCATAAAGTATATAATCTACAAATGCACCTCGAATCACATAAAAACTCAAGGAATTAGGATAGCCCACTTACTAACAATACTTGCTTCTTTAAATATCCTATGAGGTACCACATTTAAGCCATGAATATACATATAGGAGTTTTTCTAACACAGGCAAATCATTCCACATAGTATCACTGAAAATAAATTGAACTATAAGATGGTAGTAATGACAGAGTTAGCCCCAGAAATCTACATTGTGGTTTTAAAATGACTACAGGTTTTGACATGATAACTAAGGTGTAATATTCCATCTTAACTGCTTAGTAGAAATATTGTGTCTGCCTGTCAACCATGTTTTTAGCGATCCAGTTGTCCTTCCATCTTAGTTCATAAGATTTGCGTGGTACTTAGCACAACCTCCAGCTTGGGGCTTTGGCAAGAGAGTCAAACCTGGTCAGGTAGAATGTGCTACTCCCTAGCTCACATTTTGAACCAGGGATGGGCATGTGACCGAAGTGAGCCAACCTGGGTCTTTTGTGGGGACTGCTACGGCTTCTGAAGAAAGAGGGTTTTTCTCCTTGTAACATAATAGTGATAAAGAATCATGTTATTATTTATACATACAAGATTTTCAAGCTCCTAGGTCGGCAAATAATAGACACATTATAAAATTTGAAATTTTTATTCTATACTTAAAAAAGAGCAGACTCCTATAATAAGAGATCAAGTAAAATAGAGTAGCAGAAGGAATACAGGATCTGAAATTAGAAATCCAACTCTACCCCTTGCTGTATATGGAAATTCACACAAATTATTTCACATCCGTGGATGTTTTCTCACCAGAAGAATAGTTTAATACTTTTTTTTATCCCTCTGATTAATGTGTGTAGTGAGAACTGGCTACCTAACTTGTGGTACCCTGTGCAAAATGAAAATGTGGGACTCATTGTTCAAAATTTATCAGAAATGTAAACACAGTGATTCATTAAACCAAGTGTAGTTCCTTCAGAGATGAAGCCCAGTGCAACCAAATGAGTCATTACCTGTGAGGGGGGCCCTATGTGTGGTAGGTTAAATAAGGCATGACCCCTTGCCTATTCCTCTGATAAAACGTTGTGCCAGCTCCTCCTCCTTTTGACACTGGGCTGGCCCTGGGGCTGGCACTGAATAATGGAACATGGGAGAGTGATGGTGTGCCATAACACTTTCACCATTCTTGAAGCCATGAGTGAAGTTTGCCAATTTTAAGACCACCATACTATGAGGAAACCAAAGCTAGCCACTTAGGAAGAGGACAACAGAGACAGAGAGAGAGAGTTTGGCCATGTGGATAAATATCAAAGTGGCAAACATGTGAGGGAAGTCTTCTTGGATCTCCCAGGCAAGGCAAGACACCAGCTGAATGCAACCATCTGAATGATCCCAACCACACGCTGCCCAAATTCCTGTCCCACAGAATAATGAGAAAGTAAAATAATTATTCTTTTAAGCCATTAAGTCATGGAGAAGTTTGTTACAGAGCAACAGATAATGAAAGAGATAATATTAGAATATTTTTATAATATTATTTATCATTCATGTTAATAAAATCAATAATTAAATCATTAAATTAATAAAGTCATTAATGTTAATAAAATAAGGTGGTATTATTTTATTGTTTTGTCTGGGTTGAAGCAATGAATCTTGACATTGAGCCGAGATATATATGTACACACACACATTCTGGGCCTCTGAAGTTAAAAAAAGTTTTGTATGATGACATTACTTTGTTGAGTTACAGATACTTAGTATAGTTATATAATATAGTAGACAAAATAATGGCTCTCTAAATGCCATGTCCTAATGCCTAGAACCTGTGGCTATGCTACTGGATATGATGTATTAGTTTTCTAGGGCTATCACATAACAAATTATCACCAACTTGTTACTTAAACAACAGAAACTTACTATCTCACAGCTCTAAAGTCCGGAAGTGCAAAATCAAGGTGTTGATAGGATAATACTCCCTCTGAAGGTTCTAGGGGGAAATTCTTCCTTGCCTCTTCCAGTGTCTGGTGGCTTCATGCATTCTTTGCCTTGGGCTTATGTAACTCAATCTCTACCTCAGTCTTCACATGGACTTTTCCTCTGTGTCTTCTCCCCTTTTCTTCCCTATAAAAATACTTGTCATAAATTTAGGGCCTATTCTAATCCAGAATGATCTCATGTCGAGATCCTTAATTACCTCTGCAAAGTTTACCCTTTTCCCAAATAAAGTCACATTCATGGGTTCCAAATAGACATATATTTGGGACGACCATTCACCCCACTGCATAGGAAAAAAAGAACTAAGGTTGCAGATGGGGCCACCTGACCTTAAAATAAGAGTACCCTGTGAGAAAGAATGAAATATGGCCCTTTGTAGCAACATGAATGGAACTGGAGAGTGTTATGCTAAGTGAAATAAGCCATACAGAGAAAGACAGATACCATATGGTTTCACTCTTATGTGGATCCTGAGAAACTTAACAGAAACCCATGGGGGAGGGGAAGGGAAGAAAAAAGAGGTTAGAGTGGGAGAGAGCCAAAGCATAAGAGACTCTTAAAAACTGAGAACAAACTGAGGGTTGATGGAGGGTGGGAGGGAGGGGAGGGTGGGTGATGGGTATTGAGGAGGGCACCTTTTGGGATGAGCACTGGGTGTTGTATGGAAACCAATTTGACAATAAACTTCATATATTGAAAAAAATAAAAAAATAGAATTCAAAAAAAAAAGAGTATCCTGGATTATCTAGGTGGTCCCGTGTAATAACCAGGTCCTGAAAAGTGGAAGGAGAGGCAGAAGAGTAGGTCAGAGAGGTTCAGTGTGTGAAGGACTTGACCTGACACTTTTGGCTTTGAAGATAAATGAAGGAGTCCCCAAGGAAAGGAGTGCGGACACCCTACAGGTGCTGCAGAAGACAAGGCTGCTTCTTTCCTAGAGCCTCCAAGAATATAGGCCTTCTAACATCTCGATTATAGCCCAGTGTGATGTGTCAGACTTGTGACCTATGGAACTGCAAGATAATAAATTTTGGTTGTTTTAATTTTACTAAACTTGTAGTAATTTTGTTACAATAGTACTACTAAACTAATACCCATAATTATATAGTTTTTTTTTTCCCAAAAGTTAAGGTAAACATTACAGTAATGCAGAAGTATAATCATTTATATGATTTCTTTTAAAAGGATTTTTATTGTGCACAAATTATTACTATCACTATACTTCCATAAATATTTACCAAATGTTTACTACTTTATTGCAGTGATAATGGTATGTAACAAACAACCTCTAAGCTTTTAAATGTTACTATGACAACATTTAAATTTCTCCTGTATCTGTGGATTGTCTGGGGTGGCTCTGCCTTAGGTTGTGCATTAGATTCACTGCTCAAGTCATGTTCTTTTTATTTCTGATGGCAAAAAGCAATAGAAATGAGTAGAAACACATGACACCTCTTAGGCTTTCAAACCTACTCCATTGGCCAAGGCAAGCCACATGGCTAAACCTAACATCAACAATATTAGGCTGTGTACTCCACTCAGAGAAAACCATGGCAATGGGCAAAAAGGATGCAACAATTTCTGTGAAAACTTTATGCATTAAAAAACTTCCAATAAATTTATATATAATGTAAATATAAAGCATTGTGAATAAAAATGCAAAATTTATTACATACTAATAATATATATTTAGTATATACTATATTATTATATGCTATACAAACTGAATAGACAGGGTATCAGTGCTAACATGGAACAGCCCAGAACACAGCGTAGAACTGCATACTTGAAGATCACAAAATACCTCATAATACCAAATTCAGTGTACATTTCTCAGGCTCATTTGTTCTGAAGCATTTTATACTGTCAACTACTTCCTTACTCTTGCAACATTTTCCTCTCATCTCTTCTGTAGCAATGTATGGTCTTTTCTCTTACCATTTTGATTCCTTTCTCTCATTCGCTAAATCTTTGTCTTCCAACTGTGCAATAATTTCGTAATTTAAGAGTTGTATTGACACTAAGGTGGAAGGTCTAAGATGAATGCAAAGGAACAAAAACTCATAAAGAAAAAATATGTTTAACTGCATGTATTATTAAAATGGTGTTCAGGTTTGAATGTCAGAGGAAAAAGTTAATAGTGGATTAAACATATTAGAAGCTTATTCTGGAGGTAATGAAGTTTATGGCTTATATGGTGAGTCTGTTCCATCAAATCTATCACTCCTCCATCCCTTAATTTTAATGTCAAAGGAGTCATCTGCATTTCAACAATAGGATGTTGAATGGGAAACATGGGCAATAGGAAATTATGTTATTATGTCATAATGGGAAATAATGGGCAATGGGCATGTGACCATGTCTCTTGAAGAAGTCCCTGTAAACTGCACATGATATCCAAGTTACATTCATTTGACCAGGGTTTAGACACAGGACCACTCATAACTGCAAGAGGGTATTAGAAATGTATCCTTTTTCTTTGTTGTCTTTGTGCCTAGATGAAAATTTTGTCAGTATGAGAGAAATGGAGAATTACTGTTGTGGCCATGCAATCTCTACAACACTAAATAAAAGTTTTAAAATATGTGTGAAATGTAATAAAATTTTCAAGTTTGGAAATGCTGCAGCTTAAAAAGTATAAAGACCGTAATACAAATTCGTACAATAAGTATAAATAGTAAGAACGATGGAAAATTCCAGTAACAACACACAAGCAAAAGATAAAGATAACAACTCTAATAACAAATACAAATCAGGAACAAAAAATCACTTCCATATTATTGGAAATGTTGAAATAAAAGGCAGGAAACTCTTACGGGACAGGTAAATACAGAGAAATAGATTCTTATGAGCACTAGTCTTCCATTAATAGAAGGAAACACTCAGCCTTAGGTTAATAACTGGGGTGTCTAAATAGAATTCAAAGGGTAATTGGTCCAGGACTGGTAGATGCTCTGGATTGGAATTCTTGCTAGTCAGATCAGAATGAAGGGAAATTATCCCAAAATAACAATCTGCATTTGTCTGTGTTTTTCCATTCATGTAGTAAACAGCTTCAGATGATCTGGGAATGGCTACAATAAATTACAGAGAAAACATTCTTCTAGGCAAAACTGTCTCTGTGCAGGAAGTTCTGGTTTCTGACTTTGTCATGATAATGAGAAAATTAAGTAATCTCATCACTGTTTACCATCTGTATGGGAAAACAGGAATAGTAGGGAAAGAAAAGTGCAGTTTATGTAAAAACAATGAATTATTCCTGGGAGCAGATAAAAGAAGGGCAACATTTGAAACTATCATCTGCACACAGATAAAGCCAGTGACAATTTTTATATGCAGAAAGTTAAACAAATGCCAATAGTGACATTTTTTAAATTCACCTGGGGCACCTGGGTGGTTCAGTTGGTTAAGGGTCTAGCTCTTGATTTTGGCTCAGGTCATGATCTCATGGTTCATGGGTTCGAGTCCCACATTGATGGGACTTGCACTGTCAGTACAGAGCCTGCTTGGGATTCTCTCTCCCTCTCTCTCTGCTCCTCTCCCACTCACACATGTGCATGCACATGTCCTCTCTCTGTCTCTCTCAAATAAACATTAAAAAAAAATACGAGAGACACAGTTCCAAGGGCAACTACCTATCATAAGTAGTAAGAGAAGCAACACTGCTGTTCCTCCCCGGAGAAAAAAATGAAATGGTATGTAGATGAAAGTTATAGGACATTCAGCTTCTCTTGAACAAGTTAACATTTTTCGTACACTCAAAATTATGAAGAATTTTTCCCCCAAATATTCCAAATGTATTTTCTGTAATGTATATAGTACATGACATGGTTTGCTGAACATTTTACGATATGGTTTCTGCTTATCTTGCCAGCTTCAACACACTCCATGTCAGATGCCGTTCTTCAGCCATATTGAATGTTTCTGCCAGAGGCATGAGGTCTTGGCCTGGAGGTCTTTGTGCATGCTATTTCTCTCTGTTGTCATTATTCTCAGTTCTCTTTCCCCCTGTCACAACCAGGAATGCAAGAGGAAGTAGACTGGGCAGGGGTACAAGAGAATTAAACAAACAAAAAGACCTGCTTTCAGTCTCTCTTCTGTTTTACCCCTACTTATCTTCCCCATCTTGGGTTTTTTGTTATTTCCCTCTAGAAGTCTTTTTATCCTCTCCTCCTGAATTTTATTATTTGGTTGCCCCTTACACTGCCATTGCACTGCATAATGAACCTATCTTAACACATTCAGCCTGTGTTGTTATTGCCTGAATGCATCATAACCTCATAGGCTTCTAGAAGGCAAAGACTCCATGGTAGATGCTCAATAAATATGTGTTAAATAAAATGGAAAATCAATGCAAGAACATAATTACGATATTATTTCATAAAATAAGAAAAATGTGTTCCATAGCACATAGTTTATAAGCACTAAGTCAATTCTGGGGTCGTAATATTTATGAGATAAGAACAAGAATCATATGTAAATTGATAATGAAACAGGGAAGGAGTGCATATTAAATGATAGAATTCATACAGTTTTTCAAAATGTTTAGGGAGTACTTTGTGCAAGGCACTCTCCTCAGTGCTTGGGACATTTGGCAAGATAATGCTCTATCCAAACAACATAGTAGAGTCTTTTTCATAAGATGTAAGATGTAACATCAACATCCCTACTTTAAGCAAATGTTTAAAATGATACCTGCATTATTAAATGTACCTTTATTTGTTTCTATTATTCAGAGACATTTAGAGAATACAGTTTAAATTGAGCCTGAATTTCCTTTAAGAAATGTGCTATTTTAACACATAATTGTTGTTGATCTTTTGATGAATTTGCAGAGACATTTAAATCCTGTGTCTTACTAATAAAATCTAAAAATGACTCAGATGGCAAATAACTAAGAGTTTTAAGGCTATTAAGAGACTCTTAAAATTGCCAGTCTGCCATTTGGTGAAGTCATCAATGTCAGTTGCCATACTGCCACTGTGATAGACATAATATTATTCCTTTTGCCTATCTGTGTTTGTAACACTTCCATATTATAATTGAGCAGAAGAGTTATTAAGTGTTACTACCCATAGGGACCAAACTGTGGCAAAATTATGATAGTTACTATGTCATTGCCCTGATCCAAAATGGACAGATCTAAATCTGAAGACACCGATAAAGAGAGAGTAGAAGGGAAATGTGTTTGTCAACATAGAAATATCAATATTTATATCATATCTATATGTAGCTGTATTGCTACAGCCCTAAAACATATAGATGTTGGGGGAAAAGGAAGTTGTTAACTCTACTGGGAAGATGCTTGTAAAGAAATGAAATAATTATAGAGCAAAGAGCTGAGGTCAGGAAGCACTGCTGCTGGAAATCCCCCCAAATTTCACCACTAAGTATTTAAAGACAATGAGCAATGAAATGTCTACTTCAGAAGATCTGACGATTCATTCCAGGGGCAAGGACCCTGACAAAGCAAGTAGTTTACAAGGAAAAGAAACAAGTGTATTCAAGAAACCCAAGACTTAAGTTTGAAACTTCAGTTTGGTTTCTATTTTTGATATTCAGAGAATTTCTTTCAGGATCACACAGTGATGTTCAGAAGTGAAAACATGAATCAGCCCAAGAATAAATAACAATTTAAAAAAAGAATAACAATAACCTTCAAAGAAATAAAGCAATTAAGTTAATAGAATCCAGTGTATAACTAATCTATATTTTCCTATCCAAATGTATAAATAGATAAGATAAATAAATATACACAATATATAAATAGCATACATATGAGTAATGATGTATCTACCCTGTTGGAACATGTCATCTGATTAAGAAAATAGAATATGCATGTAGGAGGTTAGATGAAACATAAGACATATCGAGGTAACAGGTTAAAATGCTGTGAAGATAGGGACCATTCCTTAAGGAATCTCTGAATTCACTGGAATACACGTGGTGGGAGTATTATGGTCATCTGTATCATTGTCATCATTGTTGTCCGTAGGGAAATACACTATTTTAAGTACTCCACAAGTATTTACTTGTTTTGCTTTCACAAACACCTTATGAGAACGGTGCTATAATTATCTACATTTTACTGGTTAGGAAATAGGCACAGAGTGGTTGAGGAATCCACCAAGGTTACATAGCGAATAAATTGTGAAATCAGTGTTTAAAACCAGGCAGACTGATATGGGAAACTGGAGCTTTTCACCAGTATATCACACAGCCTCAGTGAATGTATTGAGTTGAATTCAGTTAATTCAAGGGTACAAACTGTTTAACTATAGGAAAACAGAAGAGGAGATGAGATTAGTCTTACTTTAGATTAATTAGGATAATACAAAAGTTAGCACTCCAGTGCAATTTCAACTTTGAACCAAAAGAAAATAGGAAAAGATTTCTTGTTATCTCTGGAACCCTTCCATTTCAGAAATCATAAATTCCAATGTCTGTTTGACCCTAAATTCATATCTTTGTATCACTTGAATTCTTTCATCATATTTTTCCTCTCATTCAATTTTATTGATTGCCTTACTTTTCCCTGTCTCTCAGTCTTTCAATCCATGATACATATTTATGGAAAATGACTGAATAAATATATGAATGAATAGGTAGCATAATAAATGGCACAGAAGCATAAATGAGCTCTGTTTAAAACCCTGAAATAACTCTTTATTTCACTCAAAGTAGCATATTTTTCAAGCTCAACATGAGCTTCCGCTTTATGCCTAGAATATCATCTTGTCTCCTAGTACTATGTCCCCTTACTGCACAGCCACACTGCCTCTTTGTTCTCAAACACCACCTGCAAAGTCCTACCTCAAAGCTTTGCTCAATGATTTCCTCTGCCTGAAACATGATCTGCTGCCTTCAAGCCTCTGCTCTCACTTCTCACTCCGTCAGTGAAACTGGCTCTCACCATATAGTTTAATGCTATAATCAGCCCCCTCACTTGCCCAGAACACCCAATAAAACTTGTTTCACTATGCTTCCTTTTTCTATTAGCATGTATCAACCTCTACCATAGTGTATTAAATATTTTATTATTTTTGTTTATTATGTTATAATGTAATCTCCACAAGATCAGGAATCTTTTATCCACTAAATAAATATGTATTGTATGAATGAATACAAATAATATATGCTGGAAATGTGTCTCTTTGTAAGGCAACACAGGACTTGTCATTGGCAGTGGTGGCCCCAAAAGTTAGCTTGGGAAATGTTACCCCTAAGTTCCATTAAATTATATAAACCAATCTGAAATATGTAAGGGCAGTTTGCTGTACAGATGCAGCTTTGAGATCAGTAATCAAGCTCACCTTCTTGGACATGTTCCCAAACCTAAGTGTCTTCTGTTTTGACACATGGGTAGAGCCATGAATACTGAGTTATGATGGAAGATTGTTGCAGTTTTTGGATTCCCAGAAAATTTCACATTCACTCAGTCACTCATCCATCTGTACACCCATGTATCCATGCAATCAATATTACCTGCACCCACTACAGGAGTCAGGTACACTGCTAGGCATTGGGGAGACCAGGATGAAAGTGTGCTTCGTGGCTGAATCGGTCTGGGTACCACATAAATGTTTGATGAATGCTGAATGAATGGGTGTATGGAGGCCACTAAATGTTTAAGTTGAAGAGAATGGAAAACTTACCCACTCTCTGAGGCTTATTTCTTCCTGTGCAAAATGAGATTACAAGATAAATAATTTTAATATATCCCTTTATAAGTCCATGATTTGATCCAATGGAGAACAAAAAACTACTAAAAAGTGTTAAGCATGAAGATGTCAGAAAGTGATATTTGATGAAGATTCTTTTTGACAAGGATTTGCAGCATGAATTGTAAGAGAGAGGTAGAGTCAGAGACAAGACAAGCAGAGAAAAACAGAAACAGGTACCATCATGTATACAGAAACTGAAAGCTGGGAGAAAGGAGTTTAAAGAGTCATTAAGGCCAAGCCTCTGGTATTGACGCACAAAGAAAAAAAACACAAAAGTAACAGTGGTTTAAGGGACATATCATCTGTGCTTTGTGTCTGAATACTGGCAAGGGAGAATTCAAAGCTATATCTGCAGGCATCTTTATTGTCTGCAGCTCTGAGTTTAAGCAATTTTATGTTGTTATTTATAGTTTTATTTATTTGCCCTGACTGCCTATTAAATAACGTATTTGGGGCGCCTGGGTGGCTCAGTCGGTTGGGCGGCCGACTTCGGCTCAGGTCATGATCTCGCGGTCCGTGAGTTCGAGCCCCGCGTCGGGCTCTGTGCTGACAGCTCAGAGCCTGGAGCTTGTTTCGGATTCTGTGTCTCCCTCTCTCTGACCCTCCCCCATTCATGCTCTTTCTCTCTCTATCTCAAAAATAAATAAACGTTTAAAAAAAATTAAAAAAAAATCAACATATTTAAGTTGAAAGAATAGATCTTAAAACAAAAATGAGGCAAAAGAGGTACAGACCACAAGGCATGTGGTGAAAAAAGTAAAGTGGAGGAAAGAAATTATAATTTATAGACACTATTTTTTGTTTTATATTACAGTGCTATTACATTTTAAGCTTTCCATTAAACTCCAAACTTTGTAGTAGGAGGATCAAACTATTTACACATGTGTATATCTGAAAGCACCATATCATATTAGTTAAATTAATGTTTATTTTTTGAATTTGTCCTGGATTGTTTTGGCATGGATTTTGAGGGGGGGAGGGGAAGAGGTGGGAATGATCAAGAGAATAGGTCTTTGATAAATGAAAATGTTTCCAATGCATAAACTGTGACTCCAATAGAAATTTTATGAACCAAGTGAATTGAATACAAAGTATTTTGAAATATGGCTATTATGTAACCTGGGAAAAGATTCAGATGACTTACACATTTTCCTAAGGAAAATAACACTGTTATGTGATCACTAATTTCCAGTCCCCAGTGAACGAATTAAAAGTAGCTTGTAAACACTAGGAGTATCAGATTTTACCCAGTTAATTAAACACAAGCATCTGATTTTCTAACATATTTGGCCTCAAAAGTCCAGTTGAAAACAGTTAAATTTACACGACAATGGTAAAAGGATAAAATATTCTGAATGGAATGCACAGATATAAAAAAAGAAAGAAAAAAATGAGTTGTAGTGATTATGTTGAATTGCCCTAATCTCCTCTGATTGTGTCTTCCTAAATATGAGAACTTGGTAAACTATATTCCTCAGACAACCCAACAGTTGTGTTTCATATGTAAATTATTCCTCCAATTTGATGTACTCACGTGAGAGTTGGAAGGCAGGTGGGGACATCTATGGCTTTGGACATATATTTTTTGTATGATGATTCTTTGTTGATGATGTACACAGATACTGAAGTATTGGATTTTCTTCAACTGTGGCCCAGTCATTAGCTTTGTGGAGGACTGAGGAAGATGAGGCAGAGGTGAGACTGAAGCAGATGGGCAGAGGTGGGAGAGCTTCCACACGTGGAGACAGCAGGAAGCTCTTTGAGTGAAAGTTTCCAGCAGAAGTCCCCCGAAGCCCCATCTCCTGCGGTGGCAGTGGTATTCTCTCCTACGGGGGTTCGTGGAACTCTGGAGTGATTTCTGGGAGGTCAGCTTAGAAAGCCTCTTGCTGTCCTCCAACTGTTGTTTAAGAACCTAATTTCCTATGTTTAAACCTTCTTCATTAAGATGGATAGAATGGTTTCAGTTTCCTGCAGCTAAATTTCACCAGATCCATCAATGACTTGATGGCCTACAGTGGCCCAGCACTTTCTTTCTGTCTTGTTTTTTTAGTTTTCATGACTTGCCTTGTTTCTGCTCTTTTGATAGGTTTTTCTAGGGTAGCATAGAAGCAAAAGAACTGGAAAATCAATGACTAGTCAAGAATTACCTCACAGAAGTAATATCTTTTTGAATTACAATGCTCACATAGATTATATAATTTTTTTATAGATATACAAGTATAATACTTAAACATACTAATCATCCTCTCATATAGATACCTTCATAAGGAGTCATTAGTTAACCCTCTGTATAAAGTCTTTTATTTAAAACTCAAACAAGCAAAACTTATTTTACAGCCTGTCAGTAATTTTGCTGATAGATCTGGGGACTTGTTCAAAGGAGCAGTAGACACACTTCAGGAACATTTTCTGTCTGAAAATTAACATGTAAACTAGCAATACTAGTCTGAAAAACTATGTAGCTTGAAAAGCAAAAAAATAAAATTTAAAATAAAATAAAACTCATGTCTTCAGGAAAAGCTAAAATTGCCTAACATCATTTAATTTATAAGTTAAGAAAATCAACATGTGAATATTTGATGACAGAAATAAACTCAATAATTGTGAACTAAAAATACAGTGCTGTATCTACAACGTGTACTGGATTTTGATACATTTGCTGTTTTAAGGAAGAATATCTCTATAATTATAAAGACTGAAATGATATTATAGAATTCACATGTTCATTAAGGGCACTCCTTGAAAATCATTTAACTGTGTCAAGACCCTCTCTTGCTATTATAGCTGCTCCACAAAAATGTACATTGACACGGATTAATCAAATTCAATTTCATCTGTGACTGTTTCAGCAAACTTTTTATGTAACTATTTTCACGATTTTGCCAGCTTCAAAACTGAGTGTCTTTTCTATACGTTTTCTAAACAGCAAGGAATAAAAAAAAAAAACATATTAAGGACTGAAGTACAAATTAGATATAGACAAAATGTTAAAAATGAAATCAAGCAGAGTGAAGACCAGGGAGAGATTGATTACATTGCCCTTCTCAATGTAGTAATATTGGGGGCTGGAGTGGGGAAGGGATAATTTAGAGTCTTGAAAATTTCTTTCGTCCAAAATACCAGAGGCTATCCAAGGAAGACTTATGGACAACAGTCATTCTCTAGGGAGAGACAGTCATGATTCATTAAAGTTCAAAACAGCAAAATAGATGTCAGTTCTGAGCTTCTAAACATTTTCCATAGCTAGGAATAATCTATTTCACGTTTTAATAACAGTTAAGTGTCACAGAGAGGAAGAAGAACAATATACATCATTAAGAAAACCGTGCATAGGGTATGCTTTTTCTCAGAGAATATGTTATTTTTAGTTTTTTTTAATGTTTACTTTTGAGAGAGAGAGAGATGGGGAGGCAGGAACAGAGAGAGAGGGAGACACAGAATCTGAAGCAGGCTCCAGGCTCCAAGCTGTCAGCACAGAGCCCAACGTGGGGCTCGAACCCACTAACCATGAGATCATGACCTGGGCCCAAGTCAGCCACTTAACTGACTGAGCCACCCGGGTGCCCCTTCTCAGAAAATATGTTAAAGGTATGGTGAGCTCATTCTACCCCATCAGTAAGCAGTTGTCAGACTTAAGTAAGAGCCTGCACAACTGCAAGCAACAAGCAGTCTTCTCACAAGATTTAGTAAAGCATCGTATGGATTTCTGAAGCTCGTGTGTGATTCTTTTCCTCAAGAATTCCATTCATTTAATTTCAATATAGCTAAAGTTTACCAGAAGACATATGAAATTATAAACTGATACGGAGGTAATGCATTTTTTAAAGGATTTTCGAATTCTTTCATATGCATTCCCAAATGTGTCCATGAACACTAATGTATATTTCATGTACCTCCTCCATTTTAGCACCTCCGTTAATTTGCAAACTCCTTGAAATAGGGACCAAACCTTACTCACCTTCAGTATCTCCCCTGGTATTGAGCTCATGGTTGGATCCACAAATAAATTATTGATTACCTGATTGAAAATAACTCATTCGGTATATATAAAAGACAAGCTGTTTCTAGTAAGTTTAATCTGTGCTTTCGTTTTTCATTCTCAAATGGTTACTAAGATTATAAAAGCAACCACTTTAAACTGATCTCAGTTTAAAAGTCGTTCCTCAGGGAAAAGTATCTCTGATATTTAACCGCTGCCCTCTGTCCCTAGCCACTTTCCGTCCCAGGTCCAACAATGGCAGATCCTCTTGTCTACCGTTATAAACTTAGACTCAACTTACCAGTTACATTTAACTCTGTGGTTATTTCATTAATGTCTCCTTCATTAGAATATGAAATCTCATACAAAGAGGAATTTGTTTTGGCTCTCATTTGCATTTTACCACAATAGAATTTGGCCAATAGTGTAATTTTTATAGATTTTTAGACGTATGGGAAGAGAGGGGAAGAAGGGAATGATGGAGAGGAAGAGACAGAAGGGAAAGGAGGCTTTCCAGTTTACTACTTATTTAATAACAACAAAGAGTTTGCAGTGATTGAGTCTTTCACCTAGAGTCCCCTCCTCTCCCTACTTCAACTTTGACCAAAGAATGCATTGATAAGATGATTGGCCAAAATCAGGGGTGTAGTTTTTGGAGAGGGTTCACTATTTTTCTGTATGTCAAAAGGTCAGGCTCATAATGTATGAAGTAAATGTTGCTGAAGACATGATTATGGTCCAGACAATGTCTAATATTGATTCTCTCAAAAGGAGTCTGGGCAGCAGATTTAGTTCTTATTTTGTATGTTCTATAGTAGCAATGCCCAAATCTTGCTATGGAGAATAGCAGTTCCTCAAGATCTTAACAAAGTACTCCCTGCACAAATTTGTTGTGGTTGTGCTTGTTTGGGATTTCCTCATATTTCTTTGCATGCGGACTTCTCAAAACCTTTAAAATATTAATATCATGATTCCCCAGGAAGGGAAATTAGCATGCAGCATTTGCCAAACCTATTGAACATTGAAGATTTATTTTATTTTATTTTATTTTATTTTATTTTTATTTTATTTTATTTTATTTTATTTTATTATGTTACTTTTAAAGCAGCTAATCATATCCCTAGGAACCAATATTTCACTAATTGCTAGATTACACAACCAAACATTAAAGCCTTCTGAAACTACCCTTCAATTCATACTAATAAAGGATAAAGAAGGAAACTGACGCAGTAGGCATAGTCTCTGATTCTACATTGTAGATATTGTTCTCATCATTTTAGTATAAATAACATGAGGACAGATATGCTGCATGTTTTAGATACCTTCCCCCCTCCTCAAGGACTAATGTGTATCATGAAGGACAGAAAAACTGGATCTGAACAGCCTGGTAAAAATGTAAGTGAAAGTACCAATTCTCACTCTTTCTCCAGAAAAAAATTAAAAGTAACTCTGAATTTGAAATCTCAGATTATACCAAAGTTTAGAAGAGGAAGCTTAAAAATCAATGTACTAAAGTTAAAGCTTCAGTATATATTGAGCTCCTGAACCATATGTTTTATTCAGTTATTTGGCTGTGGGCTCCACTTTGCAATGCTTTACTCCACCTCCACAAGGAAAGCAACATATCTGATCAACAGCTCCAAGACTGTCTTTAACCACTGGGTTTGATTTCATCCCTTGTCCCTACGCAAATAAGATGCACAAGGTTTTACTGCTTGTTGTTTTTGTGGTGGTTGTTGCTTAACACTTCACTGGTTTATTTTCTCTAAAATAAATGTACATATTAAAAAAAAGTCTAAGGATGCCTGGGGATTTCATTTCTGTAATGTTAGATTTATTTGTACAGGTTAGTTGGACATAAACTGTCAGTTTCTTTATGTTTTAATAACTGAAATGTAAATAGGGCAAGTAACAAAAAAAATCATTTGATTTACTTGGACTTAAAATCTGTATAAAAATG
Organism: Puma concolor; assembly: GCF_028749965.1. Classification (NCBI taxonomy): domain Eukaryota; kingdom Metazoa; phylum Chordata; class Mammalia; order Carnivora; family Felidae; genus Puma; species Puma concolor. Next base: position 90,916,138 of record NC_141674.1, read on the forward strand.
CCAGTATCATATCTCTCATCGCATCTATCTATCTATCTATCTATCCATCTATCTATCTCTCATCTATCTGAAAATAAATGACAAGGGGAACCTGGGTGGCTCAGTCAGATGAGCATCTGACTCCCAATTTCACCTCACATCATGATCTCAGGGTCCTGACATAGAGCCCCCTGTGGGCTCCGTGCTGGGCTTGGATCCTGCTTAAGGTTCTCTCTCTCCCTGTCTCTCTGCCCCTCCCCTGCATGCATATGTGCACTTGCATGCATTCTCTCCCTCTATCAAAAAAAGAAAAGAAATGGTAATAAAAGGCAGCTTATAAATGACTTTGCAATTATATCATAATTGAAATGAAATCATGTAACTCAAATGTTGAACAAATGTTTCGTTACTATCAGAAATGGATTCCTAATATTTTGATTAAAGATTTAATGGCAACTCTTTCTAACTGAAAACAGAAAACTTGGTAGATCAGCTGTTATTTTACATCTTACTAATTAAGTATAGTTTAATATCAAGTTTAGAAGCAGTAAACTTAATCAGGGTGATGTCACTATTTTATGTTCAAAACTGGTAAAATAATTTTTTCACAGTTATTTTGAACAGCCCCTCAGAATCTTTGAAACTGGAATAAGTGCTTATAATGATTTTTGTTTCTCAGGTGTATAATCAAGCATTCAGGAAAGGCTTCTTTCTGTGAAGGGCAATAACCCCAAGACTCTTTAAAGTTTGTTATTGTATTGTTTTGTTTTTCCCTCCCCATGAATAATTTGACTTTGTCTTTATTTGAAAAGAAAACTACATGGATATTTTTGTAAGATAGGGATAACATAGAATACATGTCTACTCCAAGATTTACCAACCTTGACACATTCACTAAAAATAAGGTTATGATGTTAAGACACTGTGATTGCTGGAAAAAAAAATAATTTTGCTGCCATATGTTTTACCTTGAATATGCTGAACCTACTTTTTTGTGAGGTAAAAACAATGTTGCCTTTTTCATTTAGTCTCCATTTTATATACATTTTTAAGCATTTTTGATGAACTGGAAGGTTCCAGGTTAATCATTTTGAGATGGGATTTAAAACATAAACTGTTAGGCAACTTTTACTATAATACTACTTGGTACATGGCTTCGGTAAGCATTTCTTTTTAGTTTTATTTGCTTTATAACTACTCACTGCTCTAGAAGGACTATTCAGAGTAGTTTCTTGAAGTTTACATTCAATTCTAAATTATTGGTGATCCCCCAAAATAAATAGAATTTTCTGAAAAAGAAATTTTAATTTTTATTTTAGCTCATCATCTGGCAGTGAACTGGGAAAAAGAAAGGTAGGTTACCCTACCCACTTTGTAATAAGAATAATCACAACATGGTCTTTCAAGAACAGAAAGGATAGAATGACAAGAATCTGACACAAATGGCATAAGATAAGTAAATGATTATAAGAATTTGCAATTAAACAAATGTGTCCTCAATAGCTGCTTTTCATCCTGAGAGAAGTGTGAATTCAACACATAAAAAATATTTGATATCGTACTGTTTCAGCTACCAGAAGTTCTAGAAGAATCTATGTATAAGAATCCCTTGGCATAAACTCTGAAAAAAATGCCTCTGTGAGAGAGCTCTAGTGTTGTTTCAACTTCTAGTTTGATCATATTCTAAACCTAGTTTCTAAAAATGTGCTATATTGACAAAGTATTAACTTTCAGAAAAAGAGATAATCACAACAGAAAAGAATGAGAAGTAGATCATTGAACTGCAGAGATGGAGACACATCCATAAATAAACTTGAGTGCTCTTGTGAAGCCACGAGCAAATAGAATGTTAACACAAGCTAACAGATTTCCAATTGTGGTTTTATTGCAGGCTTTGGAAATAGCTATCCTTACAGCCTTTATCCAAGATTTAAAAAATTATATTTATATAAAAAGAGACCATTTTTGTTAGCTTATAAATACTTAAGAACTATGATGTAACTTACAAACTAAAACTATATAGAAAAGGCAAATTGTGCAGGCAGTTCTATATATGCAATTGTCCAGATTAAATTTATCAGGTTTTATTTTTCCTGCATACACTGTAAAAACGTATTTCTTCAATTGTTAAAAACAACAACAAGGTTTAGATAGCTTCAGAGTAATTTTAATGTGAGTATTTAAAAAGAAAGCCTGGCAAAGCTTTAAATAGAAGGCGAACACACCAATTAACTAGTCAGCATTACCTTCTTTCAGAACTTTAAATAGGTTTAATTATTCAATAATTCAGATTCATAGAGCAGCTTTAACTTTAAGTAATTATATAGAGAAAAAAGTGACTGTCTTCCTATGCATCCTGGACCACAATGAGAAAGGAAAAAAAAAGTGTTTTCTTAGTAATCATCAACCAACATGCTTAAGATTTTTTGAATTGTGCATCATTCAATGTTTCTAGTAATACAGGTCTTACTATGTCCTTTAATCTAGTGATTTAATATTATATGACTTAGATAAGCAAATCATAGGTATGCAGGAAAAAATAAACAAATTAAATTTCCAATTAAACTAAGTATTGGTAGAATTTGTTAGATTTTACAAATTTCTTGGATAATTTCTACAATATTATGCTTGGTAGAATGGAAATGCCTGATGAGATGTTTCTTAGTGTATGTGGCTGGCTGTTACTCACCTGTTAACCGTAAGATGGCGCTCTTTTTTTTGTATTTTTGTTTTGTTTGTTTAGTTTTGTTTTCATGTGTCTCATGGCAGAGGGAAAAGGCATTGGTAGGCCCATGTGATAGCTGTGAAAACTCCTGCTCAGAAGTGGCATTTGTCTCTTCCACTGACATTTCCTTGGCCAAAAAGGCCACAGCAAAACTTGGAGAAGTATGTTGGAAAAAGATAATTCTGTTCTGGGGGAAGAGCAAGTGATTGGACACAACTATATGATCTTGGTCATAAATAATTTATCCTCTTGGTCACAAATAGTGGTTTTCTCCCTCCCTCAGCTAAAATGCATTCACTTCTCCCTAAAGTCCCATCTAGGCATGACAGAAGCTGAATACACAGGGTCTCACAATAGTATATATTCTTATCTGTAGCAATTCTAAAAACCTACTTGGACAAATGTTGCAAGGAGCCATGAGGTGGGAAATGTTCCTTTACCAGTGTTAAGAAATTCTGTCTTGGGGGGGGGGGGGCACCTGGGTGGCTCAGTTGGTTAATCATCCAACTCTTGATTTTTGATTCAGGTCATGTTCTCATGGTTCAGGAGATCAAGCCCTGCCTCAGGCTCTGTGCTGACATCGTGGAGCCTGCTTGGTATTCTCTCTCTTCCTCTATCTCTGACTGTCCCCTGCTCTCTCTCTCTCGCTCTCTCTCTCCCTACCCCCCCCCCCCACTCTCTGTTTTTCTCTCTCAACATAAATAGATAAGCATTAAAAAACAAAGATCAAAAGAAAGAAATTCTCTCTTGGGAGAGCTCTCCTCAGCTTATTGCTCCACACAGTTCTTTGTTTATTCTTAGAGTAGTCCTCATTTACCATTATAATTTTTGGCCACATATGAAGAAACTATTAGAGAAAATGCCAATCTTGAGTGCTGAGCAATTTTATTATCACGCTTCCTGCTCATGAAAAGTTAGAGGTTCAGAATGTGTCTTAAATCTCAAGCAATTGCATTCCGTTTCATCCAAGTGAATAGCTCTTTTAGAAATAGGACTCTCTCAGAACTTTGGTTTAATGTCTTTGCTTCCGATCAGCAGTATGTGCAAAACCACATCCATAATTATCTTCCAGATATGCTTCTCTCTAAGCATCTTACCAATACCATGAGCTTTGCAAAGGAAAGTAGGAGAGCCACACGTTTTGGTCATTTTTTTTTTCTTGAGATGTTTTATCAACAAAGTAGTTTACTAGACAGTATCTTAAAACATTCAGAGATGTTACCATAGGCAAAGAACTATCTCAAAGTTCTATTAAACTTATTTTTTTGGGGCTCCTGGGTGGCGCAGTCTGTTGAGCGTCCGACTTCAGCCAGGTCACGATCTCGCGGTCCGTGAGTTCGAGCCCCGCGTCGGGCTCTGGGCTGACGGCTCAGAGCCTGTAGCCTGTTTCTGATTCTGTGTCTCCCTCTCTCTCTGCCCCTCCCCCATTCATGCTCTGTCTCTCTCTGTCCCAAAAAGAAATAAAACGTTGAAAAAAAAAATTTAAACTTATTTTTTTTCATTTAAAACAATTCTGTTTTATCTTTTACTAGTTATATGTGAGAAACAGTTGCCTCTTTCATCCTGTAAATCCCAGAATTTCTGGATTCTCCTTATACCCCAGTTATAAACCATCTAATTCTTTCTGGAATCGTCTTTTTTCATTATGTATTGCCAAGTACAACCAGTGTTTACCGGCACATATTAGTACCAGTTCATTTCACAACAATTTTGCCTGAAGGCACCGACTTTCTCAGTTTATTATCTTTTTTTCAAGTAGTTGCAGAAATAGTTTTATCCAATGCTCCCCAAATGCATAACATAGGTTGCCATTTTTCCAGCCTTTGTTGCTTACTGCTGGGCTCTAAAATCAATCTCACACTTTAGTATTTTTATTAGACCAGCAAACAACTTCTGTAAGCCATTTTCATGTCAACTTTCAGTAGGTTATACTACAGAAGGAGATATCCTATAAAGTGTAATAAATTACAATAACTAAGGTTCATTTCTTGCTCTCATAACGTACTGGCTGTAGGTCAGCTGTGATTTTGCTCCAGATGTCTTCTTTCTGGGATGTAGGCCAGAGAAGTAGATCCTACCTGTGACATAAGATTCTCATATAGAACAAAAAAAGCAATGGCAGAATCAACTGATAGATCATACATTTTGTGCTCGGAAGTGACATATGGCACTTATATTCATATATCATAGGCTAAATCAAATCTCATGCCACAGCCTGATGTTAATAAAGTAGAGAAGCATAATATTCTCTCAGAGCGTGGTGCAATGTACTGTAGATTGGAAATAAAATATTCATATTTCACCCTTGGGGTATAGAATCCAGAACTGGTCAAAGACCAGTATATACTGTTAACCTCAGAATATCTTATCTCCTATGGCCAAGTACAATAATTTGAGACCAATGAGTAACTTTGTTGATTGGTTATTGTTATTCTTTATTTTTGTTATATATATGTTTTTTACCAATTATATTAAAGTTCAGCACAAAGTATTAACATAGAGATATAATTTCTTTTGAGACCTACTGATATCATCTGAAACCACTGTTTTAGAACTGTTTATTTTCATATCAAGATACAAAGAGCTGTGTAAAAATATTTCAGCTCAAAAATATACCTAACACTTTGATTTTAGGATGAGGATCCCTTTATACCCAACCACACCCATTCAATAATCCCGTCTCTCACTCTGAGGTATAACAAGGATCAGTAAAATTTGGCCTATAGTCCAAATCCAGCATAAAGTCTTATGCATAATGTGTATTGGGAGACAGATATGTCTATAAGTTTATATATTGCTTATCATTGCTTTCACCCTATAATGGTAGGGTTGAGTTATTGCAACAGGTATTGCTTTACTTATTGCAAAATTTATTTTTACTATCTGACCCTTTTAAGTAAAATTTTGCCAACCTCTCCTCCGTAGCATTAAATTTCAATTAAATAGCAAAATTTATTATACTGTAATTTGATACTGTAAGGCCTAGGTATATGATGTCCTGAAAATCATATATCACATTGAAGAGTAATTAGTATGCTATATCAGAGTAGCTTTATTACTTAGTATAATTGTTTGTGCTGAAATTCAATACTAAAATTTATAAAACTTGAACAAAATATTTGATTTGATATATCTATTTAGACATGACCATAGGTAAAGTCAAGTGGTACTTTTTTTAGAAGATGAATATCAGATAATCATAATAAGTTCTGTAATTTTTCTGTAAGGAAAAATATAGTAAAACAAGTATCTCCAGAATTAGCTACCCTGAAATAAATGCATTATTTTGAAATAAGGCCTTAATGTTCACTAGTTACCTTCATCAAAAAACATGTATCCCATCCTCTCCAGTTATCTACTTTGTTCTCAGGAACATATATTCTAACCTACTTATGAGTTTGGGTTAACTGGACATTTAAATTATTGCAGATAGTGCATTTATACTTAATGAAATTGTTTCAATAAAATGATTTATTTAAAGAAGTGAAGCAAAGTGATATTTTGAGGGGAGGACAGGTATGCAGAACTTCTTTTTACCACTCATGTTGCGTCCTATAAGCAGTACCTCTTACAAACGCCTACTTGCTAAATGCCAAAATAGTTTATTGCAAAACGTTTTCTAGCAAAAGCTCATTGTAGCAAAACCAATGAGATGTCTATTGTACAAGTCACATAAAACATTAGGTAAGGCCTTTCTACCTAGCATCCCAAATGGCAGAGAACACTTATTTTGTTCAGTTACCACTAAAATGTTTCAAGAATATGAAGAGATGATCTCACAACACAAATGTCCATTAATAACATAATTAACATATCATTGAAGTCAACACTATGGCATATTATATGCCCGAAAGAATGGTGTCAGTCTGTACTGAATATTCTGGGGAGATAATACAGTGAAGTAAAAGGGGATAAAGTCACTGATGTTGATGTTGTATCCTTGTGGCTATAGCTATATTTATACATTTTTATGAATGCACAGAGAAGAATGAATTACATTGGTTGGGTTATGCATGTAGGGAGTGTGGAAGTTTCCATTTCACCTGTTAAAACACATTTAAATACATGGGACGCCTGGGTGGCTCAGTGGATTAAGCATCTGACTTTGGCTCAGGTCAATGATCTCAGGGTTTTTGAGTTTGAACCCTGTATCAGGCTCTGTGCTGACAGCTCAGAGCCTGGAGGCTTCTCCAGATTCTGTGTCTCCCTCTCTCTGCCCCTCCCTT